>NC_092374.1:66913589-68158232 GCF_030028105.1 Mobula birostris
AGTGAAGGGACACAGGGTAGGATGGATGGTAAAAAAAGGAAAGATTGAATCCAGTTGGACTGTCAGGAGTGACATACAAATGATAGGACAACTTTGCAGCTAGCAGCATGGTATCAGTGCATTAGAGACGCAGAATCAAAAAGGGCAGCAAATATAGTACTCAAAGGTGTTATATTCAATGCACAGAGTATAAGAAATAAGGTGAATTATCTTGTTGCATTGTTACAGATTGTCACTGAATTGCGGCTGAAGGATGGTTGTAGTGGGAACCGAATGTCCAAGGTTACACGTTGTACCAGAGGGATAGGAAGGTTGGCAGAAGGGTGGCATGGCTCTGCTGGTAAAGAATGGCATCAATTCATTAGAAAGATGTGACATAGGATTGGAAGATGTTGAATCCTTGTGGGTTGATAGTCAAGGAAGATTTCAACATGCAGGTGAATTGGGGAAATCAGGTTCATACTGCATCACACAGGAGTGAGTTTGCTAAAAGCCTGTGAGATGGCTTTTTAGAGCAGTTTGTCATTGAGCCTACTAGGGGATCACTATACTGGACTGGGTGTTATGTAATGAACTGGAGGTTATTAGAGAACTGAAGGTAAAACAACCCCTAGGGGCCAATGATCACAATATGATTGCATTCAACTTGAAATTTGATAGGGTTAAGTAAAGTCTGACATAGCAGGATTTCTGTGGAGTAAATTGAATTATAATGGTATGAGTGAGAAGGTGCTAGCAGGGATGATGGAAGGGCAGCAATCGTGCGAGTCTCTGGGAAAAATGAGAAAGGCGCAGGATAGATGTATTCCAAACACAAAGAAATACTCAAATGGCAAAATAATACAACCGTGACTGACAAGGGAAGTCAAAGCTAATGGAAAAGCAAAAGAGAAGGGATACAACAAAGCAAAAATTAGCAGGAAAATAGAGGACTGGGAAGCTTTTAAAAAACTACAGAAAGCAACTAGAAGAATCATTAGGAAGGAAAGGATGAAATATAAAAGCAAGCTAGCAAACACATCAAAGTGAACAGTAAAAATTTTTTCAGGAATGTAAAAAATAAAAGAGAGATGAGAGTGGATATAAGACCACTAGAAAATGAGGCCAGAAAAATAATAATGGGGGACAAGAAGATGACAGGTGAACTAAATGAGTAATTTTGTATCAGTCTTCACAGTGGAAGACACTAGCAGTGTGCCAGATGTTGAAGAGTGTGAGGGAAGAGAAGTGAGTGCAGTTACTATTACAAGGGAGAAGGTGCACAAAAAGCTGAAAGACCTAAGGGTACATAATTCACCTGGAACCGATGAACGGCACGTTAGGGTTCAGAAAGAGGTAGCGGTAGAGATTGTGGAGGCATAAGTAATGATCTTTCAAAAATCATTGAACTCTGGCATGGTTTCAGATGACTGAAAAATTGCAAATGTCACTCCACTCTTTAAGAAAGGAGGATCTGAGCAGAAAGGCAATTATAGACCAGTTATCCTGACCTCAGTGGTTGGGAGGATGTTGGAGTCAATTGTTAAGGATGAGGTTATGGAGTACTTGGTGACACGGAGCAATGACAGCCTGGCTTCCTTCAGGGAAAATCTTGCCTGAAGAATCTGTTGGAATTCTTTGAGGAGATTACAAGGAGGATGGATAAAGCGGATGCAGTGGATGTTGTATATTTAGACTTTCAGAAAGCCTTTGACAAGGTGCCACACATGAGGCTGCTTACCAAATTAAGAGCCCATGATATTACAGGAAAGTTACTAGCATGGTTAGAGCATTGGCTGATTGGTGGGAGCCAGTGAGTGGGAATAAAAGGATCCTTTTCTGGTTAGCTGCCAATGACTAGTGGTGTTCGTCAGGGGTCGGTGTTGGGACCACTTCTTTTTAGGCTGTATGTCAAGTCGGATTTCTTTTTCTTCTTTGAACATGTGCAGCTTCCCCACTTGAAACAGTTTGACTGCATCTACCCAAAGGTTTTTTAACTGGATTCCACTCAATAACCAAACTCCTTTTATTTTTCGCAAGTGCGGTAGTTTGATAGTTCCATTAGTTCCATCAACTATTAGCCATTAGTCATTAGACATTAGTCACTAGTCATAAGTTGAAAAAACTGGCTATCTTTCCGGACTTTGTAAACGGATTCCGACCTGCACCTCTCTGCTCCCTAATAGACTGTTAAGTTTTCAAACCGGGCGACCCTTCCCGAAGGTTCCCCAGCTCTTCTTAAATCTTGCGCCATTTCCCAGAAGTGCCTGCAGGTGATGGTCCCCTTGCCGTGAAGCTAGTGCTAACCCAAAATGTAGTGACAGCAGTGCTCTTTTCCATGAAACAGTCTCTCAAGTTATTTAAAGTTCAGCATCTTACCGCAGATTCCAACGCCGCTCCCGGACAACTGCCGCTGTGATGCTGCCGGGTCCTCCCGATGTTCTGGGCAGAAGCAGCGCTCAGGCAATGAGTTCCATCTGGCCTATAGGTGGATTCTTGCTATTACTTTTAAATTTTATTTTCTTTTGCCTCTAGGTCCCAATACTTTCTAGAAACTCTAGTTTGACTTGACATTGTATATCAATGATTTAGATGATGGAGGATATGGCTTTGTCGCAAATTTTGAAGATGAAGATTGGTGGAGGGACAGGTAGTGTTGAGGAAACAGGGAGGCTGCAGAAGGACTTAGACAGATTAAGAGAATGGGCAAGAAAGTGGCAAATGAAATACAAGGTTGGAAAATGGATGAACATGCACTTTGGCAGAAGAAATAAATGTGCAGACTATTTTCTAAATGGGGAGAAAATCCAAAAGTCTGAGATGCAAAGGGACTTGGGAGTCCCTGGGCAGAACATCCTTAAGGTAAACTTGCAGGTTGAGTCGGTGGTGAGGAATGCAAATACAAGGGGTGATTGATAAGTTTGTGGCCTAAGGTAGAAGGAGTCAATTTTAGAAAACCTAGCACATTTATTTTTCAACATTGTCCCCTCCTACATTTACACACTTAGTCCAGCGGTCGTGGAGCATACGGATCCCTTCTTTGTAGAAGTCGGTGTCTTGGAAAGTGGTCCACAGCAGGGATGATTTGATAAGTTTGTGGCCTAAAGTAGAAGGAGATGAGTTATTAACTTCAAACTTTCTGCATAATCACTCAAAGAGTTGGACTGCACGTGTATAACTCATCTCCCTCTATTGTAGGCCACGAACCTATCAATCACCCCTGCTATGGACCACTATCTGGAGGTCCAAGACGCCGACTTCTACAAAGAACGGATCCGTACGCTCCATGACCACTGGAGTAAGTGTGTAAATGTAGGAGGGAACTATGTTGAAAAATAAATGTGCTAGGTTTTCTAAAATTGACTCCTTCTACCTTAGGCCACAAACTTATCAATCACCCCTCATACAATGTTAGCATTCATTTCAAGAGGTCTAGAATATGAGAGCAGAGTTGTGATGCTGAGGCTTTATAAGGCACTAGTGAGGCCTCACCTTGAGTATTTTGAACAGTTTTGGGCTCCTCATCTAAGAACAGATGAGCTGGCATTGTGGAGGGTTCAGAGAAGGTTCACAAGGATGATTCCGGGAATAAAAGGGGTATCATATGAGGAACGTTTGATAGATCTAGGTCTGTACTCATTGGAATTTAGAAGGATAAGGGGAATCTCATTGAAACCTTTCAAGTGTAGAAAGGTCCAAACAGACTAGATGTGGAAAGGATGTTTCCCATGGACAAGAAGGAACAGCCTCATGATAGAGGGGTGTCCATTTAAAATAGAGGTGTGGAAAAATTCCTGGCTGCTGTGGAGGCCAGATTATTGAGTATATTTAAGGCAGAGTTTGATAGGTTCTTGATTGGAGAAGGCCTGGAGGTGGGTCTGAGGAGGGGACATAAACGATCAGCCATGACCGAATGGTGGACTAGACTCAATGGGCTAACTGGCCTAATATTGTTCTTATGTTTATGGTCTTTTGTCTTGACAGAAGGCCAAGAGTGAGAGTGAAAATGGTCTTTTCTAATTAGATGCTGGTGACAGTGGTATTCCATGGGGATTATTGTTGGTTCTGCAACTTTTCACGTTATTTGTTAATGATATAAACAATAGAATTGATGGCTTTGAGGCCAAGTTTACAGATGATCCATTGATAAGTAGGGGCAGGATGCTGTCTAAGTTGCATGCCATCTTGGTCAATGTCTCCCATCCACTACATAATGTACTGGGTAAGCACAGGAGTACATTCAGCCAGAGATTCATTCCTCCGAGATGCACCACAGAGCGTCATAGGAAGTCATTCCTGCCTGTGGCCATCGAACTTTACAACTCCTCCCTTGGAGGTTTAGACACCCTGAGCCGATAGGCTGGTCCTGGACTTATTTCATAATTTACTGGCATAATTTACATATTACTATTTAACTATTTATGGTTCTATTACTATTTATTATTTATGGTGCAACTGTAACGAAAACCAATTTTCCCCTGGGATCAATAAAGTATGACTACTACTACTACTATCGTGGAAAAACAGGGTCTGCAGAAGGACTGAACAGATTAGGAGAATGGGCAAATAATTGGTAGATGAAACAGAGTAGATTCAAAGTACATTTATTTCAAAGGATGTATAAATTATACTCCTTGAGGTTTGTTTGCTTACAGGCAGCCACTAAGCAAGAAACCCAAAGAACCCAATTAAAAAAAAAGAAAGACCATAAGCAATGCACAGAGAAAGAGGGTAAAAAGCACACAAACACAATGCAAACAATAGAAACAAACGACCGCATTCCAAGAGTTTCAGCCTGTGACATTGACTGCACTCTTTTCCTAGATGCTGCCTGGCCTGCTGAGTTCTTCCAGCATTTTGTGTGTGTTGACCACATTCCAAACTAGATTGAGTCCTTATAGATCCACTCCCTGGAGTAGCTGGAGAAGGTCCAAGCCTCAAACTCAGTTCAACAGTGCAGAATCACAGTGAATCTTGCAGATGTGACAGCAGCTGGATCAGTTCACAGCCTCATCGTCCCAAAGGTGAATGAAAATCAGGTGAGAGCTAATGAAATCAGCGTGACTCTTGTGCTTTCCAGTCTATCTGGGCTGATGTTTAAATTGTCCAAGCAATGGATAATGCCTTGCTCTAGGACCCTGATCCTGTGCAATGATTCACCCCGGCCGCACAGGCCAGAACCATTTTTGATCTCAAATCAGCTTGATGCTTGGAGCGGTCTAACCTCACACCTGGGTTATGTGGATGGCCATTTTGAATGCGTTGCATTTTGGCTTTGCGATGCACTCGCACGACCCATCCTTCAAATCAGCTTCACCTCCACTTGCTTCTTCATTGTTTGCGGTGATACTTCACCACAATTTACTTCAGAAAAGGTGCTATTAGTATTGTTTTAGATGATTATTTTACCTTTCGAACTACCAGTGAGCGTCTGGTTGTGCCATCTTAAACCTGAATACAGCATAGGTAAGTGAATATCTTTGGTAGAAGGAATAAGGTGTAGAATAGTTTCTAAGTGGAGAGCAAATTCAGAAATCAGAGATTCAAAGACCAGAATGCCAAAAGATATAGGAGCAAAATTAGGCCATTTGGCCCATCGAGTCTGCTTCATGATTTCATCATGGCTGGTCCAGTTTTCCTCTCTGCCCCAATCTCTTGCCTTCCCCCTGTATCCTTTAATGCCCTAAACAATCAAGAATCTATCAACCTCTGTCTTAAATATACATAAAGACTTGGCCTCCACAGCTGTCTGTGGCAAAGAATTCCACAGATTCACCACTCTCTGGATAAAGAAATTTCTCCTCATCTCCGTTCTAAAATGATGCCCCTCTATTCTGAGACTGTGTCCTCTGGTCTTAGAGTCTCTCACCATAGGAAACATCCTCTCCGAATCCACTCTATCAAGGCCTTTCACCATTCGATAAGGTACGAGCCATCAAGCGCTCTTCATGTGACAAGCCATTTGAACCTCCTTTGAACCCTCTCTAGTTTCAGCACATCCTTTCTAAGATAAGGGGCCAGAACTGCTCACAATAGTCCAAGAGAGACCTCACCAGTGCTTTAAGTCTCAACATTACATTGTTGTGTTTATATTCTATTCCTCTTGAAATGAATGATAACATCGCATTTGTCTTCCTCACTACAGATTCAACCTGCAAATTAACATTTAGGGAATCCTGCACAAGGACTCCGAAGTCCCTTTGCACCTCAGCTTTTTGTATTTTCTCTCCACTTAGTCAACCCTTTCATATCCTCTCCCAAAGTACACAACCATACACTTCCCAACACAATATTGCATCTACCATTTTCTGCTCATTCTCCTTACCTGTCTAAATATTTCTATAGCCTCTCTACTTCTTCAAAACTACCCGCCCCTCCACTTATCTTCATATTGTCTGCAAAGTTTGCAACAAAGCCTTCAATTCCATCATCTATTTCATTGACATATAATGTAAAAAGAAATGGTTCCAACTCAGACGCCTGTGGAAAAACACAAATCACTGGCAGCTAGCCAGAAAAGACTCCCTTTATTCCCACTCTTCTTCTCTTGCCAGTTAGTCACTGCATAATCCATGCTAGAATCTTTCCTGTGTTACATGCTCCAGGAGATCTGTTTTTTTTGTGAGAATGATGTAATGGCCTTTTGGAGGTCACCTGATGTGACTTTCCCTCCGATGTGAGGTCACGTGATGACATTTGCCCCGTGACTATATAAGGGTCGACTCAGGTGATACAGTTGGTTTTTTTACGTTTGTAGATTTCCAGGTAGAACATGCTGTGCCTCCGTTTCTGTTGCGTTTGTTTTTGTGACGCAGTTTCATTTTTAAAACGGTTGTATGTTCTGTTGAAAGATTCCATATTACTTGGACTGGAAATTTGCGGCTGGAGGTGCCAATTTACTCAATTCCGACAGTTTTGAAGGGAGAGTGAAGAATTCATCGAAGTGAAGGATTGAGAGAAGTCGGCATCGTTTGGCAGTTTAATAAAGAATCCACCTTAATAAAGAATCCATCTTCATTGGAAACAACCTGCATTAAGATAACTCTTGCAAAAGGGCAATGAGTTCATGCAAAAGGGTGCTCTCTCTCTCAAGGAATTTAAGGTCAGTTGATTTAAACTGTTTATTTTCAGCATCAGGAATCCTGTGGGCAGAACCAGCAGTAAAAGTGTGGCTGTGAAGAAATCCTTCTCCAGAGAAGTCTCTCCCAATTGAATGTGTAAAACTGTTGGACTTTCGAAGTTATCGCTTTAAGAACTATATCTGGCTGTATCGCTTTAAGAACTGTTTTTGCATTTAACGCTTTAAGAACCAGAGCCGAGTGGCAAGTTGGTGAACGGCTGCATACCTGTTAACCTCCGGTTAAAGTTTTCCTTTGTTTTTTTCCTTATCGTTTATACGTGTTTAATAAATGTTTGGATGTTTTTATATAACCTGTCTCGATTAATATTCATTGTTGCCGGTTATGTAGCACCTGTAATACCATGGGCTTATAGCTTGTTAGGCAGCATCATGTGTGGCACCTTGTCAAAGGGACTTGGGAGTCCCGGTGTAGGATTCTATAAAGATTAACTTGTAGTTTGAATCTGAAGGCAAGCGTAATATTGGGATTCATTTCGAGAGGACTAAAACATTAAAGCAAGGATGTAATGCTGAAGTGTTATCAGGTGTTGAAAAATACTGAATATAGAAAAGGTTTAGTAGAGTGAATGTGAAGAGGATGCTTTCTATAGTGGGAGAGTCAAAGGACCAGAGGGTGCATACTGAGATATCCCTTCAGAACAGAGATGAGGAGGAACTTCTTTAGTCTGCAGATGGTAAATTGGTGGAATTCATTGTCACGGATCGCTATTGAGGACAAACTTTGGGTATGTGTAAAGCTGAGGTTGATGGGTTCTTGATTAGTAAAGCACTATAGGGAGGTGGCAGGTGAATGGGTCTGAGGGAGAAAATCAATCAGCCGTGATCAAATAACAGAGTAGACTCATTAGGTCAAATGGTCTTATTGTGCTCCAATGCTTTATAGAGATGTTATACGTGAATATAGTGGCCTGTTGCTGGAAGCTGCCTACCACAGTTCTTAAGGATGCAATGAGTCAAAGTGGAATAATATCTCAGGCTGTGCTTCAGTGGTTTCACAGCACTCCCACAGGGACTTGGTTTTGATGTTGCTGCTGGACTCAATTTGTTTTCCATTCTTATTTTGTCTTTCGTCATTAATTTCACCGCCAGTGAAGTCATTCAACTTCCTATCAAGAAATGTTTCTCCTTGATTTCCACTGTTGCTCAAACAATATTCTTGATAACCAAAAATGTTGAATTAGATATGCCTTATTTCATCACAAACATCATAGCCAATTTTTTTCTGAGGTTAGCCACCTTTTGTAATTTGAATGTTTGCCTTTAAAAATAAACAAGTGCAGCTATTACATTAAATATGTGTATTAATACATTAAATGTAATAGCTGCACATTTGGGAGGAGAAGATGGTGGCGCGACACAGCGCGCGTAGCCTCTGGTGAAATAATATTGTATTGTTAACTAGGGGCCGTGCACAATTCTGATTTGATGGAGACAACCGTGAGAGCACAGAGGAACATCTGGAGTAACTTCTGAAATGCCTGGTTCGCTGCCTTTGTTACTGCGTGATCGAGAACCTCCGGACGGAAGGCCCCAAAATCCTCCGCTTTGCCTGCTGCTGGCACCCAGGGTTGGGATCAAAGCGTTCGGCAGAGATGGTGCTCAGTGCTCGGAGTCAGAGGGCTGGTCGGAGCTGAAAGTTTTCGGACGACTCAGAGTCGGACTGTGGTCGGGCATGGCAGGGAGAGTTTTCTTCCTTCTCCCGTCTGCATGAGAAGTGGAACTTTCGAGAGACTTTGAAATTTTTACCATGCTAAATGGCGTGTTCTTCATCAAGTTACGGTATTGTTTGCACTGTTGTAACTATATGTTATAATTATGTGTTTTTTGTCAATTTTTCAGTCTTGGTCTGTCCTGTGTTTCTGTGACACCGAAGGAACATTGTATCATTTCTTAATGCATGCATTACTAAATGATAATAAAAGAGGACTGCGTGTCCTCATAATCTAATTTGTGTGTGAATATGTGTGTGTGTGTATGTGTGTGTATGTGTGTGTGTGTGTGTGTGTGTGTGTGTGTGTGTGTGTGTGTGTGTGTGTGTGTGTGTGCATTTCAGAATCAGAATCAGGTTTAATATCACCAGCATATGTCATGAAATTTGTTGCCTTTGCAGCACCAAAAAGTTGCGAATTACAGTATGTAGATATATATTAAATAGTTAAATTTAATAAGTAGTACAAAAATAGAAATAAGTCAGTAGTGAGGTGGTGTTCATGTGTTCAATGTTTACGTAGAAACTGGATTTCAGAGCTGGAGAAGTTGTTCCTGAGTGTGTGCCTTCAGGCTTCTGTACCTCCTTCCTGTTGGTAACAAAGAGAACATTTATGCTGTTTTTGACTACACGTGCACATTTTAAGCATCTACATGATCCAAGTTTCACGTGTGTGAAGGGGTGTCTGTGTGGATTTTGCATGTGTTTTTAACGTTAAATTTAGCACCAGATAATTATCAGTGAAGGAAAATGAATAACATTATAAAAATCCATTCCAATTCACAAAACTGTAACACACAGTTGCCACCCTTGGTTCAGCATTGATGATTTGGCCTCTGTCAGATAGCTGGGTTTCAATTTGGGACTGAGCTGTGAAATCAGTTCATGTGGTGGTTCAGACAGTTGTTTTATATTTAAGTTCATAGGAATGACCTTGGGGGAGTTATGTCTCAGGTTAGAGTTTAGAGACAGGGACGAGGGAAACTGAGGGGTTCCTGTGCTTGGAGTCAAGATTGGAACCTCTCCGTGGTCAAAGGTCAGTGATCTGGAGGTTAGGTCATGTCAGGTCAGGTTGAAAGATACTGAAGAGACTAGCAATCCCCAGGTTGTCGAATCCTGAGTCAGACATCTGTACAGGTGGGAGTATAAAGGACAAGTGAACTGCTCCCCACCTCTCCAAGGCCACTAGGGTTGGGGGTTTGTGCGAGTCTGGAATTCAAGGTCCAAAGGTCAAATCCATGATCAGGGTATCCTGATGTCAACACCCAGAGGCTGACGAAATCCAGAGGACAAAACTGAAGGTCAAAGTCAAGTGCTCAGGGAGTCTGGAGGTAGAGGATGAACCTGGACTGGATACTGGACAATGAAGGCCTGATGTCTGTGAGTTTGGGAATCCAATAATGCTGGGAAAGGTACTTGCTGTTGTTATCTCGTTTTGTTCTGTTATTGTTTTTGTTGCTGTTTGTGTTCTTCTGTGTTGTGTTGTGTTGCCATGCTGGCACCGGAAGGTATAGCAACACTTGAAGGCTGTTCTTGAGTCATCTTGGTTGCTAATGCAAACAAAGCATTTCATTGTATTTTCTGATGTACATGTAATAAATAAATCTGAATCTGAAACTACTCACCAGTCAGATATTCTCAGAACTATGGACAGCTCAGCCAAGTTGTACAGTGAAAGCCCAACCATTTGGCTGCAGGCATGCACAGTTGCCATAGCACCAACTTTGGAATGGAAAATGTGCTAGCATTGCATTATGGCCTGACATTATGTGAATGTAACTAATGCCTTAAGCTGCCAGATGAGATTTCTTCCTCACCTTCTCCATCGTTCACCTCTCTGTTTTGCTTTCCCAGTTAAAATTACTCATTAGAATCAGCCTCTGTATCCTAATAGAGGCCAAATTATAATTGCCTTGTATCTTGTGGATCACTTTGGAATTTTTTTTTGCATCAAAGGACACTATATGAGTGCAAGCAATTTATTTTATCAAGTCATATTTCTTTATTTTGTGAATGAAGACTAAAACCAACCATTACAGAAATATAAAGTAAAATCATCGGCTACCTGTTTAACCCATTAGAAACTGCAGACCATCAGCAAACTCTCAGAGTAATATGCAATTAGCAGGAAATATGACCCTGTCTATATCCTGAAAAACATTTTATTTTAATGTTGCAGTAACATTATCCTTCCAGCTATAATTCAGATAATTAGTTAGAAAATCTGCTGCCAGAATTAGAATAAAGATATAATTTTGTTGTTTTTTTAAAATTTTGTGAAGATTGACATTCTAGAAACAATTGTTTGTAAATTTTAAGCACCAGATTTAAAAAACCAGTTGGGACTTTCTGTAGAGAGTGAGATTGTTTGGGATAATAAGCACTTGGTGAATGCCAATAAAAGGAACTTGGGTTTAAATTGAGCGGCCATTATAGGAGCAGCTATTGTTGGAGTGCACCAGTGTTAGGGTGGGGGACTGACGCTTTGGCTCCAGAAGCATGGTGAGGAGAGATGGAGGCTAGATTGAGGTTTCCATTAAGTTTCCCTTTCTTTGTCTATTAGTGCCTAGCCAGAGTTCTGAGAATAGATCCCAGGTCAGTGCTGTGCTCCTCATGTGGGAGATCTGGGAGACCTCCAGTCTCTCTGACTGCTATATCTGCAAGAAATGCACCTGGGTGCAGTTCCTTACAGATGGTGTTAGGGAACTGGAGCTGCAGCTAGAGTACTTTTGACTCTTTATGAAGAATGAGGAGGTGATAGATAAATGCTACAGGGAGGCACTCACGCCTTAGTTACAAAAAGCAGGAAGCTGTCAGGGAAAGAGGATAGGCAGATAGTGCAGAGTGTCTCTGTGGCTATTCTGCTCAATAGCAACCTTTGGATACTGTTGGAAGGGGATGGCAAGCCAGGGGAAAGCCACAGCAATAAAATAATTAGCACAGAGCTTAGTTCTGTGGCTCAGAAGAGAAGGAGAAGAAGAGGAGAGTGCTGCTGATATGGAATTCAAAAGTTAGGGGAACAGGCAGGAGATTTTGTAGACATGAAATAGAAGGAATGTTGCCTTCCATCTGCCAGGGTAAGGGTAATCTCAGATCAGGTCCAGAGCATTCTTAAGGAGCAATGTCAGCAGCTTGAAGTCATGGTACATGTTAGGGTGTTTTTTGGGGTTAAAGCACACATAGTAACTATGTATAGTATCTAACTTCAGCCACCAATCTTCAGGTTCGAATATAGACTGTAGATTAAATTTAAAATGCAGCTTTGGACAATGGGTTCCTAAAAGTTGTGAACCGCAGTTAATTGAAAGACCAGATATTGCTGAATTAAGAAGGAGGTGTAAAAGTTATACGTAATTCAAAGGAAAGCATTGCAGATACTTGTAAATATAGAAATGTCCATTGATCTTTAGCATATAAAGTGTCATGCAGTATTGGGTTGAAAAGGCTGCTTCCTCTGTAAGGAGTATCAATATGATACCTGCTGCATCTCATTTTGATGAATAAAGAGACTATTTCTTGTTTACCTGTACATCCCTCCAGTGATTTTGTTCATGCAGCAATATTGGGGCCTCATCCGGGGATACCATCTTGCACCCCATTGTGTGGACAGTGATCTCAGCTGTCTAAGAGGGTAAGTACTTATAAAATTAGCACTTACACTTGGACGTATTCAGGTCATTGGCTATGCAGGATTGTGAGGTACTATGAACTCGGTGGAGAGCTGAACTGGTAGATAAAAATAGAGTGGTGTATGTGCGTGCATGTCTGTTTATGTAAGAAACTAAACTTTGTTTGTTGATTTGGTGGGATGGGGCCACCAGGTACAAAGGGTTGTTATTGAAGGTTTGAGATGCCAATGGGGGCATGTGTATTCTTTCCAGGAACCGTATTTTATCATATGAGTTTGTGAGTGTAATAGTTGGATGCAAAGAAATTCAGCAAGCTTCGTGAACTTAGACGCACATAAGCGGCAGATTGCAGAGGACATTCTCTGCTGTTTTAAGTGTGTATTGTTTAACTTGTACCTATCATTTATATTTTTGTAGTGTGGGAATTAGTGTGGAGGTATTTCATGGAGAGGTTTGTCCCAGATATACCTGTCAGGTTGGCACCTATTGAGGTGAGGTAACATCAGGTTGAGAACCCTGAAGGCCCAAGCCAGTCCTTGACTCTGATTACAACTATTCATAAGCCCTTCACCCCTGGGGGATAAAAAAAGCATTTTGTCAGAGTGGCTCTCACTTAAAGTCGAATTTGTGGATTCAGAATTCTGGCTCTAGCTAAAGGAAGTAGATGAAATTCACCAGATGCACCCCAAGGATATGCATGCGCTGGTAAAAGTGCCCGGGGAATATGTGGGACAGCTTTGCCCAGGGAGAGCATGGTACATGGGCAACTACCGGGAATACCAGCAATGCAGAGAGATATCGCTTCTCTACAGGGAAAGTGAGGCAGCGACTGAGGGGAAGGTGAGATTAACTGTGGAAGAATAATGCCAGTGATTCAGAAAGCTGATGAGACAGCCATGCATTATGCAGAATGTAAATGCGAATATCAAGCATATGAGACGTATCTATGGTTGGATAATCCAGGAAGGGAAGACCCAGCCTTCTTGAAAATGCTGAAGGAAGGCCTGAACTCAGCCCACCAGGAAGTTTTGGGAATAACAGTGGGATTGACCTGCTCTGCGATTGTATCATGGGCCGGTGAGATAGACGAGAGGAGGGGGAAGAGAAATCTCTAAGTGACTGTAGTGAATGTACAAAGTATTTGCAGTGTCGTCACAGAGAAATTGCTTTGTGTGTCAGCAGCTAAGGCACATAGCAGGGAACTGCTGAAGATGATTTGGCAGCTGTGGCTTCTCAGGCCATGGTTGGAGGCAGTGCTCTGAGAAATGAGGAAGGTATGAAAATCACTCAGTAAGGCAGGCAGAACCCACAACAGTGCACGCTTTCTGATTTGGCTGCTGACCAGGTTATAGAGCTGGTGAGGTTTGCCAAATAGCTAATGGCAACCTCTTTGCCAGTGGTGGTCATCCGCAGATGAACATAAGAGGTTTATTAGGGGGCCAGCAATGTGAAATATTAGTGGACGCAGGGTCGTCAGTATCAAAAGCAGATCTACCCTTGTCCACAACTAGAGAGACAGTACAGGAGGTGAAACAATGAAGGCAGAGAGATATCAGCCCCCGGTAGATGACATTGAGGGAGTGCAGCTTCTTGTCGATTTTTGGGTGTGCCCAGACGATGAGGGTACTATCTTGGGAATAGACACATTGACTAAGGCAGATGCGATCATAAACTCAGGAAAATGAGAAATAACGTGGACAACACAGGGACAGCGAATATGTGTGACCATCGAAGCAGCTAACATGGCCCACAGAGAGACAGCAGCTCCAATCAGGGAGGAGAGACAGGGCAATGTGTGGGAACCATGTCAGGAGGTCCCAAGAAGAGGGGCAGAGCACAGTTAGGAGCTATTAGAAGTAGTGCAGCTCTCTGAGATGATCACAGTAAAGGCTCATGAGAAAAGGGATAGTAAGGAGCAGAAAGGGAATGAGTGGCCAGGCATCAGTGTGAGGAGGGCAGCAGAAGAACAAGAAGCATCAGAAATTTCAAGTGTACAGGAAGAAGATGCAACTGCCAGTTTGGCAGGACGATATAGAGACGCGAAGGACCACTGTAACCAGTGTATAGTGTTGAAGGACCAAGCAAAACAATAGCAGCACATTACAGAGTGGGAGATCAAGTGTACTCAGGAACAGTATAATTACAGAGAACATAAGAGATGAACACCAGCTGGCTGCATCAGAGCTGGGCAATGATGGTGGAAGTAGTCCCACAGCAAACACGAAGACAGAGGACCCTGAGCGAGTGCGACAGAAAGCAGAGAATAGCATGTTAAAGTGTAATGGTAATGATACTCTAATGAAGACTGGTTGCTGAAAGTAGATTATGAATTGTATAACATTAAATAGAAAAGGTATTGAGAAAAATAGATGGGAAATTAACCAAATTACAGCAGAGACATTAGGTTCGACAACTTTGATGCAAATTTCTGGAACAATCTCTCTGGTGTCTTGTAGGTAGCCAAAAGGGATTTTAGGGGAGATGTAGATGCACATAAAGTAATTGTGGAGTTTCCAAAGCAGGTTCTTTCTGCTGTCCTACTTGAGTAGATCCATCTTAATGTTGGCCTCTCCTGGTACAAGTTTACTTTTGTCCAGGAGGGCCAAGAAGAAGGACTGTTACAGTGTTTTGGGGGTTAGGACAGATAGCAAATAACTTCAGCAGCTAAATTCAGCCACCAGTCTTCTGATCTGAATATGGACTGAGGGTTTAATTTAAAATGCAACTCTGGACAATGGGTTTCTAAAAGTTGTGAACTGCAGTTAATTGACGAATAAAGAAACTACTTGGGAAAAGGGATGAAGTATTGAAGAGGAAATTATGTAGGGAGTTAGGTAAGAAACCAAAAAGCAGCATTTCAAGGAATGTAATCTCTGGATTACTGTCTGTGCCATATGCCATATGCCAGTGGGGGTAATAATTGGATGATTTGGCTGATGAATGTGTGCTTGAAGAATTGGAGCAGGGGGAAAGGTTTCAGATTTGTGATACATTGAGATTTCTTCTGGTGAAGGTATGACTTGCAAAAATAGGATGGGTTACACTTGAACTTGGGGGCAGGGGCGGTCAATATTCTTGTGGGTAGTTTTGCTAGAGCTGTTGGAGAGGGTTTAAATGAGATTGGCATGGGTATGGGAACCAGAGTGATAGATTGAGGATTGCAAGGGTAGATGCAGCATGTAACTAGACTGTGAGGAAGGATAGGCAGTGGTCAGGGCATAATATCAGTCAGTTGGATGGGTTGAAATGTGTCTATTGCAATGTAGGAAGTATCAGGAACAAGGTCGATGAACTACAATGTAGCCATTACAGAGTCTTGACTGCCACCAGGGCAGGAATATCTGCTGGATGTTCCAGGATTTAGATGTTTCAAAATGGACAGGGAGAGAGGTAAAAAAGGTAGGAGAGTGGAATTGCTAAACAGGGATAGTATCACGGCTGCAGAAAAGGAGGGTTCAAAAATAACAGTTATTGCCATTGGTAACTTATTGATTGGCACCTCTTTAATACAAAAAATGTATAAGGGGTGGAATTTGTCAGGTGTGTCCAGGAAGGATACCTGACACAATATGTTGACGGGCCAACTAAAGCAGTGGCCACATTTAATCTAGGCCAGGTCTCATACTAGTCCTGGTCAGTTTTGGAGACAGTGACCACAACTCCCTAACCTTTAGCATAGTTGTGTTCAGGGATAGGAGCAGATCCGGTTTGGGACAGGGCAGTATGTTAGCATAACAGTTAAGGCAATTAATTTACAGCAATCTTGAATTGGGTTCAATTCCTGTCACTGTCTGCAAAGAGTTTGGACATTCTCCCTGTAACCACATGAATTTCCTCCGGGTGCTCCAGTTTCCTCCCACATTCCAAAGATATAAAGTTTTAGTTAGTGAGTTGTGGGCATGTTATGTCAATGCAGGGAGTGAGGCTGCCCCTGACCAATCCTTGCAAATTCGATGAAATGAAGCATTTCACGATATGCTTCGATGTACATGTGGTAAATATAGCTAATCTTAAAAACATATTTAATTGAAGGTGTTGAATTTTGATGCCAAAAAGTGGGAACCTGGGAGTGTAAATTTGGAACTGATGTAATCAGGGAAATGCACACAGAAACGTGGAAGTTGTTTTGTTCAAATTTTAAAGTTCAATGTAAATTTATTAGCAAAGTACGTATACTGTACGTCACCATATACAACCCTGAGATTCATTTTCTTGTGGGTATTCACAGTCGGTTCTTTGATGACCAATGTTGCTTTCCTGCAACAGCACTCTGAGTAGATATGCTTAATGGTGGGGATGAATTTATCTGTGATCAGCTGGGCTGAGTCCACTACTTTTTGTAGATTTTTACTTTCAAGGGCACTGGTGTTTCCATACCAGGCCGCGATGCAACTGGTCAATATACTCTCCACAGTACATCAAGAGAAGCTTGTCAAAGTTTTAGATGACATGCCGAATCTTTAGAAACTTCTAATTATGTAGAGGCATTTCTGTGATTTTTTTGTAATGACCATTGCACACAGGACAGATCTTCTGAGGTGATAAAACTGAGGAATTTAAAGCTAGTGACCCTCTCCTCCTCTGATCCTCCAATGAGAACTGGCTCATAGTTTTTCAGTTTCTTTCTCCTGTAATCAATAACTAGCAGCCCCTTTGTATTGTTGATATTGAGTGAGAAGATTGTTGTTGTGGCATCACTCAGCTAAATTTTCAGTCTCCCTCCTGTATGCTGAATTGCCACCACCTTTGATTCAGCCAACAACAGTGATGTCATTAGCAAACTTAAATATGGCAATGGAGTTGTGCTTAGCCTCACAGTCATAAGTATAAAGTGAGTAGAGCTAGGGGCCAAGCACAGTTTGTGATGCACTTGTGCTGATGGTGATTGTGGATGAGACGTTGTTGCCAATCCAAACTGACTGGGGTATGCAAGTGAAGAGATTTGGGATCCAGTTGCACAAGGAGATATTGAGGCTTAGGAGGTTTTCGAGCTTCTTGCTTTGTTTTGAAGGGAGTATAGTATTGAATGCTGAGCTATGGTCAATGAAGACCATTCTGATATATGGATCTTCACTCTCCAGATGTTCCAGGATTGAGGGAAGAGCTATTGAAATTGTTGCGATGGTTGGCTTTCAGGCCCTGCCACATATGTCATGCATCCTTCAGTGATATAAGTTTGGTCCAGAATTGTCACTTCACAAGTGGGAAGTCTTTCTGGAGGTCTTATCCAGACCTCTTGTATTTTATTTAGTCATTAGTAGACTGTGGATCTCTTGGCTCACCAAAGGCTTCTGGTCGGGGAAGACTCTGAATGATTTTGTGGGGACACTCTCATCTAGGTTTTTACAAAGCCCATTACAACCATGGTGTATTCATTCAGATCTTCTGATGAGGGAGCACTTACATGGGGTTCGGATAAGTCTGTCCCACGGAGGCAGGGAAAGGATGATAGCGTGAAGGAGCCATGTCTGACAAGAGATATGGAACATCTAGCCAAGAGGAAGAAAGAAACATATTTTAGGTTTAGGAAGCAAGGGTCAGATAGGTCTCTGGATAGTTCAAAGTTAGCCAGAAAGGAGCTTAAGAACAGACATAAGATAAATAGAAGAGGGCATGAGAAGCCAAGTAGGTTTAGGAAAACCCAAAGGCATTCTACAGATATGTCATGGTAGTATAGCAGTTAGCACAATGTTATTACAGCTTAAAGCGTCGGAGTTCAGGGTTCAATACCAGCATCCTCTGAAAGGAGTCTGTACATCCTCCCCATGGAGTGTGGGGGTTTTCTCTGGATTCCCCATCTCCTCCATACTTCAAAGAGGTACCAGGTGGTTTAGTTGGTCATTATAAATTGCCCTGTAATTAGGTTAGGGTTGGTTAAAATGGAGTTGTCAGGTGTTGATGGATGGCACAGCTTGAAGGGCTGGAAAGGCAATTTCGCACTGTATCTCCAAGTATATAAAGGAAATAAGCATATGCAAAGAACAGGAGGATGACTAGAGTGAGAGTAGGACCCATCAGAGATAAAAGACAAGCATGATCTCTGGAGTCAGAAGAGGTAGAGCTAGCTTTTAATGAATACGTCCAAAGCTCAAAGATCAAAGTATATTGCTTTCCATGGTCAAGCATAAAATGCTCCCTGGGTTGACATCTTCCAGATAGCCCATGAAAATGTATTTTTTACTTCTTTTACATCAGGTTTTCACCTTAAATGTGTTTCTGGTACTATTAGAGCCTACAATTTACAGTTTGGTGATAGACTGAGCGATCCAATACTATGCTATCTCCGCGAAGATTCTGTGAAGTGAGCACGTACTTGGATGGCTTTGAGGTGAAAAAACTTTGAGACAGGGTGTGAGCTGATGTTCAACTCCATTTTGCTGATTAATGTGATTAAAGCTTTGAGGAAGATTGGGATTTGAGGCAAATACAGAAAGCGAGCGGGAGTTCAGCGCTGACTGTCTTCCTTTGATTGCTGCCGAGAAGGAGTCTGTGAGTTGCCTGTCTTGGGGTGTGGCTCACTGTAGCACACAGATCAGCCTGCCCGCCTCGTGTGGTCTCCCTGTCTTTTGATGGATGCTGGTGATACCAAAGGATGGCATCGTGGTTCTGTGTTTATGGATTGGACTATTGCGTTTATTAATTGTAGACTTTTTCAGACTTATGGTTTTTATATTCTTTGTTTTTTATCACCCGTTCCTTTTCCATTTTGTTGTGCGAAGGGAGGGTGTTGGGGGCGGGGGGGTGATGTTCTCTTCGGGTTTTTTTGTGCAAATGAGAGGTTATTTTTTAAGGCATTGATGTTCCTGTTCTGTTTTGTAGGAGGGGTGGGTTTTTTGGAGATTGATGATTCAGATGCTGCTCTTTTTTGTGGGGCGGGCATGGGTTTGATGCTTCCCTCTAAACCACTTGTATGTTCTTTCTTTCATGACTATTTGGAGAAGACAAATTTCAGAGTTGTGTATGGATACATGCTTTGATAATAAATGAACCTTTGAAATTTTTGAACCTTTTCAGCATTCACCAGCAAGAGACTTGACAAATGCAATATCAGTGTGGAACAGGCTGATATGCTGGAACATGTCAACATTAAGAAAGAGGACGTACTGAAATGTTTGGAAAGCATTAGTATAGACAATCCTTGGAGTCGAGTGTGATATACGTCTGGTACTCTGGAAGGCAAGGGAAGAGATTGCTGTCCCTTTACAATGATCTTTGTTTCCTCCCTGGCTACAGGAGCTGTATCTGAAGAATGGAGGTGGCAACTGTTATTCCTTTGTTCAAGAAAGGGAGTAGGGATAACCGTGGAAATTATAGACCAGTGATTTGTAGGTCAGTGGTGGGGAAGGTTCTTAGAGACAGGAATTGGGAGCATTTGGAGAAGCATAGTTAGACATGGCTTTTTGAGGTGCAGTCTGTTCCTCATAAGCCTGACTGAATTCTTTGAGGAAATGACAAAACAAATTGATGAAGGCAGAGCAGTGGATGCAGTAGATATGCATTTTAGTAAGGCATTGGTCATGGCTCCCCATGGTAAGCGCATTCAGAAATTCAGGTCACATGGGATCCAGGAAAACCTGGCTGTGTGAATTCAGAATGGGCTTGCCCACAGAAGGCAGAGACTGGTAGTAGATTCTGCTTGGAGGTCAGAGGCTAGTGGTGTTCCATAGGGATCTGTTCTACGTCCTTGCTCTTTGTGATTTTTATAAATGACATGGATAATGAATACAGCATTAATGGCAGAATTCTTAGGAAAAGCAGAATCTTGCGGTTCACGTCCATGAATCTACAAAGATGCAGTGCAAATTGATAGAATGTTTAAGAAGGCATATGGTGTGTTGTCCTTCAGTGGTCCAGGGATTGAGTTCAAGAGCCATGAGGTAATGTTGCAGCTTTATAAAACTCTGGTTAAACCTCACTTGAAGTATTGTGTTCAATTCTGGTGCCTCAATATAGGAAGAATATGGGAGCTTCAAAGAGGGTGCATTGGAGATTTACCAATATGCTGTATGGATTATTGAGCATATCTGATGGGCTTAGGCTGAGTAAACTTGGGCCTTTCTCATTGTGTGTGTGTGTGTGTGTGTGTGTGTGTGTGTGTGTGTGTGTGTGCATGTGTGTGTGTATGTGCCCTTAACTCCTGGCAGAGTCATTGGGGTGCCGTCATGACAAACTTTTTGCACCAACCTTTTTGGCATGCTCATCCTACGGCATGTCTTGGACGTTTGAAACCTGGCGGAGTCCATCCCTCTCCAGGTTTTTTTTTATGAGGTCGAGTTGTTAATTGATGCCACTACACCACCAGCTAGCTTTCCCATTGTAGGAAGAAGGATGAGAGGTGTCTTGACGGAGGTGTACAAGGAAGAGTAGCTTAGGAGAATGATGGCATCTTATGGCAACTCCTTTGCTTGCATCTTCGGAATCAGCTCTATTTCTATCTTTAATATCTCGACTTTTCCATTTCAAGGTTCTTTTGAAGACCCTGACCTGGAGTTACACCCTTATTTCTGTTCGTTGTGGGAATGGGACCTGCCCTCAGGGTCTAACGACTGACCGCTATTCAATATGCCAAGGACATGACCTAGAAGGTTAACATGCCTTCAAGGTTCTGGGATTTTGTGGCTCTGGAGGCGGGTGGACTCGAGGTCAGGGTCACCACAGGAAACTGGTGTGTCGTGGGAGATGGAAGATCAAAAGCAGCAAGCTGGCTGCTGGCTGTGTGCCCGGAGACCTGAGTTCTTTGGGCACAGAGCTTGGAAGAAACAATGCAGCAGACTTTTAACATCATAAATCAGTGAGTTATTTGTTATGCCTTCCCTCTCACTATGAAACGGGGACACTTCTTTTTCCCTTGTTAGGGAGAGAGAGAGCCTGTGGTATGTTGAGTTACTGGATGAATGAGTAGTCTTTGGGGTACTGTAAGTCTGTGTCTTTATTGATGCTTTGCTGCATGCTTGAGTGCTCAGTGGGGAGTGCCAATGCTTTTTTTGCCGGTGGGGGAGGGAGGGTCGTTGCTCTGCTGCTGCTTATGCGTGTGTTGGGGGAGCTGGGGAGGACTTTGGGATTCAAATATTTAACTGTCATTCTTTCTTTGGGGCACCCCTCTGTTTTTGTGGATGTTTGCAAAGAAAAAGAATTTCAGGATGAATATTGTATACATTTCTCTGACATTAAATGTACCTTTGAAACGTTTGAAGATCATAAGAGGCATAGACAAAGTGGACAGCTGGAAACTTTTTCCCATAAGGTGTTTGAAGGAGAGTACAGAGGAGTTGTCAGAAGTAGGTTTTTTATTCTGAGTAGTAAGTATGTGGAACTTGCAGCTGGGTTAGTGGTACAGGCTGATACATTAGTGGTATTTAAGAAATTATTAGATAGGCACGTAGATTAAAAGATGGAAGGATGTGTGGGAGGGAAGAGTTAGAATGACCTTAGAGTGGGTTAAAGGATTGGCACAACATCATGTACTGTGCTGTACTGTTCTTTCTTCAATATTCTATGTTGTATTTTCTATTAGCTGGACTATTTCTGCAGTTTTGCAGCATTTGCATATTGTACTCTTTCTCCAGCAGACAACTGAACAAACTTAAAAGGGACAAACTCTCTCACTACTGCTTAATACACACATTGGAGTCTGAGTTACCAAGCAAGTATCTATATTCGTATTCCAATCCAAATCCCATGCTCAGCAGCAATGTAGATTCAATTGGCTTCTATTCCATCTGGTGGACCTTGGAGCTTACAGTATGATCTAAGTTTACAAAGATAGTAACAATTCAGTATTGACCCTCACATTTGTCTTAGGATACTACAACGTGCTCTAGGGTAAATACTGTAAATTACTTCAGAAGTGCAAGAACTGACTTGGCAATTTATCGCTTCATTCATTATGCGTTTTTCTTACAAGGCTCCATGACATCATTTTAAAAAGCAACTAGATGCATCAACGCTGTTTGAAAAAGAAGTCTCAATGAAAGCCAAGTTTATTGTCCTAGGCAGAAGTACATTTTCTGTACAAGTGTAGACGAAGTTACTTGCAGAAGAATCACAGGCACATAACATCAAATACATAGCTTTCACAGGAAAATTATGCAGGAAGAAGCACCATTATATGAAAAAAGTAAGATCTATTGTAGGGTAAAGTGATCATTAGTTAACAGGGTTGTGCAGACTGTTTCAAGAACCAACCAGTTGCAAAGAAGTCACTGCTCCTGAACATGCTATAATAGGGCTTCGGGCTCTGAATCTCCTGCCCAATTGTAGTTATGTGAAGGTGGTATGGCCTGGATGGTAGGGATGTTTGATGATAGATATTGTCTTCTTGAGATAGTGCCATGTGTAGATACAACCTCCTCTGCAGCTTCTTACATTCCTGTGCATTTGAATTGCTGTACCAGATCATGATGCAACCCGTCAAGTTACATTCAATGGTACAGTTGAAGACAGAAGTTTACATACACCTTAGCCAAATACGTTTAAGCTCAGTTTTTCACAATTCCTGACATTTAATCCTAGAAAACATTTCCCTGTCTTAGGTCAGTTAGGATCACTACTTTATTTTAAGAATGTGAAAGGTCAGGATAATAGCAGAGAGAATGATTTATTTCAGCTTTTATTTCTTTCATCACTTTCCCAGTGGGTCAGACGTTCACATATACTTTGTTAGTATTTGGTAGCATTGCCTTTAAATTGGTTAACTTGGGTCAAATGTTTTGGGTTGCCTTCCACAAGCTTCTCACAGTAAGTTGCTGGAATTTTGTTCCATTCCTCCAGGCAGAACTGGTGTAACTGAGTCAGGTTTGTAGGCCTCCTTGCTCGCACATGCTTTTTCATTGCGAAACCCAAAACGTTTGACCCAAGTTAAACAATTTAAAGGCAATGCTATCAAATACTAACAAAGTGTATGTAAACTTCTGACTAACTGGGGAAGTGATGAAAGAAATAAAAGCTGAAATAAATCATTCTCTCTGCTGTTATTCTGACATTACACATTCTTAAAATAAAGTAGTGATCCTAACTGACCTAAGACAGGGAATGTTTTCTAGGAATAAATGTCAGGAATTGTGAAAAACTGAGTTTAAATGTATTTGGCTAAGGTGTATGTAAACTTCTAGCTCAACTGTATATCTGCTTAAGTTTGTTAGAGTGTTCAGTGATGTGCTAAATTTCCTTAACTTTCTATGGAAGTAAAAATGGTGGTGTACCTTCTATGTGATTGCATCATGTGCTGGGCCCAGGACACTACTGACATCCTTGTGTAATATTATATTGTTTTAAGGGCAATGAGTTTTATTGAGAGCTTTCAATTGCAAATGCTGTAGCATTAGCTCTCAGGAAATAGTTTGTTATTTTTTATTCTACTTTTTTTTATTAATTTCTGGAATGTATTTTAATTGAAATTGTTACCACTAAAAAGTTCTAAAAATTTATAAAAGAACATGCAAATTATTTGAACGAATCCAGCCCCACATCATCAACATTTGGACTGAGAGGGCAGCACCATCTTTTGCAACATTCAACTTCAACTATATTGGTTTGTGGTATAGAGGATAGCATTCTCAGAATTAAATTTATTACCTGTGTCTTGCTTGGTGTGAACTTTATTGTTTTGCAAACATAAATTACTATAAATTATAAAATAAATAATGTGCAAAAAATGGAATGATAAGGTGTTTCACAATTATAGTTTAAAGAAGAGCAGATGTTCAAGCAGAATAGTCCCTGTGTTTAAGAAATTTCCTCCATTATGGGCTATTGAATCATTATCAGAATAAAGCACGTTTTTACAAACTCAAATTTACGACTTCTTTCTTGAAAACATAAAACTGTCAATGGTGGAAATTCAAAATAGAGACAAAAATGTCAGAGAAATCTAGTAAGGTAATCTACATCAAGAGATGCTTCTGAAGAAATACGGCCTTCAGTTCTCTGGAAGACTTCACTGGAAGACTAGTTTTTATTCTTGCCCGGAAGAAAGAGTTGGGTGTAGTGCCCAAGTGGAAGATGCGTTCTCTGGAGGGACTGAATGGGTTAGGTGACACATTGTTTCTAGATGATCCTTCAGGTAGACTTTCATCTCCATGCTTTAAAATACAGACTTTAAGAGAAGAACTTAGTGTTTGGTATAATAGCCATCACAAGAGGCTGCGTCTCCTTTTGCCTTTAATTTGTAGCTTAATCTAAAATAAAATACAATATCTTGGACTACATAATGAGGCAATGTGTTCAACTTTATAATCACATAGAGATACATATTTCAGAAGCAAACATAAAACAGGAAAATCCTGAAACCAACTTGTGCATGCTGTAAGTATGTAAGTAGATTTGAGAATTCCCTTGTCTTCAATACCTGCAAAGAGTGTTTATTGCAGTATGTTCCTAGTGTAATCTTGGGCCCTCAGCTGCAATAATTCAAAAAGTCAAATTGGATATGAGTCCTTATCTGCTCCCTGCTGTGTTAAAATGTTTGTTGGCTGACAGTTAGCAATATTAACATCTCCCTTAATGATTTGCCTTTATGGTACTTGATTGAACTTTGTAGCTCCCTGTCTGCTTATTTATTCCTCTTGTAGTCTCTGTTATGGTTTTCTCCTCTTTTACTCCTTTTCCATGTGAACTTAATTTATCCATTGGTACTACTAAATTCCAATTGTTGATGCTACCGATAAATTTTCACGTTCAAGGCCTATGCTTTTGAATAGAGGGATTATTTATTTATTTATTTATACTAATAGTTTAGCATTTTTCATCTGCCACATATCTCAGTGATGCATACATGCACAATAATGAAAATGTCAAAGTGTGTTAGTATTAAGAAGACGGGAGATTAAACAATGAATTTAGCTGACAGCCCATGGTGAATTGGGCAATCAAGTAATTTATAACTAACATCAATTCCCTCAAGTAAACATGCAATGAAACATTTTATAAATGCATGTGGAGAAAAATTAGATTGATATCTTAAAGAAAACGTTGCTTCTAACATAATTGAGTGCTATGTTGCATTTTCATCATCATCTAGAATATGATGCTGAAAATTTATAGATCTGTAAGATTAATAACAGAAGGAAAAATGCAGCTATCTTCTTACATGTTTGATGGTATTGATAACATTGTTTGATAAAATAGATTAGTGCTAACAAATCACTTTTGCCGAGACATTCAATTTCATTTCACTAAATTTATTTCTTTGTGTGGAAAAAATGTGATAACTACTATGCCTGAGTTATATCATATCAACCTGAAAAATTCTATGTCAGGGAATGACATCACTACCTAGATAATGTTATAAATTTCTGAAGGTTGTTCTGTTTTGTAATTCCAAACCATTAAACTAATTCAAAGGAAAGCAAGAGCGCCGAGAGATGCCAGTCTTAAGTTTGTTCTTTATTTTAAGCAAGGTGTGCACATATCATGAGGTAGCGTGATGACATATGCAATTCATGTATTTTTAACATATAACTCAATGAATTATATAAACAACAAAAAATGCTTAATCAAACACTATATTTACAAGATTACTCAAATGTTACTAAAATGCTAAATACACAACAGGGATAAATTTGGATCATAATCGAAGTTCAAAGTTCAGAGTAAGTTGTTCTGGGATGCACCTGGTTCTCTGAATATGGTATCAGTTTGGAACACATGGAGGTGAGTGCAGACCTTTCTGTCTTCTTTCTGTACCCTACTCTTTCTAAAATTCCAACCCACTAAATTTTTCAGCGGAGCACTAACAACCAAAGCAGTGATTACAGTTCTGCTGCTCCATCCCTCTTACCAGGTTTGCTAGGTATTTTTCACTCTCATTTTTATTTTTGGCTTGGATTGTACAGAAGCAGTTTGTTGGTTTTACTTGAATTTCTTCCTTTAAGGTAAGAAGAACATATACAGTAAGCAGCTCTTACATAGCCACATCCTCAAATATCTAAGAGCTTTCAGAACTACTATAATAATTTCCAGGTCTTCAGTGCTACGTGCAGATACGCGCGCAATAAGTTTCCAAAAGAACAATAGAATAGCTAGTCAGTTCATCTCTTTTAATTGGTTGAGAGGATGAGGTGTCAGTGAAGACACCTCATCAAGTTTTTAATGTATGTGAGGAGGAATCTTTTCACTTCTTTTGTCTCATTATCTCAGCATTGTGTCCTGTCTCCTCTGAATGGAGTCCGTTAATAAGGCATTTCAGCAACCGGTGTATTGGAGAGTTTGGAGTCACTTACAGGCCATATCAAGTACCAATCATTTCGTCGCCAGGACGACCTTAGTGAACCTGGTGAAATTTACAACAAGCCAGTGATTTTATGGTTATTTCAATTAAGAATAATCTTTCTTCTCTTTCTAATTGTTAACCAAGTTTAAATTCCACAGCAGCTTTGGTGGGATTTGAATTCAGATATCAGGATTATTGGCCCAAATCATTCCATTGTCACTTCAGTAACATAACTGCTGGACAACACTGTTGAGCCATCTGAACACTCAAACACCATAATTCAAAATGTCAAATTAGATAGGAAATCATAAATGCAGCCTATTGTGTTAAAGCATTCTTGTTTGATGCCAGTCCATTCCTGAACTGTTTGACTTTACTGAAGGTTGTTACTGACCTTGTTCTTCTATCTATAACATATCCTGGGATTTTTCAGATGCAATTTGTTTGTTTATTTTGAATTCTTTCAGTTGTAATATTGATGGATGCCACTCCACGCATAATATACAATTGTTAATACTAGCTATAAATTGTAGCAGCCAGGGCCTGTGTTGTGGAGAACTTAATTTGTTTCTTTTCCACTAATGCTTTAGCATTTCTCATCTGCTATTACTCTTGAAGTCTCATACATACACAATAAAGAAAATGTCAAAGCTATTTGTCTTTAAACAGACTGAGGTTGAAAGTAGACTTGGGAGAGCCTGTTTTTCAAACTTTATAGGTGAAGGATGATGCCTGTTAACAACCTGGGCACTTGTTGAGCTAAAGCCACACTGGTGAGAATATGCACACTAAACTACTGACAGAAGGAAGTAGAATAGATAGATTGTGATTCCAATCAAGGTGCACAGTTCATTCAATGCCTGTGCTACTAGTTAGCAGCCATTGCCCTCTCCAAAATACAGATAGCTAAATATTCATTCAGCATCAGAAAGGCTACTCCAGTCGTTAAAGGGATTATCGAATACTTGAACATTAGTTGATAATTAAGATCTGGTTTAGTCAATGCCATGGTTCTACAAGTGTCCGATGCCTTCTAAAATTGATAGAAGTTACAGAAGACTACAGGAAATTGTGAATGAATGGATTTTCTCTTGGCTTTAGGCTTCTGCATCAAATATTGCTTTGAGCCATGAGTATTCTTCTTCTTGGATAGCTGGAAGCAAAAGACAGGCAGAGCTGGGAATGTTGTTGGTGGAGGGAAGTGGAAGGGGAGGAGGCCCACTTCACCCATTGTTAAAGGAATAATTCCCCATTCTGAGTCACTACAGTGAACAATGTATGAGGTGCCTTCACTTCTGTAGGGGCACCCTAACAATGCCCTCAAACCAGAGTACACCTGCATTTCTATTGGCTGGTTAGGTTACAGTGGCAACTAATTTTTTTACATACCTTGCCACTTCCAGACTGCAGCTGGATGTAAAGTTAATATCTCACCGCATGTCATTCGCTGTTACATACATAATATCACTGAAACTTCTAATTAAAAGAGAGCCAATGACTTTTTACGCTTTCTTGTCCAAGACTACAGGAAAATAGCGAATGGATTTTCAAAGATTGTTGGCTTCTGCATGAAACATTTTCTTTTTCCATCATGCCACATAGATATTCACATGAGATGTCAATATAATGGATTTATTATCACAAATTTGTTTGATCCTTTGTAAGCTTATCTTCTTTTTTCGACATGTTTTAATAAAAAGAAAGATTCTTTCTATTGCTGAATGATCCACGAAACACAACTTACATATATGGGTACAGAAGAAAACTGAACCGGAAAGCTCATTTGGAAGGTGGATGAAGAGTTACAATAATGATAGTGTTAGAACTAGTTGGTAGCATGGTAGTATAGTGGTGAGCACAATGCTATACAGTACCAGTGACCCGGATTCAATTCCCACTGCTGTCTGTAAGGAGTTTATACATTCTCCCTGTGACTGTGTGAGTTCCCTCTGGGTGCTGTGGATTTCTCTCACACTCAAAAGATGTACCAGTTGATAGGTTAATCGGTAATTGCAAATTGTCCATGTTTAGACTAGGGTTAAAAAGTGAGGTAGCATCCAAGGGTTCAATATCCATTTAGGAATCGGATGGCAGAGGAGAAGAAGCTGTTCCTGAATTGCTGAGTGTGTGCCTTCAGGCTTCTGTACTTCCTACCTGATGGTAACAGTGAGAAAAGGGCATGCTCTGGGTGCTGCAGGTCCTCAATAATGGATGCTGCCTTTCTGAGACACCGCTCCCTAAAGATGTCCTGGGTACTTTGTAGGCTAGTGCCCAAGATGGAGCTGACTAGATTTACAACCCTCTGCAGCTTCTTTCGGTCCATGTAGTAGCCCCACCCTTCCCCCCTCCCCATACCAGACAGTGATACAGCCTGTCAGAATGCTCTCCACAGTACATCTATAGAAGTTTTTGAGTGTATTTGTTGACATGCCAAATCTCTTCAACCTCCTAATGAAGTATAGCCGCTTTCTTGCCTTCCTTATAACTGCATCGATATGTTGGGACCAGGTTAGATCCTCAGAGATCTTGACACCCAGGAAGTTGAAACTGCTCACTCTCTCCAATTCTGATCCCTCTAAGAGGATTGGTATGTGTTCCTTCGTCTTACCCTTCCTGAAGTCCACAATCAGCTCTTTGGTCTTACTGACGTTGAATACCAGGTTGTTGCTGCGGCACCATTCCTCTAGTTGGCTTATATTACTCCTGTACGCCCTCTGGTCACTACCTGAGATTCCACCAACAATGGTTGTATCATCAGATGGTATTTGAGCTATGCCTAGCCACACTGTCATGTGTATATAGAGAGTAGAGCAGTGGGCTAAGCACACACCCCTGAGGTGCGCCAGCGTTGATCGTCAGCGAGGAGGGATGTTATCACCAATCTACACAGATTGTGGTCTTCCAGTTAGGAAGTCGAAGATCCAATTGCAGAGGGAGGTACAGAGGCCCTGGTTCTACAACTTCTTAATCATGATATTACTGGTGAGCGTGTAAGAGTAAGGTAGGGAAAAAGGAGAGATAATGTGGAGGTTACAAAAAAGTTCAGAGTTGGAGGTCCTGAGCTTTTATTCCATCTGCTTTCCCGTTACTTTCCCTTTTATAAACCTGCTGTCCAACAACAGATACAAAATTTTACTGGGTTGAGGTAATAGTAATACAGTTAACCTTCAACAATTTAATATGAAACACTTTGAATTACTTCTTAATGGGTTCTAGAATCCTTACAGCCGAAGAATGTTTTTTTTGTGTGATTTATGCAGGCACTGTTGTTAAACTGGAAACGCGTGTGCATCTTGATTCAAACTTGTTGACCTCTAGAGTGAAGATACCAGATTAAGACTGGGTGACCATCCCTATTCAGTCTGCAAGGATGACCTTCAGCTTCTTGTGCCCTGTCACTTTTATTCTCCGTCCTCCAAAGACTTATCACCTGCATAACTCAGAAGACTCAGAATTTGCGTACTTTAACAAGTTTTCGCTTAAGCAAGCACTTAATCCTTGACTGTTTCAGTAATCTCATCAGTTTGGGAGTTGCCATTTGAGATTACCTTTAGAACAACAGCTAAATGACAAATTTAGTGTATATGCTCCTTGTTATCCCATAATCCAAATGGTCCTTTTCTGGAGCTTTGAGCTCCAATTTATGTTAGGATGGATTAACTCAGGTAATGCATGATGGTTGATATCATTAGAAACAGGTTTGATGCTGGGAAAGCAACAGTTGTATTAACATAGATTATAAATAAAAGTGCTTGTTCCATTCGACTTCAGCTTAAAGTGATTTGCTTCAGATTATAATGATTTTTGATTGCTTAGTGTCATGTGTTCCAATTTCCAGATAATTATGCACATTGCCTTTAATGATAATAAATAACTTTCTTTCTAGCTATAATATTCATTTGGACACTGTTCCTTTAACAACAGAGGTATGCATTTATTTCTATTGTCATATCTTACCTACCTCCATGAAAAGTCTTATATCCTAAACTCATCCATGAAACTCAATTCCATTTTGTTCCCCTTTGGTTCAGTCCTTTCTACCGACATGAATGAAACCTCTATTACCTCAATGAAGTCCACCTCAGTTTGAGGGGCAGCTCCTCATACTTCATCTGGGTAACTTCCAACCAGCATGAACATCAAACTATCTAACTTGCAGTAATCATTCCCCTCTGATTTTACCATATCTCCTATTCTCTCTTTTCCTGTTCCACACTCTGGTTACCCTATCCCCTTGTCCTTCCCCTCTTCCACCTTCATGACTTGCCCATCACCTCTTTCTGGTTCCCCACCTCCTTCCCTTTATTCCATGATCCACTGTCCTCTCCTATTAGACTCCTTCTTCTTCAGCTCTTTGCCTCTTCCACCTATCGTGTGCCAGTTTCTTACATCATCTCGGTTCCTTCCCACCTGGTTTCACCTGTCACCTGACAGCTTGTACCACTTCTCCTCTTTCCACCTTCTTATTCTAGCTTCTGCTCCTCACCCCTTCTTTCCAATCCTATTGAAGTGTCTAAGAATGAAACATCAACTGTTTACTCTTTTTCCATAGATGCTGCCTGACCTGCTGAGTTCCTCCATCATTTTGTGTGTGATGCTTAATGTTTCCAGCGTCTGCAGAATTTCTTGTGTCCCATTTATTTATGGGACTTAACATAGTAAAAACATCCCAAAGTTGTTCACAAGAGTGGTATCAAACAAAAATAGAGCTTCGTAACACAAGAGACAGACAATCAGAGAGTTGGTCAAAGAAATTCTGCACAATCGGATCTCTTGAAGCTGATTCCCATACTTAGTGTGGCGTGCTGATCTCAGATAACTTTTCCCATAGTGTGTGTCACTTCAATCTACCTGATGCCCTATGCTTTTGTCTGTTATTCCGTGAGAGTAAAGTTATAGTCATACAGTCAGAGTCATGGATGTAGACAAGATGGAAAAGGGTCTTTCTGCCCAAATTCTCTGTAATGACCAGGTTGTGCCGCTGACCTAGTCCCAGCTGTCTACCTTTGAGCCATATCCTTCTGAAATGTTCCTATCCATCTAATTTTCCAAATGCCTTGTAAATGACATAATTGTACCTGCCTTGAACAATACCTCTGGCAGTTCTTTCCATATACTTACCACCCTCCCTAAGATAAACCTATCTCTCAGATCCCTGTTAAATCTTTCCCCTGTCACTTTAAACCCAAGCCCTCTAGTTTTGGACCTTCCTAACTTGGGAAAAAGTAATTTGGCTATTCAGCTAGTCGATGCCCCTCATGATTTTATAAATTTCTATAAGCTCTGCCCTCAGCCTCCTTTGTCCTAAGGGGAAAAAAAGTCCTCATCTACCTTGCCTCTCTTCGGAACTGAAGCCCTCGGTCCTGGTTACATCCTCATACATCTCTTTTATACCATCTCCAGTTAATCTAACTTGCGAGGTAGAAATCTGATGGGGCTGAGTGTAAAGCTGAACTTATATCCCATCCCATGACTGGTCTACACCAAATTAATGTTGACACTATCTTAACAATAAACCTTGTACTCAACATCAGCATGACCAAAGAAATGACTCTGGATCTCCGCAAGATGAAGTTAAGTGTACACACACCGGTCCTCATTAAAGAGATTGAAGTAGAAAGGGTGAGCACCTTCAAGTTCCGGGGGGGGGGGGGTGTCATCATCTCAGAGGATCTGCCCTGGACCCACCATATTGATGCAATTGTGAAGAAGGCATACCAGCAGTTACATTTCATTAGGAGTATGAGATTTGGTGGTACATAGAATATAGAAACATAGAACACAGGAACTAGGAGCACAATTTTCATACTACGAATGCTTTCAGAAAGGGCAATTGAATATCAAAATGATGTCTTTAAGCATTCAATAAAGTGCAACATGAAAAATTACTTCAAATTCTCACTAAACTAAACATAGACGGAAGGGACCAACAACTGCTTCAAAATTTATATTGGAATCAAATGGCGGTGGTAAAAATTGATGATAATATAAGCAATTGGACTAAAATTCAAAGAGGAGTTAGACAGGGATGTGTTACCCCACCGGAATTATTGAATATCTATAGCGAAATGATTCTCAGAGAAACAGAAGACCTAGATGAGATAAAAATTGGAAGTGTTAACATCAACAATATAGGATATGCAGATGATACCACCCTAATAGCAAGTGCTGCAGAAGACCTACAAATCCTCCTAGACAAAGAAGTACAAACAAGTGCAGATTTTGCTCTAACCATCAACTGTAAAAAAACAAAATGTATGGTAATATCATAACAGCAGGATACTCCCAACTGCCAATTGTATATCGGTAACCAAGAGATTGAACAAAAGACCAGCTTTAATTACCTTGGTAGTTTTATATCACAAGATGCTAGAATTAAAGTAGAACTAAAGAGAAGAATTGCCATTGCCAAAGCCAACTTCCAAAAAATGAAACCCATTTTTACCAACAGACATGTTTCTATGACAACAAGGCTTAGGCTACTAAAATGTTGCATCCGGTCAATCTTGCTGTATGCTTCCGAAACATGAACTATAACACCAGAACTCCAAAGTAACAGAAATGTGGTTTCTTAGAAGAATGCTGAAAATATCATATAGAGATAGGGTAGCTAATGAGACAGTACTCCAACGTGCCCATACAAAAAGATCTTTAATGAGAACATTAAATGAGAGGAAACTTAAATTCTTGGGCCATGTCATCAGAAAGGGAGAAATAGAATGCCTTACATTATAAGGCCGTATGCCTGGGAAATGCAGTAGAGGAAGGCAAAGAAGAAAATATGTGGACACTGTGAAAGAGCTAACAGATCTAAGTGTACGAGATACCATTGATGCTGCGAGGGATCGTTCAATGTGGAGAGCCATGATCGCCCAAGCGTGTAACGTGCAAGGCACATGAAGAAGAAGAAGAACATAGGAATCTACAGTACATTACAGGCCTTTCGGCCCACAATGTTGTGCTGACCATGTAAGCTACTCTAGAAACTAACCAGGAATTCCCTACCACATAGCCCTCTATTTTTCTAAGCTTCATGTACCTATCTAAGAGTCTCTTAAAAGACCTGTTGTATCTGCCTCTACTTCCGTCGCTGGTAGTGTATTCCACACAACCGCCACTCTCTGTGTGAAAAACTTACCTCTGATATCCCCGTTGTACCAACTTCTTAAAACTCCTGTTAGCCACTTCAGCCCTGGGAAAAAGCCTCTGACTATCCACACAATCAATGCTTCTCAGCATCTTATACACCTCTGTCAGGTCATCTCTCATCCTCCGTCGGTCCAAGGAGAAAAGGCCAAGTTCACTCAACCTGTTCACATAAGGCATTCTCTCCAATCCAGGCAATATCATTGCAACTCTCTTCTGACTTTCAATATAGTATCCTCATCCTTCCTGTAGCGAGGTGACCAGAACTGAACACAGTACTCCAAGTGGAGTCTGACCAAGGCCGTATCTAGCTGTAACATTACCTCACAGCTCTTGAACTCAGTCCCACGATTGATGAAGGCCATCACACCATATGTCTTCTTAACCACACTGTCAACCTGCAGAACAGCTTTGACTGTCCTTTGGACACAAACCCTAAGATCTCTCTGATCCTCCATACTACCAAGAGTCTTACCATTAATATCATATTCTGCTTTCAAATTTGACCTACTAAATTGAACCACTTCACACTTATCTGGGTTGAACTCCATCTGACACTCCTCAGCCTAGCTCTGTATTCCATCGATGTCCTGCCATAACCTCTGACACCCCCAACTTCTGTGTCATCAGCAAACTTACTAACCACCCTTCTACTTCCTCATCCAGGACATTTATAAAAATCACAAAGGGTGGGGGGGGGGGGTCCCAGAACAGATCACTGGTCACCATCCTCCATGCAGAATACAAACCATCTACAACCACTCTTTACCTTCTGTAGGCAAGCCAATTCTGGATCCACAAAGCCTCCTTACTTTCTGAAGAAACCTTACATAGGGACCTTATTAAATACCTTACTGAAATTCATATACATTACATCCACTGCTCTACCTTCATCAATGTGTTTTGTTACATCCTCAAAGAATTCAGTCAGGCTCCTAAGGCACGACTGCCCTTGACAAAGCCATGCTGACTATCCCTAATCAGATTATGTCTCCCCAGATGCTCATAATCCTGCCTCTCAGGATATTCTCCAAGAACTCGCCCACTATTGAAGTCAGACTCATTGGTCTATAACTTCCAGGGTTATCTCTACTCCCTTTCTTAAACAAAAAAACAACATTTTCAACCATCTAATCCACTGGTATTTGTCCCGTCCCTATTGATGATGCAAAGATCATTGCCAGAGGCTCATCAATCTCCTCCCTCACTTCCCACAGTAGATTGGGGTATATCTCATCTGGTCCTGGTGACTTATCTAACTTAATAACATTCAAAAACCCCAGAACACCCACTTTTTTTTAATGTCTATACACTCAAGCTCTTCAGTCCACTGTAAGTCATCCCCACACAATTGCTAAGGTCTTTTTCACTGGTGGATATTGAAGCAAAGTATTCATTAAGTACCTCCACTACCTTCTCCAACTCTATACACATGTTTCCATTATCACTCCTGATCTGTCCTATTCTCATCCTCTTGCTCTTCACATACTTGTAGAATGCCTTGGGGTTTTCTTTATTCCTGCTTGCCAAGGCCTGCTCATAACCCCTTCTAGCTCTCCGAATTTTACTCTTGAGCTCCTTCCTGGCACTCTTGCAATTTTCTATAGCTCTAACAGTATCTAGTTTCTTGAACTTTTCGTAAGCTTTTCTTTTCTTCTTAACTGGATTTTCTACATCCTTTCGTACACCATGGTTCTTTAACTCTACCATCCTTTTTCCCCCTGGAATCAATAAAGTATGACTACGACTATGATTTACCCTTCCTCAATGGAACATGCCTATGCAGAACGCCATGCAAATGTTCCCTGGACGTTTGCCACATTTCTGCCGTGCATTTCCCTGAGAATATCTGCTCCCAATTAATATTCCCAAGTTCCTGCCTAATAGAATCATATTTCCCCCTACCCCAGTTAAATGTTTCCCAAATTGTCTGCTCCTATCCCTCTCCAGTGCTTTGGAAAAGGAGATAGTTTGGTAGCATCAACAAAGGCTCCAGCAAATTTCTACAGATGGAGCATCGAGAGCATTCTTACCAGTTGTATCACTACCTGGTACAGAGGCTCCAACGCAGAGGATCAAGAGAGGCTGCAATGGAATGTCAGCTCCTTCAAGACACAAGCCTCCCCACCATCAAGAACAGGTTTAAAAGGTGATGCCTCAAGAAAGCTGCATCCATCATTATGGACCCTCACCATCCTGGATATACACTCTTCTCAGTACTACAGCAAGACAGAAGGTTCAGGAGCCTTAAGGCATTTTAGGGACAGCTTCTTCCTCTCTGACATCAGATTTCTGAATAGACCATGAACCTAGAATACTACCTCACTATTCCTCTTTAGCACTGTTTAATTATTTTTGTCTTTAATCACCATACAATTAGTTTCAGTGTAATTATGGAGAAGGATAGGACTGGACCTAGGATTGAGATTTTTGATTGGAGAAAGGCTAACTTTGAGGAGATGTGAAAGGATTTAGAAGGAGTGGATTGGGAAAATTTGTTTTATGGGAAGGATGTAACAGAGAAATGGAGGTCATTTAAAGGTGAAATTTTGAGGGTTCAGAATCTTTATGTTTCTGTTCGGTTGAAAGGAAAGGTTAAAAGTTTGAGAGAGCCATAGTTTTCAAGAGATATTAGAAACTTAGTTCAGAAAAAGAGAGACATCTTCAATAAACATAGGCAGCTTGGAGTTAATGAGGTACTCGAGGAATATAAAGAATGTAAAAAGAATCTTAAGAAAGAAATTAGAAAAGCTAAGAGAAGATACAAGGCTGCTTCGGCAATTAAGGTGAAAATAAATCCAAAGGGTTTCTACAGTTATGTTAGTGGCAAAAGGATAGTGAGGGATAAAATTGGTCCCTTGGAGAATCAGAGTGGACAGCTATGTGCGGAGCCAAAAGAGATGGGGGAGATTTTGAACAATTTCTTTTCTTCGGTATTCACTAAGGAGAAGGATATTGAATTGTGTAAGGTAAAGGAAACAAGTAGGGTAGTTATGGAAAGTATGACAATTAAAGAAAGGGAAGTACTGACACTTTTAAGGAATATAAAAGTGGGTAAGTCTCTGGGTCCGGACAAAATATTCCCTAGGACTTTGAGGGAAGTTAGTATAGAAATAACAGGGTCTCTGACAGAAATATTTCAAATGTCATTAGAAACGGGGGTGGTGCCGGAGGATTGGCATATTGCTCATGTGGTTCCATTGTTTAAAAAGGGTTCTAAGAGTAAACCTGGCAATTATCGGCCTGTGAGGTTGACGTCAGTGGTGGGTAAATTGATGGAAAGTATTCTTAGAGATGGTATATATAATTTTCTGGATAGACAGGGTCTGATTAGGAACAGTCAACATGGATTTGTGTGTAGAAGGTCATGTTTGACAAATCTTATTGAATTTTTTGATGAGGTTACTAAGAAAGTTGACGAGTGTAAAATGGTGGATGTTGTCTATATGGACTTCAGTAAGGCCTTTGAGAAGGTTCCACATGGAAGGTTAGTTAGGAAGGTTCAATAGTTAGGCATTAATATGAAGCTTGGCTTCCTTATGCTCTGAGTTATTTTCTGATTCTATATTTACCTTCTTTATTTTAAACTCCTTATTTCTAGTTATTTATGCTTGGTTACACCCATTTAGAATATTTGATCTGAATAACATAATTACACCATGTGATTTATCTGTGGAACGGGATAGGACACTTGACTGCCAATTCATGTGTAGACCAGCCACTGGATGATGTGACCTGAGAGGAGATTGTTTAGTTTGAATAATTGCGAGATACAAGGCTCATCTCAGACCTATTTATCTGGTCTTCATCTCAGAGTTATCTATCTGGTCTTCATTTCCCTTCACCCAAAATGCAGTCTCAGGACAACCAAGGTCATTGCCTTGAAAGAGAAACTGTCTCATCCACCCATACCTTGGTACTGAACTCCAGAATATTACATTATCTATTTAACTTAAAGAATTCAATGTGCTATTATGTTGTGCCAGTTGTCAGAGAATGTGATAAACAGTGTCTGATGGTGTCATATTGCACATTTGCATGTTAACCATTCATTGTTCAGATTTGAATGGCTTTATAAAGCGGAGTTAGAGAGCTGCAGGTAAACACTGAATAATAATAACAGCTGCAGCAGCTTGCCTTTAGATATAGCTAAGTGACGAATATGCAGATTAATGACATCATGCAAATAATACCTAAGCATTCTTTCACAACTATAACTTCTACTTGTATAGTAATAGGAGTAAAACCTGCAGATGCTGCAAACCTGAAACAAAACTCAATGTTCTCAGCAACTCAGAGAGCATCTGCAAGGAAAGAAAAAAAAAATCAGGTAGAAACTTTGCAGCAGAATTGGAAAAGTGGGAGAACATTCCCTGCATAAAGTCTATTCGCAGAAGAGTTACCAAACAAAAGTTAAAAGGCACATAAGGTAATCTTAGCATACTTCCAATAATTATGTCAAACAAGAAATTTTAAATGAAGAAAGAGAGGAAGGATGACAAAGAAATTTTGAGGGGTAATTCCAGTGCTGTGGTTCAGGCCAGTGTATAACAGAGTGAAACAATTCATTTTGGGGCAAATAGGAGTCCAGATTTAGAAGAGTGCTTATACCTTGAAAGGCAGAGGTTCCAAGGTTAGGGAGTGCAACGTGTAGGTCAGTGGAAGGATTTGGTAATACCAATAAGAATATTAAACTGAGGCATTGCATAATTGGGAAGTAGCTCAGTAAGTGGAAGAGTGTTGGTTGGATTTTCAGGATAATTTAAGGAAGCAACCTAACATATAATAGTGATTATTAACTCATTTACTAATGGGAATTTTAAAAATACGAAGCTATATTTTCATCTTTTCAATTTCTCTTGCTAAACTCAACAAGTGGAGAATATATGGCAATGCGCCATTTCTATTGTTTGTACTCCAACTTTCATTAATAATTGTGTTGGTAAACAGATTTATAATCTGATAACTGACTATATTTTTGATGAATATGTCTGATAAGACCCCTTTGCCTTTTATTGTAGCTATTAACCTGCACAATTAAAGGAAGTAATGTTTCTGACTAACTACTGTGAAGACTAAAGAATTGACTTCTCTCCCATTCCAAATCCTGGTCCCTGCTTCCTACTTCCCAACAACTGAGACAGGTCGGCACTTTTTGAAAACTCATCATAAATCAGTGCACTCATAATAATCCTTACACCTACCTTTATAATGTTAGCTGCAATTCCCTGCCTCAGATCATCTGCTTCTGAAATCTTCATCCTTATCATGTTACCTCCCAACCATTCCAATACATTCTTGCCAACCTCCCTCATTTAAACTTGAGGGCATACAAAAATTTTCTAGCCATGTCCTAACTTACATAAGTCCTATTCACCCGTTAATCTTCTGCTTGTTGACTTTCACTGTCTCTCAGTTAAGCAACATCTTGATTTTTAAAAATTCCCCCTTATTTTCAAACACATATCCATGCCATCACTAGGATCCCCGACTTCTGCCCTTGCTCTATCTTTGCCTCAGTTTAGCTGCTGCTGAAACCCTCATCTGCAGCTTATTTACTTTCACACAAGATTCCTAACAAAATTAAGTACATCTATATTTTGGATTTTACCCTGCTGTCTTTTTAGCTTTCTCTACTTTTTTTGAACGATCCTTAAAACCGATTTATTTTACCAGTCTTATGTTCTAAAGACTTCTTTGGCAGCTTGCAATCAAATATTGTTGGCAGTGTTCCTGACTAATGTCTTGGGATATTTTGTGATGTTAAAATGTCTACAGTAAGTTAGGTATAAAAAGCAAATCACACATCATATTCCTAGAACAGAATTACCTGTCAACAAAGAATCTATGGCCCAAGTTTTCATGGAAAATACATGCAGATGAAACTTTTAACATTTCCGCCTCACTATCAACTATTTCAGGAAGTTTAGGATTTTGTGATGAGTCCTATGCCTCTTGAGAGAAAATCTCTGCAGATTTGTTACCTCAGAATCAGGGTTAATCTCATCGGCATATGTCGTGAAATTTCTGAACTTAGCAGCGGTAGTACATTGCAATATATAGTAAATATAGATAGATAAATAAATAAATATATAAATGGATTACATTAAGTATATATAGTAGTTAAATTAAGAATAGTAGTGCAAAAACAGAAATAATTTTCAAAATGGGAGGTAGTATGCATAGATTCAATGTCCAGTTAGAAATTGGATGGAAGAGGTGAAAAAGCAGTTCCTGAATTATTGAGTGTGTGCCTTCAGGCTTCTGTACCTCTTTCCTGATGGTAACAATAAGAAGAGGACATGTCCTGGGTGATGGGGTCCTTAATAATGAATGCCGCCTTCCTGAGGCACTGCTTCCTGAAGATGTCTTGGATACTAAAAATGTTAGTACCCATGATGGAGCTGAGTATTTTTACAAATTTCTGTAGTTTCTTTTGATTCTGTGCTGTAGCCCCTCCCCCATACCTGATGCAGCCTGTCAGAATGCTCTCCATGGTATATCTGTAGAAGTTTCAGTGTGTTTTAGGTGACAAACCAAATCTTCTCGAACTCCTGATGAAATATAGCTGTTCTCTTGCCTTCTTTATAGCTACATCAATACGCTGGGACCAGGTTAGATCCTCAGAGAAAATGTCCCCCAGGAAACTGAAATTGCTCACTCACTCCACTTCTGATCCTCGGTGAGGATTGGTTCGTGATCCCTCAGCCTACCCTTTCTGAATTCCACAATCAACTATTTGGTCTTACTGAGTGCAAAGTTGTTGCTGTCAAACAACACTCAGCTAGCTAGTATATCTCACTCCTGTCTGCCCTCTCGTCACCATCTGAGATTCTGCCAATAATGGTTGTATCATCAGCAAATTTATAGATGGCATTTGAGCTATACCTACCCACACAATCATAGGTATAGTGAGAGTAGAGCAGTGGGCTAAGCACATGTCAGGTACGCCAATGTTGATCGTCAGTGAGCAGGAAATGTTATTACCAATCCACACAGTTGTGATCCTCTGATCAGGAAGTTGAGGATAGAGTTGCAGAGGGAGGTATAGAGGCCAGGGTTCTGTAACTTTTTGATCAGAACTGTAGGAATGATGGCATTAAAAGCTGGGCTATAGTCAACGAACAGCATCCTGACATAAGTGTTTGTATTGTCCATATGATCTAAGGCCTTGTGAAGAGGTATTAAGATTGCATCTGTCGTAGATCCATTGCAGCAATAGGCAAATTGCAGAGGGTCCAAGACCTTGCTGAGGCAGGAGTTCACTCTAGCCAAGACCAACCTCTCAATGCATTTACGAGGAAATCTGCAATTGAGTACTGGGGCTTCATTCAAGTTCTCTTTAAATACTGAATTCTTGGCACCAAAACATGATTGCCAATTAATGGGACAGTCCTGAACCCTTAAAGGGGCCAAACCAGCTAGCCATATTCCAGAGAGCTAGAGTATCTAAACCCCGGAAGCTGCCACTGTTGGGTGCGTCTCGTAATGGTACTGTCATTAAACAACACACATCAAAGTTGCTGGTGAACGCAGCAGGCCAGGCAACATCTCTAGGAAGAGGTACGGTCGACGTTTCGGGCCGAGACCCTTCGTCAGGGCTAACTGAAAGAAGAGCTAGTAAGAGATTTGAAAGTGGGAGGGGAGGGGGCGATACAAAATGATAGGAGAAGACAGGAGGGGTAGGGATGGAGCCAAGAGCTGGACAGTTGATTGGCAAAAGGGATATGAGAGGATCATGGGACAAGAGACCTAGAGAGAAAGAAAAGGGGGAGGGGGGAAAAACAGAGATGGGCAAGGGGTATAGTGAGAGGGACAAGAGGGAGAAAAAGGACAGAGAAAAAGAATATGTGTATATAAAAAAATAACAGATGGGGTAAGAGGGGGAGGTGGGGCGTTAGCGGAAGTTTGAGAAGTCAATGTTCATGCCATCAGATTGGAGGCTACCCAGACGGAATATAAGGTGCTGTGCATTTCATCACCGTAGATGTGTGTGATACCGGACGATAGTCGTTAGGGCAGCTCACACTGCTCTTCTTGGGCACTGGTATAATTGTTGCCCTTTTGTAGCAGGTGGGATCCTCTGACCATAGCAGTGAGAGATTGAAAATGTTCTTGAATACACCCGCCAGTTTGTTGGGCCTAGTTTTCAGAGCCTTATCCGATACTCCATCAGGGCCTGCCACTCTGCAAGGGTTTATTCTCCTGAAAGACAGCCTGGTGTTGGCCTTCGAGACAGAGATCAAAGGTTCACTGAGTGCATCATCCTCACTGGTGTGGTTATATTCTGCCTTTCAAAGCGGATGATAAAATCCATATGGATCCCAGGTCAGAATGCAAACCTGGTTTGTACTTTTATGTTTGTAACCTCAAAACATGAATTTAATTCAACGTAAAACACAGGAATCCAAAATTCAAGTTCACTTTTAGGTGAGGCTGGCATGTAAGCATATGCTGGCATTATGACGCATCTAATTCATGTATTTTTACATATAACCTATAGCTAATTATTTAAATAAACAAGAATAATCAAACCATATAAGGTCACTCAAATATTATAGGAATATTAAATACTCAGTGCTCCTCCATGCTTAGCTATAAACTCCACCTCAATACAGAATGCATCTCAACTATATATACAGTATAATATAAGATACAACTGCTATCTACAGACATTCATAGCACAGTAAATTTTAAATTGTCCCATTCAGGCCTAAAGATTTAATCACTGTGAAGGATTTGCTACTGTTTTGGGGTAACAACTTTCCTGCCATGGGGGATAACGCTATTAGTCAGGTGAGATTTGTGGCTGTGAAAACAATCTCAGGTTTGGGAGCCTCCTCCATGGTAGCTGTAGGAGCTGACTCTGAGACTGTAGGAAGTGGTTCTGACAGGTCTGGACACCTTTCTTTTCCTTTTCTTTCTCTGCATCTACTTCAATCCCTTTCTTTTTCTTTCTCATTCTCCTCCTCTCTTTCACATCTTTATCTATCTCATTCACATTCTTTCTCTCCATCTCTCCCCTCCTTTTCCTTCTTCTAGTTTGTGCACCTTGATCTTGGGAAGGTGCTTTTTGTTCACAAGGGTATTCTCTTATTAATACTTCCATTGCTCCCTTAAGGATCTGAGCTCTCCTCTTGGTTTTCTCATCCACAACATGATCTGACAAATCTGCTGTTTTTGTATCTCCTTTCTTTTTGGCCTTTCATTTATCCATCGGGGTTTTGGTCTTTGTAACTGCTTTTACACGCAGCTTTTTGTTTCCCACTTGATGTTCATGCAATAACCTTAATGCCCACAGAGTAGATTTTGGTTCTTTGTACTCTCAAAACCTGAATACTTGCAACTTCCCTGAATTTTATTGAACATTCTTCCAACTTAAAATAAAGCCACACTTTGCAAGTAACTGCCTGAATAACATATCAGAAACTTTCTCAGTGGTTGAGCAATGGTTCATGATGTTTGGCCTGGAGACAACTGGTCCTTCTTTGGTCCTCTGTAGTATCCAACCAGAGACACAGAGATAGGCACCAACTCCTGTTTGTCCTCTGTTGGTGTTCAGCATGGAGACAGTTGTGGTATCATCCAGTACCTTTCTTAATTCATTTTCAGATGGCTTCGTTGCAGAGGATAAGGCATGGCGATTGTGGACGGATCTCCAATCAAGTTGTAGTTGTCTCAACCAATGGCGCCTCACGATGATTGTCCTTCTGTTTTTACCACAAACAATCTCAGTGTGGCATGTTGGTTGTTGTATTTCACTGCTACAGAATGTCATTCCCACAGGAGTTACCTTTTCTCCAGATTAAGTTCTTATTTGGGCATCTGCAAGTTTCAGCTTGTTATCTTTGAAATGCTGAACAACCTCATTTTGTGGAATGACTGGAATGGCCAAACTAGTGTCCAATTCCATTTTAATGAATTTGCCATTCTCTTCTGGTGTAAGGCATGTTGCTTATCTATTGTTAGGCTAACCCTTCCCTTCTACATAGGCTCATGGGTGAAAGAAAGCTGGTGGGCTATCTAAGAGCCTCTTAAATCTCCTGAATGTATCTGGCTCTACTACCACCTCTGGTACTTACGACTCTCTGTGTCAAAAACCTACCTTTGACTCCTCAGGTGCAATGAAACACTTACTTGCAGCAGCAACACAGTCATATAACATCAGATAAGGCGTAGTCACAAAAAGAACATAAATTAAACATTAATTACTGTATACACATTTTTATAAGAACACAACTCAGGCAAAAAACTCAATTTCAGTGCAATATGATCAAAGAGGTCATAATATTGCTAAACTATTGTAATTTGGTCTGTGCTGGTTGGTTTAGAATGCTTGAAGCAAAGTCCCTGCGATAGAGATAGAGGCGGAGGCGGAGATGGAGATGGAGGTGGAAATGGAGATAGAGATAAAGATAGACAGAGATTGATGGCGATTGTTATGTTTTGTATCTTCAAAACATCAAACTAATTCAAAGGAAAACATGGGAGTCAGGGAATGCAGATTTAACTTCAAGTGAGGTGTGCACATATCATGTAGTATCATGATGATATATGCAATTCACGTATTTTTACCTATAACCTGTAATTAATTGTTTGAATAAACAGGAAAGCTTGATCAACCAATATACGTACAAGGTTATTCAATTATTATTGAAATTTTAAATACACAAGAGAGATAGAGACAGAAAGATACAAAACTGACTGCCAGTGTAGCTGTGAAAATGATGAAGAGAGGTTTCAGGAAGTTAAGTGAACAAGTAAGGACATGGCAGATGAAATGCGATGAGAAAAATATGAGGTTATCAACTTTGGTAGAATAAAAAATGAGGTAGAATTTATGTATGGTGAGAGATGGGATGGTGCTAGAGTTTGGATGGGATTGGTTAGCCTATATCACAAGGAGATTAAGAAATAGAGACATCCTGCACCAATTACATAGGTTTTTCGTGAGATTGTACCTGGAACATTGACTTCCGTTCTTTGCCAGATTGAGATCTGCTCTCAGAGCCACACAACCGGCTGCTTTTCGAGATGCCAAGGACATGGCTTGGAAGACTAGCATGCCTTCAGGGTGCCGGATTTTCATGGCTCTGGAGATGGGCTGATTCTAGGCCAGTGCCCCTGACTGAGGCATCATGGGAAAACACAGAACATTGGGAACAGCAGGTTAGAGCTCCCGATATTCCCTGCAGAGCTCAGAAAAAGCGACAGAACAGACTTTTAACATTGTAAATCAGTGAGGGCTCTCTGGATGCAAAGCTTGGAAGATGTAACGCAACAGCCTTTTAACATAGCATATCAGCAAGTTGTTTTTCTTGCCTTTTTAGGGACCTTCCTCTTCTTCCCTTATTAGGGACAGAGAGAGACCTCATGATATGTTGAATTACCGGGTGAACGAGTAGTCTTTGGGGTACTGCAAGTCTGTGTCTTTATTGATGCTTTGCTGCATGCTTGAGTGCTTGGTTGACTTCACTACCTTAGGTAGGAATTACATATGGTAAAAGGAGTGCAACAAATATTTGCTAGATTAATTCCAGGGATGAAGGGTTTGTTGTATGAGGAGAAATTAAATAGAATGAGTCCTGAATTTAGAAGAATAAGAAGCAATCTCATGGAAATGTACAAACTCCTTCTTATTGTGCTTAACCAGGCCAGTAACTTCCAGTTTAAGATGATGCTTGGTGATGCCATCGACTACTTAATGGTGGCAAAAAAAAAACAAAACAAAGGAAGTTACTAAATACCTTATTGATAAGACTTAATTAATAATAGTCAATGCTAACAGAGAAGAGATGAGTGGTGGCGAAGGTGCAGGCAAGGCATGGTCAAGGCAAGCGGAGGTGGAGACGGGGTCAAAGCAGAGACAAGGCAGAGTCATGGTAACCTGAGACCGAGGAAAGTCCTGATATCTAATCAATTTAAGCGCTGAGCTGAATTGGAAGGGTCGAGTACGGACCACATTGTGGCAGGGGTGTTCAAGCCCCAGAGTGGTCTGAGAGCGAGGAACGACCAGATGTTTGGACGATTTAACTGCTGGGCTAGATTGAAAAGGTCAAGGTGTTGGGACTGGAGGTGAGGCAAGGGACGGTTCTGCTCGCTGCTCCACTATGTTTACTCAGCTTTGTGCTGAACTAAGGCCGTTGTCTGCTCCAGCTGCAGTGATGCCTAGCTTCTCATTTGTGGACTCACAAAATTTACTCAGTTTTGCAATGATCTGAGGGTAAGGTCTGGTCCAGGTGTAATGATGCCTGGCTTAGTTTCCTCTGTAAAACTACAGTTCTGAAGTGATTTGCTTACTTCTATTGTTTACACAATTTGTTTTTCTCTCTCTCCCTCCCTCTCTCTGGGCATTGGGAGCTTGACAGTTTTTTTTTAATGGGTTCTCTTGATGTTTGTTTTGTGTCTGCCTGTAAGGAGACAAATCTCAAGGTTGTGTATTATATATATACTTAGATAATAAATGTACTTTAAGCTCTGGGGATGATGCATTCTTAAACCAACGGATGAAACATTCAGGTTAGATTTAAAATGAAATTTCTTCAACCAGAAGACACTTTGGAATTCTTGATACAAGATAGCATAGAGACCGAGTACATTGAAGGCAGAAATCGATAAGAAGTCAAGCAATATGGGGCTCGTGCAGAAACATATAAGAGGTAAAACACCAAACACTGAGCAGTTATAAGAATCTAAGAGGCATACTTCTGCTTCAGTTTCTTTTATATATCTTTTTATGGTTCCCTTAAGCCTATCTAAAGCTTATCTCACAGACCACAGAGACCATTAAGGGAACATTTTGGATAAATGAATCCAATACAGAACTATCTCAATCCATTTTTTCAACCAAAAGTTATCTTACCATGATTTTGTTGGATTTGTGCTCTTCTTCCCACTTGTTATTTAAAAGAATAATCTGCTGACTGATTGTACCTTTTACACATTGATGAATGTGGAGAGGAAGAAATATATGGAGTTGAATTTATATCAATATATATATTTGTCCACTTCCCAAGGTAAATGCTGTTTTCAGTCATGTCACCAATATAGTAGCACTGTTACAAAGGAGTATTCCTGAAACTCCTTGTGTCATGGGAATATGAAGATAGAAATTAATATCTTGTCTCTGGTATTATAAAGGTGAGATGTATCAACCAATTGTTATAACTCCCTACTGATATTAAGGTCCATTGATCCCAGTTGAATTTCTACACTGTCTCTTACACCAATGAGAATTTTTTTATTGCATAAGGTAATTTTGCTTATAATATTGTATAGTTTCATGACCTCCTTAGCTCTTTTGATCAAAAGTGAGACAGACATCTTTTGGAATGAATTTGTTGTGACTGTGCCCAATTTTGCCAGTATAATAAGACCAGAAGATGATAAGATATAGGAGCAAGATCAGACAATTCAACCCATCGAGTTCGCTCTGTCATTTGATCATGGTTGATATATTATCCCTTTCAATCCCATTCTTCTGCCTTCTCTCCATAACGTTTGATACCCATACTAATCAAGAGCCTATCGACCTTTGTTTTAAATATACCCAATAAATTCGCCTGCACAACCATCTGTGACAATGAATTCCACAGCTTTTCCACCCTCAGGCTAAAGAAATTCCTCCTCATCTCTGTTCTGAAGGGCTGTACAGGTCGACCTTCACTAATCCGGTACCATTGGGACCTGAGGAGTGCCGAATTAGTGAAAATGCTGAATTACAGATAGATCACATTAAGCATGATCAGTGCCAGATTATCAAAGGAACCAGATTACGGGTAGTCGGATTAGTGAAGGTCAACCTGTACCTCTATTCTCTGGTCCTAGACTCCCCCACTGTGGGGAAACTTCCTCTCCATGTCCACTCTATCTTGGCCTTCCAATATTCAATAGGTTTCAATGAGATTTCTCTTCATTCTTCTAAACTTCAGCTAGTATTGTCCCAGAGTCATCAAATAATCCCTCATATGTTAACCCTTTCATTCCTGCAATCATTCTCGTGAACCTCCTCCAGATCCTCTCCATTGCCAGCACACATCTTTTCTTAGATAAAGGGTCCAAAACTACCTTCAGTACTCCGGATGCAGTCTGACCAATGCCTTATAAAGCCTCAGCTTTACACCTTTGCTTTTATATTGTAGTTCTCTTGAAATAAATGCTAACATTGGATTTGCCTTCCTCACCTCTGACTCAACTTGCACATCACCCTTGAGAGAATCCTGCACGAGGACTCCAAAGCCCCTTGGTACCTCGAATTTTTGAATTTTCTCTTCATTTAAAAAAAATAATCTATGTTTTTATTCCTTCTGCCAAAGAGCATGACCATACACTTTCTGACACTGTATCCTATCTGCCACCTCTTTACCCATTCTCCTTCTGCAGATGGCCTGCTTCCTCAACACTACCTGCTCCTCCTCCTATCTTCTTCAAATCATCTACAAACTTGGACACAAAGCCATCAATTCCATCATGCAAATAATTGACATAATATGTGAAAAGAAGGGGTCCCAATACCAACTCCTGCAGAATATCACTAGACACCAGAAGCCAAACAGAAAAGGCCCTATTTATTTCCACTCTTTGCATCCTGCCAATCAGCCAATCCTCTATCCATGCTAGTATCTTTCCTATAGTACCATGGACTTTTAACTTGTTAAGCAGCCTCATGCATGACACTGTGTCATTGACCTTCTGAAAACCGAGGTCTACAACATCCACTGACTCTCCTTTCTCTATCCAATCTGTTATTTCCTCAAAGAATTCCAACAGATTTGTTAGTCAAAGTTTCCCTTTTAGAAAACCATGCTGACTTTGGCCTACTTTATCATGTGCCTCCAAATTCCCTGAAACTTCATCCTTAATAATGGACTCCAACATCTTCCGAACCACTGAAGACAGGCTAGCTGGCCAATAATTTCCTTTCTTTTGCCTCCCTCACTGCTCAGGGTTGCTCAAGCTTAAGCTCCCTAACAAAATCTGGTTTATTATACAATAGTAATCCAAAATTGCCTTTTCCCTAGTGTACTGAACCAAAAGCTGCTCTAAGAAGCCATCTCACAGGCATTCTACAAATTCCCTCTCTTGGGATCCAGCACCAGCCTGATTTTTCCAGTCTACCTGCATATGATGATCATAACATTGCCCTTTTTATGCCTTTTCTATCTCAAAATATATTATCAAAGTATGCATACAGAATACCACTCTGAGATTCATCCTTCCACAAGCAGCCACCAAAATCCAAACACCATGGAATCCATTCAAGAAAATATCAGACACCCAGTGCACAAATAAAGAATGGCAAAAGGCAAACAGACTACACATAGGATATCAAACATCAATCCAGCAGTCCAGTAGTATTCAGTTTAGTTCAGTTCAGCATCACACTGCTAGCCAACTGCAGGCTATAGGACAAAACATTCTTCACATATACGCCCCAGATTACATTGATCAAACCACTCGGAGATAGTGAAAATAAGAATAACCAGAATCCAGGAACGCCTGCAACATTAACCTCAAAGTCCCCCAAAATGAGTCCACATCCTCTCTGATCAATCTTTGCAACATGGATCCCAAGACTACTTGCCTACGTAATTTCAAAATTCAAAGTAAAGTTATTATCAGGACACTTATATGTCACTGTAAACATTTTCTTATGGACATTCACAGTAAATTAAAAAAACACAAAAATATCAACAAAAGAACACACCCAACAGGACGGACAGAAATCAGTGTGCAATGGAGAACGAACTGTACAAACACAAAAATAAACAAAAGATAATAATAATAACAATTTTAATAACAGTAATAGATGTAGAGCTTCCACAGAATGCTGATGATGAAGTTCAGTTTACAGACAAAATTATCCTAACATTTAATATCAATCTGATAGACTACATGGAAACTAACCCAACCAAAAGACTCTACATACCAAAACAAGCATGTCATCAAAATGAGCAAAAATCATTAATACTTTCAATAATATTATATGACCACAATATTTAGGAGAAGTTGAAGTATTTGAAGAACTGCACACAATAACTTGCTGTGCAGCATTAACAGCAGTGTAGCGTAATGACTCCAGAATAGAGGAACTCATTAATAGAAACCCAAAAGGGAAATGCGAACACTGAAATGGCAGAAGAGATTAAGAAACAATATTGAAACCTTAAGAGCAGAAATAGCCTGCCTAATGGAATATAAAATGGATAACCCAAACAAAAAAGTTACATCCATACAAGATATAGTCAACTATTGTAACTTTTATAGATATACTAAAACAAAAGCTTGGTGTATATAAAGCCAGACTAAATAGATACATGAAATGCAATAGACAAAGAAAACAGAATTATCAGTTCAAGAAAAATAAAATAAGGTTTACACAGGACATAGAAACTAAATCCAGTGTACCAAAATGTCACCAACCCTTTCTCAAAATTACCAGCAAATACAAAGATAATCAACTTTTGGTCTAATATCAGGTCAAACAGCAGAGTGCAAACTGAAGACATACAAACACCTGAAGTTACAATGGATATTCTAATAGCAGTTAAAAATAATACCCATAACTGGAAAAGTAATGGCAGTGATAATATTCATAATTACTGGTATAAAAACATACTTGCCTTCGTCCATACCAGTTAATGCATATGAACATTTTTTTTTAATCCTGAAAAAGTGGCTGAAATCTTGACAGAGAAATCACAAATGAACCATTTATATATCGTCCTATTACTTGTTTACAAACTATATATAAAATTGTGACATCATGCACTTCACAAATAATCACCACTCCCTTAGATAACCACAATATACTTACAGCAGAGCAGGAAGGATGCTGTAAGAGTATGAAAGGATGCAAAGAACAACTGGTAGTAGATCCCGTAATTCTAAATCAAGCCTGGCAGAAAAGCAGAAATCTTTCATGTTGCTATATTGACTATCAAAAAGCATTTGAGTTGGTCTACACTCATGGTTAATAGAAGTTATTAATATATATAATCTTCACCCAATACTTGTGAAAATCCCGAAACATCTGATAAAGTATCGGTGTACTATTATTACCCTTTCTTTTAGCAACCAAAAAAGGACAGCCATCTTCAAAATAAACGGAGGCATTTTCCAGGATGTCTCTCTAAGCCCACTATGGTTTTCCTTAGTTTTAAACCTGCTCTCTAATTTACTGAATCAGACAAAAGTAGGGTACCAAATCAGAAGCAAACAAACAAATTATGTCTTGACACATTGTTTACACATGGATATTTTGAAATTGTACACTTTTTCATCAGTAAAGCTAAAACAATTAATTCAAATAGTAGAACTATTTTCGAAAGGTTTAAACATGAACTTTCGATGGACAAGTGCAGAACATTAAACTTAAAGAAAGGTGCAATAGAGCTAGTAGAATATAAAACTGAGCAGCAAGATACCATACAACCGATGGATGAATATGATATATTTAAGTATCTGGAATATTAACAAACAAAGAAAATATATCATACTGCAATAAAGGGAACAATTTCAACAAAATTTACTTCAGTTTAAGAAAATCTCCCAAACAAAACTCAATGGTAAAAATATAACTAAGGCAATAAATACTTCAGCTCTACCGATAGTAGCATATTCTTTTGGCAAAATAATTTGGTCTGAAACCGATCTGAAAAATTTACCCAAAAAAAGAACAGAAAAGACATATTTTGGAAAACACTATGAACCCTTGAACGTACTTAGAATAACACTGTCTATGACAGAAGAAGAAAGAGGAATAACAGACATTAAAATTTACATAACAGTCAGATAAAACTTCTAAGGATGCACTTTAATCAACAAAAACAGGATTCAGCACTCCTTGCGAGCATTTGCAATTATGGAAAGAGCCTGATGGTTGAGGCGAGATAACTGTTCCTGAATCTGGTGGTAAGGGTGCTGAGGGTCCTGTACTTTCTTCCTGATGGCAGCAGCAAGAAGAGTACATGGTTTGAATGGCCACCTCCTAGCTACTGTTTGGAGGTCTATATATCCATCAGAGTCTTTGTACCCTTGCAGTTTCTTAATTTTACTCCCAAGGATTCTATATCTTCCATTTCTATGTCACTTCCTTCTAAGGATTTGACTTTGCTTTTTACCAACAGAGCCTCTCTGCCTATCTGTCTGTCCTTTCAATACAATGTGTGTTCTTGGATGTTAAGCTCCCAACTATGATCTTCTTTGACTCAGTAATAGATACACGGTCATACCAGCCAATCTCTAACTGTGCTACAATATCACCTACCTTATTTTTTATACTGCCTGCATTCAAATATAAAACTTTCAGTCCTGTGTTCCTCGCCCTTTTTGATTTTGCCCCAATGTTACACTTCATTTCATCCCAGTGACTGCAATTTACCCTATCATCTTGGATGTGGCTTTGTGGTGATGGTTTGTTAGATGCACAGCACTGCAGTCAGTAGTAGGAGTGGTTTTATTTCACCAGTGATAGGAGAATTCCCGATTAAATTAACTTCCAGTTTATGATGATGCTTCAGCAGACCAGAATTCTATTGAACTGAATATTCTTCTTCAAAATGATAGTAGAATTCAAGATTAGATTAACTTCCATGATATTCACATCCAATGAAGACCTTTGACCATGAACACACACACACACACACACAAACATTCTGCTGAGTTGAATATTCTTCTTCTTTGCCTCTTAGCTCCCAGTGGACCCGAGGCCATTGATGACCTCCCATCTCCATGGTCTGAAGTCAATGGTAAGGTTGGAGTTCATCAATGTTTCTGCAGTCCATTGTGCAGAGGATTTATCTACACAGCTTCACCAGAGCCCTGTTGGCTGTCCTCTCACGGCTGGGACGTAGATTTGTACTTAGCTGAGAGGCTGAGCTGAATATTATGAAGTGGCTATTCACAGTGTGGGCTAACTTGAGTCTTACTGATGTTGTTATGTGAATTAAGTCACCGGAGAAAAGCACAGGTAGATATGAAATAGCCTCTTTCGACAAAACAAGATACTGCAGGCATCATGTTGAGAAGCTTTTGGTGGAAAGGCCTGGCTGGCCCAAGCAACCTTATATTTTATGTGGTAAACATCAAAGGACAATTCCAAATTTGCAATGCATCCACAGTGCTTTCTTTGAGACTACACATGTAATTCACACCTCCTGATTTCCACCCACAGCCCAGACATCTAATTGAATCTTATACTACGTCCACACTACGCCAGATAATTTTGAAAACGCCAGTTTCAAGTAAAAATGACAGGCGTCCACACTAAGCATTTTTCAAAATATCTCTGTCCACATTAGATTGATATTTGGGCAAATCTCCTCCTACTGAGCATGTGCAGGACACACAAAAAACAAGCGAAGAGGGAACAGTATACTTGGTGCACGTTTGTCCAGTTACAGAGTAGAAAAACTTCAAAGGAATTGCTCTTGGCTCTCACGCAAGAGGACTTAAAACTAAAAAAAAACAAATACTGGAGCATATGGAGGCAACCGACAGGGAGTTCACAGACAGTATGACCTGGCTGACGACGAACATTGAAAAACTGACTAACTCTGTTGCATTAATAAAGCACCTTGTTAAATGTATAAAACATGTCTGCATCAGTGTTATCTTGTATTTCCATACAATGTTACATTAGGCCGTTACACATCTATTGTCAGAGAAGTACTTGCATAAATAGGTAAACCACCTTCATACAAGCAAGGACAGAAAACAGGGCAAAGTGAGTATACTTATTTATTCAGTAATGTATTTGGTGAGTACATTTTTAATTCTTCTCGTTGCCATTTGTTCTGAAATTCTTAGGTCCTGCGAAGCGCAGAATCAAATATCGCTGTGATGATTGTACATTCTAGTATCAATTGTTTGGTGACAATAAAGTAGTAATAATAATAATAAGAAGAAGAATAAGAAGAAAACAATGAAATGCCGGGCTGCCGCCATCTGTTCCGGCACGTCACGACAGCGGTTTTAAAAAGCTCCGGTTACCCCGTACACACTGCAACGGATATTAGGCATTTTCAGATTTATTCACTCTGGAGACCGTTTCTGAAAATCACCGTTTTCAGGAGTTGAAAATGCCATTTCAGTGTGGACGGAAGGTCAAGACGAAGAGAAAAAGCATTGTTTTCAAAATTATCCAGCGTAGTGTGGACGTAGCCATAATCAGCATTGTCTGGTCTATGATTCAAGGCTTTTAGGAACCTATTGTTCAGAGCTGCATTTCAAATTAAATCTACAATGCATATTCAAATCTGAAGGCTAGTGCCCGAAGTCAGTTATGTTTATTGTTACATGTGCTATACTCAAAAATAACACTAACAGTCCCTTGTACCAGGAAAGGTCAACCTTAAGGAGGATCTACTCAAATAGGATAGCAAAATCTCGGAATTTCCCCGAATTACTTTATGTGCATCTGCACATTGTAAGATGGTCGATCAGTAGGACATTAGATTGAGCTTTTGCAAAGTCTGCACCATGACCGATGAGAGACGGCTGGGCTATTGTCAATTCCTGGGGGAGTCTGGCCCACGTATATTGCTGCCCACCTAGGGTGAAGGGAAATTAGTCTTTGGACTCAGGTGCTGAGGGTATCCCCCAAAATCCATTAGCAATATAGAGGACTGAAACCATTTTATGTTCTGGAGAGAGACCATTCAGGATTGTTGCAGGAATTGCCACAATGGGATGCAAATTCAATATGGTCTTTTTAAGGGAGGTATAGTTTGTTGTTAAACAATATGATCCATCGAGCTTCTTTCCTGGCCATATAGGTGAATTAGTAGTTGATACAGTCTCTCTGAGTATCCCCTGGTGTTTTAGTTCCTTCACTATACCCTGAACAGCTGTCACTGCGGCTATGCCAGCGATGTTATGCTCTCTGTTGTTCTTATATTATGTTCTCTGTTTTTCTTATATTATGTTCTCCATATTATTTCTCCCTTCTTGAACCTATAGTGGCCTCTGCTTTGCATAGGATGTCTAGTTCAACAATTGTACACTCATTATTTCGACAGACCCAGAAATACACTGGAAGCTTCTCCCCACTGATTTCGAGAATCTGCAACTTGCTTCTTTCTGCTTTCTGCTGTCTTCCTGAAAATGATGAAGGAAAATCTGAATTCAGCCCACCAGAAAGTTTTAGATTTAAGGATTGTTTGGGGGATGGAATACTATATGTTAGTTCACACAGGGGTGTCAATATTGGTAACTGACCTAATGCCCGAAGTCAATTACGTTAATCGCTACATGTGCGAGACCCAAAAATCACTCGAACATTAACTTATAGATTCAAAGTACATTTCTTTGTAGTGACTAATGGTCGGTGTTGGGACCACTTCTTTTTATGCTGTATATAAATGATTTAGGTGATGGAATCGATAGCTTTGTTGTCAAGTTTGCTGATGATACGAAGATTGATGGAGGGGCATGTAGTGTTGAGGAAACAGGTAGGATGCTGAAGGACTTAGACAGATGAGGAGAATGGGCAAGAAAGTAGCAAATGAAATACAGAATTGGAAAATGCACGGTCATGCACTTTGGTAGTAGAAATAAATGTGCAGACTATTTTATAAACGGGGAGAAAATCTAGGAATCTGAAATGCCAAGGTACTTGGGAGTCCTTGTGTAGAACACCCTGAAGGTTAACGTGCAGGCTGAGTCAGTGGTGAGGAAGGCAAATTCCATGTTAGTATTAATTTCAAGAGTGTGGCGCGTGGCCAAGTGGTTGGGGCGTTGGGCTCATGATCTGAAGGTTGTGGGTCCGAGTTTCGGTCAAGGCACTTAAACATACACTGGTTCAGTCCACCCAGCTGAAAATGAGTACCGGCAAAAGCTGAGGGTTAACATTATGATAGACCGGCGTCCTATCTGGGGGGGGGGGTGGGGGGAGTCTCGTACTCTCAGTCGCTTCACACCACAGAAACCGGCATAAGCACCAGCCTGATGGGCCACAAGGCTCGGGGCAGACTTTGACTCTGATTCATTTCAAGAGGTCTAGAATATGAGAGCAAGGATATGATGCTGAGGCTTTTTAAGGCACTGGTGAGACCTCACCTTGAGTATTGTGAACAGTTTTGGGCACCTCATCTTAAGATGTGTTGGCATTGGAGAGGGTCCAGAGGAAGTTCACAAGAATGATTCCAGGAATGAAAGTGTTATCATACAAGTAATGTTTGATGGCTCTGGGTCTGTACTCGCTGGAATTCAGAAGGATTGGGGGGGATCTGATTGAAACCTTTCGAATGTTCAAAGGTCTAGACAGAGTAGATGTGGAAATGATGTTTTCCATAGTGGGAGAGTCTAGGACAAGAGGGCATAGCCTCAAGACAGAGGGGCGCCCTTTCAAAACAGAGATGCAGAGAAATTTCTTTAGCCAAAAGACCATAAGACCGTAAGACCATAAGACAAAGGAGCAGAAGTCAACCATTCGGCCCATCGACTCTACTCCGCCATTTTATCATGAGCTGATCCATTCTCCCATTTAGTCCCACTCCCCCGCCTTCTCACCTTGATGCCCTGGCTACTCAGATACCTATCAATCTCTACCTTAAATACACCCAATGACTTGGCCTCCACTGCCACCCGTGGCAACAAATTCCATAGATTCACCACCTTCTGGCTAAAAAAGGTGGTGAATTTGTGGAATTTGTTGCCACATGCAGTTGTGAAGGCCAGGTCGTTGGGCATACTTAAGGCAGAGATTGATAGGTTCTTGATTGGACATGACATCAAAGGTAATGGGGAGAAGGCCAGGAACTGGGGTTGAGGAGGAGATAGAAAAAAGGATCAGCCCTGATTGAATGGTGGAGCAGCCTCGATGGGCTACATGGCCTAATTCTGCTCCTATGTCTTATGGACTTATTTTGATTTATTAACATTATTGGCATTTAGCAAGTTATGTGTCTTATCAAAGTTTAGCATTTTGAATGTTGCATTGGGATTCTGTTTGTCAGTAGGTGGGTGTATTCAGATTGATGCATGTGATTATAATCAAACTTTAAACTGACAAAACAAATTTACAAAAGCCAAACTGCCAGAGGAAGCCAGTGGGTCAAGCAGCAATTGTGGAGACAAGGAACTGTCAACAATTTGGGTCAAAACTCTGCATCTGTATTGTGGATCCCATTCATCTGCATTAGGATCATGTCCTTCCTTTTCCTGTGTCCATCTAAATGCCTCTTAAGCATAATAGAGTAATTAGAGTTATATTAATTACAGTAATTATTAATTAGAGTAATAATTGTTCCTGAGATGTATAGGCATCCATTAGTCTTGTGAAACCATGGATTTGCCCCTTGGAAGATTTCCAGGGTGCAGGCCTGGGCAAGGTTGTATGGAACACCAGCAGTTGCCCATGCTGCAAGTCTCCCCTCTCCACGCCATCGATGTCGTCCAAGGGAAGGGCACTAGTACCGATACAGCTTGGCACTGGTGTCGGCGCAGGGCAATGTGTGGCTAAGTGCCTTGCTCAAGGACACAACACGCTGCCTCAGCTGAGACTCGAACTAGCGACCTTCAGATCACTAGACCGATGCCTTAAACACCTGGCCATGCGCCAACACTGAGATGTGCCAATAAAGTAAAAACAAATCCCTGCTGTCAGGTAGGTGTAAGTGATCTATTTAGAAGCAAAGTGGTTAAGTACTCCTCAGTGTCTTAACTGATGTTTTTCCCACTGCCAACATACTGATTACTTGGTCTAATCACAGTGCTGTTTGTGGGAGCTGGATGTATGGAAACAGACTGCAACACTTTACAGAATTAATTCAGTGGGTATATTCCAAACATGCTTCAATATACCTGACCTATTTTCAGAAAACCAGGGAAATGGAGCAGATGGGAAACTCCTTGAGCACATATAGAATATACAAATATCACTAGAGGTTAGAACCAAGCCAGGGCTGCTGGAGCTAAGACAACAGCACTACTAGCAGTATCACCAAGCCACCCCACCCCAGATAATAGCGTTGCAACCACATAAGACCAATAAAGACTGTATTAAATAGTTACACTGGTGAACGACGGTGCTAATGCTTACACATTAGGAGAAGTAGAAAATTGCAGAATATAGAGCAGCTGCAGAATTACTTCGTTCAATACTGTGTTAATTGTTTTTTTTTCAAAACCGGCTTCTACAATTTTAATTCATTCTGTTGTCTACATAACCCAAACTTTTGCAACTCAATATGGCCAATAAAATATGTCATTAATAATAACACTTTCTATTCTGTCTGTTTATTAATGAGCTTAGTTATCTTGTGAAGGTTGTTTAATATGAATGCATGATTTATCTGCTATGGGTGAATAGCTTTTTTACCTCATTAATTGCAATGTCATATCTGTAACTGTGGACTGTTAACTCGTCACATTGTACCTGTTGGGCTCACTTAGTCAGGGCGCAGGAGTAAGAAGTATGAAGCCTTTCAGAACTATATCACCTCCTTTTAAGAATTTGATTTCACTATTTACCAACACAGCCACCCCACCCTTCTGCCTACCTGCCTGTCCTTTTGATACAACGTATAATATCAAATAATATATCAGATAATATCAAAGGGATACTAAAAGCTTTTTCAAGTATATAAAGTGTAAAAGACAGGTGAGAGTAGATATAGGACTGATAGAAAATGATGCTGGAGAAATTGTAATGGGAGATAAGGAGATGGCGGAGGAACTGAACCAGTATCTTGCATCAGTCTTCACTGAGGAAGACATCAGCAGTATACCAGACTCTCAAGGGTGGCAAGGAAGAGAAATGTGCGCAGTCACAATTATAACAGAGAACGTACTCAAGAAGCTGAATAGTCTAAAGGTAGATAAATCTCCTGGACCAGATGGAATGCACCCTTGTGTTCTGAAGGAAGTAGCTGTGGAGATTGCGGAGGCATTACCGATGATCTTTCAAAAGTCGATAGATTCTGGCATGGTTCCGGAGGACTGGAAGATTGCAAATGTCACTCCGCTATTTAAGAAGGGGGAAAGGAAGCAAAAAGGAAATTATAGACCTGTTAGCTTGACATCGGTAGTTGGGAAGTTGTTGGAGTCGATTGTCAGGGATGAGGTTACAGAGTACCTGGAGGCATATGACAAGATAGGCAGAACTCAGCATTGATACCTTAAAGGAAATTCCTGCCTGACAAACCTATTATAATTTTTTGAGGAAATTACAAGTAGGCTAGACAAGGGAGATGCAGTGGATGTTGTATATTTGGATTTTCAGGAGGCTTTTGACAAGGTCCCACACATGAGGCTACTTACAAGATAAGAACCCATGGAATTGCAGGAAAGTTACATACATGGATAGAGCGTTGGCTGATTGGCAGGAAACAGAGAGTGGGAATAAAGGGATCCTATTCTGGTTGGCTGCCGGTTACCAGTGGTGTTCCACAGGGGTTCGTGTTGGGGCCGCTTCTTTTTACATTGTACATCAACGATTTGGATTATGGAATAGCAACACACATCAAAGTTGCTGGTGAATGCAACAGGCCAGGCAGCATCTCTAGGAAGAGGTACAGTCGACGTTTCAGGCCGAGACCCTTTAAATCTCTTACTAGCTCTTCCTTCAGTTAGTCCTGACGAAGGGTCTCGGCCTGAGAGGTCGACTGTACCTCTTCCTAGAGATGCTGCCTGGCCTGCTGCGTTCACCAGCAACTTTGATGTGTGTTGCTTGAATTTCCAGCATCTGCAGAATTCCTCGTGTTTGCTGGATTATGGAATAGATGGCTTTGTGGTTAAGTTTGCTGATGATACGAAGATAGGTGGAGCGGCCGGTAGTGCTGAGGAAACGGAGAGTCTGCAGAGAGACTTGGATAGATCGGAAGAATGGGCAAGAAAGTGGCAAATGAAATAAAATGTTGGAAAGTGCATGGTTATGCACTTCGGCAGAAGAAATAAACGGGCAGACTATTATTTAAATGGGGAAAGAATTCAAAGTTCTGAGATGCAACGGGACCTCGGAGTCCTTGTACAGGATACCCTTAAGGTTAGCCTCCAGGTTGAGTCGGTGGTGAAGAAGGTGAATGCAATGTTGGCATTCGTTTCTAGAGGAATAGAGTATAGGAACAGGGATGTGATGTTGAGGCTCTATAAGGCGCTGGTGAGACCTCACTTGGAGTACTGTGGGCAGTTTTGGTCTCCTTATTTAAGAAAGGATGTGCTGACATTGGAGAGGGTACAGAGAAGATTCACGAGAATGATTCTGAGAATGAGAGGATTAACATATGAGGAATGTTTGTCTGCTCTTGGACTGTATTCCTTGGAGTTTAGAAGAATGAGTGGAGACCTCATAGAAACATTTCGAATGTTGAAAGGCATGGACAGAGTGGATGTGACAAAGTTGTTTCCCATGATGGGGGAGTCTAGTACGAGAGGGCATGACTTAAGGTTTGAAGGGCGCCCATTTAGAACAGATAAAAGTTGCTGGTGAACGCAGCAGGCCAGGCAGCATATCTAGGAAGAGGCGCAGTCGACGTTTCAGGCCGAGACCCTTCGTCAGGACTAACTGAAGGAAGAGTGAGTAAGGCAGACTGGGAGACCACTTTGCTGAACACCTACGCTCTGTCCGCCAGAGAAAGCAGGATCTCCCAGTGGCCACATATTTTAATTCCACATCCCATTCCCATTCTGACATGTCTATCCATGGCCTCCTCTACTGTAAAGATGAAGCCACACCCAGGTTGGAGGAACAACATCTTATATTCCGTCTGGGTAGCCTCCAACCTGATGGCATAAACATCGACTTCTCTAACTTCCGCTAATGCCCCACCTCCCCCTCGTACCCCATCTGTTACTTATTTTTATGCACACATTCTTTCTCTCACTCTCCTTTTTCTCCCTCTGTCCCTCTGAATATACCTCTTGCCCATCCTCTGGGTTCCCCCCCACCCCCAGTCTTTCTTCCCGGACCTCCTCGTATCCCTTTTGCCTATCACCTGTCCAGCTCTTGGCTCCATCCCTCCCCCTCCTGTCTTCTCCTAACATTTTGGATCTCCCCCTCCCCCTCCAACTTTCAAATCCCTTACTCACCCTTCCTTCAGTTAGTCCTGACGAAGGGTCTCGGCCTGAAACTTCGACTGCGCCTCTTCCTAGAGATGCTGCCTGGCCTGCTGCGTTCACCAGCAACTTTGATGTGTGTTGCTTGAATTTCCAGCATCTGCAGAATTCCTGTTGTTTCCATTCAGAACAGAAATGTGAAGAAATTTTTTTAGCCTGAGGGTGGTGTATCTATGGAATTTGTTGCCACAGGCAGCAGTGGAGGCCAAGTCATTGGATGTATTTAAGGCAGAGATTGATAGGTATCTGAGTAGCCAGGGCATCAAAGGTTATGGTGAGAAGGCGGGGGAGCGGGACTAAATGGGAGAATGGATCAGCTCATGATAAAATGGCGGAGCAGACTCGATGTGCCGAATGGCCGACTTCTGCTCCTTTGTCTTATATCCTTGGATGTTAAGGTCGCACCTATGATCTTCTTTCAGCCACAACTCATTGATGTCCACAAGATCATACCTGCCAATCTCTAACTGTTACAGGATCATCTACCTTATTCCATATACTGCATGCATTCAAACACGAAACTTCCAGTCCTGTGTTCCTCACTATTTTTGATTTTGCCCCAGTGTTACACTTCAGTTCATCCCAGTGACTGCAATTTTGCCCTATCATCTTGGATGTGGCTTTGTGATAATGGTTTGTTAGATGCACAGCATCGCAGTCAGTCGTGGAAGTGGTTTTATTCCACAAGTGATAGTAGAACTCAAGATTATATTAACTTTCAGTTTATGACGATGCTTCAGCAAACCAGCATTCTGTTGAGCTGAATATTCTTCTTGAAGTGATAGTAGAAATCAAGATTAGATTAACTTCCATGACATACACATCCAATGAGATTTCTTGAACGAACACACACACACAACTAAAATATAAAGTGATAAACAGCCGGATAACCTAGTTGTAAAGAGATAAATATTAGTCTGGATTTCAGACAGAGGCAACCTGATCTCCTTCAGAACAGTATCAAAAGATTTTCATTTTCTCTTGAAAAAGTGAGCAATAATATTTTTTTAACATTTCCCTCTTAGAAAGCTAAGGTACCCTAAACAGATGTGATTATATGTACATGAGCTTAAGCATCTTTTACCAGATGTTACTAAGTTGATATTATTGAAGTATGAGCAGCTGTCATAATATTGCCCACAACTTCTGATGAAAGGTTATTGATGTGAATGATTATTATTGTTTCTCTGTAGATGCTGCTAGGCCTGTAGAAATGTTGCTCCTCTCCATGCCTTGCGGCATATCATACAGCAACCTTGCCGTTTCCTTAGCATTTACCTGTTTTATATGAGGCCGAGTAGCTAGCTCGATGCTCAACCCAGCACAGATGGAAAGTGTACAAGAAGCCTGCCAGATTCAAACCAAGGACCACCAGCCTCGAAGTTCAGCATCTGACATATTCTGCATCTGGTTTGCAAAAGTTTCCAAAACCTCACATTATTATTTGAAACTCACCAATACACAACACAACAGCAAATGGTGTGGGGTGGGAGAGAACTTTGCACAGCACTTTTTTGTGTTTAATTCTTTGGCGGTTAAATTTAATGAATTTTACTTCTGCTTACACAGAGATCTCTGCATCTCCAGACTTATTTACTTTAAACTTCTATGAGAGAACTACGATAATGATTCCACTGTAGTACAAATCCCTCAAACTTGAGAACACAAAGATTCTTGCCAATGGAGGACAATTACTTTCCATTACTTCCAATTCCACCATAGAGAACAGCTATGAAGAACAGATAAATTTGTAATGAATTACATTGAAATATCTTAGAATTAAAAAGGACAAAAGTTATTACTGCTTAATGACACTGTTAGTCATGCAACTAAAGTGTAACTTGAGATTTGCAAATGGTATTACTTTTCTCCATTAACATTCCAGTGATATTATTACACGGTGCTCAGACAATGCAGTGGTATTTCTACGCTCATTACCCTGTGAGTAGGTTCTGCAAAGTTATAGAGCAAGAATTTCAGTTTCGGTAGAATCAGGGCAATCAGCCCATCTTGTCCATGCCAATCAAGTTGCCTAACTGAGCTAGCCCGATTTACCGAAACTCAGCTCATAGTCCTCAAAACCTTTCCTAGCCTTTGAGAGGGGAACTGATGCAATATGCAGAAGAGGGATTGACATTGTCTATAAGTAACTAAAGAAAGATAATCTGGACTTGAACAAATGCCTTTTAAATGTAATAACTGCACCCAGCTCTATTACTTCCTCTGGCAGCCCCCCACCATCTCCACAGAAAAAAAAATACTGCTCAGGTTCATTTTAATTGGCTGGGCCACTGTATCTTATACCATATCTGGCTGTTTCTATTGCCAAACAAAACTTTGTGACCAGAATGCCCAGTGCCAGTAGGCAGAAGGTGATGCCACTGAACAGCTAATGATGAATTAGCTGACCTACACTGAAGTCAGTAGGATATTGGTTGACTTACTTGTACCTATGTTGAAGATCTATGACAATTTTCTGCAGTTGCTTTTGGGCAATGTGGACCTCTGTTTTGTATCTATTATTAGTTCCCTTCTCAAAGGCAGCAAATGTCCCTCATCCTTACATTATGGTCTTAGCTCAGAAGCTTTACATTTTTCGGTACATTTATGGCAGAAAATGAAGTGGACCAAATTTCACAGCTTTCCCAGACACCAACATTTGAGTTAGGATCGCAGTGTGGGCTGTGCAAGGTGTGCCATTCTCTGAACCCTTGTGCTAGTATGTGAGCCAGTGGCAGACTATGCCAGATGAGTCTTTCCTTCTGATTGGCCAGGTTTAGAGTGTAGTCTGTATCTGGCGTGAGAATTCTGACCTAGCCATGGTCATATAGTAATTAAAGTCTTTGACACAGCCTGTGCATTCTTGTTCAGGAAATGCTGATGGTAGGAACAATAGGCCATTTTCCCAGAAAGATGAGAAAGAAAAACATGAAGAATTGTATAGCACCTTATACAATCTGAGCACATCTGAAAGTGGTTTGTAGTTAAGGAAATATGTTTATCGTGAGCTGAAGGACCTGTGCTATGCTGCACTGTTCAATATTCTATAGTCTATGGAAAAGAATTCAATTATTTGATGTCCAGACATAATATGGCTATCAGTGCAAAATCACTCTGATCAAACCTGCTGGGAACTCACTTAATATCTTCACTCTAAAGCAATTATCTACAAAGCGAAAACATGGAATGAAGACTCCTTGGAGACTAAGTCTATCCTTTGCAGTGATTGCTCATGACCCCTTGTGCTAACCACAGGCAAAATCTATAGTACTGCTTCAGACAGAGACTATAAGAATGGTTATCAAATTTACCACTGGGAGCTTTGTGCAGCATTTCAGATGTTCTTACCAATTTGGTTTCTGCCCTTTATATAACCTCTCCACATTACTTATTTTTTGCCACACTATTCTTACCTCCATCCTAAAAGAATGAAATTCTCAGTTTGTTGAAACAGATGGTAGAACAAAAGGGAGACAGTGATGATGATTACAAAGCTGCAATACTGACGAGTACTAAGTGACCATTACCACTGAATGGGACTTCTGTCTATCAAGTCTGCATGATAGCTGCATGCAGCCTCCATACCACTTTAAAATATTTCACTTACAGGCACCTTCCGATCCTTAGGGCTAAAGCAAGTTTATCCTTTATCTTGAAAAAATAACAATGAAAAAAAAATCCAAAATTCCTGCAAATATTTGATCAACCAGGAAACTGATTTTCCAAAAATCTTCTCTGTCTCTACTTAAACTGTCCCTGAAGTAACATCAATTTCCTTTTGTCAAAATTCTGGTCTATTTCCTATGTGCAGAAAATGTGCACAATAATTGAATCAAACATCATGCATTTAATTTATTGTAAAAATATGAAATTTGTTAGTGGGTTTTAGCTCATTTCAAGTTAAGTCATGTTTATTGTCATATGCACAAGTAAAGTGAAGTACAAGTGCAAGGAAAATCTTGCTTGCAGCACCACAACAGTTACATTGACATAGTCAACACACAGGACATAAATTACATATAGGTTATACAGTACAAGATGTGGGAAACTGCACAAAACAAGATGCAATGTCCTTGACAATGCAAGAGGTTGTTCATACTGCTCCATTGCTGAGACAGGATTAAAGTTGTGCAGGTCATTTCAAGTACCTGATGGCTGTGGGAAAGAAGCTGTTTCTGAAACAGTTGGTGTGGGACTTAAGGTTTCTGTACCTCCTTCCTCTTCCTGATGGTTGCAGTGAAAAGAGGCTGTGACCCAGATTGTGGGGTTCCTTGATGATGGATGATGCCTTCTTGAGGTGGCAGTTCATGTAGATACTCTCAGTAGTGGAGTGTGCTGTGTCCATGAGGGACTGGATGTGTCTACTTTTCTTTGCAATGCAATTGCCATGATTCAGCTAGTCAGGGCACTTTCAACCGAGCATCTGTTAATGTTTGTTAGAATATTTGGCGACATGCCAAATCTTAACCTTTTCAGAGAGTAAAGGTGCTGGTGTTTAAACAACATTCATCTTTCTAATGAAGAAAAGATGCTAACTAATTTGGACTTAGATGATAGTGACACTTGCTAAATGGATGAAAAATGAATGACAGTTACCCCATTGATCCTCCTGTTCATTGGCTAAGTCCGGTTCAGTTATTACGTCGCCATGTCTCCCAGGAAAAGTAGAGGCAGAGTTCAACTTTCCCTCGCTGTCTGCTGTATATTCAGCATCTTGGCATGTTAACATGCTCTGATTGTTGAAGTTTTATTCTACAACAGTAAAATATTGTAGAGCCAGGAAAAATGTTGATATTGACTTTGGCATTCTAGACCACATCTGAGAAAAACAGTGATCTTGCATCATGGTCTAACTTTACTTTACTTTATACTTTATTGTCGTCAGACAATTGGTACTAAAATGTACAATCATCACAGCGATATTTGATTCTGCGCTTCCCGCTCCCTGGATTACAAATCGATAGTAAATATTAAAAATTTAAATTATAAATAGAAAATAGAAAAATGGAAAGTAAGGTAGTGCAAAAAAACCGAGAGGCAGGTCCGGATATTTTGGAGGGTATGGGCCAGATCCGGGTCAGGATCTGTTCAGCAGTCTTATCACAGTTGGAAAGAAGCTGTTCCCAAATCTGGCCGTACGAGTCTTCAAGCTCCTGAGCCTTTTCCTGGAGGGAAGAAGGATGAAAAGTGTGTTGGCTGGGTGGGTCGTGTCCTTGATTATCCTAGCAGTACTGCTCTGACAGCGTGCCGTGTAAACTTTGATTTGATCTCGGAAGGTTCCATTCCTAGCTTACAGAAAGTACTGTGTAGAAGCCATGTATCTGGTCTCTATATGCTTAGTATTCTGTGCTGAATGTTTATTAAGGTAGCTCGTCACATAATGGGGGCATGATAAAAGCAAAGAGAATAAGTTACATATTCTTGCTTATTTCGTGACAGTTTGTGGCTTGGGATTGGTGGAGGTCACATCTTTGCTGATCGCTTAATAATGCTTATTGTATTTTTGCTAATTGCGAATAACAGATTGAATAAAGGATTCATCTGTCTCGAACAATCCTTTCATTGGAGCTGAGGGTGCATCATGCAAGTATAACAACACCATAGCGGTCGCAGGCTAGTGGCAATTGCTTTGTCTTTGGATTCATTTTGCCACTACATAGTGCAACTGTAAGATTACTAAATGCAGAGTATTGATGTACTCCTTTGTATGTGTCCACCTCATTGCAAGTCTTTAGCCGGAAGGTAACCTTGCAGCTAATTAGGAAGGCTGGCTCTGTTATAGGAGCCAAACTGGACACACTGGAGGCTGTGGTAAAACAAAGGACCCTACAGAAAATCCTGGCAATCCTGGACAATGTTTTTTCCCTTCTACCTGCCACCTTGGCTGAACAGAGGAGCAATTTTAGTAAAATACTAAGACAACTGTGCTACTTCAAAGAGCACTATATGAGATCATTCTTACTCTCGGCCATTAGGCTCTGTAATGAGTTAACCTTTTGCCAGAGAAGTGATGACCCCCTCCTGTTAGAGTGTTTGAGATAACTTATTTTTTTATTCTTTCTTACTTCTCTTCTAGTACTTGTACACTTGTAATGCTACTGTGACACTGTCTATCTACCTATCTATCTATCTATAATCCCTTCCCATTCACTGAATGAAGCATTGGTTCTCTTATGTACTCCAGCATAGTGGGGGTGGTGTGCTTCAGTTTGTCCTGTGACAACTAGGCCTGATGTTGTATTTGGACATGCAGTTAGTGTTGCTAGGAAGTATGCACAGTTCTTTTGATGAAAGCAGAGAGTTACAATGGAGCCTGCAATTTAGTGAGAAACATTGGTGTCTCGAGTTCAATGTGGTTAGGCTATGAAAGGCAGATTGGAATATTTTGTTAACTCTGAGGAACTGGGATATATGTAAGAAACAGCAGTGTAGTGGTATAATACACTTATATTGCCAGTGACCCAGGTTCAATGCTGCTACTGTAAGGAAGACTACGGTGAGTGAGTAGTGCTGATGTTTCCCAGCTCCAGCATTCTGGGTTTTATTCTGATCTTGGGTGCTGTTGGTTTGCAGTCCCTGTGAACACATAGGTTTCTCCCCAGGCACTCCGGTTTTCTTTCACACCTCAACGACCTCTGGGTTGGTAAGTTGATTAGTCACTCTAAATTACCCATAATATAGGTTGGCTGTAGGGGAATCTTGGTGGGGGTGAAGGAGTATAGGTTACAGAGAAATAAATCAGGGAAATAAGACTGAATGGAGTAAGTGGCCTCCTTCGATGCTATGAAGAATGAGAAGCACCCAGCAGGTGTGGCAGGATGCAGGTTTTGTTATGCATGGAGGCCAGGCTTCCACCATTTCTGGCCTCATTGTACTTGTTGTTATCTGTTACAGTGGGGCACAATCTAGAAATTGACATGGAACTATTACAGAGACTTGGTTGTCATAAAGGTAGGAATCGTTGTTGGATGTTCTGGGTTTTAGATCCTTCAAAAAGGGACAGGGAGGGAGGTAAAAATGGTGGAGAAGTAGCAAAACTAATCATGCGTAGCATTGCAGATGCAGAATGGGTGGATATTGTGATGTACGATAAAAGTGTAAGCACTTATATGGAACTTAAGGCCAATACCTAGTTGAAGTCAATCCAGCTTATTACCAAATTCTCCAATGGTACATTAACTAGTCTCTTTGAACTATCATTGACCTGTACTACACAACTGCACCAGAGTCCTCAAATGCATTGACAACTTTTTCCATACTTATTCTTGCTTGAGTAGTTTACTTAAGTACCCTAGTACTTGCTTAGCAAGCAGGAACACTCTCAAGAACAGTGCAAATTTAATCAGCAATTAAAGAGGTCAGTATAACATCATGTAGAGGGTGGGTTACTGACAGCTTACTGTGCTGGAGAGCTGGTTACTGAGTACCTGTTGCAAAGCCATGATCTCCTCATTGACGCATGGTACTGTGCTGGGAACCTAGGACAAATGAATTACCCCGCCCGACCATACCCCCCCACCCTACCGCCAATGCTTGCTTGTACTTATAGGAACTTGGCGTGAATTCAGCAAATAATCAATCACCTCATGGCTCTATGTAGACATGCAGGTTTTGGTTGAGATTTGTGGTGTGCCAGTGACCGCTGCTGAGCTTTGTAACAGAAAGGAACCTCTGGGCCAGGTAGAGCTGCAGAATCAAAGAGAAGGGGAGATAGCAGCTTCTGTGATATCCAACAGGAGATGACGGGGGAGCCCGCAGGATCTGGGTGGTTTGTCAACACATGGAGGAAATGCTACCAGTCCCCAGCAATCTCCTATATATGCTATTATGACCAGGGTATAGTCCCTGAGAACCACCGAAAGGTCATATACCTCACCATGCCAACACCAGCCCTCACAGGCAGCATCTCCATATCAGGCACTGTTGGAGGTGGGCAGTTGAGGGCAGGCGTTCAGAACACTCATAAACACAGGAGATTCTACAGATGTTGGAAATCTTGAGCAGCACACACAAAAAGCTGGAAAAGCTCAGCAAGTCAGGCGGCATCAATGGAGGGGAACATACAGTCAACGTTTATTCCCAAACCAATGCCTTCTTTAGAGTACAACATGTACCATGAGTTTTAGAGTGAAGAACCAAGAGCACTGTAAATGAGCGAGGATAGCAGTCCAACTGAGATCCACTGACCTGGATCTTGATGAGTTTTATGCTGCTCTGTTGTGAACCATCCTTTTGAACAACCACGAATTCCGGATTTAAAATACATTTGGTTAAGTACATGGATAGGAAAGATTTAGAGGGATATGGGTCAGACATGAGGAAATATCTTAACACCTTGTCTTGGTTTTGTGCTGTATAACCCTATGATTGTGACTCTTTAGCTCTTTATCTGTGCATGTACGTTGAAGCATGGAAGTCCAAGATCTGCATTGCATCTGTCACTAAACTTCGAGTTGCTTTACCTCAGTGTCTCAGAGGATCTATCCTGGGTTCCACATATCAATGTTATCATGAAGAAAACACATCAACAGCTCTCTTTCATTAAGAATTTAAGAAACTGTTATCCTCACCAAACACTCAAAGACTCTTGCAAATGTCTACAGATGTACTGTGGAGAACTTTCTGACTGGTTGCATCACAGGATGATCCAATGTTCAGGATCACAAGAGACTCAGCCAGTTCTATTACAGGTACAACCTTTCCCATGTCATAAACATTTTCAAGATGTGATACCTCAAGAAGGCGGCCTCTATTACCAAGGATCCTCATCAAACTGGACAGGTTCTCCTCTCGTTAGTAGCATTGGGGAGCAGGAACAGAACTCAAAAGACACAGCTTCTAACACTCCTCCATCAGATTTCTGAATGGTCCATGAAGCCCTGAATGCTACTTTGTTTGCATGATGTATCTATTTGGTAATTTATAATTATATGTCTCTGTATTGTACTGCTGTTAAAAACAAATTTAATGCCATGTAAGTCAGTGATGATATAACTGATTCTCATGCCCTTTCACTGGACTCTAGATTTTAGGAGCCAGCTCCAGTCCTGCTGGAACCCAGCAGCATTACCATGGGGACTCAGCCTCTCAGGTGGAATCTGGGGACTCCAGGCAACAGATTAGAACGTGGTGGAGAAGATAAGTTTTCTGAATGATATTTTGCTCTTGTTTTCACTTTTAAGTTATTTATACTTGCTTTTGTGAGACTGGAATAATACCAGAAGAGATGAAAAAAATCAGTATTTATCACACTTCCTAAGAAACCTGGAGCAATAGAATGTGAATTACATAGGACCATAAGTTTAATGAGTCATATCACCAAGATACTTCTAAGAATTTTGATGACAAGAGCTAAAAGTAAGATACAAGCTGAAATATGCAAAGAACAATGTGGTTTTCTGAAAGACAAAGATACAAGAAACACAATATGGATGTTAAGGATACTATCAGAATGAGCTATTCAAGTGCAAAAAGATTTATTTGTTTGTTTTATCAACTACACAAAAGCATTTGATAAAGTGAAGCACAATAAGTTATTTGAAATATTATAGAAAACTCTAGATCTAGATTCAAAAGACCTCCACCTAATCAGAAATCTGTACTGGGAACAAACTGCCGCTGGAAGAGTAAATGGAGAAGTGAGTCAGTTTACGAAAGTCAAGAGAGGCATTAGACAAGGATGTGTTTTCTCTCCTGATTTATTTAATGTGTACAGTGAAACAATATTACAAAAAAAAGAGACATCTTGGGAATCAAAGTTGGTGGTGAAAACATCAATAATTTCAGATATGCAGATGACACTGTGTTAATTGCAAGTACAGAGGAGGAACTACAAAACTTAATTGATATAATTGTTGAAATAGGTCTATCTATCAATTACAAAAAGACAAAATGTATGGTGATATCCAAAAAGAAGGAGAATCCTATCTGCAGGTTGAGAAAAAATGGGGCAGACATAAGACAAGTACAGAAATTTTGCTACTTGGGAAGCTGGGTGACATCAGATGGTAGGTGTGACTTGGACATCAAAAGAAGAATAGGGATGGCAAAAGACACCTTTACGAGAATGAAGAGTATACTGACCAACACTAAACTAGGCATGACAACCCGCCTCAGAGTACTGAAATGTTACGTTTATCCATTTATGTTATATGGCTCAGAATGTTGGACAATATCTAGTAACATGAGGAAGCGAATCGTAGCAGCAGAGATGTGGTTTTTGAGGAGGATGCAAAGAATATCATGGACAAAACGAATATCTAACAGGGATATCATGAACAGAGCAAACACAAAAAGAGAAATAATGAATATCATGAAAAAGCAATGTAACTTCATTGGACATGTGATTAGGAAAGAGGAGTGAATGCATGGTAATTATGGGAAAGATTGAAGGGAAGAAAGCAAGAGGAAGACAGACAAATGATGATGGAGACAGCAGCCAGAGAACTGGAAATGAATACCAATGAATTGATCCACTTGACTCGAACAGGAGTGTGTGGGCCATGGCAGTCAAAGCTCAAACTGGGCCTGGCACCTGATGATGATGACGATACTTGCTTTAAAAACAGGTTTATACATTTTAATATTTATTCTGATATTTTAGTAATAAGGTATTATTAATTATAGGCACTGTTTAAGTGATATTAAATAATTAAAAAAGTAAGGACCCACAAAAGAACTCTTCTGAAAACTTCTGTAATGTCATTGGCGGGACAAATGTGAGAAAAATGGATCTATTCATCTTTATTTTCAAACAGAAGAGATGAAATATAAAAGTCATGTTGAATAAGCTGGAAGTTTGTCCCTATCAAGCAACTCTACAGGGTTGATCGTACTGCTCAACAGGCAAAAGTTCTGTAGGTAGTTTCCAGCTGCAGGACAACTTTCTGGTTGGCTGCCAGTGACTAGTGGTGTTCCACAGTGTTCAGTGTTGGGACTGCTTCTTTTTATGCTGTATATCAATTACTTAGGTGATGGACGTGGCCAAGTGGTTAAGGCATTCGACTAGCGACCTGAAGGTCGTGAGTTTGAGCCCCAGCTGAGGCAACATGTTGTGTCCTTCAGCAAGGCACTTAACCACACAGTGCTCTGCAACGACACTGGTGCCAAGCTGTATCAGTCCTTGACCTTTCCTTGGACAACATCGGTGTCATGGAGAGGGGAGACTTGCAGCATGGGCAACTGCTAGTCTTCCATGCAACCTTGCCCAGGCCTGAGCCCTGGAGAGTGAAGACTTTCCAGGCACAGATCCATGGTCTCGCAAGACTAATGGATGCCTTTTTAGATGATGGAATAAATGGCTTTGTTGTGAAATTTGAAGATGAAGATTGGTGGAGGGGTAGGTAGTGTGGAGGAAACAGGTAGGCAACAGAAGGGCTTAGACAGATTAGGAGAATGGGCGACAAATTGGCAAGTGAAATACGATGTTGGAAAATGCATGGTCATGAACTTTGGTAGTAGAAATAAATGTGCAGTCTCTTTTATAAGCGGAGAGAAAATTCAAAAATCTGAGATGCAAAGTGACTTGGGAGCCCTTGTGCAGAGCATGCTAAAGGTTAGTTTGCAGGTTGAGTCAGTTGTGAGGAAGGCAAATGCAATGTTAGTAGTCATTTCAAGAAGTCTAGAATACAAGAGCAGGGTTGTGATGCTGAGGCTTTATAAGGCACTGGTGAGGCCTCACCTTGAGTATTGTGCACAGTTTTGTGCTCCTCCTCTAAGAAAAGATGTGCTGGCATTGGAGAGTGTTAAGAGGAGATTCACAAGGATGATTCCGGGAATGAAAGCGTTATCATACGAGGAACGTTTGATAGCTCTGGGTCTGTACTCGCTGTAATTTAGAAGGACGAAGGAGGGATCCCATTGAAACGTTTCAAATGTTGAAGGACTGAGACAGAATAGATGTGGAAGAGATGTTTCCCATAGTGGGGAAGTCTATGACGAGGGGGCAGAGCCTCAGGATAGAGGGGCGCCCATTTAAATCAGAGCTGCAGAGAAATTTCTTTAGCCTGAGAGTGGTGGATTTGTGGAATTTTTTATCACAAGCAGCTGTGGAAGTCAGTTCGCTGGGTGTATTTAAAGCAGAGGTTGATAGGTTCTTGATTGGACACAGCATCAAAGGTTACGGGGAGAAGGCTGGGGAGTGAGGCTGAGAAGGGGAAGAAAGGATTGAATGACGGAGCAGACTTGAAGGGCCAAATGGCCTAATTCTACTCCTATGTCTCATAGTCTTATGGTCTAACTGGTTCCAGACTTTCATGCCTGCTTGGAACTGAGGAAAACTCATAGATCAGACATTAATTCAACTGGTCTCCTGCTTCACTTCCGCTCTCAGCACGGAGCCTAGTAGTAGACTACACATGATCCTGCAGGAGGCTGGATGTATTTTCCATCCCAGCCCTCATCTTGAAACCAGGGTTCATTTGAAAAACTCACTTGCTGGGGTTGAAAAAGTGAATGAAGTTAAGTTTTGTTTTATTTTACTGAAGTGTAACGGTTTGCCTTAATTTTTAATACTTCAACATGTTAAATGAATTTAAACATTTCATTTCAATACACGTACTTAAATATTTAAATCCATTGACTGGCTTTTAAATGTTTCCAATCAAATATTATTCTGTCATTGTTAAAAGTGGTTATTGCAGCAATGCTGAAGGCATAAACTACCATTTGAGTCCTATTCATCTTTTTGCAGAATTGTCAAGGCAACTGTGGTTACTGGTAGGCAGCTGGGCATTAGCCGGAGCAACTGTGTGCATTAAAATCTGCTTCAGTGAGGCTGAGTTTAAAAACTGGAATGCAGTCCACAACCACTAACATATCAAGTATTTAAATTTGCACCATAATTTTGATCTTATTTGCTTTACATATTCTGTGTTCACTAGCCTGTCAATCAAAACAATTGGTTTGAGGAATCTTTGGAAAGATGAGAATACAAATAGCTTCTAATCCTTTTACAAAATACCGACTCAAAATGACCTAGGTTTTGCATTGCATTCTCAGATTTTTTCTATTATAATATAAGAATAGTTTCAGTGAGTATTTGCAAAACAACGGAAACATATTACCTAATTTGAGATGCAGAACATTCATGATTACTATTTCTCTGAAAATGGAAATAATCTCATGAATTGTATAAGGTGTCTGCTTGAAGTTTAAGGATAAAGGATGCTGTATGTCTGCATGAGCTCATTTTCAACAGATTGGATCATTTACAATCAGTTTAAATGGATATAAATACTTTAGAGAAATGAAATAAAATGTTATACATTTATTTAACACGTTGAAATGTGAACATTTATTTCAAATTATTAAAATTAAAGGTGCCAAGGTCAAGAGAGTTGAGAGCTTTAAGTTTCTAGAAGTCCTGGTCTTAGCACATAGACGTGATGGCCATGCTCTAATGCCTCTACTTTCTCTACTTTCTCAAGAGGCTGAAGAAATGCAACATATTCTCATTGAATCTCCAATTTGAAAGATGCACCATACAAAGCACCCTATGGATGCAATGTTTGGTACAGCAACTGCTCTTCCTAAGACCACAAGAAACACAGAGAATTATCAACACAGCTCAGCACATTAGAAAAACCAGCCTCCCATCGTTGACCTCTTCACTTCTTGCTGCCTCATTAAAGGAGTCAACATAATGAAAGACCCATCCAGCTCTGATATTCTCTCTTCTGACACCTCCCAGCAGGTAGAATATTCAAGATTGCTTAATGTGATTTCTAGTATGCAGGTGTGAAGAAAGATGAATTAGTTGTTACTCCGGATCCAATGCAACACAAAAAAACACATATGATAAAGAACACAATAATAAAAATACTACATATATATATATATATAAGATAGCTTATAAACTGTACACTGATTGATTGTATGTCCATAAAGTGATGTCAGACACTAAAGTTTCTGTACGTAAGGCAACTGATGGGAAATGATACAGTGGTGGTGGGTGGTGTGGAGGTGTTTATCAACCTTACTCCTTGGGGAAAATAACTGTTTTGGAATCTGGTGGTCCTTGCATGGATGCTGTGTAGCATCCTCTCTGATGGGAGTGGAATAAACAGTACATAATCAGGGTGGGTGGGATCCTTTATGAAGATACTGGGCCTTCTCCGGCACCTTTCTGTATATACGAGGGGTGATTGATAAGTTCGTGGTCTAAGGTAGAAGGACTCAGTTTTAGAAAATCTAGCACATTTATTTTTCAACATAGTCCCCTCCTACATTTACACATGTAGTCCAGCGGTCGTGGAGCATACGTATCTTGGACCTCTGGAAAGTGTCCACAGCATGGGTGATTGATAAGTTTGTGGCCTAAGGTAGAAGGAGATGAGTTATACAGCTCTTGTTACATACACATGCAGTTCAACTCTTTGAGTGATTATGCAGAAACTTTGAAGTTAATAACTCATCTCCTTCTACCTTAAGCCACAAACTTATCAATCACCCCTCGTATACCCTTTATGGCAGGTGCGGTTGGCAAGTGTTAGAATGCTCTCTACCATGCGTCTGTAGAATGATGTGAGCATAGGTCTCCAGCCTTCTCAGAAAGTAGAGGCATTAATCAGCTTTCCTGATTGTATAGAATGTGCTCTGGTACCATGAGAGGTTGTGCGAGATGTATACTCCCAGGACTATGAAACTACTTGCAGTTTCCACTGCTCAGCCATTGGTGTAAAGAGGGGTGTGAGTGGGCAGGTTCTCTTGTATTCAATAGCTTCTCAAGTACCTCAGCTCCATCTGCCTAAAGGAGGACTCACTAGTGGCCAAATGTTTTAATTCTGAATTGCATTCCCATTCCGATATGTCAGTCCATGCCCACCTCTTGTTCCATGATGAGGCCATCCTCAGGGTGGAGGAATAACACTTTATATTCTATCAGGATAGCCTCCAACCTAAAGGCATGAATCTCGATTTCTCCTTCAGATAAAAAAAAATAAATCCCTCTCCCTCTCCTCTTCTTCTATTACCCACTCTGGACTCTTACCTCTGCTCACCTGCCTATCGTCTTCCCTCTTCACTTTTTCCTGTGCTGCACCTTCCTTTCTTACCCAATTCCTTTGTCTCCAGCCCTTTATCTTTCTCATTCACCTGGCTTCAACTATCACCACCTAGCTACCCTCCTCCCCCTTTCCTCACTCTCTTTAATTCCGGCATCTTCCCCCTGCCTCTCCCGTCCTGAAGAAGGGTCTTGGCCTGAAATATTGACTGTTTATTAATTTCTATCGATACTGCCTGATCTGCTGAGCTCCTCCAGTGTTTTGGGGCTGTTGCTTTGGAGTTCCAGCATCTGCAGAATTTCTCATGTTTATAACCACCTCCTTTGTCTTGTTATTTGCTTGGCGCCAGGCTGCGAGATCTTGCACTTCCTGTTGGCCGGCCATCTTATTGTTGTTTGTGATGAGCCTCACCACTGTTGTGTCATTTGCGAACTTGACAGTGTGATTACTCAGGTGTTTGACCATGCACCAGAAAAATGTGCGTTTAGCCCAACTGCTCTACTCTCTCTATACCCATGATTGTGTTGCTCAAAACACCATATATGAAGTTGCTGACGACACAACTACTGTTGGCAGAATTTCAGATGGTGATGAGAAGGTGTACAGGAGCAAGATATATCAGTTAGTTAAGTGGTATCGCAGCAATAGCCTTGCATTCAATATCAGTAAGACCAAACAAATGATTGTGGACTTCAGAAAAGGGTAAGATGAGGGAACACACACCAGTCCTCATAGAGGGATCAGAACTGGAGAGAGTGAGTGATTTCAAATTCCTAGGTGTTAATATGTCTGAGGATCTATCCTGGGCCCAACATATTGATGCAGTTACAAAGAAAGCACAACAGTGGCTATGTTTTATAAGGAGTTTGAAGATTTTTGGTATGTCACCAAAGACACTCACAAATTTCTACAGATGAACCATGGAGAGCCTTCTATCTGGCTGGCATGACAGTTGAATGTTAGAACCCCAAACTGCACCCCCCCAGCTCCCCCCTCCCATGCACAAGCAGCAACAGAGCAACGACTCCCCCCATTCCCCACCAGCAAAAAAACAACAGCACCCCTCCCCCCAAGCACTCAAGCATGCAGCAAAGCATCAATAAAGACACAGACTTGCAGTACCTCAAAGTCTGCTCGTTTACCTGGTATTCGACATAACACAGGCTCTCCCTCTTCCCATTTCACAGTGAGAGGGGAGACATAACAAACAACTCGCCAATTTATGATGTTAAAAGTCTATAGCGTCACTTTTTCTGAGCTCTGTGACTCTGGGCACACAGCCAACAGCAAGCCTGCTGCTTCTGATCTTCCTTGTTCCCCAACGACACATCGGTCAGCGGCTCCGGCCTTGAATCAGCCCGTCTCCAGAACCACGAAAATCCGGCACCCTGAAGGCGCCCCAGTCTTCCAGGCTGTGCCTTCGGGATATCGAAAAGTGGCCGGTCGTTAGGTCCTGAAAGCAGGTCTCATTCCTGCAAAGAACTGAAGTCAGTGTGTAACTCAATGTCAGGATCTTCAAAAGAACCTTGAAAGGGAGAACAAAAAGAGATATCAAAGATAGAAATAAAGCTGTTTCTGAAGACTCAAGCAAAGGAGTCACTGGTTAGCGCCATCTTCACTAAGCTCCGCTTTCTTCTACAGTGATGAAATTAAGGGCCTCCAACATCCAGGACATGCCCTCCATCAGGAAGTGGGCAAAGGAGCCTAAAGGCACATTCATTGATTCAGGAACAGCTTCTTCCCTTCAGCCAGGAGATTTCTGAATGGATATTGAACACATGGACACTACCTCACTACTTTTTTGTGCTACTTTTTAAAATTTAACTACTATACACCACTATATACTATATACGTCAGTTCGTTCAGATACAGCCCAAGTGTGGGGAGAGAGAGAGAGAGACTGAAGTAGGGTTGATAGTTCACAGACTTTAATGCAAGCAGCATTTAGAGGGAAAGGAAAACAAAAATGCTGAGCAAACAGAGCCATTAACCAAAACCCTCAAATGGAGAATGACACCAACACCATGGCTGAAGTATTAACTAAATATAAAATGAATACCGCTACTCTTCAGCATCAGTTGACTCGACAGTCCACCTTCTCAGGCAAGGTCGAATGCAAGCAGGCAGCGTAACGTTACTGTGCCTTGCTCAAGTCTTGGTAAGAGCTACAATGAAAAGAAGGGAGTTAAATAATAATTAGCTGTCAAGTGCATATTCATGAATGCAATGGCCGAATCTGTGTACTGCTGCTGCAAAAACAACAAATTTCACAACATATGCCAATGATATTAAACCTGCTTCTGATTTTGATTCAGTCTTGTGCAATCAGAGTGTACAGCAATGGGCTCGGGGGGGGGGGGGGCACCAGTGTTGAGGATGATGGGGAGGGCAAAGTGGTTGTACATCCTGACTATCTGAGGACTGTTGGTTAGGATATCCAACACCCAGTTGCACAGTTTTTTGTACAGACTGAATAAGTAGGAGTTTGTCTATCAAGGTCTGTGGGACAATTGTGTTGAATGCTGAACTGAAATCCAGAAACAGCATCTGTGTCCTTGTCATAGCCAGTTGTGTGACAGATGCTGAGGCTTTTGTCATAGAGCGGTTTTGTCAGTAAGCATACTGGTGAGTGTCCTGTGGAGCAGGAATGGAATTTTTGATATGTACCGTTACTAACCATTCAAAGCACCTCATAATGATTGGCATCAGTGCCACCGGCCGGTAGTCATTTACTTCTGAAGGTGTAGAGTTCTTTGGTAAAGGGTTAATGGTGGCTGATTTGAAGCTTGTGGGGACAGCAGCCTGGATGAGTGATATATTGAAGATGTCAATGAGCTGGTGTGCACAGTCCCTGAGTTCTTGGCCTAGGAAGTTGTCTGTCCCAGCTGCCTTACAGAGTATCTCTCACATCGGTTACAGACAGTGGAAGTTCACCTGGAGGGGAGTGGAAGGTATAAACCTCTGAAAGCATGTACCACTAGGCTCAAGAACTGCTTCCCTGAGCCTGGTTGTTGACAGCAACACTGTTCTAAGTCCAAAGAATCATTCTCTCGTATGATAAGGTGGTCTCTCAGTCTTATAATTGACTTCACATTACCTTGCACCTTACTATTTGTCTGCACTGAAGTTTCTTTGCAATTGTAACACTTGATTCTGCATTCTGTTATTATTTTCCCTTGTACTACTTCAATGAACTGATGTGATGAAATGATCTGTATACATAGCATGCAAAATAAATTTTTTCACTAGCCCTTAGTACATGTGACAATGATAAACCAACTTACTATATTTCAATGTCCTTCCTCTGATCTTAAACTGATGCTGTCTTGTTTTAAGACCTCTACCATGGGAGAAAGGTTCTGACTATCTGATATAACTATATCTCTTATAATTTTATATTTCTCTCAAATTACTTCTTAACTTTTGCTTTCATCATGAAGTTGTTAAAGTCATTCACAGTCTAGCTGAAAAAGACCTTGATCTGATAATTTTAGTGAGTTTTAAGCACATCATAATGAAAGAAGCAACATGTTAATGCTGTTGCGTAGGACACAAGGACAATAATTATGTTGAAGCATGAGGATTTGTCTTGTTGGTTCTTTGTCAATGATAGTCATTCCTAGGATTTCATGCAACAAGCCTGTCACAGCAAGCATCTGCTTGGGTCTGAATGGGTGTATTGGCATGAGATTTAAATAAATGCAAGCAAAAAAACAGATCATGCAAGATTTTATTCTAAGAAACACAGAACTATACCTCATAATAATATGAAATATGAAAATCAAGAGTAACTGTTGGGACCCTGTGAAAGTTCAATAAGGACTCGGTTGGAAAGCTGCACATTGTTATCTTATGCCATGCATGGTGGGTACTGAAACTCCAAAAAGGGTTCTGTTTGTGACTGTGATCATGGGAGAGACACTGAAGCTGGTAGATTTAGAGGTCTTTGTTCAGCAAAACAAGCAGGTATCGTACTGGAAACACTCTTGGAAGAAGAGGCCTCCTGGTCCAATATTACATCATATTTTATATGTTAAAGACCAAAGGTAACAACAGGACAGTTTCTATAGTTACAAAGCATTCATAATGCTTCCTTTTGAGTTGCACATGATTTCAAACACCTAAATCTTCATACCAACATACCCAAAATGAGTAATAATCATTGCTATCTCTGAGCTGCATTCATACATAGGCAGATATTACATAGGCTGATTCCAGGGTTACAATCAATGCTAGTCTGTAGCTTGAGGAAGACTATTGTTCGGAGTTGCATTTTACATTCAATCTACAGTTGGTCCACATTCAGATCTGAAGATTGGTTCCCTTTGAAATTAATATGTGTTATACTGCATAACTCCAGAATACACCCTAATAGGTACAAGATCCAGCTGCATGGATTTTGTCTCTCTTTAGGCGTGCTTAGACAAGAAAAAATCAAAATATTATAAAAGTAATGAGTGAAACATTAGAATTGAAAGCCAAAGAGTGAGGAGCTAGAGACTTAACATGAACAAAAAATGGAAGATGTGCATTTATAAAGCACCTTTCACACCTCTGCCCATTGTAGTTTACACTCAATGAAGGAATTCCAAAATGCAAACAAGAGAGAAGCTGGAAATCCAAGCAACACACACAAAATGCTAGAGGATCTCAGCAGGCCAGGCAGCATTTATGGAAGAGAGTACAGTCGATATTTCAGGCTGAAACTCTTCAGCAGCACTAGAGAAAAAAACGCTGAGGAGTAGATTTAAAAGGTGGGAATAGGGCAGAGAGAAACACAAGGAGGTAGATGAAACCTGGAGAGGGAAGGATGAAGCAAAGAGCTAGGAAGTTGATCGGTGAGAAAGAAGGCAATTGAAGAAAGAAAGGGGGAGGAGCACCAGATGAGCGGGCAAGGAGATAGGTGAGAGAGGTAAAAGAGGATGGGAAATAGTGAAGGAGAAGGAGGCTGGTGGGCATTTCCGGAAGTTCAGTAAATCGATGTTCATGCCATAAGCTTGGAACCTACCCAAATGGAATATAAGGAGGTGTTGTGGCTTCATCACAACAGTGGAGGAGGACATGGATAGACATATAAGGAGGGGAATGGGAAGTGGAATTAAAATGGGAGGCCACTGGGAGATCTCGCTTTTTCTGGCAGACAGATCGTAGGTACTCGGCGAAGTGTTCTCCCAATCAACGTTGGGTGTCACCGATATACGAGAGGCCACACCAGGAGCACCAGACACAGTATTGAAATGAATTGAATTGAATTGATTTTATTACTTACATTCTTCATATACATGAGGAGTAAAAACCTTTAAATTACATCTCCATTTAAATGTGCAATGTGCAATTTATAGTAATTTGTAATAAATAGTATGTACAACAGGACAATCAGTATAACATAGAACTACAATTGTATCAACATGAATTAATCAGTCTGATGGCCTGGTGGAAGAAGCTGTCCCAGAGCCTGCTGGTCCAGGCTTTTATGCTGTCGTACTGCTTCCTGGATGGTAGCAGCTGGAACGTTTTGTAGTTTGGGTGACTTGGGTCCCCAATGATCCTTCAGGCCCCTTTTACACACCTGTCTTTGTAAATGTCCTGAATAACGGGAAGTTCACATCTAAAGATGCGCTGTGCTGTCTACACCACTCTCTGCAGAGTCCTGTGATCGAGGGAAGTACAGTTCGCATACCAGGCAGTGATGCAGTCATTCAGGATGCTCTCAGTTGTGCCAATATAGAAAGTTCTTAGGATTTGGGGGCCCATACAAAACTTCTTCAATTGTCTGAGGTGAAAGAGGCACTGTTGTGCTTTTTTCACCACATGGGCGGTATGTACAGACCACGTGAGATCCTCGGTGATGTGTATGCCGAGGAACTTAAAGTTATTCACCACTCAACCCTAGATCCATTGATGTCAATAGGGTTTAGCTTGTCTCCATTCCCGCTGTAGGCCACAACCAGCTCCTTTGTTTTTGTGACATTGAGGGAGAGATTGTTTTCTTAACACCACTGTGTCAGGGTGATGATTTCTTCTCTGTCGGCTGCCTCATTATTATTTGAGACTAGGCAAATCAATGTAGTGTCATCAGCAAATTTAATTAGAAGATTGTAGCTGTGGGTGGCGACACAGTCATGGGTATACAGAGGGTAAAGGAGGGGGCTTAGGACATAGCCCTGAGGGGCACCTGTGTTGAGGGTCAGAGGGACAGAGGTGAGGGAACCCACTCTTACCTACCAGCAATATGACAGGAAGCCCAGGATCCAGCTTCACAAGGTGGGGTGAAGGATGAGGTCTCTGAGTTTCTTGTTGGGCCTGGAGGGAATAATGGTGTTGAATGCTGAACTGTAGTCCAAGAACAGCATTCTCACATAAGCATCCACCTTACAAAGATAATCTTGTTGCACTATTATCGGTTGCCAGGTATGATGTTGTGGCTGTCACTGAATAGTGACTGAAGGATGGTGGTTGTAGTTGGGAGCTGAATGTCCAAGGTTACACGTTATATAGAAGGCATAGGAAGGTAGGCAGTATGGGTGGTGTGGCTCTACTGGTAAAGAATGGCATCAAATCAGTAGAAAGATGTGACATAGCACTGGAAGATGTTGAATCCTTGTGGGTTGATTTAAGAAGCTGCAAGGGTAAAAGGACGTTGCTGGCAGTTATATACAAGCCTCCCGACAATAGCTGGGAGGTGGACCACAGGTTACAACAGGAAATAGAAAAGGCGAGTCAAAAGGGCAATGTTATAGTAGTCATGGGAGATTTTAACATGCAGGTTGATTGGGAAAATCAGGTTGGTAATGGATCTCAAGTGAGTGAGTTTGTTGAATACCTAAGAGATAGCCTTTTAGGGCAGTTTGTCATTGCACCTACTAGAAGATCAGCTATACTGGATTGGGTGTTAAGTAATAAACCAGAGGTGATTACAGAGCTTAAGGTAAAAGAACCCTTAGGAACCAGCAATCACAACATGATTGTGTTCAACCTGAGATTTGATAGGGAGAAAGTAAACTCTGATGTAGCAGTATTTCAGTGGATTAAGGGAAATTAGACTGGTATGAGAGAGGATTTGGCCAAAGTATGTCAGCAGAGCAGCAATGGCATGTGTTTCTGGAAAAAATGCGGAAGGTGCAGAACATGTGTAATACGAAAATGAAGAAATATTCAAATGGTAAAATAGTACCACCATGGCTGAGAAGGGAAGTCAGAGCTATTGCAAAAGCAAAAGAAAGAGCATACAACAAAGCAAAAATTAGTGTGAAGATAGAGGATTGGGAAGTTTTTAAAAAAACTACAGACAGCAGCTAAAAAAATCATTAGAAAGGAAAAGATGAAATATGAAAGCAAGCCAGCAAATAATATCAAAGTGGATAGTAAAAGTTTTTTCAAGTATGTTAAAAGTAAAAGAAGAATGAGAGTGGACATAGGACCACTAAAAATGAAGCAGGAGAAATAATAATGAGGGACAACGAAATGGCTGATGAACAAAATGAGTATTTTGCATCAGTCTTCACTGTGCAAGACACTAACAGTATGCCTATTGTAGTGTGTGAAGGAAGAGAAGTGGGTGCAGTTACTATTACAAGAAAGAAGGTGCTCTAAAAGCTAAAAGTTCTAAAGGTACTGTTGGCCAGAAAGAATGACAGTCTACAAGTCAGGGAATTCAAATGAATCAAGGACAGTGGAAGCAGACAGACTCAGACATCCCGCCTCTCCCAGAAGTTCCAGGAGTCTTCCGCATATTGATAGCGGCTCCCTGATGCCCGGAAATTATATACAATATCCCGGAAATCGATTTTTTTCAGAGGGAGGGGGAGAGTGAGATTGAGAGGGGGAGGAAGAGCAAGAGCGAGCATCCTGATTGGTCTCTCTTCGTGCTAAGTAGACCTATCAGTTTTCTCTGTGGGCGGGCTTTACAGTCAATATCAAAAATAATGACAGTGTTGCTCACTGCACTGTTTGCAACAGTGACTCTTCTATTGCCCATGGTGGGTTAAAATGTAAACGACATGTTGAGGTGAGTTTAACAGGTGTCGTTCGTTCATTAGCGTAGCTAGCGTTATTTAAACTAGCTCACTAGCTACTAAAGAGCTACTCTGTTGATGTCCTATGTGATGAGGCCAAACTCCCTGTAGACTTGCTTAAAGTTGTAATAGAATAAACATGATAATATAATATAACATAATATAAGTACATATTTTAGAACATAGAACACAGAACATAGAATAGTACAGCAAAGTACAGGTCCTTTGGCCCACAATGTTGTGCTGACCCTCAAACCCTGCCTCCCATATAACTCCCCACCTTGAATTCCTCCATATACCTGTCTAGTAGTCTCTTAAATTTCACTAGTATATCTGCCTCCACCACTGACTCAGGCAGTGCATTCCACGCACCAACCACTCTCTGAGTAAAAAACCTTCCTCTAATATCCCCCTTGAACTTCCTACCCCTTACCTTAAAGCCATGTCCTCTTGTATTGAGCAGTGGTGCCCTAGGGAAGAGGCGCTGGCTGTCTACTCTATTTATTCCTCTTTTAATCTTGTACACCTCTATGATGTCTCCTCTCATCCTCCTTCTCTCCAAAGAATAAAGCCCTCGCTCCCTTAATCTCTGATCATAATGCATACTCTCTAAACCAGGCAGCATCCTGGTAAATCTCCTCTGTACCCTTTCCAATGCTTCCACATCCTTCCTATAGTGAGGCGATCAGAACTGGACACAGTACTCCAAGTGTGGCCTAACCAGAGTTTTAAAGAGCTGCATCATTACATCGCGACTCTTAAACTCTATCCCTCGACTTATGAAAGCTAACATCTGATAAGCTTTCTTAACTACACTATCCACCTGTGAGGCAACTTTCAGGGATCTCTGGACATGCACCCCCAGATCCCTCTGCTCTTCCACACTACCAAGTATCCTGCCATTTACTTTGTACTCTGCCTTGGAGTTAGTCCTTCCAAAGTGTACCACCTCACACTTCTCCAGGTAGAACTCCATCTGCCACTTCTCAACCCACTTCTGCATCCTATCAATGTCTCTCTGCAATCTTTGACAATCCACTACACTATCTACAACACAAGCAACCTTTATGTCATCTGCAAACTTGCCAACCCAGCCTTCTACCCCAACATCCAAGTTGTTAATAAAAATCACGAAAAGTAGAGGTCCCAGAACAGATCCTTGTGGGACACCACTAGTCACAATCCTTAAATCTGAATGTACTCCCTCCACCATGACCCTCCACCTGGCCAAGCTTCCCTGGATCCCATGCCTTCTGACTTTCTGAATAAGCCTACCGTGTGGATCCTCATCAAATGCCTTACTAAAAAACATATAGATCACATCCACTGCACTACCCTCATCTATATGCCTGGTCACCTCCTCAAAGAACTCTATCAGGCTTGTTAGACACGATCTGCCCTTCACAAAGCCATGCTGACTGTCTCTGATCAGATCATGATTCTCTAAATGCTCAGATCCTATCCCTAAGAATCTTTTCCAACAGCTTTCCTACCACAGATGTAAGGCTCATTGGTCTATAATTACCTGGACTATCCCTACTACCTTTTTTGAACAAGGGGACAACATTCGCCTCCCTCCAATCCTCCGGTACCATTCCCGTGGACAACGACGACATAAAGATCCTAGCCAGAGGCTCAGCAATCTCCTCCCTCACCTCATGGAGCAGCCTGGGGAATATTCCGTCAGGCCCCGGGGACTTATCCATCCTAATGTATTTTAACAGCTCCAACACCTCCTCTCCCTTAATATCAACATGCTCCAGAACATCAACCTCACTCATGTTGTCCTCACCATCATCAAGTTCCCTCTCAGTGGTGAATACCGAAGAGAAGTATTCATTGAGGACCTCGCTCACTTCCACAGCCTCCAGGCACATCTTCCCACCTTTATCTCTAATTCGTCCTACCTTCACTCCTGTCACCCTTTTTTTCTTCACATAATTGAAGAATGCCTTGGGGTTTTCCTTTACCCTACTCGCCAAGGCCTTCTCATGCCCCCTTCTTGCTCTTCTCAGCCCCTTCTTAAGCTCCTTTCTTGCTTCCCTATATTCCTCAATAGACCCATCTGTTCCTTGCTTCCTAAACCTCATGTGTGCTGCCTTCTTCCACCTGACTAGATTCTCCACCTCACTTGTCACCCATGGTTTCTTCACCCTACCATTCTTTATCTTCCTCACTGGGACAAATTTATCCCTAACATCCTGCAAGAGATCTCTAAACATCGACCACATGTCCATAGTACATTTCCCTGCAAAAACAGCATCCCAATTCACACCCGCAAGTTCTAGCCTTAGAGCCTCATAATTTGCCCTTCCCCAATTAAAAATGTTCCTGTCCTCTCTGATTCTATCCTTTTCCATGACAATGCTAAAGGCCAGGGAGCGCTGGTCACTCTCTCCCAGATGCTCACCCACTGAGAGATCTGTGACCTGACGCAGTTCATTACCTAGTACTAGATCTAGTATGGCATTCCCCCTAGTTGGCCTATCCACATACTGTGACAGCAATCCATCCTGGACACACTTAACAAACTCTGCCCCATCTAAACCCTTGGATCTAATCAGGTGCCAATCAATATTAGGGAAGTTAAATTCACTCATGATAACAACCCTGTTATTTTTGCACCTTTCCAAAATCTGCCTCCCAATCTGCTCCTCTGTATCTCTGCTGCTACCTGGGGGCCCATAGAATACCCCCAATAGAGTAACTGCTCCCTTCCTGTTCCTGACTTCCACCCATACTAACTCAAAAGAGGATCCTGCTACATTACCCACCCTTTCTATAGCTGTAATAGTATCCCTGAACAGTAATGCCACCCCTCCTCCCCTTTCCCCCCCTCTATCCCATTCCTGCCCTGGTGCCAGCCAAGTTTCTGTAATGGCCACTACATCATAATTCCATGTATGTATCCAAGTTCTCAGTTCATCACCTTTGTTCCTGATGCTTCTTGCATTGAGGTACACTCACTTCAGTCCTTCTACCTTACTGTCTTTACACCATTTATTCTGCTTCTCTTTCTTCAAAGCCTCTCTATATGTTAGATCAGGCTTTACTCTGTGCACTTCTTTCACTGCTCTATCGCTCTGGGTCCCATCCCCCTCGCAAATTAGTTTAAACCCTCCCGAACCATGCTAGCAAACCTACCTGCAAGGATATTGCTCCCCCTCGAGTTCAGGTGCAACCCATCCAATCTGTATATGTCCCACCTTCCCCAGAAGAGATCCCAATGATCCAAAAATCTAAATCCCTGCTCCCTGCACCAACTCCTCAGCCACGCATTCAACTGCCATCTCCTCCAATTCTTACCATCACTGTCACGTAGCACTGGCAGCAATCCTGAGACCGCCACCCCTGAGGTCCTGATCTTCAGCCTTCTGCCTAGTTCCCAAAACTCACACTTCAGGACATCATCCCTCTTCCTGCCTATGTCATTTGTACCAACCTGTATCAAGACTTCTAGTTGCTTTCCCTTTCATACCAGGATATGGTGCACCTGGTCAGAGACATCCCGGTCCCTGGCACCCGGGAGGCAACAAACCATGCGGGTGTCCTTCTCACATCCACAAAATCTCCTGTCTCCTCCTCTGACTATAGAGTCTCCAATGACGACAGCTCTCCTCTTCTCCGTCCCACCCTTCTGCACCACTGGTCAGACTCAGTGCTGGAGGCCCTGCCACCGTGGCTCACACCTGGTTGGTCGTCCCCGCCAAATGTATCCAGGACGGTAAACTTATTATTCAGGGGAATGGCTACAGGGGTGCTCTGCACTACCTGTCTGCTCACCTTCGCTCTCCCCCTCTGACTGTCACCCAACGACCTGCTTCCGACAGCCTAGGTGTGACTACCTCCCTGTAGCTCTCATCTATGACTGCCTCATTCTCCCTTATGAGTCGAAGGTCATCCAGCTGCTGCTCCAGATTCCTTACATGGTCTTCCAGATCGCCCAGCCATATGCACTTCTGGCAGATGTGACTCTGTGGGAGGGGGGGTGTTCCCCCAAGACTGCCACATCTCACATGAGAGGCACATCACTGTCTCAGGGGGCATTGTAAAGACTAACTGTGATCAAGCTTGTCCTCCACCTTTTCTCGTCGAAACGTCTCGAGTCAAAGCCTCAAAACTCCACTCCTTCACTGGCCGCTTTAGTGTCGCATTTTCTGTATATACCCAACTTGGTTTACAGATTAGACAAAATCACTAAACCAAGTATTACATACACCCTTAGACATCAACCAGGGGGGTGTGGGATATGGGATATGGGAAATGGGGTTGCGGGGGGGGGGCGGGGTTGCTACCTCCCTAAAATGGTGGTGCTACCTCCCTGAAATTAGTTTTTGCAGGGTGGGATGTCTGCAGACTAATTGTAAGTGTTCTTGCTACGAGCTTGGGGATGGAGGCTGCCATTTTGTGAAGACGCTCTATTCTCCATTTTGTGAGCTTGACACGCTGGGCTTGATCAATGTTTTAAAGAAGACACAGATACTTCAAATATTCTGCTGTCCTGGAGATCATGTCCAAATACAAGTTATTTGTGAGATGTTCTTTGGGTGGATATAACATGTAGGTTTGTGAATGTTGAGGTTGGCGCCTGCCTGGAGTGATTCAAGCTCATTGCTAATTGAGAACAAAGAGCCATAAATTATCGACTGTCACTTGATAGGATACTAAATAGATGCTAGCTTGGAGCAAAGCCAATAACAAGGTGTTAAAGATCAGACAAATGACCTGTGGCTAATGACACTGGAAAGCAATATTTGAATTGATAAGGAATGGATATAAAAGTGGACACTTCGTGTGTGCTGGCAGCGGTAACTTCAAAGAATAATCATTGTAGATACAAGCGTGAGCAACCCTGCATGAAAGACTTTGAGAGTGAATCAGGACTATGAGGAATGCCTGGCCAGCATAGACTCCATTGCTGGGTAATACCTTTGTTATACTTTGACTATTCAGGAGAGTCAGGGATACAATAGCGGGTGTGCATACAAGGGATTTAGTGTATGAATCCACGTACTTGTTAGTTTAAACAAAAAAGGTACTTCTCAGTAAATACAGATTTCTCTGTGCCCCACTAATCATTGTTGTAAGAGGTATATTTTTTTACAACAGTACATAAGTCACATGGACCAGATGCACTGCATCCCAAGGGTTCTGAAAGAGGTAGCATGAGAGATTGTGGTAGCATTAGAACTGATCTTTCAAAAATCACTGGACCAAAGGACAGGAAAATTGCAAATGTAACTCCTTTTTAAGAAAGGAGGAAGGCAGTAGAAAGGAAATTATAGACCAGATAGTCTGACGTCAGTGGCTGGGAAGATGTTAGAGTCAATTGTTAAGGATGAGGTGATGGAGTACTTGGTGACACAGGACAAGGTAGTACAAAGGCAGCATGGTTTCCTTCAGGGAAAATCCTGCCTGACAAACCTGTTGGAATTCTTTGAGGAGATTACAAGTAGGATAGATAAAGGGGATGAAGTGGATGTTGTATATTTGGACTTTCAAAAGACATTTAACAAGGTGCCATATATGAGGCTGCTTACCAAGTTAAGAGTCCATGGTATTACAGGAAAGTTACTAACATGGTTAGAGCATTGGCTAATTGGTAGGAGGCAGGGAGTGGAAATAAGAGGATCCTTTTCTGGTTGGTTGCCGGTGAATAGTAGTGTTCCACAGGGGTCGTTGTTGGGCTCTCATCTTTTTATGCTGTCTATAAATGATTTTGATGATGGAATAGTTGGCTTTGTTACCAAGTTTGTAGATGATACGAAGATTGGTGGAGGCGCAGGTAGTGTTGAGGAAACAGGTAGGATGCAGAAGGACTTAGACAGATTAGGAGAATGCACAAGAAGGTGGCAAATTAAACACAATGTTAGAAAATGCATGGTCACGCACCTTGGTAGTAGAAATAAATGTGTATATTTTGTCTAAATTTTTATATTTATTTCAGGCCATACCTGTTTTTATTCCTAAATCCTTTTTTGATTCTTTGGATTCTTTTATATTTTCTTGAATATGGAAGAATTAAATTTCTCGATTAAATAAAGTTCATCTTCAAAAAAGTAAAAAGAAGGGAGGTTTAGCCTTACCCAATTTCAGGTTTTATTACTGGGCAGTCAATATACGAAATCTTACGTTTTGGTTATATTATATTAATCAAGAGGACTGTCTGATCTGGGTTTCTTTACAAGCTAATTCTGTTAATAAATTCCCTATTATTTCTCTTCTCAGATCTGCAATTCCTTTATCTTTCAGTAATTTAACTGATAATTTTGTGGTTAAAAACACACTTTGAGGATTTGGGTACAATTTAGAAAATGTTTTGGTTTATTGAGTTTTTCACTTTCAAGTCCCATTTTTTCTAACTATTTTTTTTAAACCATCTATGTCTGATGTAGTTTTTAAAGAGTGGAATAGATTGGGTATTAAATATTTTCATGATTTGTTTGTTGAAGATACTCTCTCTTCATTTGAACAACTGTCAGTTAAGTATAGCCGACCGAGAACTCACTTTTTTCGATATTTAGAAATCAGAGACTTATTGCATTCTCAAGTTCATACATTTCCTAAAAGTCCAGGTAAAAATTTACTTGATATAATTTTTAATTTGAAACCCTTTCAAAATGCATCTATTTCTAATACTTATGCTATGTTGTCGGGAATGAGAAATATTCTTTTAGATAAAATTAAAAATCTTTGGGAACAAGATTTACAGATTTCAATTTCCAAGGACACTTGGAATGAAATTTTTAAATTGGTTAATACTTCTTTGTTATGTGCCCGTCATTCTCTTCTACAATTTGAAGTGGTTCATAGAGCCCATATGTCTAAAGATCAGCTGCCTCGTTTTTATTTGGACATATCTTCCTTTTGTGATAGATGTAATATTGGAGAAGCTTTATTAATCCATATGTTTTGAACTTGTCTGAGTCTTGAAAAATAATGGAAGGAAGTATTTCAAACTTTTTCAGTGCTTTTTAAAGTAAATATTAAACCTAATCCTTTGACGGCCTTATTTGGTATTGTTGGAGGAAATAACATTATTTTGGAGAAAGAGGATCTGCATATTTTGGCCTTTATTTCTCTTATAGCTAGGAGGGCATTGCTGCTTAAGTGGAAGGATGCCACTGTGCCTACTCATACTCATTGGTTACATGGTGTTATGTCTTGCTTAAATTTAGAGAAGATTCGCTGTTCAATTTCTGAACCTAGACAAGATTTTTTAACATTGTGGGGACTTTTTTTGAATTATTTTCATAATCTTTGATTTGCTATTAAGCACAGATGTTGGCGAATGACATGTTCTACTACATGTTAAGGATATTTTCTTTTTTTTTTAACCTAACAGCTTTTTTTCTGGTAGTGGATTTAGACATTTGTAATAATATAATTATCCCTTTTCAATATTATGTTTAAATTTAATTTTATATGGATATGGGGTAATTACACCTTATCTGTGTTTTCATTATATTATAATCGATATGTATTATATTTTGTACTGTACTCTGTATTCTTTTATGTAAGAAATTAATAAAATATTGGAAAGAAATAAATGTGTGGAATATTTTCTAAATGGGGAGAAAATCCAAAAATCTGAGAGACAAAGGGACTTGGGAGTCCTTGTGCAGAATATCCTAAAGGTTAACTTGCAGGTAGAGTTGGTGGTGAGGAAGGCAAAAGCAAGGTTAGCATTGTTTTCAAGAGGTCTGGAATACAAGAGCAGGGGTGTGATGCTGAGGCTTTATAAGGCACTGGTGAGGCCTCACCTTGAGTATTGTGAACAGTTTTGGGCCCCTCATCTTAGAAAAGATGTGCTGGCATTGGAAAGGGTCCAGATGAGGATCTGAAGGATGATTCTAGTTATGAAAGGGTTATCATTCGAGGCACGTTTGCTGGCTCTGGGTCTGTCCTCGCTAGAATTCAGAAGGATGAGGGAGAATCTCATTGAAACCTTTCGAATGTTGAAAGGCCTAGACAGAGTAGATGTGGAAGTGATGTTTCCCATGGTGGGAGAGTCTAGGACAAGAGGGTACAGCCTCACGATAGAAGGATGCCCATTCAAGACGGAGATGCAGAGAAATTTCTTTAGCCAAAGAGTGGTGAATTTGTGGAATTTGTTGCCACTTGCTGCTGTGGAGGCCAGGTCATTGGGTGTATTTAAGGCAGAGGTTGATAGGTTCTTGATTGGACATGGCATCAAAGGTTACAGGGAGAAGGCTGGGAACTGGGACAGAGGAGTACTAAAAAGAAGGATTAGCCATGATTGAATGGCAGAGCAGACTCGATGGGCCAGATGGCCTTATTGTGCTCCTGCGTCTCATAGCATTATGGTCTCATCCAGATGTGTAAGGACAGTGTGTAGAGCTGTGGTTATTGATTCATCTGTCGATCAGTTGTGTTAGTAGGTGAATTGTAGGGGATCCAGTATGCGTGCATCATGCTGCAGATGTCTTTGACCGGGCTCTCAAAGTACTCAAAGCATTGACTCACAGGTGAAGTGTTGCCTCACCTGGAAGGACTGTTTAGGGCCCTGAATGGTAGTGAAGGAGGAGGTGTAGGGGGAGGCCTCCTCCGTTGTTGTGATAAGGCTGCACTTATTGGAGGAAAAACATCTTATATTCCGTTTGGGTAGCCTGCAACCTGATGGCATGAACATCGATTTCTTAAGCTTCTAGCAATGTCTCCCCACCGCTTCACCATTTCCCATTCCCTTTTCCCTATCTCATGTTATCTCCTTGCCTGCCCATCACCTCCCTATGAGGTCTCCCCCCCCCCACCTTTTTTCTCTCTTCCATGGCCTTCTGTCTTTTTCACCAATCAACTTCTTAGCTCTTTGCTTTATCCTTTCCCCTCCAAATTTCACCTACCACCTGAGGTTTCTCTCTCCCCTTCCCCCACCCTTCAAACCTACTCCTCAGTTTCTTTTTGTCCAGTCCTGCCGAAAGGTCTCAGCCCAAAACATCGACTGTACCTTTTTCCATAAATTCTGCCCAGCATACGGAGCATTCCTCCAGCATTTTATATATGTTGTATAAATAAATTCTTTCTTTCATTGCTCACTGCAGCCTGTCCATCAGACAAGATTCCAAATGTGCGCCTGGTAAAAATAATAGGATTCCCCTAAATATTTGTTCAGGACAGAAATGTTCCCCTCTTTTCAAATTATAAAACACATAATGTTTGTACGAATGCAAATTATTGCTTTCTTAGGCTTGTTCAAAATCAACTGAAAATTAAGCAAGAATTTGAGACCCATATCACCAAATGTCTTGTAAATTAATTACTTGCAGGGCAATGAGGGTGCTGCCATTTCTTCAGATTAGACTGCTTTCTAACCCAATTATCACAGTCGAATGAACATTAAGTTTGCTGTTATCTTGTTCCGCTCTAAATACTGTTTTATTGAGCTGAGGTATTCTTATTTGCTTCTAATTATATAGCCACCAGCCAGACTGAAAACTTGTCTGAAAAAAATGTCATTACCATCATTTCTTGATTTGAATTATTTAGCAATTTTAAAATAAGTAATTATTTCTCCATTGAACGGGAAGTCATTGTGGAATGTATCTCTAAATTTTAGGAGGTGATATACAGATTAATTTGGTGTTCAATTGTCTTGCAATCTGTACCTGAAGAATGCTTCAGACACATAATACAGTGCTGGAAGTGGTTTTGACAGAATTTCAGACTCATCCTTATGAAATCCATGTCTTGAAAAACTATTAGACTGTTTACCAAAAATTAAACAGCCATTACAAAATATTACTCAACTACAAGTGTGATGTTGCCAGTGGCCCATTGGAACTTATTTTGAGAATTTTCATGGCTTATTGCTTTATGCATTTTCTTTTCTATGTCATTGGAAGCATGAAGAATTCAAAATGAATGTTCACATTAACTTGCTGCTGGGCCAGCATGATCAAAAACATTGAATCCTTTTCTTGGTGATGGCTACAGAGCTGAAGGTTGTTGTAGTGTTCAATGTTGTACCATGAATTTGATTGTTGATTTGATTGACGAGATACAAAATATATTTAGGTATTCCTAAACACCCTGCTTCTCTAGTTAAAGGTATCTTCAAACTTCAGTATCTTTGTCTCAATTTCTTTCTTAGACCTTAATAACAAAAGAAATAAAAACAAGACTAGGATATTTAGCCATAAAAAAAACCTCATCTTCCTTCAAGACCAATGCTGATAGTTAACTTCCATATCATTTTCCTACACTGTCTATCTGACCCTTCATAAGACCATAAGATATAGGAGCAGAATTAGGACTTTTGGCCTATCAAGTTCATCATGGCTGGTCCAATATCCTCTCTATCTCAGTCTTCTGCCTTCTCCCTGTATTCCTTCATTCCTTGACCAATCAAGAATTTATCAATCTCTGCTTTAAATATACAAAAGAACTTGAACTCCACAGCTGCCTGTAGTAACAAATTCCATAGATTAGCCCTTCTCTGGCTGAAGAAATTCCTTCTCATCTCTGTTCTAAAAGGATTCCCCTCTATTCTGAGGATATGACCTCTGGGCTTAGACTCTCTCACCATAGGAAACATCCTCTTCACATCCACTCTATGAAGCCCTTTTACCATTCAATAGGTTTCAATGCAATCACCCCTCATTTTTCTGAATTCCAGTGAATACATACCCCAAAACATCAAAAGCTGTTCATATGACAAGCCATTCAATCCTGGAATCATTTTTGTGAACCTCCTTTGAACTCTCACCAGTTCCAATAATCTAATTAGTCAATCAGGTACCAGCAACTCAATGCATAAAAGCATGCAGACGTGATCCATAGTTGTTGTTCAGACCAAACGTTAGAATAGGGAAGAAATGTGATCTAAGTGACTTTGATTGTTGGTGTGCAGAAGAGCATCTCTGAATGTACAGCATGTTGAACCTTGAAGTGGATGAGTTACAACAGCTGAAGGCCATGAACATACACTCAGTGGCCACTTTATTAGTGTAGTTCAGAAGCTAAAGTCAAAACATCAATGCAGTAGATGAATCCTTGCAAGTTGTCAGGCCCTGACCGCATACCTGGCTGGATACTTAAAACCTGTGCCGACCACCTGGCTGAAGTGTTCAAGGACATTGCAAAATTCTCATTGCTGCAGTATGAGGATTGCTCCTGCTTCAAAATGGCAGAAAATATACCGTGTCCACAAGGAGTGGGGTGAGCTGCCTCAATGACTGTTGGATGGTACCACTCACATCTGCCATAATGAAGTGCTTCCAGAGATTGGTTATAGCTAGAATTAACTCTCACATGAGTGAAGAACTGGACCTCCGGCAATTGGTCTACTGCTACAAGTCTAGAGCAGATCCAGTTTCATTGGCTGTCCACTTGGCTTTGGAGTATCTTGGCATAGCAAAACATACATGCAGCTGCCTTTCATTGATTACTGTTCAGCATTCAATGTAATCTTTTATCCCCCTAGTACTAATCACCAAGTTTCTAAATTTGGACCTTTGTATCTCCCAATGTAACTGCATCCCCAGCTTCCTTAAAAGGAGACCACAGTCAGTGCAGGTCAGTAATAACATCTCCTCCTTGCTGACAATCAACTGACACAGCTCAGGGATATGTGCTTAGCCCAATCTCTCTACACTCATGACTGTGCAGCTAAGCACAGCTCAAAAGCCATCGATAAATTAGCCAAAGACACCACTTTTGTATACAGAATCTTAGGGGAAAAGGATCTTCTGCTTTTCTTGCAAATACAATGAATAAACTCTTCTCTTGTTAAAATTCTTGTTAAAATTCATTTCCTCTAGTTTTGTTTCTATGGCTTCCTTTACCAAGTGGGCCCAAAAGCCAAAGGTGCAGCACAGTAGTGTTATGCTGTTGAAATCATTCCTATTTAATAAAGATGAAGATCTCACTCTAAGTAAAAGCTAGAATTCATTCGTAAACAATGTGGGAGAGCAGAAACCTGATTAGATGAGGACTAACCAAATAGGAGAGATGGAATACAGTCCCACCAGACTAGATTTGCCCAGGCATCATCCCTGAAGAAGGTGGCAGAGATTGTCATCGAAATGTTGGTTATGATCAATACCCATAGACGGTTTGAAGCCCAAGAAAAGTTTATTAGAATCTAAGGGGTCTGTGAGGGACTATAAGACATAGGAGCAGAAATAGGCCATTCGGCCCATTGAGTCAGCTCTGCCATTCCATTACAGCTGACCCTGGATCCCACTCAACCCTCTACATTTGCCTTCTCGCCATAACCTTTGATGCAATGATCAAATCAGGAAACTATCAAATTTTGCTTTAAATATACTCAAGCATACAGGAGCGAAATAAACATTCAATGGCTACTTTATTAATAAGTACCTTCTGTACCTAATAAAGTGGCCACTGAATGATGTTTGAGATTGCCTGCTGCTGCAGCCCATCCACTTCAAGTTTTCACATGCTGTGTATTCAGAGATGCTCTTTTGCACACCACAGCTGTAACAATCTGTCTATTTGAGTTACTGTTGCCTTCCTGTCAGCTTGAAACAGACCGACCATTCTCCTCTGACCTCTTTCATTAACAAGGCATTTTCCCCCATAGAACTTTCACTCACTGGATAGCTTTTTTGTTCCATTTTCACAAAATTCTCTGTAAACTCTAGGGCTTTTTGTGCATGAAAATCTCAGGAAATCTGCAGTTTTGGAGATGATCAAAGCACCCCATCTAGCAACAACAAATGTTCCACAGTCAAATTCACTTAAATCTCATTTCTTTCTCATTCTGATATTCGGCCTGAACAACAACTTGATCATGTCTGTATGCTTTTATGCATTGAGATGTACCACATGATTCTCTGATTAGATATTTGCATGAATGAGTAGGCGTACCTAATAAAGTAAGCACTGAGTATAGAACAGCTGGATGAGTTGGTTCACATAAACAATCCGCTACTCAGCGTCAGCAGGATTAAGGAAATTATTGTGACCTTCAAGAAGGGAAAGTCAGGAGAAAACTCACCAGAGCTCACTGAGGGGTGAGTGGTGAAATGACTGAGCACCTTGAAGCTTCTGGCTGTCAGCATCTCGGAAGATCTATCTAGAGCTCAATACATTGATGCAGTCACTAAGAAGACGTTACTTCACTAGATTTTTTTATTATTTCATTAGATTTGGTATATCATCAAAGACTTTACAAATTGCTATGCATGTGCAGTGGACAGCATTGGGACTGGATACATTCAATGCATAGGATTACAAGAAGATTTCTGTTGGTTATAGGCTCAGTCAGCTCCATCACAGGCACAATCCTTTTCATCATTCAGAAACAACTTCATGCCTTCCACCATCAGATTTATTAATTGTCCATGAACCTGTGAGCACGACCTTGTTATTCCTTTTCTTTTTACAGTATTTGTTTAATTTTGTAATTTATGGTAATTCTATGTTTCTGGACTGTTGCCGCAAAAGAACAAATTTCACGTCATAAATCAGTGATGGGGGATCTGATTCTGATTTTGATTCTCTTGAGTGAAGAAGCTTCTCTTTCAGTTCAGTTTGTTCAACTCCTCAGCCATAGGGAAACATATTACATACATCTGCCATGTCAAGTCCTCTAAGAAGTTTGTCTATTTCAAAGAGATTATCTCTCCTTCTTCTGAACTCTCCTCATGCAGCACAACTAAAACCTGATGGTGGACAGCTAAAACCCTACTGCACTCCCTCAAGAGCAAGTGCAAGTGTACCATTTTTTAAGTAAGGAGCGAAGATGAACCTGGTGTATACTGTTCCAGGTGCAGCATCAATAAGAGCCTATACGAATGTAATATTTATTTATATAAATAGTTTTACTATTCTATTCAAATCCTCTAGTAATGAAGACCAATACATTATTATCAGCTTCCTGCTGCAGAAACATATTAGCATTCAAGAACTTAACCCTTAACCCTGGCACCTTCTGCTGACCTCACAGTAGATGTAATATTTAGCCTTAATTCCCATACAGTTCTTCCAGGTGGGGAAAAGGTTCACATGCAATATGTCTACTGCTTTTGGCACTCCTGATGTGGCCGACATTGGCAAGACCAAGTATAGACTCGGCAACTGCGTGACAGAACTCCTGTACTCAGTTTGCAATGGCTATCCTGAGCTGCTAGTTGCAGATCATTTCAACTCCCATTTCCATTCTCATACTGACCTGTCCATCTTTGACCCTCTCTACTGCCACGATGAAGTCCAATGCAAATTGGAAGAGCAACATCTTATATTCATCCTGAATAGTCTGCAACCCAATGGCATAATTATTGAGTTTCCAATTTTAGGTAACCCTGCCCCACACACACACACACACACACACACACACACACACGTTCCCTCTTTTTTACTAACTCTCTTTTTCCCTCTCCTTCTGATCCTCCTGCCCTCCCATTTTTGACTCATTTTACACACTCTTCCCAGCCCCATACATTTCACTCACATTTTCCCTTCCCCTTTCAGGCTTCCTTTTCCCACTTCACACACATGTTCCCTCCCCTCACCACAACCCTCAACTAGTTCCAACTGTCTTTCTCCATAGTCCTCTCCATTTTTCTCTGATGGTCCCCATTCTCAGCTCCTTTACTTACCTGAATTCTACTTACTTTCCTGCAGCAGCTGTCTCCCACCTTCACATTCCTCTTTCCTACCTTCTGGTAAGATGACGGTGCGTTTGATCACAGTGGTTTCTATGGGGTCAAACAAAGGTGCTATTGGCCTTTAGAAACATTTTTTTACAAACGCAAGAACCAGGTGGACATTAAGAATGTAAAGTACTGCAGGTCATCAGCGATTTGCTCTTTGATCTAGAAAGTGAAGGAGCTGGATGGTGCAGATCATGCTGCTGCTTGTGTCAGAGGAGTTGGTGCACGAAGGAGGTGTGCAGTCTAACCATGAGTGATCATTCTAGTCACTTTTCTTGTGATTGCAAGACCCTACTGGATATTGTTAATGTGGAATTCTGCAAGTCTGATTCACTGATTTATTGGTGGGTGGCAGGGGCGGTAGCGGGGCAGCTGCATGGCCTCAAGCTGTGGTGTCACCCAGGAGAAAGGTGTTGGAATCAGTGCACTCCACCAGAAGTGGCGCAGTGTGACATCTAAGCTGAAGTCAGTGCTGCCCTCCCCAACGTTCGCTGGGCAGAAAACAAGTTGTATTGTGGTCAACTGCAGATTTCTGCAACATCCGTGGACTCAGGGACTTGGACTGTATTTTTTTATGTGACTGTATTTACTGATAACTTGTGTGTGCTATATCTACCTTGTGCTGTGTGCGATTGCTAGTGCTGAGTTTTGCACCTTGGCCTCAGGGTAATGCTATTTTGTTTGGCTGTATTCATGGGTACTCATGTATGGTTGAATGACAATTAAACTTGAACTTGCTCTAGCTGCTGTTTTCTTTTTTTATATATCTCTCTTTATCGGCTTCCATTTATCATTCACTTGCCACAATCTTCCAACCTCTCACCTACAAGTTGGGCATGTGGCCAAGCAGTTAAGGCGTTCGTCTAGTTACCTCAAGGTCGCTAGTTCGAGCCTCAGCTGTGGCAGCGTATTTGCGCCCTTGAGCAAGGCACTTAATGACACATTGCTCTAGCCTGTGCAAGGAGTGGCGCCCCTCATAGACTTCCAATATGCGCCTTGTAAGCCATGAAAATGCCCAATGCAGGCCTCTCATGAGTTGACGTTCTCCCTTCCCTTCCCTTCCCTACCTACCCTACCAGGGACTACATGCCTGTTGTTTTACACCCCTCCTCAGCCCACTAATCAGTTCAGAATCCTTTTTTACCACTCCCTTCTCCTCTCCATGCTGGCCAACCCACCTCTGCACTCTCAGTCCTGATGCAGAGCGGAAATATTTGACAATTTCTTTCCTCTCATAGTTGCTGCTTCATCTGCCAAATTCCACTAGCAGATTATTTGCTGATGCAGATCCCAGCATCTCCTGTCTCTTGTATTTACATATTAACCCAGGTCCTTTTGAATGACAACTTTTCCCAATCTTTCACCATTTAAAGAATATCCATCATGTTCATTCTTCTTGCCAAAGTGGATAATCTTAATAAATTCAGCAATCACGGAGTAGCAAATGGAATGTTAATCCCCTTGGAAAAACAAACATGTGTTTATTTAGAACCTTTTAAATCTCCCTGAGGATATCCCAAAGCATTCAGCCAATAATAAATTTATGAAGTTTAGTCATAGTTTTAATGCAGGAAAGGCAGAAAGTAGTCTTTACACAGTGATTTCTCATAAACTAGGGAATATGTTAATAGCAGAAACATAGAAACATAGAAACATAGAAAATAGGTGCAGGAGTAGGCCATTCGGCCCTTCGAGCCTGCACCGCCATTTATTATGATCATGGCTGATCATCCAACTCAGAACTCCGCCCCAGCCTTCCCTCCATACCCCCTGACCCCCGTAGCCACAAGGGCCATATCTAACTCCCTCTTAAATATAGCCAATGAACTGGCCTCAACTGTTTCCTGTGGCAGAGAATTCCACAGATTCACCACTCTCTGTGTGAAGAAGTTTTTCCTAATCTCGGTCCAAAAAGGCTTCCCCTCTATCCTCAAACTGTGGCCCCTCGTTCTGGACTTCCCCAACGTCGGGAACAATCTTCCTGCATCTAGCCTGTACAATCCCTTTAGGATCTTATACGTTTCAATCAGATCCCCCCTCAATCTTCTAAATTCCAACGAGTACAAGCCCAGTTCATCCAGTCTTTCTTCATATGAAAGTCCTGCCATCCCAGGAATCAATCTGGTGAACCTTCTTTGTACTCCCTCTATGGCAAGGATGTCTTTCCTCAGATTAGGGGACCAAAACTGCACACAATACTCCAGGTGTGGTCTCACCAAGGCCTTGTACAACTGCAGAAGTACCTCTCTGCTCCTGTACTTGAATCCTCTCACTATAAATGCCAGCATACCATTCGCCTTTTTCACCGCCTGCTGTACCTGCATGCCCACTTTCAATGACTGGTGTATAATGACACCCAGGTCTCGTTGCACCTCCCCTTTTCCTAATCGGCCACCATTCAGATAATAATCTGTTTTCCTGTTTTTGCCACCAAAGTGGATAACTTCACATTTATCCACATTAAATTGCATCTGCCATGAATTTGCCCACTCACTTAAACTATCCAAGTCACTCTGCATCCTCTTAGCATCCTCCTCACAGCTAACACTGCCACCCAGCTTCGTGTCATCCGCAAACTTGCAGATGCTGCATTTAATTCCCTCATCCAAGTCATTAATATATATTGTAAACAGCTGGGGTCCCAGCATTGAGCCTTGCGGTACCCCACTAGTCACTGCCTGCCATTCTGAAAAGGTCCCGTTTATTCTCACTCTTTGCTTCCTGTCTGCTAACCAATTCTCCACCCACACCAATACCTTACCCCCAATACCGTGTGCTTTAAGTTTGCACACTAATCTCCCGTGTGGGACCTTGTCAAAAGCCTTTTGAAAATCCAAATATACCACATCCACTGGTTCTCCCCTATCCACTCTACTAGCTACATCCTCAAAAAATTCTATGAGATTCGTCAGACATGATTTTCCTTTCACAAATCCATGCTGACTTTGTCCGATCATTTCACTGCTTTCCAAATGTGCTGTTATCACATCCTTGATAACTGACTCCAGCAGTTTCCCCACCACCGACGTTAGACTACTCGGTCTATAATTCCCCGGTTTCTCTCTCCCTCCTTTTTTAAAAAGTGGGGTTACATTAGCCACCCTCCAATCCTCAGGAACTAGTCCAGAATCTAATGAGTTTTGAAAAATTATCACTAATGCATCCACTATTTCTTGGGCTACTTCCTTAAGTACTCTAGGATGCAGACCATCTGGCCCTGGGGATTTATCTGCCTTCAATCCCTTCAATTTACCTAACACCACTTCCCTACTAACATGTATTTCGCTCAGTTCCTCCATCTCACTGGACCCTCTGTCCCCTACTATTTCTGGAAGATTATTTATGTCCTCCTTAGTGAAGACAGAACCAAAGTAATTATTCAATTGGTCTGCCATGTCCTTGCTCCCCATAATCAATTCACCTGTTTCTGTCTGCAGGGGACCTACATTTGTCTTTACCAGTCTTTTCCTTTTTACATATCTATAAAAGCTTTTACAGTCCGTTTTTATGTTCCCTGCCAGTTTTCACTCATAATCTTTTTTCCTCTTCCTAATTAAGCCCTTTGTCCTCCTCTGCCGAACTCTGAATTTCTCCCAGTCCTCAGGTGAGCCACGTTCTCTGGCTAATTTGTATGCTTCTTCTTTGGAATTGATACTATCCCTAATTTCTCTTGTCAGCCACAGATGCACTACCTTCCTTGATTTATTCTTTTGCCAAACTGGGATGAACAATTGTTGTAGTTCATCCATGCAACCTTTAAATGCTTGCCATTGCATATCCACCGTCAATCCTTTAAGTGTCATTTGCCAGTCTATCTTAGCTAATTCACGTCTCATACCTTCAAAATTACCCCTCTTTAAGTTCAGAACCTTTGTTTCTGAATTAACTATGTCACTCTCCATCTTAATGAAGAATTCCACCATATTATGGTCACTCTTACCCAAGGGGCCTCTCACGACAAGATTGCTAATTAACCCTTCCTCATTGCTCAGAACCCAATCCAGAATAGCCTGCTCTCTAGTTGGTTCCTCGACATGTTGGTTCAAAAAACCATCCCGCATACATTGCAAGAAACCCTCTTCCTCAGCACCTTTACCAATTTGGTTCACCCAATCTACATGTAGATTGAAGTCACCCATTATAACTGCTGTTCCTTTATTGCACACATTTCTAATTTCCTGTTTAATACCATCTTCGACCTCACTACTGCTGTTAGGTGGCCTGTACACAACTCCCACCAGCGTCTTCTGCCCCTCAGTGTTACGCAGCTCTACCCATATCGATTCCACATCTTCCCGGCTTATGTCCTTCCTTTCTATTGCATTAATCTCTTCTTTAACCAGCAACGCCACCCCACCTCCCCTTCCTTCATGTCTATCCCTCCTGAATATTGAATATCCCTGAATGTTGAGCTCCCATCCCTGGTCACCCTGGAGCCATGTCTCTGTGATCCCAACTATATCATAATCATTAATAACAATCTGCACTTTCAATTCATCCACTTGAGAAACTGAATTTAACAAATACACCAAGGTTAATGACAGAAGCTTACAAAATTGGGAATTTAAAATAAAAATGCATATGCTAGAAGTGGACAGGTCAGACAACATTCATGGAAAGAGAAACAGAGTCAATACTTCAGGTCAAAGGCTCATCATTGGAAGTAAGGTTAATTTCCCTTCACTTTGAAAATTATTTTAAGATTATTTACATTTGCGAGAGGGAATAGGGGATTGGTTTAATTTCTTAGCAGGTCTAACAGTGTTGTACATGGTCAATTGTACACTAAAACTTTAGACTCAGTGTGTCTGCTCAACAACCTGGTGTGGGTCTTGAACGTACAACCATCAGAGTCAGAAGTGAAAGCACACCACTTTGAAACACAACTAATACCTTAAGTGCAATAGCAGGATTGAATTCAAGTAATTGTACACCAAGAAAGCCAGAATGAAAATGAGAATTCAAAATTTTTGAATTACATCATAACACTCTATCTGACATTTAAAACACAAGGTAAGCCATGATGAAATGGCAGAGCAGATCGATGGGCCAAATGGCTTAATTCAGCTCCTATATCTTATGGCAAGTAATTCATTAGTGAGGGGTATCTATTTTGTAGACTGTGGAATGAGGTCATTCTGCAAATTGGATAGAGTTTACAATGCAGTTTAAGCTTTACGTCATTGAAGCAATTGGCTTCAAAGATTCTAAATACCTTTATTATCAAAGTATGTATGTTGCATACAATTCTGAAATTCATCTTCCCCACAGACAGCCATGAAACAAAGAACCATGGAGCCCATTCAAAGTTCGAAGGTTTGTGACAAAAGAACTGAAATGGTTGAAATTAATTAAAAAATAATTACTATATTTTATAGAGGAGGAATACGTTTGCGTGGCAGGTTTTTGCTGGACAAATCCTATTGGCCCAGAATTATTTAAATCATGTTTATAGGCCATTATTATAATTATTTCATGATCAGAAATTTTGTAAGGCTGTGGGGTTCACATAACATGGATATAGGCCATTTGGCCCAAGTTGATGATACTGGTCTGCACAATCTTCCCTTATCCTTCCTTGCCTCAACTAATCATCAAAATCAACACACACAAAATGCTGGAGAAACTCAGCAGGCTATGCAGCATCTACAGAAGTGAATATAGTCAAGGTTTTAGACCCTTCGGCAGGAGGGTCTTGGCCCGAAACGTCGACTGTACTCTTTTCCATAGAAGCCGCCTGGCTTGCTGAATTCCTCCAGTATTTTGCTTGTATTTCCAGCATCTGCAGGTTTACTCTTGTTTGTAATCATCCAAATTGTTCACAACACAAGAGATTTTGCTGATGCTGGAAATCTTGATCAACACACGACAAATGTTGGAGGACTTCAGCAAATCTACAGTGGGGAATAAACAGTTGATTTTTTTGGACTGTGGCCCCTCATCAGAAATGGAAAGGAAGGGAGCAGAAACTAGGGGGATGGTAGGGAGTACAAGCTGACAGGTGATAGGTGAAACCAGGTGAGGAGACTCTTTTCACCCTCATTGGTTTATCCAGCTGGCGTGAGTTAGTGGTGGACATCATGGAGCACTGGAAACATGAATCATAAACAGTAGCCTCCAATCCTTTCAATGATCACTACACCTGGCACACAGTTACTGACTGTAGGAAGTTAAAAGTATGTACTGTGAAAATAATTGAATCATTATGGAATACTTGACCAAAGTAAGAAATTCAACAGCTGATACAGAAAGATCTGAAATACTGATAAAATCAATTATGTTAGCCAATATTAGAAAGTTAATTTGCATTGGATCAGAAGCATGGGTAAGTGGGAGAGGCAATTGTCTGGTTTTGAGCGGCAGCTCAAGATGATTGGTCTGATGGGCTGTGGTTAATGAGCAGGGAGGACTGTCCAACATAATCACATAAATGTGGAAATGAGAGAAGCTGTTATCACTAATGAAAAAATTAACAAGAAGCCTTCTGTCTCAAATTTAAGTGCAGGGAAATAAGATGAATCAATTAGTCACTTGTCCTTTATGAAGAATAAATAGTTCTTCTGCTAGTTAGTTGATAATCTGATTAATTATCATTGTCCTTGTTTTTAATTACATAAAATCCAATGAATTCTCACCCCTGGAAAGATTCTCATTTGAGCTCATCCTCTCTTGATTATACAATTGAATAAAGGTTTGTTGCATTGACTTCTCTACATTCCCAATGGTAACTAATCCTCAATACATGCATCAGAATGTCTGGCGTGCATTGCAGCAAACAATGCATCTCCAATGGCCTTTATCTCCCATCTGCATTAGAGGACTAATTAAGCAAATCAATACTGACATGATCTAAGTCATTGAATGCTCAAATTCAAACCATTTCAGCAAACTAAACCTAATCACTAGCCTCATCAAGTTGTGTGACAGTACCAGTATGCTGAATTGGATAGATTAAGAACAGATCTGACAACTCAGATCTTGGCTCTGAGGGTACTGTGGGTCATCAGCAAGAGCAGAATGATAAACCATCCACTACAATTGTTACTACACAGTCCCAGCATGTTCTCCATTCATCTATTCCACCACGAACGATTATCAATGAGTGATGAGGAAAGGAATGACACCATTAATTACATCAGATTCCTTGACCTGTAGATATGCTTGGCTATTCATTTTACAGTAACATTCTCAGTTCACTATTTATTTTAGTAATACACACAAAATGCTGGAGGAACTCAGCAGATTAGGCAGCATCAATGAAAAAGAGTAAACAGCCAACATTTTGGCTGAAGCCATTCATCAGGACTGGAAAAAGAGATGAGAAGTGAAAATAAAAAGCTGGGTGGAGGGGAGGAAGAATTACCAAGTGGTAGGTGATAGGTGAAGCTGGGAGTCAGGGAGTGGTGAAGTAAAGAGCTGGGAAGTCGATTAGTGAAAGAGATAAAGGGCTGGAGAAGGGGATATCTGATAGGAGAGGGCAGAAGTCTATGGAAGAAAGGGAAGCAAGAGGAGCATCAGAGGGAGATGATGGGTAGTTAAAGAGATAAGGTGAGAGATGGGAATGGGGATGGGGGGAGGGAGATGGGAATGGGGACAGGGAGGGGGATGGGGATGGGGATGAGGATGGGGAGGGGGGATGGGGATGGGGAGGGGGGATGGGGGGATGGGGAGAGGGGATGGGGAGGGGGGGATGGGGAGGGGAGATGGGGGAGGGGAGATGGGGGATGGGGATGGGGGGATGGGGGGATGGGGATGGGGGGATGGGGGGATGGGGGAGGGGGAGGGGGAGGGGGCGGGAGACGGGGAGGGGGAGGGGAGACTGGGGGAGGGGAATGGGGACAGGGGGAGGGGGCGGGGATGGGAATGGGGACAGGGGAGGGGGCGGGGATGGGAATGGGGACAGGGGGAGGGGGATGGGGACAGGGGGAGGGGAATGGGGATGGGGAGGAGGGCAATTATTGAAGTTTGAGAAATTGATATTCATGCCATCAGGTTGGAGGCCACCCAAACAGAATATAAGGTGTTGCTACTCCATTCTGAGCATGGCCTCAACACAGCAGTAGAGGAGTCCATTCACTGACTGGGGGAAGGGGAATGGGAGGCCACTGGGAGATCCTGCTTTTTCCACTGGATGGAGCATAGATGCTCAGCAAAAGCAGTCTCCCAGTCTGCATTAGGTCAATATATAGGGAGTCAAGTAAGGAGCGATTCCTGTGGAAAGCAGAAAGGTGGGAGGAGGAAAAGATGTGCTAGGTAGTGGAATCCTGTTGGAGATGGTGGAAGTTACAGAGAATCATGTGCTAGATGTGGAGGCTAGTGGGGTAGTAGGTGAGGACAAGAGGAACCCTATCCCTGGTTGAGTGGTGGGTGGATGCAGAGAAGGCAGATGTGTGAAATAGAAGAGATGTAGTTGAGGGCAGCATTGATGGTGGAGGAAGGAAAGCCCCTTTCTTTGAAAAAGAAGGACACCTCATTAGTTCTAGAATGAAAATCCTCATCCTGAAAGCAGATGCAGCAGAGGTGGAGGATTTGAGACAGTGTGATGGCATTTTTAGAAGTGACATGGTGGGAAGAGGTATAGTCCAGGTAGCTGTGAGAATCTGTGGATTTATAAAAGATATTGGTAGATAAACTGTCTCCAGAGATAGAAATAGAGAGATCAAGAAAGGGGCAGGAGGTGTCAGAAATGGACCAGGTAAATTTGAGTGTATGGTGGAAGTTAGAGACAAAGTTGATAAAGTCGATGAGCTCAGCATGGGTGAAGGAAGCTGTATTAATTCAGACATTCATGTAGTGTAGGAAAAGTTGGGGAGTGATAGGCTTGGAACATGGACCATTGCATATAGTTGACAAAAAAAATGCAGGCATAGCACCCATGTGAGTGCTCATGGCTATAATTTTTGTTTGAAGGAAGAGCCAAAGGAGAAATTATTGAGTGTGAGCATCAGTTCTGCCTGATGGAGGAGAATGGTGGTGGAGGGGAACTGGTTGGTTCTGGCGTCCAGAAAGATGCTGAGAACTTAGAGCTTTGAGAGCTTCCAAATTGAAGAAGATCCCTGAATTAATAAGGTCAGTGATGGTGCAGGTGCTTGTTGCTCCTTAGTGGGGTCCTGTTCAAGGGGTTCTCTTGTTTGTCACAATTTATTTCCTCACATCCAGTTTAATATGGTGCTCGTGAAACTCAGTGGTTATATCGGTGGAAACAAAACAAAAAAAAACGCTAAATATTTCATTAATCACACTTTTTATGGTAAAGTGTCTGATAAGTGATCACAGCAAACAGTGGAGAGGCAAGCAGAGAGTAAGATGAGATCCAAGGTTTGATTGATTTAAGCACCTGGTCAAATCAGAAAGTTCAGGTAGAGGCCCAATATTAATGAAGGAATCCAGGTCCCAGACCATATCAAAGTGAAAGGGCCTGATGTTTGGAAGATGTAAGCTCCAGGAATGATGAAAAGTTCAGGGTGTTGGAACCTGAGATGATGAATGGGTCAGTTCTGCCTTCTTTTCTATGACTTTGCTCAGCTCTGCACTGAAATGAAGCTGTGGCCTACTCCAGATGCAGTGATGTCTGGCTTTGTGTTTGTGGACTCATATTGTGAAAACTTCAGTTCTGAATGCTATTTTCTTACTTTTATTGTTTGCAGGGTTTTGTTTTAATTTCTCTGCACCTTGGGCAGTTGATGGTCTTTTTTATGGGTTTTTGCAGTTTCTTTGTTTTGTGGCTGTCTGCGTGGAGACAACTCTTGAGATTATATGTAGTATACATACTTTGATCATAAATGCACTTTGAACTTTGAACCTTAAACCTAAAGAAGTGGTATTTGTTAATTAAGCTGGCTAAAAATCTCATCTTGAACAAACCCTCACTTTTAACAACAGCACTGAGAACTCTTTTGCACTAAAATATGTTTTTATATAGTATATTTGTGTGTAGTGAAAGATGTTTCATGGGAGTATTCTCAGATCACACCTGACATTGAGTTGCATAATTATCTCCTTCAGAGAAAAGACTGAAGATAAAGGGCCAGGATAGAATAAATTATGGTAATCTCATTCCTTTGACTAAAAGGCACAGGTTTATTATAAAGAAAGTTGTGTGTGATAGGTGGAAAGTAATTTTTTTACTCAGAGTGTCACTGAAATCTGGAAAGCATGGCAGGTGCTGTGGTGGCAGGTTCAACTGTGCCCTTCAAGAGGGATTTGGATAAATATATACGGTGGATGAAAATTTGCAAAGCTATGGAGAAGAGGCCATGGGGTAGAACTATTAAGTTGAATTGGTTGGCGAAATGGCCTCCTGTGTGCAAACATTCTTTTATTCAATTCATCTACCTGGGAATCCTAAGTATGATTAAATGTCTGGTCAAAGTGGAAGCTCTGAGTTTAACAACTTAGTGTAAATATGAAGATAGGGTTTTTAAGGAGAAAATTCCAAAGTTATAGGCTTAGGAATGTGAAGGCCACTAGTGGAAGTGCAATGAATTTTAAGGATGTATAATTGGTGGAGCACAGAAATCTCAGATGGTTACATTACATTTTACCTTCAATAAATTTGAAGTTAGGTTTTGGCCTGGAACTAAATGCATCAAGATTTGAACTCATGACTGAAATACATTTTGAGATTGAATGCATTGAGTTAATTATGTTGATATTATTTCAAGAGCTTCACTTCAGAACAATCACCTATTTACTCTTGTCAAATATCAAAGGGGACACAAAATACTCTGCAGATGCTGGGATCAAAGCAACACTCACAACACGCTGGAGGAACTCAACAGGTCTGGCAGCATCCATGGAAACAATCAGTCAAAGTTCCAGCCCAAAACATTGACTGATCGTTTCCACGGATGCTGCCCGACTTGCTGAGTTCCTCCAGCGTGTTTTAAATATCAAAGGGGTTTGGTTGTCATACAAGACTTTTCACATGATTTCAGAAATAAAAATTAATCTCCACAGGTTTTAATGGTTTTCTTAAGTCGCAACTGCATAAAAGCCATTAATCACTTGAGTTTTCAGACTTCATTATACTCCACCGGAAGTGGTAGCAGCAAGAAAAACAAAGTGACTGCAGAAAATCTTCAATGACCATTAACTTTAATGGGAAGGTGTACTGCGATAATGAGGTGTTAACAGTTTCAGCACAATTATGGGTAGAGTGGGGCAACGTTTCTAGGAAATGACATGATGTCATGAACAAAGCATAACTCAGCTATAGGTCTAGTACATAATTTTCTGTCTGTTGGATGTATTTAACACAAAAAGGTACAGAGTTGGCAAACAATGCAGAGAGGATGTATCTTTTGACAGAGGTGTCTAGGACTGGAATCAGAATCAGATTTAATATCAGCAGCAGATGTTGTGAAGTTTGTTGATATTGCAGCAGCAGTACAGTACAATACATATAAGTAAATTCTCTGAATTACAGTAAGGGTGTATGTACAGTACCTATAAAAAGTATTCACCACCCCCCCCCGGAAGGTTTCATGTTTTATTGTTTTACAAAATTGAATCACAATGGATTTAATTTGGCTTTTTTGACACTGATCAGCAGAAAAAACTCTCTTGCGTCACAGGAAAAACAGATCTTCACAAAGTGATCTAAATTAATTACAAACATTGAACACAAAATAATTAATTGCATAAGTATTCACCCTCCCCTTTAATATAGCACACCAAAACATCACTAATTGGTTTTAGAAGTCACATAATCCGTAAAATGGAGATCACCTGTGTGCAGTCAAGGTGTTTCAATTGATTGTAGTGTAGTAAAAATACACCTACCTCTGCAAGGTCCAACTGTTGGTGAGTCAGCATCCTGGCAAAAACTATACGATGAAGACAAAGGAACACTCCAAGCAATTCTGTGAAGAGGTTATTGAAAAGCACAAGCAGGAGATGGATACAAGAAAATTTCCAAGTCACTGAATATCCTTTGGAGTCAATCATCAAGAAATGGAAAGAATATGGCACACCTGTTATTCTGCCTAGAGAATGCCGTCCTCAAAAACTGAGTGACTGTATAAGAAGGGACCGGTGAGGGAGGCCACCAAGAAAACTATGACAGTTCTGGAGGACGTAAAAGCTTCAGTGACTGAGATGGAAGGGACTGTACATACAACAGCTTTGAGTCTGTGTGGATAGGTCTCTATCCTCAACTGTAGTCTAAGTGCTTCATCAGTCGCAGTTTTATGGGAGACTGGCAAAGAGAAAGTCACTGTTGAAAAAAAAACTCCCATGAAATCTCAGCTAGAGTTTGCCAGAACGCATGTGGGAGACTCTGGAGTCAGCAGAAAGTAGGCTCTGTGGTCCGATGAAATCAAAATTGAGCTTTTTGGCTAGCTGACTAAACGCTATGTTTGGAATAAGCCAAACACAGCACATCATCAAAAACACACCATCTCCACTGTGAAGCAAGGTGGCTGCATCATGCTGTGGGGATTCTTTACTGCAGCAGACACTAGAAGTATTGTGAAGCTACAGGATAAAAAGGAATGCAGCAAAATACAGGAAAATCCTGGAGGAAATCTTGATGCAGTCTGCATGAGAACTGTGACTTGGGAGAAGATTTGTTTTCCAGAAAAACAATGATACCAATATAAGCCAAAGCTACATAGAAGTGGCTTAAAAACAACAAAGTTAATGTCCTGGAGTGGCCATGTCAGAGTGCAGACTGCAATCCAACTGAGAATATGTGGTTGGACTTGAAAAGCGCTGTTCACTCATGATCCCCATGCAATCTGATAGAGTTTGAACAGTTTTGTAAAGAAGAATGGGGGAAAATTACATGGTCCAGATGTTCAAAGCTAGCAGAGACCTATCCACACAGACAGAAGGCTGCAAGTGCTGACAAAGATGCATCTACTGACTTGAAGGGGGTGAATACTTGTGCAATCAAATGTTTTGTGTTTACATTTGTAATTAATTTAGATCACTTTGCAAAGATCCATTTAAATTTTGTCACAAAAAGTCTTTATCTGTTGATCACTGTCAAAAAATCCAAATTAAATCCATTGGGATTCAAAGTTTTCAAATGATAAAACATGAAAATTTCCAAGGGGGTGAATACTTTCTATAGGCACTGTATATGACTCACAGCTGATCCTATTTCTACTGCTCTTATAGACATTTTCTTGAGGAAAAATCTAGCAATTACTAGCTCAATGGCTATTGTTATTTATCAATGGTTCAGCTGTGAAACAAATTAATTAATAAATGGTATTACCGTGAATGTCTTTTTTTACTCATGCCAAATAATTACCCTTCACGTGCACCTCTAACTTTTGTCTCCTTGATGGAAGAGAGAGAGAGCCTGGAAGGTTTATTAGAGAATGCTTTGACATTTATTGTTATGCATATTGTCGATGGTACAGACCACCAATGGTGGTAACGGTGAATGATTAAGTTGGAAGACATTTTCTCCTATTTGTTGCTTTGCACTATTCCAGTGGTCCCTAACCTCCGGGCTGCGGACCGATACATTGCCACGAAACACACCCAGCACATCTTCAAGAAAAAAGCTGAAATAAACAAGCTAATTAATTAGGTGTCGCCCGGTATGTAAATGTAGGCCCAGATTAGAGGCGATTGCCAACATTCCTTTGTTTTCATATTTTGAAGAGAAAGACCGCTGCAACAGGAGAAATATTTGGCAGCAATACTTTACTTGTAGAGTCGTTCTTTGTGTGTATATTTGTTTTATATTTTGTTTAGCTCAGGGTTAATTTTTAGTTTCTTTTTACAAAATCAGATCTTTCAGATTGTTATGAAAATGTTAGAGAAATGCATTACCATTTGGATTTTTTAGTCCACTCTGTCAAAATTGGTTGAAATGACAATCACTGCACATTCAAATCATCCTTTGTTGTCAACAATTTTACTCATCTGGTATTTTTCTCTCTACAAAGAAAATGCAATAGTCAATGCAGAATATAACTTAAAAGACAATTCTTAAAGCAAAAGCACATACTTGATTTTATAAATATATTATTGCTATTGAAGAGTGTTACTGGTTTATGAAATAATAATTGATACTAATTCCCTTCACAGTTTCTTGCCATGGGCCTTTCAGAGATGAGCCCTTCTATCAAGAGGGAATACATTAAGATGATGAGAGGCATTGATCGTGTGGCTAATCAGAGGCTTTTTCCCAAGGCTGAGATGGCTAGCATGAGAGGGCACAGTTTTAAGGTGCTTGGAAGTAGGTATAGAGGAGATGTCAGGGGTAAGTTTTTTTATGCAGAGGGTGGTGAGTGTGTGGAATGGGCTGCCAGCAACGGTGGTGGAGGTGGAAACGATAGGATCTTTTAAAAGACTCCTGGATAGGTACATGGAGCTTAGGAAAATAGAGGGCTATAGGTAACCCTCGGTAATTTCTAAGGTAATTTCTGTTGGGTTTAGTTGTTCTCTGATCTTGGCAATTTATTTACAAACATTACATCACCATGAGAAGAGATATCATCTGTGCGCTATTGGTTGTGGTGTGTTCTCTGACTCAATTGTGATGTTTGGCTGACTGGGAAAATTCTGTCCACAAAGATGCATGAATATCAACAGGCTGTAAAGCAGCAAGACCAACTCTCCCTAGTCTCTATCCTTGAAGATCGAGAGGAACACTAATTCGACTGGGCAACAGTGAAAGTTGTGGCGCAAGTGAACACACCATATTGAAGAGAATTCCTAGAAGCATGGTTTTTCCATGAACAATTCTATAAACACACATACTAATGAGCTGATATAGGCAACATTCCTGACCACAATGTAAGAAGTTTGCCACACAGACAATCTGCAGTGAGATTTCCTCCCTGTATCACAACTAAGTTTCGAAATGACATTCAATCCACATATTGAAAAGTACATAAAAGGCAAGTGTCTGGAGGACTCACCATAATAAGCAGCACACTGCTGATGTTCCCTTGCATGGTGACAACACACTTACAAGTCAATTGCCAAGATCAGAGAGCAACTCAACCCGATCATCAACTTCTCAAGCTATATGTCTTCGAAATTATTTCCAAAGTATACACTGCTGTGCAGGAGTGAATTCTGGCAATGCAGTACTGTTACCGGGCAAGATCTTTACAAATGACAATCCCAGAAACTGAGGACGGGAAAATCTGAGCTGTTGAAAGAGGCAAAGCTAAATACAAAGGTTTTCCTGCCAATCCCACTCACCCAAACCTCCAAGCTCACACAACTTGTAATCAATTATTGAAGAACAGTCCAATGTTCTGAATCAGAATCACAAATCAGGTTTATTATCATTGGCATGTGATGTGAAATTTGTTAACTTAGCAGCAGCATTTCAATGCAATACATAATCTTAGCAGAGAGAGAGAAAAAAAAATTAATAAAATAAAAAATAATAAATAAACAAGTAAATCAATTATGTCTATTGAATAGATTATTAAAAATGTAAAAAAAACAGAAATACTGTATATTTTGAAAAAGTGAGGTAGTGTCCAAAGCTTCAAAGTCCATTTAGGAATCTGATGGCAGAGGGGAAGAAACTGTTCCTGAATCGCTGAGTATATGCCTTAAGGCTTCTGTATCTCCTACCTGATGGTAACAGTGAGAAAAGTGCATGCCCTGGGTGCAGGAGGTCTTTAATAAGGGGCACTGCCTTTCTGAGATTCTGCTTCCTAAAGATGTCCTGGATACTTTGTAGGCTAGTACCCAAGATGGAACTGACTAGATTTACAACCTTCTGCAGCTTCTTTCGGTCCTGTGCAGGAACCCCTGCATACCAGACAGTGATGCAGCCTGTCAGAATGCTCTCCATAGTGCAATTATAGAAGTTTTTGAGCGTATTTGTTGACATGTCAAATCGCTTTATACTCCTAATAAAGTATAGCCACTGCCTTGCCTTCCTTATGATTCATCTGTATGCTGGGACCAGGTTAGGTCCTCAGAGATCTTGACACCCAGGAACTTGAAGCTGTTCACTCTCTCTACTTTTGATCTCTCTGAGGATTGGTACATGTTTCTTCGTCTTACCCTTCCTGAAGTCCACAATCAGCTCTTTCGTCTTACTGACGTTGAGTGCCAGGTTGTTGCTGCGGCACCATTCCACTAGTTGGCATATCCAAATCCTACCTAGCATTTCTATGGAATTTCTATGCAAATCCTTCCTTAGTCCAAGGATCATAGAGAGTTGATTTTTATCCACTATTCTGAAGAGGAGGAAGCTATGGTGCAGTTTAAATAGTCTGCAATAACTCTCCACCTAATCTCATTCAAACCCAGAACTCAAGATTCCTTGCTTTAGATGATCAAGGGATCCACTTAACTCAGACTGGATCCTCATTAATACAACTCAACCTGTATTGCTTCAGAAACTGGGGAACTGTGGTAGCATAACAATCAGTGCAATAGTATTACTGCTTGGGGTGTTGGAGTTGGGAATTCAATTCCAACGGTGCCTGTAAGCAATGCGTATGCCCCTCCCATGAGTGTGTGGGTTTCTCCAGGTGCTCCAGCTAAGTTCTATAGATGTAAAGTTGCATCACAGCCTGGTATGTAAGCACTCATGCTCTTGAATGGAAAAGTCTAGAAGTTAAATGGATATGGCCCAGCCTACAATGGGTAAAGCCCTCCCAACAATTGAGTGCACTGTTGCAGGAAAGCAGCATCCATTTTCAAGGATTCCCACCATCCAGGCCATTTTCTTTCCTTTGTGTTGCCGTCAGGAAGAAGGTTCAGGAGTCTCAGGACTCATACCACCAGGTCCAGGAATGGTTGTTAGCCCTTAACCAGAGTGGATAACTTCACTCAATTTCACTAACCCCATGACTGAAAATTTCCCACAACATATGGACGCACTTTTAAGGACTCTTCATCTCATGTTCTTGATATTCATTCCTTGCATCTTTATTTACTTATTTATTACCATTATGCATTTTTATATTTCCTCAGCTCAAACTAGTAAAACCTGAGGTACGGGCAGAACCAAGCACACCCATTTATCAATTGCTAGGAGCTTTGAGACTATTCCAGTGATGTTTAGAGTTGTGGCTTTCTGGAGATTTACATACATATTGCTGCATAGACCTAATTGTTTAATGCTATTGTGTAGTGACTTTGGGATTATACTAGTTGTAGATATTACCATTGGGACAATCTATACCTTGTTTATATGCCATAGTCTTTCAATTTCCTCTTTTAATTTGGCATATTTCTAGTGTTATTCACTTTTTTGATATTTGTATGTAATGTGTTTTTGGAATGGTTACATTCATTAAGTAAGTTGTTCTTGCATTTTCTATTCTGCAATATTATATCCAGATGGTTGTTATGGATTGTCCTTTCCGTAATAGTGGATCGGTTATAATATAATTGGTAAGACTTGACTGAAAAACTGGATCAGGCTTGAATTTATTGTAAGGTATGGTGTCTTTTATGAGTGTATTTTAAAGCAAGATTTTGTGAATTGTCTTTGCCACTTGATTGTGCTTGAGTAAGTAATCAGGTTGAGTTAAACTGCTGCAGGATCCTGCAATGTGTCAGATTATTTTTAGCTTCTCTTGGCATTTTCTTCATTTATTGTCTTGAATTTGTTTGTCTTTTTATTATGTGCAAGGGGTTTTTTTAATGTTACTGCATATGTGCGTATGTTAATCAAAATGGCTTCTTTGTTATGTTAATCTGTTATGTTACTGCGTATGTTAATTAAAATGGCTTATTTAATATGTTAAATGCTGAGAAAGTCTCTAGCTAGCACTTTGCTTGGGTTATAACAGATAATAGATGTGAATGAACCAATGGATGTCCATGTTATTCTTTCTTGGGATGATATGCTGTCTCATATGACTGGGAACCAGGGGGTTTTGGCGGGGAGTCGGAGGAGAGAGCGTGAGGATGATGGACGTGCAGGAAAGCTTAGGTTGATCACACCAGGTGGTCCTGAGCTGCGAGTCGAAGGGGTCAGAGGGATCCTGAAGAGTTCCCCGGGCTCCAACATGTGCACGAAGAAATTGAACTTTGATAAGTCTGGTGGCTTTTCCATTCCTTTTTTTGTATTGAACTTCTATTAATCTCATAGATTTAGTGATATCTATAAAGTGTAATTGGTAAAACGTACATTGTGTGCTGGCTGACGATTGATGTTTGAAGCTGACTCAGATAGCAGTTGTACAGCAACCGACATAATTGGGAGACCAGGTGGGCGGCGGACGGGGTTTCCCCTAGATCAGCGATCCCCAACCACCGGGCTGCAGACCGGTACCAGGCCGCAAAGCATGTGCTACTGGGCCGCGAGGAAACGATATGATTTGGTGATATGAGTCAGCTGCACCTTTCCTCATTCCTTGTCATGCACTGAGGAGCTTGAATGCACACAAGGTCATTACCTGCGTGTCATCCATGTCAGCGCGGGAAGGAGATCAGCTCCTCGAGCTTGTAAATGACGGTGGGCTGAAAAGTATGTTTGTCGTAACATCTCTGCTGGCATTCCGGATCAAAGTCAAGGCTAAATATCCTGAGATAGCCATGAAAGCACTGAAAACGTTGCTTCCATTTCCAACATATCTCTGCAATGAATGCAACGAAAACTAAATTGCGGAATAGACTGGACATAAGGAACCCCCTTCGAGTATCGCTGTCTCCCATCACCCCTCGATAGGACCGTCTTGTTGCAGGAAAACAAGCCCAGGGCTCCCACTGATTCAGCGATATTGGTGTGTTCCAATGATTTTATATGTTCATACGGGGAAAATATGTGCTGTGTATTTAATATCCAAACGTCACTTAAAATGTTATGATGCTATTGACTTATAAGTGACTTATATAACCATATAACAATTACGGCACGGAAACAGGTGATCTCGGCCCTTCTAGACTGTGCTGAATGCTACTCTCACCTAGTCCCACCGACCTGCACTCAGCCCATAACTCTCCATTCCTTTCCTGTCCATATACCTATCCAATTTTTCTTTAAGTGATAATATCGAACCTGCCTCTACCACTTCTACTGGAAGTTCATTCAACACTTACTTCAAACTCCCTTGATAATTGACCTATCATTATATTCATGCGAGGAAAATATGCACTGTGTGTTTAATATTAAATTCATTAGATAAACCCTTTTAGGAATGAAATTGAGTGTATTGGCCACTTATCACCGATATTCCGGTCGTGATTAACATCGCCCCACCGAACAGAATCGCCAACAATGATTTGTAGGAAAAAATCGGAATGTATACACATGCGCAAGTTACGCATGCACACTGGTGCCCACGCAAGACTTCATGGTCATGGCAGTTTTTCTCGGGGTAAACACAACGTATTTGACTGCTACTCTTGTCTGTTGGCAACCCTACTCACCCCCCACCCCCGCGGTCAGCCGGTCCGCAAGAATATTGTCAATATTAAACCGGTCCACAGTGCAAAAAAGGTTGGGGACCCCTGCCCTAGATAAATACGAGCCAATATAGCTTAGCATTACATACAAACAACAGGAATTCTGCAGATGCTGGAAATTCAAGCAACACACATAAAAGTTGCTGGTGAACGCAGCAGGCCAGGCAGCATCTCTAGGAAGAGGTGCAGTCGACGTTTCAGGCCGAGACCCTTCGTCAGGACTAACTGAAGGAAGTTAGTCCTATCTTAGTCTCTTCCTTCAGTTAGTCCTGACGAAGGGTCTTGGCCTGAAACGTCAACTGCACCTCTTCCTAGAGATGCTGCCTGGCCTGCTGCGTTCACCAGCAACTTTTATGTGTGTAGTATTACATATGTATCTTTAGTATTTTTTTGTGTTAACTACCTGGTTGTGTATTGCCACAAGCAACCCTTCCATTTCTGGGAAGAGATTTCCAATTCTGAGCCAGGCATTGGCTGTTTCTTTGTTGACATCAAGACTGCTCAGATTGTGAAGATGTCTTCAATGGAGGGTCATGCTTTTCCATTGGTTACCTTTTTCTTCTGTAGTGATAATTTCTTCATTTACTAGGCTGTGCTTTCATTAATTTTAGTGGTGTGTTCTTCCTATCAGAATTGCCTGAAGTGCTGAATCCTGTTTTTGTTGATGAAAATATGTCCTTAGGAATTTTAGCTGACTGTTGTGTAAAATGTCTTTATCTGTTATTCTTCTTTCTCCTTGTGTCCTTGGTATGGTTAATCTAAGTGAATTTGAACATACGTAGTGTTTTGTAAAATTTTTCATTTCAGTTCTTTATTTTTCTTTGTAAGTTTTCCAGATTGATTTTGGCCCAAGACATTATGCCAGAAGGATTTGTTAATATGGGTATAGCAAAAGTGTTTATTGACTTTGTTATATTTTCATTATTGAACTCTGGCAGATTTTACAGTCTGCTGAAAGTTTTCCCTTTATCACACTGTGATCTATATTTTTTTACTTGTTGATATACAATATGTTTGTGAGTTTCATATTCATCCAATGGTTGTATTCTATCCCACTGCTCTGTTTGTATTCCATAGCTCTATTGCACCCTTCTTTATGCTTAATGTTATGCACTTATCTAGTCCAAAGCTTATGTTTATATGTTTCAAAAATAGTTCTACTATTTCAATTAACTGCTTTAGGTCTACCGATGAAGGAACATATTTCAAATCATCCATGTATAAAAGGTGTGCCAAAGTATAATTTGTTTCGTTGTTTCTGATTTGATGTCCTATTTTTGTCCAATTCAGTAAATTAGAGAGCTGGTTTTAAACTAAATAAAACAGTAGTGGGCTTGTAGAGTTGCTACGGGTTTATTTTGATAATGGTGTTTTTTTTGGTTGTTAATACTTAGGTTGATTATATTATGCCAAAGCTTCAACAAATGCTGGAATTTCACACGCATTAGGGGTGTAGTTTACATACTTTAAGATCTTCTATTAACCATGAAGCAATGAGTGTGGAACAGAATCAGATGCTTTTGGGTGGTCAATACCAGCACAGATGGATTTAAAAGACAAGGTGTTGGGATCTGGGATGAGAGCTTATTTCGCTCCTTCTCCGAGATGATCATTCCTCTCTCGATGCCGTGGAGACTATGAAGACTGCTACAGCTACTGTGCTTTGTGCCCACTAATATGATGAACTGATGAGTGGGTCTTTGGACCTACTTTGGGCTGCTGCAGGATTTGAATCTGAGGACTCAATTTTGATTCAGAATGTTGTTGTTTGCATGACATGTGTCTTTTGTTGCTTTTGTGCATCAGGTGTTGATCATTTTATTTTTTTTTCATTTGGATTCTTTCAGGATTTCTTGCTTTGTGGCTACCTGTGAGCAAACAAATATCAAGGTTGTATAATTTTTACATTCTTTGACTATAACTGTACTTGAATTTTGAATCCTGATGATAATAACATGAAAGATTTCTGCTTTTTTGCCGGCCTTGATTTAGGATTTCAGAATCTATTATCAGTTGTCCTTTACTACTACTATTATTTCATTTTTTTTCTTGCTTTCCTTTCTATTTTTTATTTGCACTCTTTATTGACTTTTGCACATTGGTTGTTTGTCTATCCTGTCAGGTGAAGACTTTCACGGATTTTTATATCTACTGTGATGGTCCACAAGAAAATGAATCTCAAGGTTGTGTATGGTGACATTTATATACTTTGGTAATAAATTTACTTTGAACTTACTCCAACATTCCAAAGATATACCAGTTAGGGTGTTATTTGGTCATTGTAAATTGTCCAGTGATTCGGCTAGGGTCAAATAGGTGGGTTGTTGGGTCGGGAGGGCCTGTTCTGTGCTGGATCTGTAAATAATTAAAAAAAAAACATAAAATAACGTCTGTGGCAAAATGATAGTCCACAAGTGTCGACTGCTGTGTCCGTATTCACTGAAATTTGGTGTACACGAATAAATCTATTACATTTTTAAGGAGGTAATCTGGAGCATTGATGAGAGCAGGGTGGTAGACATTGTTTATACAGACTTTAGCAAAACCTTTAATAAGACCCTGCATGGATAACTAGTTTGGAAGGTTTGGTCACATGGCACATCGAAGCTGACCAAGCACATACAAAATTGATAGTAGGATGCGAGAGTGCATAGATGTTTCTTGGACTGGAGTTCCGTGACTAATGGTGTACCACAGGGATCAGCACTGGGGCCATTATTGTTCATCATTTATACAAACCATTTTGATGAGAATGTACAAGGCATGGTTGACATTAGCAGATAACATTAAAATAATTTCAGAGGCCTGTGACGTGCTGCATTTTGGGAAGTAAAATAATGGTAGTTCTTTCACAGTGAATGCTCATGCCCTGGGATGTGTGAAAAGTTGTTATTATGCATACAACCTATAGACAGGGGGAGCACACAACGGAGCTGTGTAAAATCATGAGGGGGATAGAAAGAGTGAATACATGCTGCCTTTTAACCAGGAAAACAAAAATCAAACATCAGAGGATGTAGTTTAATGTGAGAGGGAAAAACTTAAAAGGAGCTGAGGGGTGACTTCTTTACCCACTGGTGGTGGGTATGCGGAACAACTTGCCAAACAAGGTAGCTGAGGGAGATTCAATAACAGTTAAAAGACAATTCAATGGGTACATGGATAGGAGAGTGTTCAAGTGATTATGGGCCAAACATGGACTAGCTCAGATGGGCATTTTGGTATGGATAAACGGGGCCAAAGTGCCTGTTTCCATGTCGTATTACTGTAAGTCTCTAAGACGAGGCCCAAAAGGTATAAAAAACTGGACTAAGATGTTGAGGAGTGTGAAGGAGTTATTCTTCAGGCCGCACAAAGAAGGTCACTGAGGAAGGGAAGTCTACAGCACTTGTTTTCGCACATATCCCCGCCAACCATCTCTACTAAGCGTTACAAGATAGGCTTTGGATTCCATAAATAAGCAGCTGACCAACAGGGACAAAGGGTTAAAATAGTCCTAGCCTTATATTAATGATAATAACTGGAGCACCTTCAATTACTCCAAAAGACTGAGGTTTGGTAAAAATACTGAAAGGCTTTTATTCGTTGTACAATACGACCTCCACAGTGAGTGTCTGCCCCTGGACTGAGGGGGAGGAGCAAGACGAACACCTTTATACAGGACTCTGTGAGAGGAGTCACAGGGGCAGTCAGCAGAGGGGTGTGTCCAGACAGGTAACCGAGTTACAACATATGTACATGGTTTACCACATTCACCCCTCCTTTTTACAAAAAGAGTCCCGCGGGGTAAAGTGACGGACAATATTTACAAGAAGCGTATTTACAGGTTAAGTCTATCAGGCGGTCGAGTCCGTCGCTGTGATCTACGTAGCACCGGTGGTGATTGCACCGGTGATGGCGGTTGTGCTGGCTCCAGCCTGACTTCAGGTGCCAGCACGTTAGGCGTCGGTAATCCCTCGTGCGTGTGCGTCGCACCCGGTATGGGAGTGTCGCGTGGTGTCTCTATAGGGTTTGGGGTGCACAGTGTCTCGTAGGTACATACATTGGTGGGTACGGGGTCAATAGTCACCACGGAGTGTTCAGGGTAGGGGCCCGGAGCTCCTGCGGGTGCCAGGTCGCGGATGGAGACCGTGTCCTCCCGCCCATCAGGTAAAACCATGTAGGCATACTGGGGGTTCGCATGAAGTAAGTGAACCCTCTCGACTATCGGGGAGTATTTATTGCTCCTCGCATGTTTCCGGAGCACCACTGGCCCCGGGGACATCAGCCAAGATGGTAGGGTGGTTCCAGTGGTCGATTTTCTGGGAAAAGAAAAGAGCCGCTCATGAGGGGTGGCATTGGTGGCTGTGCAGAACAGGGAGCGGATGGAGTGGAGTGCCTCGGGAAGGACCTCCTGCCAGCGAGAGACTGGCAGTCCCTTTGACCTGAGGGCTAAGAGTGTGGCTTTCCACACTGTGCCATTCTCCTTCTCTACCTGTCCATTCCCCCGGGGATTATAGCTCGTGGTCCTACTGGTTGCAATTCCCCTAGCCAGTAGATATTGGCGCAGCTCATCACTCATAAACGAGGACCCTCTGTCACTGTGGATATAGCATGGGTATCCGAACAGAGTGAAGAGCTTGCGCAGGGCCTTTATAACTGACGTGGTAGTGGTGTCGGGGCAGGGGATGGCGAAGGGGAACCGCGAGTACTCGTTGATAACATTAAGAAAGTACACATTGCGGTCGGTGGAGGGAAGGGGGCCCTTAAAGTCAACACTCAGTCGCTCAAAGGGGCGGGTGACCTTGATGAGTGGTGCCTTTTCGGGTCGGTAGAAGTACGGTTTGCACTCTGCGCAGACTTGGCAGTCCCTGGTCATCATCCTGATCTCCTCAAGGGAGTAAGGCAGGTTCCGGGCTTTCACGAAGTGGAAAAGCCGGGTGACTCCCGGGTGGCAAAGGTCTACATGTAGGGCGTACAGCCGGTCGATCTGCGCGCTGGCACATGTTCCCCGGGATAGGGCATTGGAGGGCTCGTTGAGCTTCCTAGGCCTGTACATGATGTCATAGTTGTAGGTGGAGAGTTCCATTCTCCACCTCAGAATTTTATCATTTTTGATTTTGCTCCGCTGCTGATTATTAAACATGAATGCGACTGAGCGCGGGTCAGTTAGCAGGGTGAATCTTTGGCCAGCAAGATAGTGCCTCCAGTGCCTTATAGCTTCCACTATGGCCTGGGCCTCTTTCTCTACCACAGAGTGCCGAATTTCAGGGCCTTGAAGGGTACAGGAGAAGAACGCCACTGGTCTTCCTGCCTGGTTGAGGGTAGCAGCCAGCGCAAAGTCGGAGGCGTCACTCTCTACTTGGAAGGGAATGGCCTCATCCACCGCATGCATTGCTGCTTTGGCAATGTCCCCTTTTATGCGGTTGAAGGCCGCGTGGGCCTCGGCAGAGAGGGGGAATGTGGTGGACTTGACCGGGGGCGGGCCTTGTCTGCATAGTTAGAGACCCATTGGGCGTAATATGAAAAGAAGCCCAGGCACCTTTTGAGGGCTCTGAGGGTATTGGGAAGAGGGAGTTCCAACAAGGGGCGCATACGGTCGGGGTCAGGGCCAATGACTCCATTCTCCACGACACACCCAAGGATAGCAAGTCGGGTGGTCCCAAATACACGCTTGTCCTTGTTATAGGTGAGGTTGAAAGATTTGGCCGCTTGGAGAAATTTTTGGAGGCTGTTGTCGTGATCCTGCCGGTCGTGACTGCAGATGGTGATGTTATCCAGATATAGGAACGTGGCCTTCAGTTGGCACTGGTCCACCATCCAGTCCATTGCCCTCTGGAAGACAGATACACCATTCGTGACACCAAATGGGACGCGCAGGAATTGATAAAGCCTGCCGTCCGCCTCGAAGGCAGTGTAAGGGCGGTCCTCCCGGTGGATGGGGAGCTGATGGTAAGCGGATTTTAGGTCTATGGTCGAGTACACCTTGTACTGTGCTTTCTGATTGACCATAACCGCGATGCGGGGTAGAGGGTACGCGTCGAGCTGCGTGAACCTATTGATGGTCTGGCTATAGTCCACGACCATCCTATTCTTCTCCCCGTTCTGAACAACCACCACCTGCACCCTCCAAGGACTTGTGCTTGCCTCAATGACCCCCTCCCTGAGCAGCCGCTGCACCTCCGACTTAATGAAAACTCTGTCCCCTGTGCTGTACTTCCTGGTTTTAGTTGCCACAGGCTTACAGTCGGGGGTCAGGTTGGCGAACAGCGGTGGGGGAGGGATCCTGAGGGTGGAGAGGCCGCAAGTGGTGTCGGTAGTGTGGCAGTTGGCATGGTGTTGGGTGGGATGTGCGGGTTGGGGTGTGTGTGTGGTCAGTAGCGGGGTACGTGACATATCTCTACAAAACAGGGGATTTATGACAGTAATTGGTGGGAGGGGCCCATCATACTTCATTGTCATGCTTATCAGGTGGCTCTGGAAGTCCAACCCCAACAGCACAGGGGCACACAGTTGAGGCATGACCAGTAACGTAAAGTCCCAATATTCTGTGCCCTGCACCACTAGTGTCGCTACACAACCCCCCCGGATGTCTGTTGTATGCGACCTGGAGGCCATGGTGACCCTCTGACTTACCGGCCGTATCGCGAGTCCGCAATGCTGCACTGTGTCCGGGTGGATAAAACTCTCCGTGCTGCCTGTGTCAGACAGGCAGCTTGCCCTGTGCCCCTCCACCAGGATGTCCATCATTGACCTTGCGAGCTGGTGGGGAGCGCTTTGGTCGAGAGTCACGGAAGCCAGGGTGGGGTCGCTGTCTTGGTCCTGCGTGGTGGGGTGCCCCGTGAGCACCCGTTGGTCATAGGCGGTGGGAGGTGGCGCCGACCAAGATGGCCGCCCCCGTGTCTCGCACGTGGTGGTGGCATGCAGGGAAGATGGCGGCAGGCAAGATAGCGACCCCCATGTCTCGCACGCGGCGCTGCTCGATCCCGCTCGCGGTTTTGACTTACAGACTTGGCGAAGTGGTCCTTCTTTCTGCAGCTGGAGCAGGTAGCTTGTCGGGCTGCGCAGCGTTTCCGGGGGTGCTTCTCCAGTCCGCAGAAGTAGCACTTCGCGGACTCACGACTGGCTGCAGCCGAGGTCGATTCGCTGGCGGGTTGCGGGGTCTGCGGCACCCACGAGGCCATCGGGGGATCGCGTGCCTGGAGAGCCTCGGAGTTATGCAGAGCGGCCTCCAACGTATCAGCCAGCTCGATCGCCGAACTTAGGGTAAGATCGGCTTTCTCCAGCAGCCGCTGGCGCACGTACACTGACCTGGTCCCCGTAACGAAGGCGTCTCTCACTAGGAGTTCTGCATGCTGCGCCGCCGTCAGCTCCTGGCAATTGCAGGCTCGCACGAGCGTCCGTAGGGCCTGGACGAACTCAGCACTCGATTCCCCGGACCGTTGTTGCCATGTCGCTAAGTGATGCTGAGCATAGATGCTGTTTATCGGCCGCAGGTATTGCCTTTTGAGTGCGTTCATCGCGCCGTCGTAGTTCGGCTGGTGTCCGATCAGCGAATAATCCTGTGGACTGACCCTGGAGAGTAGAACACTGAGCTTCGCTACGGGGTCAGTCGCTTTTATCTCCTCTAGATACGCTTCGAAGCGGGCCAGCCAGAGTTCGAAAGCGTTTCCAGCATCAGGCATTTGCGGATGGAGATCTAATTTTTCTGGTCTCAGGGCCTGTTCCATGTTTTAAAATGTACAGCGAATAAAATTGAAGCACCTTCAATTACTCCAAAAGACTGAGGTTTGGTAAAAATACTGAAAGGCTTTTATTCGTTGTACAATACGACCTCCACAGTGAGTGTCTGCCCCCCGGACTGAGGGGGAGGGGCAAGACAAACACCTTTATACAGGACTCTGTGGGAGGAGCCACAGGGGCAGTCAGCAGAGGGGTGTGTCCAGACAGGTAACCGAGTTACAACATATATACATGGTTTACCACAATAACAAAGATGAATTGTTTCAAATCCTCAAGTAATTGTCAAGTAAAATGGAAAAAATGAAACCTTGTGATACACGCTGAATAGTAATGGAAAATGTATCTTTTTTTTAGCATAAATCCAGTGTAGTTCTAGGAATCCATTGGCAGATGATATAAAAACAATGCAGATCAGACTAGAGGATAAACTGATGACTCAGGAATTAAGTAAGCTCGCAAAGTTGTCTTTCCCATTAAAGAGACTCTGAAGAACCAAATACCTGTACTGAGAAATTTTATATTGTGAGAAAGCTGTTTATTATCCCTATGAATTCAAATATGAAAGCAAAAGTGAAAAGCTTCCAAGGAAACTAAAACTTATTGAAATAATGAAAAAGGGCATCTGGACCAGCTGCTACCCTTTGCATAATGTGACTTGTTGTGATTGATGATGAAACAACAATTGTATTTACTGATCAGCATTCAACAAAGTTCAAAGTAAATTTATTATCAAAGTACATATAGTTAACCATGAACAAACCTGAGATGCATTTTCTTGCAGGCATTCACACTAAATACAAGAAACATAATAGAATCAGTGAAAGAACACACCCACAAACTTGAGGAGGTGGAGTTGCGATGGCACTTAACAGCAGCTCCTTCGAGCTCAGTCATGGATACAGCTTAATTTCTGCCTTTGATGTCTCTCTCTTTCTTTTTGGGGTGTCTGGGGTTCTGTTGGAGACCCTGACCAGGAGTTACACTCAGACTTTGCTTCTCTCCGGTGGTGGAACCCGCTCCTGGTGGCTCACAACCGGCCGCTTTTCAAAATCCCAAGGACGTGGCCGAGAAGTCGAGCAAACCTTCGGGGTTCTGAGGCTCCACGGCCCTGTGTACGAGCCAACATTATGCCAGCGTCATGGAAGCATCTCAGGAGAAAACGGAATATTGGGAACAGCGGATTGGCTGTCAGGAACTCCGTACTCAGCAAATTGTGTGTGTTCTGTCTCTCCCTCTCATTGGCAGGGGAGAGTTTGTTGCCCATTCTTGAGTCGGAGAACTTGGAACGGGAGTGGGGGGGGGGGCAGGGAAAAGTGATGCAGTAGACTTTATTATCGCAAATCAGCGAGTTGTTTTGTTTACATCTCCTCTTTCACAGACTGACTTCTCTCTGCCCCCTCATTAGGGACAGCGGGAGAGTGAGAGAGACGATGTTATGTCAAATTTGTTGGGTGAATGATATTTTTGTTGTACTGTACTTCGTGGTCTTTCCTGGGGGCTTTACTATTGCTTGCTTGGTAAGTGGAGGGCGCTGATACTTTTTGCTGAAGTAAGTGGGGGAAGAGGAGGGCCATTGCTTTGCTGCTGCTTGTGCATGGGAGGGGGTGTAGTGGGGGCTTTGTGCTTCTAATGGTTTACTGACAGTTATTCCTTGGGGCACTCTTCTGTTTCTGTAGACATCTGTGAAGAACAAGAATTTCAGGATGCATATTGTATACTGTACATTTCTTTGATATTAAACAGAACTGTTGAAACTACTGAAACAAGACAACAAAAAAAAAGTTTAACCACAAGAATATCTGCAGATGCTGGACATCCAAAGCAACTGACACAAAATGCTGGAGGATATCAGCAGGCTAGGCAACACCTATGGAAAAGTGTAAACAGTCAAAGTTTCTGGGCGAGACACTTCTTCAGCACTGCTGAAGAAAATCAATGTGAAAAAGACGACAAATTGTGCAAATACGAAAAGAAAGAAGAAAATAATAACATTAAATAATAAGCAATAAATACCAAGAATATGAGAGAAAGAGTCCTTGAAAGGGTGTCCATAGTTTATAGGGCAAGTGAAATTATCCCCCCCTCGTTCAAGACCCTGATATTTAAGGGGTTCTTGAACCTGAAACAGGGGTATGGGTCCTTAAGCTCTTGTAGCTCCTTCCTGATGGCAACAGTAGGGATCCTTGATGGATGCTGCTTTCCTGCAACAGTACTCTATGTACATGTGCCGAATGGTTGGGAGGGCTTTAACCATGATGGGTTAGGTCATATTCATTACTTTTTGTAGACTTTTCCATTTAAGGTCATTAGTGTTTCTGTCCCAGATTTTGATGCAAGCAGTCAAAATACTCTTCACTACACATCTATAGAAGTTTTAATTGACATGCAACATCTTCGTAAACATCTAGGAAAGTAGACACTTTGGTATACTTTTTTTGTAATGGCACTTGCATGCTGGACTCAGGCCAAATCTTTTGAAATGATAACATCGAGAAATTTAAAGTTGCTGACCCTCTCCACTTCTGATCCCCTGATGAGTATTGAGGACCAGCACACAGACACAACCCTCATCTGCACCTCCCAGCATCATATCACCACAGCTTGGATGCATTCCAGCAACTGACATCACATGGTTCTTCTCACACTTCCAGCAATTCATCAGTCAACACATTTACATCCATAATGTCCTGCATTTACACAACCACAAACAGCATCCTATTATTCCCTTGCTTTACAACAAAATGCTGGAGGCATTCAGTAGGTCAGGCAGCATCAATGGAAAGGAGTAAACTGCCTATGTTTCAGGATGAGACCCTTCATCAGGACTGGAAAGGAAGGGGGAAGAAGGCAGAATAAGGAGGTAGGGGAAGGGGAGAAGTACAAGCTGGCAAGTAATGGATGAAGCCAGGTGAGGGGAAAGTTAGCTATTTGAGGGAGCAGGAATGAAGTGAGAAACTGGCAGGTGATAGGTGCAAAAAGTAAAGGGCTGAAGAGAGTGGAACATGCGATAAGGGGAAGGAGGGGGGACAGCAGAAGGAGGTGATAGACGGGTGAGGAGAAGAGAAGGGGTAAGTGGGGAGTCAGAATGGAAATGGAGAAAGAGAGAAGGGGGATTGGTAAGAAATTACCAGGTCAGAGAAATTGACTTTGTTGCCATCAGGTATACAATGGGATATTGCTCTTCCAACGTAAGAATGGCCCCATTGTCTCTGTACAGGAAACCTGGACCAACATGTTAGGAGTGGAATTAAAATAATTGGCCACCAGGAAATCCTGCCTGTTGCAAATGCAGCAAAGCTCCTCTGCAAAGTGGTCCCCCATTTACCTTCTGTACCTTATAAAATAGCAACTGTGGTCCTCTGCTGCTGTAGCCCATCCACTTCATGGTTTGACATGCATTCAGAGTTGCTCTTCTGCACACCACTGTTGTAATATATGCTTACTTAAGCTCCCTTTCCTTCTGTGCATGCTGAATGACTTTGGATCCTGTTGTTCAAGTTCCAGATGGTATCTACTCTCCATGTAAAAGAAAGCCCCATCAATCCATTCTTAAAATCATTTCTCTCACTTTAAACCTAAGCCACCTTGTTTTGATCCTCTATCATGAAAGAAGGATTCTAACTATCAGTGCCTTCTATAAGGTTAGGTAACTTTTATTAGGTCACCCGTCAGTCACGTGTGTTCCAGAGTAAACTAGCCCAGCCTATTTAAGATCTTCCTATCAGTTAAGTCTCCCAATCCCAGCAAACTCTGGTGAATTTTCTCTATATTTTCTCAAGCACAATCACATTATTTCTATTATGAGATGACCAGAAACAAACACAGTATGCCAAGCAGGGTCTAACCCGCGTTTTGTAAAGTTACAATATAATGTCCCAGTATTTATATTCAGCACCCTGATCGAGGAAGCATGCCATCTACACTACCTTATCAACCTGTGTGGCCACGTTTGGAGACAAGTGACTGGACCTGTAAATGTACTCTGTTCACCCCATTCCCAATTGCTGTACCATTTACTATATATGTCCTACCCCTACTTGACTTTCCAAAATGCATCTCCTTGCACTTGTTAGGATTAACTTCTATCTGTTAATTCTCTGCCCAATGTTTAAACCAATCTCTATCCTGCTGCAGCCTTCAATGGCCTCCCTTGCTTTTCATACTACCAGCTTTTGTGTCATCAACATTCTTACTAATCATACTTCCTACATTCACTAGCAAGTTTTTAATATATCTCATAAACGACAAGGGTGGCAAGCCACTGGTCACAGACTTCCAGTCAGAAAAAGCATCCTTCCACAGCGACCTTCTGTTTCCTATCACCAAGCCAATTTTGTCTTCAATTGCCAGCTCGATTTAGAATCTACGTTCTGGATCAAGTTGCCATGAAAGATCTTGTCAAATATCTTCATAGAGGTAGGAAGATATCTAACTTCCTGTCTTCATTAATCTTCTCAGCTCTTCAAAAATCTCGATCAAATCATTGAAGCTGAATTATCCTACAGAGATTTTGCAGAAGTATTTTTATGGAACTACTACTGGATAATGATGCTCCCAGACTAGTTAGCTGGACATGCTTGAAATGGCTGCAAGATTCCTATGTTGTCGGCCTATCTATTAAGACGGTTTGTACCTTGCTCCACTCCTAAACTCCCTTTAAAATGAAAATAGCCAGTTCTCTGGTGACATTTCTTGGCTCATCTTCCTGTTGAACTGGAGATCACCAATACTTGGCATTTCCTGATAATATGAACTGCATCATATAGTTAGTAGGATCATGCAGATATCTTTTACTTATTGGGCCAACTTTGCCACACTCTTTTTGGTCAAGTTTGAACTTGAGCTGAAACATAATGTGATGAAGTATCCAGTACAATCAACACTCCCAGATATACTTGGTCATTTTCTAGGATTATCCAAAAGTCTTTAAAAACTGAAATTAGTCTTCGGATTGTACACAAATCAAAATCAGGTCATTTGTGGAAATCCATGGAATTGTAGAGCAACAGATGTTGTGTGACATCTCAGCATTTTTCCTGTGCATTCCTGCAGCACACGTCACTGACTGCACAACTACCTCGTGTGACCTACAGCATTAATTTGCATAAAGCCTAAAACAGAATGTGGTCAAGATTGTTGAGAGGTGGAACAGAGCATGTGATACAGACAGCTAGCTTGGATTGTCGCACAGTTCTGGAGAGCTACAATTATTCTTCAGTCAAGAAATCAATGTATTTCATTAGAGGACACAATTAATTTGCATTCTGCATTGTGTCCCTTCCTATTGCCAATCTTCCTATCTTTCCATTGCTGTTTTTCTTCACACCTCATCCAAAAAGTGGCCTCCATGATAATTACTTTTATACTGGAGTGTTATGTGATCTTTACACTTCATGCAAAATTTCACCTAATGGGAGAATGGAGAGAATACAGTGGAAATAAAAGAAAGAAAGAACTGATTGACCTCTGACAATTATTCTATTCAATGCATGGCTCCTTATAAAGTCCATTGCCTGCAATTTCACCAGGGCTTATTGATGCAACTCTCAATCAAATACTGCCTTACTGACAACAGGGGTCAGTCTCAATGCACCTCTAGAATTCAATTCTGATTTATATCTGGATGAAGGCAATGATGAGGTTTGGAACTGAGTGGCTCTGATGAAACCCAAACTGGGCACTCATGAACAGTCAGGTCCTATCTAAACTGCAGGATGAATCTCACCAAAATGTAGCTAAGTCATGGACAAGTTTATAAAGTAACATTTACTTCTACTAGTTGCAGTAATTTTCTGAAGTCAACTGGAATATTTATTTCTGGGGATAAACAGTTTGAACTACATATGATTTTAATATACATTTTATGATTATGATCATGAGGACACACAGTCCTCTTTTATTGTCATTTAGTAATGCATGCATTAAGAAATGATACAATGATTTTCCAGAATGATATCACGGAAACACATGACAAACTGACTTAAAACTAACAAAAACCACATAATTATAACATATAGTTGTAACAATGCAAAGCAAGACCGTAATTTGATAAGAACAGAGCATGGCACGGTAAAAGTCTCAAAGTCTCTCGAAAGTTCCATCATCTCACACAGACGGTAAACCTCCAGTGCCATCAACCTGCCAATGCAGCATACTGGAAGCATCCGACCATAGTCCGACTCCAAGTCCGTCCGAAAACTCCGAGCCTCCAACCAGCTCTCTGACACCGAGCACAGAGCACCATCTCTGCTGAGCGCTTTGACCCCGGCCCCGGCAACAGGCGATAGGCAAAGCCGAGGATTTGGGGCCTTTGTCTCCAGAGATTCTCGATCTCACAGTAGCAGTGGCAGCGAAGCAGGTATTTCAGAAGTTACTCCAGGTGTTCCTCCATGCTTCTCACGGCTGTCTCCATCAAATCTGGATTGTGCACGGCCCCCTAGTTACACATACAATATTCATTTGGAATGGCTGCACGTGCTGTGTCGCGCCGCCATCTTCTCCTCCCTCCTTAAAATAATTTATTATTTCAACCACAATAATAAATTACCTGAGTATGCTACTATAAAAACTGTTGTATATTTTTCTTCGATGAACAGCCCAGTGCCCCAGAATCCATTGTTGTTTCACAACAGGGAAGTCGAGCATTTTGAACTTGGTGGATGGACTACAAGTTTGAAAGAAAAGCCAGAAATTCTAGAGGCAGATGGGAAGGAATTTAGACACCCTGTGAGTAGCCTAGATGGAAACCTTAGACCTAGTGCACAGTTGAGAAGGAGGTCACAGACCTTGAGATAGCTGAAGGAATGGGGGAACAAGTCACATGAACCAGCCCATTACAATAAGGGCGTGACATTCTTTGTGGAAACCAATTAAAGAGCTCTCAAGTAAGCAGTTGGCAGGTAAGCACTGATTGCTTGCTTTGTTGTTGTAACTTTCTATTGCTTTGCAGACACTTCAGAGTGCACAGAGTGGATTGTAAAACTTTAAATCTGCTGGATTCTCTTGAGCAGTATTCCTTGGCTGAAGATGCTGTGGAGGTATATCCTAATAACAGAAATCTTAGGAGAAGGTGACACTGTCCATGGAAGAATGCAAGAAGAACCTTCTCAAGTCATCAGAAAGTTACTGGTAGGAAGGATTCAAAAGAAAGTTAATTGATGTGTGAGATTCAGAAGGAGGTGCAGGGTTACATGGAAATAAAAAGTGGAATGAGACTGATGGGAATATGCCTCTGGGAGCCAGTAAGGGCCTGATGGGCTGATTGGCCTTTCTCCCTCTATTGTTTTATATATATAAAATACATTACTTGACAGGTGTAGCAAAGAAAGCAGAATACAGTGAACTCCAGTAACAATATATAATTAATTTAGCACAATCAGGAAATAATGTTTACAGCACTCCATAGGACATGCTATCCGACTGACCAGGATTCCACTAGGCTCCTATTACTTCCCCCATCTCTATATAACTCTCTAATTACTTCCTCTATAGTATCTGGATTTCCTTTTAATGTGATCCTGTTTTTATGTTTTCTAAGGCACTGAGCCACACCAGGTCAGATGGAGAGGTTGATGAGGCAAAGCTGTGACTTTCCCCTTTTCCCAATTCGAAAAGAAAAAAAAATAATACTCCTTTAAACTGGCCAATATTATCAGCTGCAATGGTTTGTCAGTATCACAGAAGACAGAAAAAGTCACTTAATCCTGAGATGTGCAAAAAAAATCACATTCATTTGTTACTGTCATATGAAGAGCTCAGATCTTTCATTGAAGCTTTTAACAATGCATAGAAATTTACAGCATTGAAACAGGCCATTCAAATCAATAAGCTCTTCACTTTTCTTCCTGTCAGTCCATCAGCACAGCATTCTATTCCATCCTCACTCATGTTTTTCTGGATTCCACTTAAGCCATTCATCCTATTCATCCCAAGGCTGCCTGTCCTACATTTTACCAACTCTCCAGGAGTTATTTTTAAAATCTCAAAAAGTTTTTTCTTGAAAGAACAAAACTGACGTAAACTTATCTATTTGGTCAGGTTGAAGAACATTTAAGGAAGTATGTAATGCACTTTGAGTCCTTTTGTGAAAGATATAGGAGCCAGTGTTTTGTTTTCAGTGGACTCAGAATGTGAGACAAAAGGACATGAACTCCAAGCAGTCTAGTGTGAAGCACAATAAGAGATGTTCTAGCAATTGTTTCCCTGTAGACTAGTGGACATGTGAAATAGCTTCCTATTAAAAACAGTAATGATGGTCATCATAGTTCTATTCCTCTTGGGATTCTTGTAGTATCATCCGTGAATTTAGTTGGTCAGGGTTGATTAATGCAACCTGATTATTTTCAGAACTGGGGATGAAAACTTTGTGAGCTTCCATCTTCTGCAAGTTTTATCTCTGCTTCAGTAAACCTCACTTCCTTTGGGAGACTGAGGATCATATGAGATAGCCCAAAAAAAACACTTGACTACATGGAGCTATTTTGGAAGAGGACTCAGTCGTGAAAATCAGGAGGTTTAGACTTTTTTTGAATAACTTATGCACCATCTGTAGAAAAGGAAAGAAGAGTTAATGCTACAGGTCAAAACTGCATCTAATGCTTTTACAAAAAGAGAAGGATTAATCTTAAAGATATCAGTTCACATTCAGTTTTTGACTTCTGTAAATTCCTTAATTGGCCTCCTTTCATAGATGCTAATATTTGTATTGGTGTACATGACACAATTGGATTATCATTAAAAAACACATTGAGTTCATCAATGGTTTTACAAGAAGATCTATTGTTCTCACTCAGTCTGGCTTTTATGCGACTCCAGAAGTAGAATATTATAGATGATGTTAAAGAGTAATTACAGATGGACAGTAATCGCTAGCATTATCAAGGACGCTCACATGATCTTAACAATACAATAAGGGAATGTTCAGATAATTGCCATTTCCTAGTTGGCCAAGACTTTGTTCAACACTTGTTGTATCCTGACAAGGCTACAGTGTGCTGTCTGCCATCTATGATGCTGCTAAGTAGGGAGTTTCAGAACTCTGCAGCACTGGTGACATGATTTCAAGTCAAGAATGCATGGAAGCTAGGGTGGACTTTGGAAGTGACTATATCTCCAAGTGCCTGCTGCATAAAGTCACTGTTGGAGTGTTAGTCGGTAACGTTGGGGTAACCTTGGTGAATTACTGCAGTGCCTTCTTGCAGCATATGTGATTTGTGAACAATGAACAGGCAGGAGGAGAGATAGCAGTGCGCTACGCGTGCACAGCCCTCCGGTGAAAATGATATCATATCCGTTAAATAGGGGCCGTGGACAATTCTGATTTGATGGAGACAGACGTGAAAACACAGAGGAACATCTGGAGAAATTTTTGAAACGCAAGTTCGCTGCTGTTGTTACTGCATAATCGAGAATCTTCCGGAGGGAAGGCCTCAAAATCCCCGGCTTTGCCTGCTGTTGGCGACCAAGATTGAGGTCAAATTGTTTGGATAGAGATGGTGCTCGGTACTCAGTGTCGGAGAGCTGACCAGAAGCTCAAAGTTTTCGGACGGCTCAGAGTCGGACTGTGGTCGGGCATGGCAGGGAGAGTTTTTCTGCCTTCTCCTGTCTGCGTGAGATGTGGGACATTTGAGAGACTTTGAACTTTTTACTGTGCTCGTGGACTGTTCTTCATCAAGTTATGGTATTGTTGCACTGCTGTAACTATATGTTATAATTATGTGGTTTTGTTAGTTTTTTCAGTCTTGGTCTGTCCTGTGTTTTATGATATAACACCGGAGGAAATATTGTTTCATTTCTTAATGCATGCATTACTAAATGACAATAAAAGAGGACTGTGTGCCTTCATAATCTAATGAATGAAGGTCTGTCAGGTCAATGACAACTTAACTCTTTCTGATCTTGTAACATGTGATGTCTGGAAAATGTCTATTAGTAAGTAAAACCTGAGAATGTCTGTTGATAGCTGGATTCTTTCTTTGGCCTTATCACTCATAAGTAAACATTAAGGTACTTTGTAAGCCCAAGGAATGTTTTGTGTCTAGACAATGGGAATTTCAGGAATGAGGTAGCAAAAAGTGATCAAGAAAATATCTAATTGATTTATGAGTTATGCTGAATGCTGTGTTAATGGACACATGATGTGATTGGGAGAAAAAAAAAAACACAGGCTATGTTGATGGCATAAAGAAAAGAAATTATAGAGTTAATCTACCTCAGGGTTACTCTGCCTGTGTGGAAATATTGGGTTGTTATTTGAATTTTCTTTGAAACCAGGATCACAATCAGTACCTGGGACCAGCGTGTGGTTTCACAATTGAGTCTGAATTTGGAGTTCCCCCAACAGTGGCAATAATCAGATGCTGACTAAGATTTGTAAGTCCAGAAGTCTCGGTGACCTGTTATGTAGTATTTGTACTTTCTATTTTATGATAATAAATCAGGCTTAAATTACTTTGTTGTGCTTGTATGTTTATTACCACATCTCCTGGACACTCAGATAGTTTAGGTCTGATCAACCCAGCCCATTACTCTTTGGAACTGTGAGGATGGTCCAAGAAAATGAGGAGGAGGACAAGTAAGTCGAGTAATACCATACCCAAGACTTATCAGGTCCGCAGATGGATGGAGAACTTTGAGGATTTTGGATCAGTGGTTAATGAACTGAGTAAATGAGGTCCTCCCAAAGATTGGGAGAAGGTATTTCTTGAAATGTCTGATATTAGTCTTCCATGTGTAGTATCACAATGCTTTAAGCATATAGCTTCTCCCTCTAAGAGGGATTCTTTGCCTCGAGAAGGGTGGATTTTTTATTATTGCAATGCGGAAGTTGAGTACTGAAAAAGCTGGATGCTATGAGGAAAATGAGTGAACGCAGTATGAGTTGGTCTCTTTGAGTTCTCAGAACACTATTTCACTCAAGATAGCATGGGTGGCGCTGGAACGTGCTGAATGCTCCAAAGTTAAATAGATTGTCGTGGCATGTAGATTGGATGCTGTAATGCAAAAGCATGCGTGCAGCTGCACAATGCATGGTGGTGCCTCCTTTAAAGGTCCAGTTATCCAGGAGGAATGGGACTCAGATACTTGGGATGGGGATATCTGATGTGATGATTCGGATGGGGAGGAAAACAATGTAATTGAGTTGCGCCCCATCCTGCGTATAAAAGTTAAAGATGATTGCTGAAATACTGATGAACAAAATCAAACTCCAGCGGCTGTACCTACTACCACTGAGAGCACAGTCCACCGGATTACAGGAGTTTGCACAAAAGCTATGTGAACACCCAGGGAAATCTTTGCACATCTGGCTCACCCACATGTGAAATTTAAGAGCTTCCCAACTGCTTTATAATATGCATGAACTGACTCAGTAACGACGGACCCTTTGGTCCCGGCTGAATTATGGGCCAGTCAGGCTGGTGGAGCTGAATGCTCCCTGTGGTTAGTGTCATACAAGCTCTCCATGCTTGCTATCCTGATCCTTTGGAATGGGATGTGTCTCCTCATCCCTGGAAAAGCCCCTGGAGGCTATTTCATTCCTTCATGATATGGCAATGCAATCTGCCATTTATAATAACAATGCTTTTAACTCCCCAGTTCCCTTGGTATGCACACCCAATTGATGCTCACTGTGGAGGGGCATCTTATCGGATCTATTAGGTCCAGCTGAGGGTTGGCCTGTTGTGGAGACCAGCAGACAACTGGCTCAACTTGCAGGGTCAGGTGTAGATTGGGGACAGGTGCAGGATAGTGGTGCTTTTAAATCCCGGCAGCAGAAGGTACAATCTAGGCATGTGATGAAAGAAACTAGGAAATGCCCCAGAGCAGCTGACAACTGTAACCCAGCAGTTGGTATTAAAGAGCCCTCTTCCTATCTCAGTAGAAAGGAACTCTTTCTGTCTCTGCTGAAGGCAGGGCTGGATAAGGAAAAAGTTGTCAGTGTACCTACTGGCGTTAATTGTGTGCTATACTGGGAGCATTGTGACCCAAGTGGGTTGCATTCTATAGCACAGTGAAAGGGACCAGTTGTCCTTCTGAATGGAATGTACTGTTAATCTCAAAAAGAAGGACGTTCCTCGATTATATCCAGACTTGGGTGATTTGGACTCTGGGCGGGTTACTCAACCAGTCGCCTAGCTCCAGGACTGCTGCTATTACTGCAAGGGCCCAGGGTAGTTCATCTAATACGTTAACACACAGGAACACTCTCCAATGATGCAGGTTGCCCTCCCTCCTCATCTGATTTGGCATAGATTATTACAATGAGATAGAACACCTAGAAGAGTACTGCTGAAGAAGGAACCTCTTACTCAACCTTAGTAGAACTAAAGAGCTGATTTGAGGAAGGGGAAGGAAGGCAAACAAGTACCAGTTTACAGTGGACTGAGTCAGAATTGGATATTAACATACCAGATGGCCTGTCCTGGGCTGTGCATGTAGATACCATCACAAGGAAAGCGTGTCTGTGTGCTTGTCACTACTCTAACGAACTTATACAGACGTACTGTTGAAAGTGTTCTGACAGCTTATAACGTGGTCTAGTGTGGCAGTTCAAATGTGTAGAAATGTAAGCTGCAGAAAGCAGTTCTGTGCCCAGTTTATCATGGGCACATCCCGGGCACATCCCTCCCCAGCATCTGCAGTACTTGCAGGAAGTCCTGCTTTAAGAAGGCAACATCCATTGTCACTAGAGTTTAGCAACACTATGACCACATTGATCTCTTTGCACTAAAATCACTTTTTGTTCAAATTGCAATTTTTCTTGTAAAAATTGAGTTTAATATGTTGCTTATAAGATTCTATGTGCCTCTAATGCTGCTGCAAGTAGATTTTTCGTTATACCTGTGCATACAATACATATATGTACTTGTGCATAGACAGTAAACTAGACTTTGATTATGCAGCTTTTAGTAAGCATCGAATTAATGTGGCAATTTAGTTACCTCCTGATCAATCACTTTACCCTAGTTTATTTAGGGGATAATGTCCTTGAAACTCAAGTTACACACTTCTTTCCCTGGCCTGCTATGCTTGATATAAAATTATAGTCCATTTGAATCCTAGATATTGCCAGAGTCCTGGCTAGAATTTGATTGATGTTGAATTAATCCGCATGTCACCACTTCCAATGAGCAGTCCTGCTTCCAGGTGACGAGCAGGTAAAATCATCGGTGGAGTGTTCAAAGAAATTTGGGAAAAGTTTGCTACACTGGGTTGATGTGTTTAGGCTTCCAAAACCCACAAATATCTTCTTTGTGCCAGATATAAATCTAGTATTTTAGTTTTGCTGGAGTTCTTTGGAGCCATCCTCGTGAGATTTTACCAAGGTCAGTCTTTGTCATCTCACTTCAAAGAATGTTGGCCTTTGGTTCATATTCTTGGATGAAAGCTGTTATGAGGAATCCTCCCAGAACCCAAAGTGAAATTCAGCAAAGTGTTTTCTGAATAGCAAGTGCTGCCTGATAGCATTGCTGACAGTTTCTACCATCTGTACCAAGCTAGTAGTCAGCTTGAAGTGACAGCAAGAGCCAAGTTGGTTCATGAAACAGACAGAGAGCGAAAACAAAACAGATTGGAAGGAGAACACAAGTACAAGGAACAAACAGCAGACTCTTAGAGTTACAGAGAACTAAGAAATGAAACCACTGGTAATTATAAAATGTGCATGAGTTGTTAATGTCAAAAAGTATTTAAATGATTAAATATTAAACAATTAATTTAGTTGTTAAGGTACTAGAAGTGGCATTGCTTCCTAGGTACTGTGTTTTCAATCAATAAGAAAAATTACATTGAAAATAATTTGTAATTTAAATGAAAACTATTTTACAGGAATTTACCAGATGATTGATGCATAGCTGTGTTAATAATTCAATGGCATAAAAATCTAAATTTAATTTATAATCTTCACCTTTACACTTTCGAATTAATATTGGAAACAGCATCTTGCTAGACTTAAGTAAAATCTGTAAGTGGTCAGCTGATGGTGGGAGAAATTTAATGAAGATAATTGCAATGTATTGTGCACTTGAAGGAAGAACAGACGTCATGCTGGAACACTCAATATAGAGTTTGCTGAACAAGAAACATTATCAGTAGGGGAAGGCTATTCAGCCACTTCCATCAGCTCCATCATTCAGTAAGATAGATCAAAACAGCTATTTTACCTCAACATCACTTTCCTCAATTAATATTTGATTTCCTCAATGTCCAAAAATCTATTGATCTCTGATTAGGATATACTCACTAACCGAGCCTCTGTGGCCCTCTTGGGTAGAGGATTCTGCACATTTTACTGTTTTCATTGGACAAGAAATTTCTCTTCATCTTTAGTATGAGACTGTGAGCCTTGTTTTTACACACTCCAACCATGGAAAATATTTTCCAGGCATTCACCACATAATAATTTTGAATGATTCAACAAGATTACATTGTACTTCCAAACACTAGTGTATTGGCCCAGCCTGCAGGATTGCTACTTTGTATAACAAATCCATGAATCAATCTACCATTTTGTACAATAATTATATCCTTTTCAGAGATAGGAAGACTAGACCTGTTTACCACATTCCGGCTGAGACCTAAATAATTGTAGTTGCATGGCTTTACTTTTGTATTCAAATCTTCTTCCAATGAAAGCTAACATACAATTTGCCTTCCTAATTTCTTGATGCACTTGCATGCAAACTTAATCTGTGTACAAGAATGCCCAATTCCATTTGAATATGATTCCTTCAACCCTTCAAGGTGATAATGAACTGAAGTGACGTGTGAACTTGGGAGGAAACTCAATTTGGCTGAACCATATGGGAAAACAAAGCATTCATCTTTGACCAGGATTGTGTCCGTCCGTTTTAATAGGCAGTCTAAATGTAATGACTGAAGATCAAAACAACTTCAGATGCTAGAAATCTGAAATAAAAATAAGTTCAGAAAATGTTGTAAACACTAAGACGGTCAGGCAACATTTAGGGAAAGAGAAACAGAGCTCACATTTCAGTTTATATATCATTCATCAGACATAATTTCTCTGACTTGAAGCATTGTCTGAGACCTATTTTCACAGATGCTACCTGACCTGCCAATTGAGTCCCGCAATTTCTAATTTGTTTCAGCTTCATTTTTTTATTGATAGTGCTGTATTTGAGAATTTTCGCTCTATTATAGGTGCAGTATAAATGCATGTTATTGTGTTCTTGTTGTATGGTCTCTAACTAGGACGTGACTATTGTGGGATATATGAATTAGTCATGCACCGCCACAGAACAAATAGGAATTTGCAATCTGATTAAGGTTAGCAGGACTCTCATCCCAATAATTTGCTGCAACCCTCTTGTAATCAACAGCACAGAAAATTTATCACCTTGGTGACACCATGTCAGAATTTGAAATATGTTTTCATTCCCAATAAATGTACAGTATCATTATACTAAACTGTTATTTGCTGAAAATTTGCAATCTGATTATCTACCTCTGTTAAACAGTTCCCCATTTATCTGTTTCTGTTGAGCCGGAGGCTGCCAGAAGCTGGCAATTACATTGTCTTTATTATTACGAACTTCTTCCCATTCAGTCTCTGCTATGTAATTTCCTACTGTGACATTCACCCTTTCAGTAGTTGCTAAATCATTCATTGGCAGTAATGTTAATCTTCTATTTAAGCTTAAAGTGCCCATCTTCGCAAATTTCTCTGTACATTCTCAGTTTTAGTCCATACCTAGCTTTCATATCAGTCATATTTCCAGAGTAAAAGCAAGGATGAGAAAGGTCTAAGAACTATGGAGCAGTCAGCCTCATCTCTGATCCATCACCCTCTCCTTTCCCACTTAAAGTCACCTTCAGAAGTTTTCGGATGACTCTGCCATAGTTGGATGCATCAGCAAGGGAGATGAGGTCGAGTACAGGGCTACTGTAGGAAACTTTGTCACATGGTGTGAGCAGAATTATCTGCAGCTTAATGTGAAAAAGACTAAGGAGCTGGTGGTAGACCTGAGGAGAACTAAGGTACCGGTGATCCCTGTTTTCACCCAGGGGGTCAGTGTGGACATGGTGGAGGATTACAAATACCTGGGGATACGTATTGACAATAAACTGGACTGGTTGAAGAACACTGAGGCTGTCTACAAGAAGGGTCAGAGCCATCTCTATTTCCTGAGGAGACTGAGGTCCTTTAACATCTGCCGGACGATGCTGAGGATGTTCTACTAGTCTGTCGTGGCCAATGCTATCATGTTTGCTGTTGTGTGCTGGGGTAGCAGGCTGGGGGCAGCAGGCTGAGGGTAGCAGACACCAACAGAATCAACAAACTTATTCATAAGGCCAGTGATGTCATGGGGATGGAACTGGACTCTCTCACGGTGGTGCCTGAAAAAAGGATGCTGTCTAAATTGCATGCCATCTTGGTCAATGTCTCCCATCCACTACATAATGCACTGGGTGGGCACAGGAGTACATTCAGCCAGAGACTCATTCCTCCAAGATGCAGCACAGAGTGTCATAGGAAGTCATTCTTGCCTGTGGCCATCAAACTTTACATCTCCTCCCTTGGAGGGTCAGACACCCTGTGCCAATAGGCTGGTCCTGGACTTATTTCATAATTTACTGGCATAATTTACATAGTACTATTTAACTATTTATGGTTCTATTACTATTTATTATTTATGGGCAACTGTAACGAAAACCAATTTCCCCCGGGATCAATAAAGTATAACTATGACTATGACTATGACTAAAGCCTGATCACATTGGCTGTAGAAATGATGTCATTAAGCTTGAAAGCGCGCAGGAATAAAAAATCATGAGTATTTTGCCAGGACTTCAGGCATTGATTTATAGAGACAGGTTGAGCAGTCTAGGATTTTCTTTATTGGAACATAGGAATATAAGGGGCAATTGTAGAGGTGTATAAAATCATGAGGGGCATAGGTAGTGCGAATGCTCACATTTTTTGAGGTTTGTGGAATTAAATACAAATGGGCATAGTTTCAAGGTGAGAGGGGAGAGTTAGAAAGGGGAACTAAGGGGCAATATTTTCATCCTGAGGTGTAATATGGAATGAATTGCCTGAGGGTATGGTGAGACAGGTACATTAACACCTTTAAAAGGCAGTTAAACTGGTACATGGATAGGGGAGGTTGAGAGGGATATGGGCCAAATGGGACCAGCTTCGATGAGCATCTTTATCAGCATGGTCCAGTTGGGCCAAAGGACCTACTTCCATGCTGTATGACTCTATGATTCTAAAGTGATTCAATCCCCTCCCTTCATTAATTCATGACCCCAGCAAGTAAATTTCTCCGAGCATGATCTGCTCCATCATCTCTTCAAACACCAACCTAGCTGCCATGTTTGCTTTCAGATTGAAGATTGAAAGAACATTTAGGGAAGGGCTTGATATTAAACTTTTGTAAGCTGCCATGATCCCAGTTCTACCTGGTTAACGGATGGTTCAAGGGTCAAAGTTCACAGCTGAAAAATGCAGGTGAAGAGAAGGTATTTCTGCGTGGAGTGGTGATGTTCTGGAACTTATTATCACTTCAGGGCTTTCAAAGCAGAACTGGGTGGTCTCCTCGTAAAATAATGTGGATGTCTATAGAGAAGGGTAAGTGGGTGTAATGGAGTCTCTAAATTAATTAACAATAATAGTGGTGGTAATGATAGCTCCAAAAATATCAAGTACAGGTTTGATAGATGACTGTTTTCCTCTGCTGTAATGATTTTCTGATTCTATGAAAGTTACATTTTATAGGCAGGTGGACTTCAATAATTCCAATATAGTTGCAGTACATCCTGATATATGGCTTTAGAAAGGCTGGCTCTGTTATAGCAGTTAAACTGGTCACACTGGAGGCTGTGATAGAACAAACGACCCTATGGAAAATCCTGGCAATTCTGGACAACGTTTCTCACCCTCTGCATGCCACCTTAGCTGAACAGAGGAGCACTTTAGTTATAGACTAAGACAACTGTGCTGCTCCAAAAGTGGTATACGAGGTCATTCTTACCCTCAGCCATTAGGGTCTATAATGAGTCAACCTGTAGCCAAGGAAGTGATAACCCTCTCCTGTTAGACTGTTTGAGGTAACTTATTTCTTATTCTTTCTTACTTCTTTTCTAATATTTGTATGTCTGTGCACTTGTAATGCTATGGTGATACTGTAATTTCCTTTGGGATCAATAAAGTATCTGTCTATCTATTACTCTGGGGAATTCTGTCTTGGGAGCATAAACCCTCAATATCTGTGGGAGAGAGACAAAGAAGATTCTAAATCTTTGATAAACCGCAGGAGAATATTTGCAGGCCCAAGGCCTTTTTACATATTGCCACCTTTCATTAATATAATTTTCCCACTTTATCTTTCCAATGGCAAGCTTGCCAGTTTTATTTAAATGTCTTACATAACACCCGCGTGTTTCCAGCATTTTCTGTTTTTATTTCAGACTTCCGGCATTTGTAGGTTTTAAAAATATTTTCTTTTTATTTGTCTGTCTCTGCTCATTGTACTCCTTTGAAAGTGGTTGTAGTTGATTTCTGTGGGAGAATTCAAAGCTGGTAAGTGATGTCGTCACAGCACAGTTTGTAGATCGGAAGGAGCAAGGATAATTCTTCCATGCCCATGAGCAAACCAGTAACCTCAACCCTTCCTCTAACCTTCCAGGATCTACCAGCTCCCTTACACTATCAGAGCCTGTGCTTAATGTTCTGCTCACATCCATGCAACTCTGTAAGGTCTACCAACTCACCCTGCCACAATGATGTAGCTCACCTCTAGTTGCTCCCAATATCCAGATAACTCAAACACCATCAAGGTCAGAATCCTCCCTGTTAATTAAATCTGTCTTTTGTGTGAACAATCCCTTTAAAACCACAGATTGCCTTCTCCATCTCCATCACCCAAACATCCCTTTAAAACTTCAGATATCTTTCTCCAATTCCATTCCATGTTCCTATCCTCCATTCCCCAAAAACCTATAGAAATACATATAAGCAGAGGAAAGAGAAGCAGGAATGGTTCATTCAGCTCTTTATGCCTGCTCTGTGTTAAATAGGACCATGCCTATTCTTATCCATCAGGGCCATTTCCCATAATTAACTCCATTCTCCATGATTATTTATCATCCAAAAATCTATCAAAAACAATCTTATAGAACGTACATAGAACATAGAATAGCCCAGCACATTACAGGCCCTTCGGCCCAAAAAGTTGTGCCGACCCTCAAACCCTGCCACCCATATAACCCCCCACTTTAAATTCCTCCATATACCTGTCTAGTAGTCTCTTAAACTTCACGAGTGTATCTGCCTCCACCACTGACTCAGGCAGTGCATTCCACGCACCAACCACTCTCTGAGTATAAAAACCTTCCTCTAATATCCCCCTTGAACTTCCCACCCCTTACCTTAAAGCCATGTCCTCTTGTATTGAGCAGTGGTGCCCTGGGGAAGAGGCACTGGCTATCCACTCTATCTATTCCTCTTATTATCTTGTACACCTCTATCATGTCTCCTCTCATCCTCCTTCTCTCCAAAGAGTAAAGCCCTAGTTCCCTTAATCTCTGATCATAATGCATACTCTCTAAACCAGGCAGCATCCTGGTAAATCTCCTCTGTACCCTTTCCAATGCTTCCACATCCTTCCTATAGTGAGGCGACCAGAACTGGACACAGTACTCTAAGTGTGGCCTAACCAGAGTTTTATAGAGCTGCATCATTGCATTGCGACTCTTAAACTCTATCCCTCGACTTATGAAAGCTAACACCCCATAAGCTTTCTTAACTACCCTATCCACCTGTGAGGCAACTTTCTTGAATTGTGATGGACTGGGTTGATTAGACTCAAACCAATTTGAATGTCCAGTAGACGCGGTAATAAGCGTACAAGCATGACAAAGTAACTTAAACCTAATTTATGACCATAAAATGGAAAGCACAAATAAACCACACCAACTACTATGTAGCAAGTGATAAAGGTTTCCAGAAAGATTTCAGGGCTCATGATTCTCAATCACCTCTTGATTGTTGCTGTCACTGGAGGAATTCTGAATTTCAACTCACTTGTGAAAACACCATGGGTCCTAAGTACTGATCACAAATTTTGGCCCTCGGTTGAAGTCCAGTGTAACAAGGAGGGACACCACAATAAATAAGAGTTTCACAAGGACAGGCAGACACAGAGACAGACAAACTCTTTGATCTTTTGTCTTATCACAGCTGGTTTCTTTTAATCACATCCTGTGTTCATTAACACAGTGTTCACCGTCGTCTTCTGAATCAATTAGGCATTGTAATGGTCACTCGTCATCCATTAGTTACCAAAATTTTGGCCATAACATTCCTTTGACTTACAAAAGAACATTAATATTACATATAAACAAAAAGCCAAAATGCAGACAGACACTGAGAAAGAATTTACCAGCCTAGCTCTCAACGCGTCCGACAGATAACAGACATCTTCATGTTAATGGTGCCTGAGACTAAGAAAGAATCCAGCTGCTATCAGCAAACATTCTACAGACACTAACAGTGTTTACCATGTACAGGCGCTCTGCAAACATTACTCACCACAGACATACAGACCCCACATGCTAAGGACTCAGAAAGAGTTAAATTGTAATTTTGAACTGCTCAGGCATTTATTCAATGTTTTACAAAATTTAATATAATACATGATATATTTGAATGCACAATCCTCTTGGATAGATAATTCTTTACATTTGTTCTACTTTGAGTTAAGAAATCTTTCTACATCTCAGTCCTGAATGGCTGACCCTTGCTTTGAGACAATGGCCACCCCCACCCCCACCTCAGTTCCACATATGCCAGCCAAAGGGAACATCATCCCTGTTCTCTCCCTCCTAATCTGGTAAAAATTCTATGTATTTCAGTGGGTTTGGCTATCTTTCTTCTAAATGGAGCAGAGGCCCATTCTCTTTAAACTTTTCTCAGAATCAATCTGAACAGTCAATGTACTTCCTCTACCATAAGTACACCTTCAAGTAGGGAGAAACAGAAGTGTGCACAGAATTACAAGTGTCATTTCATCAGGACACTTTGTAGATGAACAGATTATTTGCTCTCCTTGTTACTTATTGTATCTGCAATTGAACTTTCAGTAAGTTTTATACCAGACACACTGGTTCCTCTAGACACCAACACCTGTCGATCTGACACTATTTAACAAATACTCCGCCTTGTTCTGTTTTCTAGCAAAGATGATGACTTCACATTTTGAAGTTCTCTATTCATCACCCTTTCAACCAGTTCTTAATCTCCACCACACTGATCATCTGCTCTTTAAACAACTCCTGCATGTCAGACATGAATTCCTTTGAGGGCAGCTGTTCCCAATGAACATCCCTTAGCTCCTGCCTTTTCCTGTTATAATCTGTTCTTCCCTAATTTTGCCCCTCTGCAAGATCCGATTTTATTCTTACTCATAACTATCTTATAATATAATGGGTAGTTGGTACTATTCTCAAAGTGTTCATCAATCAGCAGCTCTGACACGTGGCCTGGCTTATTTCCCAAAACCAGGTCCAGTACGTTCACTTCTCCAGCTAGAATACATACTTAACTGTTTCATGAACACCTCTTGGATGCACTGAAGAAATCATATGCTATCTAAACACAAAATACTCTGCAGATGCTGGGGTGAAAGCAACACTCACAACACGCTGGAGGAACTCAGCAGGTAGGGCAGCATCCACGAAGTCCTGACGAAGGCTTCCGGCCCTAAACGTTGACTGATCATTTCCATGGATGCGGCCCGACCTGCTGAGTTCCTCCAGCGTGTTGTGAATGTTGCATATGCTATCTAATATTCCTGTATTAAGGAAGTTCCAATCACTGCTGGGGAAGTTAAAGTTCTCTATGACAATTCTGTGGCCTGTTTATATATCATTCCTCTACCTCTCAGTGGCTGTTGGAAAATCTATGGGATAATTCCATCAGCAAAATTTCACCTTTCTTATTTTTGAGCTCTGTTCATGTGGCTCCATGCAGGGAGTATTGGTTATCACTCCCTTTCTATAATGTGGTGATCAGAACCCAAAAGAGTACTCTAGTTGGGCTTATCTAGTGCTCTCAACAGTTGTAGCATTATCTCTTTGTTCTTGCGTTCTATGATTTAGACAATAAAGACATGGTTGGAGCTTATCCATATGCCTCTTAACCATCCTATCAATCTACTCACTTTGATCATTTGAAAATATACTTTAGATGCTTTCTGTTTCTTTACATTACAGTCTTCTGCCATTTATTGGGTTTCATTCACCTTGTTTACCTAACCAAGCAAATTGATTTGTATTTCCACTTTTGTGCCCTACTAACCAGTCCATATCTACCCTCAGGACTTTATCAAAACATTTTCTTCACTATCACCCATAATGTGAATGTTATCAATATTATCAATGATTAATATTATCAGTATTATCAATAAATTTCTGAACATTGACCCAAGAAACTTTCAAGTCATTTAAGAGAAATCATGGACATTATAGACAATAGACAATAGGTGCAGGGGTAGGCCATTCGGCCCTTTGAGCCAGCACCGCCATTCGCTGTGATCATGGCTGATCATCCACAATCAGTACCCTGTTCCTGCCTTCTCCCCATATCCCTTTACTCTGCTATCTTTAAGAGCTCTATCTAACTCTTTCTTGAAAAAATCCAGAGAATTGGCCTCCACTGCCTTCTTTTTCACCCCCTGTGTGAAAAAGTTTTTCCTCAACTCCATTCTAAATGGTCTACCCCTTATTCTTAAACTGTGCCCTCTGGTTCTGGACTCCCCAACATCGGGAACATGTTTCCTGCCTCTAGCATGTCCAATCCCTTAATAATCTTATATGTTTCAATCAGATCCCCTCTCATCCTTCTAAATTCCAGTGTATACAAGCCCAGTCGCTCCAATCTTTCAACATAAGGCATTCCCGCCATCCCTGGAATTAACCCAGTGAACCTACGCTGCACTCCCTCCATAGGAAGAATGTCCTTCCTCAAATTTGGAGACCAAAACTGCACACAGTACTCCAGGTGTGATCTCACCAGGGCCCTGTACAACTGCAGAAGGACCTCTTTGCTCCTATACTCATCTCCCCTTGTTATGAAGGCCAACATGCCATTAGCTTTCTTAACTGCCTGCTGTACCTGTATGCTTACTTTCAGTGACTGATGAACAAGGACACCCAGATCTCGTGGTACTTCCCCTTTTCCTAACTTGACACCATTCAGATAGTAATCTACCTTCCTGTTCTTGCCACCAAAGTGGATAACCTCACATTTATCCACATTATACTGCTTCTGCCCACTCACCCAACCTGTCCAAGTCACCCTGCATTCTCATAACATCCCCCTCACATTTCACACTGCCACCCAGCTTTGTATCATCTGCAAATTTGCTAATGTTACTTTTAATCCCTTCATCTAAATTGTTAATGTATATTGTAAGTAGCTGCAGTCCCAGCACTGAGCCTTGCTGTACCCCACTAGTCACTGCCTGCCATTCTGAAAAGAACCAGTTAATCCCTACTCTTTGTTTCTTGTCTGCCAACCAATTTTCTATCTATGTCAGTACCCTACCCCCAATACCATTTGCTCTAATTTTGCCCACTAATCTCCTATGTGGGACCTTATCAAAGGCTTTCTGAAAGTCCAGGTACACTACATCCACTGGCTTTCCCGTGTCCATTTTCATAGTTACATCCTCAAAAAATCCCAGAAGGTTAGTCAGGCATGATTTCCCCTTCTTAAATCCATGCTGACTCGGACCTATCCTGCTACTGCTATCCAAATATGCCGCTATTTCATCTTTTATAATTGACTCCAGCATCTTCCCCACCATTGATGTCAGACTAACTGGTCTATAATTACCTGTTTTCTCTCTCTCTCTCTCTCCTTTCTTAAAAAGTGGGATAACATTAGCTACCCTCCAATCCGCAGGAACTGATCCTGAATCTATAGAACATTGGAAAATGTTTACCAATGCATCCACGATTTCTAGAGCTTCCTCCTTAAGTACCCTGGGATGCAGACCATCAGGCCCTGGGGATTTATCACCCTTCAGTCCCATCAGTTTACCCAACACCATTTTCTGCCTAATGCAAATTTCCTTCAGTTCCTCCATTACCCTTGGTCCTCTGGCCACTATTACATCTGGGAGATTGTTTGTGTTTTCCCTAGTGAAGACAGGTCCAAAGTACCCGTTCAGCTCGTCTGCCATTTCCTTGTTCCCCATAATAATTTCACCCGTTTCTGTCTTCAAGGGCCCAACTTTGGTCTTAACATATTGCCCTTTTAGTTATCTTCTGTTGCTCCTTAAAAGTCTCCCGATCCTCTGGCTTTCCGCTCATCCTTGCTATGTTATACTTCCTCTCTTTTATTTTTATACTGTTCTTGACTTCCCTTATCATCCACGTTCGCCCCTTACTCCCCTTAGAATCTTTCTTCCTCTTTGGAATGAACTGATCCTGCACCTTCTGTATTATTCCCAGAAATACCTGCCATTGTTGTTCCACTGTCATCCCTGCTAGGGTATCTTTCCAGTCAACTTTGGCCAGCTCCTCTCTCATGGATCCATAGTCCCCTTTGTTCAACTGTAATACTGAGACTTCCAATTTTCCCTTCTCCCTCTCAAATTGTAGATTAAAACTTATCATATTATGGTCACTACCTCGTAATGGCTCCTTTATCTCGAGTTCCCTTATCAAATCTGGCTCATTACACAACACTAAATACAGAATTGCTTTCTCCCTGGTAGGCTCTAATACAAGCTGCTCTAAAAATCCATCTCTGAGGCTCTCCACAAACTCCCTTTCTTGGGGTCCAGTGCCAACCTGATTTTCTCAATCTACCTGCATGTTGAAATCCCCCATAACAACTGTAGTATTATCTTTGTGACATGCCAATTTTAACTCTTGATTTAACTTGCACCCTATATCCAGGCTACTGTTTGGGGGCCTGTAGGTAACTCCCATTAGGGTCTTTTTGCTCTTACAGTTTTTCAGTTCTATCCATACTGACTCTACATCTCCTCATTCTGTGACCCCCTTCGCAAGTGACCGAATTTCATTCTTTACCAACAGAGCCACCCTACCCCTCTCTGCCAACCTGTCTGTCCTTTCGATAGGATGTATATCCCTGAATATTCATTTCCCAGCCCTGGTCCTCTTGCAGCCATGTCTGTTATTCCCACAACAATATACTTGCCAATTTCCAATTGAGCTTCAAGCTCATCCACTTTATTTCTCATACTCCGTGCATTCATATATATTACTTTTAATCCATTTAAAGTAATACTTTTACTCCCCTCACCTTTCACATCGATTCCTATTGCATTTGGCCATACTCTCCAATCCCTTCCTGAGCTTTCTGCCCCATTAATTCTGTTGGCTTTCTTAACTTTTCTTATTCTCTCTTTCCCTTTAATTCCATCCTTATATTTCCAGTTCGTCCCCTCCCCCGCCACTTCTTAGTTTAAACACACCCGTGTAGCCAAACCTGCCTGCCAGAATGCTGGTTCCCCCGTCTGTTAAGATGCAACCCATCCCTTCTGTACAATTCATCCTTACCCCGAAATAGATCCCAGTGGTCCAAGAATCTAAATCCCTGCCTCCTGCACCAGCTCCTCAGCCACACATTCAGATCCCCAATCTCCCTGTTCCTGTCCTCTCCAGCACAAGGAACTGAAAGCAAACTGGAGATAACTACCCTGGAAGTCCTGCTTTTCAGCCTTCTTCTGAGTTCTCTGAAGTCACGCTGCAGAATTTCTTTCCTCGTCCTCCAGACGTCATTTGTGCCGACATGCACCACCACTTCCAGCTATTCACCTTCACCCTTGAAGATGCTCTGCAATCAGTCTGTGGCGTCCTGGATCCTGGCACCAGGGAGGCATCACACCATCCTTAAATTCTGCCTGTTGCCGCAGAAACCCCTTTCTGTACCTCTCACTATGGAGTCCCCTACTACCACGGCTCTGCCTGACTTCTGTCTCCTCAGCTTTGTTTCAGCACCAATTTTTGACTTGCAGACCCGTCCGCCTCTCACACTGTTACTGTCTTCTGTCCTGACAGCTTCCAAGAGGGTGAACCTGTTTTCAAGAGGTACATCCCCCGGGGTCTCCTGTACTCCAATCATCCATCCCTCCCTCATCGTCCCCCTCCCCCCCCCTTCCGGTATCTTTGGTGTAACGACGCCACTGTTGGTCCTGTCCAGAAAACTCTCGGTTTCCCGGATGAACCTGAAGTCATCCAGTTGCCTCTCCAGTGCCTCAACACGGTCCTTCAGGAGTTGAACCTGGATACACTTTCCACATTTGTAGCAGCCAGAGGCACCATCAACATCCCTGACCTCCCACATCATGCAAGCAGCACACTGAATCAGTTGACCTGTCATTTCTTCACCACTTCTCACCCTCTCTAACTGTGGCGTAGTCTCCTTCCTCAGCCTCCTCGCCGAAGACACTCGAGACAAAGACTCGCACTTTTCTCACAAGGCACTTTCCTCGACAAGGCCACTCCCCGATATGCCGCTCCCCTAGATCAAACCTTGATTATATTGGCTAATATTTTGACTAATTCATTTCATTTGTCGCACCTCGTCCGACCTTGAACGTTTGTGTTGCTGGATGGTCCCGACTGATTTTTAAATCAACTGCTCCTTCTCAGCCAATCCCCTCACTCACTCCTTCATTTGTCACACCTCGGCCGACCTTGAACACTTGTAGAGTGACACTATTACAACTCAAGACATCAGACTTTTCAGTTCTGATCTCTTCTGTAAGGAGACTGTATGTTCTCCACCTGGAATGCGTGGGTTTTCTCTGGATGCTCCAGTTTTCTCCTACGGTCCAAAACATACCATTTAGTGGGTTAATTTGTCATTGTAAATTGCTCTGTGATCAGGCTAGCTTTAAATTGGCTGTTGCTGGGCAATATGGTTCGTAGGGCTGAAAGGGCCATTCTGCGCTGTTTCTCAATAAACAAATAATGGACATTGTACTTAGCCCTTCAGAACCACTGCACATAGTCACTGAACTTACCATTGACCTTTGCCTTTTGTCTTCAACACTGCACCAATTTTTACAATATAATTTGCATTTCCCTCAGATTATTTGAATTTTCATATTTCTGCTCCAACTGCAAAAATAAGGATTTTCTAAAATGCCTTGCTAAAATTCTATATCAGAATGAAGCATTCCCAGATTTCATTTGCTACTTCCTTTGAAGATTATTTTCTTTGATTTTCCAAATATGTTTCAAAGAACATCATTTAATTTAAGTGTCTTCTTCAATTTTAAAACAACAAAAAAATCAAGCTATTTTATTGATCTTTGCCATCCTTGGCAGAATCCTTGGAGGAAATATTTTTTATTTGCAAGGCTTCGTTCATTAGAAAGAAATAATGATAGTTTTGAAAAGCATGACATCTGGTTTGATTGCAATCAGAAAAATGTTGGCAGTGCATATATTTTTATTTGAGAAATTTACAGGGACATATTGACAGGTACTGAAGTTTTTTTTGCCTTTGTTTTAGAGCAAGCTATGAGAGTTGTTGAGAAATCTCGGCATATAATTAAGGAAACTTGAAAAATTGTGATAAGTTATTGCAGGTGAGCACAAAGGACTTGAGATAAGTTAAATGTAAGGGCAAAGATCAGGCAGATAAGGTGTGAATTGGTCCACTTCAGTAGGGAAATTTAATTGCATATCTGATGACTAATCAGCAAAAGAGATCAATGATTGTAAATAGCAAAGGCTCAATCTACTGTAAATCAATAATTTGATTGAGGGACCAAATGTTTTCAAGTATTTCCAAGGTTGCTGATGATGCATAATGAGGTGAATTTGAGAGTGATGATGGCGCTGGCTTCAAGCTTCATTACGAAGCTGAGTGAATGGGCAAGAACATGGCATTGGCAATATAATGTAGAAAACCGTGAAGTTATCCACTTGGGGGCACAAAATAGAAAAACAGATTTTCTTTTAGTTCTGAGTAATTGGGCACAATTGATGATTTAAGTATCCTTGAAGGTAAGTCACTGGAAACTAACTGGCAGGTGCAGCTACTGATGAAGGAAGCAAAGGGCATGCTGGTTTTTATGGAGAGAGGACTTGAGTACAGAAGTGAAGATGTCTTTCTGCAGTTATATAAGATGATTGATGACACCACACCTGTAGTAATTATAGAAGGAAGGATGTATTTTCAGTTGAGCTAATTCAATGAGCTTAATACCAGAAAAAAAAACAAAGAGCTGACTGTTGATGACAGGAGGAAGAAGTTGGGGGTCCATGAGCCAGTCCATATTAGGTGAGAAGAGGTGGAGAGGGTCAAAAGCTATATATTCCTTCGCATCAAAATATCAGAAGATATGTCTTTGGGTGTCATTACAAAGAAGGCACAACAGTAATTCTACTAACATAGATCTGATATGTCACCGAAATCTTTGACAAACTTCAAAAATGCACAGTGGAGATTATCCTAAATGGATGCATCATGATCGAGTATGGAAGTACCAATGCCAAGGAACAGAAAAAAAACTACAGAAAGTGATGGATACAGTCCAGTCTATCAGAGGTGAAGCCCTTCCCACCACTGAGTATATTTGTATTGAACACTGCCACAAGAAAGCACCATTCTTCATCAAAAATCTCTCACCATTTACATTGAACACTGCCAGGTTCAGGAACAGCCATTACCCTACAACCACTGGGCTCCTGAACTGGCATGGATAACTTCATTCACCACTACCCAGAAAAGATACTACGACATACAGACTCACTTTCAAAGACTCTTTACATCGCATGTTTTCAATTATTTTATTTACAGTTTTTCTTCTTTTGCACATTCGTCTTTATTTGTTCATGTAGGGTTTTTCTTTGTAAAAGTCTTTTGTGTTTCTTTTTTTGCTGTAAATGTCTACCAGAAAATGAACCTCAAGTTAGTATGCAGTAACATACAGTATATGTACTTTGATAACAATTTTATTTTTAACTTTGAACTTGAACTTTGAATGTTCATCATTCAGGTTTCAGGAAAGGTGGATTTGCCATTTCAAGAGTTCAGAAGAAATTTAACTGGGACTTACGCAATCCTCAACAAGCAGGAGGCAGTGAAGATGCTACCCCGGTTGAAGTGTCAAGAACCAGGGGACAGGGGCTTAGAATAATGGTATGCATTTAACTCTGAGTAAGGACAAAGTTCTTACCGTAGAGGTCTGAGCAGTCTCAGTCTTTAGGTTAATTCAAAACAGAGATTTGCAGTTTGCTGGATATTGAGGGGATCAAGGGATACTGGATTAATGCAGGAAAGTTACTTTCAAATACAAAGTAAACCAATATCTTGATGAATAATGGCTTAGGTTTAAAAGTTTAGATGGTTATATTTTTGTTCTTGTATGGTAATAATTAGTCAACTATAGATTTTCAATTTAAGGTGTGTGCTCAGCAGCTTCTGAATTGTCTTTGAAATTCCTGTCTGACAGCTCCATGCCTGTAGGTCATTCACTCTAAGGACGGGAGGGTCATTATCAAAACCAGATTTCATTGTGGATCTCCGAAGTCCCCCTAAGTTGCTGGTGGTCAACAGCTCCAGTCCATGTAGTGAATGTTCTACCTTGTCATGCAGTTTTGATGCAGCTGAGAACTTGTTTTGTCATTCACATCACTATCAAAATGGTAAAGAATAGCAAATTTCCTTCTTTAGAGGACATTCACAATGTTAGTTTGTTTCCAGCTACTATAACTAAAAATCACTATGCTATTGCAGCAAATGAATTTAAAGTTTTCAACAGCTGCAGTGGGATTTGAACTCACATGCTCACCTCATTGGCTAAAATGTACAATTTCTATTTTAATGTTAATCAATTTGCAGCACTGGATCTGGAGAAGTTTTGCACAAAATGTGACATCATTTAGACATTACCCTGGAGCTTAAGATCTGGGAAATCATGTTACAGAATCACAAAATGACAGTCCAATGGAGAATATAAAGAGGCCATTCAAAGTCCAAAGTCAAAGTGGAGTTATTGCCATGCGCACAAGTACACGCATGCACAGGTGCAGTGAGAAACTTACTTGGAGCAGCATCAGAGGCACATAGCATCATATAAGCAATATTCACAAGAAAACACAAATTAAGCATAAACTAAACACTATTCTATGAAGAAAGAATGCTATCAGAACAAAAAAAACTAAGCCCATTTAACTGCAAAGTGATGAAAATAGTCAGTGTGTTGCAAAACTCTAGTGCAGGGGAAGGCAACCTTAAGCACAGATGATTTTCTAGCATGCGTTATTCATTAATTTGCGGCAAAACATAACTAGAAGTATTTAAATGGATAATTCCCATATTTCAAGTTTTTCTTTTAAAATGGCATTTATCTGGCCCACCGTCTGCTCATTAATACGCGATCCGGCCCGCAGAGGCGAAAAGGTTGCCGACCCCTGCTCTAGTGATTAGGACTTCAAAAGGTAGGACAGAAGTAACACAACATTGATGAAAATAAATGTACGGATTTACAGAGGGTCTTAAAATTGTAGGATGTGTAGAACTCCAGAATAAAGAATTCAGATAGCATGATCATTGCAAACAGAAAATAACTCTCAGATATGTTAGAAGATAGAACTGGAGAAACAAAAAAGTGGAAGATCACTGTAGATCCTGCAGTGATTTGCCCCACTGATATATAGGTAAACATAACGATCTAAATCAAGGAACTAATGGAGAGGCTTCAAAGGTTCAATAGAATAGTACAGCACAGTACAGGCCCTTCGGACCACAATGTTGTGCCGACCCTCAAACCCTGCCTCCCATATAAGCCCCCACCTTAAGTTCCTCCATACACCTGTCTAGTAGTCTCTTAAACTTCACTAGTGTATCTGCCTCCACCACCGACTCAGGCAGTGCATTCCACGCACCAACCACTCTGAGTAAAAAATCTTCCTCTAATATCCCCCTTGAACTTCCCACCCCTTACCTTAAAGCCATGTCCTCTTGTATTGAGCAGTGGTGCCCTGGGGAAGAGGCGCTGGCTGTCCACTCTATCTATTCCTCTTATTATCTTGTACACCTCTATCATGTCTCCTCTCATCCTCCTTCTCTCCAAAGAGTAAAGCCCTAGCTCCCTTAATCTCTGATCATAATGCATACTCTCTAAACCAGGCAGCATCCTGGTAAATCTCCTCTGTACCCTTTCCAATGCTTCCACATCCTTCCTATAGTGAGGCGACCAGAAGTGGACAGAGTACTCCAAGTGTGGCCGAACCAGAGTTTTATAGAGCTGCATCATTACATTGCGACTCTTAAACTCTATCCCTCGAATTATGAAAGCTAACACCTCATAAGCTTTCTTAACTACCCTATCCACCTGTGAGGCAATTTTCAGGGATCTGTAGATAGGTACCCCTAGATCCCTCTGCTCCTCCACACTACCAAGTATCCTGCCATTTACTTTGTACTCTGCCTTGGAGTTTGTCCTTCCAAAGTGTACCACCTCACAGTTCTCTGGGTTGAACTCCATCTGCCACTTCTCAGCCCACTTCTGCATCCTATCAATGTCTCTCTGCAATCTTTGACAATCCTCTACACTATCTACAACACCACCAACCTTTGTGTCGTCTGCAAACTTGCCAACCCACCCTTCTACCCCCACATCCAGGTCATTAATAAAAATCATGAAAAATAGAGGTCCCAGAACAGAAAATTGTGTGACACCACTAGTCATAATCCTCCAATCCGAATGTACTCCCTCCACCACGACCCTCTGCCTTCTGCAGGCAAGCCAATTCTGAATCCACCTGGCCAAGCTTCCCTGGATCCCATGCCTTCTGACTTTCTGAATAAGCCTACCATGTGGAACCTTGTCAAATGCCTAACTAAAATCCATATAGATCACATACACTGCACTACCCTCGTCTATATGCCTGGTCACATCCTCAAAGAACTCTATCTGGTTTGTTAGACATGATCTGCCCTTCACAAAGCCATGCTGACTGTCCCTGATCTGACCATGATTCTCTAAATGCCCATAGATCCTATCTCTAAGAATCTTTTCCAATAGCTTTCCCACCACAGACGTAAGGCCCATTGTCAATAATTACCTGGACTATCCCTACTAGCTTTTTTGAACAAGGGGACAACATTCACTACCTCCAATCCTCCGGTACCATTCCCGTGGACAACGAGGACATAAAGATCCTTGCCAGAGGCTCAGCAATCTCTTCCCTTGCCTTGTGGAGCAGCCTGGGGAATATTCCGTCAGGCCCCGGGGATTTATCCTCCTAATGAATTTTAACAACTCCAACACCTCCTCTCCCTTAATATCAACATGCTCCAGAACATCAACCTCACTCATATTGTCCTTACCATCAAGTTCCCTCTCATTGGTGAAGTATTTATTGAGGACCTCGCTCACTTCCACGGCCTCCAGACACATCTTCCCACCTTTATCTCTAATCGATACAAACTTCACTCCTGTCATCCTTTTTTTCTTCACATTATTGAAGAATGCCTTGGGGTTTTCTTCACCCTACTCACCAAGGCCTTCTCATGCCTCCTTGCTCTTCTCAGCCCCTTCTTAAGTCCCTTTCTTGCTTCCCTATATTCCTCAATAGACCCATCTGATCCTTGTTTCCTAAACCCACTGAGAGATTGGTGACCTGACCTGGTTCATTACCTAGTACTAGATCTAGTATAGCATTCCCCCTAGTCGGCCTGTCCACATACTGTGACAGGAATCCATCCTGGACACACTTAACAAACTCTGCCCCATCTAAACCCTTGGAACTAATCAGGTGCCAATCAATGTTAGGGAAGTTAAAGTCACCCATGATAACAACCCTGTTATTTTTGCACCTTTCCAAAATCTGCCTCCCAATCTGCTCCTCTGTATCTCTGCTGCTACCAGGGGACCTATAGAATACCCCCAGTAGAGTAACTGCTCCCTTCCTGTTCCTGACTTCCACCCATACTGACTCAAAAGAGGATCCTGACATTACCCACCTTTTCTGTAGCTGTAATAGTATCCCTGACCAGTAATGCCACCCCTCCTCCCCTTTTTCTGCCCTCCCTATCTCTTTTAAAGCACTGAAATCCAGGAATATTGAGAATCCATTCCTGCCCTGGTGCCAGCCAAGTCTCTGAAATGGCCACTACATCATAATTCCATGTATGTATCCAAGCTCTCAGTTCATCACCTTTGTTCCTGATGCTTCTTGTATTGAGGTACACACATTTCATCCCTTCTACCTTACTGTCTTTACACTGTTTCTTCTGCTTCTCTTTCCTCAAAGCCTCTCTATATGTTAGATCTGGCTTTACTCCATACACTTCTTCCACTGCTCTATCGCTCTGGGTCCCATCCCCCTTGCAAATTAGTTTAAACCCTCCCGAACCATGCTAGCAAACCTACCTGCAAGGATATTGCTCCCCCTCGAGTTCAGGTGCACCCCATCCAACCTGTACAGGTCCCACCTTCCCCAGAAGAGATCCCAATAGTCCAAAAATCTAAAACCCTGCTCCCTGCACCAACTCCTCAGCCACGCATTCAACTGCCATCTCCTTCAATTCTTAGCATCACTGTCACGTAGCACTGACAGCAATCCTGAGAACGCCACCCTTGAGGTCCTGATCTTCAGCCTTCTGCCTAGTTCCCGAAACTCACACTTCAGGACATCATCCCTCTTCCTGACTATGTCGTTGTTCCCAACATGTATCACGACTTCTGGTTGCTTTCCCTCTTGTACCAAGATGTCGTGCATCCGGTCAGAGACATCCCGGACCCTGACACCCGGGAGGCAACAAACCATGCGGGCGTCCTTCTCACGTCCACAAAATCTCCTGTCTGCTCCCCTGACTATAGAGTCTCCAATGACGACAGCTCTCCTCTTCTCCGTCCCACCCTTCTGCACCACAGGGTCAGACTCAGTGCCAGAGGCCCTGCCACCGTGGCTCACACCTGGTTGGTCGTCCCCACCAACAGTATCCAGGACGGTAAACTTATTATTCAGGGGAATGGCTACAGGGGTGCCCTGCACTACCTGTCTTCTCACCTTCACTTTTCCCCCTCTGACTGTCACCCAACGACCTGCTTCCGACAGCCTAGGTGTGACTACCTCCCTGTAGCTCTCATCTATGACTGCCTCATTCTCCCTTATGAGTCGAAGGTCATCCAGCTGCTGCTCCAGATTCCTTATACGGTCTTCCAGGTCGCACAGCCGTATGCACTTCTGGCAGAGGTGACTCTGCAGGAGAGGGGCATTCCCCCAAGACTGCCACATCTCACATGAGAGGCACATCACCGTCTCAAGAGGCATTGTAAAAACTAACTGCGAGCAAGCTTGTCCTCTGCCTCTTCTTGTCAAAGCCTCAAAGCTCCACTCCTTCACTGGCCCACTCACTCACTAGCCGCTTTCCACTGGCCACTTCGCTTCAGCTATCCCTCTATTTATCTGATTGAGTTTTTCAAAATGCTCGGTCACCTAACCTCGATTGCCCAATCAGCTGCTTTCTGCTGAGTCTGATCTATTCAAATCTTGATTGACTTGATTGCACAGACCAACTGCCAAAACTGCCAGAATCTCTCGAGTCAAAGTCTCAATGGTTCATTTATCATCAAAGTAAGCATGCAGTATATGACTTTGAGATTCTTCTAACAACAGGACATTGATAGGATGCAAAACTGGGCTGAGAAGTGGTTCATTTTGGTAGGTCAAATATGATGGCTGAATATAGTATTAATGGTAAGACTCTTGGCAGTGTGGAAGATCAGAGGGATCTTGGGGTCCGAGTCCATAGGACACTCAAAGCTGCTACACAGGTTGACTCTGTAGTTAAGAAGCCATACGGTGTATTGGCCTTCATCAATCGTGGGATTAAGTTTAAGAGCCAAGAGGTAATGTTGCAGCTATATAGGACCCTAGTCAGGATCCACTTGAAGTATTGTGCTCAATTCTGGTCGCCTCACTATAGGAAGGACATGGAAACCATAGAAAGGGTGCAGAGGAGATTTACAAGGATGTTGCCTGGATTGGGGAGCATGCCTTATGAGAATAGGTTGAGTGAACTCGACCTTTTCTCCTTGGAGCGATGGAAATGAGAGGTGATTTGATAGAGGTGTACAAGATAATGAGGGGCATTGACCATGTGATAGTCAGAAGCTTTTCCCCAGGGCTGAAATGGCTAGCACAAGATGGCATAGTTTTAAGATGCTTGGAAGTAGGTACAGAGGAGATGTCAGGAGTAAGTTTTTTTTTTAAAGCAGAGAGTGGTGAGTGTGTGGAATGGGCTGCCGGCAGTGGTGGTGGAGTCGGAAACAATTGGGTCTTTTAAGAGACTCCGGGATGGCTACATGGAGCTTAGAAAAACAGAGGGCTATGGGTAAAGCCTAGGTAGCTCTAAGGTAGGGACATATTTGGCACTGCTTTGTGGGCTGAAGGGCCTGTATTGTGCACTGTGTTTCTATGTTCCTTCAGATAGCCACAAACCAGAATAAAACCATAGAAGTCAATTCAGAGAGAAACAGCAAACCCACCAGCACAACCATCAACCCTCAAACACCCCGCCACCCCCAAAGAAAAAGCAAAAGAACATTGATCCCCCCAATCCCCTTTCCTTGTACAGAATCATCAAGAAGAATGAGAAAGAACAGCAAAACACAGAATATATAAACCATTGGCAAGGCAGTCATTCTGAGGTAAAGTTTCATCCTCTGTTGCATGTGTATTAAATGCTGTCTGTTTTCAATTGAGCTGAATTTCTACAGTGAATTTCAACAGACTATTAGTAAAATATCATACATTTAGCAATATATGCCCAATGAGAGAGATATTTCTCCCATTTTGTTCTCTAGTCGTGGCAATTGATCAGCTCAAGATTAACAGATTTTGCTGAGAACTTGCTGTTCAATTGCACAATTTGGAAAGCCCGAGTTCGTCCCAAACTTAATTTTAGTCTTGCATCAGCTAGCTTTGTGTCACTATCTAAGTCAATTTGATTGACCAACATCAGCAATTTAAATCCCTGGATGGTATTTTCCTTCAATATGTTCTCTCAATAAAATCTTTCCAAGTACAGAGGGTTGTCAGTTTGCAACTTTGAGGTCGTAAATAGAAACAAACAGTTCTTCATATTTACACCTAGGTCAAAGTGGTTTTTACAGTTGAACCTAAAGCTTTGCAAAGATTTCTTCATATGGAGACCAAAAGGATTCATTTAAAATATCAACGGCTTTATTTTCCACTTAACTCTGGACCTCTGGAAATTTCTGGAGATCTCTCACTGGCAAACCCACAACTGCATTTTCTTGTTTGTAACATAACTAGACAATTCTGATGTATTATAATCCACTTGTAAGTCAATATTTCTCTCCATAGCTGCTGCCTATTCTGCTGGATATATCCAGGATTCCTTTCCGTTTTGAGGTTTCCTGTAATTGTGTGTTCTGTAACTCACAGTTCCAGCAACTTATATATTTTTTTCTATCTAAATGTCCCTATTCATCTCTCAACTATTTGGTTCCAGAAGTATCCATCCCATTAGCAGCTTTCTTTTTTTTTTCTTTCTGTATCCATCTGCTTCTCTGCAAATTAAAACTTGGCCATTTTCTCATTTTTCCAGTTGGTTGTCCTGAAATATTAACTTCTTTTCCCCCTCCACAAACATCATCTGACCTGCTGAATGTTTTCAGGGTTGTCTGTTAGATTTCTTTTAGATTTAGAAATCTTTTAGATTTCCAGCAGTTTAGTTTTCAACAACATTTTTAGGCGTGCACATGATTTCACAAAGACAAACATTCACTGTAATTGTTGCAAGGACAAGGCTGAGGACGAACCCAAGTGCAGGACACAGGCATGGAGGTAGAGAGTCATGAGGCATTAGCACCACTGCAAACGGGAAACCGGTATCCAAGAGAGTCTTTACATGGAGACAATGTTTACGTAGAATATTCAGGAAATGATGCAGAGCTTGGAACTGACAGTCCCAAGGAATCACAAAACAAGGTTTACTCTTACTAGAGTTGACCAACAAATTGGCAAAGCATGGCTGTGCTGCCCGAGTTTTATCCTATATTCGCTAATGGGAACCAGGTGTGCTGCAATTAGTGGAACTGGGAATGCTTGGAAATCTGACGAGGGGATTAAGGCTCAATTAAGGGGGTAATAGCAAGATGGGGAATTGCCGGATGGGACCATGACAGTACCCTTCCTTCAACAGGAGCCTCCAGGCTATTCTCCAGGCATGTCCGGATGGTCCCGATGGAAGACTTGGATGAGGGAGAGGTCCAGGATGAAGGAGCGGGGAACCCAGGAACGCTCGTCTGGGCTGTACCCTTCCCAGTTGACCAGGTATTGGAGGCCCCTCCCCCGACGGTGCACATCTAGTAGCTGCCGGACGGTGTATGCCAGATGGTTGTCGATGATCCCGGCGAGTGTAGGGGTTTCGATCAGAGGACACAAGGGGCTGACGGAAAGTGGTTTTAATTGGGAAACATGAAAAGTAGGGTTGATGTGCATAATCTTGGTAGCTTAAGTCGGACTGCTGTGGAGTTGATGATACTTTCCACCTTGAAAGGTCCCAGGAAGTGATGGGTGAGTTTCTTAGGCTCATTTTTGAGAGGGATGTCTTTGGATGAAAGCCACACCATCTGCCCAGGTCAATACTCAGGCGCAGGAGTCCGGTGTCGATCGGCAATCCTCCTATTGCGATCGGCTGATCCGAGCAGGGCCGTGCGTGTGTCCTCTCAAACCTTGTGGCACCGATCAATATGGACCCGAACAGGTGGCACCGCAATCTCCACTTATTGCGTGGGGAACATTGGGGGTTGGGACCTAAGGGTGCACTCGAACGGAGACCTTCCGATGGCAGTACAAACTAGAGAGTTGTGGGCGTACTCAACCCACGCGAGGTGGTCACTCCAGGGAAAAGTGTTGTTGGTTGTAATACAACGTAGCATCACCTCCAAGTCCTGGTTCACCCATTCCATTAGCCCATTCGTCTGTGGGTGGAAGCTGGATGACAGGCTGACCGAGGCACCCACGGTTTGACAGAAGGCCTTCCATACCTGTGAGATGAATTGGAGACCTCAATCGGAGACGATGTCCGCAGGGATTCTGTGGATGCGAAAGACGTGGCGGACGAGAAGGTCTGCGGTTTCCTGAGCAGAAGGGAGTTTAGGGAGGGCTACAAAGTGCACCATCTTGGAGAACCAGTCTGCCATGGTGAGTACTGTGGTGTTTCTGTGTGAAGGGGGTAGACTGGTGACGAAATCTAGAGTGATGTGCGACCAGGGACGACCAGGGACAGGTAGGGGATGAAGTAATCCCACAGGTGACCGATGGAAGTCTTTTCCATGGGCACAAACGGAACATAGGAACGGGTATCCACCTCCATGGAAGGCCACCAAAAGTGTCTTTTCAGGAGAGCCAGTGTCTGATTACTCCCGGGATGCCAGGCGAACCGAGACGTGCGCCCCCACTGGAGAACCTGAGATCTGACAGAATCAGGCACAAAAAGGCGATCGGTGGGTCCATTGCCGGGGTCAGGGTCGTCCTGTTGGGCTTCCTTTACAATGGACTCAATCTCCCAAGTGAGGGTTGTCACCACACAGGACAGTGGGAGGATAGTCTCTGGGCTGGATGTGTCCTCCTTGGAGTTGTATTGGCGGGAGAGCGAGTCCGGCTTCTCATTCTTGGACCCTGGATGGTATGTGAGGGAAAACTTGGTCCATCCAAAAAATAATGCCCAACGGGCCTCGCAGGAGTTCAAACGTTTGGCAGTCTGAATATATCCCAAGTTCTTATGATCAGTCCAAGCAATAAACGGGTGTTCCGCCCCCTCCAGCCAGTGCCTCCACTCCTCCAATGCTAGCTTTACCGCCAGTAGTTCCTGATTCCCCACGTTGTAATTCCGCTCGGCGGCGGACAGTCGGCGAGAAAAGAAGGCACAGGGATGAAGCTTTTTCCTCCGGACTTGATCGATGGGACAGGACTGCTCCTACCCTGGAGTCAGAGGCGTCAACCTCAACAATGAATTGACGGGAGGGGTCCATTTGGACCAGGATGGGAGCGGTTGTGAACCCCCTCTTCAGATCAGTGAATGCCAAATCAGCCTCGGAGTCCCAACGAAAAGCTGTGGTAAGCGAGGCAAGTTGGGTAAGGGGTACCGCCACCCGACTGTAATCCCTGATAAATCGGAAATAAAAATTTGAAAACCCTAAAAAATGCTGAAGTTGTTTGCGGGTCATGGGGCTAGGCCATTCTTCCACCGTCTGGATCTTCTCGGGATCTGCCCTCACCTGCCCGCTCTCGATGATGTAACACAGAAAGCTGACCAAAGGAACATGGAACTCACATTTCGCCGCCTTCACAAGTAACTTGTTCTCCCACAGTCTCTGGAGGAGTAGATGGACATGGTGAATGTGTTTCTGGGGGCTGCTAGAAAATAATAAGATATCATCTAGGTAGACAAACAGGAAGCAATTAATAAAGTCCCTCAGTACATCATTGATTAGGGCTTGAAAAACGGTGGGGGCATTGGTGAGGCCAAACGGCATGACCAAGTATTCGAAGTGGCCCAAAGGTGTATTAAAGGCTATCTTCCACTTGTCTCCCTCCCTCATCCTGACTAGATGGTAGGCGCTATGAAGGTCCAACTTCGAGAAGATGGTGGCTCCGTGAAGTGGTTCAATTGCCGAGTTAATGAGGGGAAGTGGGTACTTATTTTTAACTGTTATATTGTTTAGGCCTCAGCAATCAATACAGGGATGAAGTGACCCATCCTTCTTCTCTATGAAGAAAAAACGGTGCCCATCAGGGAGGAAGAAGGTTGAATAATGCCTGCTGCGAGGGACTCACTAATGTATTTCTCCATGGCTTCTCTCTCCAGTTCAGGACAAGTTATAAAGACGACTGGTGGGTAACGAGGCCCCGGGGATAAGGTCGATAGTGCAATCATACAGGCGATGAGGAGGCAGGGAGAGAGCCCGTTGTTTGCTGAATACCTGTCCGAGGTCATAGTATTCTGCGGGGACTGCAGACATGTCGAGGGGTTCCAAAACAGGCAGGGTCACGGTAGCCTCCCTAGGGGATGGAGCCGACCGCAGACAGGTGGCGTGGCAAAATGGGCTCCAGCTGGCTATCCTCCCGGTAGACCTGTCGATGTAGGGGATGTGGTGGTTCTGCCAGGGATATCCTAGAACTACAGGGGCTTGAAGAGAATGGATGAGATTAAATTGTACCTCCTCTTAATCGTTTCCGGACAGAATCGAAATCAGGGGTGGCATACAGTGGGTAACCCAAGCCAGCAGTTTTCCGTACAGCGCCCGGGCCTCCAGAGGGGTACTTAACAGCTCCCGAGGTATTCTGGCCCGGGAGGCTATGTCCTTGTCCAGCAGATTTCCCTCGGCACCGGAATCCACCAAGGTGGATAGGGACAGGGACAGTTGTTGATAATTCACGGTAGCCAGGATCTGCATCCAGGTCTGGGGGACTGAAGGGAGTGTCGTCCGGCTCACCAGGGTCCCCCTTTCTACTGATAAGCCCTCCCTTTTGGCCCCAAAGGGACAGGTATCCAAGAAATGTCCCGGCTGGCCGATCTGCCTCCGAAGTCGTTCGGCAGGGGAGAGACGGTTCCGCCCCAGCTGCATCGGTTCCTCCTCCAGGGTAGTGGGGATGGTCGGAGCAGGACCTATACTTGGAGTGGCTGGGGAAGGGAGGCTGGCTGAAGATGGTAAGGTGAGACGTGGGCTGATCCAAGGTGTGGGGCAACTGGTCTTCTCTCAGATGCTCTTGAAGTCGATTATCGAGCATGGTGGCTAGAGAGATCAGAAAGTCCAGGCTGCTCCCTCGTCATCCCTCGCTGCCAGTTCATCTTCTATCCTACCTGAGAGGCCCTGTCGGAACACTTCCTGTAGTGCCTCGTCATTCCACCCAGAGTCGGCTGCTAATGTTCTGAATTCGATGGAGTATTTTGCTGTGCTTTGCGAACCCTGACAGAGAGTTAGCAAGTGCTTAGCGGCGTCCTTACCGTGAATGGGCTGTTCAAAAACCTTCCTCATTTTGGAGACAAAGGAGGGGAATTAGGAACAGACCTCTAGTCCAGGTGTCCCCAACCTTTTTTGCACTGCGGACCGGTTTAATATTGACAATATTCTTGCGGACCGGCCGACCTGGTGGGGGTGGGGGGGGTGGGGTGGGTAGGGTTGCCAACGGACAAGAGTAGCAGTCAAATACGTTGTGTTTACCCAGAGAAAGACTACAATGACTATGAAACCTTGCACAGGCACCAGTGTGCATTCGTGACCTGCGCGTGCATGTGTGTGCTGATTTTTTTCTGCAAATCGTTTTTGGCGATTCTCTCGGGAGGGTGGTGTTAATCACGACTGGAATATAGGTGATAAGTGGCTAATACACTCAATTTCATTTCTAAAAGGGTTTATCTAACAAAGCAGAAAACTCTGCTTTCCAGAAAAATGTTGGAAATGGAAGCAACGTTTTTAGTGCTTTCGTGGCTACCTCAGGATATTCAGCCTTGACTTTGATCCAGAATGCCGGCAGAGTTGTTATGTCAAACATACTTTTCAGCCCGCCGTCCTTCACAAGCTCGAGGAGTTGATCTCCTTCCCACGCTGACATGGATGATGCCCGGGTAATGACCTTGCATGCGTTCAAGCTCAGCAGGATGTGACAGGGAATGAGGAAAGGTGCAGCTGACTCCTATCACCAAATCATATCCTTTCCTCGGGGTCCGGTAGCGCATGCTTTGCGGCCCGGTGGTTAGGGACCGCTGCTCTAGTCAGTTGTCCCAGATCGCGATGGCCTATGCCAAGGCATCCCCTCGTAACAGCCCCATAATGTATGCAGTCTTTGATCTGTCCGAGGTGTACGTATGTGGCTGTTGCTCAAAGACCAAAGATTATTGTAATAAAAAGGCCTGGCACTTCCCTAGGTCCCCAGTATAAGGTTCCGGTTCAGGTACGTACAGCTCTCAAGGGGATTGTGTTGCTGATCTAAGGGGCATAACCATCCCAGGCTGTGTAGTTTGGTCAGACGAGGTTCTTGGAAGGGATGGAGTAAGGGAAGCAGATACCCGGTCAACCTGCTCACTGACCTTCCTCACATTCATAGACAGCGCACAAAGGTTTTCTGTGACTTCTTTGAGCAGTTGGTTGTGGGCACTCAGTAGGTAGCCCTGGCTGGCGAGGGCCTGTTGCACAAGGTTCATGTCCACTGGGTTCATTCTTGGCCAGTTCGTTCTGTTGCAAGGACGAGGCCGAGGACGAACCCAAGTGCAGGACACAGGCGCAGAGGCAGTGTTGTGAAGCATTAGCACTGCCACGGACGGGGAACCGGTATCCAGGAGAGTCTTTACACAGAGACAAGGTTTACATAGAGTATCCAGGAAATGATGCGGAGCTTAGAACTGACAGCCCCAAGGGATCAGGAAACGATGTTTACTCACACTGGAGTCAACCAACAAACTGACAAATCATGGCTGTGCCACCTGAGTTTCATCCTATGTTCACTGATGGGAACCAGGTGTGTTGTAATTAGTGGAACCGGGAATGATTGGAAATCAGATGAGGGGATTAAGGCCCAATCAAGGAGGTAATAGCATGATGGGGAATTGCCAGACAGGACTATGACAGTAATATGTGGAATGTTTTGCTACATTGATTCATCTGGCAGAATAAGGTGACGTGGCATCATAACGGTTAGAGCAATGATTTACATAGCGCCAGCCTTAAGATCAGGGTTCGATTCCCACTGCTGTCTGTAAAGGGTTTGTACATTCTCCCTGTCACTTCATGAGTTTTCTCCAGGTGTGCTGGTTTCCTTCCACACTCCGAAGACACATTGGTCAGGGTTAATGAGTTGGGCATGCTATGTTGGCATAGCAACACTTGCAGGCTGCCCAGCACAATCCTCGCTGATTTGATTTGATGCAAATGTTACATTTCACTGTACGGTTTCAATGTACACATGACAAATAGAACTAATCATTAATGTTATTCTTTAATCTTCAATTATCCCTCAATATACTGTCTCACCTGCAAACGATCGGCTGGATTCCCAGCTGTCATGTCCTGTAAGGAAAGAGTTAAACGTGATTCCTCGTTGGTGTATGCTAAAATAAAACGGAAACGGAGAGTGAGGATTTTCTCTTTGCTACTCCATCATTGGTAGGAGCATCACCTGATCTATCCCCAAGCCAGTCCATTCATGAAGTGGGCCAAGATTATTTTCTATCTTTAGAGCAAACAGGAATGTAGATGCAAATCGTATTGAGATGTAGTGCGTTTCAACTTTTTTTTAAATCTTTCTGGATGTGGGCATTGCTAGGAAGTCCAGCGTTTATTTCTCATTCCTAGTTGTCTTCGATATCTTGCTCCAAACAGGTTTCAATCATAATATTACTCAAGAAGAACGCGGTAACCTCCCTCAATGACCTCTATACAGAAGCACTTACATCCATTGTGCTGAAGTGCTTTGAGAAGTTGGTCATGAAGTATATCAACTCCTGCCTGAGGAGTGACCTGAATCTGCTGCAGTTTACCTTTCATTGCAGCAGCAGATGCCATTTCATTCAGCACTGTAACATCTGGGCAATGAATCACTTGACCACTGTTAATCCATCATGAAGATGTATACCAGGCCATCCCATGCCATCACTTTGGGAAGTCTGACCACCTGATGCACTTGTACTCCCAGCGTATAGGCATAGACTAAAAACTGCAGCACCAGTGATGAGGACCAAGCTTGTATGATCAAGGGAGGTGACAGGACTGCTTACAGGACTCCTTTGAGTCAATGGACTGGACAAAATTCAGGGATTTCATTTTTGAACCTGAATGAAAATGCCACAGTTCATCAAAATTTCTGTGGATGAGTGTGTGCCTTCAGGACATATTGCATATATACAAATCAAAGGCCATGAATGAACTAGGAGTTTCATAGTCTGCTGAGTTCTAGATCTGTAGCATTCAAGACTGGTCATCCAGAACTATACAAGAAGTGTATGTATGACCTATGGTAGTAGGCTACATTAAGGGTGGAAAAAAAACATTCAAATTGAGGCTAGAGATGTAATCGGATGCATGTTAGCTCTGCCAGGGTTTGTATGCCATTATATCCTACAAAGTGAACCTAACATTATGAATGGCTGTAATGCTTCACTCACAAATAAGATCAATGCCTTTTATGTATGATTTGAAAGGAGAATAAAACTACATCTATACAAATCCCTGCAGCATCTGGTGACCTTATGTTCTCTGTCTTGGAGGACATCATCAGAACATCTTTCAAGAGGGTGAACCCTCACAAGATGTCAGTCACCTTTGGTGTACCTGGTACAGCTCTGAAAACCTGTGCCAACAAACTGGTGGGAGTGTTCAAGGACATCTTCAATCTCTCACTGCAGAAGTTGGAGGTTCCCATCTGCTTCAAAGTGGTGACAGTCATACCAGTGCCCAAGAAGAACAGGGTGAACTCCCTCAATAACTATTGTTCAGTGGCACTCACATGATGAAGTACTTTGAGAGATTATTCTTTGTTAAAATCAACTCCTGCCTAGGCAAGGACCTAGACTCACTGCAATTTGTCTATCGTCACAATAGTTCTACAGTGGATTAAATCGCACTGGCTCTCCACTCAGCCTTGGATTACCCGGATGATTGTAATACCTTTGCGAAGCTACTGTTTATTGAATACATCTCAGCATTTAACATGATTATACCTTCCATTCTAATCAAAAAATCTCCAAATCCTGCACCTCTCTACCTCTCTCTGCAACTGGATCCTTGACTTCCTCACGGGGAGACCACAGTAGGTGCAGATCGTAAATAACATTTCCTTCTCGCTGACCATTAATATTGGCACACCTCAAGAATGAAGGCTTAGCTCACTGCTCTGCTCTCTCTACATCCACAACTGTGTCATTAGGCACAGCTCAAATGGCATTGATAAACTGGCCAATGACACAATTATTGTTGACAAAATTTCAGAAGGCGATGAGGAGGCATACAGGAGCAAGATAGATCAGCTGCTTGTTGCGTGGTATCACAGCAACAACCTTGTACTCAATATCAGTAAGACCAAGGAATTGATTGTGGATTTCAGGAAGGGGAAGTCGAGGGAACATGAAACAGTTCTCAGTAAGGGATCATCAGTGGAGAGGGTATGCACTTTTAACTTCTTGGGTGTCACCATCTCTGAGAACCTATCCAGGGCCAAACACATTAATGGAATTACAAAGAAGGTACACCAGCAAATATATTTAATCAGGAGTTTGTGGAGAATTGGTATGTCACCAAAGACACTCACAAATTTCTACAGATTTACTCTGGAGAGCATTCTGACTTGTTGTATTACATATAGTATGGAGGGGCCACTGCACAGAATCGGAAAAAAGCTGCAGAAAGTTGTAAACTCAGCCATCTCTATCATAGGCACTAGCTTCCCCAGCATCAAGGACACCTTCAAAAGGCGATGCCTCAAAATGAGGCATCCATCATTAAGGAGGCCCTTCATGCAGGAAGTGCCCTCTTCTCATTGCTACCATTAATCAGGAAGCACAGGAGCTTGAAGACAAGTGCTTCAGGAACAGCGTCTTCCCCTCTACCATCAGATTTCTGAGCTCTTCCACAGTCCTCTTTCCCCTCTTTTTTTGCACTACTGATTTAATTTTTTGTACATATTTCTTATTATAATTTATTAATTTTTAAAAATTATTATTATGTGTTGCAACAAACTGCCAGTGACATTAAACCTGATTCTGAATCTGAGGATGCATACATTATTGACTACAGATTTATTATCACCGGCATGTGACGTGAAATTTGTTATCTTAGCAGAAGCAGTTCAATGCAATACATAATCTAGCAGAGAGAGAAAAATAATAATAATAAATAAAATAAAACATAATAATAATTAAACAAGTAAATCAATTACGTATATTAGATTAGATTATGACACAGTCCTTGTTTATTGTCATTTAGAAATGCATGCATTAAGAAATGATACATTGAATAAGTTATTAAAAATGCATCATTCAATACTGTCATCTCCACAAAACTAATCACTAAGTTTCAAGACTTAGTCTTTGGTGCTTCCCTGTGCAACTGGACCCTTGATTTTCTCCATTTGGATTGGTAACAACATTGTCATCAGCCCAGGTCAACCACAAGGCTGTGTGCTTAGCCCCCTGCACTATTCCCTTCGTACCTTTGAGCATGTTTCTAAGTCAGTTCTAATGCCATATTTAAGTGTACTGATGTCACCACTGTCATTAGTCGAATCCAAGGTGGTGACAAATGGGCATATAAGAGAGAGTTTGAAAATCTAGTGGAATGGTGCCACAACAACCTCTCAATCAATGTCAACAAAAGTGATGAACTGGTTATTAATTACAGGAGGAAGAAGCTGCAGGTCCATGAGCAAGTCCTCATTGGGGATCTGAGGTGGAGAGAGTGAGTAACTTTAAATTCCCTGGTGTCAGCATATCAGAGGATCTGCACTCGGACCAGAAGGCACAGAGAAGGCATGATATTGCCCCTACTTACTTTTATGATTGTATAAATTTGACATGTCATTTAAAACTCTGACCAACTTCTATAGATGCACAGTGGAGAGTATTCTGATTGGTTGTTTCATGGTTTGATGGAAACAGCAATGCCCAGGAAAAGAAAAACTCTACAGAAGGTGGTGGATATAACCCACCTCATCACAAGCAAAGCGCTCCCCACAATTACAAAATTCTAAAGGGAGCACTGCCACAAAAAAAAAGCATCCATCATCAAGAACCCCATCACACAGGCCTGACCTCTTCTCGCTACTATCATCAAGTAGGAGGTACAAGACCCTTAGCTGGCACACACCAGGTTCAAGAGCAGACATTACTCTATAACCATTACACTCCTGAACTTGAGTGGATAACTTCACTCAGCTCAATGCTGAACAAATCCACAAACTGTAGACTAACTTTCATGGAATCTACAACTCATGTCCCCACCATTTTTCTTAATTTACACAATTCGTCTTCTTCTGCACATTCGTTTTTTGTCAGTCTTTGATTATGTATAGTTTTCATAAATTGCAATATTTTTCTTCATTTTCCAGAAATAACCCTCAAGATAATATATGATGACATATATGTATGTACTTTGATAATAAATGTAATTTGACTTTGAGTCACCTTCCTGGATAGCTGCAGTACTTCTTGTGGAGGTGCTCCGACTCTTCTGTTGGAAAGGGAATTAGACTCAACGAATAAGTCACAGAGGGATTGTCTACGGAGTCCCTGTGGGTGGAAGTTAGGAACAGGAAGGGGTCAATAACTCATACTGGATGTTTTTTGTAGACCACCCAATAGAAACAGGGACATTGAGGAGCAGGTAGGGAGACAGATTCTGCAAAGGTGTAATAATAACAGGGCTGTCGTGATAATTTCCCAGATATCAATTGGCATCTCCCTAGAGTGAGAGGTTTAGATGGGGTGGAGTTTGTTAGGTGTATTCCGGAAGGTTTCTTGACATAATATGAGAGCAGAGGCTGTATTTGATTTGGTATTGGGAAATGAAACTGATCAGGTGTCAGATCTCTCAGTGGGAGAGCATTTTAGAGATTCTATTTCCTCTACCATAGCTTTGGAGAGGGATAGGAACAGGCTAGTTAGGAAAGCGTTTAATTGGAGTAAGGGGAAATATGAGGCTATCAGGCAGGAACTTGGAAGCATAAATTGGGAATAGATGTTCTCAGGGAAATGTACAGAAGAAATGTGGCAAATGTTCGGGGGATATTTGCATGGAGTTCTGCATAGGTATGTTCCAATGAGACAGGGAAAGGATGGTAGGGTACAGGAACCATGGTGTACAGAAGCTGTTGTAAATCGAGTCAAGAAGAAAAGAAAAGCTTACGAAAGGTTAAAAAAACTGGGTAATGATAGAGATCGAGAAGATTATAAGGCTAGCAGGAAGGAGCTTCGGAATGAAATTTGGAGAGCTAGAAGGGGCCATGAGAAGGCCTTGGCAGCCAGGATTAAAGAAACCCCCAAGACGTTTTACATGCATGTGAAGAGCAAGAGAAATAAGATGTGAGAGAATAGGACCAATCAAGTGTGACAGTGGAAAAGTGTGTATGGAACCGGAGGAGATAGCAGAGGTACTTAATGAATACTGTGCTTCGGTATTTACTACGGAGAAGGGTCTTGGGGATTGTAGGGATGACTTACAGTGGACTAAGAAGTTTGAGCATGTAGATATTAAGAAAGAGGATGTGCTGGAGCTTTTGGAAAGCATCAAGCTGGATAAGTCACCGGAACCGGATGAGATGTATCCCAGGCTACTGTGGGAGGCAAGGGAGGAGATTGCTGAGATCTGGCGATGATCTTTGCATCATCAATGGGGACAGAAAAGGTTCCGGAGGATTGGAGGGTTGAGGATATTGTTCCCTTATTCAAGAAAGGGAGTAGAGATAGCCGAGGAAATTATAGACCCGTGAGTCTTACTTGAGTGGTTGGTAAGTTGATGGAGAAGATCCTGATAGGCAGGATTTATGAACATTTGGAGAGGCATAATATGATTAGGAATAGTCAGCATGGCTTTGTCGAAGGCAGGTCGTGCCTTACGAGCCTGATTGAATTTTTTGAGGATGTGCCTTAACACATTGATGAAGATAGAGCAGTAGATGGAGTGTATATGGATTTCAGCAAGGCATTTGATAAGGTACCACATGTAAGGCTTATTGAGAAAGTAAGGAGGCATGGGATCCAAGGGGACATTGCTTTGTGGATCCAGAACTGGCTTGCCCACAGAAAGTAAAGAGTGGCTGTAGATGGGTCATATTCTGCATGGAGGTTGGTAACCAGTGGTGTGCATCAGGGATCTGTTCTGGGACCCCCACTCTTTGTAATTTTTATGAATGACCTGGATGAGGAAGTGGAGGAATGAGTTAGTAAATTTGCTAATGACACAAAGGTTGGGGGTGTTGTGGATAGAGTGGAAAGCTATCGGAGGTTACAGCAGGACATTGATAGGATGCAAAACTGGGCTGAGAAGTGGCAGACGGAGTTCTACCCAGATAAGTGTGAAGTGGTTAATTTTGGTAGGTCGAATATAATGGCAGAATATAGTATTAATGGTAAAACTCTTGGCCATGTGGAGGATCAGAGAATTCTTGGGGTCCGAGTCCATAGGATACTCAAAGCTGCTGCGCAGGTTGACTCTCTGGTTCAGAAGGCATACGGTGCATTGGCCTTCATCAACTATGGGATTAAGTTTAGGAGCACAGAGGTAATGTTGCAGCTATATAGGACCCTGGTCAGACCCCACTTGGAGTACTGTACTCAGTTCTGGTCACCTTACTACAGGAAGGATATGGAAACCATAGAAAGGGTGCAAAGGAGATTTACAAGGATGTTGCCTGGATTGGGGAGCATGCCTTATGAGAATCGTTTGATTGAAATTGGCCTTTTCTTCTTGGAGAGACACAGGATGAGAGGTGACCGGATAGCGGTGTAGAAGATGATGAGAGTCATCGATCCTGTGGATAGTCAGAGGCTGTGTTCCAGAGATGAGATGACGAGCATGAGAGGGCACAGTTTTAAAGTGCTTGGAAGTAGGTACAGAGGAGATGTCAGGGGTAAGTTTTTTTACACAGAGAGTGGTGAGTGCGTGGAATGGGCTGCCAGCGACGGTGGTGGAGGCAGACACGATAGGGTCTTTTAAGAGACTCTGGATAGGTACATGGAGCTTAGAAAAATAGAGCGCCATGGGTAACCCTAGGTAATTACTCAGGTAAGGACATGTTCAGCGTAGCTTTGTGGGCCGAAGGGCCTGTATTGTGCTGTAGGTTTTCTATATTTCTATGTTTCTATGATGAAGAAGAAAAAGCAATACAATTCCATGCCTGATTGGTATGCCATTAGGAGAGTAGCCTGCTGGTGACAGAGGTCCCATATGCCTATGATCCTTATCCTTTGCAGCAGTAGAGGTGAGAAATGTTGTGGATGGTACCACCGCAGCCACTGTGAGCTTATGCTGGATGGAGTTACTGTTTTTGTTGGGTGTTAAACAAGAAGGCTGCTAAATCTTGAATAATATCAAGATTTGCGACAGTTGTTGGTAGTCATCCAGGCAGGCAGGGGGTAGGAACTGCACTTAGCTCCTCAGTTGTATTTTCCAGATGGTGGAAACAATTTGGGGTGTCAATACGTCTTGTAATCGTATACAAATAAATTGAATTTTATAGCTAAAATTTACTTTCAAAGATTAGCTAGAACCACTAGCTAATTTTTGCTGCTTCATGTTCCTTATTAAATACAAAAAGGAAATGAAAGGAGATTCCTAATTACTGCTTTCAATCCTTTGGTAAAAACTACCATGAAGTGATTTATTCTAATGTGAGGCTTGTGCAATTGTAATTCCATTTTTAATTGATGGAAACTTTTCAAACCTATTGTGCTAGTTTCTCAAAATTTACACTGTATTGGTAGCACACAATTGAGAATTTCAACCCCATCCCCATATTATCTGGTCATGCAGTAGCTCCTGCATTTACAATTTATTCTGAAGTTGCAGGTAGCTAATTTTCTTCTGTTAATCAACTGAAACCATGATGAATGCTTAACCATGTTTGCAAATGCAAACTGGCCTTGAAATGAGCTGCTGCATCAATTTGTTCCAATTCAACTGAATTTCGAATGAAGAACATCTTGTGTGTTTATACCTGGTGGAGAATATTATTGTGACAGAATTGTTTTCATGTTTGCCAATGGCACAAAGATTGATGGCAGAGTAAACAGTGTAGACGTGAGCATGAAATTACAAAGAGACACTGATAGATTAAGTGAGTGGCCAAAATTGTGGCAGATGGATTTTAATGCCGTAAAATAAAAGAAAATGAGCATGCTAAATTATTTTCGTTTGTATTTGGATAGAGGAAGGAAAATATATTCAGCGATCCATGAATGCTGAACAGAAAATTATAATGACCAGACATGAAAAATAATCAGAAACTTAATACGTTATGTTTATAATATAAACAGAGGAAAAGTGCAAGTTGTATTTCAGATATTCAAGGTCTCATGTGGAGTGTTAGAGTGATAGAGATGTACTGCTCAGAAACAAGCCCTTCAGCCTATCGAGTCAATGCTCATCTTTCTACCCTTCAACACTACTCCCATTTGTGAGCATTAGGGCAATATCTTTCCACGCCTTGCCTGATTAAATGTCCAAAAAATTGCACAACCACTTAGTGTAAACAACTTTCTCTTCTTCGCTCTCACTTTAAGCCTATGCCTTTTTCTTAGATACTTCTACCATGAGAAAAAAATTCTGACTACTTACCCTGTCAAATCCTATTTCTTCAGCTCTTGACTCTGCCTTAGATGTACATGTTGGCCTTAGCAGCAATGCTAAGATTGGTTTCAGGGCATGCTTACCAAAGTATCACCAGCTTCAAGAATATATGTTTCGTGGGGTTTGCACAGACTAGGCTTATATTTTCTGGTTTGCATTAAACCATAAGACATGAGTTCAGGGAAGCAGAAATTTCATAGATTTCTTTTCAAAGGCAAGGGTATTAAGAAGAGAAAAAGAAATTGAGAGTCCTGTTTTCCTCAGTCTGTTCAGTTTCTTCCATGGATCTGATCCTTTGCAACCTCCACCCTTCAACCCAGCAACTATTCATTTGGAAGCAGCACTGCACTATCTGTGAAATGCTCTTTCTTGTACAGCTTTATAGCCCTTTAACAGTGCTGTGTTTTGTCATTTCAATAATATGTGAGTAATATTGTAAATATATTGATTAATTCAGCATTCTTTGTTGTTTAAATAATTCATGACATGTTATATGTAAAAATATATGCATTGCACTTCCCGGCCTCATGGTTTCTTTCAATTAGTTTTGGAGTTACAAAATGTAGCAGTAGCAATGAGGAGGTAACCTGAGACAGTTATGTACCTGTTGAAGCACAATGTATTCTTTCTTTGAAAGGGAAAAAAGACATTAAAGAAGGCATGGTGAGATGTTCAAGTTTTTAAAAAATGCAGCATGCACTTCTTTGGGAAATGGTAGAAATGGCCAAGTATTAAAAAAATGTAGAAAACAGATTAAATTCATAGGTTCATAAACAGTGAGTATGGGGTAACTACAATCATAAATTTTAAAAAGCAGAAATGGTTGGCTACATCAGAAAGATAAATGCATTCAATTGCACAACAGAAAACCAGATATTGTATACAGAGGAAATTGAGTAGTACATTGAAGCAAATGAAGCAGTCAATGCAAAGCGAATGATCGTTTTGCAGAGTGTGTGAAGTGGCAGAGCATACAGTTTGCTTAGAAGTTTAACCTCCAACCAAACCAGCTGAAATGAGCTTTGCTGATATCTTGAAAATATTGCAAAACATGTATAATCAAAACTATTGTTGATTGTTTTAGGTTTCATGAGTGGGATGAAAAGGAGGAGGAGTCTATTTTAGGGTACGTGACTGAATTAAAAAAAATGCGCTGAGCATTGTCACTTCAGTGATGAGATTAATTATGCACTGATAGTTCATTTTGTTCGTGGAATCTGAGAAGAAAGCATTCAAAAATGTCTCCTAACAATTCACATTTAAAAGAGAAGTTGAAATAGCTGTATCAGTGGAAATAGAAGAAAGAGAAATAATTGAGTTGCTGTCAGGAATGAAAATGAGTGAGAACAAAATTGCACACCTAAACAAAAACAGGCCTGGCCTGGGGCTCACAAACACTAGACCAATACTTTATACTTTATTGTCGCCAAACAATTGGTGCTAGAACGTACAATCATCACAGCAATGTTTGATTCTGTGCTTCCTGCTCCTTGGATTACAAATATTAATATTAAAAATAGTAAAAATTAGTAAATATTAAAAATTTAAATTATAAATCATAAATAGAAAATAGAAAAATAGGAAGTAAGGTAGTGCAAAAAAAAACGAGAGGCAGGTCCAGATATTTGGAGCTTACGGCCCAGATCCGGGTCAGGATCCGTTCAGCAGTCTTATCACAGTTGGAAAGGAGCTGTTCCCAAATCTGGCCTTACGAGTCTTCAAGCTCCTGAGCCTTCTCCCAGAGGGAAGTGGAACAAAAATTGTGTTGGCTGGGTGGGTCATCTCCTTCATTATCCTAGCAGCACTGCTCCGACAGCGTGCGGTGTAAAGTGAGTCCAAGGACGGAAGATTGGTTTGTGTGATGTGCTGCACCTTGTTCACAATCTTCTGCAGCTTCTTTTGGTCTTGGACAGGACAACTTCCATACCAGGTTGTGATGCACCCTAGAAGAATGCTTTCTACGGTGCATCTATAAACATTAGTGAGGGTTTAAATACAACTTTAAAGGTGAAACTTGCAGAAAGTTCAACAAAGCAGGAAACATACAAAGAGCATGTAGGGCAGAAAAAGAAGCAGAATGCACAGGAAAGAGAAAAACATAAAAAAAACCAAGCTGCAATTTTTTAAAAGAGCATGAATCTGCATGCTGTTGATGAAACATCTGACAATGATGAGAGTGTCACAGGATCGGGGGTTGCTTTAAGATTTATAATGTGAAAACCATCAATAGATAAGCAATATGGCTTACACCAGAAGAGAATGGCAAATTAATTAAAATGGCATTGGACACTGGATCAGTTATTTCAATCATTCTACAAAATGGGTTTGAAAGGCATTTCAAAGATATTGAACTGAAGCCTGCTAGTTATTCAACTAAGAACTTATACTGGATAAAAGATAACTCCAATGGGAATGACATTTGTAACAGTGAAATACAACTACCGACAAGCCACATTGGGCTTGTACGTAGTAAACTCAGGAGGGCCGGCTTTGTGGGGACGTGATTGGCTGAGACAACTGCGACTTGATTGGATATCCATCCACCATTTGCATGCCACCTCCTCTGCAATAGAGTTAATTGAAAGGGAATTAAGAAAGCTACTAGATGATGCCACAGCAGCACTCAAGGGTGGCGTTGAAAAACTCAATTAAGGGTAAAATAACGTTAAATGAAAATGCCACACCCAAGCTTTGTAACCGTCCGGTTCCTTATACCATCCTTCATAAAGTAACCACTGAGCTAGATTTCATGGAAGCTAAAGGAATTCTTTCCAACTTTGAGTGGCGCCCATGGGCAATGTCAGTGGTCCCTGTAGCCTATATGAATCGGTCTGGCAGGAGCTGTGGCAATTTTAAGGTCACTATTAACTCGGTACTGAAAGTAGATCAACACTCTCTGCCCAACATAAAGGACGTCTTTGCAAACCTTTCTGGAGAAAAACATTTCAGCAAAATGGACTTAGCTGGGGCCTACCTACAGATAGAGATGAAAGAAGACTGCAAAGTATTTCTCATTGTAAACATCCACAAAGGGCTTTATTACAATAATAGTCTTATTTTTAGAGTAGCATCTGCACCTCCACTCTTACAGAAAGCTATGGTCCAGGCACTCACTGTTACCTGGATGATATAATTGTTACAAGTAAGGATGACGAGGAACGTCCCTAAAATGTTAAAAAGATAAGAAGATTTTGGGCTTAGAACTCACCACATTAAGTGTGAATTCTTTAAACCAAGCGTTACTTGCCTTGATCACAGGATTGACACACAAGAATTATACAAGAGTGCTGAGAAAATTTAAGCAGTGTTGGATGCCCCAAGGCCAAAGGATGTGGTCTATTTTAGAATTTATCAATTACTATAACAGGACCCTGCCATACATGGCTACTGTGCTCTACCTCTTGTACTCATTACTACAGATCAGGAAGAAATGGCAATGGACAAGCAGTGTGAGATGACTTTCCAAAAGGTAAAGGAAATGGTGATGCCAGACACTGTAATCACACATTATGATCCACATCGTCCACTGAAGCTTGCCTGTGATGCCTCATCTTATGGTAAAAGTGCAGTTACTTCACATGTTATAGGTGATAGAAGTGAACTCCCCATAGCCTTTGCATCACGTTCCATTACCGCTGCAGGGAAAAATTATGCACAGATTGACAGTGAGGCCTTGAATCTGGTTTGAGATGTAAAACCTTTCAACCAGTACTTGTATGGGAAAAAGTTTATCCTCCTTTCTGACTATCAAGCCCCAGCGCCATTTTCAATCCATAAGAGGGTGTTCCACTAAGAACAGCAGCAGAAATGAGGAACTGGACTCTATTTCTTGGAGGACACAATTACAAGATTGAGTTCAAGTGGATGACTAATCACAGAAATGCTGATTGATTGCCCTAGTTCCCCTTGGAAAAGGAAATACCTGAAAAAATGTACAAAAAAAGGACACTCTTTGATGTACTCTCCCAAATGCAAATCTAAAATCTCCCTATCATGGTGGAGGTAATCTAAAGGGAAACTAGAAAAGACTCCACACTCTCTCAGCTCTTCATGACAACTCAAACTGGCTGGAATGTGCAGCAGATATCCCAGTTCCCCCATTTTGTTTAACTGCACTGGGATTAACTTGCCCTTGATGGGGGTGGCCTTATGTGAGGGATGAGAGTTGTTGTGCCACCCAGGCTGAGAGCTAATGTTTTGGAGGAGCTACATGCCGGTCATCTAGGCACGGTCAAAATGAAAGTATTGGCTCGAAGCTTTGTCTGGCGGCCTGGGATAGATCGGCAGATCGAGCTGCTTGCCATGCACTGTTTGGGATGCCAACACGTCCAGAAGAAAGGTGACCCAAGCTGTCAGAACCAGTTCCTGCAGTCCCAGAGCCAGCTCCCACAACTGGAGGAGGCCCTGAACCTGAGATTGTTTCACAGCCCCAAGACTCGTCTGCCGATCAGTGTGATCCCACTTTGTCAGGAAAGATGATATCTCACAAGAGTAAAAAATCTTTCACAGAAATCAAATCTTTAGGCCTGAATGGAACAATTTAAAGTTGTTCTGTTAGTTTATGTATTAGAATACACTGTGTATACAGCTGAAATGCATTTTTTATTGAATTGGAGTTCATAGGTAAACAGAGAGAAGTGTTGTGTACTTAATATTTCAGTATTACTTGAATATTAACAGACAGAAAGATGAACACGTACATTAAAGACGGAATACTGCAGTGCTACATTTATTCTATACTGACTTATGGAAATGAATGTTGGACCATTTCTCCAGCAATGGAAAAGAGACTAGAAGCAGCTGAATTATGGTTCTACAGGAGAATGTTAAAAATATCATGGACCACACACACATCGAATGAAGAAGTTCTCAGAAGAGCCCAAGCAGTTCGATCATTCATACCAACAATAAGAGAAAAACAACTCAGATTCCTAGGACACATCATGCGGAAAGATGAACTAGAAAAACTCATACTCTCTGGAAAGATTGAGGGGAGCAAACCTAGAGGAAGACCTCGGCTTATGTACATCAAAAGCCTAGCCAGGTGGCTACACATCAAGGAAATGGAAGTCATCCAAAAAACGAAGGATAGATCTATATGGAAAACCATGGTCACCAAAGTCCGCATCGGATATGGTACCTAGACTGACAGACAGACATTATTTGAGTAATTTTGTAAATATATAGTTTGATTAAGCATTCTTTGTTGTTTAAGTATTTCATTGGGTTATTTGTAAAAATACACAGATGGCATCTCTCAGCTCTATGTTTTCTTTCAAATAGTTTGATATTTTGGAGTTACAAAACATAACAAACAGCTGCCTGTAAGAACATCTTTGTGGGTAACATTGGAACAAGTGTAGGATTTTGTTAAATTGATATACAAAACTTTGAGGGCTATTGTTAGGGTAAATGCAAGCAGGCATTTTCCACTGAGGTTGTGTGAGACTACAACTAGAGGTCATGGGTTAAGTGTGGAAGGTGAAATGTTTAAAAGAGCATGAGGGGAAATTTCTTCACTCAAAGTGTCGTCAAAGCTGCCAGTGCAAGTGATGTATGCAAGCTCGACTTCAACGTTTTAAGAGAAGTTTGGATAGGTACATGGATGGGAGGGGTATGGACGGCTGTGGTCCTGGTGCAGATCGATGGGAGTAGGCAGTTTAAATGGTTCAGCATGGTCTAGATAAGTTGAAGAGCCTATTTCTGTGCCATGCTTTTTATGATTCTATGACTCTATAAAGTCAGTTTCTTGTTGGTGATACACAGGAAACTTTGTTCTGAGAATATCAAAGTTTTGCTCCTTGTGCATTAGTATGACTCATGGCCTTTTTAATAGTAAAGTACAATTGCGTGAGCTATTTCTGCATCCCAAGTTATCACACTGAATGTTCCTTGAGAAATGTTCAGTAACATTTTGTATTTGTTACATTTCCTCTGCTGGCTGCTTTGCCGTTAATAGACATTAAATTCAAGAACATCTCCAATACTAATGCCATGAAGACCATTTACTTGATTCAGCCCCCACATTGCCAGCTCATGATGAATCTCTTTTAAGTAAAAACCTTCAGTATTATGTTGGACATTCTATTACTCATTGAGGCTAAATATGTGAATCCTTGGAAATAAATTGATCTTTGTATACAGTTACAATACAGAACAATCAAAATTCAAACTGACAAATCAATGCAGAGAAATTTTTGACATGCATTTAAATATACCAGAGTTAATTTTAACTATTAATACTGGACCAGAAAAGATGCTATAAACATACAGCCTATTATTTTTGCAGTTTGATCATAGCCATTTGTATCTTGGCTCCATTTCTATCTCACTTAATACCTTGCCCATGATGTGAAATCAATTGGATTTCCAACTGCAATTTTGTGTGCAGAAATTATTTGCTCAAATTTCTTCCCATTAAAGTAGAATAATGAAAAATGATATCAGAAAGGCTGGTTCACTTATAAAATGCTGCTGAGGAAGACTGCTGGAAATTTTACTGTTCTCAAGCAGTAATAACTATTCAGTCCTGGATGAAGTGATGTTGCTTATTCTCTTGAGGCCATGATGTTAAAGCAGAAACTCGTATGGTTTCAGCATGAGGTACCAGCAAACTCTGGGATGGAGATCATGGTCATGTTCAGTAATATAGAAGGGAGAAGGTGGTGAATGCGGTGCTTGTAATGAGCCAAAGCAGCCACTACAGCATCCTTAGGAAGAAGCTGGTGATAGACAGTCTGGAAGAGAATTGTTTATTCCATGTTGCTTGATGGCCTGAGGAGAAAGCTGCTTCCATCTTGATTGTAATACAACGAAGAAGGCATGTTTTTCTCAACCTGAGAGGAAAACATGCTCAAAAGAATAAAACTTAGTTTTCTCCCAAACCAGCTATCCTTTAAAGTCTTTGAGTAGTCTGTCAGAGGTTGACTGGCAGTGTTATAGTCATGCATTTAGAAAAAAGTTGGAGACCAACCAGATTAATTCAAGTAAGATGTAAGTTAGAACCAGCACTATGGAATAGATGTTCATTCTACCAGCAGGTGTATTGTCCTCAAACCTAGCCAGTAAAGTACAGTTTGCCATGCACTGACACATCTATCTTTTAAAATGAATTTATTTCAACATTAAGTTAAACAAAGTTTTTAATATGGTATTCTATTAGGGTGGCACATCCATGCTTTTTGCAGCCTCCATCATGCAACAGTGGTAGATAACTTGTTCCTTATGTCTTTGAGTTTACCATTTAGTTCTGTCTGGAAGGCCTGTCTTTGAAAATGAGATCCAGCAGGTACTATTTTTCCTTTTGTATCTAAAGCTATTTCCTGGCTACAATTTGCTAGTCATGCCTGACTCTTAACAAAATAATTTCACTGAAAGCTTGTTGGTAGGTATAGCTGTGGGGTGAGAGTTCGACACGCAGAGACCTTAATGAGCTGGACTGACTGTATCTATTCCAACAAAGGCTCATCCTTTATTAAGACCTTCAGCAGCAGCAGCAGCATGTTCGCTGAGTGAATTGGGGTTAGTTACTCAGTGGCCTCCCTCTGTTCCTTTATAAGTACTGTCAGGCTGTCTCTTTCTATAAGCTCAATAGTTTTATCTCTATAGCTGCTACCACATGAAATGGCTATGCAGCATATACAACGTCATCCTAAAACTCCCAAATCTTCTGCCAAGACATCCTATCATCCTTTTGGAAATATATCAGCATTCTTCATTCCTTCTGGGTTCAGGTTCTTGAACATCTGACCCATAGAAATATGGCAGTAACTTTACAACTTGTACTATAGTGGTTCAAGAAGTTAGTTCATTATCACTCTTTCAGGGACAACCTGAGACAGGCAATAACTGCTGAACTTCTGACCTTACCATTAAAGACCAAATCTTGGGGTTGAATAGAAGAAATCCTTGGTACCTTATGAAATGTGGCTATTTCGGAATTGCCAGAATCTAAAAAGACTATCATCAGGTCTTGAGTGCATGAGTTTTTCAAAATAATCTGGTAGGTGAATTTCTGGTAGAGGATCTGCGTGTGATCTTCAATTTCAAGAATCATATGTTCCCTAAGATATAATGTGATACAGCTCAAGAACTTGTGTGATTTTGTTTTTTGTAAAAGGCACAAGCAGAGGAGACTCTTCAAACTTCGTACTTTACCCTTTTTCCCCCTCCCAACTGTACTGCCATCAGAAGCGGGAAGGGGGACCCAACGGTTCAGTCAAAGGTAAGCTGCAGTGGCTGGCTATTGGGATTGATGCTGTGGTTGGGTTTGTTTGTCTGATGGAGCTTCAAATTTAGTCTATAGTTTATTTAAGGTTGGAAACTTGTTCCGTTTTGATTAGTGTGACTATCTTCAGTAATAAGTATCTATCTTAAATCAATGTCTGATCCACTAGCAGAAGAGCACAGATATACGCACCAGAAAAAGAGGTCTCATTGAGTAACTTGCTCATTGCTTTGGAAAAGGCATCAATGAACGTGCTGGAGATTCCTCCAACCTTTGTACTAATTAGACTGATCCGAGGCATAATGTAAACCTTTCTTTGTAAGTTGCTCTGCCTTTCTTCCCTCTCTTTGCATTAGTAGACTGAAAAGACTTGAAAGTTCAAAGTTCAAAGTACATTTGTTATCAAAGTATGCTTACATTATACAACCTTGAGATTCATTTCCTAACAGGCAGCCATGAAACAAAAAAGCCCCAAAAAAAACAGTAATAAAAGAAAACTGTTAAATACCCAATTTGCAGAGAAAAAAAAAATCATGCAAACAATAAACGCAGGCAAATGAACTTCTAAACTGAAGTTCACAAAAAGAGTCCATCCCCAGACCCTTATTTCAGCACAGTGTGCAGCAACGAGCTGAACCGGCCCTTTCTTCTTCTTGGGCCCCAACACCCTGACCTTTTCAATCTGGCCTGCTACCTAAATTGCTGTCCAAATATTGGGTTCAGTTGCTTCCAAATGCTCTGTGCCTGGATCCTGCTGCACCGACTTGGCCTGTATCCGACCTTTCTGATTCAGCCCAGTGTTTAACACAATCTTGGGTCTTCCTCCCTCATGGTGATGGGCCCACTGCTTCCCCTCACCTCAGTTCTGCCACATCGAGTTGCCTCCAGGGCCAAAGGGAAGTTACTAACTACTACTGGCAATGATCATTTACCGGAAAAAGAGTGATTAACAAAATATTTAGTTGTTTTCCTTGTTTCATTGGCCACCAGCCAGAAGCCACTAAGATTCACCAGCACCATTAAACTGGATGTTTTAAATCAGAAGTTCACCTCGATTTGTCATGGATATTTCAAGATAGCTGTCAAGTTATTTTAATTCCTGCACTTGGACATTCACCATGATGTTGCACAGGGCTCATCATATAGAATAAGAAGGAAATAGTGTTAACTTTTCCAAGTTATCCAGGAAAGCCATTCATCCTGATGGTAAAACATTTCTCAGGCTCCCAAGGAAGAAAACTAAGAGTTAAGCTCACTTGATCCCATGGTGATTAATCATTAAGGAATGCTAAGAGAATCAGGAAGTGAAATGTGCTTTTAAATTTAAGAATTAGCCTCTCTTCCGTCAGGTGTATACATGATAAGATTTCCTTCCTGTGATTTACAAATAAATCTGTCTCTGGGATTTGAGTGCTCAGAGATGGATTCTCTGTCCCAGATCAACAGAACAAAAGACTGTGGACTCTGTGAGCCTATCTTGGTACCAGAGAAGGATTCTGTGTGGAATCAAGCTCTAAAAGGTTGAGTTATAAGATGTTTTAAAGTATGGCAACTTGGAGCTTGAATTAAATTGATAAAAGAAATCTAACATTAAAAAAAGCTAATATCAATCAAAGTGATCATTAAAGTATCAGAAATTTGTAAAAGCCCGCCTGGTTAACAAATTCCCTGCTTAGGAAGGAAATCTGCAGTCCCTAGCTGGCTGACATATGACACCCAATACAGACCAATCTGCTTCATTCATAACTGCCACGTAAAATGCCATAGATGCCGAGAAGGGAAATCATCACAGCTTGTCAAAGGCTTTTAAAGACATAAAATAAATGCTGCTATCCTTAGCAAAGTCCTCACCCTATGAATGAATAACTGATACAGTATCCTTTTGTTTAGAAATACCAGCATCAGTATCTGGCTTACTAGGTACTTTTAGCTTTATTCTCTTTAAACTCAAGGGCCTCAGAATTTGTATGGTTTCTTTAAATATGTTCAGATCCCATTTCCCACACTCGCTTTAAACCCTCTAGAACTCAGTGTGCCTGTGTTGCAGTCGAACTCATTAAGTCCCTGTTTCCAACACTCCCTTTGATCGTGTGGATACTCAGAGGCATTTTCCCAGGGCTGAAATGGCTAGCACGAGAGGGCACAGCTTTAAGGTGCTTGGAAGTAGGTGCAGAGGAGATGCGAGTGTGTGAAATGGGCTGCCGGTGACGGTGGTGGAGGTGGATACGACAGGATCTTTTAAGAGCCTCCAGGACTGGTACATGGAACTCAGAGAAATAGAGGGCTATGGGTAACCTTGGGTAATTTCTAAAGTAAGTACATGTTTGGCATAGCTTTGTGAGCTGAAGGGCCTGTATTGTGCTGTAGGTTTTCTACCCTATGTTTCTGGAACCTACTTCTAGTACTTCCTATAAACTCTCCAAGGTCAGGGTTCCCATGCTCCCTTTAAGCTTACTGTTTTCATAGGAAAATTTATTATATTGGTGTAACATGAAAATATATCCAAAATGACTATCCCTTTCATGCTAACTCTTTTGTAATATAAGTACTTAGCTAGGAAGGGAGGAGAGGTGTACAGGCTTAATGGAGACAAACGGGATCAGCATTATAGGCATCGTAGTGGCCGAGATGGGTTAGAACAGATAATTGTTTCTGTGTTATACAACTTATGTTTCTATTTTGGCAGATTATAACCATTCTCTTCCTCAGACAAAGCTGACAATTAAGATTTAAATGATCAACTTGATAATAGGCCTCAGCAATAGCAGAAACTGTGAGATGCAATTATCTGATGCAGGTTTTGAATTTAGTCACTTAGACATCTACAGTTAGACAGTTGTACATTGACTTGACATTTGTCAAGGACCATCTCCTGTGGTCCAAGGACCATTCGCTAATATTTATCTGTCCTATTATTTATCTTTAAAGTACTTCATATCTTCATTCTGTTGGTCCTATAGTCAGTTATTTCAAGAAATATGTCTGAGCCCATGATCTTTCCTCACTCCCAATCCAGAGACCCAACTGCATTCTCTTCCAATACTCTGGTCCTCTCTGATTTCTCTACTCTTTCAAAGCTGGCCTCCTGAATGTATTTATTCCTCTATTGTACTCAACCACCTTGGCTCCAAACTGTGACTTGCTCCCTCACCTTACCATCTCTCTTGTTTCCTTCCTTTCTTTATAAAAAGTACACATCATTGACTAACATTTCATTGGCCTGTTATCTCATGTTTTCTGTTTTTCATTTGAAATCATATTTGTAAAGTTTCTTAGGAATGATATGAATAAGATTTTGTTGTTGTAGATATTTATTTATTGATATGCAATGCAGAATAGGTCCTTCCAGACCTTCAAGCTGCACTGCTTAGCAATCCCCGATTAAACCCGAGCCTAATCATGAGACAATTTGCAATAACCAATTAGCCTCTCAACCAGTACGCCTTTGGACTGTGGGAGGAAATGGGAGAACCTGGAGGAAACCAAGCGATCACGGGGAGAATGGACAAACTCCTTACAAGCAGCCGCAGAATTGAACCTGGGTCGTGTGTACTGTAAAGTGTTGTGTTAACCATTACACTACTGTGCCGCCATAATATAACTGTGACAACATCTCCTTCTTTTCAATGTCTAATCACAGGAAGAGAAGGAGCAACAATATTTTGGGATCCCCTCTACAATTCCTTCTACATCACAACACCCTGAATTAGAAGCAACACACATAAAAATTGCTGGTGAACGCAGCAGGCCAGGCAGCATCTATAGGAAGAGGTACAGTTGACGTTTCGGGCCGAGACCCTTCATCAGGACTAACTGAAAGAAGAGATAGTAAGAGATTTGAAAGTGGGAGGGGGAGATCCAAAATGATAGGAGAAGACAGGAGGGGGAGGGATGAAGCTAAGAGCTAGAAACTTGATTGGCAAATGGAATTTGAGATGATCATGACCCTGAATTAGATATTTTTTGCTACTCCTTTGTTGTCCCTGAGCTGATAATCTAGACAATTATCTCAAATGAACCATTGTGCTAGCATTTCAGCAGTTTAAGGAGAAGGCCTACTATCACTATCTAATCTTGGAAACAAAGAGCCACTGATAGATGGTGCTCTTGCTTATCTTGCTGTGGATACTGAAAAGAAATAAAATAAAATTTAAGATCAAAATGTGAAAGGTCTCACTTTAGAAATGTTGCTCTTCCAGATTATCCCATTTGTTTTTGTGCAGAATAGTTTATGGAGCAGGGTAACATGATGTAACTTAAAGAATTCAGATCATTCATGGGGCAAGAACACTTCAACAGTATAACATTAAATAGCACTAAATTCACCAAGATGTAGTGAAGTACAGAACAAGATTAATAAAGCAGTTATGAAAATGACAGTCACTATGAATAGTAATAAAGCAATGAGCCTCATGCACCCTGCCCATCAGGGACTCTGTATAGATGATTGAAAGCTGGTGCATTCTGGCACTATTTATGATGTTGGTCTAAAGGGAAGTTTGAAGAACCATAATTCAATTCATTCATTTCAAATGTAATTCAAACATATATGAATACTCATGACGACAGCCAAATGAGATAGTGTTACCACAGGGTCAAGGTGCTAAAACATATTACCAACAGTAATAATGCCCTGTCCTCACACATACTAATCAACAAACCTATACAGAAAATCAAAGTACAACGACACAGAATCTGTATGTATACAGTCTAGACACCACCCGCCCCTGCCCAACCCACCGATATCATGTTTCAACTCACCCTGATGCTGGCTAGGCAACACTGCAGCTTTGAGGCCTAGTCCTTGCATATACAGGCACATATAGAATAATAGTAAAAACACAACTATATATATATGTATGTATGTATGAGTCCTGACCCCTCAGTGCAAATGAAATCTTCAGTTGACCACAACTGCGTTGCGTCACTCCCAGTAGAGTGCGACAGCTCAGATGCCTGTCTCCCAGCAGCCAAAGAGCAAGCGACCACTCAGCTTGAGGCCCGAGTGCATTGAATGCCGCAAAAATATCTGCAACCACAGCTTGCCTTCTGCCGAACTAAAACCCTGGGAGTGCAGCGTCTCCTGTGTTCTGGACGATGCGCCACACCACGCCCAGTGAAGTGCCATGGCTTTGTCTCCTCACTCTGGGCGGCTGCAAACAGGCGACACCGTGGCTTCAGGCCTAGTCCTCACTACGACCGAGGCCAGGCAGCTCTCCCGCCATCTGCTCCTGCTCTCATCCCATAAATCAGTAAATCGAACTTGCAGCATACCAGATTAAACAACGTCCAAGGGGGGCTTGCGATCACAAGAATAGCAACCGTGACAGCTACTCGCTATTTAACGGTGAGCTCCATCGACTCAGGCAGCAGCATGTTGCACAGCTCCTTCACTTTCTCCGCCAATGACCAACTCACCGATCGTGTATACCTGCAGTACTTTAAGTTTTTAATGCATAGCAGGATCTTGTGATCATTAGTAGTATGTCTAAGTAGAATGGCAGCACCTTCTGTTGAACCCATAAAAGCCGCTGTGACCAGTCATACTGCCATCTTGCAGAAAACTGAAGACTACAATGTACAATAAGAAGGACTCTTGACCTTGTGATCTCCCTCATTCTGGCCTTGCATCTTACTGTCTGTCTTCACTGCACATTCACTGTAATGTAACACTTTATTCTGCATTCTGGTATTGATTTACCATCTACTTCCTCAGCACACTGATGTGATGAAATGATGTGTATGAATGGCGTGCAAAAGGAAGCTTTCACTGTACTTCAGTACATGTGACAATAAAAAAATATTTTACCAATTTAAATTTAAGACTAAGATAAACAATTTCTCACGAAAATAGTTTTTCCCCATATCAGCAATTTCAGGGGAAAACAGAAAATTAAATTTCATACATTTGTACATGTTACTCTCCATGTGCCAGTTTGTTGCAGGATATCATTACAGTTTTGCCTTCTTTATGTCCACTTTATTTTCCTTTCTATCGTCCAGTTCTTCAAGGAAAACAAAATCCCTAAACACCACATTCAAAATGACATTCCCCCCTTCCACACACTCTGACCTCAGGTTCATTTTTTTACCTGTCAAAAAAAATATCCTGCTTCTTGAAAGCAGAATGTGCAAGCCTTCCTCTTTCGGAATGTTGAAGGTCTGGTCGCTGAGTGGAAGAATCTGATTTATTTTTGGAAGCATTCACATCAGAGTTTTTTAAAAGAAAACCACCAGAGACACCCAACTAACAAGTCAACTGCATGAAATGGACAGTTGATATTTTGAGGTGAGACCCTTCATACAAACATTTCACTGGTCCAGGTGAAGGTTCTCGACCACAACTGTTGTGGTTGAGAATCCTGTCACAGATGCTGCATGCTGTGTTGAGTTCCCCCAGCATTTTCTGTATTGCTCCATATCCCAGCATCTGCAATCTGTGTCTACAGAAGCAATTAACAGTTAATCAAACTGCTGGAGGAACTCAGTGGGTCAGGCAGCATCTTTGGAGAGAAATGTACATTTTATAGAATGGGTGAAGGGCCTTGATCTAAAGAATCAGCTGTTTCATTCTGTCCACAGACGCTGCCTAATCTGTTGAGGTCCTCCAGCATTTTATGGTTGCTCCATTACTTTCTTAGTCTTTTTTATCTTTACTAGCAGAGATCTTAAATCACCAGGAAAATGGGATGTTGTTCTTCTTTGCTGATTACCGAGATAATGGCTCCTGTATTGGCTCCATATCATTTCATGTTTTCAGTTAAAAAATGGCAAGTAATTCCAAAATTAAAATATGTAATTAAAAATTTAAAAATTAAAAGACAAATCAAAAGAGATGTCCCACATTCCTTCAACCTCACCTAATATAATTCCTGAATATACTGGCTCTAATCTTGACACTCTAAACTCCTGAATAAGTGAATATTATTTTATCAATACATCCATTTCACTCAACTGAACAATCTGAAGGTTATGAGTGTCTAAATCATCTCCCTGCTTTCAGCTGCAGTAACAAGCAAGCTCAGAATGAGTAGTCATTTTTTCTCCATCTAGTTGTCCTTTTGTTACATCAAGTGATCACCCAACTGATGATGATAACAGCTCTGTTTACTTCACTTTACTCCACTTTTTATCAGTTGCAGATTTACAAAATCTACCTTTCAATGTAATTGGTTAGGAGTATGCAAGGACAAATCCAGTGACCATAGATGAGTCAGTTTAACCTCGGTGGTGAAGGTTCAAGGAACAATAATTAGAGACAGAATTAGTAGTCACTTAAATGCATATAGATTGAAAAAAAGAAGGCGATCAAAGTTCAAAGTGAATTCATTATCAAAGTACATACTGTGTATGTCATCATGTACAACCCTGAGATTTATTTTCTTGCAGGCATTCATAGTAAATGCAAAGAAATACAATAGAATCAATGAATAAACACACTCAACAAAGACAAACAAACAACCAATATGCAAAAGACAACAAACTACAAGTACAAATAAAAGCAAAATAACAATAATAAATACTGAGAACACGAGTTGTAGAGTCCTTGCAAGTGAGGTTCTGGAATCAGTTCAGTGTTGAGGTGAGTGAAGTTATCCCCTCTGGTTCAAGAGCCTGATGGTTGATGGGTAATAACTGTTCCTGAACCTGGTAGTGTGGAACCTAAGGCTCCTGTACCTTCCTCCTGATGGCAACAGCGAGGAGAAACCATGGCTTGGAAGTTTGGGATCCTTGATGGATGCTGATCTCCTGTGACAGGTCTCCTTGTAGATGCCAAATCGGCACAAACTTTGAAGAAAGTATAGGCACTGTTTGTGTCTTCTTTGTAATGGCGCTTACATGCTGAACCCAGGATAGATGATTCTCTCAGCCTCCGGTCTCCTGATGAGGACTGGCTCATGAGCCTCCAATTTCCTTCTCTTGTAGTCAATAATCAGCTCTTTGCTTTTGCTGAGATTGAGTGAGAGGTTGTTGTTGTGGCATGATTCAGTCAGATTTTCAATCTCTCTCCTATATGCTGATCCATCAACTCTGCTGATTCAGCCAACAACACTGGTGTCTTCAGCAAACTTAAATATGGCATTGGAGTTGTAAGTATAAAGTGACTAGAGCAGAAGGCTAAGCACACAACACCAGTGCTGAAGGTAACTGTGGAGGAAGTGTTGTTGCTAATCCAAACAGAATGGGGTCTGCAAGTGAGGAAAACAAGGATCCAACTGCACAAGGAGGTATTGAGGCTAGGTCTTCGAGCTTATTAATTAGTTTTGAGAGGATGATGGTGTTTAATGCAGAGCATCCTGGTGTATGTACCTTCACTATCCAGTTGTTCCAGGGTTGAGTGAAGAGCCAATAAAATGATGTGATGGGAGGAAAAATTGAGTGGATCCAAGTCATTCCTCAGGCAGGAGTTGATATGAATTATCATCTACCTCTCAAAGCACCTCATCACAATGGATTTAAGTGCTACTGGATGATAATCATGCGGCAGGTACACTTGAAGCCTGCTTGAAGCAGGTAGATACCCCAGGCACCCAAAGTGCAAGGTTAAAGATATCAGTCAACACACCAGCCAGTTTATCAGCACAGGTCTTTAGTACCTGGCCAGGTACCCCATCAGGGCAAGATGCTTCTTGTGGGTTCACCCACCTGAATGTTCCTCAGAGAATGAAATCACAGGATCATCAGAGGCAGTGAAAGTTTGTGATGGTTCCTCTATTTTTTGTCAGTCAAAGCAATACAAAAAGGCATTGAGCTCATCTGTGAGCGAAACCTTGTTGTCACAATTTTCACTTGGTTTTACTTTGTACGAGGTGATAACTTTCAAGCCCTGCCATGTGGATATAATGGATACTTTAAATCCCAATTGTGTCCAACTAACCTGGTAGAAATTTTTGATGACGTAACAGAGAAGATTGACACAGATTATGTAGTTGATGTGAGAAATAAATTTCTATTAGCATTTGATAAAGGGCAACAGAATAGACATGGAAATTGAAATTGATGATCGCAGAATAAAATCAGTGCAGATAGAATGTTGTCTATAAATTAGGAAACAGAGAACAGAAATGCAAGGAACATGGGTTTTGGGACTAGTGGGATACGTATAGTGGAACTCCCTGGGATTTAGTATGACACTCACTGATTTTCTTAGTATTCATTTGTGACCTAGAGTTGTGTACACAGGACACAATCTCCAAATCTGCAGAATGCACAAAACCTGGACGAGTTATGAATTGTGAGGATACTAATGGACTTCAAGAAGGAATAGAGAATGATTTCTGATGGAATGGGAGGATAGCTGGCAGAATGAATTTAACATTGAGAAACAGGAAGTGTTACAGATTAAAAGGAATGACAAGAAGATGGAATTTAAGCTAGACAACACTGTTCTAAAAGAACAGAGATCTGGGAATATAGGTGGTAGAGCAGGTTGAGAAAATGTTTAAAGTGCACATGGGATCCTGGGCTTTATCAACAAAGGTATGGGATATAAGGGAAGGAAGTCATGGTGATCACTTATAAAACACTGACGTATTATGTTCAGTTATGGTCACCACACTCAGAAAAATTGTAAAGGCATCAGAACAGGTGAAGAAGAGTTTTGCAAAAAATATTTCATGGATCGCAGTCTTTACAGGCATGGATAGACTGGTGTTGGACTTGTTCTTTTGGGGTTAAAAGACTATGTATGTACATGGGTGGGAGGGAGGAATAGGGTATGCTTTTCTCTTGTTGCTTTGTTGCTTGTTGTGCTTTTTGTTGTTCTGCCGCACATTTTAGACATGTTATATTGCCACTGGACTATGTGCCGAAACTTACGGGTTGCCAACAGCATATCCTCAGGTGTTAATGCAAATCAGAATCAGAATCAGGTTTATCATCACCAGCATATGTCATGAAATTTGTTACTTAGCAGCAGCAGTTCAATGAAATACATAATAATGTAGAAAGAAAAATAACGAGAAAATAAATAAATAAATACATACATAACAGTAAGTATATATATATAGAATAGATAAAAAATAGTGCAAGAACAGAAATAATATATATTAAAAACTGAGGTAGCATTCATGGGTGCAATGTCCAATTTGGAGTCGTATGACAGAGGGGAAGAAGCTGTTCCTGAATTGCTGAGCGTGTGCTTTCAGGTTTCTGTACCTCCTTTCTTAAAGTAACAGTGAGAAGAGGGCAGGCCCTGCTTCTTGAAGATGTCTGGGTACTACGGAGGCTAGTACCCAAGATGGAGCTAACTAACTTTGCAACCTTCTGCAGCTTCACTTGGTCTGGTCAGTAGCCCCTCCCCCTATACCAAACAGTGACGCAGCCTGGTACATCTATAGAAATTTTCGAGTATTTTAGTTGACAAACTAAATCTCTTCAAACTCCTAATGAAATATAGCTGCTGTCTTGCCTTTTTCACAAGTTCCTGGGTGTCAATATCTCTGAGGATCTAAACTGGTCCCAAGATATCGCTGTAGTTATAAAGAAGGCAAGACAGCGGCTATACTTCATTAGGAGTTTGAAGAGATTTGGCATGTCAACAAATGCACTCAAAAACTTTTATAGTTATACCATGAAGAGCATTTTGACAAGCTGCATCACTGTCTGGTATGGAGGGGCTACTGCACAGAACTGAGAGAAACTACAGAAGGTTTTTTAATCTAGTGAGCTCCATCCTGGGTATTAGCCTACAAAGTACCCAGGACGTCTTCAGGGAGCGGTGTCTCAGAAAGGCAGCGTCCATTATTAAGGACCTCCAGAACCCAGGGTATGCCCTTTTCTCACTGTTACCATCAGGTAGGAGGTACAGAAGTCTGAAGGCACATACTCAGCGATTCAGGAACAGCTTCTTCCCCTCTGCCATCCCATTCTTAAATGGACATTGAATCTTTGGACACTACCTCACTTTTTTTTAATATACAGTATTTCTGTTTTTGCATGTTTTTAATCTATTCAATATACATAAGTGATTTAATTGTTTATTTATTATTTATTATTATTATTATTCTCTGCTAGATTATGCATTGCATGGAATTGCTGTTGCTAAGTAAAGAAATTTCACTTCACATGCCAGTGATAATAAACCTGATTCTGATTCTGATTCTGAGCTGCATCAAAATGTTGGAACGAGGTTAGATCCTCAGAGATCTTGACATCCAGGAACTTGAAATTGCTCACTTTATCCAGTTTGGATCCCTGTATAAGAATTAGTTCGTGTTCCCTCATTTTACCCTTCCTGAAGTCCACAATCAGCTCTTCTGTCTTACTGACATTGAATGCGAGGTTGGTGCTGTGACACCACTCAACTAGCTGGTTTATCTCTCTTCTGTATGCCCTCTCATCTCCATCTGAGATTCTACCAACAATGACACATTCCAGCAAATGTTTTGATGCACAATGTTGTGTATTTAATATTTCAGTAGTACCTGAGTAATATTATTAAATCAATATATTGTTTAATTGTGCATTCTTGTTTGTTTAAATAATTCATTATGGCTTGTATATAAAAGTGTGTGAAGGACATACTTCATCATGCTACCATGTCATATGCATACGTCCCACTAAAGTAAAGATGAACTAGACAGACATTCCAGACTCCGTGTTTCTTTTCAATTAGTTTAATGTTTTGGAGTTACAAAACATAACATAGACATGATAACTAAACTTGAATCTTGGATCTTTTTGGAATAGAGCAGATTGAGAGGAATCAGAGAGATACATATAAAATCATGAAACCTTTCCCATTGGCAAAGAGGCTGAGCACTAGAAAACACAAAATAAAACGGATTGACAAAACTACCAAAACTAGCATAAGAAATGTTATAAATGTACAGGGAGTGGTTGGCATAACTTCCAGATGTGGTAATGGGGGGGCAGATTTAATTCTTGTGTTGAAAATAGGGCTGGATAAATATCCGAGAGAAAAGCGTTTACAGGGCTAGGAGTGGTAGGCGATTGGGACTGTCAGCATTGCATTTGTAGAGAGCTAGCATGGACCTGATGGGCTGAATGTTCTCCTGCCGTACTCAATTTTAGGTGTCATTGAATTGCTATTGATATCTCAAACATAATTGAACAGATTGAAAAGGTTAGGGTGTTGGGGCCTGAGGCGAAGGATGGGCCAGTTCAACTTGGTGCTCCGAGAGGTTTACCCATCTCTACACTGAACTGAGGTTGTGGCCTGCAAGTAATAGGCTCCTGAATTGGCTGCAGTGATGACTGGCTTTGTGGTTGTGGACACACTTTCATGATCTTCAGTTATAAATATTTGTTGCTTACTTTTGTAGCTTGCACAATTTATTTTTCTCTTCCCTTTGACAGTGTTTTTTGTTAATGGGCTTGATTGGGTTTCTTTTTTTTGTGGCTGCCTGTAAGGAGATGAATCTTAAGGTTATATATAGTATACATACTTTGCTGATAAATGTACTTTGAACTTTAATTATATATCAAGCTGTCTATTTCAATGTTCTCAGTTAATTTTCACATGAGAGATGGATTGATGGCCAACCTGTAGTTTCAGGTGAACAGATTATTATTTCTAATTATTTAATGAATGGAAACTCGTCTATCTGGAGATTAATATTGATATAAGTATATTCACTATACTGTCTGAGTCTATGGATATAGACAACACTTCCCTCACCAACAAATCCTACCAAACTTGGCTGCAGGCATTCATCTGCTCAGGAACCTTGTTCCATGAAACTAAATTATTATCTTGCTCAGACTGAAGGAGGATGAGCTGAGCAAAAGCAAGTGATCAATTTGCTACTATCTACAATTCTGTCACAGTTAAATCATCTCCCTCCATATCCATTTTACTTCTCATCATGCTCCACTCAGTTACTATGGACAATTTACAGTTGTCTTCCATCAATTTGATCTTAAAATATATTGATGCATCGAAATCTTGCATATTTTTCACAATTGACAATTTCCTCCTTTCCTCAATATTCAGAACAATATGAAAAAGGACACTCCCAAAGAAGACGTTTGAAGGCCCCCTCCAGAGATTTGAACACATTAATTTGGATTACATTCTCTCCATTCCTGAGGAACTGCTGTTTATGGATGAAGTCGCTTTTAGAAGAGACTGCAAATTATACTTTTAGCTTAAAGAAAGCATTCCTGAACGCTCTGTAAAATATTTGTCTTTCAGTAAACATTACTAGGCTTACTAGATGCTACACAATTATTGTGGGAGCTAACTCTGTAGAAATTGCCTGCTGCTTTTACAGCATTCTGAACTCCCAAGGTCACAAAATGTGCTTAACAAATATGACCTATAATTCTACATTATTGTTTACTCTTTTATTTGGAGATTTTAAGAAAGATATATAATTCCTGTACTTTTGAGCAACAAGTGGCACTGTCACAATGATTATGAAAACACTAGTCAACATTTTCCTTTCTAGTGAACAAGCCATCAAATTGTGCAGCTACTAAATCAATTTCCCACAGCAATAGCATTATAACAGTATGTTTACTTTAAACTAGCTTCTTTTGTGTTGGCCAAGATTATGTCTCCCTTACAGTTTGTTGTGTACAAAGCTTGACAGCGAGTTAAACACCTCAAAAATCAAACATTTCAAAGGTTCAAGATTCAATGATTCAAAGTATATTTATTATCAAAGCAAGTATGCAGTATACATCCCTGAGATTTTTCCTCCCCACAGACAGCCAGGAAAAAAAAAGCCACAGAAACGGTTCAAAGAAAAATATCAACCTCCCCGCACATGCAAAAAAAAATCCCACAAAAAGCAACAAAAAAAGAGGGAAAAACACAGACTATAAAACACTAAATCAAAAGAGTCCTGGCATCTTCAATTCAGCTATTATTTGTTATAAATTCAAACAAATTATTCTGACCTGCACAAAACATTAAAGGTGTCACACTGGAAATATGCGAGACTTGATAACTGTGCGTACAAAGTGGGATTGATGCCTTGAAGAAGTCTTAGGATATTTATCAGAATATTTCAATGTTTCAGCTCAGTATTATGAAGAAAAGATTTAACAAATTGAGTTTGCTTCCATTGTAGGGGAAGAAAAACACAATACTGGAGGAAATCTTATAAAGGATTTGATAATCCCAAGTCAAAGCTTCATCCCTAAAACTATTGAGGCATATCATTATTTCAGAGGAGTGGGATCAATTTTCCCACAGCAAGTCTGACAATTAAGACAGCATCCCTGTGAAAATAAATGACATCTTCCATTTGACGTGAGTCATTGCTTCTTCCTATATACAGTAGATGCTGAGCATCAACGTTTTAAGTGTACATTGAATAGAGAACGTTAAAGCAGCTTTGAGGGTTCTATGAATATATGCTCCAAGCTCTCCTTGTTTCTCCACACTGCTGAAAATCCTGCCATTAACCCTGTATTCTGCCTTCAAATTCAGCATTCCTAAATGAATTACTTCACGTTCTGAGTTGAACTCCATCTGTCATTTTTCAGCCAGCTCTGTATCCTGTCAAAGTCCCACTGTAAACAATAATAATATTCTACATTCTCCACAACTCCAGCAACCTTCATTTCATCTGCACACTTACCTCCCCACCCTTCAACGTCCTCACCCAAACTATTTTTAAAAAATCACAAAATTCAGAGGTCCCAGAAAAAGGTAAACTGGATTGCATAAATCCCTAGGGGCTGACAATGCATTCCCTTGGACATTATGAGAGGCAAGTGCAGAAATTACGAGGGACCTTGTAGAGATATTTAAATAATCCTTAGTGACAGCTGAGGTACCAGAGGATTGGAGGAGTGTTTCACTGTTCTAGAAAGTGTCTAAAAAAGAACAAGAAGCTATAGGCTGGTGAGGGAAGTTATTGGAAGATATTCTGAGGGACCGGATATACAAGTACTTAGATAGACATAGATTGACTAAGGATGGTCAGCATGGCATATCTAACTAATCTTACATATTATTTCGAGGAAATTACCAGGAAAGTTGATGGACGCAGTGGATGTTGCCTATATGGATTTCAGTAAGGCACTTGACAAGGTCCTGCATGGGAGGTTGGTCAGGAAGGTTCTGTCACTCGGCATTCAAGTTGAGGTACTAAATTGGATTAGACATTGGCTTTGTGGGAGACGTCAGAGAGTGATAGCAGATGATTGCCTTCGACTAGTGATGTGCTACAGGGATAAATGCTAGGTCCATTGTTATTTGTAACCTATATCAACCGTCTTGATGATAATGTGGACAAATGGACCAGAAAATTTGTGGATGACACCAAGATAGGGGGTGTAGTGGACAGAGAGAAAGGTAATCATGGCTTGCAGTGGGATCTTGACCACTGAAAAAAATAGGCTGAAAAATGGCAATGGAATTTAATGCAGACAAGTGTGAGGTGTTGCACTTTAGTAGGACCAACCAGGTAGTTAAAACACAGTGAACACGAGGGCATAAGGAGTGTGGTAGAACAAAAGGATCTGGGAATACAGGTCCATAATTGTTAAAAGTAGCGTCACAGGCAGATAGGGTCGTAAAGAAAATTTTTGGCATATTGGCCTTCATAAATCAAAGTACTGAGTACAGGAGATGGGATGTTACGTTGATGATGTTTAGTACATTGGTGAGGCCTAATTGGAGTATTGTGAGTAGCTTTGGTCATTTACCTATAGGAAAGATGTAAATAAGGTTGAAAGATTATGGAGAAAATTTACAAGTGTGTTGCCAGTTCTGGAAAACCTGAGTTATAAGGAAAGATTGAATAGGTTAGAACAGTGTTTCCCAACCTTTTTTAGGCCGATCCCTCCCAAAGCACTTACGTATTTGCCAACACCCCCTTAAAGCACCTTCATACTTGGCAACACCCCTCAAAGGCACAATATACTTTCCGGTGCTCCCAAAGTGTAAAAACATGTCTACCATATGCTAACATGAGAAAAATGATTCTGCTTTAAATTTTAATTTGTCTTTAAACCTATCTTATACAATACCTGTACGCTGTACAGCACCTTCTATATCAATGTGATCTTTGAACTTATTGGTTCTTAGCAAGAGTTGAAATATGTGGTTCAAGTTGTGGCAGCAAATGTCTTAAGTCCCCACGTTTAACAACGACAAAGTAGTTTCTGTTTTTTGTGAGTATGTTGTTCACTGCTCTGAAGCCTCTTTCAACAAGGTTTCAGGAGGAAAATGCAATGAAAAGCAGTTTGGCTCTTCTCCAAAGACCAGGAAACTTTGTATGACAGCGTAGTCACATACCACAGCCTGATATTTTTGAAAAATGTTTTTGCTTTTTTATCATTATGAATTTTGATAACTTCTTCTTGCAAATCACCATCTGTGAAAGGGAATGTCATTCGTTCCATCCAGAGAAACTGTGAGAACATTCAGATGCCACATCTCCACATAAGAGTTCAATCTTGTTTCCCAAGCTCTTGTTGACTTTGAGCAAACATTCAACCACAGTGTCAAAAAAATCAAAGAAATGTTTTAAGCAGCAAACTTTGGACACTTCAGTGTGAAGAAGCAAGTGTTTAAACTTTTCATCATCTTGGTACAACTGGTGAAATATTCCGCTATTTAATGGATAACCTTCAGAAAGATAGATAGATAGATATACTTTATTGATCAACAATAATAGGTTAGATTATTAATTTTGTTGATAGCAGATATTACAAGAGTCAGACTTGAGAAAATGCCACTGCTAAGGTTTTTGGATGCGAGATGTTGATGATGAATTACACAATGGATTGCAAACAGATTTGGAATTTCTTTTTTCATAAGTGCCTCTAAACCAGTATTGTGACCTATTATATATGGTTTTCCATCTGTTGCAGAAGAAATCATGTTTCTATCTGGAATACTTTTATCCACAATATACATTTTGAGCTTGTTGTTGATTGATTCTCCATTGATAATTGTTCTAAAATCTTTTTACAGACGAGAATCTCTTCATAAACTTTTCTATTTTTGCTAAACTGTACATACACCATGAGCAATGCCTTGTTGTCTTGCGCAATTGACCCATCCAGTTGTATCTCAAATTATGCATAGTTAATACTCAGCGTCTTCACTCATTTTGTCAATACAATGAGCTACAGAGTTATTAGTCAGAGGAATTAATTTTAAAATACTGGTATCCATTTTGAGAACAGTGGTGAGCACTTCTGATACAACAAGCATTATTAATCTTTTACCAATTGTATGAGATTTTCCACACTTTGCTATCATTTTGGAAATGTTATAAGAAACAGTGAGACCACAATCAAGACTATCTTTAGTTTTCTTGGTAAATGGCTCAAGTATGCAACACTTTTCAAATTTTCCTTTCATCTTCTGAAACTGTGTAATATCATAAGTAGCCTTGTCAGGGTGTCTTCTACGGAAGTGTTCCTGCAATTTTGGTGGTTTCATGGCTTCATTAGCCAGTACAGTATTACAAACAAGACACATGGGGCATTGCTGATCCAATGGAAATCGAATAAAACCATACTCCAGGTATTTTAGATTAGTAGTAGAGCTACTTGGACTTGATGTTTCAATCCCTATGGTAAGTCAGCACTCTCGATGTTGGCAGTGGGCTTGGAGTGGTGACAAGGAGGGAGGGTAGGTGCGTCATCGGGGTCATCAGGTGGGCACCCTCCTTCTTTGACGTTTCGTTGATAAGCCCACGATGTCTCCAGAGGGCTCAACGGTGCTACCTGGCATCCCAGATACACCCCTCTCAGTTCCATACCCTCCTGTCTTCATCTTGCAGCCCAGTTGTTGTCTTTCCTTTTAATCCAAATCCAATTGCTGCTTTCTTCTGCTGTGTTTGACAAGGACTTGATTGCTTGCTGGAGGGAGTGACCCCTCACCCCCATCTTCTTCAATAGATTGGTCGTAGATGTAGCAACGAATCCCCTGCATCCCACTTCTACAGGGAAAATCTTGATCTTCCAGCCATTCTGGGCAGCTTCAGTTGCCAGTTCAGAGTACTTGGTCTTTTTCCTCTCATAAGCTTCTTCGACACCATCTTCCCATGGTACTGTCAATTCCACAATATATGCCAGCTTGGCTGTTGTGGACCACAGGGCCATGTCTGGATGGAATGTTGCAGCCGCAATGTCTGGGGGAAACACAAGCCTTTGTTCCAAGTCCATGTCCATTTTCCAATCCCGAGCAACCTGCAGAATGCTTACATCTTTTGATGTTATATAGTACTCTGGACGTTGGCCTGCTGGTACAAATCCTGTGATGTGGACATTTCCTGCTGATGTTTGCAGGAGATAAGATTAGATTCAACTTTATTGTCATTGTGCCGAGTACAGATACAAAGCCAATGAAATGCAGTTAGCATCTAACCAGAAAAGCAAAGACTAGTGTTATTTACAAAATAACTGCAAATAAAAAGTAAGTGCTACAGTGCACAAATATAAAAGTACTGAGACAGTACAATATGGGTGCAATACTGCTTAGCACTGTGATTTGAGGTTCAGCTGGGTCACAGCCTCAGGGAAGAAGCTCTTCCTGTGCCTGCTGGTGCAGGAGCAGAGGCTCCTATAGCACCTACCAGATGGGAGGAGAGTAAAAAGTCCATGGTTAGGGTGAGATGCATCCTTGATAATCCTTTTCGTCCTGCCCGGGCAGCATTTATGACAGATGTTCTCAATGGTGGGCAATTGGGAGCCGATAATCCACTGGGCAGTTTTCACCACACGCTGGAGTGTTTTGCGGTCTGATACGGGACAATTGCCATACACACTGAGATAAAGTTGGTGAGTATGCTCTCAATGGTACAGCGGTAAAAGTCCGTCAGTATCCTGGGACAGAGGTGAGCTTTCTTCATGCTCCGCAGGAAATAAAGACCTTTTTGATCAGGATGGAGGAGTTCTGGGACCAGGTGAGATCCTCGGAAATGTGGACACCAAGGAATTTGAAGCTTGATACACGCTCCACTACAGCTCCGTTGATGTAGATGGGGTCATGAGTGTGGATCCTAGCAAGCCTGAAGTCCACAATGATCTCCTTGGTCTTCTGGGTGTTAAGGGCCAAGTTGTTGTCGGCACAACACGTGGCAAGGCGCTGGACCTCGTCCCTGTAGGCCGTCTCGTCATCCCCTCTGATCAGGCCAACCACCATGGTGTTGTCTGCAAGCTTGATTATAGAGCTAGAACCATGTACAGGAACGCAGTCATAGGTGAAAAGGGAGTACAGAAGAGGGCTCAGCACACAGCCTTGAGGCACGCCGGTGTTCAGGGTGAGAGTGGAAGAGGAGAGGTTGTATAACTTAACTGACTGTGGTCTGTTAGTCAGAAAGTCCAAGGTCCAATTGCAGAGGGATGAGCTGATACCAAGCTGGCAAAGTTTGGCGATCTGCTTGGAGGAGATCACAGTATTGAATGCCGTACTAAAGTCAATGAACAGCATTCTGATGTTAGGGCTGTCCAGGTGGGTCAGGGCAGAGTGAAGTGCTGTGGAGATGGCGTCCTCTGTTGACTTGTTGGTGCGATAGGCAAATTGATGGGGATCCAGGGTAGTGGGCAGACAGGATTTCAGATGTGATAGAACCAGTCTCTCAAAGCACTTTGCACTGATGGGGGTGAGTGCAGCTGGGCGGAAGTCATTCAGGCCTGTTACAGTGGAATGCTTCGGCACTGGCACGATAGTGGCGATCTTGAAGCTTGTAGGGACAACTGTCTGGTCCAGGGACAGATTGAAAATGTCCGTGAAGACCCTGGTCAACTGCCCTGCACAGACTCTGAGCACACGGTCAGGTATTCCATCCGGACCAGCTGCCTTCCGTACATTCATCCTGCTCAGGGTGGAGCAAACATCGGAGGTGGAAAGTGAGAGAGGCAGTTCACCAGGTGAGAGATCAGCTTTGAGGGTGACCTCCTTGTTCTCTCGGTCAAAGCAAGCGTGGAAGTAATTGAGCTCATCAGGGAGGGAAGCAGAGCTGGAAGGGGTGCACTTTCTGCAGATTCTGCTTCTTAGCAGGATTAGAATTCAAAGCTTTCAGACGCATAGAGATCACACCGTACGTACTTATCCATCATTAATGGGGCTAAATTAAAATAAAAAGTTAACACAAGCTGGGAATGCCTATCGGATGTTGATGACGGCAACGAGTTGACACAGATGGAATGATGGTAATGGTATGGTAGGGAATGGCGAGACAAAGATGAAAATGATCACAACAGCGAAAATTAGCTTGACAAGGATTCAGACTGGAATCTGAATGTTAATTGGGATACAGCTGGTATTCAGCAAACTACTTGTATACTATTCCAGTGCATTTGATCAATCGCATAAGGTTTCATGATCCCCAAAGGTGGTTCTTGACCACACACATGAAGCTGAGGTTACTTTGAACACCTCAAGAGGAATCCTTGGGTCGGCAGGTTCACAGTTTGGCTCTATTTCACCATTCGGTTCTGGCCAGCACTGTTTCATTGTATGACTTGTTTTCCTTAGATCTGTAGGGAAAGTTGAGAGGATGTACTTGACTTACCAGATGTTAAATTGCATTAATTCATTCTGCGCCGCAAATCAAGGGAAACTGCATCCCCAATAATATTTGTTTGGTTGGTAAGGTCAATGAAATTGCCGAGTTTCAGACGCATTGTGATGATGAGTGCTCCATGCCTTCAAAGCTATGGGTCTTCTTGTAAAACAGTGCCTCATCCTTTTTTTTTGGAAGTGCCTGCTCTACTAACGGTCAATCAGGTCTTGTGCCTCAACTTAGGGTTTCCCTTACAGCCCCCCCCCCCCATAAGAATCTTGAACTCCCCTGACAACTTCTATTTCCCTAATGCCCCTTAGGACATGTAACCACCCTGTTGGGAATCACTGGGTTAAGATTTTATCTCTTGGAACATAGAAGAATTAGAGGAGATTTGATAGAGGTTAATAAAATTATGAGGGGTATAGATATGGTAAATGCAAGCAGGCTGTTTCCACTGAGGTTGGGTGGGACTACAACTAGAGGTCACGGGTTAAGGGTGAAAGGTGAAATGTTTAAAGGGAACATGAGGAGAAACTTCTTTAAGCAGAAGGTCCTGAGAGTGTGGAACTAGCTGCCAGCACAAGTGGTACATGCAAGCTCGATTTAACTTTTCAGAGAAATTTGGAGAGGTATATGAAATCTAGCAGTATGGAGGGCAATGGTCCCAGTGCAGGTTGATGTGAATAGGCAGTTTAAATGTTTTGGCATGGACTAGATGGGCTGAAGGGCATGTTTCTTTTGTACACTTTTCTATAAGTCTATAGCTCTATGAGAACAACTCCCCTTGGAAAATAGCTTGTCACCAACCTCCAGGCAGAATCTACTACCACCCTCTGCCTACTATGGGCAAGCCAAATCTGTATCCACACAACCAAGATACCCTGGATCCCATGCCTCCTTACCTTCTGAATGAATGTACGATGAGGAACATTATCAAATGCCTTACTAAAATGTAAATACATCACATCCACTGCTCTAACTTCATCAATGTGCTTGTCAAATCCTCAAGGAATTCAATCAGGCTCTTGAAGCATGATCTGACCATCACAAAGCCATGCTGACTATCCCTAGTTGGACTATACTTCTCCAAATGCTTGTAAATCTTGTCTTGAGGACTCCTCTCCAATACTTTGTCCACCACTGAAGTAAGACTCATTAGTCTGTAATTCCTAGGGTTATCCTGACTCCTTTTCTTGAACAAAGGAATAACATTTGCCATTCACCCATCACCAGGAGCTACCTCTGTAGGATGCAAAGATCATCGTAAAATGTGCAAATCTCTTTCCTTACTTCCGTGGTAACCAGGAGTATATCCCACCTGGTACCAGGCACTTATCTATCCTGATGTTTCCAAAAGTTCCAGCACACCCTATGTATAATTCAGATTTACTAGAGTGCTATTTTCTTTTGTATTACTAATTCTTAGTGATATTGGCTGAGTGATAAATATTGAACGAAGTACCAGTGTAATGTTTTTGCTGATCTCTGAGACAGTCACAAAATTGTTACAACAGAAAAGGAGGTTATTTGACCCAGCATGACTTTCGTGTCAGTGTTATTTCTTTGGTCTCTTCCCACAGACACCTACCTCTGTAAAGGAAAAAGCATTGCCAATGACAGATATTTATTGAGAGTAGATGGAGTCTCAGTTAAATATTTCATCTATGAAACAACATCTTTAATAGTGTATTACTCCCTGACTTCCTCACTTAAGTGTCAATCTAAACTTTTGTATTGAACTTTTATAGATCTCTAGGAAGCAAATAAATGTTTCACTAAGCAACACCTGGCCTTTTGAGAATGTAAGTTTATAAACGTTCTATTATTTCTCAACAGAAGGTTAATTGTGATAACAATCTCAAAATCTTGATAAACTTTCGTTTGATGTCCTGAAAGGAAGCTTTCACGATTTTTTTATTTTCTCACCCCGCAGATGCTGTCTAGCCTGTTGAATTCTTCCAACATTTTGTGTATTGTTTTGAGGAGAGGGTTAATATATCTTTCACTATTTATAATATGGACTAATGTAAGGAATATCTATTTATTCTGATCTGCATTGTTATGAGGTGAAACATTGCATTGGGAGGCTAAAGATAATAATATATCCTCAGCTGAGTCCTTGGTTTTATATGCTGTGCATGCATTCTTAAAGATTTGTTTTTGCATTATTGTTATAGAGTCATAGAGTCATAGAAAACTAGAGCACAGAAACAGGCCATATAGCTCGTCTAGTACAATCAAAGTCATTTAATCCGCCTACTTTTATCAAACTGCACTGGGACCACAGGCCTCCATACCCCAACCATCCTATCCAAACATTGAAATTGAGATTATATGCACCACTTGTGCTGGCAGCTCATTCCACACTCTCACGACCCTCTGTGTGAAGGAAGTTTTCCCTTATGTTTCCCGTTTAACTTATCACCTTTCATTCTTAACTCATGACTTCTGGTTATGGTCTCACCCAACCTCAGTGAAAAAAGCCTGCTTGCATTTATCCTATCCATAACTTTCATAATCTTGTATATCTCTATCAAATCAAATCCTAACCCATTCAATCTTTCCTTATAACTCAGGTCCTCCAGACCCATAACATCCTTGTAAATTTTCTCTGTACTCTTTCAACCTTATTTACATATTCCCTGCAGTAAGGTAACCAAAAATAGGTGAAGCCTCACCAATGTCTTCTCCAACTTCAACGTAACATCCCATCTCCAGTACTCAATACTTTGATTCACGAAGGCCAACGTGCCAAAACCTTTCTTTATGACCCTATCTACCTGGGATGCCACTTTCAATGAATTATGGATCTGAATTTCCAGATCCTCTGTCCTACCACTCTCCTCAGTGCCCTACCGATTACTGTATAAGACCTACCCTGGTGGGTACTATCAAAGTGCAACACCTCACACTTGTCTGCATTAAGTTCCATCTGCCATTTTTCAGTCCATTTTTCCATCTGATCCAGATCCTCTGAAAGCCATGATAGCCTTCCTCACTGTTCATTATACCCCCAGTCTTGGTGTCTTCCACAAATTAACTAATCCAGTTAACCACATAATCATCCAGATTGTTGATATATGTGACAAACAACAATGCTCCCAGTACCGATCCCCGTTCTACTCCACTAGTTACAGGCCTCCAGTCAGAGAGTCAACCATTTTTTACCACTCTCTGACTTCTCCCACAAAGCCAATGTCTAATCCAATTTACTACCTCATCTTGAATGTCAAATGACTGAACCTTCTTGACCAACCTCCTACACGGAATTTTGTCAAGTGCTTTGCTACAGTCTATGTAGGCCACATCCACTGCCTTACTTCCATCCACTTTCCAGCTTCCTAGAAAAACTCTATAGGATTGGTTAAACATGATCTACCATGCACAAAGCCATGCTGACTATCTTTAATCCACCCATATTTATTCAAGAACTTATATATCCTATGACTCATGATGCCTTCCAATAACTTTCCCACAAATGATGTCAGACTGACTGGTCGATAATTTCCTGATTTATGTTTAAAGCCTTTCTTAAACAGTGGAATAACATAGGCTATCCTCCAATCCTATTGTATCTCTCCTGTCACTAAGGATGATTTAAATATCTCTGAGAGGGCCCTGGTAATTTTTGAACTTGCCTCCCATAGTGTCCAAGTGAATACCTTGTCAGGCCCTGGGGATTTATCCACCCTGATTCACCTCAGGCCAGCAAGCTATCCTGACTGAGCACTGCTATGACATTTTCCCTGACTAGAAACACCACCTGAAGGTCTTGCCTTTTAACTTAGCACCTAATTCCCTGAACTCCTTTTGCAGAATTATTCCTACCTATGGCATTTGTACCTACATAAAGCACAACCTCTGGCTGTTCACCCTCCACTTAAGAACGCTGAAGACTCGATCCAAGATGTGGACCATGGCACCCAGGGGGCAACACACTACACAGGAATCTAGTTCTCATCCGCAGAACCTCTTTTCTGTTGCCCTAACTAATGAACCCCCTTCACCACAGCTCACCTCTTCTCCCCTCCTTCCTTCTGACTCAGTCAGACTCAGTGCTAGAGACCTGTCCGCTGTGATTTTCCTCTGCTAGGTCATTCCCCCAACACTATGTAAGTGATACCTGTTGTTGAGGGCAATGGCCACAGGGGTACTCTACACTGGCTGTTTAACCTCTTTCCCCTTCCTGAATGTCACCCAGCTTCTTGTGTCCTGCACCTTGGGTGTAACTACCTCTCTATATGTCCTATCCATCACATCCTCAGCCTCTCAAACAATCTGGAGCTAATCCAGTTCCAGTTCCAACTCCTTAACGCAGATTGTTAGAAGCTGCATCTGCATGCACTTCTCGCAGGTGTAGTCGCCAGCAACACTAGATGCCTTTCCACATCCTGCAAGAGGAGCTTTCACTCTCCTTCCTGGCACCTCTACTGTTTTGAGAGAAGTATAAGTAAGAGCAACAAACAACAATCCTTCTTTCCTTGATTGCATGTCTATGATATGAAACAGGTAGACAGGGGACTCTCAATAACTCTTCTGTGCAATCTAGAACAGGGGTTCAGTCCAACGAAAGACCAATTGAACATAAAATGATTCACCATCCCTCACACTGATGTATCCTGAAGTGGTCACTGAAACACAGAAGGCCATTGGCCTATTCAGTGTACACCAGCTGTCAGAGAGGAATCCCATCAGACTCACTCCTTCCTCCATGTTTCTCTTACCATGTCTCTTTTAAACCTATCACATCCCCTTTGATTTCTTGCCACTTACCTACACTCAAGGTAATCAACAGCAGCTAATTATTCCACTAAAACATCTTCAGGCTATGGCAGATCACTGGAGCTGTTGGGAGAAACCTGTGCGGTCATGGGGAGGGCATGCAGACTCCACAGTACCTGAGATCAGGATTAAATTTAGGACACTAGAGCTAAGGTCATTTGCCATCAAGGCACTCCTCCTCATTTCATTAACCATCCCACGGGAGAAAGGCTGTCCACAAGCAGAAGAGGTTGAGGTACTTAGACGATACGGTAGTAACTAGAGTGAAGCCCAGGATGGGCACCATAGAGTTGGCTGAAGAGACAGAAGTGGGCAGCTTTCGTCTGTGGCTCAGGAGGAAGGACAAAAATTAGGGGACTGACTAACTCCATTGAAAGCTGTAGGCAGTGGCAGGGAGACGGCCATGCCACTGCTCTGCTACCAGGAGTTGTTCTAGGGCTCAGGGAGTGAAACATCAAAGAATGGTGGTCCATGGCTAATGATCCTGCAGCTGACCTAAGGACACCGTTGGAGCTGCGGCAGACAACAATGCTAAGCAGGAAACATCTTCCAGTAAATCTCACTGAAGGAACAACAGTAGCTAGCGTACATGATACTGCCTTAACTCAACCCATTTTTGACATCAGTTCATTGCTGCTATTAAGCCACATATAGAAGCAAACTTACATGAACAAAATTTCTAAAAGCAGGAAATGACATGAAAATTTAAAAAAATGGATAAAATGTTTTTTTTTAATTTTCTGTCTATTGTTGGTTTCTCTTTAAACCAGCCATAAGGTTGTAAAACTAGAAGTATGCCAAGTCTGTTTAGATAACATTGCAAGTTTTTCTATTTAGAAGCAAGAGAGAAAGACAATTGAATTGTAATTGGGTCTGACAGAATCAGTTTGTATTAGTCTACAAACACCATTCTGTACTTGAGAAATCAGATCCCAGCAACTCTCAATGATTCTTTTTGTGGGATCTGAAAGAAATGGTATTGATATAATCAGAAAATTCTGTGAGACAAGACAGCTTGAAACTTGGGATAACAACTGGCGATTTTTTTTCAATTTGAAACAACCCTTTCTACCCCCACAGAACCGTTTGAAAATTAACACAAATGTCATGAGTGGCTCTTGAAGCCAACACTGACCAGCTGAACATTAGCTTTTGATATCATCAAAACATCTTCAAGCTGTAATTCACTGAAGATGTCAGATAGACTATTCCAAGTCGAAATAGACTTTAGATTCTGTCATGTATTAAAATAGTTTTGTAATATTAATGGTGTGCAATGCACCTCTTGATGTAACTCAGATCCTCTGGTATTCTATTAAATGTAATGATATCCTATAAAATTTGTAAAATCTCCAGGACCTTGCAACCCTAACAGCACACCCTGCTAGATCCCAGGCCCATGTGTACCCAACATTGTGGTAGTGCTGTATGTGGACCTAGTTGGAGCTTGCTCTCTAATGGTGGCTGGGCTCAGCTTCCTAAATATGGCATGGTAGTGTAGTGGTTAGCATAATGCTTTCCAGTACAGGCAACCTGGGTTCAATTCCCGCTGCTGCCTGTAAGGAGTTTGTACATTCCTCAGGGTGTTGTCTTCCCCCCACAGTCCAAAGATATACCTGTTGTTAAGCTAATTGGTCATTCAGTCAGGGTTAAATCTGGGGGATTGCTGGGTAGCAAGGCTCAAAGGACCAGAAGGGCTTATTCCACATTGTAGCTCAATAAATAGATAGATAGATACATAAATAATTTGGAAAACTAACTTAAAAGATAAACCAACAATTAAAAAGCTAATTATGGTAAGGAACCTGTTATATTGTTGAGAGATCATATCTGATTCACCAATAAAGAGAAACAATATTGCTTTTCTAAGCCAGTGACCCCACCCTCCCCCGATCTAGAGAAATTTTGTTGTCTCTTTTCTAATCTCTCGTGTCCCGCACAACTAAGGATGACATATACGCCGACCTTAACGCGCAGTGCCCAATGCCCTGTGAAAAAAATTATACATTTCTTGAAGCCGTGCTATATGGAACACATATACAAACCATAGTTTTATGTCCTAACTTACTCGATATATCAATCTGCTTTATAAGTACACTTTTATGATTACTGGAGATAAAGAAACACAGGAAAATTATCCTTTCATTGCCCTTCATCGTTGACAGGCTCAACTGCAATATTCAAATGTCAGTTGTGCAAATAATTAGTGTGAGATAATGGACGTGGGGAAAGACTGAGTCTAACTGCACTGTGCTCTCAGGAGGCCCAGGCAGGACTGATGGCTGAATAACCTCCTTTTTCGCTCTCCCATTCTATTGACGTATATCTCTGTGCGAGGTGACCTTGAAAGCTTCAGACAATGTCACATTAGAGAAAAGGAGTTTCTTGAATGGGAATGATTTAAACTATGGATAATTTAAACTGAGGATAAAGTTCAGGGCTAGACTCATAGACTCCAACTAGACTTCTTGCTGCCTTGGTAAAGCAGCCAACATAATCAAAGATACCTTCCACCATGGAAATTCTTTCTTCTCCTCCCTCCTATTGGGCTGAAGATGTAGAAGCCTGAAACTATGTACCACCAGGTTCAAGGACGGCTTCTATCCTGCTGATGTAAGACTATTGAACAGTCTCCTGTACGATAGGATGATCTCTTGACTTTGTAGTCTTCCTTTCACGACCTTGCACCTAATTGTCTGCCTCCATTGCCCTTTTTCTGCACTATTACACTTTATTTTGCATTTTGTTACTATTTCTACCCTTATACTACTTTGATGTACTTGTGATGAAATCATCTGTATAGATGGTACACAACACAAAATTTTTCACTGTACCCAGTACATGTGACAATAATAAACCAATTTACCAATTTAATTTGTCAGTTTATGTTTCTGAATATAAAGTTGAGATTGTTATAAGCACAGTTCGGAGAATATGGAGAGTTTGGCATCTGAGCACAGCCAATTTGATAGGATGTATCCTGCAGACATTGATTCATCAGGTGTGATTTCTGTATTAATTTGTGTCATAAATCTGAAAGTAAAAGATACTGGGTGAGAAATTTGCTTTCAGATTGCTGATGCTAAATATACAACATTGCACACCACAGGTAGAATGCACTTCTCATACTTACACTCCTACTGAATTCAGATGAGGTTTGCTACGTGCCTCTGGTGAAGAGTAAACCTGCAACCTCAAGGACAGTGAGAAAATGGTCGGAGGAGGCTTATGAGGCACTCCAGGGTTGTTTTGAGGCGACAGACTGGCAGGCACTCTGTGAGCCACATGGAGAGGATATTGATGGGCTCACAGAGTGCATCACTGATTACATCAACTTCTGTGTGGACTGCAATGTTCCGACAAGAACTGTCCTTTGTTATTCAAATAACAAGCCATAGGTGACAAAGGACATCCTCTACGCTAAAAAGAGGGAGTTTAGAGATGGAAATAGGGAGTAGCTGAGGGCAATACAGAGGGACCTGAAAGCCAGGATCAGGGAGGCTAGAGACAGGTACAGGAGGAAGCTTGAGTGGAAACTCCAGCAGAACAACATGAGAGAGGTCTGGAGGTGGATGAGGACCATCACTGGGTTCCAGCAAACTAGCAACAGAGGAGCTGAAGGCAATGTGGACAGGACCAATGAACTTAACCTGTTCTTTAACAGATTTGACATTGTGGCCCCTGCCCATCCCCCACATGAGCCATCTGTTGTCGGCCCCCAACCAACACATATTCCACTCTCCCCTCCTACCCCTCCTCATAGTCCCCCACCCTGCTCTCATGACTATACCCCTTCCCCACACGAAACCACCACGGTGGGCTTCACAGCTGAACAAGTGAGAAGACAGCTGAAACATCTCAACCCAAGCAAGACTGCAGGACCGGATGGTATCAGTACCAGGGTGCCCAAAGCATGTTCCCCTCAGCTATGTAGAGTACTTAGCCATGTATTCAACCTGAGCCTGAGGCTCCGGAGGGTTCCTGTACTGTGGAAGACGTCCTGCCTCGTCCCTGTGCCGAAGACACCGCACCCCAGCGGCCTCAATGACTACAGACTGGTGGCATTGACCTCCCACATCATGAAGACCCTGGAGGGACTTGTTCTGGAGCTGCTCTGGCCTATGGTTAGGCCACACTTAGATCCCCTCCAGTTCGCCTACCAGCCCCGACTAGGAGTTGAGGATGCCATCGTCTACCTGCTGAACTGTGTCTATGCCCACCTGGACAAGCCAGCGAGCACTGTGAGGGTTATGTTTTTTGACTTCTCCAGTGCGTTCAACACCATCCGTCCTGTTCTGCTGGGGGAGAAGCTGACAGCGATGCAGGTAGATGCTTTCCTGGTGTCATGGATTCTTGATTACCTGACTGGCAGACCACAGTACATGTGCTTGCAACACTGTGTGTCCGACATAGTGATCAGCAGCACTGGGGCTCCACAGGGGACTGTCTTGTCTCCCTTTCTCTTCACCATTTACACCTCGGACTTCAACTACTGCACAGAGTCTTGTCATCTTCAGAAGTTTTCGGATGACTCTGCCATAGTTGGATGCATCAGCAAGGGAGATGAGGCTGAGTACAAGGCTACGGTAGGAAACTTTGTCACATGGTGTGAGCAGAATTATCTGCAGCTTAATGTGTAAAAGACTAAGGAGCTGGTGGTAGACCTGAGGAGAGCTAAGGCACCGGTGACCTCTGTTTCCATTCAGGGGGTCAGTGTAGACATGGTGGAGGATTACAAATACCTGGGGATACGAATTGACAATAAACTGGACTGGTCAAAGAACACTGAGGCTGTCTACAAGAAGGGTCAGAGCCGTGTCTATTTCCTGAGGAGACTGAGGTCCTTTAACATCTACCGGACGATGCTGAGGATATTCTACGAGTCTGTGGTGGCCAGTGCTATCATGTTTGCTGTTGTGTGCTGGGGCAGCAGGCTGAGGGTAGCAGACACCAACAGGATCAACAAACTTATTCGTAAGGCTAGTGATGTTGTGGGGATGGAACTGGACTCTCTCATGGTGGTGTCTGAAAAGAGGATGCTGTCTAAGTTGCATGCCATCTTGGACAATGTCTCCCATCCACCACATAATGTACTGGGTGGGCACAGGAGTACATTCAGCCAGAGACTCATTCCATCGAGATGCAGCACAGAGCGTCATAGGAAGTCATTCCTGCCTGTGGCCATCAAACTTTACAACTCCTCCCTTGGAGGGTCAGACACCCTGAGCCAATAGGCTGGTCCTGGACTTATTTCATAATTTACTGGCATAATTTACATATTACTATTTAACTATTTATGGTTTTATTACTATTTATTATTTATGGTGCAACTGTAATGAAAAACCATTTTCCCCCGGGATCAATAAAGTATGACTATGACTATGACTATGACTATTCTCTTGTATGTATTGTATATATTGCTAGCAAGGAGGCAGATTCCTCCCAAACTTTGTCAAGAACTTGCACTCAAGGCACAGCTTCAAACTTATTTTTCTAATATTCTCAAATACAACCTGTGAATTTTAAACAGCTAAAGTATTAAGCTCATTCTTTCTCAATTTCTTCACCATTGCACTCTTCAGGCAAATATCTGTCTCAGTCATCCATGTCTGCAGTTACTTAAGTTAAAAACAGCTTGAAGTAGATTCCTTGTTTGGCTTTTCAGAAGAGGAAGAAGATGACTCTGTCAAATTAGATTGTGCTGACTGATTATCATTGTCTGCTCTAAGGATCTGACTGATGATTTCTGTGTGGTCTTTGAGTATTGTTCATTTACAGGCAGTAAATTGGTTGCAAGAAATATTATGTCAGAATTGACAATTGGACAATGAAAACAATAGCATACTTTTTGTTCTTTGGATACACTCAATGTGCTCCAGACATTATTCACAGTTTGAGGTCAAGGCTTATTTTCATTCCCAATATTATTGGTTTAAGTACTTCAGACAAAGGGAACATGAAGGTGAATGTGCTCAGCAAGTAACAAGAACAAACAAGAAAGAAACAACACTAAACACTTACAAAGGACATGCACCCAGAGACTACTTTATGAAGTACCTCTTGTACCTAATAAAGTGGCCACTGGTGTATGTTCATGGTCTTATGCTGATGTAGCCCATCTGCTTCAAGATTCAACATGTTGTGTATTAAGACATGCTCTTCTGCACATCAATATTTAATGCATGGTTATTTGAGTTGTTGTCAACTTCCTGTCAGCTTGAGCCAGTCTGGCCATTCTCCTCTGATCTCCCTCGTTAATCAGGCATTTTTACCCATAGAACTGCCTCTCACTGGATTTTTTTTTTGGTTTTTGCATCATTTTTTGTAAACTCTAGAGACTCCTGTGCATGAAAGTCTCAGGAGATCCGCAGTTTCTGAGATGCTCAAATTACTCTGTCTAGCACTAACAAACAATCCACTGTAAAGTCACTTAGATCACATTTCTTCCCATTCTGATGTTTGTTCTGAACAACAGCTGAAGTTCTTGACCAGGCTTTTTTTTTTTGCATCGAGCTGCTGCCACATGATTGGCTGATTAGATATTTTTATTAATGAGTAGGTGATAAAGTGTACCTGATATAATAGCCATTGAGTGAAGATATATGTCATTTACAACAGCACATGTATGTTACTTATAACTGCACATGTTAGTTGTAGCTCCATGTGTAATCCTGTTGTTTCTGCCATTAGAGTGTTAACATTCAGAACATAAGTATTGAGGTACAGTAAAATTCCATTAATTCAGCATCCAATTGTATGAAAATCCTGATAGTCCAGCATCCAGACCACTTACTGTACTATTCTGGAATATGAACTGAAGGTCTGAATTGTAACTGGGGTCTGAATGGTGACATGGATGAATAGCTGGAGCTGGGGTTGGTGCCCAGAATACCAAGGGGTCTGAAAAGATTGGAGCTGAATCTGCAAATGGTTCTACAACTGTTTTGTATATTTCCATATCTCTTTAAACTCACAGGGTTCATATGAAAAATAAATAAATTAAGAGTTGAAATAAAAGTGTGTTGGGATATTAATGGCAGCATCATTGAATATTGTGGAAAATCTAGTGGTCCTGCACAACAAAAACTTCAAGGGTGTTGGATTATTGGAGTTTCATTAATGGAATGCTGCAGTTTTGATTTGCCATCAGCTGCATGCACTATAAAATTCATACCCATCCTGAAATAAAAAATAATTCTTAGGATCATTTTAAGGAAAAGCAGAGGGAGCATGCATAATGATCTGGCCAGTTATAGGTTTGAATAGGTCAGCAAGCACCTGTGTTGAGAGAGAGAAAGCTCAGGATTCAGGTTGATAACATTTTGTTTGAGTTCTGCCGAGTATTTCTGGAATTTCTGTTCATATTTCAGATGGCCAAAATGTGCAGTTTTTTTGCTCTTCATTTAATTTGTTGATCATTGCTATTCGTCAGACTTTGCTGTCAACAAACACATTGGTTGCCTGGCGTCCCTAACAGTGACTATATTTCAAAGTAAGAAACTTTGGAGAATCCAGAGAGCATGAAAGTCACAATATGAAAACAGATCTTTCTTTTCTTCTCTTTCTATATAGCACATTTATTGTTGTAATAAATCCTGAGATGCTTCATAGCAACACCATCAGACGAGTTTTGACAAGACTCATAAAAATACCATTGACTGTTATCTAAGTAGTGACAGGTGTAAGAAATGACCTTCCCTCTTCAATTTACACATCCTGCTCAGAGATGTTGTGGTGACACTAGCAGAAACACTGCCTCACTGCACCAGAGGCCCAGTTTCATTCATGACCTCAGGTGCTGTTGATGTGGAGTTTGTGTGTTCCCCCTGTGACCATGTGGGTTTTCTCCGGGCAGCTCTCACATCCTAAAATGTGTAGGTTGATAGGCCACAGTAAATTTCCTTTAATATATAGACAAGTGATAGAAACAGAGAGGGTTGATAGGAATGAGGGGAGAATAAAAGAAAGTAGGATTACTGTTAATTAGAAGAAAATGGGCTGTAGTTGATTGTCATTACTGATTTGGTAGACTGTGTTGTACCCATCTAGGTTTCAATGAGTTATGCAGACTTACCAAAATGGATCACGAGACCTCCAAGTTTCATTCTCCATATTAGGACATTAGATATTATGGAATTGTTTTGATTTAGAACTCAAGCAACAGAAGCTTCTTGTATCTGCTCCATAATTCAATATGATCACAGGTAATCTTTTACCTCTTTGTCAATTTCCTATATAGAATCTCATAACGTTTGATTCCCTGAATATCTAATAATCAGAATCAGCTTGAATATCACTGGCATATGTCATGAAATTTGCAATACATTGCAGTACATAGTAATAAAAACTATAAATTACGGTAAGTACATAAAAAAAAAAAATAAATAGTGCAAAAATAGTGCAAAAAATGGTGAGGTAGTGCTCATGGGTCCAATATCCTTTCAGAAATCTGATAGCGTTGGGGGGAGGGGTGGAGGGAGAAGCTGTTCTTGAAATATTGAATGTTGTCTTCAGCATCCTGGATGGTAACAATGAGAAGAAGGCACGTCATGGGTGATGCAGGTCCTTAATGGTGGATGATGCCTTTTTGAGGAATTGCCTTTTGAAGATACCCTTGATCTAGGGGATGCTAGTACCTATGATGGAGCTGGCTGAGTTTACAACTTTCTGCAGCTTTTTCTGATCCTGTGCAGTGACCCCTCCATAGATGATGGTGATACAACCAGTTAGCATGGTCTCCTTGGTAAATCTGTAGAAATTTGTGAGTCTTTGATGACAACCCATAATAAAATATAGCAACTGCTATGCCTTATTTGTAATTGTATCAATATGTTGGGCCCAGGAGACATTGACAGCTAGGAACTTGAAACAGTTCACCACTTCCATTGTTGATCCCTCAATAAGGACTAGCGTGTGTTCCTTCAACTTCCCCTTCCTGAAGTCCACAATCAATTCTTTGGTCTTACTGACACTGAAGGCAATGTTTTTGTTACAACATCACACAACCAACTGATCCATCTCACTCCTATACACCTCCTCACCCCCCTCTGAAATTCTGCCAACAATAGTTGAGTCATCATCAAATTTGTAGATGGTGTTTGAGTTGTGCCTAGCCATACATCCCTGGGTGTAGAGGGAGTAGGGCAGTGGACTAGGCACATATCCTTGAGGTGTGCCAGTGTTGAATGTCAGCGAGGAGGAGATGTTATTTCTGATCCACACTGACTGTGGTCTCCCTGTGAGGAATTCAAGTATCTAGTTGCAGAGGGAGGTACAGAGGCCCAGCTTCTAAATCCAAATCTATTCATCTGGATGAAAACTGAAACGCCTGAGCAGGGAATCTGTTCAATTAGGTTGACAATTTTTTACAAATGGCAGAGGTGGAGTTAAAAGAACAGAAAAGAGACATTACATTGAAATTATTGGAGAGGAAGTGGATAAAGACAGGATAGTACTCAGGGGAAAAGTGAAAGTGATAAAAGAGAAAACCATAAATCAAATAGATTCTTTTTTAGGAAATGAGATCACATATTTAAAAATAATCTTTCAGGGACTAAGGTTGCTCATCAGTAACTATGACTTATGATTCTGTTAAAATCTCCGTGACTTCTGTTAGGAAAAGGCTTGAGTTTATCACCCACATTTTGTGGGAGAAATTGCAGTAATGGAAAGAAGCTGAGTCTGATTATAATGAGTCCAGCAAGATTAGAGGTCACCTAAGATTTGCAGCATTCATGGAGTGTGTTAAAGATGATGAGAGTTTTAGGTGGTGAATTCCAGAATTCAGGGCTAAAGCTGTTGAGATAATCACTGCCAGGAGGGTCACCTTTGGAGTGCTGAGACTGAAGGAGTTCTGGCTTCTCAGAAGTTGCAGGCTACATCTCATGGTTATCAACCAATTTCTGGATCTCCTGCATTCTTTAGGTAGTGGGTTTTCCATTGGACCTCAGCCTCTGGTGCCTGTGGAACTGTTTCTTATTTTTCGCTTTGAGGCACAATGAAGTTTACAAGCTAGAATGCCTTGATTTTTCAGTTCATTAACTGCTCAATCTCTTGCTCATACCCAGTTCTGACCTGGTGCAGAAGTCAGAGTCTCTTCACAGTTATGTATTCTGAAGGACTTCAGGCCTGTGGATAGTCTTCAGCTCTTGTTTTCTTTGAGTCAATGGATTTTCTCCATGATGCTGTCTGAGAAGCAACTGCAGGGCCTTTACGAACTTCAACATGGATTTTCTTGTTATTCTGTTGTCACTGTTCTCAAGGTAGTATGATGGACAAAACAGAGCAGATTAAACAGTGGTTAGTCCCTTGGGGCATCAATGCCTGTCATGGTGTGGGTGATGCGGATGGATGAAGACCTCGTTAGAGTTAATGTGCTCTAATACTTTGCTCAATACAACTTGAACTCTGGAGTTGGTGTGTTTCCACTGCCTCCTTCACTGCCACCACACTGAGAAATGGATATTGATGAGAATGGTAGTTCTTTTTGCTCAAAAAATACAAAGAAAGAACACTTTTCTAAGATATTTCTACTTAGAATGGTGGTCAAATCCAGACAGTATAATACAGATGAATCACTAATAAAACAAATGTCTCAGACGAAAATTCATTTTGTATATGTTCTATAAACAAAACATATTAGCCATTTGGCCCAACAAGAACAACACATTGTGCTCAAATCTCGTTCATGTACCCAATTTTTCACAGCTGGCTCAATCCACACAATGTTTTCTGCCCCTCCCTTCAGAGGTATGTGTGTTCATCACTTCAATTATACAGTATGTTCATTCAAGATGGTCCCAAGCTGCAACCCTGGTTGAGGTCATGGCTCAGTTTTAGCTTTTCTTTAGTGTTTTCTTGGATTTGCGGAGAAAGGGGGTGTTACGGATCAGATTAGAGTTTTTTTAGGTAGGGATAACAGCCATCTTTAGTAAAGTATGTTCAGTAGTTAACATCAAAGATTATTGCTTGGTGATAATGTTACTTTTTTTCTTTAAACTTTTCTCTCTGACCCTACATAGGTAGAGAAGCAAAGCAGTAGGCATAAGGAAATTTTTAATAACCTTGGCAGTGTATCATATTTGTCCAAAATCTACAGTGATACTTGCCATCACTTCTCCAATTCAGAGCAGCTTCCAATTCTATTAGAGACATGCAGATAAATTATGGTTTGCCCATCCTTTACTGTTAGCAGTTTCTTAGATGTTCAGATGTAGGTACTTTTTACCAGAAGATTACGTGTTCTGGTTCCATTTCAAAACCTAAAGCAGAAAACCAAAGCCTCATCTCCCAGAGTAATGCCGAGGGAGTGATGCGCTGTTGACGGTGACATTCTTCAGGTGGGCCGTTAAACAGAGCCCCAATCTGCTCCAATTATCTAAAAATAATTTTTGGCACTATTTCTCAGGAAAGCAGGGAGGCTATCCTAGTATTCTGAGACAAAATTATTCCTCTACCAATATTTTTTTAAAATGATGATTATCCATCTGTTTACATACTGTGTTTTGTAGGAGATTCCTGTTCTCAGAAGTGGCTATCAGGTTTTGAATATTACAACAGTGACTGTGGAATAACTGTTGGTGCCAAAAAGGGGATTTGAATATCTCAGAAACTGATGATCTCCTGGGATTTTCACACACAACAGTCTCTAAGGTTTACAGAGGAAGGTGCAAAAAAGAAAAAAACATCCAGTGAGCAACAGTTCTGTTGGTGAAAACACCTTGTTAATGAGAGACGTCAGAGAAGAATGGCCAGACTGATTCAAACTGACAAGAAGGTGACAGATACTCAAATAACCACGCGTTACAACAGAGGTGTGCAGAAGAGGATCTCCGAATGCACAACATGTCGAACTTGAAGTGGGTAGGCCACAGCAGCAGAAGTTCATGAACATACATTCAGTAGCCTATTTAATAACTGGAGGTACGTAACAAAGTGGCTACTGAGTGTATATCATTACTTAAATAACTGCTTTGCAAACCTACCGCTACCTCCCCAGACTAACTCTACATATAAAGACAACTGTTTCTCCAAGAAAGGAAAACTGATGTTTCTTTTATTCATTTGAAGGATGTCAGTGTTGCTGGCACACACACCTTCTATAAACCATTCTTAATAGTTTCATTCTTCCTAAAGCCACAGAAGGAGTCTGTTCAGTCCATCAACTCTCAGTGCAGTTCCAGCACTCCCACTTCCCTCGCCCATGGCCATCAACTGCTCCCACCTATCAACATTATGTCAATTTCAGGTCACTAGCAATCTGCAGAAGGAACTCAGCTGGAATTGTTGATGTTTGGGTTGAAACTCTGCATCAGGACTAAGAGTAAAGACAGAAGGTAGCATGTATAAAGAAGAAAGAGTGATTGATAAAACAGGGGCAAAGGGTGATGGAGTGGATGTAAGGTGGTGAAGAATGATGAGCAGATCAAACCAGGTGGGGGAGGTTTGGAGATGGGAGACAGAGGTAGGTGGATGATGGATGAAAGGAGACAGAAAAATAAAAAGGCATATGGAATTTGTTTTCAATCTATCAACCAGCATGTCTTTGAGATCTGGGAGAAAACTGGAGTTTCTGTGAAAATCTGCAGGGTTACGGGGAAAAGGTGCCAGCTGTCCCCAGACAACACTGGAGCACAGGATTGAACGTGGGCTTTTGGAACGGTGCGGCAGCTGTTCTACCTGCAGTGTCAATAGGCCACAGGTTCCCACGCGAGGACCTCAAGCAGGCAACACATGCCTGATGAAGTTCGGACTGTCAGGGGTGTCTTGAGTGATTTACTGGTTCCTTTCAAAGGATATTGTGATGTCAACCACATTTCTGTGAGCCTAAGAACAGGTAAAGACATTAACTTTTCAGCCAGTTAAAGACATTAGAAAACCACATAGGTTTTAACACAGTTCAGTAGTTTTATGGTCATAAGAATCAGAATAAGAATTAGAATCAGGTTTATTATCACTAACCTATGTCACGAAATATCCTATAAATTATAATAAGAAATACATATAAGACACAAAAATAGTAAGGTAGTGGTTATGGGTTCATTGTCCATACAGATATATGATGGTGGAGGGGAAGAAGCCATTCCTAGATCACTGAGTGTGTGTCTTCAGGCTCCTGTGCCTCCTCTCTGATGGTAGCAATGAGAAGAAGGCATGTCCTGGGTGGTGAGGGTCCTTAATGACAGATGCCATGTTTTGGAGGCATTGCCTTTTGAAGATGTCCTCATTTCTGGGGAGGCCAATGCCCAGGATGAAGCTGGCTGAATTTACAATCCTCTGCAGTCCTGATCTCCAGACAGAGTCCAATAAGCCAATCATTACTCTACTGTGCCCAATGAGCAGCAAGAAAGCCTGCACTCTGTGAACTATGTGTTATACAGCCTCAAAATCTCACAAAATCTGTGCAAGAGAATATGCCAGATCTAATGCCACCACTCTCCTAAAAATGTGGATGTACGGAAACCGATGAGAACCCTGCTCGACAGCTAACTATCAGAATGCTTGCCAATGTAACAAGCTGCATGAAGTACAGTTGGTGGTTTGATTTGCCTCTCTTTTTTGTGGGCACCCAGTACATCTGATAAACCAGGAATCATCTTCTGGCCTGCAGATATTTCTGAGATTGGAACAATATCCACTTCACACTGCAGATGAGATACTATGGCCTTATACTCTCAACGCTTGGAAACACTTTTGAAGGATAAATCCTTTCCACACTAGGTCTGCTAGGTATGGCGAAGGGTCTGGAACTGGAAACAGTAAACCTCTTTCTATTTCTACAAATGATAATCTGCAGAGTATTTCCAGCATTTTCTGTTTTTTAACTCGATGTCTGATGTCTGCAGTTTTTATGATTATTATTGCCAGTCTGTTAAGTCTAAAAAAACATGGGAAATGCTATTTGTCAGCTTTTTTTTCTCTGATACGTACCATTAATAGTAATTTGTGAACATTACTGTTTGACAAGAAGTGCTTACCTTTACAATATTTTTTATGTAGTGTTATATGGAGATACACATTTTACCAAGATATATTTAAGTGTTCAGGACATGTCATTTATTGAACTGAATAAAGTATCTCATGTTGCTTTGGGGACAGATGCAGAAGCATGTACATATTGATTCTATTGAAAAATAATATTATATTTACCTGTAATTTTTAGTCACCAACAACGCAATTTATCTTCTGCAAACTGCCTGATGTTTAGGCTTTAGGTCTTAACTCAGATATTTCTTTCTGAAAACCACAAGCAAGTAATTTCTGTGTCTTTTTAAATACACTTCTGGGGAAGGAGTTGATGTGACAGATGGGGAGAAATGTAATGGATGAGGAATCTCGGGACCTGTGGAATATTTTATACCTTATTGTCGCCAAACAATTGATACTAGAGCGTACAATCATCACAGCGATATTTGATTCTGCGCTTCAATAGTAAATATTAAAAATTTAAATTATAAATCATAAATAGAAAATAGAAAAGGGAAAGTAAGGTAGTGCAAAAAATCCGAGAGGCAGGTCCGGATATTTGGAGGGTACGGCCCAGATCCGGGTCAGGATCCGTTCAGCAGTCTTATCACAGTTGGAAAGAAGCTGTTCCCAAATCTGGCCGTACGAGTCTTCAAGCTCCTGAGCCTTCTCCCAGAGGGAAGAGGGATGAAAAGTGTGTTGGCTGGGTGGGTTGTGTCTTTGATTATCCTGGCAGCACTGCTCCGACAGTGTGCGGTGTAAAGTGAGTCCAAGGATGGAAGATTGGTTTGTGTGATGTGCTGGGCTGTATTCCCGATCTTCTGCAGCTTCTTCCGGTCTTGGACAGGACAAATTCCATACCAGGTTGTGATGCACCCTGGAAGAATGCTTTCTAAGGTGCACCTATAAAAATTAGTGAGGGTTTTAGGGGCAGGCCAAATTTCTTTAGCTTTCTCAGGAAGTAAAGGCTCTGGTGGGCCTTCTTGGCAGTGGACTTTGCTTGGTTGGACCAAGTCAGGTCATTTGTAGTATTGACCCCAAGGAACTTAAAGCTTTTGACCTGTTCCACTTGCGCACCACCGATGTAAATAGGGTTGTGCGATTCGCTACTCCTTCTGAAGTCAACAACCAATTCCTTCGTCTTGCTGACGCTGAGGGATAGGTTATTGTCTTTGCACCATGCCACCAGGTTCTTAATTTCCTCTCTGTACTCAAACTCATCATTCCCCGAGATACGGCCTGCAATTGTGGTGTCATCAGCAAACTTATATATTGAGTATAAATTTGAGTTTGAACTGTACAGGAAGTTATTTGAGAGATACACATTTAGATTAGACAGGATGAAGAAATATCCTGGAACTTGGTCCAGTCCTATCTTAGGAGGAGCTAGGAAACATTTCTTCATGTTGAATACATAACAGATTTGGAAATGTCTTCTGCCAGTAGCAAAGAAACATGTTCAAAGAAACCTGAGTGTTTTCAACATGCATAAAAGAATAAAAAGAACAGAATTAGAGTAACACACATAAAAGTTGCTGGTGAACGCAGCAGGCCAGGCAGCATCTCTAGGAAGAGGTGCAGTTGACGTTTCAGGCCGAGACCCTTCATCAGGACTAATTCTGACGAAGGGTCTCCGCCTGAAACGTCGACTGCACCTCTTCCTAGAGATGCTGCCTGGCCTGCTGCGTCCACCAGCAACTTTTATGTGTGTTGCTTGAATTTCCAGCATCTGCAGAATTCCAGTTGTTTGTGTTTTAGAATTAGAGTAACATTGGTAAATCAAGCTAGAGAAATGTACTTGGCACAGAGCATATGTTATATAACATACTGTATATTTGTCATGAGATGTCAACTATTAACGAATAACCAAGCTTTCAGAAGCTGTTAAAACAAAAGACAAAGAGATTAATTCTGAGTTCTCAAATCATATAACAAAATCAATTGGTTCCAGATGCTTTGCTAAAAATGTGAAATTATGTAACAGAATCCAACAGATTCTCTTGAGAAAATCCAGATAACAGAGTCTTGGTGCATATTGGCACCAATGACATAGTTAGACAAGGTGAGGATTTTAGGGAGCTAGGTAGAAAGCTGAGAAACAGAACCTCCATGGTAATAATCTCTGGATTTCTGCCTGTGCCATGTGCCAGTGAAGGTAAGAATAGAATGATTTGGCAGGTGAGTGAGTGGCTGAGGAACTGGCACAGGGGGCAGGGGTTCAGATTTATGGATCATTGGGGATGGTACAACCTGTACAAAAGGGATGGGTTGCACCTGAACCCAAGGGTGTCCAATATCCTCGTGGGCATGTTGGCTAGAGTTGTTTGGGTATCGTGGACATTTTCTGCTCAGAAGGAAGCACTGAGCATGAGAATACACAACAAATGCTGAAGGAACTGAGCAGGTCAGACTGCACCTGGAAAGATGAATAAACAGTTGATGTTCCAGGCCAAGACACTTCATCGGGAATGGAAAGGAAGGGAAAAGAAGATGAATAAAAAGATGTGGGGAGGTGAAGGAGTACAAGCTGGCATAGGAGGAAGTCAGCTGAGGGGGAAGGTGGGTGGGTGGGTGGGGGAGGGGGGAATGAAGTGAGAAGCTGTAAGGTAATAGCTGACAAGTTAAGAACTGCAGATTCTGGAAATCCATACAAACAAGATAAATCTACAGACGCTGGAAATCCATACAAACAAGATAAAATCTGCAGATGCTAGAAATCCATGCAAACAAGATAAAATCTGGTACTGGCTGGAAAGGTAAAAGACTGAAGAAGAAGGAATCTGATTGGAAAAGAGAATGGACCGTGGGAGAAAGGGAAGGATAGACACAAAGGGAGATGATGGGCAGGTGAGTAGAAGAAAAAGGTAGGAGGAGATCCAGAATGGGAAATGGAAAAAGAGAGAAAGGGGAGGGGAGAAATTATTGATTGTTAAAATAATCGCTGCTTATGCCATCAGGATGGAAGCTACACAGGTGGAATATGAGATGTTGCTCCTCCAACCTGACAGTGTCCTCATCATGGCAGTAGTGGAGGCCATGGATGAACAGGTGATAGACAGGAGCTACAGGGAGATAGACACCCCCTAGCTTGCAAGATACAGGTAACTGGGTGACTGTCAAGAGAAAGAGGGGAAATGCGCAGCCAGTGTGGAGTATACCTGTGGCCATTCCCCTGAATAATTATTATACAATTTTAGAACTATTGAGGGATCAACTTACTGGGGCGAGTCACAGTGACCAGGTCTCTGACACCGAGTCTGATGCTGTGGCTCAGAAGAACACAGAAGTGAAGAGGATTAAAGTGTTGATAGGAAATTCTTCAGTCAAAGGAACAGAGATGAGGTCCTGTGGGTTCGATAGAGACACCCAGATGGTATGCTGCCTCCCTGGTGCCAGGGTCAGGGGTGTCTCAAATTGGGTCTATGGAATTCACAAGGGTGAGGGTGAGCAGCCAGAAGTCTTGTTGTAACCTTTGGATTTCTGCCTATGCCACATGCCAGTGAGGATAAGAATAGGATGATTTGGCAGGTGAATATGTGGCTGAGGAACTGGCGCAGGGGGCAGGGGTTCAGATTTATGGGTAATTGGGATTTCTTCTGGGAAAAGTATGGCCTGAACAAAAGGGATGGGTTACACCTGAACACAAGAGGGCCCTATATTCTTGCGAGCAGATTGACTTAAGCTGCTCAGTGGAGATTAAACTAATTTGGCAGGGGGTTAGAAACCAGAATGATAGGGCTGAAGATGAGGTAGTTGGTTTACAAATGAAAACAATGTGTAGTGAGACTCTTAGCAAGGAGAGGCTGATGATAGGGCAAAATAGCAGTCAACAGGATGAGTTGCAAAGTAAAAGGCAGACAAAATGAAAAAGGGTCAATACAGGACTGAAGGTGCTGTACTTGAATGCACACAGTAAACGGTTACAGGCTGGCAGAACAATGCTGTAGACATCACTGAATCATGGCTGAAAGAAGATAATTGCTAGGAGCTTAATGTCCAAGGATACACATTGTATCAAAAGGACCAGCAAGAAGGCAGAGATGGTGGCATTCCTCTGTTGATAAAAAAAATTACATCAAATCGTTAGAAAGAGGTGACATTTGGTCAGAAGATGTTGAATCATTGTGGATAGAGCTAAGGGTTAAAAGACCCTGATGGAGGTTATGTATGGACCCCCAAACAGTAGTAAGGATGTGGTCAACAAATTACAACAGGAGATAAAAAATCCATGCCAAAAAGGTTATGTTACAATAGTAATGGGGGATTTCAATATGCAGGTAGATTGGGAATATCAGTTTGGAGCTGGATTCCAAGAAGCGGAATTTCTAGATTGCCTACAAGATAGCTTTTTTGAGCAGCTCGTGGTTGAGCTCACTAGAGGATCTGTTATTCTGTATTGGGTGTTGTGCAATGAACCAAAATTGATTAGAAAGCTTAAGGTAAAAAGGCATGTGATCATAATATGATCAAATTCACCCTGAAATTTGAGGAGCAGCTCAAGTCAGATGTATCAATCTCAGGGTGGAGTAAAGAGAATTACAAAGACATGAGAGAGGAGTTGTCCAGAATTGACTGGAAAAGAACACTGGCAGGAATGACGGTGGAGCAGAAACGGCTGGAATTTCTGGAAGCAATTCAGAAGGCACAGGATATATACATCTCAAAGAGGAAGAAGTATTCTTAAGGCAAAATGACACAAACTGTGGTTAACAAGAAAAGTCAAAGCCAACATAAAAGCCAAATAGAGGGTATAAAATAGAGCAAAAATTAGTGGGAAGTTAGAGGATTGGGAAGCTTTTAAAAATCAATAGAAGGCAACTAATAAAGTCATTAAGAAGGTAAAGATGCAATATGAAAGTAAGCTAGACAATAATATTGAAGAGGATACCAAAAGTTTCTTCAGATACATAAAGTGTAATTGAGGCAAGAGTGGATACTGGACCAATTGAAAACAACGATGGAGAGGTAGTAATGGTGTAAAAAAGAAATGGTAAATGAACTGAATAATATTTTGCATCAGTCTTCACTGTGGAGTCATTATTAATGTCTGTCAAGAATCATTAGATTCTGGAGTGGTTCCGGAGGACTGGAAAATTGCAAATGTTGCTGTGTCACTCCATTCTTCATGAAGGGAGAGAGGCAAGGGCAAGGATTCAGATTTCTGGACCATTGGGACCTCTTCTGGGGCAGGTGTGACCTGTACAGAAAGGACGTGTTACACTTGAATCTGAGGGGACCAATATCCTGGTGGGGAGGTTTGCAAAGGCTATTGGAATGAGTTTGAACTAAAATTGCTGGGGCGTGGGAACTGAACTGAAGTGACGGAAGAAAGGGAGGTTGGCTCACAAATAGAGAAACCTTAGAGACAGTGTGAAAGGGAGGATAGACAGCTAATAGAGAAGGGACGCACTCAGACTGATGGTTTGAGATGTGTCTATTTTAATGCGAGGAGTATTATGAATAAAGTGGGTGAGCTTAGAGCGTGGATCAGCACTTGGAGCTATGATGTTGTGGCCATTACAGGGAATTGGGTGGTGCCGGGGCAGAAATGGCTACTTCAAGTGTCAGGCTTTAGATGTTTCAGAAAGGACAGGGAGGGAGACAAAAGAGGTGGGGGTGTGGTACTGTTGATCAGAGATAGTGCCACGGCTGCAGAAAAGGAGGAAGTCATGGAGGGGTTGTCTACGGAGTCTCTGTGGGTGGATGTTAGGAATAGGAACGGGTCAATAACTCTACTGTTTTTTTTAATAGACCACCCAATAGAAACAGGGACATCGAGGAGCAGATAGGGAGACAGATTCTGGAAGGGAGTAATAATAAAAGGGTTGTTGTGGTGGTAGATTTTAATTTTCCAAATAGTGATTAGCATTTCCCTAGAGTGAGGGGATTAGAAGGGGTGGAGTTTATTAGGTGTGTTCAAGAAGGTTTCTTGACACAATATGTAGATAAGCCTACAGAAGGAGAGGCTGTACTTGATCTGGTATTGGGAAATGAACCTGGTCAGGTGTCAGGTCTCTCAGTAGGAGAGCATTCTGGAGATGGTGATCACAATTATATCTCCTTTACCATAGCATTGGAGAGGGATAGGAACAGACAAGTTAGGGAAATGTTCAATTGCAGTAAGTGGAAATATGAGGCTATCAGGCAGGAACTTGAAACAAAAAATGGAAACAGATGTTCTCAGAGAAATGTACAGAAGAAATGTGACAAATGTTCAGGGGATATTTGCGTGGAGTTCTGCATAGATACTTTCCATTGAGATAGCGAAAAGATGGTAGGGTACAGGAACTGTGGTGTACAAAGGCTGTTGTAAACCTAGTTAAGAAGAAAAGAAGAGCTTACGAAAAGTTCAAAATACTAGGTAGTGATAGAGATTAAGGAAAACCCCATGGCATTCTGCAAGTATGTGAACAGCAAGAGGATAAGACATGAGAGAATAGGACCAATCAAATGTGACAGTGGAAAAGTGTGTATGGAACTGGAGGAGATAGTAGAGATACTTAATGAATACTTTGCTTCAGTATTCACTAGGGGAAAAAGATCTTGGCGATTGCAGGAATGACTTGCAGCAGACTGAAAAGCTTGAGCACATAGATATTAAGGAAGAGGATGTGCTGGAGCATTTGGAAACCATCAAGTTGGATAATTTACCGGGACCAGACGGGATATACCGAAAGCTACTGTGGGATGCGAAGGAGGAGATTGCTGAGCCTCTGGCGTTGATCTTTGCATCATCAATGGGGACACGAGCGGTTCTGGAAGATTGGAGGGCTGTGGATGTTGTTCCCTTATTCAAAAAAGTGAGTAAGGATAGCCCTTGAAATTATAGAACAGTAAGTTGATGGACAAGATACTGAGAGGCAGGATTTATGAACATATGGAGAGGCATGATATGATTAAGAATAGTCAGCATGGCTTTGTCAAAGGCAGGTCGTGCCTTACAAGCCTGATTGAATTTTTTGAGGATGTGACTAAACACATTGATGAAGGTAGAGCCGTAGACGTAGTGTATATGGATTTTAGCAAGGCATTTGATAAGGTATCCCATGCAAGGATTATTGAAAAAGTAAGGAGGCATAGGATCCAGGGGGACATTGCTTTGTGGATCCAGAACTGGTTTGCCCACAGAAGGTAAAAAGTCATTGTAGACATGTCATATTCTGCATGGAGGTCGGTCACCAGTGGTGTGCCTCAATAATCTGTTCTGGGGCCCCCTTATTCTTTGTGATTTTTATAGATGACCTGGATGAGGAAGTGGAGGGATGGGTTAGTAGATTTGCTGATGACACAAAAGTTAGGAGTGTTGTGGATACTGTGGAGGGCTGTCGGCGGTTACAGTTGGACATTGATTGGATGCAAAACTATGCTGAGAAGGGGCAGATAGAGGTCAAACCAGATAAGTGTGAGGTGGTTCATTTTGGTAGGTCAAAAATGATGGCAGAATATAGCATTAATGGCAAGACACTTGACAGTGTGGAGGATCAAAGGGATCTTGGGGTCTGAGTCCATAGGACACTGAAAGCTGCTACGCAGGTTGACTCTGTGGTTAAGAAGCCATATGATGCATTGGCCTTCTTCAATCAAGGGATGAGTTTAAGAGCCGAGAGGTAATGTTGCAGCTATATGTTGACCCTGGTCAGATCCCACTTGTAGTACTGTGCTCAATTCTGGTTGCCTCACTGCAGGAAGGAAGTAGAAATCATAGAAAGGGTGCAGAGAAGATTTACAAGGCGGTTGCCTGGAATGGGGAGCATACCCTATGAGAACAGGTTGAGTGAACTCAGCCTTTTCTCCTTGGAGCGACAGAGGATGAGAGGAGACCTGATAGAGGTGTACAGGGTAACGAGAGGCATTGATTGTGTGGATAGTCAGAGGCTTTTTCCCAGGGCTGATATGGCTATCATGAGGGAACATATTTTTAAGGTGCTTTGAAGTAGGTACAGAGGAGATGTCAGGGGTATGTTTTTTACGCAGAGAGTGGTGAGTATATGGAATGGGCTGCTGGCAGCGGTAGTGGAGGCAGATATAATAGGGTCTTTTAAGAGACTCCTGGATGGATACATGGAGCTTTGAAAAATAGAGGGCTATGGGTAAGCCTAGGTAGTTCTAAGGTAAGGACATGTTCTACACAGCTTTGTGGGCTGAAGGGCCTGTATTGTGCTGTTGGTTTTCTATGTTTCTATAAATCTATAGGCCACTTAGTCTGACCTCAGTGGTTAGCAGGATGCTGGAGTTGATTATTAAAGCAGTGGCTGATTGGTAGGAGGGTAAGGTGTAGGAATAAAAGGGAGCCTTTTGTGCTTGGCTCTCTGAGTGTTAGTGTTCCACAGGGGGTCTGTGTTAGGGCTGATACTTTTTAAGTTTCACGTCAATAAGATGGATGATGGAATTGATGGCTTTCTCGCAAAGTTTGCAGATGATATGAAGCTAGGTGGACGGGCAGGTGGTTTTGCGGAAGTGAAGAGGCTACAGAAGGACGTAGATAGTTTACAAGAATGGGTAAAGAAATGCCAGAAAGGGAAGTGTATGGTTACACACTTTGGTAGAAGAAATGAAGGGGCTGACTATTTTCTAAATGGAATGAAAATACAAAAAATTAGAGGCACAAAAGGACTTGGGAGTCCTTGTGCAGAATTCCCAAAAATTTCATTTGAAGTTTAAGTATGTGGTGAGGATGGCAAATACATTGTTAACATTCATTTCAAAAGAACTAGAATGTAGAAACATGGATGTAATATTGAAAATTTATAAAGCACTTTTAAGGCCTCTCTTGGAGTATTGTGAGCAGTTTTAGGCCCCTTATCTCAGAAAGGATGTGCTGAAATTGGAGAGGTTTCAAAGGAGATTTACAAAAATTATTCCAGGATTGAAGAGCTTCAAAGTTCAAAAGTTCAAAGTTCAAATTTCAAAGTAAAATTTATTATCAGAGTACATACGTGTCACCACATACAACCCAGTGATTCTTTTTATATGTGCTTACTTAGCAAATCTATAGAACGGTATCTTTAAACCAGATCAATTGACAACAAATTGTGCAAATGCAGATATAAATAAATAGCAACAAATAATGAAAATGAAATGACAAGATAAAAAAGGTCCTTAAATGAATGTAGTTATCCCCTTTTGTACAAGAGCCTGATTGTTGTGGGGTGGTAACTGTGCTTGATCCTAATGGTGCAAGGCCCGAAGCACATAACTTTTATCTGATGGTAGCAACAAGAAAAGGGCATGGTTTGTGTGGTCAGCATCTTTGATAATGGATACTGCTTTTCCACACTACGTTTCATGTAGATGTGCTCAATGGTTGGGAGGGCTTTTACCTGTGATGTACTGGGCCGAACCCACTCACTTTTGTAGGATTTTCCACTCAAAGGCATTGGTGCCTTGGTGTTCCCATACCAGGCAGTAATGCAGCTAGTCAGCTCACTGTCCACCACACATCTGTAGAAGTTTGCCAAGGTTTTTAATTGACACTCTGAATCTCTGCAGATTCCTGAGGAAATAGAGGTGCTGTTGTGCTTTCTTCTCAATTATATTTATATGATGGGACCAGGACAGGTCCTCTGAAATCGTGACACCCAGGGATTTAAAGTTACTGACCCTCTCCACTTCTGATGCTCTGATGATTGCTGGTTCATGGACTTCTGGTTTCCCTCTCCTGAAGTCTACAATCAGTTCCTTGGTGTTATTGAGAGGTTGTTGTTATTACACTGCTCAGCCAAGTTGAGTGCATGCTGATTCAGCACCACCTTTGATATAGCCCACAGCAATGGTGTCATCAGCAAATATGTATATGGTGTTGGAGCTGTACTTAGCCACACAGTCACAGGTGTATATCGAATAGAACAGGGGGCTAAATACATATCCCTGTGGATAAGCTCATCATATGAAGAGCATTTGATGGCTCTGGGCCTGCTTTCACTAGAATTCAAAAGAATGAGGGGTGACCTAATTGAAATTTATTGAATGGTGAAAGGCCTTGATAGAGTGGAAGTGAAGAGGATGTTTCCTATAGTTGGGGAGTCTAGTACCATAGAGCACAGCCTCAGAATTGAGGGACATCCTTTTAGAATGGAGATGAAGAGGAATTTCTTTAGCCAGAAAGTGGTGAATCTGTGGAATTTGTTGCTGCAGATAGTTGTGGAAGCCAAGTCTTTAAGTATATTTAAGGCAGAAGTTGATAGATTCTTGATTGGTCAGGGCATGAAGGGATACGGATGGAAGGCAGGAGATTGGGGCTCAGAGGAAAATTGGATCAGTCATGATGAAATGGTGCAGCAGACTCAATGGGCCAAATGGCCTAATTCTGCTCCTATACCTTATGGTCTTATGGCCTTATATCAGAATGGGAATAGGAAATGGAATTAAAATGGGTGGCCACAGGGAAAACCTGTCTTTTGTGGTGGATAGAGTGAAGGTGCTTGTTGAAGAGGTTCCTCTATCAGCGTCAGATCTCACCAAAGTAGAAGAGACTGCACAACCGTATTGGATAAAGTAGTGATCCTGGTAGACGTGCAGGTTAAGAGACGCCTCACCTGGGAGGTCTGTTTGGGGCCCTGAATAGTGGTGAAGGAGGTGTTGTAGGGGTATGTATAGCACTTGTCCCTCTTGTAGGGGTAAATGCCATGAGGCAGATCAGTGGTGAAGGATGAATGGACAAGGGCTCAAGTAGAGAGTGATCCCTACAAAAAAGCAGAGATGTTGGAGGTAGAGGGAGGTAAAGATATGTTTAGTGGTAGGGAAGATAATGGAAGTTATGGAAAATTATGTGCTGGATGTGAAGGCTCATGGGTGGTGGTTAAGGATATAGGAGCTCTAGACACTATGACACCTAGAAGTTGGGGTGAAGACAGATATCTGGGTGAGGGCATCATCTTTGTAGAAGGAGAACATCTCAGATGTTCAGGACTGGAAAGCACCATCCTAAGAATAAATGCAGTTGAGATTAGGGAAATGAGAAAAGGGAACATGATTTTACAAGAAACAGGGTGTGAAAATAGTCAAGATAGCTTTTTATGATCTGTAAGTTTATAAAAAATAAAAATGAACAGTCTTTCTCCAGAGACGGAGACAGAGAGATATAGCAAGGTGAAAGAGGTGTCAGAGATGAGCCAAGTAAGTTTAACGGCAGGGTGATATTTGAAGGCAAATTTGATGAAATGGACGAGCTCAGCATGGGAGCAGGAAGCAGCAACAATGCAATCTTTGATGTAATATAGAAAGATTTGGTGAACATTTCCACTTTAGGCTTGGAACACGGACCGTTCCACATAGCTGATGAAAAGACAGGAATAAATTATGCCCATGTGAGTTCCATGGCTACACCTAGAGTTTGGAGAAAGTGGGAGGAGTGGAAAAAAAATTGTCAAGCATGAGAACCAGTTCAGGCCGATGGATGAGGGTGGTGGTGGAAGGAAATTGTTGGGCTTGTAGTGTGATTGAAGGCCTTCCTGATAGGGGATAGGAGTGAATTGGGACTGGATGCCCATTGTATCAAAAGGACAGGGAGGTAGGCAGAAGAGGAAGAGAGGTACTGTTAAATAAAAATTAGATCAAATTCTTAGAAAGAGATGATCAGGTATTGGAAGATGTAGAGTCTTGTGGGTAGAATTTAAAAAACTGCAAGGCTAAAAAGACCATTATGGGAGTTACGATATGTAAAGGCTTCTGAACAGTAGCCAGGATGTGGGTACAAATTACAACACGATATAGAAAAGCCATGTAAAAGGGCAATGTTATAGTAGTCATGGCAAATTTCAACATGCAAATCAATTGGGAAAATCAGTTTGGTGCTGGATCCCAGGAGAAGGAACCTTTAGTATGCTTATGAGATGGCTTTTTTAAGTCAGCTAATGATTGAGGGTACTAGGGAAAAGGTAATTCTAAACTGGGTGTTGTGCAATGAACCAGATTTGATGAGGGAGCTTAACGTAAAGAAACCCTTATAAGTTATAATTATAATATGATAGAATTCATCCTACAGGTTGGAAGGGAGAAGCTAAAATCAGATGTATCAGTATTACATTGGCGGAAAGGAAATAAAAGATGCATGAGAGAGGAACTGGCCAAAGTTGATTGGAATGGGACGCTAAATGGGATAATGGCAGAAACACAATGGCTGGTATTTCTGTGAGCAATTTGCAAGGTGCAGAATAGATGCTGACCAAAAAAAGAAATATTCTAAAGGGAATATGATACAACTGTGGCATAAAATCAAAAGGCAGGATATCTAATTTAGTAAAAATTAGTGGGATCTACTGTACAAAGAGGATTGGGAAGCTTTTAAAAACCAACAGAAGGCAACTTAAAAAGCAATAAGGAGAGAAAAAATGGGATATGAAGCTAAGCTATTCAATAATATTAAAGAGGATAGCAAAAGTATATTCTGATATACTGTATAAAGAGTAAAGGTTGATTTATACTTGTGCGTACGGCCTGCGCTGTAGACCTGATTTATACTTTTGCGTAGCCGTATGCCGCAGTGAGCATGCATAGTTGTATCTGCGTCGCTCTGCAATTCACCACCAAAACGCTAGTTGGCAGTGGGGTTTCTATGCCACTGTACTGAGTTTCTTCGTGAGAGACATGGACGAGGAAATGCATTTCAAATATTTTCAGATGTCGGCAGGTAGATATGACGATTTGGTTCATCGTCTCCAACCATTTATTTCGCATCAGTGTACAGACATGCAGAGAAAAGCAACCGGAAATGCGTACGAGGAAATGTGACGCTACCAAGGGGACCAATCACAGTTGTTGCGGTCTGCATCGTCGCAATGCGTGAGTTACATTTTTGGGGAGGTGCATGTCACCCCACGGCGTAGGATACGCAGTACCTACAGCGTACATTTGACGCACAGGTATAAATCAGCTTTAAGAGAGAGGCAAGAATGGATATCGTATTGCTGGAAAATGACATTGAAGAGGTAGTAATGGGGGACAATGAAATGGTGCATGAACTTAATAAGTATTTTGTGTCAGTCTTCGCTGTGGAAAATGCCACAAATTGGAGAGTGGCAGGTGGCAGATGTGAAAGTAATGGCTATTACTAAGAAGAAGACACTTGGGAAGCTGCTCACCCCATGGTTCTGAAATAGATAAATGAAGAGACCATAAAGGAAAGAGCAGTGATCGTTCAAGAATCACTAGTTTCTGGAATGGTTCTGGAAGACTAGAAAATTGCAAATATTACTCCACTCTTTAAAATGGGAGGGAGGCAATAGACAGGAAATGATCAGCCTGTTATCTTATCTTCAGTGGTTGGGAAGATGTTGGAGTCCATTATTAAGGATGAGGTCTTGGGGTTCCTTGAGATACATGATAAAGTAGGCCAAACTTTTCTTCAGGGGAAATTTTACCTGACAAATAAACTCTTCTCAGGCTTCCAGGCGATACAGGTATCAATTTTAACCAATATCTCAATGAACAAACTCTGCAATCTTCATCAGGGATGATGCCTTGGCATGTCTAATCCAGTAGCATTTATACCTCTGTTGTCTAGCCCTCCTGATTGGTTAGTCTTTGTCCAATCAGGTTTCCACTGTTCTACTTTGTTCACAATTGAATTCCAATTCTTACTTAGAGCAAAACCTCCACCTTTGTTAGAATACTTTTCCTTTAACTTTATGTTAATGGCTTCCTTCACCAGATGGTCCCAAAAGCCACTGGTGCAACACACTAGTTTTGTGCTGTCAAAGTCAATCCTATGGCTATTGTGAATGCAGCGTTATGCTACCAGCCATTTCTCTCGGTAACCCATGGGGATATACCTCCAAACAACAGGTATTCTGCAGATGCTGGAAATTCAAGCAACACACATCAAAGTTGTTGGTGAACGCAGCAGACCAGGCAGCATCTCTAGGAAGAGGTACAGTCGACGTTTCAGGCCGAGACCTGATGAATCCTGAAACGTCGACTCTACCTCTCCCTAGAGATGCTGCCTGGCCTGCTGCGTTCACCAGCAAATTTGATGAGGGATATACTTCCTGTGCTCCTTGATGTGCGTTTCCACCGTACATCCCATCTGGCCAATATACACCACCCCGCATTCACTGGGAATCCTGTAAATGCCAGCCCTCCTGAGTGCCAGGTCATCTTTGACCCACATAAACTATGATTTGAGTTTTCTTACGGGCACTAATCTGGTATTTCTTCAGAATCCTGGCGATCTTTACGGAAACTGTATAAATATAGGGAAGATAGGTGGTAGCAACAGGTCCCTCCTCATTGTAGGGGTTCCTTGATTTTCTGTTGTCCCTCTTAAGGGCCTGATTGACTTCCATCACCTTGAAGCCATTGTGTAGCAATATCATGCGTCATCACCTTATTTCCTCATGGAGACTCTTTGGGTCCAAAATAGTTTTCACATAATTAATCAAAGTAGAAAGAACCTCCTTACATTGAGAGGAATGATGGTGGCTGTTATTGTTGAGGTATAAATCCATGTGATGACTTTCTGATAGATGCCACGTCCGAGGCTACCATCTGGTTTTGCTTGTATTAGAATGTCCAAGAATGGGAGCCAACTATTCTTCATCTCCATTGTAAATTGAATGCTTGGATGTATGCTGTTCAGATGGTCAGAGGGGCAGTGGACTAGATCCTTTTTCACTTGCCAGACAAATCTTTTGGAATTCATTGAGGAAATAACAGGCAGGATAGACAAAAGAGAGCGAGTGGATGTTGCTTACTTGTATTTCTAGAAGGGCTTTTACAAGGTGACACACATAAGGCTACTCAACAAGATTAGAGCCATTGGTATTACAGGAAAGGTACTAGCATTGATACAAGATTGGCTAATAATAAACATCAGAAAGTTTGCCGATGCTGGAAATTAAAAGCAACACACACACAATGCTGGAGGAACTCAACAGGTCAGACGGAGTCTATGGGAATGAATAAATAGTCAAAATTTTGGGATGGAGCAATGACAGCGATTACTGCGAACTGAACTAAACTGAACTCTGTCACTTGTGATTGAACATTTTACCCCTAGACTGCGATAGAGCTTGATTGACCCTATTATCCTAGTTCTGTGTACATGTGTGTTTATTCATTGCTAACCTGTTGCATTTATATCCTTACTATTAGGGTACTGTGTTGCTTATTTCTTTAATAAAACTTTCTTAGTTCCAGTAATCCAGACTCCAACTGAGTCGTCCATTTCTGCTGGTTTGGCAACCCAGTTACGGGGTACATAACACTATGCAGACAGAATATAAGGTACTTCTCCTCCACCCTGAAGGTGGTTGCATCGTGGCACAAGAGGAGGGCATGGACTGACATGTCAGAATGGGAACAGGATTCAGAGTTCAAATGATTGGCCACGAGGATGTTCTGTTTTTGGCAGATGGAGTGGAGGTGTTTGATGAAGCAGTCCCCAATTTATGATGGGTCTTACGACGGTAGATATGGTCGCATCAGGAGCCCCATACACAATAATAAAAGAAGAACAATAATAAAAAAAAGATTGACTAACTGGCTGGAGGCAAAGTGTGGCAATAAAGGAAACCTTTTCTGGTAGATGCCAGTGACTAGTGGTGTTCTGCAGGAAATGTTATTGTGACAACTTCTTTTCACTTTACATGTCAATGCTGCAGATGATGCAATTGTTGGCTTTGTAGCCAAGTTTGTGGATGATACAAAGATAGGAGATGGGGCATGTAGCATTGAGGAAACAGGGACTCTTCAGAAGAACTTGGACAGATTAAGAGAATGGCCGAATAAATAGTAGATAGAATACAATGTGGGGAAGTGTATGGTCATGCACTTTGGTAGAAGGACATCCACAATGAAAATAAGGCGTTCAGGTCAAGGGAACTTAAAATAACTTAAGAGGGTGAAAGCGTGTGAAGTGCCACGAATGTAGGTGGGAAGGGACTGAACCAATGGGACAAAATGGAGTCAAAGTATGTGGTTACAAGTTTAATGGGACAGGAGAAGGGTTCTACGTCAACAGTCAGTTTTGTGGATCTTGGGTAGGAGGTAGAAAGGAGCAGTGCAAGGTAAGTGAACTATAAGGTTTGTGATGTGGACAGCTACAAATGAACAATTCCATTTACAAGTTTTCGGTTCTGTGGCCATGTTGATTTCAAGTACTCATATAGAAACTTCTCAAGTGCTATGAGCATTCCTCCCTTCATCACCCTCCAGGCAATGAGTTCCATTGCTCCCTCAGAGCAATGAAAGCCACTCTCTCAGAGAATGGTACATTCTCCTTAACTCTCCTCTAATACTTCTGTCAAGTACTTTAAGTCCATGTGCCCTGATTGATCTCGCCAAAGACTCATCAGTCATTCAGTTCCATTGATGAATTGTTGTAGTCATAAGATCGGTGAGAGTAATAATGAGAAGCCTACGATTTGTTGTCAAATGTCGGAATGGAGACTGGACTCTGAAGGCATTCAAAATTGGTATATACAAGACTCTGCTGAGCTTTGAGTTTTTAATGGTATTAGAATATTAAGATGAAGGACATCCAATATTCCCCTTCTTCCGTTATCACAAAGTACTGTCCATCAATGAATAAACATTGATTCTCATTCCATTAATCAGTCATCCGCCTTACTTGCATAGGACGTCAAAAAAATCTACCACTATGTTGGGATTCCAAATGACCTCTTTGGAGAAAATTAATTTGATTTGGCACCAAAAATATGTTTGATTACCATTGTTAATCTTTTGGGATTGGCTTTATTTCCCTGCTAAACCTACATTGTAATATACAAGCCACTGTTATCTATATTCACTTGATGGGCGCGACTTTGGATATAATTTGAAATTATCATGCTGTTACTCATCTCCATAACCCTGATTTGAGAACTACAAATATACATTTATTGCAAATGAATATGGATATCTTATAAAACTTGTTTTATAAACATTTTTGAAGCAACACTATCAAAATAATCCTTTTTAAATTAATGTACAATTGATGGATGAATGAAATCATTATATGAAACCTATTAACCATCCAGTATGTATTTTTATATAAAGGGAAGAGCAATGTTATTTAATTTTCTGGACTCTCTGACATTATGTTGGTGTTAAAAGATCAAACTGGCAGACAGTCTATTTCAGAAACTTAGTAAGCTGTCTGGTACAACATTCAGATCAATTTGTGTGCCCCACTATGATCACTCTATGTAACTTTGCCTGCCAGTACTTCCTTACACTTTTTACTGCATCATATGCTTTCCAGGATTCCCAATAAAATATTACAGTTTGTCACCTCATACTAGATGGTTACACATCCCTACTACTTTGACAATAGACTTCTCTTCCACATTTACTACTATTTTCTACATGGCCTCAATTTTGCCCAACCTTATGAACGGAAATGTCTTTACAACTGCCTCCAAAACACTTTCCATTAAATTTCAGTATTCAGAATCAAGGTAATTAGTTCAACTAGTGATTATTTCTGAACTGTATTCAATTTCAGCTTGTTTTGTTTTCATGTCTATGTGAGGAGATAGACACTGACTGGACATGGCAAGTATAATTTAATAGAAAGAATGTGAAGTGAAGCAATTTGCCAAGAAGATATAAAGTAAATCATGCAGTTTAAAAGGAAGTATGAAAACAAAGATCCCTACAAATAAATGCGTATGAATCTTTGAAGGGTCAGAACATTGAGAAACTTAATAAAAGAAAGGCTGAGTCAGGAAGTCAGACAGTTATATGTTTTTTAGGCCCTATATTGCAACCAAATGTAGACTTGTAAATTTTAGAAGCTGGCTCAAGACAGAGAAAAGTCCCTAACACTCAGAACTTTGATTGAAGTTGGAGCTGTTGTTTTCGGTGAAGTGAAGATTAAGAGGGAGAATTATTTGAGTTTTTCTGATGCAATAAATATAATAGATAGAAATATACAACTACCATAGCACTGAAGAAGGCCATTCAGTCCATCAAATTCCTAATGAAAGAGGTAATCTATCACTGGCCAGAAAAAAAAACTACAGTCTTGTGAGAAGAGCCGACCGTGAATGGAAATAGCCTGAGCCCAGCAACTTCCATGGGGTGGCTGAAACTGGTTTGAAACAACCTGACTTTGGTAAAAACAAAACAATGGAAGAAACAGAAGGCCTAAGTCCTTATTTGCAAGAAGAATATTAAGGTAATGCTGCCTAAAAACTTGGGCTAGGTCCAATGGAACAGGGTCACAGGTTTGCCAGATAAGACAGGACAATGAATTTGGAACACAATGGTGCAGAACACAAAACAAGAATAAGAGTAGAGCATTTCAGGTATAGAAGCAGCAAAATCTCCAGACACCAACCATTGCGGAAGTGGATCATCATCATCATCATCAGGTGCCATGCCCAGTTTGATCTTTGACTGCCATGGCCCACATACTCCTGTTTCGGGTCAAGTGGATCATTTCATTGGTATTCATTTCCAGTTCTCTGACTGCTGTCTTCATCATCATTTGTCTTTGTCTTCCTCTTGCTTTCTTCCCTTCAATCTTTCCCATAATTACTGTGCATTCTAACTCCTCTTTCCTAATCACATGCCCAATGAAGTTACATTGCCTTTTCATGATCTCATACATTATTTCTCTTTTTGTGTTTGCTCTGTTCATGACATCCTCATTAGATATTCATTTAGTCCATGATATTCTTTGCATCCTCCTCAAAAACCACATCTCTGCTGCTACAATTCGTTTCCTCATGTTCCTACAAACGTTTGTAGATATTGTCCAACATTCTGAGACAGATAACATAACTGGATAAACGTAACATTTCTCATGCCTGGTTTAGTATTGGTCAGTATACTCATCATTCTTGTAAAGGTGTTTTTTGCCATCCCTATTCTTCTTTTAATGTCCAAGTCGCACCTGCCATCTGATGTCACCCAGCTTCCCAAGTAGCAAAAGTTCTGTACTTGTTTTATGTCTTCCCCGTTTATTCTCAGCCTGCAGATAGGGTTCTCCTCCTTTTTGGATATCATCATACATTCTGTCTTTTTGCAATTGATAGATATACCCATTTTTGCACTTTCTTCAACAATTATATCAATTAAGTTTTGTAGTTCCTCCTCCGTACTTGCAATTAACACAGTATTATCTGCATATCTGAAATTATTGATGTTTTCACCACCAACTTTGATTCCCAAGATGTCTCTTACTTTTTGTAATATTGTTTCACTGTACACATTAAATAAATCAGGGGAGAAAACACACCCTTGTCTAATGCCTCTCTTGATTTCCGTAAACTGACTCACTTCTCCATCTATTCTGACAGCAGCAGTTTGTTCTCAGTATAGGTTTCTGATTAGTCGGAGGTCTTTTGAATCTAGATCTAGAGTTTTCTGTAATATTTCAAATAACTTATTGTGCTTCACTTTATCAAATTCTTTTATGTAGTCGATAAAACAAACAAATCTTTTTGCACTTGAATAGCTCATTCTGATAGTATCCTTAACATCATTATTGCATTTCATGTACCTTTGTCTTTCACAAAACCACATTGTTCTTTACCTATTTCAGCTTGTATCTTACTTTTAGCTCCTGTCATCAAAATTCTTAGAAGTACCTTGGTGATACGACTCATTAAACTTATGGTCCTATGTAATTCACATTCTATTGCTCCAGGTTTCTTAGGAAGAGTGATAAGTATTGATTTTTTTAATCTCTTCTGGTATTATTCCAGTCTCATAAATGTCATTGATTAAATCAGTAAGTTTTTCAATTCCATAATCTTCAAGGGAGATAATTTGTTCTATTACTAATTCATCAGGACTTGCTGCCTTTCCTTTCTTCATCTTATTTATTGCATTACGAACTTCAGATTTTAAAATACTTGGCCCTTCAATGTTTTCTTAATTTTTGGTTTTTCGCCTCGGTTGTCTTCAAACATTTCCAGAATATACTCAGTCCATCTGTTTATAATCTCATCTTTTTCCATGATAATGATACCGTCCTTTGCTTTCAAACATCCACCTGAAGAACAGAGGAGCTTTTTACCAGTGATATTCTTGATTTATTGATGCAGAAGTGGATACTTCGAAGAAATGGAGATTACGTCAGGATCAAAAGGACACCTGATTCATGCTAACTCATGATTCTTGGGTAATAAACTTTCTATTCTGATTGTTTGAAGAGCGTCAGGGAAACCCTGTGGTATATGTACAGACAGTTAATCTTGTATGCTTATTTTTATCCATTTGTATGAATTACATGTCTGATTTTAGCTGAACCAATAAAGGTAACCATTAGTTAATACAGACTCTCTGTGCCTGCCCCATCATTGTTGTTTAGGGTGGGAAACAGGAACACTATCTAGATGAAGAAAAGGCAACAATCAGGGAACCAATACTAATGGCTATTGACCAAAGTTTGAATGATTTTTTTTTAATCTGCATCAAATTGTTATGACTTAGAATACACTGTCTGAACGGCTGATAGGTATGCATGGTAAACTATTTAAAAATAAGGGAATTCAAAAGGAAAGGGACACATACACAAAGGGGAATCTTTTTCAAGTAACTAAAGAAATAGAGGGAAATTGGGCAAAAAAGAATTGCTCGATAAGAACCGAAGACCAAAAGGCATAGGAACAAAAATAGGCCATTTGGCCCATTGAGTTCCATCATGACTCACTTATTATCCTTCTCAGCTCCATTCTTCTGCCTTCTCCCTGTAACATTTGACATCCTGATTAATCAAGAATCTGTCAACGTCTGCCTTAATTGTGCCCAGTCACTTGACCTGCAGAACTGTCTGTGGCAATGACTTCAATAGATTCACCAGCCTCTGGCTGAAGAAATTTTTCTTCATCTCTGTAAATGGATGTCCCACAATTCTGAGGCTGTGCCTTCTGGTCCTAGACTCCCCCACTATAGGAATCATCCTCTCCACATCCACTTGATCTAGGCCTTTCAATATTCCACAGGTTTCAATGAGATCCCCCGCCTCATTCCTCTAAACTTCAATGGATATAGGTCCAGAGTAATCAAGAGCTTTACATATTTTAACCCTTTCATTCCCGGGATCATTCTCATGAATCTCCTCTGGACCCTCTCCAATTCCGGCATATCTTTTCTTAGATAAGGGGCCCAAAACTGCTCACAATACTTCAAGAGTGGTCTGACCAATGCCTTATAAAACCTCAGCATTACATCCTTGTTTTTGTATTCTAGTCCTCTTGAAATGAATGCTAACATTGCATTCGCCTTCCTTACTCCGACTCTACCGGCAAGTCCAAAGGACCTTTGCACGTCTAACTTTTAAATTTTCTCCCCATTTAGAAAATACCAGCCTTTATTCCTTCTGCCTAATTGTATTACCATGCACTTCCCTACACTATATTCCATCTGCCACTTTGCCCATTTTTCCAATCTGCAGACACCCTGCTTCCTCAACTCTACCTGCCCCTCTGTTGTCTTTGCATCATTCATAAGTTTGACCACAAAGCTATGACTATCTTCTTCCAAAACCACTGACATATAATGTGAAAGGTAACGATTCCAACACTGAACCCTGCAGCACACCTCCAGTTGCCAGCAGCCAACCAAAAAAGATCCCCTTAATTCTCACTATTTGCTTCCTACCTGTCAGCCAATGCTCTATCCATGCGAGTAACTTTCCTGTAACACCATGCACCCTTATCCTGTTAAGCAACCTGATGTACATCACCTTGTCAAAGGTCTTTTGAAAGTCCAAATAAACGATATCCGCTGACACTCCTTTGTCTATCCTGCCAGTTATTTCCTCAAATAATTCCAATAGATTTGTCAGGCAAGGTTCCCCCCTAGGGAAACCATGCTTACTTAGGCCTAGTTATTATCTGCCTCCAAGTAAATCGAAATCTCATCCATAATAATAGACTCCAACATCTTCCCAACCACTGAAATCAGGTTAACTGGCCTATAATTTCTCTTTTTTCTGCCTCCCTTCCTTCTTAAAGAGTGGAGCGACACTTCTTGTGATTCTTGAAGGTTGATTACTAATGCCTCCATAATCTCTTCAGCCACCTCTTTCAGAACCCTCAGGTGTACAGCATTTGGTGCAGGTGACTTACCTACCTTCAGACTTTTCAGCTTCCCCAGTATCTTCTCCTTAGTAATAGCAACAACACTCACTTCTGCAAATAAATGCCAAAGGCAAAACCAACCCCTTTCCTCCTTCTCACTCACCTACCCACACACACTCGGACAGTCCTCCAATTCCAGTGTCCAGGCTTCGACTTCTGGACACTGATCAACTTTGGGTCTGATCTTCAGTATTGACCCTGAATTAGCCAATGTTGGAACTGTCCTGTTGAGTACTTCCAACATTTTCTGTTTAACTTCAGATCTAAAACATCTGCAGATTTCTTAAGAAATCAGCTCCATCAGTAAACTGAAGGAAACACTATTGTCTGAATTGTTCCTTTTAGGCAGTTGCTTGCAGGCCTAACAGATAATTAACTTCCATCTGTTAGGCCTGGATGATTCCTTCTGTTTGCGCAATATATGAGAGTTAGTTATAGAGTGCTTGCATGCACGTGTAAACACTCGAAGTCTGTGTTATTTTGTTAGTCTATTGACCTTGCTCGATGAATCTATGTAAAAAAAAATGCTCTCCAGCTGATGATTTACAATTGGAAATAATTCTGAACATGTTTGACATGCTGCAAAAGAGAAGCAAGTTGGATCATTGGAATTAATTACTACCTAAGATAGCAAATAGTGAGTGCACCAAAAGATTTTTATTATGAATGCACCGTGAAACCTTAACTCAGTTAGACATGAAAATCTAATCTTAAAGAGATTTTACTGACAGCATATGATCAATTTTAAATTGAAAAAAATATTACTTAGTATCAATTTTAAAAGAACACCCTGTCCACATCATTGAGATAAATCTTTCATTGTGGTTATTGAACTTTAACACCATGTTCCAGAAATTACTGCTACTCTGCTTTATTTTATTGCTGAGTTTGCATACTCAAACCTGCAATGAATGTTCCCTTATTCACACCAAAGAAACAGTTATGCTTACTTTCACAGTGCTGAAGTGCATTTACTAGAACCAAAACAAATGCACCTCTGAGCTTGGCTATTCTAATACTCTGCTGGCTATATTCCCATCTTCCATCCACCATGAGCATACAGAAGCTACAGAAAGTCGTAAAATTAGTCAGCTCCATCTTGGGTACTAAACTCCATAGTATCCAAGACATCTTCAAGGAGCAAGGCCTCAGAAAGGAATTGTCCATTATTAAGGACTCCCATCACCCAGGACATGCCCTTTTCTCAATGTTACATCAGAAAGGAGGTACAGAAGCCTGAAGGCACACACTCAGCAATTCAGTAACAGCTTCTTCTCCTCTGCCATCCGATTCCTAAAAGGACATTGAACCTATGAACACTACCTCACTTTTTAATATTATTTCTGTTTTGCAATATTTTTAATCTAATTATGTTATATGCATATATATATACTTACTGTAATTGATTTACTTGTTTATTTTTTCTTTATATATTATCATGTATTGCAGTGTACTGTTGCTGCTATGTTAACAAATTTCACGACACATGCCGGTGATAATAAACCTGATTCTCATTCTACTGCATGCATACAAACTCGTCACAAAGTCCGGGGCACCTCTTAGTTAGTGTCCACCAATTCCAATTCCTCCATTGACTCATTGACCCACATAAACATCTGCTCTGCCAACAGCTCAACTTAAAATCTCCACCTTTAATTTTAACTTTTCTCCTGGCCTCACTTCTCTCTGGTTTGTAACATCCTCTTGTAAGCCTTCAACCTTCGCTCCTCCAATTCAGCTACCTTTGAATTTAATTGCTCCACTATTGGCAACTACCTTCAGCTGACCATGCTCCAGAATGCCTCCTTAAATCTCTCTGCTCCTTCATTTTATCCTGTCAACCTCCAGCTTTAACAATTTTTCGGTCAGCTATGATAACATCAGACAAGATTTGATGTCGATTTTATTATAACACTCCTGTAATAGGTATGTCTTAGGGTTGTTTAGGTGTTAAACAAATACATGTTGTTGTTGCTTTAGATCAGGTTTGTTAACTTTAGGAACACCTTTTTATTAAGATCGCAATCAATGATAACTAACCAGGAAAAGCCAGTTAGCTTAACATCAGTTCTAAAGAAAGTGTTTGAAGCTGTTACTGAAAATATGCTAGCAGAGCATTGAGAAGAAAATCAAGGCAATCAGGAAAAATCCATAGAGCTTTCCGAAAGGGAAATCATGTTTGACCAATCTATTGGAGTTACTTGAAGAAGTGATTATGTGCTGTCGATAAAGGGTGGTGCATTCTATTTAGATTTCCAGAAGCCATTTGACTGTATCAGGGGTATTACAAAATCAAGCTCACAGTGTAGCAGGTAACATGTTGGGGTGGATAGAAGTTTAGCTGACCAACAAAAATGGAGAGTAGGCATAAGTGGACCTTTTCTAGTTGACAAGGCATAACGAGTGTCATTCCACAGAGACAGGTGCTGTAGTCTCATGCTTTTACAATTTATATAAATGATTTGGACCAAGACGTCAAATGTATTCTTTCTATATTTGATAATGACATAAAGATAGGTAAAGATTGTGAAGAAGACATAAGGAAGCCTTCCTTTCTGATAGCTTCAGTGAGTGAGCAAAGATTTGACAAATGAAGTAAATTTGGGGGAAAAAAAAGTGAAATTTTCTATTTGGGCAAAGAAGCTAAAGAAAAATGTTATCTTAGCAGTGAAAGATTGTGGAGCTCCAAGATGAAGAGGGATATGGGTGTTCTAGAGCACGATTCGCAAATGTCTACTATGCTGGTAAATCAAATAATTAGCAATGCTAATAGAATGATATTGTTTGTGGTAAGGGACATGAATAAACAAGTGTGTGTAGATTATGTTTCAGTTATACCTGTCTTTGGAGATAACATATTTGGAATACCACAAGTATCGGCGTCTTTTTTAAAAAATAAGCATGTTAAAACATTGGAAACAGTTCAAAGAAGGTTTACTGCACTAATAATTGGAATGAGCAGGTTGTCTTAGGAGGGAAGGCTGGACAGAGTAAGCTTGCACCTGCCGGAGTTTAGAAGAGTGAGAGGAGACTTGTTTGAAGGTTATAGAGTACTGAGAGATTCTGACAGTATAGATGTGGAGAGAATGTTCCTTCCTGTCAGAAAACCAAGAAGTTTGTGGGTAGAGCTTAGGACGACAATGGCGCCTAATGGCGACTCCTTTGCTTCCATCTTCGGAAGCAGCTTTATTTCTATCTTTGACATCCCTTTTTTACCCTTTAAAGGTTCTTTTGAAGACCCTGACCTGGAGCTACACACTGACTTTGGTTCTTTGTGGAAATGGGACCCACTCTCAGGGCCTTACGACAGCCTCTTTTTAATATGCCCAAGGCGCGGCCTGGAAGACTAGCGAGCGTTTAGGGTGCCAGATTTTCGTGGCTCCGGAGATGCGCTGATTCGAGGCCGGTACTGCTACCTGATGCATCGTGAAAGCACATGGAAGATCGAAAGCATCCAACTGGCTGCTGGCTGTGTACCCAGGGACCCAAGTTCTTTGGGCACAGAGCTTGTAAAAAGCGACACAACTGACTTTTAACACCATGAATCAGTCAGTTGTTTTGTGATATCTCCACTCTCACTGTGAAAGAGGGACACCTCTTTTTCCCTTTTTAGGGGGAGAGAGACCCTGTGGTATGTCTAATACCGGGTGAATAAGTTGTCTTTGGGGTACTACATGTCTGTGTCTTTATTGATGCTTTGCTGCATGCTTCAGTGCTTGGTGAAGGGTGCTAATGCTTGTTTTTCTGTTGGGGGAGAGGGGGTTGTTGCTTTGCTGCTGCTTATGCATAGGAGGGGGGAGTTGTGGGGGGCTTTGGTATTTTAACATAACTGTCATTCATTCTTTGAAGCACTGCTCTGTTTTTGTGGATGTTTGTGAAGAAAAAGAATTTCAGGATGTATATTGTATACATTTCTCTGACATTAAATGTACCTTTTGAAATCTATTGAAGTCAGGAGTTACTGTTATAAAATAAGGGGTCATCCACTTAAGACATAGATGAGGCAGTTTTTATTTATCTCAGTTGGTTGTGTGTCTTTGGAACCCTCTTCCTCAATAGGCAGTGGAAGTAAACTTTAAATATTTTAAAAGCAGAGGTCAATTGATCTTTGATAAGCCATGGGGTGTAAGGTAACTACAGCTACGTAGGAAAGCAGAATTGAGACTCCAGTCAGATCAAATATGATGATATTAAATGGAAAGACAGACTAGAAAGGCCGAATATTGACTCCTGCTACTGATTTGTTACTTTATATTGAGTTCAAGTTCAAGTTTGATTATCATTCAACCATACCTGAATATGACCAAATGAAACAGCGTTCTTCTGAAGCACATTAACAACAGCACAGAGCATATTGCACAAAGCACACAGGACAAATGCAAATATGGATATAATTTCAGAAAAACATACAGTCACAGAGAAAAAGATATAATATTGGCCAAGCCCTTGAGTGGCATGACTAGATTGATGGTAAGTTAACCTGGTCAGCTTGTTCTCCCCCTAAGCGAACACTAGCGAGCACCACTGAGCAATCACTGAAGAGCAGTATCAAAGGGACTGGCCAGCCCCCAACCCGGTTCACCAAGAGAAGCCTTTGCTTTCTTCCACACCACCAGCACACCCACAGAGCCTCTGCTCTCTTCCGCAACACCTTAGTGTCTCCTTACCTGGGTGACTGCAATAGGCCTAGTCCTGTTCCTCATCACAACTGAGGCAATGCAGCTGCCCCGCTATCAGTCTTGTCAATGAGTTAGTGGACCAGACTTGCAGTATTTTACATTAGAAACATAGAACATCTGCAGCATATTACGGGCCCTTTGACCCACAATGTTGTGCCAACCTTGTAACCTACTCTAGAAGCTGCCTAGAATTTCCCTACCACATAGCCCTCTATCTTTTTAAGCTCCACATACCTATCCTAGAGTCTCTTAAAGGCCCCTATTGTAACTGCCTCTACAGTATCAAAGTCCAACAGGTCTTGCAATCACAATAAAAACACCCAAGATGTCTATGTCCAAGATTAAGAAGGAACAGCAGTTAGAATCCCCCAGGAAGTTCATACATTGACCAAAATTTTAAAAAGATACTCCCATCAGTCAAGAACTCTTCAGCTGTGACTAATACTCAATCCAAACAAAAAAGTTAGCTAGAAACTTGAGACTGCAGAAAGCATTTTTCAAACATAAAATCTTGAGAGAGAAAATAAGAGAATGCAGGAAGTTACTGTTTGTAGAAAACCTTCTCATTTCTCAATGTCTTGTTCAGAAGAACCTACTGCACGCTATAATAACTCAGAAAAAAATTTGCGAGTGAGAAAAAGCCAATAAACGCATGATTTTCCTCAACAATTAGAAAATCGGGTATTTTAATTTATTTTACTGTATGATTGCTATTTAAAGATTTCAAGTGTGTCTGGATCTGGACAGCCATGCTAAAATTAATTTATTGAAAATATATTAGGTGCAGGATACTTTTTCTTCTGTATAATTTAATTTTAAAACTCATGTTCTCAGCTATAATACATCCCTATTTCAGCAGCACAGAAAATGTCGATTTAAACACAAATATTTCCAGCTTGTATCTCATTTAAAAATTATGCCCTGAGAGCTCATAGGTTGTGAAAAATAGCAGAGCACATTGGTGGGAAAGTGAAGGCAGAATGAAATTAGTAATCTATTCTGCAGGGTATGGGTGGATGTTAAAACTATACATCATGAGGCAACTCTGGAAATTTATTAATTCAAGGCAGAAAATGGCATTTGAATAGCCGTACTTCATTGCCTGTGTCTAAATCAAGTGGACAAGAAAGAAAAATATGAAGCATTCAGAAGCCCTGATTCTGATGTTAGTCACTTGTGAGTATGAGTTCTGCCCAGCACTGGGAGAGGTAGAATGGCCTCATATCTGTTTCAGTGATGATCACTATCACTTTTATACTAGAGTGTATTAACTTGATGCAGTCAAAAGAGGCTAACTGCTCTGAACCATACGTACCGTTTAGTAGGTTAATTGGTCATTGGCTCGACTAGTTTTAAATGTGTGGGCTGCTGGGTGGCATGGCTCGGAGGACAGGAAGGGCCTGGTCCGTGCAGTATCTCTACATAAAAATAAAACAAATAGAAAATAACAGAGACATATCACCAGAGAAGTAGCATTTGCACGGGAATAACCATAAATTAAACAAATTATAGTCATAGAGCTGCTCTACTGAGGTAGTGATTAAGGTTGTGTTGTTCAGATCAAGAAGTGAATGGTTGAAAGGAAATAGCTACTCCTGAAGCTGATGGTATGGGACTTCAGGCTGCTATGTGTTCTAGTAGCTGGTAACTGTAAAAATATGGCATGGTCAGGATGCTGGGAAATCTTTGATGATCTTTTACTAAGTTGATGGATAAATGAAAGTCAAGATACCAGGGATAGCTCTTTTTCATTGGGATCTTTAATTGAGTGGTAGAACCTCAGATTAATAGCTCAGATGAAGAGCAAATCTTCCAATGATGCTACTCTCCCTCAGGACTGTATAGGAATACAAAACACTGCCAAGTTTATTACTCTAGTCTTTGGATTGAAATTTACGAGGAGTAATAAATCCATTCTGTGCACCTTTAGTTGGATCGCAGCCTAAATTACTTTCCAGAATAGAGAGGTTCTCTAAAGTTCCACTGAGGCAAGGGGAGAAAAAAACCAGAGGACATGGGTTAAGGGTGAGGGGGGAAAAGTTTAAAGGGAACATTAGGGGGGAGCTTCTTCACACAGAGTGGTGGGAGTATGGAATGAGCTGCCAGACGAGGTGGTAAATGCGCGTTCTTTTTTAACATTTAAGAATAAATTGGACAGATACATGGGTGGGAGGTGTATGGAGGGATATGGTCCATGTGCAGGTCAGTGAGACTAGGCAGAAAATGGTTCGGCACAGCCAAGAAGGACCAAAAGGCCTGTTTCTGTGCTGTAGTTTTTATGGTTCTATGGTTCTATGGTTCTTTCACATAGCCTTGAGACCACTGTTGGAGCTGGAAACTGCAGATTGATTTCAGCTTCCTGCATGCAGGAAGGAATTCAGGATTGCAGAGGCAAACTTGAACAAACATCTGCTTCCCTATCAATCATCAAATCATGGACATTTCACCTCACAGAAGGCTATTCAGCCCATTGTGTCCATGCCCGTCAAGAAGATCTTCCAACCTTCCAGCACTAAGTCTGGTCACAGTTCTTTTGGCACATATTCGAGTACTGTTCACAATTTCTATATGACTTCAGTTCAAAGGTTAATTAATTTATTATTTATTCATTATTATTATTATTATTATTATTATCATCAAAGTGTCCAACTCTGAAATTTTTCTTCTCCAGACAGCCATGAAACCAAGAAAGAAAAAGAATGGCAGCACGATCATCAACTCCTAAATCCCCTGTCCCCACACAAAAAAAAACAAACAAAAATGGAACAGGCACATTGGCTCCCCCAGCCCCACTAACAAAAAAAGAGTAAAGTGTGTGAAAGACACAGAATATAAAAAACTATAAGACTGAAAGAAAAAAAGTCTATAGTCCAAGTCCATATCCAAAATGCAGAAAACCTGGGCACAGCGGCAGGCTCTCCCCTGCCTGGTAGCAGAGTGACCCCCAGCAATCAAAAGGCAAGCAGCCAACCAGTGTTCACCTTCCACATTCACCTTGATATTTGAATCTCTCTCATTGCTTTGATTGGCAAACAATGGAAGCTTTAATGGGCGAAATAGAGTCGAATGATGGCTCATGCCCCGTCCCGCAGCCTGCCCGTCATGAGGTTCATGCACACTGCCTCTGTCTCCCTGAATCCTCTCGGAAACTGCAGAGCACTGACGCACCCAAACAAACTCCAAACTTCTTCATTTGCCTCTATGTTTTAATCTCCATCATCGCTTTAATCAGTGAACAATGGAAGCTTTAATCGATGAAATGTAGTCGAATGTCAGCTCATGCCCTATCTTGCAGCCTGACTGTGCTTGCCACCTCTGTCTCCTGGATTCCTCTCATAGACTGCAGAGCACTGACACACCCAAACAATCTCCAAATTGCGAATCTCAGGCTCAGAACAGTTTCAGAATCACACTCAGGATGAAAAGCAAACATAAAGGACATAAAAGAAGTGAAGTATGTGGTTTCATAATCTACCTAGAAGATGTCAACTGAAGGAGCATTGTACACAGGCACTATCTGGACCAGAAGTGAATCTTCAGGCAGATAGAGAAAACATTCCATGTGAATTTTTAACGCAAACACGAGTAATTCTGCAGATCCTGGAAATTCAAGAAACACACATCAAAGTTGCTGGTGAACGCAGCAGGCCAGGCAGCATCTATTGGAAGAGGTACAGTCGACGTTTCAGGCGATGTTTTGAACATTAACTTCTCAAACTTTCGCTAATGCCCCACCTCCCCCTCGTACCCCATCTGTTATTTATTTATATACACACATTCTTTCTTTCTCTCTCCTTTTTCTCCCTCTGTCCCTCTGATTATACCCCTTGCCCATCCTTTGGGTTCCCTCACCCCTTTTCCTTCTCCCTGGGCCTCCTGTCCCATTATCCTCTCATATCCCTTTTGCCATTCAACTGTCCAGCTCTTGGCTCCATCCCTCCCCCTCCTGTCTTCTCCTATCATTTTGGATCTCCCCCTCCCCCTCCCGCTTTCAAATCCCTTACTAGCTCTTCCTTCAGTTAGTCCTGACAAAGGGTCTCGGCCCGAAACGTCGACTGTTCCTCTTCCAGTAGATGCTGCCTGGCCTGTTGCATTCACCAGCAACTTTGATGTGTGTTATGTGAACTTTTAATGTTTGTTTTGATTTCACCTTTTTCCCTTTAACCTGAAAACATTAATTCCAAGGTCCCTCTGTTCCTATACACAGACCAGTATTTGTAATATCTTTAAACTTCTTTATTATGCCCCTATATTTAATTAAAACCATTCATATATTTAACAAAGTAAGGGACCATATCCTGATCACCATGGACAACAGCATCTTAGTCACAAAAATATGTGTAGTTTCCTCCCACTTATCAAGATTTACATTCGATCTGACTTCCACTTTCCATTGTATTCCATGGGCTTTTACATTTTCAACCATACTGCCAATGTGAGGCTTTTCCAAAAGCCTGTTAAATTTGACATGAATGGGATCGAAAACATTGCCCTCACTGAGCTATCTTATTGCCGTCTTGAGGAAATCAGTCAAGATAGGAAGACACAACCTACCCTTAACAAATGCACAATGATGGTCTCTGATTAATCTGTGCCCTTTTAAAAGAAGATTAATGTTGTTCTTTGGAGCAAATTCCATTAATTTATCCATCACTAAAATGAAAACAACTGCCCTCTAATTAGTTGCTTTGTCACTTCCACCTTTACATTCCCTTGTTCTACTCGTATAGTCAGGAAGAGTTCAAAAATTGTTGATGGACCCTTCATGATTTCTCATTGGTTCCTTGGTCACCACCGGATTATTTCACTTCCACCCTGGTGATCGGTCAATTTCAAAGTTTATATCTCCTAGTTCTTCATCCTTATCTACATTTATCCCATTCAGTATTTCATACTTCATCACTTTAACCAAATTTTATCCTTTTCAGTAATAACCTTATCCCGATCCTCTGCCTCTGCACAAAATTTACTTTTTTAGCATCTCATCGGCCCTACCGTTTCCTTAATTGTTCGCTTGCTCTTTATATATACAATATCTTTGATTTTACTTGGCAAAATGTTTTAATGTTGCCTTCTTCCTTTCCTAACTCCTCAATTTCAGCATAGCACTTTCAAAGTTCAAAGTAAATTTATTATTAAAGTACATATTTGTCACTATATGTAACCCTAAGATTCATTTTCTTGCGGGCATATTTAATAGATTCAATAGCCATAATAGAATCAATGAAAGAGCACACCAGCAGGACAGACAACCAGTATGCAAAAGACAAGAAATTATGCAAAACAAAAAAGAAATAAACAAATAATTATAATATTAATACAGGATAAACAAGCAAGAACAACTTATTTGATATAGCCATTGCAAACACACATAACCTACAGAAATCAATAAATCAAACACACCAAAAATATGCTGAATTAAAACAGGAAATTGAAAGACTTTGGAATATGAACAAAGTATACATTGATCCGGTAGTAATATCTACAATTGGTGTCATCCCAAAGGTACTACCGACAAGCATTAAAAAAAAACAGAGCTACACAGTAATATCTATGTAAATCTTCAGAAAGCCACAATACTAAGCACCATTAGAACATTCCAAAAGTTCCTAGCAATTGATAAATGAGCATGTTGTCCATGCCCACAGCTTGAACTGAGGAAAAATTAATAAGAATAAATAAACAATAAATATCGAGAACATGAGATGAAGTGTCCTTAAAAGCGAGTTCATAAGTTGCGAGAACAGTTTTTGTGATGGGCAATTGAAGTTGAATAAAGATATACCTGCAGGTTTAAGAGCCTGATGGTTAAGGGGTAATAACTGTTCCTAAACCTGATCATGTGCATGCTGAGGTTCCTGTACCTCGTTCCTAATGGCAGTCACGAGAAGAGAGCATGATGTGGGTGGTGGGGGTCCTTGGTAACGGATGCTGCCTTCCTGCAAACATGCTTTCTATACTCTTTCATTTTTTGTCATTTGATGTAAGCTTCCTCCTTTTGTCTAACACTCTCATTTATGCAAATTGACAACCAGGGGCCTTTGAACTTGGCAGTTCCACAATTTTTCTTATCGAAACAGTTTCCCTGAGCCCCTTGAATTTCCTCCTGAGATTGATTTGCTCTCAAGCCATTTCCAACCCAGCTGTGATAAATTACTTCTCTGCCTAGGAAGGTAGTATATAACCATGCCAATTCTAAGCAGGTTATGATCAGCATTAGAAAATGTTTCCATTTGTACTCCTTCCATCCACTCAGCTTCAATCACTGATACAAATCTATAATTCTAGACACTCGCTAAATATGCCTTCCTGATTGCAGTTTAGGAAACTGGTGTCTCTATAACAGACTGTAAAGCAGCTATTCACAGGTTATGCTGAACTACCTACTGAACGCCACTTCAGTGCTCCATCCCACTCCTGTTCCTCTACTGCTGCCATGTTACACCAACAAATGAACCAGGGCATGGGAGCCCTCTGAACATCAGCACCTTTCACTATAAAAAGTAATCCTCCAATGTAATGAAATCCGTCTTTTCCCCAAGAAAATGTGGCCTGGTCAGTTGCAGAAGGCCATAGCCAGGGTCAACCCACATAAAGCTACAGAGCCTGATAACACACCTAGTTAGATGCACAGGGACAATGCAGCTCAGTTAACAGAGGTTCTAACAGACATCTTCAACATCTCTCTGGAACAGTCTACTCTTCCTGCAGGCTTCAAGGTAACCATCATCATGCCAGGGCCCAAGAGGGCGAAGATAATCTGCCTTAATGACTACTATCCATGGCAGTGACCTCAACAACAATGAAGTGCTTTGGACAGCTGGTTTAGGATTGCAATAAGTCGCATCTTTCTGCTACATTGGACCCTTTCCAGTTTGCTAATTGCTCAAATTGCTCTACTGATGATACCGTAGTTACTGCCCTCCATTTCATCTTTTCCCACTTGGAAAATGGTGCCTCATACTCTTAGATGCTATTTATCGATTTCATCTTGGTGTTTAAAATGATCATCCTTCAGAAGCTATTGGGCAAACTGTCCGTGTTGGTTCTCAGCACCTCTCTCTATAACTGGATTATAGAGTTCTTGACAGAAAGATCACAGTCAGTCAGTGTTGGCGGCAGCAGCACTAGCTCCTTCATGCTGAGCACCAGTGCCCTAGGGTGGCGTGCTCAACCCACTGCTGTTGACGCTGCTGGTGCATGGCCGTACTCCAAGATCCAGCTCAATCTGAATCATCCAAGTTCACCGATAACTCAACTGTGTTTGGCTTCATCAATAACATTGACGAGATCGCGTACAGAGAGGAAGTAGAACAGTTTGTAGTATGGTGTGAGCACAACAAATTGAGTCTCAAAGTGGTCAAGACTGAAAAGGTGATTGTGGACCTTAGGAAGGTGCAGACTGATAAATGGCTTCTCCATGGAGAAAGTTAGGAGCACCTGTTTTCTGGGAGTGCATATAACAGATGTTATGGTAACTGTGGATTGGGACAGGCTGTTTTCTGGCAAAAGCATATCTTGTAAGTAGGAGGCCTTCAAAAGTGAAATTTTGAGAGCACAAAGCTTGTATGTGCCTATCAGAATAAAAGGTAAAGATAACAGGTTTTGGGAATCTTGGTTTTCAAGAGATATTTGTGCTCTGGAAGATCGGAATGGTAATCCATGTGTGGAGCCAAAAAAGGATAGTGGGAGATCTGAATGGATTTTTTGCATCTGTATTGACTTGGGAGATGGACAGTGAGGCAAAACAGTAGTGAAGTTATGGAACCTATACAGATTACAGAGGAGGAGGTGTTTGCTGTCTTGAGGCAAATTAGGGTGGATAAATTCCTAGGGGCTGTCAAGGTTTTGCCTCAGACCATGTGTAAAATTTGCAAGGGCCCTAGCAGAGATATTTAAATTATCCTTAGCAACATACGAGGTACCGGAAAAATGGAGGATAGCTAACGTTGTTCCACTGTTTAAGAAAAGCTTTAAAAATAAACCAGAAAAATAAAGGCCAATGAACCTGGTATCAGTAGTGAGAACGTTATTGGAAGGTATTCTAATGGATTGAATATATGATTACTTGGGTAGACTTGGACCGATGAGGGATAGTCAGCATGGCTTTGTGCATGGTTAAGTCGTGTCTAACCAAGCTTGTAGAGTATTTCGAGGAAGTTACCAGGAAAGTTGATGAAAGAAAGTCAGTGGATGTTGCCTACATGGACTTTAGCAAGACTTTTAGCAAAGTCCTGCATGGAAGGTTGGTCAGGTAGGTTCAGTGGCTCGGCATTGAAGATGAGACAGTAAATTGTATTAGACACTGGCTTTGTGGAAGAAGCCAGAGAGTGGTAGTAGATGGTTGCCGCTCTGACTGGAGGTCTGTGACTAGTGGAGTGCTGCAGAGATCGGTGCAGGGTCCATTCCATCATTCCATCAATGATCTAGATGATAATGTGGTTAACACAAGATCAAGGGCATAGTGGACAGTGAGGAAGACCATCAGTGCTTGCTGCGGGATCTGGACCAGTGGAGAAATGGGTTGATAAATGGTAGATGGAATTTAATGTGGACAAGTGTGAGGTATTGCATTTTGGTAGGACCAACCATGGTGGGTCTTATACACTGAGGTGTATGGTAGAACAAAGGATCTGGGCATGCAGGTGCATCATTTATTAAAAGTGGTGGCACAGGTAGATAGGGTCATAAAGAAAGCTCCTGGCACATTGGCCTTCATAAATCAATTGATTTAGTAGAGGAGTTGGTGTGCTGTACTTTTCTATGGCAGTATGGCTCTATATCTCTGTGACATGTGTACAGTTGAATTACAATAAACTTGAACTTGAATGGAGCAAGTTCAAGCCTAATGGTTCTATAAATCTGAGCAGGAAGGGGAATAGAATCTGTGGTCACTCAGTAGATTTGAACTCTTGACAAATGTGATTTTTTTGGATTTAATGAAGGTAATTGGAAAACTTAACAATGGATGTATTTAGTATGTGCATGAAAGCAAAACTGAAGGGAAGACTGGTAAAAGATTAATGGCACTGGTTGTCTCCAGGTTAAGGTAGGGTTCTGTTCCTGTGAACTGTTAAATAACAGGACTAGATTGCATATCAACCATACAATAACAAAACAAGTTCCCATACAGCAGAAGATGGCTGCAGACCCATAACAATCTTCCAAGTATCTACGTATATGTATAACAGTATGTAGGTTGGCGGTTCATAAGCTGCAGAGGGCCTCTGATCATAATATATAATATAAATATGCATCTATGCCAGTAAGTGAGATGCTGGACACATTCTAGGGATTTGCAGGAATGGAATCATGTGAAGCTGTAAAGTGAAAAAAGACAAAAAAAAAAAAAATTAAGATATGTGGCACACTAAACTAAAGCTAAAGTTTCACTGGTCTGAATCTGTAGTTAACATCACACCACAAAAATGTGGGTCTGCTTCAGTTTTGACAGTTGCAACTCTGCTGTCAGCTAGATACTCGGGCTATGATGCATCAGATTTAAGCAAATGGTCTTTGGATTCCCATCACAGTGCTTCAATATGTGAAGAAAGTTTGCATTCAGTATAGTCAGCACCTATTCATATTCCAAGACAGACACAGACAGACTGCAACTCAGGCTCAGTTTCATCTTCCATCCCTTCAGGTAAGCTTTGCCTCTCCTTTGCACCACGACCTTGGTTACTGGAAAAAATCCTTCCAATTTATAAAACAATGCTGTCTGGTTACTCAATCTGTGTGCCTATATGTGTGTTTGTTCATCTACAATGCGTTTGCCAAGGTGTGGTGCAAATCTGTGAGCAAGCAAATGCATCTGCAGGCATGTACATGCACTGCAAATTAACACTGCCCTCAGCACAACCGAGTTGAGGAGCTTACACTTGCCCATCTCTTTGCAGACTTTAGATCTCATAAGAGGGACTGAAGAAAATCTAAGTACCCTTACCTCGGTTCATCCTGCGCAGCTAGGTAATAAAGGACTTTCTGATTTACAGGCTGTTCCCAGGGCACTCACTGAAACAGACAGCAGGTACTTGAAGATCATTAGCTTTGTGAAGGAAGCTCTTTGGTTTGTACAAAACCTGTTGGCCTTCTTGATTTGTGAGATGTCTATAAGGGAATGCTGCCAGCTGGCACATTCTGGGATGTAGGAGTATATGCTGAGGGATGTTCTGAAGCCTGATGCAATGGTCCAGTGGAGAAGCATCACAGTCTAGTCTTCTTCTCTCCTGGACATTGAGTGGTTGAATCTGTTGAAGAAGTCCTTCAAACAAGGGAAAGGTATACCAACCCAGGGGACCACATGAGTGCCAATGGTGCTGTGCACAAAAAAAAATGAAAAGCTAACACCACTGGAAACAGCAACACTGAATTATTGACCCAGAAGCACTAAGAATGTAATAGCTTTGCATTGTGTCTTCTTTCATAGGTATTTTTAACTTTATGAATCAAGTTTATCTTTGAAGTTAAAAGACAAACAGTATCTCCATGCATGTGTGCACATGTGTATTTTTACACCACTGCAAGCATGTGCATTGTGCTTGGCAGCTAATTGCAGCTGAACTTTTTATTCCATTGTTTACACTTGTGAAGTCGGTCCCCATATTGATCACCTAGTTGAGCAACGTAGCAGAGGGCTGCCATCCTCACCAACAATTGAAGAGATAAAGAAAACAAAACAGGATTTTTTTTGTTGAAAACTATGTTTATTAAGAATGGTTCAAAGGTATTTAGCTATTACCTAGTTGGTAAGCAAAGCACAACATTAGAGCCTGTGCTGTTACCAATGTGTAATGAAGATAGCATAGCCTTGGGCACATACTTCTATCCTGGCCAATGCAACAGAGGTCCATTCATGGTCAACTGGTTCACTGAAGGAGCACTGTCAGACATGAGGCTCATGCATGGGCAACAGAGCATTGTGCTTTCACCAGAGACAGTGAAGTTATGACATTAAATCAATGTGGGAGCAGATTAAGTATTTGAGAGCTTGATCTATCACTTGCCCTCAAAGACTGGGAAGCGGAAATGAAAATGAAAAATAAAAGAAATCTGCAGAGGGATTTGCTATTGTTTGTGAAGCTGATGCATATTGTGCTCTCTTCCTGATTTGCTTTTGTTGAAGTTTTGCTCCTGTACAGTATAAATCAACGAAGGCTTTATGAAGAAACATTTATCAGCATGGTTACAACTCTTCACCCAACAGCACCACAGGATTACCCATCAGACTGTCAGTTTACCAAAAATATTTAGTGTTGGGTAATAAATTCTAACTGTACTAATAGCACCTACATCCTAGTAAACAAAAATAAGATAGACTTTTATCCTGACTGTGTGGTGTAAATCTGGAAGCAGTATCATGCAAATTAAATCCCACTCCTGACACTCATTTCCATTCACTGCACTGAAATAAATGTCAGAACTGGAGATAAGAACACAAGTATCACTACACCATTCATGGAATGGATACACGCTTCTTATCCATAATTTCACATAGGCTAGTTTTCAACTAAGGTGGCTTTTAGTAGCACGTTTTCTGTGGTCATGTGACTGCAGAATCACTTTGGTCTCCAATAAGACAAGATATCCAGGCTCTTTAGTTCTGTGGAAGTGTCCCACTGTCAGTAATGCTCTACTTATGCTGATGTAACGTTACCTCTAGATAAATAAACAGACTTGTGAACACTAGGGGATTCAAGTATTATGGGGAGCTGTCTATCAAAATACATGGCAGCCTTAGTGGCCATAGGGCCCACTCTCCTATTTTTATCTCAATTGACCAGACTAATTGTTTTGCTTTTCTAGCCAAATTTTTTTCCCTCAACGAATAATGCCAGAAGTAGAACAAGTGATTTAACTAATCTGCTGTATTGCTGGTATCATTGCAGTTCAAAAATATTTGTTTTTTATTTATTTAGCAATACAATGTGGATTGTTGGCACGTGGCCAATTGGTTAAGGCATTCATCTAGTGATTTGAAGGTTGCTAGTTCGAGCCTTGGCTGAGGTATCGTGTTGTATCCTTGAGCAAGGCTCTTAACCACACATTGCTCTGCGGCGACACCGGTGCCAAGCTGTATCGGCCCTAATGCCCTTCCCTTGGACAACATCGGTGGTGTGGAGAGGGGAGACTTGCAGCATGGGCAACTGCTGATCTTCCATACAACCTTGCCCAGGCCTGCGCCCTGAAAATCTTCTAAGGCACAAATCCATGGTCTCATGAGACTAATGGATGCCTATAAAAAATAAACAGCATGGAATAGGCCCTTCCAGGCCTTAGAGTCACACCACCCAGCAACCCCCAACAAGCCCAATTAACCCTAACCAAATCACAGGACAATTCACAATGACCAGTTAAGCTACTCAGTGCATCTTTGGATTGTGGGTGGAAACCAGAGGGTCTGGAGAAAACCCACGCATTCCACGGAAAGGATGTACGAGACTCCTTACAGAATGGTAACAAAATTGACCTCTGAACTCCTGGACCCCTGAGCTGTAATGGCATCATGTCAACTGCTATGCCACATTCAGGCTTGTGTCAAATCTTGTGAAGTTGAATTGAGGTTATTTCTGAGCCTGGTCTACTGAATTACTCCAGTATTCCCTGCTTTAGTTCCAAACTTTGTATTTGGTTTACTTCTCTCTTGACGTTTATAAAGATTGATTGTTGGCCAGCAGTTACCAGTTTAAAAACAGCCTGCAACAATTTCCTGCACTAAAAAGTATAACAAGATCACTTACCATGGCAATGTTATTATTCCAATTTTTCATGTAGAAACTGGTAGAAAACATTAAGAGGCCAGGTAGCTGTATTTTTTGTAACTCCAAAACATTAAATTAATTAAAAAGAAAACAAGGAGAACATGAGTCTAACTTAATTTGAATCCTAAGCGATGTGTGCATGTTTGACATGGTGACGTAATGACGTATTTCATTTAAGTACTTTTACATATAACTCACAGTGCGTTATGTAAACAAAGAATGCTTAATCAAAAAATATATTACAATATTGCTCAAATATTATGTATACAACACTCTTCCCTCATTAGCTATAATCTCTCAACTTATATGCACAATATACGATATAATACAATTGCTATATAGACATAATAGACATACAAGCATAGAAAATTTTAAATTGTCCCATCCAGGCCTGAAGATTTAATTGCTTTAGAGAGTTTCTTACTCTTGTGGGATAATTTATTTTCTGACAAGGGGTTCACTCTGCTTGGCAGGTGAGACTTGTGGCTTTGAAATTTCAGGTTCAGGGGCCTCCTCTATGGTGGTTGAAGGATTTGATGCTGGGACTGCAGGAAGAGGTTCTGACTGCTCTGGACACCTTTCTTCTGGACATATTGGCATCCATGGCAAGCTGCTCAATCTGGTGATCTATCTCAGGCCACTAGACAAAGCATTGAGCTAACAAAATTTAGATGGCCAGTAGGTAACTCCTCGGAAAATTTAGCTCGAGGCTTGGATGGTACAATGTTTCCTATTCCCCACATAAGGCAATTTCTATCAAGGGCAAGTTCATCCCAGTGCTCGTAAAGATGGGAGACATTCCAGACATTTTATGTGGGCATTTAGATATGATACAGTGTGCAATCTTTTCTACTTTCTCTTTGGATAATCTCTGCCATAATTGGGAGACTTTTGATTTGCATCATGGAGAATACATCAAGAGGAGTATTCTGTGGAAATAGTTCAGAAGATGTGTAGCTTGGGTGGTTGATAGTTAGGTTGAGTTGTTCTCCAGTTTTGGCAATTTAGTTGCAAATGTTTCTTCACCATGTGAGGAGGCATACCATTTGGTAGGTTATTTAGTCAATGTAAATCATCTCCTGTCTCATGCTATCTCTTGTGCAATCAAATGCGCCTATCTGTCCAAAGTGGCTGGCCATTTCTGCCTGTTTTTTTTGCTTAATGATTATTATTACTCCATGCTCACTGTTAATAAACCCATTTCCTGCCTTTTTCCTGCTTTATTTTTGAGCTCAACTGTCTTCCCTCTGTCCTTTCTGACCCACTGTGCTTTTGCTTTGCTTGATCTTTTCTCACTGTGCTTTTTATTAAAACTGAAACATCTCACTGCAATTTCACAGGTAGATAGTTGTCTCAAGTTTGTTTTAAAGCTTCCTCGTCACCACTGTTATTCATTGTATCTCCAAAACAGTAAGCTAATCAAAATAAAAACAAGAGAGCTGAGAATGCCAGTCTAACTTTGTTTTTACTTTAATTGAGGCACACACATATGTTCTGTGTACCGTTTCCACATTCTCCCTGTCACTGTGTAGGTTTTGCTGAAGTTCTCCAATGTCATAGGATAATAGTGTCATTGAAATATACAGCATAGAAAACAGGACCTTCAGTCCAACACATCCATGCTTTGCAAGTTGCCAAACAAAGCTGTCCCATTGTCTGTGTTTGACCCACATCCATCTCAACCTTTCCCATCCACGCATCTGTCCAATTGTCTCTTGAATGTCATAATTGTACCCACCGTTGCCATTTCCTCTGGTAGGTCATTCCATGTATCTGTTACCTATTTGAAAAAGTTATCTCTCAGATCCCTTTTGACTTGATGGTCAGTATGGACTTGGTGGGCTGAATGGCCTGTTTTTGTTAGTGTAATTCTGCAAGATTAGGCTGCAGGCAAATAAATGGGGCAATAGGATTGATGGGTATTGTGAGAGTAAGTACAGAATGGGCTGTATGGTTTCATTCTATGTCATATGCAAATAGAAACTTTTACTTCAATTTCCCAGCTTTTGGTGCGTTTGCCCTTGAATTTGGTGTTCAGTTGTTTGGTACAGGTTTTGTAGAACACAAAGGAGGACATGTTCCCTGTGGGACTTATTCATTTTTTTTCCCATTGACCTCACAATAGTTTTTTTTAAATTTCACTTTTGCAGCAAGACATCAGCTATCAAATCAGTAGAATCTTTGTGCTATCAGTAAAGCCAGGTTTCACCAAGAATGATCTGAAGCATTCTTTTGTACTTACTGACAATCAGGTTTTGTTTAAAAGAATATTTTAAAACTATTCTCAGTGTTTAAATTTTTCTGAGGGCAGATTTGAAAGGGGATTAGGCAGAATCTCCATACACAGACATAAGGAGCAATTCACTATAGATACACAGGGTCTACATTTTGATCAATAATAAGGCTTATTTGAAAGTAACATACATTGATAATAATACAAAATTCATGCTAACGTTCTGAAATAAATTACAAATTGTAGCAGATACTCACTAGGTCAGTCAGCATTTGTGGAGAAAGAAGAGTTAATGTCTCATGCCCAGAAAGGTCTTTGACCAGTTATCCATCTACAAATGCTGGCTGATCTGCTGAATAATTCCAGAATGAAATAGAAACATTAAATGTACACTCATGCAGTATTTTATATTCACTTTTGGGACTTGGATGTCACCAACAAGGTGTATTTATTAATCATAATCAGTTGTCTTGGGAAAGTGGTGGTGAGTCATCTTCATGAGTAATTGTCGTCCTTTTGGCCATCATACTGTCACAATAATCTTGGAGTAAGGAATTCCAGGATATAGAGCCAAGAACAAGAATGATCATCAACATATTTCCAAGTTAGAGTGACTTCGGAAAGAACTTGCAGGTGGTGGTGTAACCATCCACTTTTGTCCTTCTTGGAAACACAAGGTACTTAGAAGGAAGATTCTGTCACCGTTGCCTGTGGTGCACATTGCAGTCACTGTATGCTGGTCAGGAAGTGGGGAATAAATATCTAGGGTGCTTGATAGAATGCCAATGAATATGCTGTTTTGTTTTCTTGGATAACGTCAAGATTATAGAGAATTATTTGTCACGTATTCATTCAGAGAAGTGGAAGTAACTTATCATGCTCCTGATTTGAGCCTTGTTTGAGACAGGCCTAGGGTATCAAGAGAGAAGTCACACACTGCAGAGTATCCAGACTGGAATCTCTTGTTACAGGCATGCTATTGAGATGATTGGTCCAGTTTGAGATTCTGGTCAACGTTGACAATCAGGATATGGATGATGGACGGGAATATTATCGGTTGCTAAAGGGTGAACGCTGAACAACACAGCACAGGTACAGGCTCTTCGGCTCACAATGTTCTGCTGAACTATAGGTCAGATTGTGAAAATCACACAGTGACTGAAATCTCAAAGCACAATGCTGCAAACGCTGGAAATCTGAAATAAAGAGAGGAAATGCTGGAAATACTCAGATGATCAGGCTGCATGTGTGGAGAATGAAGCCGAATTCAAGGTAACTAAAAAAAAAATCAAGGTGAAATAAGTTTTAACTTACAGAGAAAAGGGAGAAGGGTAGAGAGAACAAAAAGGAAGGTTAGTCTTAAGATGAGGAGCAGGAGAGTGTGCATAAATGTTGGTGGAGCTGGCAGATAAAGGATGATAATATTGAATGAAGAACAAACATTATATCCGACAGAGGTGTAATTAAAGAGGAATAAAATCTGAAAAAAACAGAAAAGGAGAGTGAGAACTGAATAATGGAAATGTGAGATACAAGGCTCATTTGGCTGTTAATGTGAAATTGATCATTTCAGTGTGAACCTGCAGTATAATGGGTCAAGTTAGAGGATAATACTTGAACATAATCCTTGAGGTCATGTTCAGCTTTCTTTTAAGTGTTTTCCAAGGCATAACCAGAGGGTTAGAGTGAGGGCATGATGGAAAGGTTAACTAACAGATAGCCAGAAGCCAGGGACTTGGCCCAATTGCTAAATTTATCTTGACCAACTTCAAAAAGTCTATTAAGTCCAGGCAGTCATTATGGAATCTGTAAGTCCTAAACAGAATGTAATCACAGATACTGTTTATGAAAACCATTGTGTATACTGCCAAACAGTAACCAAGGGAACTATTTGGTTCATTGTCAGATGGGGCAGCATAGTAGCACAGCGATTAGCTCAACGCTTTACAATACAGGCAACCCGAATTCAGTTCCCGCCGCTGTCTATAAGGAGTTTGTATGTTCTTCCTGTGACTGTGTGTGTTTCCTCTGGGTGCTCAAGTTTCCTCGGACAGTCCAAAGAAGTACCGGTTGTTAAGCTAGTTGGTCATTGTAAATTGACCCATGATTAGGCTAGGAGATAATCAGGAGATTGCTGGGTGGTGTGGCTTGAAGGGCTGGATGGACCAATTTTATGCTTTATCTCAAAAAAAATCCAGAGTCTCACGATGGGATACTGGGATTGTTGATTGACATATCAGAGCACAGATTTGAAGAGAGCAAAAACTCTATTGCTTGTGTACTTTCAGAAACCATAAGTGCACATATCATCTTCTAAACCATTCCTCAAATAACTCCTGGTGTACAATGTGTGCAAGATGCAAAGCTACAGCATTTTTGCATCATTCCAGACTTATTGAGATTTTAGCACAAACTCTAGGCTGCAATCTCAGTGCAGTATTGAGGGAGTGGCTCACATCTTCATGTTACTTTTCAGGCCAAAATATATTCCAATACCTTATGTAACCTCTCAGCTGGATGGCAAAAAAATATCCCAGGGTGCTCCTTTGCAGAGCAGCAGAGCTGGTGACTCTAGAACTAGAACATTTAAGTTCATTAATCACAAATCTAACAGATTTTAACAAGGTACGAAATCTTGAATTGAGATACCGGGGCGGGGGGGGGGCAGGGGAAGGAAAGAAATGAATGAGAAAATCAGCTTTTAAACTGGAGTAATTAAATGCTAAAAATAGCTTTCAGTTCAAGACAATTTATGGTAATGGAGTATGTAAAGAAACAAAAATTGTGTCACAAAATGTGTGAAGTATTATAGCCAGAACCATTTCTGTCACTGGTATCCAAGATAATGGGAACAGTGTCTGTAATCTACCATTGTTGAGATGATTACTGAGACAGGATAACTATATAATGCCACAATAGATAATGAGTTTCCAGTCGTCAGAGTTGTGCTGGGATTCAGTGGAGTAGCCTGGAAGTTAGAAGACTGAGAGATCAAAGTGAGAGTGGAATGGAGAATTAAAATAGCAAATAAAGGCTAGACAAAGAGGTTCAGCAAAGTGATCCTCCAATTAACACCTGATCTTCCTGCAAATGCAGACATCAAATGGTATCATAAATTATTTGTTGCTGACTTCAATTCCATTATAATTGGTTTAAGAATTTTCTGAACACTTACTGATCCAAAGAAAGAAAGAAAGAATAGGTAGACTCATCTGATACCACACAAAGTTCAGAGAGTTAACAGATTTTACAAAACATTTAGAATTATCTGGTTACATATTGGGAATATTCTTGTAGAGTCAAAAACCTGCTATGTGGGAGTACATGTGTTTGGTCACTTTAGTACAGTAATGATCATTGAGACTTTTACTCATTTGTAGGGAATCTCTGCTGTTCCTTACCTCAGTGCTGTGAAAATTCAGTTGTTGTGTACACAGCACAAAGTTAAATAAATTTTTGGATATAGAGCAAATCAAGAAGTATAGAGGAACAAATGAAAATGCAGCTTAACGGAGATGTTGAATGGTAAAACAGATTAAAGGGCTGAGTAAAGTGCTTCATTTGCATAATTGACACGTTTGCATCATGAGGATTTTAATTATCCCTGTTAATGATTGCTCAGAACCAGAATTGATTGGAGTGCATAAGGTTAAAAAAATCCTTAGGGGCAAGTGATCATAATATGATCAAATTCACCCTGATATTTGAGAAAGAGAAGTTAAAGTCAGATGCATCAGTATTACAGAGGAGTAAGGGAATTACAGAGGCATGGGAGAGGAGTTGGCCAGAATTGATTGGAAAAAGGTTCAGGCAGAGATGACAGCAGAGCAGCAATGGCTGGAATTTCTGGAAGTAATTTGGAAGGCACAGGACGTATATATCCAAAGATGAAGAGCTATTCTGAAGGAAGATGACACAACTGTGGCTAACTAGAGAAGTCAAAGCCAACATAAAAGCCAAAAAGGGGGCATATAATAGTGCAAAAATTAATGGGAACTTAGAAGATTTGGAAGCTTTCAAAAGCAACAGAAGGCAACCAAAAAGCCACTTAAGCAGTAAAGGTGGAATATGATAGTAAGCTAGCCAATAATATCAAAAGGGATACCAAAAGTTTCTTCAGATACATATAGTGTAAGAGAGAGGTGAGAGTGGATATCAGATCGCTGGAAAATGATACTAGAGAGCAGTAATGGGGAACAAGGAAATGGCAGATGAACTGAATAAGTACATCAGTCTTCACTGTGAAAGCAACTAGCAGTATGTTGGAAGTTCCAGATGTCAGGGCTTATTAGAGCCGGGGAGGATGCTCAACATCGGCCTAGCTCTTCGGGAGAGCTTCTTGCCACTGCACGAGACTGGCAGCTCCAAGTCGACCTAGGGAGGCAGCTCAAGTTCCCAGAGAACATTGCAGCCACTCCGCTCTGCCCAGATATGAAGTTCTGCTGGAACTTACTGTCCCCAGGGAAGACCGGATTGAAGAGGCCAATGAAAACAAGAGGGCTAGATACACAGATCTTGTTGCAGATTGCTGGAGCAATGGCTGGAGAGCTCACTGTGAGCCAGTCGAAATTGGGTGCTGGGGCTTTGCTGGCCATTCATTACAGTGGACTCTAAAGCCCCTTGGAGTTAAAGGACTGCAGTACAGAAGAGCCACCAAGAACATTCTGGAGGCTGCTGAAAAGGCCTTGCGGTGGCTGTGGATCTGGAGGGGCGATCCGTGGATTAGTGTGCCACTTGGACACAAGTCGGGGGCTGATCATCCCCGGCTGGGTTGCCCAGTTGAGGTTGTCTGATGATTAAAGACCTAAAACACCCTATGACCCCGGGTTCATCACTGAAGACGTGTCCAAGTAGCACCAGAAGGTGTATTCTACAACTACCACATCTGGCGCAGCCAGTGAGCTCCAGAAAAGTCTGAATGACGACCATGAATAGAAAGGTGACGGCTGGAGAGACAGCAGACAGCACGGAAAGACAGCAAATGGGGCAACAAGGGCTAGCACCCCAAACTGCAGCTCCTGTGAGGGAGCACCCAAACAAGCTATGAAGAACCCTTCTCAAACATACCCCCAGGGATGCCTGGGGGGGGGGCAAGATGAGCATCCCAATCGGATAAAGAGAGAAGGTTCTTGGGAAACTGAAAGGTCTGAAGTTAGATAAGTCACCTGGACAAAATAGTGTACAGCCCAGGATTCCAAAAGAGGTGGCTAAAGAGATTGTGAATGCATTAGTAATGATCTTTCAAGAATTACTAGATTCTGGAATGGTTCTGGAAGACTGGAAAATTGCAAATGCCACTCCACTCTTCAAGACGGGAGAGAGGCAGAAGAAAGGAAACTATAGGACGGCTAGTCTGACCTCAGAGATTGGGAAGATGTTGGAGTTGATTATTACGGATGAAGCCTCAGGGTACTTGGAAGCACATCATAAAATGGGCTATAATCTGCATGATTTCTACGAGGGAAAATCTTGCCTGACTAACCTGTTGGAATTGTTTGAAGAAATAACAAGCAGAATAGACAAAGGGGCATCGGTTGATGTTGTGTACCTGGATTTTCAGAAGGCCTTTGACAAGATACCACACATGAGTCAGATTAATAAGCTGCAAGCCCATGGTATTGCAGGAAAGATTCTAGCATGGATAAAGCAGTGGTTGATTGACAGCTAGCAAAGAGTGACCAAAAGACAAAGGAGCAGAAGTCGGCCATTCGGCCCATCGAGTCTGCTCTACCATTTTATCATGAGCTGATTCATTCTCCCATTTAGTCCCACTCCCCCGCCTTCTCACCATAACTTTTGATGCCCTGGCTACTCAGATACCTATCAATCTCTGCCTTAAATACACCCAATGACTTGGCCTCCACTGCTGCACATGGCAACAAATTCCATAGATTCACCACCCTCTGGCTAAAAAAAATTTCTTCGCATCTCTGTTCTGAATGGGCACCCTTCAATTCTTAAGTCATGCCCTCTCGTATGAGACTCCCCCATCATGGGAAACAACTTTGCCACATCCACTCTGTCCATGCCTTTCAACATTCGAAATGTTTCTATGAGATCTCCCCTCATTCTTCTAAACTCCAAGGAATACAGTCCAAGAGCGGACAAACGTTCCTCATATGTTAACCCTCTCATTCCCGGAATAATTCTAGTGAACCTTCTCTGTACCCTCTCCAACGTCAGCACATCCTTTCTTAAATAAGGAGACCAAAACTGCCCACAGTACTCCAAGTGAGGTCTCACCAATGGCTTATAGAGCCTCAACATCACATCCCTGCTCCTATACTCTATTCCTCTAGAAATGAATGCCAACATTGTATTTGTCTTCTTCACCGCCGACTCAACCTGGAGGTTAACGTTAAGGATATCCTGCACGAGGACTCCCAAGTCCCATTGCTTCTCAGAACTTTGAATTCTCTCCTCATTTAAATAATAGTCTGCCCGTTTATTTCTTCTGCTAAGGTACATAACCATACACTTTCCAACATTGTATTTCATTTGCCACTTCTTTGCACATTCTTCCAATCTATCCAATTCTCTCTGCAGATTCTCTGTTTCCTCAGCACTATTGGCCCCTCCACCTATCTTTGTATCATCAGCAAACTTGGCCACAAAGCCATCTCTTCCACAATCCAAATCATTGATGTACAACGTAAAAAGGAGTGGCCCCAACACGGACCCCTGTGGAACGCCACTGGTAACCGGCAGCCAACCAGAACAGGCTCCCTTTATTTCCACTTTCTGTTTCCTGCCAATCAGCCAATGATCTATCCATGTATGTAACTTTCCCGTAATTCCATGTGCTCTTATCTTGTTAAGTAGCCTCATGTGTGGCACCTTGTCAAGGGCCTCCTGAAAATCCAAATATACAACATCCACTGCATCTCCCTTGTCTAGCCTACTTGTAATTTCCACAAAAAATTGTAATAGGTTTGTCAGGCAGGATTTTCCTTTAAGGAATCCACGCTGAGTTCTGCCTATCTTGTCATATGCCTCCAGGTACTCTGTAACCTCATCCTTGACAATCGACTCCAACAACTTCCCAACCACCGACGTCAAGCTAACAGGTCTATAATTTCCTTTTTGCTTCCTTTCCCCCTTCTTAATTAGCGGAGTGACATTTACAATCTTCCAGTCCTCCGGGACCATGCCAGAATCTATCAACTTTTGAAAGATCATCGCTAATGCCTCCGCAATCTCCACAGCTACTTTCTTCAGAACATAAGGGTGCATTCCATCTGGTCCGGGAGATTTATCTACCTTTAGACTATTCAGCTTCCTGAGTACTTTCTCTGTCGTAACTGTGACTGCACACACTTCTCTTCCCTGCCACCCTTGGGTGTCCGGTATACTGCTGATGTCTTCCTCAGTGAAGACTAATGGAAAATACTCGTTCAGCTCCTCTGCCATCTCCTTGTCTCCCATTACGATTTCTCCAGCATCATTTTTTATTGGTCCTATATCTACTCTCACCTGTCTTTTACTCTTTATATACTTGAAAAAGCTTAAAGTATCCTCTTTGATATTATTTGCTAGCTTCCTTTCATAGTTAATCTTTTCCCTCTTAATGACCTTCTTAGTTTCCTTTTTTAAGGTTTTAAAAACTTTCCAATCCTGTCTTCCCACTAATTTTTGCTTCCTTGTATGCCTTTTCCTTTGCTTTAACTTTGGCTTTGACTTCTCTGGTCAACCATGGTTGCATCCTTTTCCCATTTGAAAATTTCTTCTTTTTTGGAACATACCTGTCTTGCACCTTCCTCGCTTCTCGCATAAACTCCAGCCACTGCTGCTCTGCCGATTTGGATGATGGAATTGATGGCTTTGTTGCTAACTTTGCAGGCGATATGAAGATAGGTGGAGGGACAGGCAATTTTGAGGAAGTAGAGAGGTTAGCTAAGGTAGAAGAGAGGAGAATGGGCAAAAAAGTGGCAGATTGAATACAGTGTCAGGAAGTGTATGGTCATGCACTTTGGTGGAAGGAATGATAGAATTGACTATTTTCTAAATGGAGAGAAAAAGAAAAATCGAGACACAAGATGACTTTGGAGTCCTTGTGCAGGATATCCTGAAGGTTAATTTGCAGGTTGTGTCTGTTATGAGGAAGGCAAATGCAATGGTAGCATTCATTTCAAGAGGACTTTAACATAAAAGCAAGGATGTAATGCCGAGACTTTATAAAGCATTGCTGAGTCCTCACTTGGATTATTGTGAACAGTTTTGGCCACTTATCTTGGGAACGATGTGCTGAAACTGGAAAGTGTTCAAAGGAGGCTCACGAAAATGATTCCAGGATTGAACAACTTGTCATATGAAGAGCATTTGATAGTTCTGGGCCCGTATTCCCTAGAATTCAGAAGAATGAGAGGTGTCCTTATTGAAACCTATCGAATGTTGAAAGGCCTTGATAGTGTGGATGTGGAGAGGATGTTTCCAATTGTAGGAGAGTCTAAGACCAAAAGGAACAACCTGAGAATAGAGGGATATCCTTTTAAATGGAAAGGAGGAGGAATTTCTTTAGCCATAGAGTGGTGATTCTGTGGAATCCTTTGCCACAGGCAACTGTGGAAGCCAAGTCTTTATGTATATTTAAGGCAAAGATTGATAGATTCTTGATTAAAAGGGTTATGGGGCGAAAGCAGGAGACTGAGGCTGAGAGGAAAATTGAATCAGCCTTGACGAATTGGTGGAGCAGACTTGATGGACCAAATGACTTAATTCTGCTCCTACAGTGCCTATAAAATGTATTCACCCCCGCCCCCCCCCCCCAGGAAGTTTTCATGTTTTATTGTTTTACATTGAATCTCAGTGGAATTAATTTAGCTTATTTAATACTGATCAACAGAAACGACTCTATCAAGTCAAAGTGAAAACAAATCTCCACACAGTGATCAAAATGAAATACAAATATAAAACACAAAATGATTGATTGCATAAGTATTCACCCCTTTAATATGACACACTAAATCATCACTGATGCAGCCAACTGATTTTAGAAGTCACATAATTAGTTAAATGAAAATCACCTGTGTGCAGTCAAGGTGTTTCAATTGATTGTGGTTAAAGTACACCTGTATCTGGAAGGTCCAACCGCTGGTGAGTCAGTATCCTGGCTAAAACTACACCATGAAGATGAAAGAACACTCCAAGTAACTGTGAAAAGTTTATTGAAAAGCACAGGTCAGGATATCAAAAGAAGAACATTTCCAAGTCACTGAATATCCCTTGGAGTACAGTTAATTCAATCATCAAGAAATGGAAAGAATATGGCACAGCTGTAAATCTGCCTAGAACAGGGTGCCCTCAAATACTGAGTGACTGTGCAAGAAGGGAACTCATGAGGAGACCTATGACAGCTCTGGAGGAGTTACCAGTTTCATCGACTGAGATGGGAGACACTGCACATACAACTGTTGCCCACGTGCTTCACCAGTGGCACCTTTACGGGTGGGTGGCAAAGAGAAAGTCACTATTGAAAAAAAAACTCCCATGAAATCTTGGCTAGAGTTTGCCAGAAGGCATATGAGAAACTCTGAACACAGCTAGAAGAAGGTTCTATTGTCTGATGAAACAAAAATTGATCTTTTTGACTATTAGACTAAACGCTACATTTGATATAAACCAAACACCACACATCATCAAAAACACACCATCCCTACCATGAAGCATAGTGGTGGCTGCATCATACTGTGGGGATGCTTTACTGCAGCAGGACCATGAAGAGTTGTGAAGGTAAAGGGTAAAGTGAATGCAGCAACATACAGGGAAATCCTGGAAGAAAACCTGATCCGGTCTGCAAGAGAATCATGACTTGGGAGAAGATTTGATTTCCAGCAAGAAAATGACCCCAAGCATAAAGCCAAAGCTACCCAGAAATGGCTTATAAACAACAAAGTTAATGTCCTGGAATGGCCAAGTCAGAGTCCAGACCTCAATCCCACTGAGAATTTGTGGCTGGACTTGAAAAGACCTTTTCACTCACAATCCCCATACAATCTAACAGAGCTTGAGCAATTTTGTAAGGAATGGGGAAAAATTGCAGTGTCCAGATGCGCTAATCTGATACAGACCTATTCACACAGACTCAATGTTGTAATTGCTGCCAAAGGTGCATCTATTAAATACTGACCTGAAGGGGGTGAATACTTATGCAATCAATTATTTTGTGTTTTACCTTTGTAATTAATTTAGATCACTTTGTAGATACCTGTTTTCACTTTGACACTGAAGAGCCTTTTCCTGCTGATCAGTGTCAAAAAGCCAGAATAAATGCACTGTGATTCAAAATAATGAAGCTAGAATAGCTGTTTTTAATACTTCAAACAGAAAACAAAACTTACTTCCTCAATGTGATGCTTTCCCAGGAAGTCTTATTTTAGGAGTCTTTTTTTCAGGTGAAATTGTGGTGTACATTTGACCTTGATATTGCTTTTCATTTACTGGTCCTCACAAACCTTAGGGAAAATTACTTGCTACAACAAAACATTTCTGAGTTTTCTACACTTGCTCCTTGTTATTTAAGCTCCAATATCAAGGATTTTAAAGCCATTTTAGGCAAAGTTCCTGTCAAGAAGTGTTCAGCATTCAAAGTAAATTTATTATCAAGGTACGTCTATGTCACCGTCTAGTACTCTGAGGTTTATTTTCTTGCAGGCTTTCACAAAAGAACAAGGAAATACAGTAAAATCAATGGAAAACTACACACTAACAAAGAGTGGCAAAGAACCAATGTGCAGAAGAAAACAATCTATGCAGATAGATAGATAAAGAAGCAAACCCACAAATAAATAAACTGAGAACAGGAACTGTAGAGACCTTGAAAGTGAGTTCACAGATTATGGAATGAGTTTAATTTTGAGGTTTCAGAGCTTTTTCAGTGTGCTTCATTAGTAATGAACAGAATAATAGCTTAGATATGAGTTATGTTATTAATCATTAGGTTTAGAAGATGCCATTGTAAATCTCCTAAACTCTTATCTGTCTGATGACAACAGATTATATTGAATATATTAAAAAGCAAAAGTGGATGTGGAGTTTATTTAACTTGCAGGAAAAGCTCCAATTTGCATTTTTTTTTCTAGCTTGCAGTGAACCAGGTCACATTCATTAGCTTGCAGATAGTCAATGGCAAATTATCACTGCTGGGCACATGTCACCTCTTAAGACATATATTCTGCAATTCTCAGTGATAATTACAGTAAGGCCATCTTCTTGGGATATTGAAATGGTACAAGGGAAAATAGATGTCCTTTTTAATTGGTGTGAGAGCATCACAGAAATTTCCTTGTGATGTGCAGTAACATTTGTTTTGAAATATTATTCTGACACAAAGCAAAGCTTAGGACCACTCGTAAATACAAATGAATTAATTTTATATGAAATCATTGATGGGAAATAATTGCCCTATTGAAATATTTATGTAAAGTGACATTTTTAAAATCAGTCTTTCCTCCAACTCTACAATATGTTAAAGTGTTTCAAATTCTGGTAATTAGGACTTCAGCCATGGATAAATAGTGAGCCGAGGCAATAGGAATGGATATCAGAGAAGACACCTGGCCAGGGTTAAATTGAAAGATGTGTCAATTAGACTTGCAATGTTACTCCTCTCATCTGTACATCGGGATGTTTTGGATTCAAAATTCCTCAGAGAAATAAAACCAAAATGTGACATTCTGGGATGGTACCAAAGTAGATTACTTTCTTTCAGATGAGATTTTAAGTAAAGGCTTTTCATCACTTAAACGGAGAATATGAAAGCTAACTGCAGTGAATTGGTCAACATTTGTGCTTCACAAACCTCATTTAACCAAAGATCTGGTCATTACTATATTGCTGTCGGTAAGCATTAATTGGCTAGTGTTTCTGACTTCTTACAGTACTTCATTGACTGTAAACCACTTTGGATGGAGTGAAAAGTGCAATTAAAAAGATGCAATTCTTTCTCTATTTCTATTTTAGATTGTTACTTCCAAAGTCAAAGTTAACTTCTACTCCACTTCCCCCCCTTTAACAACTAGGTACAGAAAAGAGAAATAATGAGGGATATCTAATGCAGTTTTATTTATCAAGACAAATCAAGTGGGGTTTATTGTCATTTAACTACATGCATGCATATAACATATATAACCATATAAATGAAACAAGACAACGTTTCTTCAAACTAGGGTAAAAGCACATAACACATGAAAACTTATGAAGGTAAGGATAAAATCTACAGATGGATCACACATAAATAACAAATTAAAATGCATTAATATTAAATATTGTAAGATACGTGTCAGTAACTCCAGTTGAGCTCTTTTTATGTGTTTCTCATTAGTTGTCAATCTGTGGTTTTGTATTACCATGCACTCCTGCTCTACTATGCCCCCTGTATTACTGAGTACTCTGTCTCTCATCTGTTTCTCATTATTACCTGTATTGCTGTCACCTGTGTCTCATTGTGCTCCACCTATCACTTGTCTCTCTGTTTATTGCTCAGTGTTATTCAGTCCTGTGTTTTCACCTGTTTGTTGCCAGATCGTACCAATGAATTTTCCTGAGCCTTTCCAATATTCATATCTGTACTCTGTCTGTCTGAATATCGACTCTGCCTGTTTCCGGATTTTGATTTTTGGATTTCTCTGGACGTTTTGATCTCTGCCTGAACTTTGATGCTGATTTTTTTTTGCACCTCAGGTATTGTTACTCAATTAATATCCCTGTGTGCACAGTACTGGGACTGTGATTGGATCCCTGCTCCAGTGGCCTGACAATAGAGAATAGATTAACCAGTGACACTTTGAATACAACACGGCTGGGAGTTCAGAACCCTAATGGCCTGGGGAAGAAACTGCTTCTCATCCTGACCATTCTTGTTTTTATGCATCTAGTCTCCTGCCTGATGGTAGAAAGTCAAAGAGGATGGTAGATGGATGGGTGGGATTCTTAATAATACTAATGGCCCTGAGTACAGAGCACTGCTGATAAATGTCCCTGGTGGATGGGAGGGAGACCCCTCTAATCCTCTCAGTTGTTCTCACACGCATTAGGGGCATTTGGTCTGATGCTCGGCTGCTCCCATACTAGATGGAGATGCAACTTGTCAGGATGCTCCCAGTGGTGCTCCTAGGGTTGCCAACTGTCCTGTATTTCCCGGGACATCCCGTATGTTGGGCTAAATTGGTTTGTCCCATACGGAACCGCCCTTGTCCTGTATTTCCCCCACTAAGGTAGAGCGTTCCTATGAAACCTTTCATGCTGAAATGGCATAAAGTGAAGAAGCAATTACAATTAATTTTATGAGAAAAATTTTTGAGCGTTCCCAGACCCAAAAAATAACCTACCAAATCATACCAAATAACACATAAAACCTAAAATAACACTGACATATAGTAAAAGCAGGAATTATGTGATAAGTACACAGCCTATATAAAGTAGAAATATTGTATGTACAGTGTAGTTTCACTGAACAGAATCGGGAAGATTAAGCTTTACCGATTTGTAGAAAAAAATCAGCACATACACGCATGCGCATGTCATGTATGCGTACGTCACGCATGCGCACACAGGTGCCCGCGCAAGGCTTCATGGTCATGGTAGTCTTTCTTGGGGTAAACACAAGTGTCCCGTATTTGACTGCTACTTTTGTCTCTTATTTGGGAGTGAGAAAGTTGGCAACCCTAGGTGCTCCTGTGAAACACAGTTAAGATGGTAGGAGGGAGCCTTGCTTGCCTCAATCTTCTTAGGAAGTGGAAGCACTGCTGTGTCTTCTTGTTCATGGAGGTGATATTAAGGGACCAGGTGAGGTCATCTGTGATGTGATCTCCTGGGAGCTTGATGCACTTACTGTAAATCTCTCTACAGAGGAGCGATGTATTGGCAGAGGGGGATGGTTTGTTTGCACCTTCCTGAAGCCCAAAATTATTTCATTCGTCTTCACATTTTGGCTTAGGTTGTTCTTCTCACACCAATCCACCAGCTGCTCCACTTCCTCTCTGTACTCCATCTTGTCATCGTCGTTGATGAGGCCAACCACTGTTGTGTCATCCGCAAACTTGATGACACGGTTTGAGCTGGATCCTGAAACGCAATCATGCGTCTGCAGTGTGAACAGCAATGGGCTCAGCAACCCAGCCTTGCGGGGTGCCAGTGCTCAGTGTAATGGGACAAGGGACGTTGCTGTCCACATGGACTGGCTGTGGCCTTACTGTTAAGAAGTCCAGTATCTAATTGCGGAGGAATTGTTGAGACCCTGCAAAGACAGTTTCCCTAACACTTTCTGGGGTATGATGGTGTTGAATGCCAAACTGAAGTCTACAAACAGCAGTCTAGCATATGGGACCCCATTTTCCAGGTGGAACAGGACACATGATGCTATTGATGATGTTATTGCATCATCAGTGGATCGATTTGAGTGACAAACAAACTGGAAAAGGTCCAGTGTAGCTGGGCAAAAGGTTTTAATGTGATTTGTAATGATAATAACATCAAACTGTGAAGATGTTTGGATATTTAAGATCAAGAAAACTGATAAATAACTTGGCCTGTGCTGGTCATCATAAGTAATATTGCTGTGAAAGAGAGAGATTTCATTTATTTCCAATAACTAAAGCTTGAAGAAATCTGTAGCTCTGATCTAATTAATTATAGAAGTGCACTATCAATTTATGTAATATGCTCTGAATGTTAACATTCTCTATAATCCCACTTCACTTACTTAGTTCCTCCTTGTGCTACAAATGAAGGGTAGAGTCCTTTATAATCTTGACCTTATTTTCTTCAATGATAACCCTTAAATATGAGTCATTAAATCAAAGGTTAAGCCTCAGTTCAGGACTGGAGAAGGCAGTCGTTGTCAGTGGTTGACGGGTACACAGAAAGAGAGCTGCTTCATCAAGGATGTTGTCTTTTGGACAAGCTATTAAACTGAAATCTTAAAGATTACTTCAATGATAGCACTTTACAAAGGAGTTGAAATAATGTCACTGATGGTAGATTTTAAACCTGAAATACCAAATTCACAGACAGTATCTAACTTGTGGAGTATTTTCAACATTTTTTGCTTTAGATTTTAAGCAGCTGCCATATCTTGCTTTAAATGAATTGTTTTTAATACCCTGGACATTCTTCAACCAGTTCATGAAACTGATGGCCTCGTCTTTTATTTCATAGACCTTAGCATTTCTTATCATGGACAAAATGGATTTGAAGAATGTAGTAATTTCTTAGCATCATATTAAAATAAAAATCCACTTTTTTTCACAGGCGTACTATCAATCTGATTTTCCATAGATTAATTTTATGCATCATCTTTCAATATTAAGGTCATCATTAATCTATTTGCACTGTTCAGTTTTCATTGTAACAGAAATACTTCTATTATAGACAGTGAGATTTCCTACAACATTCTCCATTCACAGCACTCCCTGTTAACAGCAGCTCATTGTTATATTATTTTTAAAATATGAAGTGGGGTGTGGGGTGGGGGGACTGAAATATAAACAGGAGTCTTGCTCCCAGTAACTACGTACAGGCATAGGCCTAAGTCTGGCTCAGCTTTCACATACATCTATGCTATTATTGCAACATAGAGGCAAGTAAAACAGTCGGTAATCCATACTACTCTTTATGCTTGCTTTGCCATTGTATAAAATATTTAGATTATAATCCAATTTTTGATTCCTTCAAGCGAAGTACATGACCACACACCAATCACCCATTACTAGGTTTTTGCTCAAACATGCATTCTATCCATATATTGTTGCAAATTCACAATAGAAAAGTTGAAAACTTGATACTCCATTCCTTCCTCTACGTCATAAACATAAATAGTAAACAATTCAGAGCAAAGAATGGATTCTTGGAATACTCATCTAGTTAAATCACTCAAGCCTGAAAAAGACCCATTTATTCCAAATCTCTGGAGAGGTAAGAGACTGCAGATGAGGGTACATAGATCAAGAGACAATCAGCCTGAAACATCAACCATTCCTTTGCCTCCAGAGATGCATGACTGACATGCTGATTCCTCCAGCAGTTTGTTCATATTTTCTTTTCAATATAAGCCCTCCCACCACTGAGCACATCTGCAAGGAGTGCGTCCACAAGCAGTATTGATCGTCATGGACCCCCACCATCCAGGACATATTCTCTTCTTGCTGCTGCCAGAGGGTAGGAGCTTTTGGTCCCACACCACCAGGTACTCTACTTCTTCCACTACACCACCCTTAATGTGTAAACAATCTTCCAGCTTCTTGAATGTGCCAAATGATCATCCAATACCTTTCTGGATAGAACATTCGGGCAGAACCATTCCCCTTTAACAAGTTCCAAATGCTGACTACTCACCTTCAGAGTAAACCCACTGTTGCTGCATTCTGAGCTATTGGTGCCTTGCAGAATCTTGTGCACGACAAGAATGAGAAGATGAACTGTGAAACAGTTTAATAGACAGAGCAAAGACAATGATGCACTGAAAATTGTGTGATATCAGGATGAAAAGCTCTTAACAGCATAGTTCCTGCAATGCCCGTGTCATTTGAGCCCTGGATTGGCTAGTGCATCAAAGGAGGAATAGATTGTGACAGCATTTTACCTCTGCTCTAAGAGAGAGAAAGAGATATGTCACAAAAATTCAAGAAAATAGGAGTAGAAGTAGGTCATTAGGTGCCTCGTAGCCTATGTCTGATCTAGGCTGGTCTGAGCTTCTCTTTCTGTGTCATTTCCCATAACTCTCAATTTGTTGATTGTTCATATATTTATCCATCTCATCCACAAGTATATCTAATGATCCAGCTCCAACACCCTTGATAGCAGAGAATTCTAATAGTCCATTAACCCCCAAAATGTCTTTGCACTTCTGTTTTAAATGTCTGACCATTTATTTTGAACCCATGTCCTCTTGTTTGTGACTCTCCCATTGGTGAAAACATTTCAACAGTTATCCAGTCAAGCCCCCTGAGGATCTTACATGTTTGAATATAGATTCAAATTCCAAGGAAAACAGACCCTCTCACCTTAGCAATTAGCCTGGCGAATCTGCTTCCAATACCAGTATATCCTTATTTTTTTTATGTAAGAGGACTAAACTTGTGCTAGTATTTCAAGTGTGGTCACACAAACACTCTATACAACTTCAACAATAAACTTACAATTCTTAAACTCCAACCCTTTGTGATAAAGGTCAAATTGCCATTTACTGTTCGAAATACTTGTTGGACCTGCCCGCTAACTCTTTATGAATCATGGCCAAGGAAACCTGGATCCTTCCATACTTCACTCATTTGTAGCCTCTCTCTGTTTAGGTTATAATTCAGCTTTTGATTCCTTTTAGCAAAATGCATGACCTCACACTAAACATTATTTACCAGGTTTTTGCCCAAACACACAATCAGTCCACAACTTCTTGCAGAATCACAATGTCTCCGTATCAGTGTGGCTTCCTACTAATTTTATGTCATTGTAAAACTTGTAAAGCTGATACACCACTCCTTCCCCCAAGTCATAAATATGAGTGATAGACAATTCAGAGCCAAGAACAGATTATTGGGATACTCTTCTAGTTAAATCCTTTAAGCCTGAAAAAGACCCCTTTATTCTAAATCTCTGGAGACTTAAGAGACTGGAGATAATGTAATGTGAATCAAAAGACAATCTGCTAATGCAGGGCATCAACCTGAAACATTAACCATCCCTTTACCTCCATAGATGATGACTGACATGTTGAGTTCTTCCAGCAGTTTGTTCATATTTTTATTTCATAGTATGCCACCCCACCATTGAGCACATCTGTAAGAAGTGCTGACACGTCTAAGTAGCTTCCATCGTTAAGGACCTTCACCATTCAGGGCATGCTCTCATCTCACTGCTGTCAGTGGGAAGGAGATACAGGACCCTTAGGTCACACACCACCAGGTTCAGGAAAAGTTATTGCCCTTCAGTCAGCTGGCTCCTGGACTAAAATGGATAATTTCCGCACCTCAACTTTGAATGGTTTCCACAACTTGTGGACTCACTTTCAAGTACTCTACAACTCATGCAACACACACACGATGCTGGAGGAACTCAGCAGGCCAGGCAGCATCTATGGAATGGAGTAAACAGTTGACGTTTTGGGCAGAGATCCCTCATCAGGACTGGAAGAAAAGATGAGACGTACTCCACAATTCATGTTCTCAGTATTATTTATTAACTTTTTTATTATTTGCAAGTTTGTGTTCTTTTGCATATTGATTGTTTGTCAGTCTTTGTTATTGTGTAGTTTTTCATTGAATCCATTGTATTTCTCTGTTTTACTGTGAATGCCTGTAGGAAAATGAACCTCAAGATAGTATATGGTGACATATACATACTTTGATAATAAATTTACTTTGAACTTTGAACTTTATACTTCAATCTAAGCCTCAGATAACTGGTTTTCAGTACATGCTTTCAACTCCCTCCAGTCCCCTGGCTCCTAGTTTACATCCTAGTCTCTATGTGGCACTTTGTCAAAAGACTTCTGGAAACATAAATACAGTACATGTACAGGTTCACCTCTACCAACTCTCTCTGTCAAATCACCAAGGAGCTTGAGAAAACTTATCAGACAGGATTTAGCTTTTACTTTACTTTTGATTCAGCATTTCCAAATAGTTTTTTAATGCCTCTTTAATTATTGAATCAAGCATATTGGCAACAGTAGATGTTAAAATAACTGGCCTATAGCCTCCCGTCTCTGCCTTCTTCCCTTTTTGAACAAGAGTATCACATTGGCTGTTTTTCAATCTTCTGATTCTCTCCTGGAATTTATTCCAACTAATGAGTTCAGTATTTCTGCAGAGCTTTCCTTTAAAATCCTTGGCTGCCAGACATCAGATCCTGGGAAATTGCCTACGTTTAGCCCATAAGTTCCTCTAATATTATGTGATGTGAATTTTTACAGGCTCCTCAAACTTATTTGAAATTAGCTCATTTGTTATCTCAGGAATATCTGCAGTGTCTTCCATAATGCAAATAATGATTTAACATGTCTGCCATTTCTTTGTTTCCTGTTATTAATTCACCAGGCTCATCCTCTGTAGATCCTTACTTACCTTGGCCTACTTCCTATTTTATATCCATAGAAACTGACTGTTATACAGAAGTTTTCTCTCAAAATCAATTTTCTTCCCTATGAACTTCTTAGTTATTTTGTTACTGGATTTTTTAAACATCCAAGAATCAGAGTAATCTTCTTAAAACAAAAATGCACCATGGCTTATTGATCAAACATTTTTGGAGTATTGTTTATGTGAAATGATACTTCAACCATTGAGGTTTGAAATTATTTTCTTGGTATCTTTCTATGAGTCTAATGAGAAACGAATGAAAATTGCCAACAATTACTCTCAGTTCTGTGTAAACAGAATTGAACTGGGGATCAGTAAAGTAAGATATGCTGATCACTCTGAGAACTACAGGAGAGCCGAGCTGGATGTGGACAGGAAACAATTTATTTCTGTGTGTCAGTTTTGGCATTAATTAGCAACATCAACAAGTTGAATTAATGCGAAAACACCTGTTTACAGTAGCAAATAATTATCTCAACAAATTTAACTTGTAATTGCATTAAAGCAAACAAATACTTTTCCAAGTTAAAAGTAAGCAAAACAAAGAAAACACTCGTGATTTTTTTATTGGATGAAATATCATGCATTAAGTGATTAATAACACATCCAATGATGAACACTGGCTAACTCACAGTTCCCAAAATATAAAGGCAATTAGTCCTTGTCTACTTACCAGAGCTGTCAGGTTCCTGAATACCAATTACCATGTGTCCTTAAAGCATTCTCCCTATATCATTATCTAGTTAAGAAAGAATGTATCTGCCACAATTGGGCACAAAATCATTATATCAACAGGCCTACAGATACTGAATTTGGTACACTCACATTAAGCAATTACAAAGAATAGATTTAGTTAATAGTGCTGGCTGACTTCCAGTAATTCCACCATGAAATTAAAATGCTGACTAAGGTGAAATTCCTATTTACTTGTTTACTTCTGTGAAGTCACTTAACTAGAGAGAAGCCATAAAATAACCGGCTGCCAAAAAAAAGGAGAAATGGTAAAGATTTTCATAAAGGGAAATTAGAAGAACCAGTGGGTAATCCATCTCAGCTTCCTCTGCAGTACTCAACAATGCAGAACTTCTTCTGTCAAATGCTATACTGTATATATATATCAAAGAAATAGCAGAGAGCAATGAACACAGTAAAAGCTATAGAACCAGTCAATATCATCTTCGTAGTACTGAAGTTTCACACTCCAGAATTAGCCACACTTTCAGCTAAAATGCTTGGAAACAACTCTGGCATCTACCTTACAATATCAAAAAAAAATCCCAGGTATTTACTTTGCTTAGCTCAACTCCAACCTAACTAATTACTGTCAGATCAATCTATTCCTGAATGTCAACAAGGTAAGCAAAGTTTTCACCTATAGTACAGCCAAGTAGCACTTGCCATTAAAATGCTAACCAGTGACCAATTTGTGTTCTACCAGAAGTGTCTTCAAATATTTTCTCTTTCCATAAATTCTACCACGAGCCTGCTATATATTTCTGGTATTCTGTTTTTATTGGAAAGTTATTGTTGGTCCTTCGCTTCCACTGGATTTAAATCCTGAACCTCCATACTAATAGAGTACCAGTGCCAGAAGAGGTGCAAGAGTTCGAGATGAATGTTCATCACCATGTTCTAGTGGACAATTAAGGAGAGGCAATGAATTCTGTCATTGCTGAGGATACTCACAACACAAATTGAGTAGCTATCAGAGAGAAAGGAAACAACAGGAATTCTGCAGATGCTGGAAATTCAAGCAACACACATCAAAGTTGCTGGTGAACGCAGCAGGCCAGGCAGCATCTCAAGGAAGAGGTGCACTCGACGTTTCAGGCCGAGACCCTTCGTCAGGACTAACTGAAGGAAGAGTGAGTAAGGGATTTGAAAGTTGGAGGGGGAGGGGGAGATCCAAAATGATAGGAGAAGACAGGAGGAGGAGGGATAGAGCCAAGAGCTGGACAGGTGATTGGCAAAAGGGGATACGAGAGGATCATGGGACAGGAGGTCCGGGAAGAAAGACAAGGGGGGGGGGACCCAGAGGATGGGCAAGAGGTATAGAGGTATATTCAGAGGGACAGAGGGAGAAAAAGGAGAGTGAGAGAAAGAATGTGTGCATAAAAATAAGTACCAGATGGGGTACGAGGGGGAGGTGGGGCATTAGCGGAAGTTAGAGAAGTCGATGTTCACGCCATCAGGTTGGAAGCTACCCAGACGGAATATAAGGTGTTGTTCCTCCAACCTGAGTGTGGCTTCATCTTTACAGTAGAGGAGGCCGTGGATAGACATGTCAGAATGGGAATGGGATGTGGAATTAAAATGTGTGGCCACTGGGAGATCCTGCTTTCTCTGGCGGACAGAGCGTAGATGTTCAGCAAAGCGGTCTCCCAGTCTGCGTCGGGTCTCGCCAATAAATAAAAGGCCACATCAGGAGCACCGGACGCAGTATATCACCCCAGTAAACTCACAGGTGAAGTGTTGCCTCACCTGGAAGGACTGTTTGGGGCCCCGAGTGGTGGTAAGGGAGGAAGTGTAAGGGCATGTGTAGCACTTGTTCCGCTTACACGGATAAGTGCCAGGAGGGAGATCAGTGGGGAGGGATGGGGGGGACGAATGGACAAGGGAGTTGTGTAGGGAGCGATCCCTGCGGAATGCAGAGAGAGGGGGAGAGGGAAAGATGTGCTTAGTGGTGGGATCCTGTTGGAGGTGGCGGAAGTTACGGAGAATAATATGTTGGACCCAGAGGCTGGTGGGGTGGTAGGTGAGGACCAGGGGAACCCTATTCCTAGTGGGGTGGCGGGAGAATGGAGTGAGAGCAGATGTGCGTGAAATGGGGGAGATGTGTTTAAGAGCAGAGTTGATAGTGGAGGAAGGGAAGCCCCTTTCTTTAAAAAATGAAGACATCTCCCTCGTCCTAAAATGAAAAGCCTCATCCTGAGAGCAGATGCGGCGGAGACGGAGGAATTGCGAGAAGGGGATGGCGTTTTTGCAAGAGACAGGGTGAGAAGAGGAATAGTCCAGATAGCTGTGAGAGTCAGTAGGCTTATAGTAGACATCAGTGGATAAGCTGTCTCCAGAGACAGAGACAGAAAGATCTAGAAAGGGGAGGGAGGTGTCGGAAATGGACCAGGTAAACTTGAGGGCAGGGTGAAAGTTGGAGGCAAAGTTAATAAAGTCAATGAGTTCTGCATGCGTGCAGGAAGCAGCGCCAATGCAGTCGTCGATGTAGCGAAGGAAAAGTGGGGGACAGATACCAGAATAGGCACGGAACATAGATTGTTCCACAAACCCAACAAAAAGGCAGGCATAGCTAGGACCCATACGGGTGCCCATAGCTACACCTTTAGTTTGGAGGAAGTGGGAGGAGCCAAAGGAGAAATTATTAAGAGTAAAGACTAATTCCGCTAGACAAAGCAGAGTGGTGGTAGAGGGGAACTGATTAGGTCTGGAATCCAAAAAGAAGCGTAGAGCTTTGAGACCTTCCTGATGAGGGATGGGAGTATATAAGGACTGGACATCCATGGTGAAAATAAAGCGGTGAGGCCAAGGAACTTAAAATCATCGAAAAGTTTAAGAGCGTGAGAAGTGTCACGAACATAGGTCGGAAGGGATTGAACAAGGGGTGATAAAACAGCGTCGAGGTATGCAGAAATGAGTTCGTTGGGGCAGGAGCAAGCTGAGACAATAGGTCGGCCAGGACAGGCAGGTTTGTGGATTTTGGGTAGGAGGTAGAAACGGGAAGTGCGAGGTGTGGGAACTATAAGGTTGGTAGCAGTGGATGGGAGATCCCCTGAGCGGATAAAGTCGGTGATGGTGTGGGAGACAATGGCCTGGTGCTCCTTAGTGGGGTCACGATCGAGGGGTAAATAAGAGGAGGTATCCGCGAGTTGTTGCTGTGCCTCGGCAAGGTAGAGGTCAGTACGCCAGACTACAACAGCACCCCCCTTATCGGCGGGTTTAATAATGTTAGGATTAGTGCGGAGGGAGTGGAGAGCAGAGCGTTCAGAAGGAGTGAGGTTGGAATGGGGACAAGGTGCGGTGAAGTCGAGATGGTTGATATCCCGTCGGCAGTTAGCGATAAAGAGATCCAGAGCAGGCAGAAGACCAGAGCGGGGTGTCCATGAAGAAGAGGAGGGTTGAAGACGGGAGAAGGGGTCATCGGTGGGGGTGGAAGAGCCCTTGCCGAAGAAGTAGGCTCGGAGACGGAGACGGCGGAAGAAAAGTTCCGCATCGTGGCGAACACGGAACTCGCTGAGGTGTGGGCGAAGGGGGACAAAGGTGAGGCCCTTACTGAGGACCGAGCGTTCTGCCTCCGACAGTTGAAGGTCGGAGGGGATGGTAAAGACCCGGCACGGATGAGAGCTGGGATCAGAGGGGGGAGGGGGGAGGCTGGGGGTGTCAATGGAGAGGGGAGGGTTGGGGTGAGAGGAAGATGGAGCCTCTGAGGACCCAGGAGCTGACGATGGGATCTGAAGGAGACGGGGTTGCAGAGTGGTGGTGGGGGAAGGGGAGACGGGAGTCACAACAGCAGCACATAAAGACCCGGCCTGGAGTTCAAGGCTGGCATCGCAGTTGGTGTTTGTGCAATCGCTGTGAAGGTGTCCATGGTCGTTGCTGGAGTCCGGGTTTTGAATATGCCCTGAGGTGTTGGAGCCGCCGAGATCAGTGGCAGGGGCCGCAATCTGAAGTTCATGCCTGCTAGCGTCAGGGCCGGCAGGCTCTGGAATCCGTAGATGTAGGATCTTGTGATCTTTGCCTAACATGACAAAGTCAAAAAAACGGCGATAGCAGGCGTGAATCCGACGGAGGATGAAATAACGGGTAGGACCATTACAGACAGTGAAGAAAGTGTCCCGAAGGTGTGGAAGGGTCTGGGATAGGGACACCAAATACCTCCTCATGGCGGAGAGAGTCGCCTTCAGAGCTTGATGGGAGAAGCGGCGAGAGGCAGAGTCAATAAAATGTGAGTACCTGGGATCCTCAGAAGGTCCAAATTGAGAGGCTTGGAAACTAATCCTAAAGCCAACTGGAGTAAGTTGGCAACGGAGGCACGTTCCAAGGAAGGATATATGGCTGTGATAGCGAGTCTGAGTCAAAGTGTGGTCGAAAAGTTGAAGAGCCGAAGAAATTACAGATGGGGAGCAGTGAGAGATGGTTTCACTGAACTCCCGTCGAAGAGAGGATCTAAACTTCTCCGATGTAGGCATCACCGGAAGAGGCTTCGCAGTATTGAATTTAAACGCAAACAACAGGAATTCTGCAGATGCTGGAAATTCAAGCAACACACATCAAAGTTGCTGGTGAATGCAGCAGGCCAGGCAGCATCAGAGGAAGGAAAATACTTAAGGGTTAGATTTTTGCATTACAGCCTTATTTTTGATAGGCCTACATTTCTATTGATTACAGTGGGATGAAGGATCTATACTTTGTCTACCCTTTCATGATCATACTTGTTCAATTAATGTGCATGAAACAGGGGACTGATATCCAATGTTCCCTCTATTTTTTTACAATACGGCTGTACAGACCAACCATTGCGCTGAGTAGGAAATTTTTACATGGCCTGAAGACTGTGGGCACATTAAATGTTTCTTTTTTGCAATTTTTACTTTGTTCTAGCAATTTTTAATTGGAATTTTTATTAGGTTATGATTTTTTTGAAGGCTTACCGACCAAAAAAGTCAGAATATAGAATTTTTCACCTCAAACGAACACAACTCACAACACAAATAAATTCTCTGAGCTACTATAAAAGAAAGGTTAACAGGGTAAAGGTTGAAAAGTAGTTTTCTTTGGCTGGGGAATGTAGAATTGGTGGCATAGACTCAGGATAAGAGGATTGTCCCTGAAAAGAGGAGAAATATCCTAGCTCTGAGATGTGCAACCTCAGTTACTTCATATATTCAATGATGAATTTGCAGATATAATGGAAATCAAGTGATATGGGGAAAGTTGGGAAGATCAGTCATGATCTCTCTGAATGCTGGAGCAGGAATGGCGGGCTGTAAATCCTACTTTAGGTCTTATTTATGTGCTACAATCTAATTAATCCTTAGAATAAGGTTAGTTGGCCGATGGAACCAGTCTTATGCTACGTCTCCTGTCACAGCCACAGTTTCTCACCTATGGTGTTAAGCAATATATATTTTCTGCATTAGTAAGGAACTCAAAAGTGGAACCAGTGTTTTACCTGAGACCTCACATTTGGTATACGAAAAGTTACCTCTTACCTAGTATTCAAATTATGAAATCTACAGCTATAATTAACACAGAATCTGTTGGAGGAACATAGCGGGACAAACTGAATCTGTAGAGGATGTGGGTGGTAGGGACGGTCAATGTTTTGGGTTGAAACCTTGTATCAGGACTGAGAGTGGAGAAGGAAGATAGCCAGTATGAACAGGAGAGGAAGATTGGTGTTACAGGAAGATTATAGACTGAGGGGAGAAAGATAACAGGCAGTCAAGTCAGGTAAGGGAGAGTGGATGATGCATGGATTTTGAGGACCGAGGTAGATGTACATCCCACCCCCACACAGACACTTCTCAACCCACTGAGTTCTCCAGAAGACTGTGTTGCTCCAGATATTAGTGACTGCTGCCTCTTGTGTCTGCTATGTTGATTGCCTATTCTTTATGACCCTATTAAACTATCGTCCTACATGAAAGCTAAAAAAGAAGAAAAAAAGAAAAAATAAGGACCAAGATTTGTGTTACAAGAAAAGCCAAGTCATTTGCTAAGTAGGCATTAAATTTAGCACTTTTAAGAAATGTTACCCTGTATTTAATTCTGTATCTATTTGTGGTTTTTGATCTAATAACATCGGATATCTGATGTACAATTGTCTAATAAATGGAAACATTAGGCAATGTGGAGGATCAGAGGGATCTTGGAGACTGAGTCCATAGGACGCTCAAAGCTGCTGCGCAGGTTGACTGTGTGGTTAAGGTGGCATACAGTGTATTGGCCTTCATCAATCGTGGAATTGAGTTCAAGAGCTGAGAGGTAATGTTACAGCTATATAGGACCCTGGTCAGACCCCACTTGGAGTACTGTGCTCATTTCTGGTCACCTCACTACCGGAAGGATGTGGAAACTACAGAAAGGGTGCAGAGGATACTGACAAGGATGTTGCCTGGATTGGGGAGCATGCCTTATGAGAATAGGTTGAGTGAACTTGGCCTTTTCTCCTCGGAGTGACGGAGGATAAGAGGTGACCTGATAGAGATGTATAAGATGATGAGAGGCATTGATTGTGTGGATAATCAGAGGCCTTTTCCTAGGGCTGAAATGGCTAACACGAGAGGGCACAGTTTTAAGGTGCTTGGAAGTAGGTACAGAGGAGATGTTAGGCGTAAGTTTTTTTTTATGCAGACAGTGGTGAGTGCTTGGAATGGGCTGCTGGCGACGGTTGTGGAGGTGGATACGATGGGGTCTTTTAGAAGTCTCCTGGATAGGCACAAGGAGCTTAGAAAAATAGAGGGCTATGGGTAACCCTAGGTAATTTCTAAAGTAAGTACATGTTTGGCACAGCTTTGTGGGCAGAAGGGCCTGTATTGTGCTGTAGTTTTTCTATTTTTTACCTCTGACTTTATGAATTCAGCTTAATAAATTCATACCTTCAGTAAATCAAGAAATATTCACTTCCGTTATCCATCCCTGGTTAGCCAGAACTAGACAACTTCATGACAATTTGAGGCAAATGCATTGCAATTGGGCACAAGTTCAAACTACTGAAGGTGCCCAATACCTTAAATCAAAGGGGAATGGGGAAAGCTCAGCACATCAACCAGCTTTTATGGAGAGAGTAACATATTTAATGGATGGATTTCTGTTGGAGGATAGCTGGAAATCAACTACCAGCAGGATAGGGACTCAGAAAAATACATTGTCAAACATAGAAGTGTATGACAGTTTACATATCTGATGCCTTGCATCAGACAGTCCAGTCCTTCAGCAAATTCACCACAGAGTTCAGTGTTAATGTTCAAGCGACCAGATACACTTTTAGATCAGCCCCTAGCTTAGTGCAAGATGGCTGGCTGTTATACAGACAACGATTCTGTTCATTTTTATAGAATTCATAATAATGCAGAGAAAAGTAAGTGCAGAGAAAAACTTGTAATTTTATTTCAGTGCTTTTAATTTTTTATTGAGGTTTTAATTATTTTCGATTAATGTTTAAACTGTTTTAAATTATTTAATAGTTTCAAAATGTCTCTCACTACTAAAGGCAGTTAAAAAGTCACCATCAACTTTGACAGCTGACCAAGTCTTCAATGGCTGACAAATCTTTCCAAGGGCAGAACCTCAGAATATATAGTTTGATGTTCATTTGCCATTGAGATTTTATCCAACCTTGCCAGTCCGTCATGTGGGGTATGTCGGGTGATGTTTGAGCTCATTCTGCCATCAGCTTCTGTATTAAGTGAGTGAAGGTGGAGATTGGAGACTGTGGGCAGCAATTCCAGAACAGGAGACTGGGCCCAAAGTGATCTGGCCCACTCTTCAGCTCAATAACCTAAGATGATACTGAAAGGTCATTTATTTGAAAGATTAATCTGCTTTACCCTCTTTCTCAGATAATATCTGATTAACTGAGTAATTCAGCAATCTTTTGCTTCTATTTAGCTTGAATTTGCAGAGGTTTTTCCTCAAGTACAACAATAAAGCGAAAGGGATTTTAAAAATGATCCTATTTAAAGATGCCTTTAAGTAAGTAAAATAACTGAATTCATATTAATTCTCAATCTCACAGTAGGTTTGAGATCATAATCTGTTGGGTGAACACTAGAGAATTGAAAGGTAAAGGTTAGTTTTATTTATCATATGTGCAGTACAGACAGAATCATACAAAGAAATGCAGTTTTTAAATTTTATTGAGGTAGAGCGTGGAATAGGTCCTCCTGGCCCTTCGAGCCACACCATCCAGCAAACCCCCTATTTAATCCGAGCCTAATCATGGGACAATTTACAATGACTAATTAACCTACCAACCAGCAGGTCTTTGGACTCAGAGAGGGAACTAGAGCATCCAGAGGAAACCCACGCGGTCACAGGGAGAACATCCAAACCCCTTGCAGGTTGCGGCGGGAACTGAACCCGTGGTGCTTGTACTGTAAACCGTTGTGCTAACCACTATGCTACCTTCCGGCATTGTATTGCTTCAAATCAAATCAGCTGGGGTCAGCCCACAAGTGTCTGAATGCTTCTGCTGCCAATGTAGTATGTCCACAACTTACTAACTCTGACGCCAACCATATACCTTTAGAATGTGGGAGGAAGCCGTAGGACACAGAGGAAACCCGCGTGATAACAGAGGAACATATGGTTGAGGAACAAAGTTTTGTCCATGGTTCCTCAGTTTTTTGTCCTCAATACACCGTGTAAAAGTGATCATGTTTTATACCCCACTTCAGTTGAATTCAAAAGACCTCATTTTCAAAAGTAGAGAATAATATTCAACAACTGCATTTTACATAAGTGACCAAGAATTAATTTGTATTTCTGGGCCCTGGGATTATTCAAGCAGTGATGTGATCACTGTGGCACCATGCCTTGCAGAAGCAGATCACAGCTGCTGCATAAAGCCAGTAAATAGTACACTATATAGGAGTTGTGTACGGGACTGCTGCAGCCATTAAAGGGTTATGCTGAGAGCATTGTCAACAAGGTTTCACTTCAGGATTGAACCATGTTTAACTCATCAGACAGCTTCCATTTTCCATCTGTCTGAGTGAGAGAAATAATTAATATTGATTACCAGGTTGCGGAGAAAGGATTTGCGAGTTCCTCCAAGACCATCGAGAAAAGTCTGCTCTGACCAGATATATCCACTTCAGCTTTTTATATTATCCACACTTCACTACTGCCTCAACCATTTACCACATCACTGTGTAGACACTAAAGGTCAAAACCTGTCACGTGCTAGAAATTTTGAATGATGCAGTTAAAGGGCATTGATTATTTTGTTATTGTTTGCTTCAGAGGCTCAGCTCAAAATGTCAGTATCAGCAAGTACCACAACAAGAATGCTAACCAGCACGACTCATTGGTTTTACACCCTTTGTGTACCATGTCTTCCACCGCTACAACCATAAATCAGCAATTTCTTGCTTTGATATATAATAAAGTGAAAGTCAAAGTCAAAATCAAAGAACATTTATTATCATAGTACGTATACATTATACAACAATGAAATTTGTCTCCTTACAACAGCTACAAAGCAAAGAAACCCAAAAGAACGCATAAAAAAAGTGTCAAACATCCAAAGTGTAGAGAGGAAAAAACCAAATTGTGCAAAGTATAAAAGGAAGCAAATAGCATTTAGAATGAAAGTGAATCCACAGACACAAAGCCCAGAGGAGTCGAAGCAGGCTACTGCCTCAATTCGGCGCAGAGCCGAGTAAAAGGACTTGAAGCAGAACCGGCCCAACCCTTGCCTCTGGTCCTAACACACTACCTTTTCAATCAGGTCAGGCATTTAAATCATCCAAACATCAAGTCATTCTCACTGTAGGGCCCAGGCCTGTCACTTTGATGGAAAAACAGCTGAAACAGATTGAAAATAGATTTTATTAGGCTGTCATGAGGAAAGAAAGGTCAGTAGAATTAGCAAGAGTATATATTTAAGCAACTACTTGATAATACTCAATTCATCCCGATTAGATAAAGAAACTCATTAAGAAAGATGTTATCAAAGAAGTCAAGCAAAATATTAAATCATAAACTGGGGAATACATAGTGGCAAAGGCAAGTGGTGGATCAGCAACAAGAGACGAAGAAGCTAATGAGCAGTGTGGAACAATAGTGTAGCAGTTAGTACAACGCTTTACACCAGCAGGAAGTTGGGGGTTCAATTCCCACTGCAGTCTGTAAGGAGTTTGCGTGTTCTTCCTGTGACTATGTGGGTTTCCTCAGGGTGCTTTGGTTTCCTCCCACTTTCCAAAAATAAATATGCAGTTAGATTTGGTAAGTTGTAGCATGCTATGTTAGCGCAGGGAGTGTGACGAAACTTGCAGGCTGCCTAGCATGATCCTTGCTGATTTGATTAGACACAATGACTTATTTCACTGTATGTTTCAATGTACATGTGACACATAAAGCTAATCTTTCTTTTCTTCCTTTTGTTCTTTCTTTAGAAATTATTTTGAGAGAAAAATTAGTAAGTAATATGAAAACAAATAACAAAGGGTTCTATGAAAGTATAAAAAAAGAAAAACTGTAGCTAAGACCCTTGGAGAATTAAAGGAAATGGAATATAAGTTAAACCAATGTTCTGCATAATCTTCACAGTAGAGAACACCATAAATGTCCCAAAGGTAATATTTAAGATAGTATCAAATGGTATAGAGGATGTTGTAACAATCCCAATCATGAAGATTAAGTTATTGGAAAATCTGATGGATTTAAAGACAGATATATTTCCAGGACCTAACAGCCTGCATCCAAGAATTATAAAGGAGGCGGTTGCAGGTATAGTAGACTGATGTTTTGCAGAACTCACTGAGCTCAATGAAGATATGGTAGTGTAACGGTTAGTGTTGCGCTATTACAGCTCGGAGTATCAGAGTTTGGAGTTAAATCCCAGCATCCTCTGTAAGGAGTTTGTACATCCTCCCCATGGAATGTATGGGCTTTCTCTGAGTGCTCTATTTTCCTCCCACAGTCCAAAGATCTATTGATTAGTAGGTTAATTGATCATTGCAAATTATCCGGTGATTAAGTTACAGTAAATTGCCTTTTATTGGGGGGCACAGCTTGAAGGAAGGGCCTATTCCGTGCTGTATCTCTAAACAAATAATAATAATAAATATATAAATTCCACTGATTGAAAAATGCCAGTGTGACTTCCTTGTTCATAGGCTGTGTACATACATCTATTGATGCTTCTGGACACATCTTCAGTGATGTTCTTGGAATCATCGGGTGTTTCGGGTCTTTCAACATCATACAGCCTCCTCCAGGTGACCCAGCCGGGGCTGATCAGACCCCAGCTTGTGTCCAGATGGCTAGCTACTTATGACTCCATGGCTCCCCTCTTTTCAGCCACAGCCACCTTGAGGCCCTCTCTGCCGCATCGGTGGTACTGCGGATGGCTCTCCTCTTCCTCTCTCCCTCGATGCCCAAAACGCTGAAGGCTCTAACTAAAGAATGGGCTATGAATCCCCTACAACCAACCTCCACTGGGAGACACCTCGCTCTTCATCCAGCCTACTGACAGTTGCTGACCAGTCCTGCGTATTTGGAGAGCTTCCTTTCAAAGGCCTCTTCCAAGCTATCTTCCCATGGGACTGTCAGCTCCAGCAGCACCACTTGCTTAGTCGACTCAGACACTAGGAAAATGTCTGGTCGCAGGGTGGTGGCTGCGATATGGTTGGGGAAATTCAGCTGCCCTTCGAGGTCCACCAAAAGCTGTCAGTCCCTTGCAGAGGTCAGAATGCCTGCAGATGTTCATTTGTCAGGAATTGGCTGCTCCCCAGCTCTGACAAAGGCAATGGTCTGCTTGGAGGGTCAGGACCGCTTCGCCCACTCAACTCCTGCGCTGACGGCTTCAGCGATGGTCTTCAGGACCTGATCATGCCTCCACCTGTACCGTCCCTCACCAAGTGCCCTTGCACAGCCGCTGAGGATGTGCTCCAGGGTTCCTCGCTTGGAGCACAGTAGGCACGCAGATGACTCTGCCTTGCCCCATGTGTGCAGGTTTGATGGACTTGGAAGCACGTCATACACTGCCTGGATAAGAAATTGGATACGGTGTGGTTCGGCTTTCCAAAGATCAGCCCAGGTCACTTTCCTCTCAACCCCATTCTCCCATCTTGTCCAAGCTCCCTGTTGCTTTATCCCCACTGCCTTGCAGGCTCTCATCTCCTCCACTACTGCTTTCACCTCCTCCTGAACTAGACAACGCCTTTCCTTCCCTCTGGTGTCCATTTGGGGAGTTGGAAAGGATCCTAGACCAGCTTGGCCTTGTGTGACCACTCCCACCAGTCTCCTGTGACGCAGCCTCGCCTCTGCTTCCTGAACAACTTCCTCTGCCCTCCACTTCCTGCCAGTACTTAGTTGGATCCCTGCTCGAGCCACCTTCGGGTCACTTGAGTCCCTATACTGTAGCACTTCTCTGGCTCTTGTTACCTTGAATTCTTCCTCCAAGGATTTGAAGGGCAGTTGCAGTTTGTTGTGGTGTCCATAGAGTGCGATGCTGCTCAGGCCCTTTGGCAGCCTCAGCCATCTCCTGAGGTGGTTGCTAACCTTCCTCTCTAAGGTTTTGACTGTTGAGATCGGAACTGCATAGACAAGGAGGGGCCACAGGATTCTGGGAAGAATGCCATGCTGATACACCCAGGCTTTAAACTTCCCAGGTAGGCCAGACTTGTCCACAGATTTCAGCCAGCCATCCAACTCGGTGCAGGTTGCCTGAATGGATGTTGTGTCCCTTAAAGAGCTGTCAAAAACTTTGCCTATGCTCTTGACTGGCTTTTCTGTGATGATTGGGATGGCTGTGCCTGCGATGCTGAACCGGAACTTGTTCTCCACCTTCTCTTTCCTCAGCACCATCGATCTTGATTTGGCAGGTTTGAAATGCATCCGGGTCACTCCACCAGCTTTTCACCCCTTGCAGAATCCTCCGGCAGCCTGGGACTGATTCTGTGGTGACTGTGCGGTCATCCATGAATGCCCTGATAGGTGGTTGCCGTTGAGCGGATTTCATTCTGGGCCCTCTGCACTCTGGTTCAGCAGACTTAGTGAGCATGTTCATGGCTAGGGAGAACAGTGTCACTGAGATAGTGCACCCTGTGATGATGCCGATCTCCACCTTGTGCCAGGTTGATGTAATTGCTCCTGAAGAGACCCTCATCCTGAAGTTGCTGTAATAATCAGCGATAAGGTCTCTGATTCTGCTGGGGACATGATATTTGGTCAGTGTGAGCTGCACCAGCTTGTGCGGAATGAAGCCATATGCATTTGCCAGGTCGAGCCACAACACTGACGGGTTGCCCTTGTTCTCTCTGGCCTCCCTGATGAGCTGTGTCACTACACCGATGTGCTCCAGACAGCCCGGCATCCCTGAAATAAAGAGAGGAAGAGAAAAAGTGAAAATTATAGACCTGTCATTTTAACATCTGTTGTTGACAAAGTGTTGGCTTCTATAATCAAGGAAGAAATAGCCGTGCATTTAGTAAACATTAATGCAAGTCAATATGATTTGATGAAAGGAAAATTATTTGACAAATTTGTCAGAATATTTTTTGAGAATGTAACAAGCAGAATCAATAGAGTCAATGGAGAGGAAACTGTAAAATAGAATGCATTTGGGTTTGCAGAAGGTTCAGTATTTGACAAGGTGACAATAAAAAATTGGTGCAAAAGTTATGACCTCAAGGCATTAGAAGAAATCAATTAGCATGAACTGAAGACTGGTTATCACATAGAAGAGAAAAGAGTTAATATAATAGGTCATCTTCAGGTTGGAAGGATGTAATCAGTGGAGTACTCTTAAGGGCCAGTCTTGACTCTCATTCATTCAGTGTCTATATTAATGGCTAGAGGAGGATACAAAGTGAAAGGTATCCAAGGTTGCTGATAACATAAATAGATAGGAGGACTTGTTGCAATGTGGACATATGGAATCTGCTATGGAATATAAATGGGTTAATTGAGAAGGGAAAACCTAGACCAGCAGACTAATCTCTAACTGGAGAATATCTGCAAGTGAGTGAAGTGTAAAAGGATTGAGATGTTCTCGAGAGTGAAGCAAAACTAAATTAGCATGCAAGTCCCAAGTCTGCTGCATTAATGGGGTTTAACTGTATTGCTTCTGGAAACAGTTCAGAAGGGATTCACTGGGCTAATTCTTGGTATGGGAGCCTAATCCCGCCATCAACAGCTAGAAATTTAGGCCTGTAATCTTTGGAGTTTAGAAGAATAAGGGACGATCTTATTGAGACATATCAGATCATAAGGAAACACAACAAAATACTTGGTGAGATGTTTCAGTTGATGGCAGATTTAAAGGGGATCTGAGGCAGCATCTTTTCACTGAGGGGTGGTTGAATTCCAGAACACACTGCCTGGTGGACTCAGATGCCCTTGAAACCTTCAAGAAGTGTTTAGATGAACAGTTCAATTTCCACAGCAGAAAAGACTAGAGACTTTGTGCTGGAAATGGGATTGAATAAAAAGTACATATCTGATGGCTGACATGGTGGCTAAAGGGTTTTTTTTCTCATGCCTAATGACTTTATGGTTCTGAGCAGATAGGGCAACATGGCTTCAGGTGCCTCAGACAAGCCCAACAGATGAGATGGGAGTGTTGGGAAGATGCTGGCTGTTGGTCGCATCCAGTTGAATCCATAACCTAATAGAAAATAAATTGGTTTTGAAGGAAGATGCAATGCAGATTCACCTAAATGATACCTTAAATAGTGTTTACATTGGACCAGAATAATTTTCCATTTAATAGAGAAGAGTACACAGTGATCTAATTGAGGTACTGAAAATAATTGGATTGTACAAAACTAGAGAGGAAATATTCCATGTGATTGTGGAATCTGGAATAAAGGTGTAAGACTAAAATTTGAGTGTCAAAATTTAGAAGTCTTGCAAGTCAGATTCCCCTTGCACAGTATTGGAAAACTGGAATTCTTACCTCATAAAATAACATTGAGTCCAGAGGTCAATTCTTGAAATTCTAAACCGAAATTAATTGTTTTTTTAAGCATGCGCATTATGATTTACAATAAGATCCAAGATGGAGAGGATCCAAGTTAGTCACAATCTCATTAAAATAAAGAACAGGCTTATGGCTTATGTCTAAACTGTGGGGAGCAATGGAACAAGGGGCTGTGCTTCACTTGGTAAACCTGTAACGAACTTTAGCTGTCTCTGGGCAACATATATAGATAGATAGACACTTTATTGATCCCCAAGGAAATTATAGTGTCACGGTAGCTTTACAAGTGCAGTGATATAAATATTAGAAGAGAAGTTGAAAGAATAATAAATAAGTTACCACAAACAATCTAACAGGAAGAACTTCCCCGGCTATAGGTTGACTCATTATAGAGCCTAATAGCGAGGGTAAGAATGACCTGATATATTGCTCTTTATAACAGCGCAGTTGCCTGAGTCTATTACGAAAAGTGCTCCTCTGTTCAGCCAAGGTGTCATGCAGAGGGAGAGAAACATCGTGTAGAATTGCCAGGATTTTCCATAGGGTCCTTTGTTCTTCCACAGCCTCCACTGTGTCCAGTTTGACTCCTATACCAGAGCCATCCTTTCTAATCAGTTTATTGAGCCTTTTGGCATCACCCATGTTGATGCTATTGCCCCAGCACACCACTGCATAGAAGATGGTACTGGCAGCAACAGACTGGTAGAACATGTGAAGGAGAGGCCTGCATATTTTAAATGAGCTCGGTGTCCTCAGGAAGTAGAGGTGACTCTGGCCCTTCTTGTACCCAGCCTCTGTGCGGGTGCCACTCGGGTCCTCCCGACATAGTAACAGGGAGCAGGGCAGGCCTAGTCTTCCTAAAGTCTATCACCATCTCCTTTGTCTTACTGAAGTTGAGCTGCAGGCGATTCAGCTCGCACCATTTGACAAAGTCCTCTACCAGGGCCCTGTATTTATCCTCTTGCCTCCCTTTATACACCCAACTATTGATGAGCTGGAGAATTTCTGCAAATGACATGACTCATTGTTGCATCTAAAATCAGAGGTATACAGGGTAAACAGGAAGGTAGGCAATACAGTCCCCTATGGGGTTCCGCTGCTGCTTGTAGCATATAAGCTCTGGAGAACAAGTGAAAGAACCAGAGGGAGGTGGGTCATTGTCACGGTTTACAGCCAGAGCTATTAGGGATTGGAAAAGCCTATAGATTGGCAATGCTGCCCTTTCTACATATGCGAGAATCCCAATGCCAAATATTATCATCATGTACCCATTTTGCAATGGATATATCTTGGGATCCTGCTGGATATGTTGGGGTAGCAGGCATTGGGGAATGGGTTATGCGATAGGTGGTCCATAGCATTCTAGCCTCATCATTAGTACTTCAAAGAGCCAACTTATTAACCTCATGAAGGGTGCCAATCTGAATTGTTAGTTGAGTTCCTTCGTATCTGAGTTATGCAGCAAGCTTTGTAGCAGCATCATCTTCTCTATTCCAAACGTCTTAAGACCATAAGACAAAGGAGCAGAAGTCGGCCATTCGGCACATCAAGTCTGCTCCGCCATTTTATCATAAGCTGATCCATTCTCCAATTTAGTCCCACTCCCCCACCTTCTCACCATAACCTTTGATGCCCTGATTACTCAGATACCTATCAACCTCTACCTTAAATAAAGCCAATGACTTGGCCTCCACTGTCGCCCGTGGCAACAAATTCCATAGATTCACCACCCTCTGGCTAAAAAAATTTCTTCGCATCTCTGTTCCAAATGGGTGCCCTTCAATCCTTAAGTCATGCCCTCTTGTACTAGACTCCCCCATCATGGGAAACAACTTTGCCACATCCATTCTGTCCATGCCTTTCAACATTCGAAATGTTTCTATGAGGTCTCCCCTCATTCTTCTAATCTCCAAGGAATACAGTCCAAGAGCAGACAAATGTTCCTCATACATTAACCCTCTCATTCCTGGAATCATTCTAGTGAATCTTCTCTGTACCCTCTCCAATGTCAGCACATCCTTTCTTAAATAAGGAGACCAAAACTGCCCACAGTACTCCAAGTGAGGTCTTACCAGCGCCTTATAAAGCCTCAACATCACCTCCCTGCTCCTATACTCTATTCCTCTAGAAATGAATGCCAACACTGCATTCACCTTCTTCACCACCGACTCAACCTGGAGGTTAACCTTAAGCGTATCCTGCACGAGGACTCCCAAGTCCCGTTGCATCTCAGAACTTTGATTTCTTTCCCCATTTAAATAATAGTCTGCCCGTTTATTTCTTCTGCCAAAGTGCATAACCATACACTTTCCAAAATTGTATTTCATTTGCCACTTCTTTGCCCATTCTTCCAATCTATCCAAGTCTCTTTGCAGACTCTCTGTTTCCTCAGCAATACCAGTCCCTCCAGCTATCTTCATATCATCAACAAACTTAGCCACAAAGCCACCTATTCCATAATCCAAATCGTTGATGTACAATGTAAAAAGAAGCGGCCCCAACACAGACCCCTGTGGAACACCACTGGTAACCGGCAGCCAACCAGAATAGGATCCCTTTATTCCCACTCTCTGTTCCCTGCCAATCAGCCAATGGCCTATCCATGTATGTAACTTTCCCTAAATTCCATGGGCTCTTAAGTAACCTCATATGTGGCACCTTATCGACAGCCTTCTGAAAATCTAAATATACAACATCCACTGCATCTCTCTTGTCTAACCCACTTGTAATTTCCTCAAAAAAATTGTAATAGGTTTGTCAGGCAGGATTTAAGGAAACCATGCTGAGTTCTGCCTATCTTGTCGGAGTACCTCCAGGTACTCCGCAACCTCATCCTTGATAATCGACTCCAACAACTTCCCAACCACCCATGTCAAGCTAACAGGTCTATAATTTCCTTTTTGCTTCCTTGCTCCCTTCTTAAATAGCAGAGTGACATTTGCAATCTTCCAGTCCTCCGGAACCATGCCAGAACCTATCGACTTTTGAAAGATCATTGCTAATACCTCTGCAATATCCACAGCTACTTCCTTCACAACACGAAGGTACATTCCATCTGGTCCAGGAGATTTATCTACCTTTAGACTATTCAGCTTCCTGAGTACTTTCTCTGTCGTAACTGTGACTGCACACGCTTCTCTTTCCTGCCACCCTTGAGTGTCCAGTATACTGCTAATGTCTTCCTCAGTGAAGATGATGCAAAATACTCGCTCAGTTCCTCTGCCGTCTCCTTATTTCCCATTACAATTTCTCCAGCATCATTTTCTATCAGTCCTATATCTACTCTCACCTGTCTTTTACTCTTTATATACTTGAAAAAGCTTTTAGTATCCTCTTTGATATTATTTGCTAGCTTCCTTTCGTAGTTCATCTTTTCCCTCTTAATGACTTTCTTAGTTTCCATTTGTTAGCTTTTAAAAACTTCCCAGTCCTCAGTCTTCCCACTAATTTTTGCCTCCTTGTATGCCCTCTCCTTTGCTTTAACCTTGGCTTTGACTTCTCTTGTCAGCCACGGTTGCATCCTTTTTCCATTCGAAAATTTCTTCTTTTTTTGGAATATACCTGTCTTGCACCTTCCTCACTTCTCGCATAAACTCCAGCCACTGCTGCTCTGCCGTCTTTCCTGCCAGTGTCCCTTTCCAGTCAACTTTGGCCAGTTCCTCTCTCATGCCGCTATAATTTCCTTTACTCCACTGAAATACCGACACATCGGATTTCGGCTTCTCTTTTTCAAATTTCACAGTTGTGACGCCAAACCAAGCTATTGGACCATTGATGCTAATTGGAGAGATAAGCGAGACCATAGGATTGAAGCCCCGCCCATGGACTCACAGGTTTATCCCGTTTGTGCAGTGACTCGGCGCATGTCCAGAAAGGCTGCCGAAGCGAATATAGATTTAGCTGAGACATTTTTACCAGTCTTGTACCAGGAGGGGTTAGAAAGTGAGAAGAAGGAGCATAGTGGAGCGGAAGGAAGTGAGGGAGTTGAGGTAGATTTATCATTAGCAAGGAAGGAATTTATACAGACACAGGAACGAGACGAGGAGCTGATGGTTTTGACGGAGACATCTGTCTCCGAAGCAGAATTAAAAAGGGCGTCAGTGGGCTATTATGTGAAGGAGGGAGTACTAATGAGGAAATGGAGACCAACTATCGTGTTCACAGATGATGAATGGGGGGTGATGCACCAGGAGGCAGTGATGAAAATTTATGGGGATGAGATTTTTAACCTGGCCCACAAGATGCTCCTCGGTGGACATTTTGGGGTAAGGAAGACAGTAGATAGAATTATGAAAGAGTTTTACTGGCCGAGCATGAGGGAGGATATTATTGAGTATTGTAGACGTGAGCCAACACAACCTATTAATATGTTAACCGCTTACCACGAAAAGGAAGCAGACCTAGTCGGTGCTATCACGAAAATTAATGAGGCTAGGGTGCCACCTGATAAGGGGAAAACCCATTTTGAAAAGATAAGTATGGTGCCGACCAGATTGGAGAACTTTATTGTTTTGGCCAACTTTGCTGATAAGGTCTCTCACTTAACCCCCGAACAGAGTGAGCCGCTGATAAAGCTAATTAACTGGCACGCAGACGTATGTCCGAATGTCCCGAGGCAATGCAAAGGGACAGAACATGATGTTGTTGTCACATTATGTTGGCCTAGTAAGCAAAACCCCTATAGGATGATTAATTCAGTGACAAAAGGGCTAAGGAACGCAGAAGCATATATTGACGATTTAGTGGTCTGGAGTGACACGTGGGAGGAGCACATTGTGGCAGTAGAGGAAATGTTTAAATGGCTGTCTGAAGCCAACCTAACAGTGAACCTCACAAAAAGTGAGTTCGGCCACGCGAAGGTCACATATCTGGGATTTGTGGTAGGACAGGGGCAGCTGGCACCGATGCAGGCTAAGGTGCGGGCTATCTCGGAAGTACACACCCCAACAGACAAGAGAGCCCTGAGAAGGTTCTTGGGGATGGTGGGGTACTATTAGAAGTTTTGCAAAAACTTTGCGGATATTACCCTCCCTCTTACTAAGCTCTTGCCAAAGGATGCAAAGTTTATGTGGAACAACCTTTGTCAATAGGCCTTCAAGAGTTTGAAGGCGATTCTGTGTCGCCATCCTGTGCTGAATGCGCCTGACCTTTCAAAACCCTTCTCCCTAGCAACAGATGCTACCAACGAAGCAGCCGGGGTGGTGCTGTTACAGACAGACAAAGAGGAGGTTGACCACCCAGTGGCTTATTTTTCTAAGAAATTTAATATCCATCAGAAAAATTATTCCACTGTGGAGAAGGAATTACTGGCCATCATACTAGCATTACAACATTTTGAGGTTTATATTTGTCTGGCACGGAAACCACTGATAATTTACACTGAACACAACCCATTGGTGTTTTTGGCCACTATGAAGGGTAAAAACAAAAGGTTACTAAGTTGGAGCCTGGTCTTACAGGAATTTGATATTAAAATAAAACATATAAAAGGAACGGACAATGTGATTGCTGACTGTCTGTCAAGGTGTTGAAACTTAAAGTTCTCTGTATTAGTCGAATAGCTGATGACCCTGTATATTAGTGTGTATCTAATAATGTGCATTCATGCCCATGATTTTTACCCTGGTAAAAATCCTTTGAAGGGTAGGGATGTGACGCCAAACCAAGCTATCGGATGATTGATACTAATTGGAGAGATAAGAGAGACTATGGAGAAACATTCAAAATGCTAATAAGAGAGGACAGAGGGATTAACAGAAAAGAAACACAATTCAGAATATTGACAGACCGGTTACTTTGAACTTGAACTGTTTGAAGTTTGCTGGACAGGTGATATCCCAGCAGGGGGATAAAAAGAGCAGGTTCGCTAAGGCATGCAACACACCACAAGATGAGATAACGAGACCCCGGAAAGAGCGATGTACCCCCACAAATTGGTGGGAGTTTGGAGGTCCGGTTCACGGGAACCGACCATCGGCTCACAGGGTGTACAGGTACAATCGGTGGGAACCTGGTGTGTGTGTCCGCCCTTGCCTGGGTGCCGGGTTCACCACGGAAGAACGATCATATCCGGAACGGAGGGGTCACAGTCGGTGACCACAGCAGGATAGAAGACATAAAAGGGTCGGCTCGAAACCAACTGTGAAGACATCAAAGGTCTGCCGGAATCAAATTGCATCCTCCTCCCTCTTTCTCTCTCCAACGACACAACAGCAATTACTGCGAACTGTACTAAGCTGAGCTGAACTGAACTCTGTGTCACTTAAGACTGATCATTTTACCCCTAGACTGCGATAGAGCCTGGTTGATCCCTATTATCCTAGTTCTGTGTACATGTGTGTATTATCATTGCTAACCTGCTGCATTTATATCCTTACGATTAGAGTACTATGTTACTTATTTCTTTAATAAAACTTTATTAGCTCCTAGTAATCCAGACTCCAACGAGTGGTCCATTTCTGCTGGTTTGGCAACCCAGTTACGGGGTACATAACACAGTGAACTCAATCATGTTATGATCACTGCTTCCTAAGGGTTTCTTCACTTCAATCTCTCTAATTACCTCCAGTTCATTATACAATACCCAATCCAGTACAGCCGATCCCCTAGTGGGCTCAACAACAAGCTGTTCTAAAAAGCCATCTCGCAGACATTCAATGCCGACCTGATTTTCCCAATCCACTCGCATGTTAAAATCCCCCATAGTTATGATAATACTGCCTTTCTGTCCAGCCTTTTCCATTTCCTGTTGTAATTTGTAGTCCACATCCCTCCAGCTGTTTGGAGGCCTGTATATAACTGCCATCAGGGTCCTTTTACCCCTGCGATTTCTTAGCTCAACCCATAAAGATTCTCCACCTTCCGATCCTATGTCACCTCTTTCTAATGGTTTGATATCATTTCTTACCAATAAAGCCACGCCTCCCCCTCTGCCTACCTTCCTATCCTTCCGATACACCGTGTATCCTTGGATGTTCAGCTCCCAGAGACATGCATCCTTTAGTCAGGTCTCAGTGATGGCCACAATATCATACCTGCCAATCTGTAGCTGTACAACAAGATCATCCACCTTATTCCTTATGCTGCTTGCATTTAAGTATAACACCTTAAGACCAGTATTTGGTACTTTTTGCTTTGATTTCACTGCAACTTTATTGCACTGCAACTCATCTCAATGGCTACAAATTTGCCCCATCACCTGCCTGTCTTTCCTGACACCTTTACTGCTCACTATCTTAGATTTATTTCTGTTTTCCCCTTCCTCCGCTTTATCATTCCGGTTCCCATCCCTCTGCCAAATCAGTTTAAACCCTCCCTAACAGCTCTATTAAACCTTCCCGCCAAGATATTCGTCTCCTTTGGGTTCAGGTGTAACCTATCCGTTTTGAACAGGTCATACTTCCCCCAGAAGAGATCCCAATGATCCAGGAATCTGAAGCTCTGTCCCCTGCACCAGTCTCTGAGCCACGTATTCCTCTGCCTGATCCGACTATTCATGCCCTCGCTAGCACGTGGCACAGGTAGCAATCCCGAGATTATTACCCTGGAGGTCCTGCTTCTCACCTTCCTTCCTAACTCCTGGAAATTTCTCTTCAGGACCTCCTCCCTTCTCCTATCTATGTCATTGGTACCAACATGTACCAAGACATCTGGCTGCTCGCCTTCTCCCTTCAGAATATTCTGGACCCGATCCGAGACATCCCGTACCCTGGCACCTGGGAGGCAACACACCATGCGGGTACCTCTATCAGGCTCACAGAATCTCCTGTCTGTTCCCCTGACTATAGATTGCCACATTCCTCTTCTCCCTCCTTCCCTCCCTCACAACTTGTATAGAACAACTTCCCTCTTGTATAAAACAACTTGCTCACATCTTCAATTGAAGCATAAAGGGCACTGTTCCCACCTAGCAAATCATTATGGAAATTCTCCTTAAACCTGGAAAGCCTACTGGAACCAGCAGCAGGGATCTTTGGAAAATGCACCTTAATGGTTGAGCTAAATGCATCTTGATGGTCTCTACCTGTTTTCAGAACTTGTTTCAATTGTTAAATCACAAGTAATAAAACTCCCATTAAATTACACCTCTAAAGCAACTCACAGACACATTATAAATCAAAATTTTAAGCTGAAGTATTCATCCGTGGATATCACCATAAGTAGCCATAAGTTTTGTTAAATGGCGTCTTCAATCTAGAGGGGGTGAAAAGATTGAGAGAGAAATTTCCAGATCTTGAAACTTTGGTAAAAGAAAACAAAAAATTGCTAATTATTAAGTGAGTAAAAGTGGGGAAAATTGAGAGACCGGAACTAGAAAAAATGTGGCTGTCTTGGATGCTTGTGGTCTTGGTCTGCCTGCTGCAGCAACACAAGGAGGAAGGCATCAGAGGTGGTGTGATTCTAACGGCCCTGGTTGCTTGGAGAGGCAGTGATGGTAGTGATGGATCTGGGATGTCTCTGTCTGGCACCCAGTACCTTTCTTCTGGTCTGAATTCCTCCCAGTCCACTAGATATTGTTGAACAGCTCGAACAGTACGTGAGTCAAAAGCCTTTTCACTGTGAAGATCTGTTCCTCTTCATAAACCTGGGTGGCAGCAGGGCCATTGGTGGTGGGGCTAAGGGACTGGTGCAGACAGTTTTTAATTTAGAAATGTGGAAGCTGAGGTTGATCTTCAGGGTCTTGGGGAGCTGCAAGGTGTAAGCCACCAGGTTTACTTTCCTTGGGATCTTAAAGGGAGCAATGAACTTGGGTGCCAATTTTTAGATTCCACACGGAAAGGCAAGTCATGAGTGGACAGTTAGACCTGTTGCCCAGGCTGTAATGTGGGTCCCAGGTTTCTCCTTTGGCTTGCCTTGGTCTCTACTTTCTGAGTAGAGCCCAGCAAAATCATTCTTGCCCTCATCCATTTCTCTTTGCAGCATCGGATAAGATCCGATGCGCTGAATGCTGTAAGGTGTTGGGTGATCCCAACCCAGATCAAACGGTCACATCATTCATCAGGTCTTTCCAAGGCCAGGCATCTAAGGGTACATTCTAAATCTTGGTTGGTCCTCTCCATCTGGCCGTTGGACTGAAGGAAAACCCGAAAGAAAGGTTTGCTGTTGCCACTATCAGTTTACAGAAAGCCTTCCAGAAATATGATGAGAATTGTGGACCACAATCTGAGACAACATCCACTGGGAATCTATGGATGCTGAAGACCTGGTCCAGGACAATCTTGGCTATTCCCACTGTGTAAGGTAGCTTCTCCAAGGCAATGAAGTTTTAGGCTTTTGAAAACTGATCAACAACTACCATGATGACCGACTTCCCCTTGGATGGCAGGAGACCCATGACAAAGTCCATGGAGAAGTTATCCCAATGTCCTTTCGGAATGGGTAGGGGGTAGAGGAGCCTTCGAGGTTGAGTATGCGGCTCTTTATTCCGGGCGCACACCTTGCATGCTTGCATGTACTGCCAAATTTCTCTAGTCATTTTGGGCCACTAATTCCTCCTCTTTATAAACTCGAGTGTCCTGGCTTTCCCTGTGTGTGCAGTCATTCTTAACAAATATCCCCATTGCAGTACCTGGGACTGGAAAGAACTGGGATGGACAACTGACCTGGAGGACTGTTCTCAGGAACCTTCCCTTGCACTTGGGCCTTGTGGACAAGAATGTCGTTTCCTCGACAAATTGGCACTACTACCCTGACTTGGAGCAAAATGGTGGTAGGCTGCTCCTCTCCTTCTGGCTCATCAAACAGGTCGGACAGGGCATTGGGCTTCTGGTTCTTAGACCCTAGTCGATAGGTCAGGATGAAATTAAACTAGTTAAAAGACAAAGACCGCCTGGCCTGTCTGCAATTCAGCCTCTTGGCCTTCTGAATATAGGCCAGGTCCTTATGGTCAGTCCATGAAAGGGTTCTTGGTCCCCCTCCAGCCAGTAAAGCCAATCCTCCAAAGCTAACTTAACCATAAGAAGCTCCTGGTTCCCGATGTCATAGTTCCTCTCTGCTGGACTAGCTACCTGAAGAACAATGCAAGTGGGTGCAGTTTACCATCTGAAGGTGATTGTTGAGACAAGAGAACACCTATTCCGATGTCTGAAACATCCACCTCCACAATGAAGGGAAGGTGTGGGAGAGGAGAACCAAAATGGAAGCTGTAATAAACTGCTGTTTAAGCTCTGCAAAAGCAGTCTCCGCTTCAATTGTCCTGACAAACGAACCTATGGATTTCTTTGTTGGGACTGTCAGCGGAGCTGCCTCCAAATTGAGGTTCTTAATGAACTTCCAATACAAGTTAGCAAACGCCAGGAACTGTTGGAGCTGTTTGATATTGGATGGTGGTGGTCAGTCTCTGACTGCCTGGATCTTGGTAGGGTCTATCTTGAGATGGCCATTAAAGATGATGAAACCCAAAACTGAAGCCATCATCACATGAAACTCAGACTTCTTCAACTTGACATGCAGTCAGTGGTTTAGTAGCCTCTTTAAAATGTACCTGACGTAAGTAAGGTGCTCCTCCATGGACTTTGAGAAGATTAGGATATCATCTAAGTAGACAAAGGCATACTTATGAAGAGTATCCTGGAGCATGTTGTTTATAAAGGCTTGGAAGATGGCTGGGGCATTCACAAGGCTGAAGGCCATAACCTGGTATTCATGGTGCTCTGAAAGTGTGTTGAATGTCATCTTCCACTCATTGAACTTCTGACATGGGCCAGATTATAGGCACTCTGGGGGTCTAAATTTATGTATTCCCTCACCCCTTGGAGCTTCTCGCAAGCCGTATTCATAAGAGGAGGGGGATTGCAATTCCTGGTCATTATGCGATTTAATCCCCAGTAATTGACGCATGGCTGCAGGCTCTTATCGTTCTTTTGTATGAGAAAAAACCTGCACTGGCGGGTGATGTGGAGGGCCAAGTGAACCCTGTGGTAAGACTTCCCTTTATATACTCCTCCATGGAGCTTCTCTGTGGGCCTGACAACATGTACAAACAACCCTGCAGAGGACAAGTACCCAGCAGCAGGTCTATGGCACAGTCGTAGGGTTGGTGTGGCAGAAGACTTGAAACCTTTTCCTTGCTGAAGACCTACTCCAGGTTCTTGTAAGTAGAGGGGATTTTGACCAGTTTGGGCGTTGCTATCCCTTCTGGACCTTTCTTCAAAGACAATTTCTGAGACTTCTTTGATGACTGGGGTGATTTGATTGGCTTCAAAATACTCTCTCTGAGCTCACGGTTCATCCATGGAAACAATGGCTAAATCTGAGTCCGACTCCACAGGCAAGGATAGCAAGGCATTACAGAGGGTTCTTGCATCCCCAAGAATAGACATAAAGGAGTCTTTCTGCTTCCTTGAGACCCGGGAGCTGGTTCCCTTCAGCTTAGTGGCAAGTCTCCCAGACTGCTCGAACATATCCTTGGTCATCCCCTGACCTAGAAATTCTCTCTCTCCAGTTCTTGTGGGATTCTGACTGGACTGTATTAGGACTTGCACTGTCTCTTAGCTAGAATCGGCTTGTCTGCTCTTGAGGATTGGACTAGGTATCCAGAAGGTCTCAGGTTTCCTCCCTCTGAAGCCTGCTCCCTTATAGGTCGTTGGTCACTAGAGAATCTGGGTGTTGGAACACCATGCCATAAAAAAATCTCTTACAATAACTGGACCAAGCAAAGATTCTCCTCACTCTCCAGTCCACGGATGGGTTATGCTGGAACAATCAATGGTACCTGAGGATCAGGGGTATGAGTGGAGAGTCAATAATATAAAAATTAATGTCTTCCACATGATCCCCTAACCTCATCTGCAATTCCGCAGTCTGTTGCTGGATCTGGCCCAAATCTAGCAGTTAGCCATCCAAGACAGTTGTTGGCTAGGACTGGCTCAAGTCTTGCAGCGGTATGTTGAACTGATGGGCGGTTTCTAAATCCAGAAGATTGCCCGCTGACCTTGCGTCCACAAATCCCATCATCTGCCTCAAGTTCTTGTCCCAGGTGAACTCTGCCTTCAGCATAAAACCAGAATTCGTGGGATTGGGAGTAGTGGTTCCTACTGTTGCAGTCCTCCCGAAACTGGACAGTGTTAGCAGTTCCCTAGGAGATTGCAGCTTCAGACATTCAGCCTGCAGGTGACCTGCTTCACTGCAGTAAAAGCAGTGACCTTGACTCTGACACCAGGACCTCTCATCGGCAGAGTCTAGTACAACTGGCCTGCATGGGTTCGACTGAATCTTGCATAAGTGACAGGAGAGTGGAACTGTGATGCGTAGGAACCAGGCTTGATCCAGCTCCCTTCAACCTCCTGAAGCTGTCCCTCTTCCGTTCTGCCAGACAACTATCGAGATGGATAGACTGGTCGATGAGAACCTAAAGTTCTCTGCTGGCTCTCCCAAGGCGAAGTCATCCTTCAGTTCATCTCGGAGTCCATGGTGGTATAAGGTGGGCAAGGCTTTCCTGTTCCAGCCACACTCCTGTCAAGGTCTGAAGGTCAATTGTGTATTCGGCCACTGACCGCCTCCCCCACCCCCATTGAATCTTCATCAGGTAGACTGAGGCTCAGCTGGTTCTGGCGTGGTAATGAAACACCTTCCTCATAGCAGGCATGAACTTCTCCAAATCCGTGTAGAACTCTGATCTGCATTCCCATTGCTCAGAGGCCAAGGTCTGGGCTCTTCCAGTCAGGGGAGAGATAATGAAGGCCATTTTTCCATTCTCCGAAGGGAACCAGGATGGCTGAAGTTCAATAATAATGAACATTGAATGAGGAATCCGTGGCAAGAGCCCAGGATACCATCGAATCTCTTCAGGGCTGGAAGATGTACTGGCTCTGAAGCAGGAGAGACCATTTCTCCAAAGCAACTCTGGCTTCTTCCTTTCAAAAGTTGACCAACCAGCTACCTGGAAGTTGTGAACCTAGAGTTCAATGAAGTCATTGAAGACTGGTGAAATCCCTAAGGGCTGGAAGAGGCCTAATGGTGTCCTGGCATATAAGAAGGGTGACCGCGTGACTCTGGTGCCTTAGACCAGTAAGCTTAACGTGTATCGCAGGCAAGGTAATGGAAACAATAATAAAGATGGAGATGGAAAAGCAGCAGATAAGAAGAAGTATGTCAGCAGAAAGCTAGCAAGGATTCAGAAAGGGGAAATCATATTTTACTAATAAGCTGGAGTTCTATGAAGAGGCAACTAACATTTATGTTAACAGTAGAGTGATTGATATGATTTACTTGGACTTGCAGAAAGCTTTTGACAAAGTACCCCATGAGAGGTTAATAATCAAATTACAGGTGGTAAGGATTCAGGGTGAGGTGTATGAATGGATGCAGAATTGGCTCAAAAACTGAGAACAACAATTTATGGTGAGAGGATCATTTTCAAACCCAGAAGATGTTAAAAGTGGGGTTCCACAGGGATCAGTATAGGGGCCACTGCTGTTTTTAATTTTGATTAATGATTTGGATAAGCACATAACAAATAAACCAGTAAAGTTTGCTGATGACACAAAATTAGGGAGATGGGCTGATAACATTAAGGCAGCCAAATCAATACAGTTAGAGCTAAACAAAATCCAGATGTGGACAGAAAAATGGCAGATGAAATTTAATGTAAGTGTACGGGGTCTTTCTTTTTTGTTAAATTTAAAATGGCTTCTTTTGTTATGTTATACTGGGGAATGCTGAAAAAGTCTCCAGCTAGACAGTTGCTTGGGTTAGTACAGACAGCAGGGTGCTATTAGCCAATGGGTGGTCATGTATCGTTTTGTTTTCGGATACCATGCTGTATCATATGACTGGGAACGGGGTTTTTGATGGGGAGTCAGAGGAGAGACGGGGAGGACGGTGGACGGGCTTTTTGGCTGGGAGTCGGAGGAGAGACGGGGAGGACGGTGGATGGGGTTTTTGGCGGGGAGTCGGAGGAGAGATGGGGAGGACGGTGGACGGGGTTTTTGGCGGGGAGTCGGAGGAGAGACGAGGAGGACGGTGGATGAGGTTTTTGGCAGGGAGTTGGAGGAGAGACGAGGAGGACGGCGGACGGAGTTTTTGGCGGGGAGTCGGAGGAGAGACAGGGAGGACGGTGGACGGGGTTTTTGGCAGGGAGTCGGAGGAGAGATGAGAAGGACGGAGGAGAGACAGGGAAGATGGTGGACGGGGTTTTGGCGGGGAGTCGGAGGAGAGATGGGGTTTTTGACGGGGAGTCGGGGGAGAGACGGGGAAGACGGTGGACGAGGTTTTGGCGGGGAGTCGGAGGAGAGACGGGGTTTTTGATGGGGAGTCGGAGGAGAGACGGGGAGAACGGTGGACGGGGTTTTTGTCGGGGAGTCGGAGGAGAGAGGGGGTTTTGGCGGGGAGTCGGAGGAGAGACCGGGTTTTGACGGGGAGTCAGAGGAGAGACGGGGAGTCGGTGGAGAGACGGGGAGTCGGAGGAGAGACAAGGAGGACGACAGAGAGACGGGGATTCGGGGGAGAGACGGGGAGTCAGAGGAGAGACGGGGAGTCGGAGGAGAGACGAGGAGGATGGTGGACAAGGTTTTGGCGGGGAGTCGGAGAAGAGACGGGGAGGACGATGGACATGCGGAGAGGCTCCGGTCGATCACTCCGGGTGGTCCCGAGCCGTGAGTCAACAGGATTCGGGTGGTCGTCCGGATTCGATTGAGCTCCAACGGTTGCGTGCGAAGAACTTGGACTTTGATAACTGTTGGCGCCTTTTTTTTCCATTACTTCCCCTTCTGTATCGAATTTATATTAATGTCATAGAATTAGTAATATCTATAAAGTGTACTTGTTAAAATTTACTGGGTGTGCTGGCTGATGATTGATGTTTGGGCTTGATTCAGGCGGCGACCGACCCTGTGGGGAGTGTTGAGGCGGGTGCTGGGTGGGGTTTCCCCTAGACATATATGAGCCAATATAACGGAATGTTACATAAGTAAATGTAAAGAATTACATTAAGGAAGCAGAAATATTAGATATAAATATATAACCGGGGGTCTTCAGTTAGAAAGTGAACTGCATGAGAAGGATTTGGTCGTCCTGGTAGACTCATCACGATCGACGTCTAGACAGTGCACAGAAGTGATTAGAACAGAATGTTGGGCTCTATAATGCACTCAGTGGAGATCAAATCTACAGATGTTCTCCTTAAGCTGAAAATGCGGTTGCAATGCCACACCCTGAACACTGTGCACAATTTTGGTCTCCATATTGTGTGAGGGATGTGAATGCACTGGACAGACTCCAGAGAAGGGTGACTAGACTCATTCCAGGTCTGCAGGGTATGAGCCATGAAGAAAGACTGAAAGAATTAAATCTTCTTATAGCCTAAGTAGGTGTAGAGTGAAAGGAAACACAATAGAAGTGTTCAAAATCATTAATGGTATAAATAAGTTGGCTGCCAGTTACTACTTCAGAAGTAATCCATCATCAAGAAAGTGAGGCTATAGGTGGAGTCTGGTTAAAGGGAGATTTCAGGTAAACATCAGGAAACATTTCCTTACACCATGAGTTGTGGACACATGGAATAAACTACCTAGATATGTACAACGTAGTTGAAAGTAGTACCTTAGAGACTTTCAAATCTAAAATCGATAGTTATTGCAACACACAATGTGAATGGAAATTTGGCAAGCTATGTTAGGCTGAATGGCCTGTTCTTGTCAAAAGCTTTCTGATGTTTATTTTCTAATTACATATGCTTTAGTCTGTGTCAACACAAGTGGAGGCAGATTGCGCAGTTTACATAAATGCCTTCGTTTCATAATCCAGAAAGCAATGCTGAATAAAGTTTTGAAGTGGTAGCTGGATAAGCCTCTGAAGGAAAAAGGAGGACAAGGTAGGGTCAGTTGTGACAGAGTGAAAGAAGGTTCATGTGGAAAATTAACTCCATCTTTGATTTCTTGGTTCTAATGGCTTGTTTCATGCTGTTTAGTTCTATGTGATACAAATTTAAATAAAAACAGCAACTTCTACAGTGGACAGACAGACAACAGGCAGCCATTATTTCATGATGATGATTAGCAGAACATATTGGGTATGCAATGTGGTAGAACTGATCCCCTGAATCCTGGATTATGAGTGAGTGGTATTTAAATTCTGCCAGTAAAATGCAAACGGAAAATTACTTGCATCCGAAGAACATAGAAATCCTTGATCTAGCAGAGAGAAGAAAGGCAATGGGGCAGTTTGTAATGTGCTGGCCTTGAATTTTACATTGGTTACAGTCAATGAATATCACAAATGATATAAAATGATATAAATGATATAAAAAGGAAAGACTCATCACTACTGCTCTCAACTTATTTAGTATCACATTTAATTCTGTAGCTTGGGTTCCTGCTGAATATGAAACTACTAGCAGCTAGCTACTTGGAATATTAAAATGAGCTCAGATTGATTAGTGCCAACCTTCACTCGATTGATAAATATTTCTACATGGGCATCACTGATAAATCTCTGATGTGCATTTACACTTCTTGTGTCCTGAAGTAGGTTATTTAGCCAATGAGAGTAGATGACATCGGGAACCACATCATTTGCCATAGACTTGCAGTCAGAATATCACCACACTCAAATGAGTTGATAGCTCATTCCTTGACACTGTTGTTTATCATGTATATTGTAGATGCAGTATAATGAAAATGTCTCCAGTGAAAATAAACATCATTGTACTAAATGAGGATAAGGTCTTGTAGGCGTAATGGCACAAATATTTACAGAGAGTTGTGAGCACATCCCATTAAACAGCCAAAGGATAGCTGAGTGAGCAGATTCCTGACTGGACCCTTTTAACTGTCTGTAGAACAGCCATGGTGGGATCAATGTAATTTTGGAGTGAAGAACCCCAATATTTGATGGGACATGCTTCACTGCTTTAATCCTCTGAATTCAGAAAGTAGCATAGATCTAATCCCATTATTTCTGGGATTTCAAGAACAGCTTCAAAAAAACCTTCTACCTGATCACACAAGCCAAATAATGGCGGATAATGTCTCATGGGACCAAGATACCCCAGACAAGGCAGAATATTTCCTCAGTTCTGGAGGGCAGTTTGGTATAGGACTCGTGCATAGCAGGCTGAGGGAGTTTCAATTTCTGCTTCCTGTCCCTAACCAATTTCAAAACCAAGTTAACATTTTCCCTCAGTTCTGCTAGTTTCAGTTTCATCTGTTTCTTGTGAGAGACATCAAATGCCTTCTGGAAGTCCATATGTGCAACATATGTAAATATTCTCTTTATCTTAGAGACACATTGAATCCTGTATAGTCATTACATTCTCTGATAGGCAACAGATATTTGCTCCTTAGCTCTTGATGCTGTCAGCCATTTTGGAAACCAAGTTCCATTAAAGTCAATGGAATAAAATTTGTCATGAATAGTAGGATGGGTGTCAGGGAAGAGCATGAATTAATACATTTGCATGGCTGAGAAAGATATACTGTGTTCCCAGCAGCCCTCTGCTCTAATGCCCTACCTTATTCTTGCCCCTTTGGCTTACACACAGATGCAGTATTCCTGGGGTTATTCCGATTTCCATTTTAGCTTTTGGTGATCCACTTCATCAAAAGGAGATTTTCAGCAGTCAATGTCACCAAATCTATCATCAGTAGCAATCAATATGTTTGTGATGTTCTTTGACACAGCAGAAGTCATTTCTTTAAAACTTTTATTGCCTTCAAGTTACTCCATTGATTTTCTTTTTATTATTGTATTATTTGTTTTTCGTTTGGAGCCTGGCTTTCAATTGTCATGGTACCAAGGACAGCTCTATTTCTCTTCTACCATTACTTTAGTTTGCACTTGATCAGCTTCAGCCTACAAAAAAATTACTATTTCACCTCTTAATCAGTTTACATTTGTGCTTTTCTTTAGCTTTAAAAAACATTTTATTCCTCATTGATTTGTCCTGATGCATTACATTCACATTCTATTATAATGTTGCTGCAAGCACAATGCTACCTCAAGCTTGTGCCAAATATATTTCCTGCTTTTTCAGGCAATATCATAGAATTGTTAAAAAGACAAGTCCACATTTACGTATTGTCTTTCATAACCATAGACCTCTCCAAGGTTCTTCTAGATCAGTGCTTATTAGTCTGGGGTCCACGGACCCCTTGAACCGTAGAATAAAAAAAAAGCTGGGAATCCCTGCTCTAGATGATGTTTTTGAAATGGAATCACATTGTAATATCATAAAATCAGCAGCTAAATTTTAACCAACGAACTAGAAACAGATATCTGATTTTGATCAAGCAATCAAATTGTGGGAGTGTGGGTTGTAAAGTGAAAAAAATTGTTTAATGCATTGTTAAAAAGTATTTCTGCTCTCTTAAGCTCACCCCGTACCAGGGTACTGACAGGATACTGCTGTACCATTGCGAGCATACTCACCAACGGCATCTCAGTGTGGTATGGCAATTGCTCTGTATCTGACTGCAAAGCATTCTAGTGTGTGGTGAAAGCTGCCCAGCGGATTATCGGCACCCAGTTGCCCACCATTGAGAACATCTACCATAAACGCTGCCCGGGCAGGGCGAAAAGCATTATCAAGGATGCATCTCACCTTAACCATGGACTTTTTACTATCCTCCCATCCGATAGGCACTACAGGAGCCTCCGCCCTCGCACCAGTAGGCACAGGAAGAGCTTCTTCCCTGAGGCTGTGACCCTGCTGAACCTCACACTACAGCGCTAAGCAGTATTGCACCCATATTGTACTGTCTCAGCACTTTTATATTTGTGTGCTGTAGCACTTACATTTATTTGCAGTTATTTTGTAAATAAAACTATTCTTTGCATTTCTGGTTAGATGTTAACTACATTTCATTGGCTTTGATCTGTACTCGGCACAATGACAATAAAGTTGAATCTAATCTAATTAAGGAAATCCATTCAGGAAAGCCATAGTTGAACATCTGACCTTAGAGAAGGTACCTCCAGCAATGTAATATTCCCTATGAGGTCTGTTTACATCTTCCTATTGTATATTATATAGTGGAGAAGGATAACATTTACTTTATTATACATGAATAGGCTCCATGAATGGGAGATCCACTTAGTTCCATTCAACTGCAGGTGTGAAGAAAATTACTTTGAGAAGGTATTATAAGTTTAGAAAAGCCTGTGTATTCAAGTTGTATAGTTGGTGTAGTTACATCAGCATTGGACTTTGAGGCAAATGGTCCCAGCTCCTTGCACACTTTCTCTCTGTGCTGGGTTGAGCACTGGGCTAGCAACTTGGCCTCATGAAAAAAAGAGACAAATGCTAAGGAAATGGCAAAAAAAATGCCACCTGATGCACCACAAGGCACAAAAAGGAACAATAACAGCAAGTTGTACATTCAATGGTCAGCGAGGGCTTGCACAAGTCCAAAGGTTATATTTGTTTTTGATATGGTCAGTTCAAGTAACTTAGTGCTGTAACTTCAAAGAATCATTTGAATGAAACAATGTAGGATACAATGAGGAGGCAGCAAAATGGTACTAGATGTCTTCAGGACACATGTGAAAGTTGACACTACTAATACGGATTATTTTGGCAAGAAGTAGCACGCAGATGCCAATGCCACGGCCAGTGATGTATATCAGTGGCTCTCGTGTGCGTGCGTGAAGAGGAAGCTTTTCAGCCAGTGTAGTTGTCAGTGTGCAGCCATTAAATTCAGTCCAGCAGAAAGCAGGCCTTGACAAATTATAGAGGGAGGGGGCGTGCAGAAATATCTGGGACAACAGAATAATCAACAGGCCAAAGACAAGAAGAAATTGAATAGATGGAGGAGAATCCAGGAACACCATGGAAAGCAACACAGGAAGAGAACATTGGGTCCCTCTGTTCTGTGCTGGCTCTTTAGGAGAGTTTAATTAAAAACATTTATATCAGCATTCAAAAGACTTATGTCTTAAGTAATCTTGTGGGAAAATTTACCCATAACATTCAAGGCATGTTTATTATCAAAAACTTAAAAGAACACATTGTAAAAAACACCATCAAACACCCAATGTACAGAGAAAAAAAACAAATTGTGCAAAACAATAGTAAGAAAATAATTATCAAAACTGGAGTTTCAGTCTACAGCTTCAGTTCAGTGCAGAGCTGAGTAAATGTTGCAGTGCAGTGAGCTGAATCAGCCTGCTCTGACACCCTGACCTTTCAATCTGGCCCAGCACTTATATTGTCCAAACATTAAGTCAATCCCCGCTCTTGGATCTGGGGTCTGTCATTTCAATAGACTCCCGGGCCTGGACATCGTTGCTTCAATTCAGACTGTACCCACCCTTTCCAAATCGGCCCAGGACTTAAATTGATCAAACCTCAGATCTTTCCTCACTCTCAGGGATGGGTCCAGGCTCCAGCTTAACTCTGCCTTGACCTACAAACCTGATTTTTATAAATTTTGCCCTCATTCACTCTGTATTCTTACATTCTACTCAGGGATTTATAATAATACCTACTGACTGAACTGAAAAGCAGTGAACTGTTGATTTGACCTGAACTATTGACCTGGACTATACCTCTTCCCACACTGTTTCTTGTAAAGATGCCATCCACTTCTTCAATTTCATCCATCTCCGCCTTATCTGCTCCCAAGTTGAGGCTTTTCATTCCAGAACTAAGAAGATGTACTCCTTCTTTAAAGAAAGGGACTGCCTTTCCTCCATTATCTACACTGCCCCCTGCCACTTCTCTTCCATTTCATGCATATCTGCTCTCATCCCATCCTCCCACACCCGAACATGGATAGGGTTCCTTTTGTTGTTATCTACCACCCCACCAGCCTTCACGTCCAGCATATAATTCTCTGTAACTTCTACCATCTCCAATGGGATCCTACCACCAAGCACATCTTCCTACCCACTGCCTCCCCCCCCACCAGTTTCTGGTTTCTGCAGTATTGCTCCCTACGCAACTCCCTTGTCCATTCATCCCTCCCCACTGATCTCCCTTTGGGTACTTACCCTTGCAAGCGGAACAAGTGCTGCATCTAGCCCTACATCTCCTCCCTCACTACCATTCAGGGCCCCAAACAATCCTTCCAGGTGAGCTGACACATCACCTGTGAGTCTGCTGGGGTCACCTACTGTATCTGGTGTTCCCGGTGTGGCATCCTGTATATTGGTGAGACCCAACGTGATTGGGAGACCGCTTTGCCGAGCACGTATGCTCCGTCTGCCAGAGAAAGCTGGATCTCCCAATGTCCATCTATTTTAATTCCAGCTCCCAATTCCATTCCGACATGTCTGTCCATGGCCTCCTCCACTGCCGAGATGAGGCCACAATCAGCTGGAGGAGCACCACCTTATGGGTAGCGTCCAACCTGATAACATGAACATCGATTTGTCGAACCTCCGGTAATGCACCCCTCTCCTTCTCCTTTACCATTTTCATTCTCATTTCCCCTTTTCACCTTATCTCCTCATCTGCCTATCACCTCCCTCTGGTGCTCCTCCCCCTTTTCTTTCTTCCGTCGTCTTCAGTCCTCTCCTATCAGATTTCCCCTTCTCCAGTCTTGCATCTCTTTCACCAAGCAACTTCCCAGCTCTCTATCTTACCCCCTTGCCCCCTCTCCCTTCCCGGTTTCACCTATCACCTTTTTTTTTCTCCCCTCTCTCCCCCCACCGCACTTTCGTACTCTGACTCCTCATCTTTTTATTTCAGTCCTGATGAAGGGTCTCAGCCTGAAACGTCAACTCTACTCTTTTCTATGGATGCTGCCTAGCCTTCTGAGTTCCTTCAACATCTTGTGTGTGATACTTGGATTACAAGCATCTACAGATTTCCTCTTGTTTGTAACTACTGATTTTGGTTTGGACCTGAAATGTGCACTATCCATTATAGCCCATTCTCAGTTACTTCCGTAAATCTCCTGAGAATAATTTATTTAATTTATAGTGAATGTACGGATATTCAGAATGTTTGTGTGTGTGAATCCAGAACCTTCAATTACAGTAAACAGCAGGAACACGATCATGTGGATACACAATATTTGAATGCTAAAACTTGCTTCTTGGGCCTTGATGTTGTTGAAAATGACATTTAATTCAATTCAATATTTTTAATTTTGTCTACTTATGGTTACTTTATTTAAACTATAACTGGTGATATTTGTCAAATATTTCTGACATCGATACCGTCCTCATTAGGGGAACGAGGGTGGGGAGGGTGAGTAGCTTTAATTTCCTTGCTGTTATTATATCAGAGGATCTGATCATCACATAAGTGTCGTCACAAAGAAGGCACAACAATGCCTTTAATTTCTTAAATGCTGGTGTGGATTCAACACGCCACCAAAAGCTCTGACAAACTTCTGTAGATGCACAGTGGACAATAACCCAGCTGATTGCCTTTTGGCCTGGTTTAGAAACACCAATGCCCAGGAACAAGAAAGGCTGCCGGAAGTAGCCTTTAGCCCAGTCCATCATAGGCAAAGCCCTTCCCGCAATTGTACATATTTACATGGAGCACGGTCACAGGAAAGCAGCATACATCATCAAGGAGTACTCTGAACTGCTTCTACAGACTCACTTCCAGGGACATTACAACTCAGTTTTTCAGTATTATTCTTACTGCACAGTTTGTCTTGTTTTTCGCATTGATTGTTTGTCTGTCTTGGTCTGTTTATGCACATGAAACCACCTGTTTTCCTTGGTTACGTATGTCTGGGGAATGCACACTCCAGTCCCACCAAATCTGTGAGATTGAGACGGGTTTCCCACTCCAAACCCCGGTTTGTGTGGATGCTGTGCAATTTGCTATCCTGTTACAACTCAGTGCAAAGAAATAACAGACAGCACACTGCATATAATTAAAGGAATTATATTTATGAATCTTAACTTAGCTAAAAGGTTAGTAAAGAAAAGAAAGAAAAAAAAAACAAAAAGAGCCCATTATGATTAAACAGTCAAATGTGCACAAGCTGGGGCTAAACTCTTCCAAAATTCATACATATTCACCAATCCTCAGTAGACCCTGGCACCTTGTTCCATCGAATCACGATCCCCCACTGTGAGAATCCTGGAACCGTTCTCTCCAGCATCTCCGCTGAACAAAGGACCCAGCTCACACCGGTGTCCGGTACACAACAAAAAAAAACACTCTCCTCTCATTGAACGTCTCACATTCCAAAGCGCCCATTATCTCTAATCATAACCCAAACACTGCTTCTACAGAAAGACCATTACATTAGCAATGAAACCTTTCCCAGGGTGTTACACTCTCCTCTCACCAAAATTAGTCATATTCTCATGGCATTAAGGTGATTTGTCACCCCTTCATACAAAACACAAAGTCCAACCCTGGTGTAAGTGACAGTGACCTCGCTCACCAAGGGGATAGTGCCACACTCTGTTACCCTGGTGCGACTTTGGCCAGCCTGTCTGGGGATTTTCTGACTCTTTGGGACCTCCTTACCCCATCCTCTATTTCTTCAGCTTCAGACACTCCATGGGTTCTTTCTTGTCTACCTGGGGAGGCCCCTCGCTGTCCATTACTTGTGCCTCCCGTCAACTCAGGTATCCTCATCACTTGGTTGAGTTTGCCTTCACTGCTTTCTTTAGAGTCCAGCCTCCTGTCATTTTCTAACCACAAGCCTGCCTGTCAACTGCTAGTTCCCCCCATTTCACCTGCCTCAGTGTGAGAAGAGTTGGGAATCTCTTCATCAGTTATTGGGGAGTTTGAGAAGGACAGCATATACCACACCCCCATTTCCTCATCCTCCAACTCCGTATCACATTCAGGGGTGGGGTCCGGTCTAATCCTTCCCACTGCTGGTCCCTCAGTTCCCCCCACATCACCACAGAGTTCTCTTACTACTTGACTCTGGGTCAACATGTACCTCTTGTCCCAGAGGTAGAAAGTGGTTTCAATGGAGAATCTTGACAGGCCCATTCACATCCTCTAGCTTTACCTGGAAAAATGCTATGTTTGACACCTGGCTCTCCACTACATAGGGTGTAGCCTCTCAGCAGTTGGCCAGCTTATGCTTCTAGGTAGCCCCAAATTATTTATGAGGACTCAGTCTCCAGGCATTAGTTGGGAGAACCCAAGCTTTTGATTATACCTCCTCTTATTTCCTTGATTCTGTTTGGTAGCCGAGACCTCAGTTAGTTCATAAGCCTTTTGCAGCTCCCATCTCATATCAGACACATAATTCAGATAAGTCTTCTGTTGTCAATATCTTCCCCTCCAGTCCCAAAATTGAGGTCAAAGAGAAACCTCGCTTTGCGCCCAAACATCAGATAATGTGGCGAGTTCCTGGTAGCTTCATTTTGTGTAAGGTTGTAGCAGTGGACCAGATGTCCAATATGTTGACTCCACTTGTTCTTTTTACTGATCTCCGAGATTACAAGTATGTCTAGCAAGGTCCAATTGAACCTCTTGGGCTAGGGATCACCCTGTGGGTGATAAGGTGTAGTCCTCGACTTCTCAACTCCAAGCATACTCAGTAACTCAAATATGAGCCTACTCTCGAAATCCCATCCCTGATCGCTATGTATCTGCCTGGGGAGACCAGTATAAGTAAAATAATTCTTCCATAACACTTTGGCCATGGTGGAGGTCCTTTGATCCTTGGTAAGGAAGGCTTATGCATATCTAGTGTAGCATGCACACTCAGTCAAGTGGCCCCACACTCTGCAAGTGGGTCAATGGAGCAGCCCTCAAGGACAGTGTCTCCCCCCATATGCATTGAATGCAGGACTTGCAGTACCCTCCAACCTCTGGCTTCATTCGGGGTCAGTAGAACTGATCTCTGAGCAAACCATAGGTCTCATCAACCCCCAAATGGCCGGAATAATCATGGAGTGACTTCAACACAATCCTTCGATACTTCTCAGGCAGAACCAGCTGGGAACGCAGAGGCCTGTTTGGAGGTGATACAACCTTGTATAGAATCTGGTTCCTCAACTCCAATCTGGGCTATTCTCTCAGTAGCAGAAACACAGTTGAGTGTTTGATCTTGTCCACTTGGGCCATGTCCCCTTCTACAACTGCTGACCAAATTGGGCCTATGCACGGGTCACACTGGTCATCTCATTGAGCGGCTGCCACTTCCCCAGGGCTCAGTTCCAGCAACTGCTTTGTCTTCAGAGCAGTCAGGTTGCAGTAAGCCTGTGGAATGGCATCATCAGAAGCTCCCAAATGATCTACTGCTTGTTTTTAACCCTCGCCTTTCCTCTGCCTTCCCCGTGATTGAAAACTGGCACGTGGCTTTGACTCCAGGGGCAGGAACGCTCTCCCACTCTCCTTCCCTGTCCAGCCCTTCATGCACACGTTGGAGCAACACATCAGCATCAATGTTCTGACTCCCCAGCCCGTAGTCCAAGCAGAAATCATTGACAGACAACACCGCTAACCACCGATGGCCTGTGGCATCCAATTTCGCCGAGGTCAGGATATAAGTTAATAGATTGTTGTCCGTCCTCACCTCAAGTTTGGCACCATATAGATCGTCACTTAGCTTATCCACCACAGCCCATTTCAATGCCAGGAACTCCAATTTGTGTGTGGGGTAGTTTTGCTCAGAGGGTGACAGACTCCGACTGATAAACACAACAGATCTCAACCATGTGCCCTGATCCTGATACAGAGCACCTCCGAAGCCCTCTCTGCTGGTATCCGTATGCAGTAAATACGGCAATCAGGGTTCTACTAAAGTCAGCACCAGCACTTTTGTCAGCACCTACTTCCACAACTGAAAGGCCTCCTCACACTTCCCATCCCATCTCGCTCCAAAAGCCTCCGAAAGGCTGATAATCTTTACCACCCTCTCCTTTCGTCCTCCTCCCTTTCTTCCCCAAAGGAGGGTAACCACATAGAAGCTGATTTAAAGGGTGACTCACTTTAGAGTAGCCCTTCACAAACCTCCAGTAGTACCCACAGAATGCAAGGAACAAGTGCAGGACGCTCACAGTCTGGGGCATTTGCCATGTGGTCGCTGCCTCTGTCTTGGACGGATCTGTAGCTACTCCATTCCGTTAGATTATATGTCCAACGTAGTTGACAGACATGTTGCAGAACTAGCACTTGTCCATGGAAAGTTTTAACCCTTCAGCTTTCAGGCAGCCCAGCACCTTCAGTGGCCTCGCTTCATGTTCCTCCAAGGTGGACCCAAACACTATGAAATTATCCATTTACACCAACACCTTATGCAAGTTCATATCCCCCTCTGTTTTCTCCATGACATGCTGAAAAGTCACCAGGGCTCACAATATGCCCTGGAGCAACCTTTCAAACTGGGAGAATGCCAGTGGTCATATGAATGCTGTTTTCTCCTTGTCAGTCTCACTCATGGGTATCTGGTAATACCCACTCCTAAAGTCCAGCACACTGAACCATTTCACACCACTCAGACAGGCCAGCACATCCTCGATTCTTGGGACCATGCACTGGTGGGGGATTGTACACCTTTTCGGAGTCTGATAGTCCACACACATCCATACCTTCCCATTCTTCTTCCTGGCCACTACTAATGGAGATGCATAAAGGCTTCTTGACTCAGTGATGATCCTAGATTACGTCAGCTTACACAAATGCTGCCTAATGACTTCCACCTCTGTAGGGGCCAGTTGCCACAACCATTCTCTGAATGGGGTGTCCTCTGTCACCCAGATGATGTGGTGAGTACACTTGGAATTTATTTAAGGCATTCGTTAGTCTTGCAAGACCATGGATCTGCACCTGGAAAGTCTTCACTCTCCAGGGCGCAGGTCTGGGTAAGGTTGTATGGAAGACCGGCAGTTGCCCATGCTGCAAGTCTCCCCTCTCCACGACACTGATGTTGTCCAAGGGAAGGGCAATGGACGATGCATCTTGGCACCAGTGTCGTTGCAGAGCAGTGTGTGGTTAAGTGCCTTGCTCAAGGACACAACACACTGCCTCAGCTGGGGCTCGAACTCACGACCTTCAGATCGCTAGTCGAATGCCTTAACCATTTGGCCACGTGCCCACACTTGGAATAACCCACATCAAACTCATCAGTAGAAAAGACATATTCCAGCTTCTCTGTCAACTTCCTCTTCCAACCTCCAGGTACTGGGGAGTCCCCAAAGTTGAATGACTGGGGAGTTAATTTTCCCTTTCTAGGAGAGGGTCTCTCTCCAGCTGGTCTCACAAGGACACGAGACATTACCGTCACCAAAAAGAGGTGTGCCGGTGGTATCTCCCGCCTGGCGGTGAGCTCCCTCTCTGAAGTGTTCCAGACAATCACTGTCCTCCTCTTTATCTATACAACCAACAGTTTCTGCTATTCGAGCCTCACCAGTACCCCAGCAGGTAAGCAGGACTCCTCTTTGTGGTCTTACAGAGCATCCACCAAGGCGGCCTTGAGATCAGGCATTCTGGGAAATTTGTGGTTTTCAGTCAATCTAGCTACTCCCTCAGGCTGTAACGTAATTGGTTTGGACTGGGTGTACTGCTTATCATCCAGCCCAGTGAGGCCATGAGCTTCCTCAAATGCAGCTCAGAACACAGGGTGAATGGACAATGTTTTCAGAAAGCTCTCTCCAACTTTCTTCTTCAAGGCTCCCTCTATCCTCCTCACAATTGGAGTGTTTGTCCCCACAAGAATTGAAGCTTTGCCCTTCTCAACTGAGTCCGGGCAAACCAGCTCTAATGTATCAAGGCCCTCAGTTACTCCCACATCTGCCTCCAAAAACTCCAGCTTCAACAAGTACCCATCGTACGGATAGTCACCCATACTAAGACCCCGTATCTCTGGTGCACTGAGTGGCGTCAATGGTAAATGTGTCAAACGCCAGTTGTTAAAGGATCAATACAGCAAAGTAACTTGAGAGCCTGTGTCAAGTATGGCTCTATCATATATACCCCCAATTTGTAGGGATACACTGGAACTTGGCCCTATGAAGCCTTCAGGAACAGGGTTTTTTGCTTTTGGGTGTTCCTTGATATATTGCTAGGAACGTGTTCCCCTGAGGTGTCAGGGCATTCCCTCACTAGGTCTTTTCTAAGTTTCCCGACATTTCTCTCCATTTAGGTACCCAGGGTCTCACTCTCCGAAGGCTTTCCCAGCCTCCACAGGGACCTGGTGTCCCTCTTCTCCACAGTTATAGCAGACAAGACCAGTCACTCCCCTTCTTGCAAGACCCTGTTTACTGGCGGCCCTTTGCTTAGTCAGACCCCTCAAGGGGTCTGACTCCCTGTCGAATTTATTGTACAAGGAGGCCACACCCGTCAATAAAAACCAAGACATCTCAGTCCTAAACTCTGCCATGAACTCCTTTACTACTCCCCAGGGTGAGCTATCAGTGGTCACTTTGGCCAAGGGGGCCACTGCTGAGGACTGAACCCTGCTGACGGAGATCTCTATCACATTCTCCTCCTCTGTTACTTCTCTGATCAGCTCGACAAACCAGGGAGGGTGGCGCGTCTTGCAAGACATTTGGAGGCCCCATGATATCATGTCCTGTGACTGAGCACCTTTTGCCACTTGGTCCATTCTAAACTGATTCACCTCAGCCATTTGAATGGCCTCCCAATGCCATAAGCAACTTAGTTGCCTCTCTAGCAAAAAACCGTAGGTGGAAAATTTGTCCCCCTTCTCCTGAAATGTTTCCAAAACCCCATCATAAACTCCATTGGGCTTCCTGTTGCACTAAAGACATTTTCTAGTGCTTGCATGTAACCCACAGAAGTAGCAAAGAGGTTCTGTGTCTTTAAGGATCTCACTACATCAGCAGCCGGCCCCCTCAAGTTCTCTACCAATCACTCTCCTTTATGTCATCAGATTACTGCCACTCTTCCAGCATCTGAGAGGTCTTTTCTGCCTAAGTCTCATACTCCTCTCCCCCTTCGTGGGTGGGCAATATTTCCTAGAACATACTGAGCTTACGATAACTGGGACTTGAACCTGGGCACTTTGCCATTTATTTGCCAGGGAGGTAAGGGCTGCTCCCAACTCAGGATGCTCACCCCTTGCTGGAGGACTCGTTAGTGCTTCCACATCAGACCACTCCTTCCCCTCGCTCCACAGAACTGAGAGCAACTTGTATTTAAAGTCTCCGCCCCAGCTACGGGAAACTCGGATTCCAGTTCAGCACCCTCGCCGACAGTCCCCTCCCTCAGAAAGAATGGACAGCCAATGGCCACCCCCTCAGGGTCACAATTGTACCAGGCAGTTCCACTTCCGTCATGTCAGCGCCAGTCTGAACTGAAACAAAGTGTTTGCACAGCAGTTTGTCAAACTTCTGCTCTCCGCTCCATGTTTGTAACTGTTCCTAATGCTTTAACAGTTCTTAAAGTCCTAATTAACAATTCATTGGGGCTACGAATGTCTACGCCACTCAATACACACACATTTCTTACCGGTAACCCCATGTATTCGCACCACCGCTCATCTCCTGCAGTGTCCATAACCACTATCTGAATCATTTTACCAGACAATAGTTTAACACAGGCTTTAACACACAACCCACTCAGGGCAATCACGCAGCATGCAACAAAATTGATCCTGGATGAGCCCCCACAATGAAATGACCTGGTTTCCTTCGCTGCATAAATCTAGGGAATACACCTTCATCTCTACAAACCCATGAGATTGAGATGGCTCTCCCACCCCAAACTCTGGTATGTGAGGATGCTGTGTAATTTGCTACCCTGTTACAACTCAGTTCCAAGAAATAACCATCAGCACACTGCATACAATTGAAAGAATTATATTTATGAATCTTAACTTAACTGAAAGGTTAGTAAAGAAAAGAAAGAAAGAAACAAACAAAAAGGGCCTATTATGATTAAACAGTCAAATGTGCACAAGTTGGAGTTCAACGCTTCCCAAAGTCATACACATTCACCGATCCTCAGTGGACACCCGCATCTTGCTCTATCAAATCACGGTTCCCCACTGTGAAAATCCTATGGCCTGTTCTCTCCAACATTTTCTCTCTTCATCTCCTGCCGAACAAAGGACCCAGCTCACACCAGTGTCAGGCACACAATGCAAAAACACACTCCTCTCATTGAACAGCTCAAATTCCAAAACACCCATTATCTCTAACCATAATCCAAACACTGCTTCTACAGAAAGACCATTACGTTAGCAGTGAAGCCTTTCCCAGCGTGTTACATACAGTTTGCAGTAAAATTCTATGGTATTTCCTTTTCATGTAAATCCCTGCGGAGAAATTCATCTTAAAGTAGTATATGGTAACATATGCATTCAGCAATAATAAATTTACTTTGAATTTTGAACCCAGTTGCCATTCATATATGGAGGACTGGTGGAAGGTGGTTAAAGGGATTCTTTTGCTACTGAGTATTCTTGAGTCAAATACAGTGGATTCCTATTAATTAGACACATCAGGAACAGTACATTTTGTGCTGCATTTTGTACATTTAAATGAAATGCAGAAGAAATTTGTACATTACCAATAGTTATTGATGGAGAAATTACACTGTTGTGTTCTTTTGATTGACTGTAAATATACAAAATCCACACAGATACATAGTGTAGGTAATTGACTGCCTTCATGCAATTTTCAACAATTACATCCTCCAAGTCTTCATTTTCATTGGAATATTCAAGATGATTGTCGATATCTTCAATTTCTTCATGGCTCATAACTTGTTGAAGTGATGAAGTCATTCCATTTTCACTCCTGGCCATGTTTGTTATTTCCAAGCCTGAATTCTTGAAACCTCAGTGAGCAAAACAGTTCTGACTTGTCTTACTGCTTATTTCTCGCCAACTGCCAGTGACAAAAATCACTGCCTTTTTAATACAAGCACACAAAACTGACACTATTTAAAACCTGTTTGATCTTAGCACGGTTTCAATGTTTAATGATCACGCAAGTCCATGCATCTGATGCTGGTTAGAAACTGTTCGGCAACAGTCTCCAGTCCTAATTAAGTGGCACAGGGGTCCAAATAAATAAAGGGAATCCTAGCTATTTTCTCAATTAATTTTTGTTTAAGATTTGTCCCAGATGAACTGTTGCTCTGATTAACCAACAGCCCAATTAACCACAATCCTTTGTATACATTGAGCATGTTGAGTTGTACGAATTGTATTGTATGTCAAAGAAGCACTTTTGAATTTAGTTTCTGCATTTAAAGCTGAAGTTCCACTGAGGGTGAACAAAGTTCAAACTTTGAATTTTGAACTCTGCTAACCATCAATGGCACTTCAGCCTTAAAAGCTCTTGATGCCTTGGAAAGGAAAATGTAGCAATGGGTAATGAATTTTCCACAAGAAGAGAATTGAGACTTTGGATTTTAAAACTTCAGGTGCATAGATTTGGAATAAAGACTTGGGGTAGAGCAAGGAAGAATGAGCTGAGTCTTGAGTTTTGTGGATCTTTAGAATATTTTACATGGGTTGTGAAATGGGAAGGCATGAGTGGCACTCTGCATGCTGAGACATTGAATAAGTTCAAGGCTCTGATTGCTTGGGTCCCAACAGAATTAAGAGGTAAAGAGGAATTGGATGGGATGCTATGATTTAACTGACTAATTTTTGGAACGGGCTGTTGCCTATGTTGAGATTGATGTCTTTCTGATGTACGTAGATAGAGACAGAGATGACTTTGGAGTATAAAAACTAAGTAGAACCATTAGCTTTGTGGTCTATTTTGCTCTTACTAATTAATAAATAAGACGGTTGTGAGTGAAAAATGAAACAACGAAAGAAATATGAATGCATTTCCCGCAAAGGACTTCCAGGCATTTTATTAAATGATGGTTGGTTCTGTCACTGCAAGAAAAAGGATATCAAAGATATTTTGCAACACTACTTAAACATCTTCCACTATATAACCGTAACATACAAAGTGTTAATGTATAATGATAGCAAAATAGCTATTACTCCAGAATGATAGGATTTTCTGGGCTTTGTGACTCCTGCAGTTCTAATGCAATCAATATCATCTTTCCAGTGTGGTCAAGATGGTGTCTAGCTGTGATCTCCTTTGAGTCGTGGCTCAAATTTAGTTGTTTTTTAAAAAGATTTTAGGGATGGCTTTGGAGGCAGAGAGGGGAGTTAGGGGTCAGTTTAGGGTTTAAGGACAGGGATGATGGGTAGTTAGAGCTCATTAGGGTTTAGGGACAAGATCGTGAAGGAGATAGAAGTCAGACTGGAGTCCAGGCTTCCACACCATGCTCCACTTTTGAAGGCCAATGACATGTTTGGGTGATGAAAGACATCCAGAGTCTAAGCCTACATTCCACATTTGAAGGCTGGCAAAGTTGTTGTGTAACTGAGGACATATGGAGTCGAGGCCTCTACTCCAGGCTTGAAGGCCAGCAATGCATTGTGAAAGACACCACTGGACGTTGGCTTGACAAAGTGCTTTGCACGAGGACCAGCAAGACAAAGGCTGGTCTCTCACAGAATCAGCTAGACTCCTCAGGTCAATGTGTGATCAGGGGTCATGACAGCTACTGACCCCCAGATATGCGAGTTGGCAAGTCTGGAATTCGATGCCTAGGGTATCGTCGTTGGTGAGTCTGGAGTTCAAGACCTGCATTTCGAGGTCCCACAATCAGCTAGTCCTGGGGTCAATACCAAAGATCAAAGCGCAAGTGTTGACCAGAGGTCTAAAATTCGAAGCATGAGGACCAAAGTTGTGGGTCAATGAGTCTGAAGTCTACAAGATTTATTGGAGTTTGAAAATCCACTAGAGGCCTGGAGGCCTATCCTGGGTTTGGAGGACTGCCTATGTGTTGGGCACGCGGCCAAGTGATTAAGACATTTGTCTAGTGATCTGAAGGTCACTAGTTCGAGCCTCAGCTGTGTCAACGTGTTTGTGTCCTTGAGCAAGGCACTTAACCACACATTGCTCTAGTGTCTGTATGAGGAGTGGCGCCCCATACAGACTTCCAATCTGCGCCTTGTAAAGCATGAAAATGCCCGACGCAGGCCTCTCATGGTCTGAGTCAACGGTGCCTCCTGTTGGTGGAAGAGAGGAAAGAGGTTTGCTTTGCTGATTCTGTTTTATTGCTTGTTGTGTTCTGTGTTGTTCTACAGAGCACTGTGGCCATGCAATGTTGGCATAGCGATGTCTGGCCGCACTTGCAAGCTGCCCCCAGGCATCCTTAGGCACCCTGGTTGTTAACACAAATTTTGCATCTCACTGCATATTCTGATGTACTTGCATGTGATAAATAAATGAATCTGAATCTGAACCTATCATTCAACAACACAGTGCACACAGGAAGGAACAACAAGCAGTCTGAAGATCAAGTAACGTCCGTGGGAGGAAACAATTTGTTAATGTTCGGGGTCGAAATTCTGCAGCAGGGGAGAAGGGAGATAGTTGGTGTAAAGAGGAGAAATTGAAGTGGTGAGGACTCACTTTACACCACACGCTGTCGGAGCAGTGCTGCCAGGATAATCAAGGACACAAACCATTCAGCCAATACATTTTTCGTCCCTCTTCCTTCTAGGCGAAGGCTCAGCAGCTTGAAGACTCATACGGCCTGATTTGGGAACAGCTTCTTTCCAACTGTGATAAGACTGCTGAATGGATCCTGACCCGGATCTGGGCCGTACCCTCCAAATATCCGGACCTGCCTCTCGGTTTTTTTGCACTACCTTACTTTCCCTTTTCTATTTTCTATTTATGATTTATAATTTAAATTTTTAATATTTACTATCGATTTGTACTCCAGAGAGCACGAAGAGCAGAATCAAATATCGTTGTGATGATTGTACTCTCTAGTATCAATTGTTTGGCGACAATAAAGTATAAAGTAAAGTTTGAGGTGATTGGTGGACTGGATGTAAGATGAAAGGCAGGTTGCTCCAGGCAGCAGAGGGCAGACGGTTGGAGTTACGAGAGAGTAGCAGGTGAATAATAGCTGGAAGTGGACACTCTCAGTCCCAATGAAGGGTTTCGAACCACAATGTAGGCTATTCCTTTCTTTCCACAGATGCTGCTGAACCCATTGAGTTCTTCCACCAGCATGTTGCTCCAGGTTCAAGCATCTCTGTCACTTGAATCTTGAAGAGGATAGGAATTAGGTTATGACAGTCTAACAATGTTAAAACATGGTATATATCACCATAATTCTACTTATAAAGGGTGCAAAAAGATCAAGGACCAATTATGAGGATCACAGACAACCTAGCTGGGTAGCTTTATGTGATTTTCAGGGTGTGCTATTCAATTAATCTATTACAACTTCTCACAGCTGCTGGAATTCAGTCTGGTAGATGCAATTGTGGCAGTTAACTCTTAAGGAGACACAGTACACTGGAGGTATCATTCATCCATCTGCTGAGGTTTATGGCCACCGGATGGATAAATACCTCAATAATTGGGAAGCAGTAGGAGAATTCCAAAAAATCAGAGGAACCTCTTGGGTGGACAGAAAATGCAATGGTTGAATACAAGGATTCCTAACCTTTAAATATCTGAGTCTTCGACATTATATTTCTGGTCATTACTTCTGGTCCTGTCCACTTCAGGGAAATCAATATTTTTCTTCTGGTTAGGAGGAATTGTTACTTTCCTTTAACCATTCAGTTCCAACCTGCATTTTTCTAATTTTTTTAAGGTTTATTTTATTGAGATACAGCACAAAATAAGCCCATCTGTTCCTTTGAGCCACACAGCCCATCAATCCCTGATTTAATCTAAGCCTAATCATGGGACAATTTACAATGACCAATAAACCTTACAACCGGTACACCTTTGGACTGTCGGAGGAAACTGCAACACTCGGAGGAAACCCATGCAATCATGGGGAGAATGTACAAACTCCTTTCAGGCAGCAATGGGAAATGAACCAGGCTGCCTGGTCTGTAAAGCATTGTGCTAACCACTACACTACCATGCTATTATACCCCAGGAATCAGTCTAAACTTCTGTTACATTCCTTGAAGTTCTTCACTCCCCCTTTGATCACCTGGAAAATATATATGTCAGGCTGCTGTTTATAGACTACAGCTCAGAATTCAACACCCTCATACCCTTGTAGCCCCCCTCGCCAGCCTCAGGGTCGCTCGGCTCGCTGTCGTCTAGGGAAACAGCCCTCGGCCCCGGCAAACTGGGTAATAGTTTGTGTGGATGCTGTGTGATGCACCCCACCCCGTGCAAATAACAGACAATACATCAGATACGATTAAATGATTTACAGTTTATAGATATTACTGGAACTATATAATTAAGAGAGAATAAAATATAAAAGGAGAATAAAAGGTGCCACACTTATCAAAGTTCAATCTCTTCGTGCACAAAACAGTCGGAGCTCAAGGACCTTCCTCTTCACCCTGCGGCTCCTCGGACCACCTCGACCAGTCGACTGGGACTAACGACGGTGGTCGACCAGACGCTCCACACAAGTCTGTCTCTGTCTCCTCGCTGAACACCCTCCTCAGGGTCCGACCCCGTTAGCGGACATCACAGCACCTCGTCCATCCTCTGTCTCGCTCTCCCGTCTTCTGCCCCAAAACCCTGCGCATACAGTATCTTCAAATACACCAAAACCATAACAACTATCCCAATTGGTTAATAGCACCCACTTATCACACTCTAAACCAAAACAAGCTGCTAACGCAAACTTTCTCAGCGTTTAACACAATAAAGCCGCATTCCACAGATTAACATAAAAAAGACGCCATTTTAATTAGCCTCCACAGTAACATAAAAGTCGAAACCCCTTACACTCTCATTTCTAATCACCAAGCTCTGTACCTCCTTTTGCAACTGGATCTTTGACTCCTTCATTGGGAGACCACAGTCAGTGCAGATCAGAAATAACATCTCCTCGCTGACAATCAACACTGGCGCACCTCAAGGATACATGCTTAGCCCACTGCTCTACTCTCTCTACACCCATGATTGTATGGCGAAGCAGAGCTGAAATGACATCTATAAATTTGCTGATGACTCAGCTATTGTTGTCAGAACTTTGGATGGTGATGAGGAGGTAGACAAGAGTGAGATAAATCTGCTGGTTGAGTGGTGTCGAAACAACAATCTTACACTTAACAACAGTAAGACCAAGGAATTGATTGTGGATTTCAGGAAGGGGAAGTCAAAGGAACGAACACATTAGTGCTCATCGAAGGATTAGCAGTGGAAAGAATGAGCAGTTTCAAGATCTTGGGTGTTAATGTCTCTGAAGATCTATCCCAGGCCTAACATATTGATGCTATTACAAAGAAGGCATGACAGTGGCTATATTTCATTAGGAGTTTGAGAAGACTTCTGTTGTTACCAAAGACTCTTGAAAATTTCTTACAGATATATCATGGAGAGCATTCTAACTGGTTGCATCACCATCTGGTATGAAGGGGCCACTGCAAATGATCGAAAAAAGCTGCAGAATATTGCAAACTCAACCAACTCCATTATGGGCACTAGCCTCCCCAGCATCAAATAGGCAGTACCCATCATTAAGTACCCCATCACCCAGGGCATGACTGCTTCTCGTCAAGGAGAAGGTACAAGAGCCTGAAAATATACACTCAGCATTTCAGCAACAGCTTCTTCCCCACCACCATCAGATTTCTGAATGGACGATGAACATACATACATTACCTCATTTTTTAAACTCTCTTTTTGCACTACTTATTTAATTTATTTTCATATATGTATTTCTTATTGTAACTGAGTTATTAATCACTTTTTGCAATTCACTGCTGCCACAAAATACATATTTCATGACAAATGCCAGTGATATTAAACCTGATTCTAATTCTGATCTAATTAGTAGCTGAGATGACATGTAGAAACACGGTTAAGCTGAGGCTAGTTAAATACATGAGACACATAGAGTATGATGGTAAAGATGGCCCCTGGTTTATGTGAAGCATAAATAACAGCATGGACCAACTGACCCAAATGTCCTGTTTCTGTGCAGTGAAATTTCCTGTGACCTTGCCTTTGTCCCTTGATATGAATTAGGAGTCATGACACCAATGTGCTGCGTCTGAAAGAGGCTGCACAGAGAAAGTTAAGATCATGTGACCATGATCACCTTGGAGAAGCAATATAGACACTCTTCCACAGAATCTCATATATCTTGATGACTGCTTGTGAAAACCTGAACAGTTTATACAGTATATTGTTCATCAGAAAGGTCAAGGTGGGATGCAATGTTTCAGAAGATTCTATAAGAGTGAAAACTTTGAATATGGTTATGTATTGGTCTTCTGTCCCAAGAACCCCAATCTACTCTGATTGGCTAGCAATGTCCATAAATAAACCAGCATTAACGAAGTGTTGCTCATGGTGTTAGCACTGAAGTGCATATCAGTAGCTAATGAATACACTCCAAGTTAGTTGTAGCTCACTCAGTGGTTCATGGAAAGAACCTGAGATGCCTGAATTGTCTCTGGAGGTCCCTGGTCAGGTTCCTCATGCTGGCAAAGAAGCCATTTCAACAGCAATAAATTCAATAAAGCAGCCTGATGGGCTACTAGTTGTACTGATACTATCAATAACAGTCAGAGGTTGTGTCCTTAAAAGCTTCAGTTATGGCTGGTAAGGGCAGAATAGATGCTGAAGAAGAAGTAATATAATTGGGTGTGTGTCTCTGCTGGAAATGGTTGGGCTTGTTAATGAGAACTACACACTGAAGTGTGTGGTACCTTTATCCAGAAATAATGAATAGCGTAGCTTCTCTGCATGATTTGCAGATAAGAAATTTGCTCATTTGGTTCCAGTCTAAACTTTAGTATCCTCCTCATAGCTTACTTTCTGATCCAACTTTGCATCATTAGCAAACTTCAATGTAAAATGCCCAGTCTTTTAAACTAGTTTATGAGTATCAAATGTAAAAAATGAGCCCTCAGCACTGATCCCTGAGACACTCACTTTTCCCACATGTCACTTCCTGCCAAAAATTCCCTCTCTGTTAAATTTCATTTATTCACTAAAATTTCCACACATAAACAAAAATTCGCAACGGTGTGTAAGAAATTATGTTTCATTGTTATAATTCAAATTCAAGGTTCAAAGTACAGTTATAATCAAAGTATGTATACTTTATACAACATTGACATTTGTTTCCTTACAGGCAGCCACAAATAAAAAAAAAGGAATAGAATCCCTTAAAAAAAAGACCATCAAACACGTAATGTGCAGAGACAAAACATTATGCAAACAATAAAAGCAAGCAAATAGCATTCAGAACTGATGTTTTACAAACACCAAAGCTAGGCATCATTGCAGGTGGAGTAGGTCACAACCTCAGTTCATCGCAGAGCCAAGTAAATATTGTGGAGGAGTGAGCAGAAACAAGCAGAGCCAAGCAGAAATGGTTCATCCTTGCCACTGGTACTGACACACCAGGGCTCAGTGACTGCTGGAATTGACTAAAGTCAATGATATTGCTGCACGAAGGATTGTAATGTACAAAGTTGAAAGTGCCTCAGTCTTATTTGCAGTAGTTCATCCATCACTGCAACTCAGGAGACTGCAATACAACACAGGCTGAAAAGGCTTCAAGGAAATCAAATCTCAGATTGGACAATGGTAATCTGTTACTTTGACTGGTATTCTGCAATGTAACTTGGAGAGGTATGGTTCCAAAGTCCATTTTATAATCCACACTGAAAGTTAAGTTCTACCTATCTGGTCGAACAAACTTCCTCAAATTTCCGGCGGCATGGATTTGTGAAAGGAAAATCATGTCTGACGAATCTCATAGAATTTTTTGAGGATGTAACTAGTAGAGTGGATAGGGGAGAACCTGTGGATGTGGTATATTTGGATTTTCAAAAGGCTTTTGACAAGGTCCCACACAGGAGATTAGTGTGCAAACTTAAAGCACACGGTATTGGGGGTAAGGTATTGGTGTGGGTGGAGAATTGGTTAGCAGACAGGAAGCAAAGAGTGGGAATAAACGGGACCTTTTCAGAATGGCAGGCAGTGACTAGTGGGGTACCGCAAGGCTCAGTGCTGGGACCCCAGTTGTTTACAATATATATTAATGACTTGGATGAGGGAATTAAATGCAGCATCTCCAAGTTTGCAGATGACACGAAGCTGGGGGGCAGTGTTAGCTATGAGGAGGATGCTAAGAGGATGCAGGGTGACTTGGATAGTTTAGGTGAGTGGGCAAATTCATGGCAGATGCAATTTAATGTGGATAAATGTGAAGTTATCCACTTTGGTGGCAAAAACAGGAAAACAGATTATTATCTGAATGGTGGCCGATTAGGAAAAGGGGAGGTGCAACGAGACCTGGGTGTCATTATACACCAGTCATTGAAAGTGGGCATGTAGGTACAGCAGGCGGTGAAAAAGGCGAATGGTATGCTGGCATTTATAGCAAGAGGATTCGAGTACAGGAGCAGGGAGGTACTACTGCAGTTGTACAAGGCCTTGGTGAGACCACACCTGGAGTATTGTGTGCAGTTTAGGTCCCCTAATCTGAGGAAAGACATCCTTGTCATAGAGGGAGTACACAGAAGGTTCACCAGATTGATTCCTGGGATGGCAGGACTTCCATATGATGAAAGACTGGATGAACTAGGCTTATACTCGTTGGAATTTAGAAGGTTGAGGGGGGATCTGATTGAAACGTATAAAATCCTAAAGGGATTGGACAGGATAGATGCAGGAAGATTGTTCCCAATGTTGGGAAAGTCCAGAACGAGGGGTCACAGTTTGAGGATAAAGGGGAAGCCTTTTAGGACCGAGATTAGGAAAAACTTCTTCACACAGAGAGTGGTGAATCTGTGGAATTCTCTGCCACAGGAAACAATTGAGGCCAGTTCATTGGCTATATTTAAGAGGGAGTTAGATATGGCCCTTGTGGCTAAAGGGATCAGGGGGTATGGAGGGAAGGCTGGTACAGGGTTCTGAGTTGGATAATCAGCCATGATCATACTGAATGGCGGTGCAGGCTCGAAGGGCCCCGAGATCTACATGCACCTTTCATATCTCCTTCAGGACATCCCAAATTCTTTGGAGACCTACTATATTGTGTATATAATCTTATCATGTAGAAAGCCTTTTGGTCCATCAAATTATGAAATTATGCCAAGCTCTCAGAGCATTCCCATCAATTCCATTTCTCATCTTAGTTCCTTACAACTTGCTCTCTCTCACAGACCCATCGATTCCCCTTCAGTGTTCCTATTACCTATTTACAGCAATAGATTAACCTGTCAACCAGCTCCTCTTTGGGAGGAAACTGGAGTACCTGGAGGAAAACCACATGTTTTCTCCAGCAGTGATCAGTAACTTCTTCCATTTGTAACTTCTGATTTCAATCAATCCACCTTACCATTGGCCATGTGCCCTAAATCACTGACTCCCTGATGGTTAGTCGAGCAGAACTTCATTTTTGGTTGCAAGCCTTGGATACATAATTGTAAGGGATTTCTTCTTTTATGTTGCTGCTAAGGCTAATAAAATAGCTTCTTTGTTATGTTAACTGTTGAGAAAGTGCTTCTCTCGTGCAGCTTGTTTGGGTTATAATTACTGATAAGAGAATTGTATTCATTTGTTAACCAATTGGGATAGCTGTTATTCTTTTTTGTGTGTCCGTAAGCTATTGTTTTCATGGGCTTTGGGGCAGAAGGTGTGATGAGGACAGAGAGAGGAGATGCGATGCTGTAAGCTGGCCGACGGAACGGATCCCGAGCGGGAGTCTGAGGCCCAGGGTCTTCGGCGAGGAGAGGAGATGAAGGCAGACTCATGTGGAGCGTCTGGCTGACCACCGTGGTTGATGCCAGGTGGCGGGTTGAGGAGGTCAGAGGAGATCGAATGGCGGAAAGAAGACTCCGTTAATTGAGCTCCAATTGTTGTGCACAAAGTGGTTGAACTTTGATAAGTGTGGCGCCTTTTACTTTTCCTTTTACGTTTTATCTCTATTAATTACACAGTTCCAGTAAGATCTACAAAGTGTAATCATTTAATCGCATTTTGTGTATTGTCTGTTATTTGGTGGGGTGGGGTACATCACACAGCATCCACACAAACTATTACCCAGTTTGACAGGGCCGAAGGCTGCTCCCCCTAGACGAAAGCGAGCTGAGCGAGCCTGACGTTTACCAGGGGGCTACATAATGTTAAAGAGCATGATACAACCTGCTCCAGATTTACTGATCCATGCAACTCATGCTTACCTATTGCTTTGTTTCTCCTTTCTTCGTTTGTACTACTATATACTGTAGTGGTTTGGTCTGCTTGAATGAAACAGTGATGCCCAATGTTCAGAAGCAGATTCAAACCAGCCTAATGTTGCACTTTGAATGTATGCCTTTGAATGCCTTGCAGAACATTGATCCAGAGATCCTTGCCTATGCAGTGAGAGAGATAATGCAGACAGCCTTTCTCGAGCTCTATCTCAAAGTATTGTTAGTCTTACACAGATGCATGTAACCAATCAGATATATATGGTTAGTTGCACCACAAGTTCAATTTGTTGCTGTGCTTTGAACTTTGTCTTTTTCTGGAACTGCATAAGGATATAAGACCATAAGACATAGGAGCAGAATTAGGCCATTTGGCCCATCGACTCTGCTCCGCCATTTCATCATGGCTGATCCATTTTCCCTCTCAGCCCCAATCTCCTGCCTTCTCCCATATCCCTTCATGCCCTGACTAATCAAGAATCTATCAAACTCTGCCTTAAATATATCCAATGACTTGGCCTCCACAGCCGCCTGTGGCAATGAATTCTACAGATTCGACACTGTATGGCTGAAGGAACTCCCCCTCATCTCCGCACTAAAAGGACATCCCTCTATTCTGAAGCCATGTTCTCTGGTTTTTGACACCCCCTCAATTATCCTCAATTGTCTCCTTAGCCATCAACAGAACAGCTTTAGAAACAGAACGTGACAAGTTGACTGAGGCCAGTAAAACAGAGTTCCGCTCAGGAGGATGTAAAATTCTGATTCAGCCTTTTGTTTTAAAGAGCAGGGGATCTGTCATTTTTGGCTTAACCAGTATTTATCATTTAATCAATATTCAAGCCAGAGCACTGAGATTCCACCCAAACAATTAACCATTCCTTTTTACATTAATCCTACTCTAAACCACTTTATTCTGCCACTCACCTCTTGGGATATAGTTGGAAATCTGGGCAGCTGAAAAAAAGCTTCTGGTCATGGAGAACGTGCAAACTCCACACAGAGAGCACCAGTGGTCAGGGTTAAACCTGATTTGCTGGAGCTATGAGGTATACTGTAGCTCAGCATAGGCAGGGTGATTGGGTGTTTCAAATTCAGTTTTCCAGTTTCAAGAAAGTAGCATAAATCTGTGAAAAATAGCTATTTTCAACAGCAGCACAGTACATTGCAAACATAAATTGACATTAACAAACTAACAGAAAATAACTGAGCTGAGGCCTTGATAGGTTAGGGTTGACCATGGCTGTTGCATCCTAGCTGCCTAAGTACGTGAACCAGCATAGTATGATACAGAGAGCAAGCTGTCGTCCATGCAGTAATTCCCCTCTCCATGCATCTGATGAACCCAAAGGAATGGCAGAGACCGATACAGTTTGGTACCAGCAGCTTCGCAGGAGTTGTCAGTCAGCATTGAACTCAATGTGGGACTGCCTTAGAGACTCCAGCTGCAGATTTTCCTTGGGGTTTACTCCTGAAGCTTTCTCCATGAGTGGGTATAGACATAAGGCAGCGGAGGTTTGAGACCAGAGTTTTCCTTCTCCAAGATGAGATGTCAACCACGGCCAACGAGCCGGAAGTGACAGATTTTAAGGTGCCAGTAACCTGCCTTTTCCCCTTCTCCTGTCAGCAAAAGTGGTTCTCCCGGGCTTAGTAGCTAAGCCACACGTGAAAGCCAGGAGCTGGACTTGGTTGTCAAAGGCTATTTGGGAGCATTTAATAGGCAGTGGGAACTTATCCCCACAACCACTCCAGGCTGTAACAACCTTAAGGAACTGACAGAAAATGTTCATAACTGCAAAAACAAAATAACCATAACAACATTAGTTCAAGTTGAGCAAAATATAGTCTGAGGCAGAAATTGGTTCAAGAACCCAATGGCAGTGGGGAAGAAACTCTTATTGAACATTGAGGTGTGGGTCTTCAGGCTCCTGTACCTCCTGCCTGATGGCAGCAATGAGAGAAGGGAATGGCCAATAGTGTGTGTTCTTAATGATGGATATTGTTCACCACCTTTCTTAATATCCAGCCTGTTTGGCTAGCAGGAATGAACATCATTTCCAGCTCATTCTTGGTTCTATTGCATTCTCACATGTACCAGACAACTCTACTCTACTAGATTACAATTGTGATTGCAGTGGTATTTGTCTTAGCTTCATGCAAGTTCTGCACAATACAATAGTACTTCATTTGCTCTAAGCCACTTAGGAATGTCCTGAGGGAGATGTGAATCATATTGCAAGGATGCAAGTCTTTTCCTTTTTGACAGGAAGTATTTTTAGATTTTAAAATATTTTTCAAATGAATGAATACATGCAAATGCATTCATAAGCACTGTGAAATCATTGACTGTCTGGCATTGTTAATCGGATGAATAGTCATCCGGCCTGAGAGTTCATTTTGAAATCACATATCAGAGAATGTGCAGTTCTACTTTTCTTTATGACGAATGATTCTTTACGGTCCCTATTTCACTAAATACAATAAACCCTTTTTATAAACAGCAAGATCAGCTAAAAATGTGCATTGCATCATACTTTGTAGTTAACTAATCACCCACTCACATCTATGGAGAAAACCTCAACAAGTACATTATGCATACAATCAAAAATAACTAACTGCTGGCCGGATAGTAAAAAGAAAAATGTAGTATTTGGAATCCCTACGGATCTAAGATGGATCTCCAGGCTAAAGCAAATTGTTGGTGTATCAGTAATAAAAGGTGCCTAATTATCTTATATTCTCTGCACATGTTTGCATGTCAATTATCAAGATATAAGAGGCAGGGATGTTGATGCTTGGCAGTCAAGAATTATATGAATGGGTGACAAGAAGCCTAAGCTTCCAATTGGTTTAAATGATGTTGTCTACAGGAGGGCCACACTGCCATATGAGAAATGGTAATCCTGTGATGGGGTTATTGACAGGGATGGATGAGGGAGCTGAGGCATGTGATGCAACCTCCAACAGTATCACCAACTAGAGCTTGGAATACTTGTCAATGGTGAAGGGAAGTATTGTTACAGCAGAGAAACATTGTAGCTGTTCTGCTGGATTACTGAATGGATGTTCATATACTTCAGCAGTTGGAGATGGTTTGGTTGGAGAGACAGAAAAGTGATAGATGAAATTTCACAATGAGAAATATGACATATTACATTTTGGCAGGAAGAATAAAGAAGCAATTTGATATAAAAATACATCTCTAAAAGTGCCATAAAATTTGAGAGATCTAAGGGTTTTGAGTTGTTCAAAAATGGCAAAGTAGGTTGAGAAAGTGAATTCATTTTTAACTTCTGTGAAACTTGCTGGGAACCTTGATCCAACCAAGCATTGGACTATTGATTTTTACAGGGAATTTGAGATTTTCCATCATTTACTGGAATTCAAAATTATGACAATAGTAATAAAATGATAGCATCTCTAAAAGTATTGGTTTGAGAATATCTGAGAGCGCTGGGAACTAGATACACAAGTACAATGCATTTATATAGTGTCTTTGGTGTCCCAACTGCTTGAAGCCAATGATATATCTTAATATGCTTTCAAATTGCAGATTGGATAGAAGAGAAATTAAATTAGACAGGAGTTAGGGTGAGGAGAGAAGACTCTTGTACGTTAATTTGTTTGACTTCGTGTGATTGGGCATTCCACTAATTCTTCATATTGAACAACACATGATTGAAATTCTTATTGACTTCCTCTGCAGATGGTTTAATAGTTCAATGTTTTCATTTAATATTAGAGAATGTGTACCATGTACAACCTGAAATTCTTACTCTTCACGGTCATCCAGAAAACAGAAGAGAACCCCAAAGAATGAACGGCAGAAAAAAAAAGTTAGAATCCCAAATTTCCTGCCGGCCCCGACGCTAGCAGGCATAAACTTCAGATTGCGGCTACTGCCATTGATCTCGCCGGCTCCAACACCTCAGGGCATATTCAAAACACAGACTCCAGCAACGACCATGGACACCTTCACAGCGATTGCGCAACCACCAACTGCGACGCCAGCCTTGAACTCCAGGCCGGGTCTTTATGTGCTGCTGTTGTGACTCCCGTCTCCCCTTCCCCCACCAATACTCTGCAACCCCGTCTCCTTCAGATCCCATCGTCAGCTCCTGGGTCCTCAGAGGCTCCATCTTCCTCTCACCCCAACCCTCCCCTCTCCATTGACACCCCCAGCCTCCCCCCTCCCCCCTCTGATCCCAGCTCTCAAGATTCCAGCCCCGTCTTCCTCAGATCCCACCGTCAACTCCTGGGCCCTCGGAGGCTCCATCTTCCTCTCACCCCAACCCTCCCCTCTCCATTGACACCCCCAGCCTCCCCCCTCCCCCCTCTGATCCCAGCTCTCATCCGTGCTGGGTCTTTACCATCCCCTTCGACCTTCAACTGTCGGAGGCAGAACGCTCGGTCCTCAGTAAGGGCCTCACCTTTCTCCCCCTTCGCCCACACCTCAGCGAGTTCCGTGTTCGCCACGATGCGGAACTTTTTTTCCGCCGTCTCCGTCTCCGAGCCTACTTTTTCGGCAAGGACTCTTCCACCCCCACCGATGACCCCTTCTCCCGTCTTCAACCCTCCTCTTCTTCATGGACACCCCGCTCTGGTCTTCTGCCTGCTCTGGATCTCTTTATCACTAACTGCCGACAGGACATCAACCGTCTCGACTTCACCGCACCTTGTCCCCATTCCAACCTCACTCCTTCGGAACGCTCTGCTCTCCACTCCCTCCGCACTAATCCTAACCTTATTATTAAACCTGCCGATAAGGGGGGTGCTGTTGTAGTCTGGCGTACTGACCTCTACCTTGCCGAGGCACAGCGACAACTCGCGGATACCTCCTCTTATTTACCTCTCAATCGTGACCCCACTAAGGAGCACCAGGCCATTGTCTCCCACACCATCACCGACTTTATCCGCTCAGGGGATCTCCCATCCACTGCTACCAACCTTATAGTTCCCACACCCCGCACTTCCCATTTCTACCTCCTACCCAAGATCCACAAACCTGCCTGTCCTGGCCGACCTATTGTCTCAGCCTGCTCCTGCCCCACCGAACTCATTTCTGCATACCTCGGCACTGTTTTATCACCCCCTTGTTCAATCCCTTCCGACCTATGTTCGTGACACTTCTCACGCTCTTAAACTTTTCGATGATTTTAAGTTCCCTGGCCCCCACCGCTTTATTTTCACCATGGATGTCCAGTCCTTATATACTTCCATCCCCAATCAGGAAGGTCTCAAAGCTCTACGCTTCTTTTTGGATTCCAGACCTAATCAGTTCCCCTCTACCACCACTCTGCTCCGTCTAGCGGAATTAGTCCTTACTCTTAATAATTTCTCCTTTGGCTCCTCCCACTTCCTCCAAACTAAAGGTGTAGCTATGGGCACCCGTATGGGTCCTAGCTATGCCTGCCTTTTTGTTGGGTTTGTGGAACAATCTATGTTCCGTGCCTATTCTGGTATCTGTCCCCCACTTTTCCTTCGCTACATCGACGACTGCATTGGCGCTGCTTCCTGCACGCATGCAGAACTCGTTGACTTTATTAACTTTGCCTCCAACTTTCACCCTGCCCTCAAGTTTACCTGGTCCATTTCCAACACCTCCCTCCCCTTTCTAGATCTTTCTGTCTCTGTCTCTGGAGACAGCTTATCCACTGATGTCTACTATAAGCCTACGGACTCTCACAGCTATCTGGACTATTCCTCTTCTCACCCTGTCTCTTGCAAAAACACCATCCCCTTCTCGCAAGTCCCCCGTCTCCGCCGCATCTGCTGTCAGGATGAGGTTTTTCATTCTAGGACGAGGGAGATGTCTTCCTTTTTTAAAGAAAGGGGCTTCCCTTCCTCCACTATCAACTCTGCTCTTAAACGCATCTCCCCCATTTCATGTACATCTGCTCTCACTCCATCCTCCTGCCACCCCACTAGGAATAGGGTTCCCCTGGTCCTCACCTACCACCCCACCAGCCTGCGGGTCCAACATATTATTCTCTGTAACTTCCGCCACCTCCAACGGGATCCCACCACTAAGCACATCTTTCCCTCCCCCCCTCTCTCTGCATTCCGCAGGGATCACTCCCTACACAACTCCCTTGTCCATTCGTACCCCCCATCCCTCCCCACTGATCTCCCTCCTGGCACTTATCCGTGTAAGCGGAACAAGTGCTACACATGCCCTTACACTTCCTCCCTTACCACCATTCAGGGCCCCAAACAGTCCTTCCAGGTGAGGCAACACTTCACCTGTGAGTTTACTGGGGTGATATACTGCGTCCGGTGCTCCTGATGTGGCCTTTTATATATTGGCGAGACCCGACGCAGACTGGGAGACTGCTTTGCTGAACATCTACGCTCTGTCCGCCAGAGAAAGCAGGATCTCCCAGTGGCCACACATTTTAATTCCACATCCCATTCCCATTCTGACATGTCTATCCACGGCCTCCTCTACTGTAAAGATGAAGCCACACTCAGGTTGGAGGAACAACACCTTATATTCCATCTGGGTAGCCTCCAACCTGATGGCATGAACATCGACTTCTCTAACTTCTGCTAAGGCCCCACCTCCCCCTCGTACCCCATCTGTTACTTATTTTTATGCACACATTCTCTCTCTCACTCTCCTTTTTCTCCTTCTGTCCCTCTGAATATACCTCTTGCCCGTCCTCTGGGTTCCCCCCCCCTTGTCTTTCTTCCCGGACCTCCTGTCCCATGATCCTCTCGTATCCCCTTTTGCCTATCACCTGTCCAGCTCTTGGCTCTATCCCTCCCCCTCCTGTCTTCTCCTATCATTTTGGATCTCCCCCTCCCCCTCCAACTTTCAAATCCCTTACTCATTCTTCCTTCAGTTAGTGCTGACGAAGGGTCTCGGCCTGAAACGTCGACTGCACCTTTTCCTACAGATGCTGCTTGGCCTGCTGCGTTCACCAGCAACTTTGATGTGTGTTGCTTGAATTTCCAGCACCTGCAGATTTCCTGTTGTTTTAGAATCCCAAAGACTCCTCTCCCCCTTCCCTTGCACAAGCAGCAGCAAAGCAACATCCTCCCCCCCACCCCCCACTTCCCCACCCATTTCACCAGGAAGCAACTGCGTCCACCACCCACCAAGCAAGCAACAGCAAAGCCCCTAATGATTCAGTAGCCTTTTCAGATGTGGTATATGTAGTCCTGAATGTTTTATGATGTGATGCATTTACCAACCTGCTCTATTGGCCACTTGGAATACCAAATGTTAGTGAAAATTGTAGTGTTTTTACAGGTACTTAAGTTGATTTCACTTTAAATGCATGTGGGTCAAAGCAAACGAAGCCATAATGAACTATTTAGCCCAGTGATTCTGAGCTAGGGTCTATGTTCTACTCCTCCAGCCTTTCATTCAAGCCCACTATTATAAATATTATTCTTCGTCAAATGCTTATCTTCTTTCTATTTAAAATAATCAAGACCATTGAATCAGCTGCTTCCTATGATGCCAAATATTGGATTCACTGTTGCCTGTCTTATAGAGTAATAGTATATATTCTTCCAACAACAATAGCATTGGCGAGGAATGTAAACAATGGTGTAAATAGCTGTACATTTTTACAAGGATAGTTCCTCCTGTACATCACAGGATAATAGAAAAGTTTGGCTAAAAGAGTCAACAAATGAGAGAAGCTTGCAGGTAGCAGAAGAGAGTTTGTTTATTATGTGCCATGTCATATGACATGGGCGATCACGATTGTTCTTAGCAAATTTTTCTACAGAAAGCTTTTTCCATTGCTTTCTTCTGAGCAGTGTCTTTACAAGATGGGCGACCCCAGCCATTGTCAATGCTCTTCAGAGTTTACCTGCCTGGCATCAGTGGTCGCATAACCTGGATTTGTGATATGCACCAGCTACTCATACAACCATCTACCATCCGTTCTCATGGCTTCATGTGACCCTGTTTGGGAGGGTTGCGGTGGGCTGGGGGGAAACTAAACAGGTGCTACACCTTGCCAAAGTTGACTTGCAGGTTAGCTACACTTTCTTTGGAGGAGACGTATCTCTATCCCACCACCCAAGAAGAAAGCCACAAATGTAGAGACTGCTCCACTTGCTGTACTTTGGGAGATGGGATTAATCAAAAATCCTTACCATTTATGGTGTATTATGTTCTAGCTGCTTCCTCTAACTTCTTCAGTCCTTCAGTTACCTGACTGAATAAGAATTGGGGATCTTCACCAGCTTTGTGCTCACTTGGGTCTTGCCCTGCTCCCATTCAAAATAACTCAACAACGTTATGGCATTTTGAAGCAAAACACCTCAGAAAGCATGCTCATCAATTGCCTCTGCAATGAATTGTGGGAATTCAAAACCTGCTAACAACAGGAATTCTGCAGATGCTGGAAATTCAAGCAACACACATCAAAGTTGCTGGTGAACGCAGCAGGTCAGGCAGCATCTCTAGGAAGAGGTGCAGTCGACATTTCAGGCCGAGACCCTTCGTCAAAAACTGCTGACTGGTTCCTTGTTGACAAGATTGATTGCATATCTTGTTGGATCACTGCCTTGGAAAGGTGGTCAGATTGGAGAAGCAGCCACATGCATGAATGTGACTCTGCCATAAAGAGGTGGAGTAAAATGCATTCTAGTTATTCAGGGGGAAGGGAAGGGTACAGTGACTTCGTGCTCTGAAGACAGCATCCGATGAGCATGTGTTTATGAGGACAACTGGTGAACAGTTACTAGAGGTGAAGAAAATAGAGAGACAAAGAAAAACAATGGACTGTATTTTCATCTGTACTCCTGGACAGGATATTCCACAGGAGCATAACAACAGAACAAAATTACAATTTCCTGAAAGCAGATATTATCATAATGCACAAGAGGAGGCTAATTGGCCTGCCATCTCTATGACAGTTCTTTGAAAAAGCTGTAACTTGCTGGTCTTTCTATATGGTTCAACAGGGAGGAGAACACCAAATGGATATCTGACACCAAGTCTCACCTTTGCTTATATCCAGGCATGGCCTTTAAAGCAGGGAACATACTGATCCCAGAATGACACTGCTTGAGTGAGATCAGTGTATATCTAACGTGACACTAAAATTGGAGGTAAAATGTTCTTTATCTTGATTTTACAATTTAATGAAGTACTTACAAGTCAGAAATTGAACAGTAGACCATAGCTTAATTTGGTGAATGTGATCCTCATAAGCCACATCTCATCCCTTCAGGATACCCCCCATGCCTTCCTTTCATTTGTTTATCTTTTTTGGGGGAAAAGTTTTAAAATTTTCAACCTCAACTACTCTAAGAAGTGTAATGTGAATTATCTTTCCAAGTTTCATTTGAGTTGTTATTTGTGAATTGGACTAATATGGTGATGAAGGTGTTGATGTAAATAAGAATGAAGTAATTGCATCCTTTGCTCAAGTAGGCTTTCTAGAACCCAGAACATACAGCATTACAGCAGAGCACAGGCCCTTTGGCCCAGCATATTAAGGGCAAGACCCTTAATAGTATTGATGAGTAGAGGGATCTTGACAACCAAGTTCATAGCTCCCTGAAAGTGGGAAAATGAATTGGTTAAGAAGCCATATTGCATGCTTGCCTTTATTAGTTGAAGCACTGAGTTAAAAATTCAGGAGTCATGTTACAGTTTTTTGAAAGTCTAGTTAGGACACATCAGGAATATTGCATACAGTTTTGGTCACCCCATTATAGGAAGGATGTCAAGACTTTGGAGAGGGTACAGAAGAGGTTTACCAGGATGCTGCCTGGTTTAGAGGGCATGTTGTATAATGAGAGGTTGGACAAACTTGGATTGTATTAGAGTGGCAGAGACTCGGGAGATCTGATGGAGGTTTATAAGGTTATGAGCGGCATAGATGGAGGAGACATGAAGTATCTTTATCCCCAAATTGGAAATCTCTAATACAGAGGATATGCATTTAAAGTAACAGAGAGTAATTTCAAAGGAGATGTGAGGGGCAATTTTTACACAATGAGTGGTGGGTGTCTGGAATGTGGTGCCTGGGTGGTAGTAGAGGCAGGTGTATTAGAGCCGTTGAAGAGATATTTAGGTAGACACATGATTGTGAGGAAATGGAATGATATGGACATTGCGTAAGCAGAAGAGATTAGTTTACTTGGCCATTTGATTAATGACTTAATTGGTTCAGCACAACATTGTGGGTTGAAGGGCCTGTTCCTGTGCTGTACCGTTCTATGTTTGATATTATAACCTACTCCAAGATTAATCTGACACTTCCCACCCATATAGCTCTCCATTTTCATACATGTGCCTATCTAAACGTCTCTTAAATAGCCTTAATGTATCTCCCTCTACCACTACCCCTGGCAATATGTTCCAACAGCATCCTGAGATCAAATCCTCAGGACAGTAGTGTCCATAACACTCATTGATTCCATTGTTTGCAGATATCAAAATAGCAAAATTAAAGAATAATCAGAAATTGAAAGTAAGAGTTAGTCTGGTACATACAGGAGTTAATTCTTCTCAGGTGGGCAGTGTTTTAAATGGGTAAGTGAAGTTTAGTCAAGCTATTGATCAGGATTGATGAGATTTAAATACAGATTGATTGACAGGAATTTCCGGGGTTGAACCTTCATCTCAGCTATAGAGGAGATCAGAGGAACCTCTGGGTTATCAGTCAGTGTCTCTAGTCCACATGCCTGTACACTGGGAAGGATTCTGTGCTCCAATGTCAACTTTAAATGTGCACCATCATGGATAAAGGAAGGGGTTTTGTTGATGTAGAAATCTAGTCATCATCTTTAGAAGTTTTAAGGGGAAGGACTTCAGAGTCTTTAACCAGAACAGTATCATTTGCTATCTTTTTATTGTGGAGTACAGAGAGTGCGGTCTTAAAACAATTACAATGAACGGACAGATTGATGAGTTACCATTATTTGAGGAGACTAACTTCAGTGAATCTTTGAAATAAAGTATTCTGTGGTGGTGTTTCTACCACAGATAAGCTTCCTCCCTCTTCTTTTCCTCTCAATCTCTTAATAAATCCTTCAAATCCTTTCACCGTCAGGTTCTTCTTCAGCTTCCCCTTCGCTTTATCTTTCCATCAGCCATCTCATGGCAGCAGGTATAAAATCACTTGATATATTACCTAATTACCTAACTACAGTTAAGGGATTGCCTCGTCTGATCTGATTTCAAGAGGCAATATCTTCCTTGCATATATTGCGACACAGTGTCCCACAGCTCCAGTGACGTCAGTTCAATCCTGACCTCCAGTTCTGCCTGTGTGGACTTTGTGCATCACCCTGCAACCAGGTGGGTTTCCTCAGTTTTACCCCACATCCCAAAGGTGTGCAAGTCGGTAATTTAATCGTCTGTTGTGAATTGTTCCCCTTGTACAGATGCATCGGTTGAATCTGTAGGTGGAGAGCTGACAAGAAAGTGGGGAAAATATTTCTCAGGAGAGTTCAGTTGCTCTGTGAATCAGCAAAGATTCAAATAGCTGAATATCAATGGCATAGGGAAATCTAGTAATCCTGATAATGTAAGATTTATGTCCACTTTTCCACTGAGGTTGGGTGGTACTAGTTGGGTTAAGCGTGAAAGGTAAAAGGTTTAAGGGGAACGTAACCTTCTTCACTCAGAGGGTCATGAGTGTGGAATGAGCTGCCAGCAGAAGTGGTGCACGTGAAGGTCAATTTTAATGTTTAAGAAAAGTTTCCACAGGTACATTGATGAAAGGGATATGGACAGATATGGTGCTGCTGCAGGCTGATGGGAGTAGGCAGCTTAAATGATTCAGCATGGACTAGATGGGCCAAAGGGCCTGTTTCTATAATGTACTCTTCTATGACTCTATGACTAACGGGCCACGTCTCAAGCTTGTTTCGTTGAAAAAGGCAACTCAGCTTTACCAGTCTTTGCTGCTGCATTCTGTCATCATTTTCTCTGAGTTAACATTTCTCTGCTTATGATCTATATTCAATTTAAATCTTTAATACCCTCCTCAGCTTTAACTACTTCCCAAGTATTGCATCAACAGCAGTGTTTCAAGCTGCATCCCAATCATTAGTGTATGGAAAAAGATGCAGTGGTCTTAGTATGATGTAGTGTGGCATTGAACTTCATTCCAGCTGGAAATATAACTGGCTGCCTCAGTGTCTGTCATGAAGCCAATCTTGTACTGCACTGCCACTCTCCCTATAGGATTCACATTGTCCAATGTTTATTATGCAGTACTCGATCAAGCACATTTTGAAAGTTCACAGAAACACTGGCAACCACATTGAATTCAGCATCCTTTGTGTAACTTCAACAAACGTAATCAATTTAATCAAACTCAATTTGCATTTGACAAGCCCATATTGGCTTTGATTTAGGTAAGTTTATATTTCCATACTGGGCTGAATTTTAATGCAGTGACATTCTGACAGAACAGAGGTCCAGTCAAATTCAGAAATCATTCTCTCACATCCTCATCTATCTACTCACCACTGAAATATAGTGCCTTTCCGATAAACATCTTCAATAAATTATTTCCATCTATTGGTTGAATATTTGCAATCTCAGTCAGGTTTCTCCTTCTTACCTGAGGTTGACTAAATAAATGCTGCATTCTTTTGAAAAAAATATGTTAAAGAATGGTTCATGGCTCTGCCTGGGCTTTTGAGTTGATGGGAAATTCTCCACAGTAGCAGGCCAGAAAGGCCAAGATTTATCCAGCTGGTCTGCCCAATTTTTTTTCTTTATTCCCATCAATCAAAAAAATTATTTGGTCCTTATCATGTGGGAGATTGTTTTGACAAAATGGCTATCAACAGAGATATGATAGAAGTGTTCCCTGTGAGTGAGAAGCATAGACAGGAAAGACAGTTAAAATCTTTTTCCCAGGGTAGAAATGTCACATACTGGAAACTTGGGTTTAAGGTGAGGGAGGACATGTAAAAGACATGCGCAGGGCACATTTTTAATTTACAGAGTGATAGGTGCCTAGAATAGGCTGTCATGGGGAGTGATAGAGACAGATATGATGTTTAGCAGGCTGTTAGATAGACACATAAAGTTGCAGGGGATGGAGGGCTATTGATAATGTACAGGCAGATTAATTCAACATCATGTACCAAAAGGCCTGTTCCTAAGCTGTACTCTTCTATATTCGGTATATCATATACTTGCTGATGATATAAAGCTAGGTGGCAGTGTGAGCTATGAGAATGATTCAGAGTTCCTTCAGGGGAATGCACTCTATGTTAGGCTAAGTAAATGGACAAGGCATGGCAGATGGAATATAATGAGTGAAAATGTGAGGTTATCCACTTTGGTAGAAAATAAAACAGAAAGACAAATTATTTTTTAAATGATGACTGGCAGTGGATGTTACTCTGAGGGAGCTGGATGTCATTGAATATGAATTAACTGAAAATTAACATGAAATTTTGGCAAGCCATCAGGAAGGCAAATGATATGTTGACTTTGGGGCCAAGAGTAGAAGCATTTTGCTCCAACTATATAGAATTCCATTGAGAACAGATCTGGAATATTATGTACAGATCTGGTTTTCCACCCTCAGGAAGGATACACTTGCAATAAAAAGAATGCAGCAAAGTTATGTCAGATTGATTCCTAACTGGTAGGTTGTTTATTGAGGACTGATTAAACGGATTGGGCAATGCCAGCAGATCTCACTGAAATACACACAATTCTTTAAGGCTTGAGTGGATAGCAGACAAATTGATATTTCTTTTGGCTGTGATAATGAGCACTTGAGCTCATAACCACAAAGAGAAGAGTTAACCAATCAGTGCAGAGAAGAGGAAAAAAACTCTTCATCCAGGGGGTGATGAATATTCAGAATTTTCTATCCAAAAGAAGTCTGGTAGGAAAGGCACTATATTTCAGTGGTGAGCAGATAAATGAGGATGTGAGAAAATGATTTCTGAACTTGACTGGACCCCTGTTCTGCCAGAATGTCACTGGTCTGTTAAAGTTAGTGAACTCGTGACCAGTACTGCAGGTTCCCGTTCTTATTCCAACATATCGGTCCATGCCCAACACTTTAATTTCAATTCCCATTCCCGTTCCAACATGTTGGTCCATGTCCAACATTTTAATTCTGATGCCCATTTCATGGTCTCCATGACCTCCTCTTGTGTTACCATGAACTCACCCTCAGGATGGAGGGGATCCATCTGGGTAGGCTCCAATCTGATGGCATTAATATTGATTTTTCTATCTGGCTGAAAATAATTCTCCCCTTCTCCTCTTCTTCTACTCCCCACTCTGATTTCTTACCTCTTCTCACCCGCCTATCACCTCCCCCTGGTGCCCATCGGCCTTTCTCTTCTCCTATGATCCACTCTCCTCTCCTATCAGGTTCCTTCATCTCCAGCCCTTGACCTTTCCCACCTACCTGGCTTCACCCATCACCTTCTAGCAATCCTTCTTCCCCTCTCCCACCTTTTTATTTTGGCATCTTCCCCTTCCTGTCCAGTCCTGAAGAAGGGTCTCAGCCTGAAATGCCAACTGTTTGTTCATTTCCACAGATGTTGCCTGACTTTCTGTGTTCCTCCAGCATTTTGTGTGTGCTGATGTGAGAAACTTGCCCATCCCATAAAAATTAAATAGATTCGATTAAAGAGTTTGTGATTCTCAATGATACCCTATCTGCATCAACAACCAGTATTTTGCACAGTTTGCATCAAAGTTAATCTACCCCTCAGTTTTAAATGTATGAATGACAGGAATTTAACAGAAAGGTTGCCTGCCAAAACCGGTTAGTGAAATAAATACAAATTCATTTTATTTCCAACAATTATTCCATATAATTTTAACTTGACTCTCCAGGTAGAAAACAGACTAGGATTAATTGCAATCACTCTCTATTGTTTTACCAGGCTTAGTCCTTGGTTTGCATTTTCAAGAATGAGATCATGGATAGAATCAGTGCTAAAAGTGGTCATTATGGCAAGTATATACATAGAGAGAGAAACGTGCTTCTGGCATTGCTGCTCTGATGAGAACCTTGCTGCTAAGTCTTGCCTTCCCCTTGCTGTGCAGAGATATGCTGGGGATCTGTTTGTGGGTCAGTCTCCTTACTGGTTTGTGTGGCAATGAAACAGCCAAGTTGAACTCAGCACAGTGAGGCTCGGTGTAGAGAGAGCAACAAAGGCAATATGCTGTGCAACACACACAAGATGCTGGAGGAACTCAGCAGGCCAGGCAGCATCTATGAAAATGAATAGATAGATGATGTTCCGGGCCCAGGCCATTCTTCGGGTCCACACCTGCTGAGTTTCTCAAGCAGTTTATGTGTGTTGCTTTGGATTTCCAGCATCTGCAGACTGTTTCATATTTATTATACAGGCTTCCTTGTATTCCTTGGCTAGGGCATAGAATGTATGGTGTCATGGTGCACATTAACAACAATGACATGGGTAGAGAGGGGGAAGATGTCTTGCACAATGAGTATAGGGAATTAGGGAAGTAGCTGAAAAGCAGGATCTCCAAGATGGGAATCTCTAGATTACTCCCAGTACCACATGCTAGAAAGGGAAAGAATAGGTTGATAATATAGATGAATGAGTGGCTGAGGAAGTGGTGCAGGGACAAGGTTTCAGAATTCTGGATCATTGTGATCTCCTCAGGGGAAGCACTGTGTCTGCCTTTGTGGAGTGGTGTTGGGCAAATAGGATGGACAGAGCGGCTACTCAGTGCTGACTTCTGGCTGTGTATCTATGAGCAGCCTCCAGGGCTAAGGTTGTCATAACAAATTAGTTCCTGTGAACAGTGCTGATAGGGAAAGCATTGTATCTGGAGCATTCCTGATTCAGATGGAAGTATTTTCCCACAGCACAAAGGCCTGACAAAAGCCAAACTAAAACCTTGTCTTGATTATGAAAGTATTCAACACACAAAGAGAGAAAATGAATTCACAAGCTGCACAGGCTGTCTTTGTAATAAGCAATGAGTTACAGTCATAAGAAACTGACTGTAAACAGTTTTAGTATCCCATTATCAAATGCCAAAAAATCCTCCAGCAAAACATTTATATTTGCTTATTATCTTATGAAAGGCAATTAAAAAAATAAAGCTGAGGTGCGTAAAAAAATGTTAAGTATGTATGAAAGTCATTTTGTTTTTCCTAAATAACTGGCACCCATTGATTTGCTAGTGGGCTCATTTGTTGAGATTTTACATGTGGCTATTCGTATGGGATACATAACAGTTCAGGACCAATTTTAAAAATATTAAATTAAAATATCTATGGAACCCTGACAATATGAAATTCTCTGTTGATCAACTCCAGCATCATTTTAATGACTAAATTTTAAAGTTCTCTTTCTTTAAAAGTAGAGATTCGGGATATCATTCTTCATTTATTTTTGCCCCTGCTTTTCCTCTGCCATGAATAAAATTTCCACTAAAATTATATCAACCAGCTAGAACAGACTTTCCTATTCTTGATTTTATTTGTAAAAGATTTGTATTTCCATTTATGAGGTGCTTCCACTGGTAATTACTGATTTTATACTTCTTTTATGAAATGCAATATGGAAGAAAAATATGTCACAAAGTTTCTTTTTTTAGAATTAATATCTACATGTCGCTGTGGGAAGATTTACAGATTCTAAAACTCAGCTGGAACAGCTACCTAAACAATAAGGCTACAAGGACAGATCAGGTCAGAGGCTAGGTATCCTATCACATGTGACTCTCTCCTGACTCCTTTCAAGTTGCTGGTTAAGTGAGATGGAACTTTTTTTTGTTTCTGTGAGCGCAGCTTCAACATTACTGAAACCTGACATCATCCAGAACAAAGCAACTCTCAGAAGCCTAAACATTCCCTTTTTCCAGCACCTGAAATCGTGGCTGTGGTATATACCATCTATAAATGTACTCCAACAATTTGCCAAGCTTTCTTTAAAAGCACTTTCAAAATCCTAATCTCTACTGCCTAGACATCAAAGGCCAGCAAGTGCATGGGAACACCACCAGCTGCAGGTTCTCCTCCAGTGACTTGGATCTATATAGCTCGCTCCTCATCACTGAGTGAGAAGTCTTGAACCTCACCAGCTCTGTGGGAGTCTGAAATGTAGCAGTTCACCACACGCTACATCCACAAAGCTAACAGCATTGTGAAGGACCCCACCCACCCCTCATACAAATTCTTCTCTTTCCTGCCATCTGGCAAAAGGTAACGAAGCATTCGGGCTCCCACAACCAGACTGTGCCACAGTTTCTTCCCCCAAGCCGTTAGACTCCTCAATTCCCAGAGTCTAGTCTGACACCAACACACACACTCAACTGAACACCACTCCACTCCCTTTGCAATTTTTGCTCATTTCTTTCTCAATTCCTGCTAAAACATTGTGTACATTGTTTACATTTATATTTACATCATTTATTATTATATTGTAATTTGTCCTTTACTGTGCCTATCGTCTTATTTATTAATTATTGTACTGTCTTGCATGGTTTTGTGCACTTTATATAGTCCTGTGTAGGTCTGAAGTCTAATGTAGTTTTGTGTTGTTTCAGGTAGTCTAGTGTATTTTTGTGTTCTTTCATGTAGCACCATGGTTCTGGAGGAATGTTGTTTTGTTTTTACTGTGTACTGTACCAGCAGCTATGGTTGAAATGACAATAAAAGTGACTTAACTTGACTTGAACATACTACTTCATCTTAACCTTCTGTACTGGGAAGGACCAATAAATGTTAGGCTTCCAATTCTTGTATACAGTGAGTTAATCTTTTTTAAAAAGTTATACATGTTTCCTTACAGAAGCTTTGAGTTCTAAAATTGTTGCTAGTGGGGATTTGTTAAGAGGAATTGAGACAAATCCCAAGAGTAAATGTATGTGGTGCCGAAATGTTTTTGCCTAGACATTCCAGATATTTACTTTAAAATCTTATTGCATTTAAATGACAGACACAGTGGAAGAAACCTTATGATTTGAAATAAACTGGATCAGTAATGCTCAACATCCATTGAGTTTTATGAGGCACATTGAACTTTTCTGATAGGAATTGACCTTTAGGTTTTTCCTTTTATTGATAACACACTGTTTCCATTGCTTGTTTCAACATCATTCTGGTTTCAACTATTTGTTCACGCTTCTTTTGAACCAGGAACTCAAGGTGCAAATCATAAAGATGAAAGAAAGACTTAAGTTTATACATTGCCTTTGATAAATTCAGGCTGCCCTACAACAATCAGGAAATCCAAAAAATTCTTTTTAAGATTTAGCCACTATTGTAACATAGTAAACATTGCTGAAAAATTTGACCAACAGGCTACCACTTACCACTTAACCACTCTGAGTGTTATATCTCAATGCAGGGAGTATATGAAATAATGTGGATGATATTGGTACACTACTACAGATAGTCAAGTATGGTGTTGTAACCATCACTGAAGAATGGCTGAAGGATGGTTGTAGTTAGGAGCTGAATGTCCAAGGGTACCTGTTGTACCGGAGGGATTGGAGGATTGGCAGAAAGGGTGGCATGGCTCTGCTGGTAAAGAATGACATCAAGTCAGTAGAATAATATGATATAGGGATTGGAAGATGTTGAATCCTTGTGGCAGTTATCTCTAAGCTTCCCGACAGTAACTGGGATGTGGACTACAGATTACAACAGGAAATAGAAAAGGCATGTCAAAAGGACACTATTATGAAAGTCATGGGGGATTTCAACATGCAGGTCAATTGAGAAAATCAGGTTAGAAATGGACCTCAAGTGAGTGAGTTTGTTGAATGCCTATGAGATGGCTTTTTAGAGCAGTTTGTCATCAAAACTACTAGGATATCAGGTATACTGGATTCGGTGTTATGTAATGAACCAGAGGTGATTAGGGAGTTTAAGGTTTGAAAAAAACCCTTAGGAGGCAGTGATCACAATATGACTGAGTTCAACTTGAAATTCAATAAGGAGAAAGTAAAGTCTGATGTAGCAGTATTTCAGTGGAGTAAAGGAAATTACAGTAGTATGAGAGAGGAGTTGGCCAAAATAAAGTGGAAGGAGATGCTGACAGCAGAGCAGCAATGGCATGATTTTCAAGGGGAAATGTGGAAGGTGCTGGTTGGATGTATTACAAAAACAAAGAAATATTCAAATGACAAAATAGTACAACCATGGCTGACAAGAGAAGTCGAAGCTAATGTACGTTTGAAAAAGCAAAAGAGGGGGCATACAACAAAGCAAAAAGTTAGTGGGAAGACAGAGGATTGGGAAGCTTAAGTTTACAGAGAGCAACTAAAAGAATCTTTAGGAGAGAAAAGATGACATATGAAATCAAGCTAGCAAACAATATCAAAGTGGATAGTAAAAGCTTTTTCAAGTATGTAAAAAATAAAACGGAGATGAAAGTGGATATAGGACCACTAGAAAATGAGGCCAGAGAAATAATAATGGAGGCCAAGGAGATGGCAGATGAACTAAATGAGTATTTTTCATCAGTCTTCACAGTGGAAGACACTAGCAGTGTGCTAGATGTTGAAGGGTGTGAGGGAAAAGAAGTGAGTGCAGTTACTATAACAAGGGAAAAGGTGCTCAAAAAGGTGAAAGACCTAAGGGTACATAAGTAACCCAAGCCAGATAAACTGCAAACTAAGGTTCTGAAAGAGGTAGCGGTAGAGATTGTGGAGGCATTAGTAATGATCTTTCAAATATCATTGGACCCTGATATTCTGCCGGAGGACTGGAAAATTGCAAATGTCATTTCAGTCTTTAAGAAAGGAGAAAGGCAGCAGAATAGAAAGAATAGATCAGTTAGCCTGACCTCAGTGTTGGAGTTGAAAGGTGTTGAAGTCAATTGTTAAGGATGGGGTTATAGATACTTGGTGACACAGGACCAGATAGTACAAAGTCACCATGGTTTCCTTAAGAGAAAATCCTTGCCTGATGAACCTGTTGGAATTTCTTGAGGAGATTACATGTCAGATGGATGAAGGAGATGCAATTGATGTCGTATATTTGGACTTTCAGAAAGCTTTTGTCAAGATGCCACACATGAGGCTGCTTACCAAGTTATGAGCCCATTGCATTTCAGGAAAGTCACTTGCATGGTAAGAGCATTGGCTGATTGGTAGAAAGCAGCGAGTCTGCATAAAATAATTCTGTTCTGGTTGGCTGCCAGTGACTAGTAGTGTTCTGCAAAGGTCGGTGTTGGGACCATTTCTTTTTATGCTGTATATAAATGATTTAAATGATGAAATAGATGGCTTTGTTGCCAAGTTTGCAGATCATATGAAGATTGGTGTAGGGGCAAGTAGCGTTGAGGACTTAGACAGATTAGGAGAATGGGCAAGAAAGTGGAAAATGAAATACAATGTTGGAAAATGCATGGTCATGCACTTTGGTAGTAGAAATAAATGTGCTGACTATTTTCTAAGCAGTGAGAAAATCCAAAAATCTGAGATGCAAAGGGACTTGGAAGTCCTTGTGCAGTACATTCTAAAGGTTGAGTTACAGGTAAAGTCAGTGGTGAGGAAGGCAAGTGCAACGTTAGCATTCATTTCATGAGGTCTAGCATACAAGAGCAGGTACTGGTGAGGCCTCACCTTCAGTATTATGAACAGTTTTGGGCTCCTCATCTAAGAAGAGATATGCTGGCATTGGAGGGCTTTCAGAGGAGGGTCAAATGGATGATTCCAGGAATGAAAGGGTTATACGAGGAATGCTTCATAGCCCTGGGTCTGTACTCACTGGAATTTAGAACGATCAGGGGGCATCTCATTGAAACCTTTTGAATGTTGAAAGGCCTAGACAGAGTAGATGTGGAAAGAATGTTTCCCATGGTGGGGAGTCTAGTCTTAGACAGCCTCAGGACAGAAAAGCATCCATTTAAAACAGAGATGCGGAGAAATTTCTTTAAAAAGACTTATAGTTTTGCATCTATTGAAGGAGCAGACAGGGTCTTGAGTTGAAGATCCAACTGAAAACCTGTATCTCCAACAGGTCCACATTCCCAGTGAAATTCCAGCCTGGACATTGTGTTAAGGTTTGAGGGCTGCAAAAGCTGATACAAAGAAGCAACTTTAGTTAGGGAGGAAACAATACTCATTACTTGTACTTATATGAACATTTTGTACGGTTTTCCAGCAGTTGATGTATTAACATTAACAACAGGAATTCTGCAGATGCTGGAAATTCAAGCAACACACATCAAAGTTGCTGGTGAACGCAGCAGGCCAGGCAGCATCTGTAGGAAGAGGTGCAGTCGACGTTTCAGGCCGAGACCCTTCATCAGGACTAACTGAAGGAAGAGTGAGTAAGGGATTTGAAAGTTGGAGGGGGAGGGGGAGATCCAAAATGAAAGGAGAAGACAGGAGGGGGAGGGATAGAGCCAAGAGCTGGACAGGTGATAGGCAAAAGAGGATACGAGAGGATCATGGGACTGGAGGTCCGGGAAGAAAGACAAGGAGCAGGGGGGGACTCAGAGGGTGGGAAGAGGTATATTCAGAGGGACAGAGGGAGAAAAAGGAGAGTGAGAGAAAGAATGTGTGCATAAAAATAAGTAACAGATGGGGTACGAGGGGGAGGTGGGGCATTAGCGGAAGTTAGAGAAGTCGATGTTCATGCCATCAGGTTGGAGGCTACCCAGATGGAATATAAGGTGTTGTTCCTCCAACCTGAGTGTGGCTTCATCTTTACAGTAGAGGAGGCCGTGGATAGACATGTCAGAATGGGAATGGGATGTGGAATTAAAATGTGTGGCCACTGGGAGATCCTGCTTTCTCTGGCGGACAGAGCGTAGGTGTTCAGCAAAGCGGTCTCCCAGTCTGCGTCGGGTCTTGCCAATACACAAAAGGCCACATTGGGAGCACCGGACATAGTATATCACCCCAGTCGACTCACAGGTGAAGTGTTGCCTCACCTGGAAGGACTGTTTGGAGCCCTGAATGGTGGTAAGGGAGGAAGTGTAAGGGCATGTGTAGCACTTGTTCTGCTTACACGGATAAGTGCCAGGAGGGAGATCAGTGGGGAGGGATGGGGGGGACGAATGGACAAGGGAGTTGCGTAGGGAGCGATCCCTGCGGAATGCAGGGGGGGGGGAGGGAAAGATGTGCTTAGTGGTGGGATCCCGTTGGAGGTGGCGGAGGTACTGACCCCTACCTTGCCGAGGCACAGCGACAACTCGCGGATACCTCCTCTTATTTACCCTTCGGTCGTGACCCCACTAAGGAGCACCAGGCCATTGTCTCCCACACCATCACCGACTCTATCCGCCCAGGGGATCTCCCATCCACTGCTACCAACCTTATAGTTCCCACACCCCGCACTTCCCGTTTCTACCTCCTACCCAAGATCCACAAACCTGCCTGTCCTGGCCGACCTATTGTCTCAGCTTGCTCCTGCCCCACCGAACACGTTTCTGCATACCTCGACACGGTTTTATCACCCCTTGTTCAATCCCTTCCGACCTATGTTCGTGACACTTCTCACGTTTCAGGCCGAGACCCTTCATCAGGACTAACTGAAGGAAGAGTGAGTAAGGGATTTGAAAGTTGGAGGGGGACGCTCTTAAACTTTTCGATGATTTTAAGTTCCCTGGCCCCCACCGCTCTATTTTCACCATGGATGTCCAGTCCTTATATACTTCCATCCCGCATCAGGATAGTCTCAAAGCTCTACGCTTCTTTTTGGATTCCAGACCTAATCAGTTCCCCTCTACCACCACTCTGCTCCGTCTAGCGGAATTAGTCTTTAGTCTTAATAATTTCTCCTTTGGCTCCTCCCACTTCCTCCAAACTAAAGGTGTAGCTATGGGCACCCGTATGGGTCCTAGCTATGCCTGCCTTTTTGTTGGGTTTGTGGAACAATCTATGTTCCGTGCCTGTTCTGGTATCTGTCCCCCACTTTTCCTTCGCTACATCGACGACTGCATTGGCGCTGCTTCCTGCATGCATGCAGAGCTCGTTGACTTTATTAACTTTGCCTCCAACTTTCACCCTGCCCTCAAGTTTACCTGGTCAATTTCCAACACCTCCCTCCCCTTTCTAGATCTTTCTGTCTCTGTCTCTGGAGACAGCTTATCCACTGATGTCTACTATAAGCCTACTGACTCTCACAGCTATCTGGACTATCCCTCTCCTCACCCTGTCTCTTGCAAAGACGCCATCCCCTTCTCACAATTCCTCCGTCTCCGCCGCATCTGCTCTCAGGATGAGGCTTTTCATTCTAGGACGAGGGAGATGTCTTCCTTTTTTAAAGAAAGGGGCTTCCTTTCCTCCACTATCAACTCTGCTCTTAAACGCATCTCCCCCATTTCACATACATCTGCTCTCACTCCATCCTCCCGCCACCTCACTAGGAATAGGGTTCCCCTGGTCCTCACCTACCACCCCACCAGCCTGCGGGTCCAACATATTATTCTCTGTAACTTCCGCCACCTCCAACAGGATCCCACCACTAAGCACATCTTTCCCTCCTCCGCTCTCTCTGCATTCCGCAGGGATCACTCTCTACGCAACTCCCTTGTCCATTCGTCCCCCCCATTCCTCCCCACTGATCTCCCTCCTAGCACTTATCTGTGTAAGCGAACAAGTGCTACACATGCCCTTACACTTCCTCCCTTACCACAATTCAGGGCCCCAAACAGTCCTTCCAGGTGAGGCAACACTTCACCTGTGAGTCGACTGGGGTGATATACTATGTCCGGTGCTCCCGATGTGGCCTTTTATATATTGGCGAGACCCGACGCAGACTGGGAGACCGCTTTGCTGAACATCTACGCTCTGTCCGCCAGAGAAAGCAGGATCTCCCAGTGGCCACACATTTTAATTCCACACCCCATTCCCATTCTGACATGTCTATCCACTGCCTCCTCTACTGTAAAGATGAAGCCACACTCGGGTTGGAGGAACAACACCTTATATTCTGTCTGGGTAGCCTCCAACCTGATGGCATGAACATTGACTTCTCTAACTTCCGCTAATGCCCCACCTCCCCCTTGTACCCCATCCGTTATTTATTTTTATGCACACATTCTTTCTCTCACTCTCCTTTTCTCCCTCTGTCCCTCTGAATATACCTCTTGCCCATCCTCTGGGTCCTCCCCCCTCTTGTCTTTCTTCCCAGACCTCCTGTCCCATGATCCTCTTGTATCCCCTTTTGCCAATCACCTGTCCAGCTCTTGGCTCCACCCCTCCCCCTCCTGTCTTCTCCTATCATTTTGGATCTCCCCCTCCCCCTCCAACTTTCAAATCCCTTACTCACTCTTCCTTCAGTTAGTCCTGACGAAGGGTCTCGGCCTGAAAGGTTGACTGCACCTCTTCCTACAGATGCTGCCTGGCCTGCTGTGTTCACCAGCAACTTTGATGTATTAACATTCATCTCTTTCGTCTGTTATCAACAGTACAGAAAGACATGCCTAGAGTCTATTAGAGTATAAATCCATAATGCATGAGTGTGCATCAAAAATCCCACCGGTTTGTGCACTAACATTCTATGAGACAGCACATCCATAATTCATAAAGCTGTACACAATACACAAGAGTATGTACACAAAATATATGGAACATTTCTCAATTTTATTCATCCACACAGATAGGCTTGCCAAGACTAGATCACAGATTTGAGGTGATAGGCATATTGTCATGGAAATTCTGTCTCGATGTTCCTAACAGTTACATGGTCCAAGACACAAATTTCAATTTATGACTCTGATTTCTTTTTTCCCCTATTTGTAAATACATATCTGAATATGGATTCAAGTTCAATTTGACATGCAAGTTCAGGTTTATTGTCATTCCACTGTACACACGTACACTGCCAAACCAAACAACATTCCTCCAGACCAAGGTGTACAACACAGTGCATATAACTCACACACATAAAGCCTGAAGGAATATTATCACCAGTAAACTAACAAACGCTGAGGTATATTTGCGACACAAACTAAAAGGTAAACAGTGTAACACAACTGGGGCTCCACATGTGACGGGACCTGGGTGGAAGATGGTGGTTCCCATCCTCACAGTTCTTGTCCTAATGCTACAATTCATACCTCCTGTCTGCCTGAGATGGTTCTGCGCTTGTACGCAGCTGCCCCTCTGGGGCCAGCCAAACGCGTTTTTGTCTTTTTTATTTGTCTTTCCTACGATGACAAAACACTGACGGACATTAAGAACTTCAAGTACTGCAGGTCTAGCCCAAAAGTGAGTTGCTTGTTGGCTGAGGGGCTGGAGCAGCTGGACTTGGTGTGGACCGTGTCACTGCCTGCCTCAGAAAAGCATTGGAATCGATGTGAGATTTCAGTGTGCAGTGGAACAGTGAGTCATTTCCTTAGACATATTTCTTCTGATCGTAAGAGCTTGGTGGACGTAGGTAACATAGATTACCCACAAGGCCAGTTCACTGGTTTATTGGAGAGACCAACGATGGGCGAGCTGCGTGACCTCAATTGTAGCATGGACCAGACGCCATGCCGCAGTTTTGCTAGTTGCAGCTGTCAGGAAGGGAGACCTGGAGGTGGTGTAGCGTGACATTCTCACTGGAATGCCAACAGATCCTGCCTGTCGGTGCTGCTCTCCAGTATTCAACCAGCGGAAGACAAGCTGGATTGTGCGCAAGCCTGTGTGTGTGACTGAATTCATTTGCAGACTGTTGAGGGCTTCTTCTTGCTGACAACATTCATATTCCAGTGTTCTACAGGACGTGTGTGGTAAACCATATATATATGTTGTAACTGGGTGAACTGTCTGGACACGCCCCTCTGCTGACTGCCTCTGTGGCTCCTCCCACAGATTCCTGTATAAAGGTGATTTCGCCCTGCTCCCCCTCCTCAGTCCAGGGGCAGACACTCAGCATGCTGGAAGTCATATTTTACTGCGAATAAAAGCCTTTCAGTATTTACCCTACTTCAATCTTTTGGTGTAATTGAAAGTGCATCAACGTGTCACTTAGGAACTTGGGCTATATTATATTTTTTGTGTGACCATGTTTATTGCTATTTTATATGGGTTATCTGTGCCCTGCACTGTGTATGACTATTGGTACTGTGTTTTGCATCTTGGCACCAGAGGAACACTGTTTCATTGACTGTATTCATGGGTATTCATGTATAGTGTGATGATAATTAAACTTGAACTTGAACTGATGGTTAGGGGTCAAAAAAAGTATTGGATGGATGAGACGGATCATTGACAATGCTAAGGGCCCTGTGTACACAGTGCCTCTGATAAATATCTCTGACTGATGGAAGAGAGATACCAAAGATCCTCTCAGCAGTCCTCACATTCCTTTGTATTAACTTGTCAGATGCCTTACAATTCCTCTGTCAGATGGTGATGCAGCTGGTCATGGCACTCTTGATGGTGCTTCTGTAAAAATTGGTTACAAAGTGGGGTGGAAGGGCAGGGCACATCACTCACTTCAATCTCCTCCGGAAATGGAGATGCTAAATGTAGGCGGGAGGAGAAGATGGCGGTGTGGCGCAGCTCACAGTGGCCACTCCGATGGTGATGTCTGTTATTTGTCAAGTAGGGTGCCGTGCACAATCCTGATTTGATGGAGACGGAAGTGTGAGCACAGAGGAACGTCTGGTGAGACTTCTGAAATGCCTGCTTCGCTGCTGCTGCTACTGTGTGGTCTAGAATCTCTGGAGGAGAAGGCCCCGAGTCCTTGGCTTTGCTTGTTGCTCGGTGGCCGGGGTGGGGTCGAAGCGCTCGGCAGAGGATGGTGCTCAGAAAGGTTGTATCGGAGGGGCTGGTCGGAGGCTCAAAGTTTTCGGACAGATTCAGAGTCTGCTGCTGTCGGGTGTTTCCAATGGTGCTGCATCGGCAAGTTAGCGGTGCGTGGTGGTTCATGGTGGGGAGAGTTCCTCCCTTCTGCCACCTGCGTGAGATGATAAGTCTGTTGGGACTTTGAGACTTTTTTTTTACCGTGCCCGTGGTTTGCTCTTTATCAAATTATGGTATTGCTTTGCACTGTTGTAACTATATGTTATAATTATGTGGTTTTGTCAGTTTTAGTCTTGGTTTGCCCTGAGTTTTCTTGTGATATCATTCTGGAGGAATGTTGTATCATTTTTTAATGCATGCATTTCTAAATGACAATAAACAAGGACTGAGTGTCCTCATAATCTAATCTAATCTAATGCTGCTGCGCTTCCTTGACCATAGACATGGTTTTGAGGGACCAGCTGAGATTATCCATTATGTACGCTCTCAAAAACTTGGTGCTCCTGACTCTCCAAGGATGTGCTGTGCATGTGAAGTTCTTTTGCTCCCTGGCTTCTACTATGACATTTCTCACAGTTACGGATTTTTTACTGCAATATTTACAAACATGAGAAAAATTACAGATTTAAGAGATAGAAGTAGAACACAAAAATCTATATTTACACATTGAATATGAAGAGCACCACGTACAAAATGCTGCAGGATCTTAGCAGGTCATGCCCTGACGAAGGGTCTCAACCCAAAACATTGACAGTTAATTCATTTCTATGGATGTTACTTAACCTGCTGAGTTCCTCCAGCATTTTGTATGTGTTGCTCTGGATTTCCAGCATCTTCAAAATTTCTTACGTTTTTGAATGTGAAGAAAATTCCTCTTGGTGAAATAGTATGTGTATATGTTACAGCATATATCTAGTCTTTAGCTCAAGAAAAGAATGAACACTGGACTTCTGCGTTTCAGAGCCAATAATGTAATTTGCAAGTGTATACATTATAATTTAGTATACATGTTGTCTGCTAGTTTATTTACTAAACATTTGGAATAAGCTTTATTATCATGGAATCGTAGAACTATATGATTGTTACTGGATAAAAGGCTCTCAATTAATCAAATGCATATCATCCTAGTGAAGCAACCTCCTTAGTTTCATTCCTGACACTCTTTCCCATTTTCCCTGGAAATTATCTCACCTTGGGTCTTTGTCTAATATTTATCCGAAAAGCCAGATGTTTCAGATCATCACTGCTGTTTATGAAAAAAAATCCTTTTTACATCACTCCGCTTCCCATTATACCTAATGGTCCTCACATATCAGCTGTTGGTTATAACCTTGTCCTACATAAATCATTGTTAACACAGATCTTCTCAGGGCTCTTTGAAGATTACAAACTTGCGAATGAAAGCTATTGCACAAAATTTGGTCCAAAAACTCATGTGGGATTAGACTGCACCCAAATTTCGTACCACCTTTCCAGACCTTGTCCTTTCAATGCATCTTTCTAATCCTTTCATCATCTTCTCTGTAATTCTCTCACCATCTTCTCTCTCTTCTCCTCCAACTAGTCTTTGTGGTTTCGCAGCCTTAATGCTTACTGTGTAAACAAGTTTATCCTGGTATGGGTGTTCATTTTGTTTTCTGTGCATTGTTTTCTCTCAGATAAATACAATTATAGAGTATAACTGCACCCATCTCTCAGAGTGTATCATAAAGATTAAAATGATAACAGTCATTTCTGAACTTAAAGTTTTACTGACAGGTGTACATTCAAGGAGATGTAATCTGATTTCACCAGAATAGATTCATTTAGCTTTTTGTTCATAGTTCTCCAGAAATGTTTATTTGATCTGTCAGAATAAGTGCAGCCAGCTGTGGATATTGTAAAGAAATTGCAGAACCTGTTCCAAAAAAAGCTGCAGAAAAGGTTAATGGTATAATGTCTTTCATATAATCTAACTGTAATGAAAAGAAGAGTCTAAAATAAGAGTTAATAAATAATAGGATTTTTATTTGGTTTGATCCAATATGATTAAATCTATCAGCTTCCAAAAAGGGATTAGCAATTATTCATTCCTAGGATAAGTTTTAACTGAGGATTACTCGTCTGGTGAACTATTTTTGTAAGGTGCCTTGGGGTCAGGGTACTGAAGTTATGGCATTTGTTTCCAATGGTCTGGATTATTGATCCCAGTTGCTGTTTAAATCCCTCAGCAGTGGCAGGAAAAAAAATCTGAAGTAATTAAATAATCTTGGTAAAAAAAAATCCATCATAAGCAATGGTGAAGATAAAATTATTAGATTGTGGTGAAAACCTTTTTGATTCACAAATATCTTTGGAGAAGAAGAACTGGTATCTGACTTGGATATGACTTCAGGGCTACCAATATATTTGACCCTAAAGTGCTGCCTCAACCAGCAAGCTGTTATGTTATTCTGTCACCAGTAATAACTTATGTCTTATCTCTTTCTGTCAGTTTTTGGTGAGATTATTTCTGAGCTATTCACATGTCTGTAGTTCATTCATCATTATTACATCCTTTGACCTGGAAATGGTCCATGCATGCAAGCAATACTTTCTCTAAAATTAGTGGGTGCCACATTTCTTACATCCCGTTTTATATTTGAGAGTGTTCTGCTTACAATATTTAGTCCCAGTGAGCATCCAGTTTCCTAGGTTTCCAAAATCCCAAATAAGTATAAATGATTTCATCATTTAAACTGTCATGTCATTCACATAAAATTTCAACTCATTATCTCCAATTCAACAGCCCAAGTGCACATCTATTCTACACAAAATTCTTGAGATTTTGTGGTTGACAAACAGTTCTCCCAGACCTTGTGCTCACTGGCTGCTTTTCACTTTGTTCTGTGTGAGCTGTACTGTTCTTTTTTCTGCAAAAAGAACTACAGTGCATCTTCTATTATTTCATTTTAAGCTCCTGAAACATTTCTATATGGTTCATTGAGTGATGCCTAATCTTTCCTGTGAATGCTTTGATAAGAATATCAGGAATGGCTCACAATGGTTCACTGTAAGCACAAAGTACTCCTGGACAGGAAACTCCACTGTAGCTTAAGGGAAAAAGTCATAGCTGACCTGCAACCAAAAGAGCAGACCGTAGGTAAAGAAAGCCCATCATCTCCAACAATGCACTGACAACCATGATATACACAGATTCTTCAGCACTGTCAAGGGATTCTGTAAACTAAACACTCCATGTGCTCATTGGAAAGAATGTGCTAAAGAAGTCCTTAGCAGTCACTCTGTCTTTGGAGTTCAGAGAAAATTCATTTGACTAATGTGTGGAATGAGTGGTTATATGAGGAAAGTTTTGACAGTTCAGTATTGTATCCATTGAAGTATACCAAAGTGAGAGGTCTTGGCATGGATGATGTAGAGAGGATGTTTTCTCTTGTGGTAGAATCTAGAAGAGGAGACCTTTTTTATGAATTAGGAATTGTCTATATAAAATTCATGAGGGAATCCTTTAGTTTCTCCCAGAGAGTTATGAATCTTCCTTCCCCAAAGGGAAGTAGAAGCAGAGTTTTTCACAACCAAAAAAAATCACTAACATTGGGACATCTCTGGAAAGAAAGAAGTTGATATTTTAAAACATAGGTGTGCAAATAATTCTTCTCTCACATGATGGTGGATAGCTGGAATTTTCTGCCCCTGAATGCGGTGGAGGCCATATTATTAGATATATTTAAGATTGATATTTAAGATATTCTATAAACTAAACACTCAATGGGCTAATCTGCAGGGACACAATGATTCTCACCCTGCAAAAGGAGTGTTGCAGGAGTGCTGGGAAAATGGGAGGTTTCAGAGGGATAACTTCAGTCAGGTAGGGAATGATATTGCTAAATAATGTGGAGTGTTTGATCTAAGGATAAGTCCTTCAGTAGTTTATCCGGTTGTAGCTCCATGGAAGCTAGTATGGCCTGACATAGACTGGCATTTGTTAGAGGTAAAAAAGAAAGGAAAATATAAAACTGATTTGGTAAGTGCATTTAACTATCATGTGATGGAAAAATATTGTGGTTATACTCAGATTTATACAGATGGCGCTAAGGAACCTGAAACAGATGTGATAGGATTTGGGTTGGCTATACCAGCAAAAGAAATTGGAATCAGCAGAAGAACATCTTAATAAGTTAGAGGTGTTTACAGTGGAGATGCTGGCAGTGTTGGTTGCGTTGCAATGGGTGGAGAAAGCTAGACAAGTCAAAGTGTTGATATGCTCAGATTCATCCTCAGTTCTAGTAAGTTTAAGGTCTTTTCACTCAAACATTCGGCAAGATGTACTTTGTGAAGTCCTTCAGTCAGTCACAAGAATTGCAAATCAGGGAGGTCAGGTAAAATTTTTATGGCTTCCAGCACATGTAGGGGAGAAGGAGGATGAGAGGTTGGATGAGTTGGCAAAGAGGGCGTTAAAGAAAGAAAATATAGAAATGCACATTAGTATCCGTAAAGCGGAGGTTAAGTGTGTAATCTGGGAAAAAAAATCAACCAAATGTGGCAAGAAAGATGGGACAGGGAGGGAAAAGGGAAGCATTTATGTCAAATACAAAAAAGTATTGCAGGTACTAGGGTAGGTAGTGGATACAAAAGAGAGGAGACTGTGTGGACTAGATTAGGGCTGGGGCACTGTGCATTAAACAAAACATTAAGAATGATAGGGAAACACCAGACAGGACTGTATGAGGAATGTCAGGAAAAGGAGTCAGCAGAACATCTAGTTCTGAGTTGCAGAAAGTATGGGATACAGAGGGAGATGATGATAATCAATCTAAGGGAATTGGGGTGCAGGAATTCACATTAGAAGAGTTGCCGGGCATGGGTGAGAGAGCAGAAGTCAGGGTATTTTTAGCTTTCTTAGGGGGTACAGCGTCTTTTTTTATATAGGATATGATGAATAAGTAGGAATAGGGTACTAGGATGGCCAAAGGTGGGAAGATAAAATGTAGGTTAGGGTACGTGTGTGTGTATGATTAGGTGAAGGAATTTGGAATTTGGAATTTGAAAGTCTATCACACATTCCAGAGCAGAAGGTGGTGGTAATGCACCATTAAGCTGGGTGCCAACTGCCATAAAACAAGAAGAGGAAGAATATTGATATAGTTAAGTATGTGAAATGTCAAGGAATTGAGGTTTATGGGGAAATGGAATCGAAGGGGAGTTCAATAGGTTCAATAAGCACATTTAATATCAGAGAAATGTATGCGATATACATTCTGAAATTCTTTTTCTTAGTAAACATCCACAAAAACAGAGGAGTTCTACGTTAAAACCCCACAGCCCCCCCCCCAACTTCCGTCTCCCATGCACAAGCAGCAGCAAGGCAATGACTCCCCTCTCCCACCAGCAAAAAGCATTGGTGTCCTCCATCGAGCACTCAAGCTTGCAACAAAGCATCAATAAAGACATAGGCTTTCAGTACCCCAAAGACTATTCGTTCACCCAGTAATTCGACATACCACAGACTCTCTCTCTCCCCCTAATAAGGGAAAAAGAGGTGTCCTTGTTTCAGAATGAGAGGAGTTGAGGCTATCTATTATCATCCTGAAAGGCAAGACAGGCTTGAGGGTTCTGCTGTCCTGTTCCTGCTCCTAATTTCCTTTATGTTCAGTATTCTTAAGACAGAGCTAAATATTACTTGATAAACAAGAGCGTTAAGGTTACTGCAGAACTGAGGCTGCAATCAAATTAGACATGACCTTTTTAAATAGTGGAGCAGGTTTGTGTAGCTGAATGGTCGAACATTTAATTTATATATTCCTGTGTTCATTTGTAATCAAGCACTAAGCTCTCAATTGACTGGATGATCCCTGCCCTCCTGTATGTTCTGAGTTGTAGACTACACACAGCACACGACTCATTTAGACAGCTACAGTGGGCAGGCAGCTTCATTCATATGCTTAATACCTGACTGCTGAAAGAAATAACCTAGTCCAAGATCATCATGCCAGGAGATTACCAAGTGGACAGAGGAACTTTTTCAATGGTATTCTCAAAGCCTCATTGAAAATATGCAACATCCCTACTGGCTCATGGGAATCCTTGGCATATGACAGATCAAAATGGGGAAGAAAGATGGAGGGTATGAAGAATCTCAACCTCATTTCTCAGGGCTCACAGAATCCCAGTGTAAGCAGCAGAAGAAACATCACATTTTAAATTATGCCCCCACTTGTCCTCATCATACACCTCTCAGCCTACCTGGGGCAGAATATGCAGGTCAAATTAAATAACATCAAGTCAAATCGAGATATTGTCATATTGCCATACATGGTGACGGACCCAAGTGCAAGACACAGACGCAATAGTACAAGGAACAGGACTTGATTAGCCAGCTGGGACAGGAACACAGACTTGGACTAGGACATTGGTTAGGCAGGTGGGACTAGGACAAGGAATTGGGAACTAAGAGCCTGGGCTTGGACTCCAAGCCGGAGACTGGACAAGGACCCAGAACCTGGGTCTTGACTCTGGCTCAGACCCTGGAACTAGACGTGGCTACAGGACTGGACATGGCTTGGGTTCTTCAAGGCGAGGACCTGACGAGGCTTGGGTTCTTCGAGGCGAGGACATGACGAGGCTTGAGTTCTTTGAGATGAGGACATGATGAGGCTTGGGTTTGGACTCCCAGCCAGAGACTGGACAAGGACCCAGAACCTGGGTCTTGACTCGGACTTGGACTCCGGAAGTAGGCGAAGACGTGACGTGGTCTTGGGAGACAAGAGTGGGCGAGGCTACAGGACAGAATGAGAAATTCCTGGGCAGGACGAGGGAACCCCAGCACTGGGCTGGGTGAGGCACAAGGACAGGCCGAGACCCCAAAGCCTTGACTTGGTCTTGGGAGACAGGAATGCAGAACACAGAACAGGGACCCCTCCTTGGGAACAGGACTTGGGGCTGGGGCTCAACACGGAGTCAGGACCCCTCCTATGGAGCAGGACATAGGGCTGGGACTCATACACAGAGCACTGAAAGACAGATCTCCACTCAAGGTAGTGGCAAACAGCCGGACCTACCTAGCGAAGGCGTGGACACAGAGATGGTTCCCACACAAGGTAGCGGCAAATGGCCAGACCTATCTCGCAAAGGCGTGGACACAGAGACAGTTCCTTATCTAGGCACAGCAAGGCTCCGGTCTTGATCCAGCGGTGGAACTTGACAGCGATGCAGGCGAGGTTGCAGGCACGTCTTCAGGCCAAGGCCAAGGCCAAGGATTCAGGCAGAAGGTGAAGGGAACCGTCCAGCAAATGAAGCTGAACCAAGGACCTATTTATGTAGCCAGCCCAAAATGTGAATCAGTTGCCTCAATTAGAGTACCCAACAGAACAAGGGAAAACTGGAAAGCCTGGAATAAGGAATTATGGACCGGACCGTGAACCAGAATGCGGACTTAAAGGACCGGACCATGACATGTATGCACAAGTATGGTGATGGGTACAGACAGACACAATGAAAACCTTGTTTAAAGCAGCATCACAGACACCACAGTGGCATTTCCATCTACCTCACTACCTATAGACATGGAGTGGAAACCAGTCATCCTCATCTCCAGAGGACATTCTAAGGGGGAAAATATCAAATGGCCATGTGCAGATGTTTTAGCTGATGATTCTAAAATCTTGTTACTTATAGCCTCTCCCTTCTCCTCAACAGCAAGTTTGAACAAGCCAGACTTAGTTGTTATAACTGGTCACAGTGTTTGGTGATAGCATATTTCACCATGTTGTCTTGTGTCCTTTCTTTTAATGTAGTACTCAATGGTTCAGCAAGGAGCCATAGAAAATGCCAGAAGATGATTTTTTTGAACTAGTCGCAAGCTTGCAATGCAATGGCCTTCCAGATAGGTGACCTCTCTGAATTACAAATGCTTGGACATTAATTATCATGAGAAGGTTCTGAGGTGGAGAATAATTTCATTCTCTGCTGATGTCAACTCTAATAAAAACCTGTTGATGTCAAATGTTGGTGTAGGATATCATTAGCTCTGTTTTGCTTTTATGTTGACATTTTGAGAAGCAAGTATCAGCTCTGAGAATGGTGGAAATGTGGAAAAAAAAGCCTGAAAAAGAATTTCAAAAATGCCCATCCTCTTTATTATCTGGTATCTGTGTCACCCACTGTATCTCGTGTCTTGCAGAAGGAGCAAGAGAAAAATATAATTTTTTGAGAAAAAAGAACACATGCTCCCAGGGGAAGAGTGGGTTGACTCCTGATTTGCAATACCTGAAGTACAGAGCAGAGGGAGATTTATTTTGCATGTGCTCTGAGCTATAATTTACTTGGAGGTGACTAATCCTGATGAAACTGAAAATCATTGTATCTTTCTTCAATGAAAGTCATGCTAGCTCTGGCTCAGAGCTTAGTATGTGGTGGGAGTGCTGCATTACACAGCCTGCAAGAAAATAAATCTAGGGGCATCCAAGACTAGAGGGTACAGCCTCAGAATATAAGGGTGTCCTTTTAGAACAGAAATGAGAAGCAATTTCATTGGCCAGAGGGTGGTAAATGTGTGGAATGCATTGCCACTTGGCTAAAGAGGCCAAGTCATTGATATATTTAAAGCAGAGTTTGCTAGTTTCTGGATTAGTAAAGCTGCAAAGGATGCAGAGAGAAGTCAGGAGAATGGGGCTGAGAGGGATACTAAGTCAGCTGTGATGGAATGGCGGAGCAGATGCAATAGGCTGAATGGTTTAATTTTGTTCTTATGTCTTATGGTCTTATGGTCGAATTATCACCTGTCTTTATTGAAGGAAATGCATTCTTCCACAAAAAGATCTCTCTCGCCGTAACAAATGTCATCTCTTCATTAGTTGTCAATGGCACTTTCACAAGAAACTGGATATAAAAATCCTAAGCTTTTCCAAGACTTTTTGGTGTCGTCTTCTGCCCTCAGCTTGGAGGAGAATCCACTTCCACTCTGGTTTTGTTGCTTCTGAGTGGCCAATTAATCAATGTAGGAACAGTAGAAGGCTGATAGGATAGCTGATTAGACAGTTTAGGAAGTAGTGCACTGATTTGTTCTCTTGATGCATGATTTTGATGTTATCAATATTATTTTGAATGCTCCTTCTCCAATTTGAGAAGTCATATCCAAATTTGCTCAGGAAACTGTGGGTATATTGCATTTTTTCAAGGATACTTGGAACACATCTTTGAATCTTTCTTTCTTGCTCCATTTCGTAAACTCTTCCTAAGATAGAGGTTGGAATAGAAAAATGGCTTTTGCAATTCTAGTAGGACACTTGCCCAGATGAACTATTGAGCCTGATACTGAGATATGCCCTGGCAGAGAATACTGATATTGGTTCTCTAATTCTTCTAATAAATTTGGAGGGTTTGCAGAGAACTGACATTCTGATGTGCCTATTGTAGGTAGTCGAGGAATCGAAGATGCATTTAAGGTGTCATTGATCATTGAGCTTAATGAACCACGTGACTTTTTTTGCAGTTAAGTCCTGAAATATGGGAAGAATTCAAAATTTCTCAGGGACACTCCATGAGCTTTTGTTTTTGAAGGGCAGTGTGGTATACCAAGAACGGTTGGTGGAGTACGTTGGTCCTGGAGCTGTTCAGTCTAGGTCCTCTCCTTCCACTTGAGTTTGGTTAAGAATTTAGCAAATCTTGAAGCTCAATCTCCAAGCATGGGCAAATGGAAGCAAACTCTGCTGAAACTCTGATTACCCGGGATTCAGAATTTAGAAGATTATGTGCACTCTCACAGGGAAGTTTGTAGAAGATCAGGTAAAATATTACACAGAGAAAGATTAAGGATAGAGTTAGGACAATATTCAGCTTTGTTTGACATCGGCCTTCACTGGGACCTAGTTTGGAAACTCCACTTTTATTCAAGGGAAAAGAAAACCTGTAGTTACCTAAGGTTTAAATGGAAATCTTTGACTTAAAGAACCATTGGTGGATGGAAGGAGGACAGGGACTAAGCAACTTGCCAGCAGCCATAACATGTATGGGTTCTGATGAATGCCCTCCAGTTTCAAATCTAGCAAGTATGGTGACACCAACAGCTGAGAGACTGAACTATGAAAACAAGCTTGAACGCTGAATCATGTCCAGAAAATTTAGAATTATTTTTGAATGAAGCTTGGGATTTAGAGTGTATGAATTGAGATAATGCTTCTTTTTCTCTCATTAATCTAGTGACAATTAAAAGCTGAAGGAATAAGGCTCCAAATAGATTGCCAGATAGATTGTTTTCCGAACAATACACGTAAAATGGAATGTCTGTTTCAGGTTGGGCACCAAAAGAGTCTGATTGACAAAAGAGACTCTATTCATCTCGACGATCTCATCTCCATCACTGGCAATCGCTTTGCTCTTTGTAACTACTCCACCCACTACCCCTGCACTTAAAACAATTTTATTTTCACTATTTCCCAGTTCTGATGAAAGATCATTGCCTTGAAGCATCCTCTCCACAGGTGCTGTCTGACCCATTGAGTATTTCTAGCCTTTTATGTTCCTCTTTCAGATTTCCAGCATCAACAGTTTTTTTATTTGAGTTTTCAAATACCTGATTTAAAATGATAGTTTGACAAGTTTCGTATATGCCTACATTTTAAGCATAAGATCTTCACACTGCTTAATTCACCGAAGAATGGTGTGATATGATATTGTTGCCACCTCTACCAGAACACGTCAAACATCCTTACAGGGAGGTTTGTTCATGCCAGAAAGGGTTTAGAATAATTAGGCAAGGAAAACACTATGATATAGATGGACATTTCTGGGAAGGTACAGTCTGTAATTGAAGAAAAGCTAAGTCAGGCTTGAAAGCAGAGCAGATGTGAGCACTTAAATGTACTTTGGAGGAATGGAAGACTAAATTGTAACAGTTTTAATGTGAGAAGACTAACTGGTAAGGCAGATGGACATTTAGCTTTGATCAACACAAGGGAATATGATATTATTGTAAGCACTGAGACATGGTTGAGAAAAGGGCAGAACTGAGAGCACAATGCTTAAAGATGTTTCAACAGGGACATAGAAAAGTTTGAGAGAGATAAGGAGTAAATGAAGGCAAATGGAACTAGGCCACGTAACTAGGCATGGACAAGTTGGATCAGTAGGACTGTTTCCAAATGGGATAACTCCATGACCTGGTTACACAATGTTTCAGGGTACAGAAAATTCAGGCATAATAGAGAGAAAGCATCAGAGGAAGGAATGTTACAATATTGATTAATGAAGCCATTGCTGTGGTAAAGAGGGAGAACATGTTAGAATGTTCTTCAAATCAGGTCAGATGCTCAGACTTAGGGCTAAAGGGTGGAATTTTTAAACTGCATCCTGGATAACATTTCGAGCCACAGTGAAGAAAGTCCAAAAAGAGAAGGGGCAGTATTGGACCTAATCTTGGGGAATTAAGCTAGGCATGTAGCTGAAATATTTGGCTGTCTGTGACATACTGTGGAGATGTGATGGTGGGAAGGCATAGGCATTTGAAACTGCTACATGTAGTTCAAAGGAAGCATTGTAAATATGGAATTGTCCCTTGACCTTAGCATGAATTGTCCTTTGATCTTAGCCTGAATTATCTTTTGATCTTGAGCATATAAAATATCGTGTAAAGTTGGGAAGGCAGACCTATTACTCCGAAAGGATCTCTCTCTTTCTCTCCTTCTCTCTCTCTCTTTCTCTCTCTCTCTCTCCTTCTCTCTCTCTCTTTCTCACTCTCTTTCATAGAGGTTTATAAAATTATGAGAGACATAGATAGAATAGACTTAAATGTCTACTACCAGAGATGAGAGGGGCTATGCTTAATGAAGATGTGAGGGGCAATTTTTTTACACAGATCTTTCTGCCATTCCTTGGTTGTGGTGGGGGCAATTACCACAGAGCCATTCAAAAGGTTTTTAGGTACACACTATAAATGTGCAGGAAATGGAAAGATATGAACATTTGAAAACAGAAGGAAGGGATTACTTTAGTTAGCCATATGGAGGTGTAAGGTGCTCCTTTCCTCCGTTATCCTGCAGGTCACCCTTGGCAAAGCGTAGCACCTACTTAGCCCCCCAGATCAGGGTCACGTGAAGCCATGGGAGCAGGTGGTGGATAGTCATATGGGCAGCTGGTGCATATCATATGCTTGGTTATGCGATCACTAACAGCAGGCAGACAATCTCTGAAGAGTATTGAGTATTGCAATGGCAAACCACTCCTGTAGAAAAATTTGCCAAGAACAATCATGGTCATCATTGCTCAACTCCTGCAACACGGCACAAAATGATGATGATATGAATACTAATTGAATTAGTTCAGCACAGCATTTTGTGCTGAAAGACCTGTTCCTGTGCTGTACTATTCTAGGACCCATACTTTATCTACTAGTGTACCAAATGATACGTGGAACAAAAAGGTTCTAAACCAAGGTTTAGTACAACTTAACATTTATTTTCGCTCAAGTTATTTCAGCATGCACACATCCAATTGACTTCTGAAAAATTCACATCTGATTTACTGTTCCAACGTATAGCTTCTTAGAGTAAATCAGAAGGCTTACATCTTGGACTCAGATGCCACCTATGAGATTTGAACAGGCTAGGCTCACTCTGACCAGGATGGTCGTCTTCTCTAAATTATGGCAGGATATTCCTTTTTACAATGGTTGCTGCCAGATGATTGCAACTCTGTCATCCAGCTCTTCTTTTCTGTGATTTTTCTCCCAAACGTCTTCAGGTTTGTCTGTGTTCTTACCCCTGCCCAAGAACCTCCCTATTCTGAAGTAATTTATTCAAGTTGTGATACCTTCAAGACCATGGTAAGCAGAACTCATCACTTTCTCTTCCAGTTTTAACATCTTTGGTTTAGACATGGTCTTTCATCAGGATTGATCATCTATCACAACTGACATTCTGGGATCCTGGTAAACAAGATGAATATGTTTTCTCAACAGCTCTAAGAGTTCTTTAATTGTGCCTGTGCTTTGCAATTCATCAGAATGTCCCTTTAGGATGTTCATAAAGGTTGTTCAATTTTTGTTGGCTACAGGTGAGCATGAGTCCTCACGTTTGACAGGAAATTCCCTAATTGGACATCTGATTTGGGTAGCACAGTAGCGGTTAGCAGAATGCTTTCGAGTGCCAGCTGTAAGATTGGGGTTCAGTTACCCCTGCTGTCTGTAAAGAGTTTGTATGTTCTCCCCATGACTGAGAAGGTTTTGTGGTGCTCAAATTTCTTCCCACATTTCAAAGAAGTAGTAGTTAAAGTTGGTGAGTTGTGTGCATGCTATATTGGTGACAAAGCGTAACAGCATCTGCAGGCTGCTCCCAGCACAATCCTAAGACTGTGCTGGTTGTTAGTGTAAATGACAAATATCCCTGTCTGTTTCAAATAAAAAGCTAATCTTTTAATCTAATAACCTTTTTAAATAGTCCTCTAATAAGAACTATATTCAAGAAGAACAGCAGGGATAAGCTAGTTAATTACGGGTCTGTGAATCTAATATCAATGATGAGGAAGTTGAAGAAAACTTTCTGAGAAACTAGATTAATCTAAAACTTCCAAAATGAAACTCATCTTCAAATTCCTAGACCTATGGCTTCAAGTTCAAGTTCAAATTTATTTTTGTTCAATCATCTCCACATCTACCGCTTAACAAAACATCAACCCTCTTGGACCAAAGTGCAAAGCATGGTACATACATCACACACAGCACATATAGTTCCGCCTTGGAACCTCTCACTACAAATAGATCCCTGATTTCCTGAACAGCAGATCACAATCACAAGAACGGGCAACACACTGCCCCAATGGCTACCCTCAACTCATGCTACACAAAGTTGCTTCCTTAACCCCTTTACTGCCAACATACTTATGACTGTATGGCCAAATTTTAACTTTAACCCTAACCCTAAGTCTAACCCCACAATAACATCCTAACCATAAGTGACACACAAAAAGCCCATATATTAACAGTGTAGGGCAATGTAATCAGTGGAAATGTACATAATTCACAGCCTCCAACATTGAGCTGTGGTTTCACTTTAAGAGGCTGGTCTGACGTGATGACATAATTACGTAGAGGGTTTTTAGGTTTTGAAGTTCAATAAAATGTGTTACAGTTTTTCTTAAACATAAAATGCTTCACTTCATTTTATTAACGAAAACCTACAACAGATTCACCCTAATGAACTTTCTCTCTGACTGCAAAATTAGTATATTTTCTTTCTACTGCATTGATATAATTATGTAATGCATGCTTTGGTTGGTTGGCATACAAAATATAGCCATTTCACTGTATCTCAGTAAATATCACAAAAATAAACTGATACTAATACCACCAATACCAATACAATTGGAAAGGCAGGGATAACCAGGATTAGGCAGCATAGCTTTGATTGTAATCATCCTGCCTGGTTGATTTGATTATGCTTGCAAAGAAATTAGAAAATAGATGGGTGAAATCAGTATGGCTGATGTAGTCTACATGAGTTCAATAGGGCCTTTGACAGATGCCACTTGGAGGGCTGGTCGAAAATAATAGTGCCATGCAATTTGACAAACTGGATGCAAGTTTGTCTTGATAATAGTATACACAGGGTGATGGTGAAGCATTGCTTTTGCAAACATGAGACAGTAGAAATGTGACTGGTGCTGTATCACAGGGACTGGTACTCGGACACTTCCAGCATGGCTGTGAATTGTAGGAGGAATGATTAATAGTTTTGCAAATGACATGAAAAGTTAATCCTGATAAATGTAAGGTGAACCTTTTTTTGGAATGTTGACTACAAAAGGGATAACTAACATGGATTGAGTACTCAAGTCCATAGAATCCCAAAGACAGCAATGCAGGTAGTTAAGCTGATGGAGAAGGCATGATAGATTTCTTTAGCTGGAGCATAGATCGTAGGAGTGTGTTTATCACTGTAGTAGTAGCAGCATGTAGCTGTCAATCCCAGGGGATCATGGGATTGCATCTCTGGTGGACTGTGTCCTCTCCAGGGAGCGAGCTTGGGAGGGAAGATTTGAAGAACTGGCTGTTGCCCATGCAGTGGGTTCCGTCTCTGCACGTCACTGATGTAGTCCAAGGGAAGGGCAAGCGCCGATACAGCTTGACATCGGTGTCATCGCAGAGGTTGCCAGAGTGAAGTTGTAAACAATATCAAACAGCCTTAGGAAATCCAGCTCCAGATTTCTTCCTCGGGGTTTACTCCAGAAACCTTTCCCATGGGTGGGCATGGCCGCAAGGCAGCAGAGGTTTAAGATCAGAGTTCTCCCTCTCCATATCACTGAGCAACATCGTAAAACTCTTTTTAGGCCTTGTCTGAAATTCTGTGTACAGTTCCGGTTGCCATATGACAGGAAGCATGTGATCTAAAGAGTGGGCAGAGGATGTTTACAGGGATGATGCTTGTGATAGAGTGGTCCCATAATGAGGAGAAAGTAGAGAAAATGGGGGAGACTTGATGGAGGTATCCAACAAAATGAGGACCACTGATAGAATGAGAATCGTTTTTTCATAATGGAATCATCTAAATCCAGAAACCATGTTGAGGGGCAAAAGAGTTAGAAGGGTTCTGAGAAAAAAAAATCACTCAGAGGATGTTTGCACTCTAGAATACACTTCCTGTGAGAGTACCTGTGGAGACAGGTACTCTCACAGCATATAAGAAGTATCTGCACAAGGCTTGGATTGCTAAGGCAATGGAACAAGCGCTGGTAAATGGGAATATTAGGATCAACTTTATTTGCCATATACAGTTATATGTATTTATTAATGTGTTGTGTTGTGTTAGGGTGACATGCAATAAAAACACTGATATTTAATAATCATAAAGAATAAAGTTCAACATTCAAAGAAAATTCAATAGGTTTCAGTAGGTACATTTAAGGTCAGAGAAATGTATACAATATACATCCTGAAACTTATTATCAAAGTACATAAATGTGACCATATACAACCTTGTGGGCATACTCGACACATCTAAAGAACACTAACTATAATAGAATCAATGAATGATGGTCCAACTAGGATGTTCAACCTCAGTGCAGAAGACGACAAACTGTGCAAATGCAAAAAGAAGAAACAATAATATAAATAAATAAACAATAAATATCGAGAACATGAGATGAAGAGTCCTTGAAAGTAAGTCCATAGGTTGTAGTAACACTTCAATAACAGGGCAAATGAAGTTGAGTGAAGTTATCCCTTTTGAAGAGCCTAATGGTTGAGGCTAATAAACAATTACTGTATATAAAAATAAAGTTAGAAGTATTGATATGGAATAAAATGTGCATAAATATATAAATACCAGCATGTATTTACGGTGCAAATAGCATTATAAACAGTGATTTAAAGTGTTTACAGAGCAGTCCAGTGTCTGAGGAAATAAGAGTGGAATTGTTAACTGAAATGGTTAATCAAATTAGTTGTCTGGGGGATGAATCTTTTAAGATGGCGTGTGGCTTCTGTTTTAGTTGCCCTATAGTGCTTCAAGTACTGTCTGGAGAGCTTATTTTGCGGGGGACGATAGAATCAAAGGCTGACCTGAAATTGACAAATAGAATCCTGACAGAAAGAAATAGGTGCTTGATGGTTAGCATGAACATGGTGGGCTGGAGGGCTTGTTTAATTTTATTATGTAATTTGCCTGTAATTAAAAGTGAGTGCCCGAATCCCACACCACCAGGTTCAAGAACAACTTCTTTCCTTCAGTTATTCATTCATGAACCAATCAGCACTGCTCTAATTACTACATGTTGGTCTATGGCTTCCTCTTGTGCCAAGATGAGGCCACCCTTAGGGTGGAGGAGCAACACCTTATATTCCATCTGGATAACCTCCAACTTGATGGCATGAATATCGCTTTCTCCTTAAAAAAAAAGAATTCCCTTCCCCTCTCTTCTTCTTTTCCCCACTCTGGTCTTTCATCTCTTCTTACCTGCCCATCAATTCCCCCGGGTCCCCTCCTCCTTCCCTTTCTCTGATGGTCCACTCTCCTCCCTTATCTGATACCTCTCCAGCCCATCACCTTTCCCACCCACCTGACTTCACCTCTCACCTTCCCGTTCCCCCACCTTTTTATTCTGACATCTTCCCCCTTCCTTTTCCATCCTGAAGAAAGTTCTTGGCCCAAAAAGGCAACTGTTAATTCATTTCCATAGATGCTGCCTATCCTCCAGCATTTTGTGTACTGTAGGTTACTTTGAATTTCCAGCATCTGCCGACTTCCCTGTGTCCTAATCACTGCAGCTTAGCAACACTCTGATCAGTTTGATCACTTTACATTTCCTTTATTTTTCTTGTTCTAATGTGCTCTTTCTTGTTAAAACATGCAGAGTTTATGTTTAATTTATATTTTTTTTCTTAATTTATGTGAATGCTGTTCAAAGTTCGAAGTAAAATTTATTATTAGAGTACACACGTTACCACATACATCTCTGAGATTCTCTTTGCTGCAGACATATCGTTCTATGTGCCTGTGACACTGCTACACATTTTTCATTGTTCCTGTGCATAAAGTTGACTTGGACTTTATTTTGGTGGAAAATTCTGATACAAGAGGTTTGAGAAACTGCACTGCATTCAGAAACACAAAGTTTGCTTGAGGAATCAGAATGCTGCTGAATGTGCTGTTGATTCATCTACTGCTTATCTTTAGTCAAGTGTTTTCTGTGTCACCTTTTAAGTACAACAGCCCACAAGAACCTTTTACTTCATCTTGTGTAGTTTTATGTCAGAAGAGTTTAGTGTAACTGTTTTGCAAATCATTCTTCTGAAAAAATTACATATCGGTGTTGCTGTATCTCAGCCATCAATGTCTGCAATGCAACACTTCTTCCATATTCTCCCTCCTTGACAAGTGTCAGCCAGGAAATTTTATTCAATAAATCTGACATTTGACTTTGATTAATTACATTCTGCAACTCCTGGAAAGACAATGTCAATGTTTCCCAGAATAAATCTGTTCAGAACATACATGTCCTAATGGCAAAACCTCTCCACTCAACAGATAGGTTTTGTAGATTTATAAGGGAGATGATTTTAATCTCACCAGTACTGTCATGCAGATTTCTCATATTGTGCCCCAGGTTAGACCCAGAGAAGACACAAAGACCTCATTCTCATCACTGGGGACTCTTGGCTTGCAAAATAAAACATATTCTCTCACTTCTCAAGTTAATTTAATATTTTAATGACTTCTACATTTTTTATGACTTTTTCTTAATTTTATATATATTTACAGCAATTTTAATTATTTAAATGTTTTAATCTACAAACCCCATTTCCAGAAAAGTTGGGATGTTTTTCAAAATGCAATAAAAACAAAAATCTGTGATACGTTAATTCACGTAAACCTTTATTTAACTGACGAAAGTACAAAGAAAAGATTTTCAATAGTTTTACTGACCGACTTAATTGTATTTTGTAAACATACACAAATTTAGAATTTGAGGGCTGCAACACACTCAACAAAAGTTGGGACAGAGGCATGTTTACTATTGTGTTACATCACCTTTCCTTTTAGTAAGACTTTTTAATCGTTCTGGAACTGAAGATACTAATTGTAGTAGATTTGCAATTGGAAGTTTTGTCCATTCTTGCTTGATATAAGACTTCAGCTGCTCAACAGTCCGTGGTCTCTGTTATCTGATTCTCCTCTTCATGATGTGCCATACATTTTCAATAGGAGATAGATCTGGACTGGCAGCAGGCCAGTCAAGCACACGCACTCTGTGTCTACAAAGCCACGCTGTTGTAGCCCATGCAGAATGTGATCTGGCATTGTCCTGCTGAAATAAGCATGGATATCCCGGGAAGAGACGTCACCTTGATGGCACATATGTCTCTCTAAAATCCTAATATACGCCTCAGAGTCAGTGGTACCTTCACATACATGCAACTCACCCATGCCGTGGACACTGATGCACCCCCATACCATCACAGATGCTGGCTTTTGCACCTTTCGCTGATAACAATCTGGATGGTCGTTTTCATCTTTGGCACGGAGAACGACGCCCTTTTTTTCAAAAACTAGCTGAAATGTGGACTCATCTGACCACAGCACATGGTTCCACAGTCTTTCGGTCCATCTGAGATGAGCTCGGGCCCAGAGAACTCACCGGCGTTTCTGCATAGAGTTGATGTATGGCTTCCTCCTTGCGTAATACAGTTTCAAGGTGTATTTCTGGATGCAGCGACGGACTGTGTTGAGTGACAATGGTTTTCTGAAGTACTCCCGAGACCAGGTGGCTATAATTGTCACGGTAGCATAACGGTTTCTTAGGCAGCGCCGCCTGAGGGCTCGAAGATCACGCGCATTCAACAGTGGTTTCCGACCTTGCCCTTTACGCACTGAGATGTCTCTGAATTCTCTGAATCTTTTCACAATATTATGTACTGTAGATGTTGAAAGACCTAAATTCTCTGCAATCTTGCGTTGAGAAATGTTCCTTTTGACCTGACTAACAATTCTGTCACGAATTTTGGCACAAAGGGGTGAGCCATGATCCATCCTTGCTTGTAAAGACTGAGGCTTTGATGGACGCTACTTTTATACCCAGTCATGATACCTCGCCTGCTACCAGTTAGCCTGCTTAATGTGGAGTCTTCCAAAACAGTGTTACTTGAATATTCTGTGCACTTTTCAATCTTATTTTAACTCTGCCCAAACTTTTGTTGAGTGTGTTGCAGCCATCAAATTCTAAATTTGTGTATATTTACAAAATACAATTAAGTTGGTCAGTAAAACTATTGAAAATCTTTTCTTTGTACTTTTGTCAGTTAAATAAAGGTTCGCGTGAATTAACATATCACAGATTTTTGTTCTTATTGCATTTTGGAAAATATCCCAACTTTTCTGGAAATGGGGTTTGTAACTCAATAGAAGGGAATCTATAGGATCAAGTAGATTACTGACTTCACGCAATCCTGGTGACTACAATGAAGAGTGAAATCAAATAGGTTCTAGGATGAGTTCAGTCAGTTTTTAGACAAGTTGCCCTTCGGGGGATTTCCTTGTACCCAGTCCTGATACAGTGTTTTGATCTGAAAGATCAACAGTTCTTTGCACTTCCACAATAAAGCTCAATAAATACTTTCAAATTATTTTACATCAGTTTAAGTATTTAACACTTTAGCTTGCTCATTCAACCAGCCAAGAATCAATATTAATATAAATTGGAATCTGTGATTCCACTTCAGGTCTGACCTAACACAAGGTGTAATATGTGATTCTTCACTATTGTAATGGGGTCTGCAAGAAGATGCTTTGTGACACACACGAAACTGCAGATGCAGGAATATGGAGCAAAAGACAACCTGCTGGGCTGCATCTTTGTTGTTGGCGGGGGGGGGGGGGGCGGGGAAGGACGATGGAGAAGAATTGTTGACATTTCAAGTCGAGACCCTGCATCAGGACTTTCCATGCAGATCACACTCTACCTTTGAATTTCATAAATTGACCAGAAGACACTTAAGCACAATTAGGCCATTCAGCCCATCAAGGAGGCTCTGTTTTGGACCCCAGCAATGAAGCACAATGAAGGATGTTGTGACATCTGCTTTAATCTGAATGACTGAGTATCAACAGCTCCCCTCGGAACTGCCAACTAGTTCTGCCCGTTGAATTTTGCACCATTGAATGAAATCGTGTGGTTAATTTTCTGACACTGTATGTTGACTGGCACAGATTTGTATACCTTTTGCAAAATATTGATTCACTTTCCAATAAAAACTTCTAAAAGATTTTAATCTTACTACTATTCTTAATTGGAAATCTATATTCCAGAAATCTTCTCATTAATTTTAGTTTATCAGTTCTCAATCTTTTTCATATGGTGATTATCAAAACTTTGCTGCTGATGAATGCAACTGCCTGCCTCATCTGCCCTATCACAACTCCAAATATGTTGAAACCTCTGTCTAATCCCAATTTTAACTTTGTTCCATTTCATCAATAAGCAGTTCCAAATTCGCCAAAGATCTTTTTTTAAAATTAAACTCTCTCATTCCATTAACTATCTTTAGTAACTCTTTTCTTAATCCTAGTTAGGAAACATTCGAAAGGTTAAAAACCACACGCCCAACGAAAGTGACATTTCATTGCCTGGTGTGACTCAATGGGTTGCTCTCTGCTTGCTGAGTTAGATAGCTGTGGATTCAGATGCCAAGTCAGTGGCTTCATCTGAAACATCCAGATTAGCATTCAGTAGAATTGTAGCTGCCTATTTAAAATTCCTTTGTACATCTCTGCTCAGAAAAGGTGACGTAGCACAATTGAGAACTGCCTTTGGCCTAGAGGAGAGTGATTTTGCCATCACTTGGTGTTTAAATGCAAATCAGGATATACAATTTTTTGTGTGCTCAGGATATATTATTTTTGTTTTATTTGCTCTAAAGCAAAACACACAAAATTCTGGAGGAACTCAGCAGATCAGGCAGCATTTATGGAAATAAATAAACAGTCGATGTTTCGGGCTGAGACTCTTCTTCAGGACTGAGAAGGAAAGGGAAAGAAGCCAAAATAAAAAGGTGGGGGAGGGGAAGGAGGCTAGTTGGAAGGTGACAGGTGAACCCTGGTGTGTGGGAAAGGTCAAGGGCTGAAGAAGAAGGAATCTGATAGGATAGCAGAGTGGACCATAGGAGAAAAAGGAGGAGGAGAGGACTCAGGGGAAGTAATAGGCAGGTGAGAAGTAAAAGGTCAGAGTGGGAAATAGAGTAAGGGGGTGGAGATGGGTAGGAAATAGAGTAAGGGGGTGGAGATGGGTAGGAAATTTGTTTATCGGAAGGAGAAACCGATATTCATGCTGTCAGGTTTGAGGGTACCCAGACGAATATAAGGTGTTGCTCATCCACCCTGAGGGTGGCCACATCTTGGCATAAGAGGAAGCCATGGATCAATACTCTGAATAGGAATCAGAATGAAAATGTTTGCTCTAGTAACATTTTGCTGGTGTAAGGTCCCACTAAATAACTTCAACACCAGAGTAATGTATAACATTTGTTTCCAGCATTGTATTCAGTTTCCCTGGTTTGTAATACAACAGTTCCTTTTAATTCATTGAACAAGAATTTTAGTTAGCCTCTTTCCCCTGGAATTCTGGAACTTAGACTCTCCAACTACATTCTTTTACCTTAATGAGATCTTGGCCCTGCAGTGAACTCAAATTCAACATTAACACACAACAAAGCAGCTTTGACCGCGCTGCCTCTGGAGGTCAAGGTTATGGTTCCCCTCAACTTCAAGAACTATTCCAGCAACTGCAGTTAATCTTGCCATAGCCCATCATATACCACTCAGAGCTGCATTAAGCAGGTTTCCCATGTCATATGCTCAAGGACTGAGAACTTGATTTACCTTTCCTTCACCCCCACAATGAGGCAGAATAAGCATAAGATTTTACTGGAATTTGCAAGCTTTACAAAGCCCAGATATTGACAGATCTGGAGTCAACTATTGACGATGACGTCGACTCAGACCTGAGAGGCCAGTGTCGTGCATTTTCATGCCTTACAAGGTGCAGTTCGAAAGGCTGTGTGGGGCGCCACTCCTCGCACAGACATTTCACAGTATTATTTTATGAGGCCGAGTTGCAAGCTCGACATCAACCCGGTGTGGATGGAGAGCATGCACAGGGGCAGTCTGTCACTGAATCGAATTCGGGAACCTCCATTCTCGAGCCCGGTGCTGATCTCAATGCGCCACCAGCCGACCATTACTCCATAAGGAGATGTCACTGGTAATGTGTTTCTGGGATCATCTGATTGCAGCCTTGCAGAGTTTCAGTGGATTCCTGAAATGGAAACATACCTCTCATGAGTACTATATCTCATCAGCTTGCTTGAATTCCTCTGGCCCTTTGACCCATCTTGCATCATTGTGGTGTCCATCTTTTAAACAGCAACATGCCACTGCAATTGAAAGCATGTTCTTTGTACCATGGTCTGTCCTTTTAAGGACTGAAGTTGCAGTTGCTCGGCTAATAACTGTGATGAGTAGCCCGAAACTGATACAGTGCTGCTTTATACAGGGAAACCGACTTTACCCTGTGGACCGTTTAATCAAAGATCTCGATCTTCATGCAAATTTTACAGGGTGAAGACGATAATGTTGTTTTGATGCCATTAAAATGTAGTGAATTAACTTAGAGGCTATTTCCTATCAGATAAAACCCCATTACACTCTCAATCAGATAAAAAAAAACCTTTGCATCCCTTCAAAAATGAATATATGTTCTCTCAGGGATCCTGACTGATATGTATTCCAGAATGATATTTAAGTGAACAGACTATTTCTGATTGTGGGATCTTGCTGTGTGCACATTGGCTGGTGCTTTTCTTCTTTGCAAAGGTTGCAGCACAAAAATACTTCATTATCAGTAGAGTACTTCAGGACATTTGAACGTTACAAAAGATACTATATAATTCCAAGTCTTTCTTTTGTATCATTCACCATTCCATCTGCAATACTGAATTAAATAGAAACTTGTTTAAATATCACATAAAAAAATCTCAAATATTCTTAACTTTACCATTAAGATCCAGTAAGTGATTTAGACATAATGTTCTTCATAATAGGTAATATATTCGTGAGCAGCTTTATTTTCCCTATTCAACTACTAAGAATCATGACGACTTTTGAATCATTGTTATAAAGATTGCACAGTAGGTGCACTAATGGAGAAAACGTGTACTTCTATTGGGTAAAAATATTAACAAATTCAAAATCTGCACACTGAGACACCATAAATTCAGCCTTCTGCTTTGAAATGTTCAACTTGGGGCTTCCCTTCCCTGTGACCTTCTCCAGATGAACTACATTCTGAAATCTCTGCATTCCCCATTTCTGGCCTCTGGCTCTTCCTGATTTTAATTGCAATTAAAACTCAGTCTTAACCTTTGGCAAACCTGAACCTCAGTGTCTTTGTTGAAGATGCTTCTGAAAATGATCTCTCTCCAGCTGTACTCCTAGCTGCTTTTCCTGACAAACTGAAGTAATGCACTGCACAGATACAACTAACTTACCCATTATATTTTATTAGTAATTTAAGCCAAATATATTTCTGCCCTACCAAATAAGTCTGACCTGGTTTGTGTAAGAGAGCAATGGCATTGCTCAGAGAGCCATTACCTCGCATTTCCAGTGATCCAGAGTTTAATTCTGACCTTTGACACTATCTGTGCAGAGTTTGTACATTCCTCCTATGACCACACACTTGCTCTGCTTTCCTGCCGCACCCACAAACTTGTATTGCTAGGTTATTAGGCAGCAGTAAATTGCCAGAGTTTTGAATAGTGGCAGAGTCTTGGGGAAGACGCTGGGGAAGTTGATGGAAATCAGGGGAGAATGAAATAAAATGGGAAACAGTGTAATTTGGTGTTTGATGACAGGCAGGGTCTTCAGTGTTATGTGACTCGGAGACATCCATCATGAGGAATATGGTAACTGAAAATAACAGGCCTGCTGCTGGTACCATCAACATGTCACCAAGAATTTAGCTGAACAAATGGATTCCAAGGATGCTCTCGGTAGGAAAGCACTGGACTTTGGCTGACTGCAGACCTTTGTAAGGCATCAGGTAATAAGACAGAGAAGGTGATGCCAAAGTAATTGCAGCTCTTTTGCCTTGGTTTGGTCAAGAAGTGTTAACTAAACATCCTTTTTGTTTGGCCTTTGGATGGAATAAAATGCAATGTTGTATAATCAGAGCGAGAGGGTGGAGAGGTGAGGGAAAGGGGGGAGGGATGAGAGGGACGAGTGAAGCACCTTCAACAACTCCAGAAGACTGAAGCTGGGTAAAATACTGAAAGGCTTTTATTTGCTGTACAATACGACCTCCATGGTAAGTGTCTGCCCCCGGACTGAGGGGGAGGGGCAAGGCAAAATCACCTATATTCAGGAATCTGTGGGAGGAGCCACAGGGGCAGTCAGCAGAGGGGTGTGTCCGGACAGTTAACCCAGTTACAACATATATATGGTTTACCACATTCACACCTCATTTTTGTAAAGAGTCCTGCGGGGTGACTGACAATATTTAAAACAAGTATATTTACAGGTCAAGTCTATCAAGCGGTCGAGTCTGTCATTGTGATCTACGTAGCACCGGCGACGGCAGTTGTGCTGGCTCCGGCCTGACTTGAGGTGCCAGCACATTAGGCATTGGTAAACCCTCGTGCATGTGCGTCGCGCCTGGTATGGGGGTGTCTTGTGGTGTCTGTGTAGGGCTTGGAGTGCACGATGTCTCGTAGGTACATACATCGGCAGGTATGGGGTCAATAGTCACCATGGAGTGTTCAGGGAAGGGGCCTGGTTCTCCTGCGAGCGCCAGCTCGCGGATGGAGACCGTGTCCTCCCGCCCATCAGGTAAAACCACGTAGGCATACTGGGGGTTCGCATGAAGTAAGTGAACCCTCTCGACCATCGGGGAGTATTTATTGCTCCTCGCATGTTTCCAGAGCAGCACTGGCCCCGGGGACGTCAGCCAAGTGGGTAGGGTGGTCCCAGTGGTCGATTTTCTGGGAAAAGAAAAGAGCCGCTCATGAGGGGTGGCATTGGTGGCCATGCATGACAGGGAGCGGATGGAGTGGAGTGCCTCGGGAAGGACCTCCTGCTGGCGGGAGACCGGCAGTCCCTTTGACCGGAGGGCTAAGAGCGTGGCTTTCCACACCGTGCCATTCTCCTTCTCCACCATCCATTCCCCCGGGGATTATAGCTCGTGGTCCTACTAGTTGCAATTCCCCTAGCCAGTAGGTATTGGCGCAGCTCGTCACTCATAAACGAAGACCCTCTGTCACTGTGGACATAGCATGGGTATCCGAACAGTGTGAAGAGCTTGCACAGGGCTTTTATAACTGATGTGGTAGTGGTGTCGGGGCAGGGGATGGCGAAGGGGAACCGCGAGTACTCGTCAATTATGTTAAGAAAGTACACATTGCGGTCAGTGGAGGGAAGGGGGCCCTTAAAGTCAACACTCAGTCGCTCAAAGGGGCGGGTGGCCTTGATGAGTTGTGCCTTTTCGGGTCGGTAGAAGTGCGGTTTGCACTCTGCGCAGACTTGGCAGTCCCTGGTCATCGTCCTGGTCTCCTCAAGGGAGTAAGGCAGGTTCCGGGCTTTCACGAAGTGGAAAAGCCGGGTGACCCCCAGGTGGCAAAGATCTACGTGTAGGATGTATAGCTGGTCAATCTGCACGCTGGCGCACGTTCCCCAGGATAGGGCATCGGAGGGATCGTTGAGCTTCCCAGGCCTGTACATGATGTCATAGTTGTTGGTGGAGAGTTCGATTCTCCACCTCAGAATTTTATCGTTTTTGATTTTGCCCCGCTGTTGGTTATTAAACATGAATGCGACTGAGCGCTGGTCAGTTAGCAGGTGAACCTTTTGCCGGTGAGATAGTGCCTCCAGTGCCTAATAGCTTCCACTACGGCCTGGGCCTCTTTCTCCACCGCGGAGTGCCGAATTTCAGGGCCTTGAAGGGTACGGGAGAAGAACGCCACTGGTCTTCCCGCCTGGTTGAGGGTAGCAGCCAGCGCAAAGTCGGAGGTGTCACCCTCTACTTGGAAGGGAATGACCTCATCCACCACATGCATTGCTGCTTTGGCAATGTCCCCTTTTATGCGGCTGAAGGCCGCATGGGCCTCGGCTGAGAGGAGGAATGTGGTGGACTTGACCAGGGGGCGGGCCTTGTCTGCATAGTTAGACAATTGGGCGTAATATGAAAAGAAGCCCAGGCACCTTTTGAGGGCTCTGAGGGTATTGGGAAGTGGGAGTTCCAACGGGGGCGCATACGGTCGGGGTCAGGGCCAATGACTCCATTCTCCATGACACACCCAAGGATAGCAAGTTGGGTGGTCCCGATTACACACTTGTCCTTGTTATAGGTGAATTGAAAGCTTTGGCCACTTGGAGAAATTTTTGGAGGTTGTTGTCGTGATCCTGCCAGTCGTGACCGCAGATGGTGATGTTATCCAGTTATAGGAAGGTGGCCTTCGGTTGGCACTGGTCCATCATCCGGTCCATTGCCCTCTGGAAGACAGAGACACCATTCGTGACACCGAAGGGGACGCGCAGGCATTGATAAAGCCTGCCATCCGCCTCGAAGGCAGTGTAAGGGCGGTCCTCCCGGTGGATGGGGAGCTGATGGTAAGCGGATTTTAGGTCTATGGTCAAGTACACCTTGTATTGTGCTATCTGATTGACCATATCGGTGACACGGGGTAGAGAGTATGCGTCGAGCTGCGTGAACCTATTAATAGTTTGGCTATAGTCCACGACCATCCTAGTCTTCTCCCCGTTCCAAACAACGACCACCTGCACCCTCCAAGGACTTGTGCTTACCTCAATGACCCCCTCCCTGAGCAGCCGCAGCACCTCTGACTTAATGAAAGCTCTGTCCCCCGCGCTGTACCTCCTGCTTTTAGTTGCCACAGGTTTACAGTCAGGGGTCAGGTTGGCGAACAGCGGTTGGGGAGGGATCCTGAGGGTGGAGAGGCCGCAAGTGGTGTCGGTAGTGTGGCAGTTGGCATGATGTTGGGTGGGATGTGCGGGTTGGGGTGTGTGTGTGGTCAGTAGCGGGGTATGTGACGTATCCCTATAAAACTGGGGATTTACGACAGTAATTGGTGGGAGGGGCCCATCATACTTCATTGTCACGCTTTTCAGGTGGCTCTGGATGTCGAGCCCCAATAGCACAGGGGCACACAGTTGAGGCATAACCAGTAACGTAAAGTCTCGATATTCTGTGCCCTGCACCACTAGTGTCGCTACACAACCTCCCCCCCCCCCCCCCCCGGATGTCTGTTGTATGCGACCCGGAAGCCATGGTGACCCTCTGACTTATCGGCCGTATCACGAGTCCGCAATGCTGCACCATGTCCGGGTGGATAAAACTCTCAGTGCTGCCGTGTCAGGCAGCTTGTCCTGCGCCCCTCCACCAGGATGTCCATCATTGACCTTGTGAGCTGGTGTGGAGTGCTTTGGTCAAGGGTCACGGAAGCCAGGGTTGAGTTGCTGCCTTGGTCCTGCGTGGTGGGGTGCCCCGTGAGCACCCGTTGGTCGTAGGTGGTGGGAGGGGGCGCTGACCAAGATGGCCGCACCCATGTCTCGCACGTGGTGGTGGCGTGCAGAGGGGATGGCGGCAGGCAAGATGGTGACCCCCACATCTCGCACGCAGCGCTGCTCGATCCCGCTCGCGGTTTGGACTTATAGACCTTGGCGAATTGGCCCTTCTTTCCGCAGCTGAAGCAGGTAGCTTGTCGAGCCAGGCAGCGTTTCCGTGGGTGCTTCTCGAATCTGCAGAAGTAGCACTTCGCAGACTCGCAACTGGCGGCAGCCGAGGTCAATTCGCTGGCGGGTTGCGGGGTCTGCGGCGCCTACGAGTCCGTCGGGGGATCGTGTGCCTGAAGAGCCTCAAAGTTATGCATAGCGGCCTCCAGCGTGTCGGCCAACTCGATCGCCAAACTTAAGGTAAGATCGGCTTTTTCCAATAGCCGCTGGCACACATACACTGACTTGGTCCCCGTGACGAAGGCGTCTCTCACTAGGAGTTCTGCATGCTGCACTGCCGTCAGCTCCTGGCAATTGCAGGGTCGCACGAGCGTCCGTCGGGCCTGGACGAACGCAGCACTTGACTCCCCGGGCCGTTGTTGCCGTGTCGCTAAGCGATGCCGAGCATAGACGCTGTTTATCGGCCGCAGGTATTGTCCTTTGAGGGCACTCATCGCATCGTCGTAACTCCTCTCGTCTCTGATCAGCGAATAGACCCGTGGACTGACCCTAGAGAGTAGAACTCTGCGCTTCGCTGTGGGCTCGGTTGCTTTAATCTCCTCTAGGTACGCTTTGAAGCAGGCCAGCCAGAGTTCAAAAGGGTTTCCAGCTTCAGGTGTTTGCGGTTCGAGGTCTAACTTGTTGGGTCTTAGACCGTGTTCCATGCTTTAAAATTTACAGCGAATAAAATTGAAGCACCTTCAATAGCTCCAAAAGACCGAAGCTGGGTAAAATACTGAAAGGCTTTTATTCGCTGTACAATACGACCTTCATGGTGAGTGTCTGCCCCCGGACCGAGGGGGAGGGGCATGGCGAAACACCTTTATACAGGACTCTGTGGGAGGAGTCACAGGGGCAGTCAGCAGAGGGGCGTGTCCAGACAGTCAACCCAGTCACAACATATATATGGTTTACCACAGTGAGGAGGAGGGAGGGGACAGAGAGAGGGAGAGGGAGGGGGAGAGAGAGGGAGAAGGAGAGGAAGACAGTATATCATACTAGTAAGGTGAACAGGCTTCGCTCTTCCCCTTTGAGGTGAAAGATCAATTGAATAAGCTTGCTTCAGTTTGACCTATTTAACCTGAGACCAGATTCTCTTGTTCCACAATTATTTCCTTCTTTTGCTCAATGTATCCTGATTTATAAGATGTCTTACCATATCAAAAGTACTATTATAATGTGCGTTATCTTTCACTTCCCTCAACTTATAGCAGTCTATGACCGCAGGAGGTTCTCAGCTTAAATGCTGTGTCAAATGCACTGCAGCAGTTTTCTGAAAGATTTGGCTGCCAGTAAAGTTTCCTCCTTGCAATGTGTGATCTTGGATGCAGTCACACTGTAGATGACTCAGTGGCACAGCTGGCAAAGCAGATTGTTCACAGTTCCAGTGATCCAGGTTTGATGCTGACACCTGGTGCCAGGAGTGAAGAGTCTGAAGGTAACCTGTGACACTTGGAGTTTCCTCCAGGATCTCCGGTTTGGTCCCACATACAAAAGACATACTGTTTCATACATATTTGACTGCTGCAAATTGCACCTGGTGCCTTGATGAGTGGTAGGCTCGAGAAGAGTTGAGGGGAGTGTGGAGAGAATGAAATGTGATTAGAGTAAGATTAGTATAAATGGGTGGTTAATGGGCTGAAGGACCTATTTCCATGCTGTATGATATGTGATGCTAACAGCCAGCAACATGTTTAAATGTAAGAATTAAAAGCAAGTGTCTGCCGCATTCACGTAAAGCATGTTGAGAGATATTTTGCTCAAAGCGTGGTGATGTGTAGCATATCCCTCCTTTGCACAGTTACAGTTTGTACTGATTGCAGTGAGTAACCCTAACATTTACAAGTTCTCTGTTTGCTCACCGTGAATTTGAGATTATATGGGATGTTTCATGCTTTTAGGATTCCCTAAGGGCTTTATAGTCAACTGAATACTTTTGAAATTTAGTTACTCTTTTGATGTAAATAGGAAAGAAATTGGATGAGGAAGGGAAATAAACGTCTCCTCTCCTACTTACTACCTCACCTACACACCCCTCTATCTGTGTCCTCTTTCCCATCCCCTGCCATCTGCCTACCTTCCCTTCTTTATTTGGTTCCACTCTTCATTTTGCTTTCTTATCAGATTCCACAACCTACAGACACCCTTTTTGTCTACACATCACACGCAGCATTTGTAGATATCTCCACCTGACCCTATCTGACAATTACCCCTGGATCCACCCATCACTTGCCAGTTTTTGCCACATCTTTCTCCCTTAATTCGTAATATCTACTCTTCCAGTCCAGATGAAGGGCAAGGGCCCAGAATGTTGACTATCTATTTGCCTGACCCATTGAGATCCTCAATGGCTGTTTTTTTTTGCTCCATTTTCAAGCATCCAGTATCTCTTGTGTTTTCACAAATAAAAGCAGCAATAACATCCATTATAGCGAAGTAGTATGAGAAATAAACAGCAGCCAGAGCATGGGGGATAATCCATAATCTTTTTCGGACTAAGCCTTCAAATCTTTCACTTCCATCTGGTGGACAGTCAGAGGCTTAGTGTAAAGTCTAAACTGAAAGTACAACTTCATTCATCTCAGCACAGCAGGACTTCATTTGACTGTCAGCCTTGATTTTTATGGTTTGAGCATTCCTTTGGAGAAGGGCTTGAACCCGCAATGTTCAGATTCCAAGGGAAGAGACCAGTTCCACTTGGCCATGCTAAAATGCTTTAAGCAATTTAATAATCAATAACTCATTTCTTTTTACCAGGTGCTTCACGGTTCAGCTTTATAAAATGTCCCTATAAAATGTGGTTGATGGAAACACTGTAAATGGTTCTGAATAATGCAGCATTGCAGGCTTAAGTTATGCTGTAGTGTCAGTGTACATTGAACAGAACGATTTTATTTTAGTGCTTTGGGCATTCAGGATCCAACTGCAGATGGAAATGCACCAATCTGCTCATGAAGGTCATGTCCAGCAGACTAGCTTTCATGAAAGAGGGCATGGGCTTAAACTTGAAGCAAGTATGAAAAGACTTTTGATTTTCAAGTGTGGGTGATGCTAGTTTAGAGCAGACTGCAAGTGAAAGCTGTGGGGGGCAATTGTTTGAGCAAAGTCAAGAGACTTGGCAATGAGCCTAGCAAAGGAGACTAATTATAAGGGCTTGAGAGGAATTCATTCCCTTGACAGTAAAATCAGCAGATGGCCTAGAAACATCATTCCTGTCCCATGCACTTCTATGTTTTGTTGCAATGAGAAATGTGATACTCCAAGAAGACTGTTTTCCCTCAGATTACAGAGCTATTAAAAGCCCTTTCAAATTGGCAACTTCACAGTCTTGATGATATTTTATGTGTAGCAGTTTTATCTACTCTAATCCTATTAAAAATCCGTTAAGTATTTGCAGCTGAAAGTTATTTATGCTAAAGACCATCCAGTGAATTGTACCTAAGAAAATAAACAAGAAAATTCAGCGTGGTAAAAACCTGTTCATTAGCGGATTTTTCAGAAGAGCTGGGATGACATGTGTTGCACTTGCGAGGCTCTTTAAAAGGAGGTAAAGCAAAAGTTATCTTTCACTCTCCTATCGTGGCAAGATTTTTGTGCATTTACAGCAGATTTACTAGTAATTCTTTGAACTACCAATCCAGTTGCCAATCAAAATGTAGTTGCCCCCTCATTAGGGAGCTCTATCTGCTCTTTCAGGAGGAGAGGACGCCACTCCGCATTTCCAGTGCACTGTTATCCCTAATGTCTTATCAAAACACAATTCTCTTCGCATCACATAAGCAGAAAGATTGGTCATCATCACATTGTTACTTGTGTAAATTTGCTGTGTGAAAATTAGTATCCATGCTTCATATGTTACACTGGTGACTATTCTTCATCAAACGTACCATGTTACTGAGATAATAGAATAGATCATATATAAAAACCAAGCTTTTGTTTGGCACACCAACCTTGCCAGATATAAAGTGACTCAGCTGCCTTGCCACTACCCAGCAAAGAAATGAGCTTCCTATCCTGCCCAATAGAATGCTGAGCATAATCCAGCATGTGTGTTATGATGTGTGCAGAATAAAGAACTTCAGTTCCCAGTGTGCAATGCAAGGATTTCACCTGGAACTGGAAGCTACAATGGTTACTAGGCCTGCACACGCTCAGGGTTGACAGCAGTTCAGTAATAAAATGTTCTAACGTAAACCCACGCGATGTTTGTCTTTCTTAAGAACAAACATAACAGCATGTATCACCATGCAGGCATCCTAACCAATGTTAAATCCTTAACCGAGGGTTTAATCGGTAAATAAACGCTTTAACTCATTGTATTAGTCCACCGCCATGCTGGAATCAAATTTTAATTTAGGGCAAATGACACTTTAAATGGGTTGGTTTTATATATGTATCATTCAAACAAAATTTAAACATTTGGAAAGTTATGCACCCATATGGTTCAGCTTATTTTTTGAACCTCTTTCGGGGAGTCATATGAGTACAATTAATAAATATTTTGGTAATCATTTTGTCAGGGGATGTAACTAGTTTAGTAGGAGCAGTTTTCAGTCATTCTTTCTGACAATTGTGAAAGAAGAGACTGAAAAACCAGACCACTAATTACAACCCCCACTTACTCTTGCCCATGCTGCACCAGAACATGTGGATCCTGGATCAACCTTTACAACTACCTGCAAACTCACTAATCGGCAACTGCTGAGGAGAGTATCATACTCAACTCGAGTAATTGCACTGCTACTGTGGAGGGCCACTTTCGGCATAATGTTTACAAAAATATAGCAAATAAGCTTGTGGGACCTGCAGCAGCAACTAACACATTCTGCACTGTAACACCTACAAGAATCTTGTACACCCAGCTACGCTGCTATGCCCTATGCACAGTGAAATCCTGGCTACAGCATAACAGGATATGGCAAGCAATGAAGTTAACTTTATAACTTTAATTCAGGGCACAGCTCTATAACTTCAACTCACTAACAGTTGACCAAGTGGTTGGGTTATGTTTATGTCAAACATCACACTAGATATCCAGCTACACTGAGCCTGGCAGTATAAATATTATTAATGCTAATAACAGAACAATTTTTTGATTAAGGGATACCAGGTAGTCTTTTCATTTGACACAGCATTTAAGCTGAGAACCTCCTGCGGTCATCCATCGTGTCCAGTGCCCCTGATGCAGCCTCCCCTACATGGGTGAGACCCATCGTAAATTGGGGGACCGCTTTGTCAAGCAGTTACACACCATCCACCACAAGTGGGACTTCCCAGTGGCCAATCATTTTAATTCCCTTTCCTGTTCCAATGTGTCAGATCAGGGCCTCCTCTTGTGCCATGATGAAGCCACCCTCAGGTTGGAGGAGCAATACCCTATATCCCATCTGGGTATCCTCCAACCTGATGCCATGAATATCAATATTTACTTCCAATGAACATATTTCCCCCCCCCCCCCAACTTCCTTTATTTCCCACTCTGACCTTTTACCTCTTCTCACCTGCCTAATACTTCCCCACTGGATCTATGGTCTACTCTCCCCCCCTGTCAGATTCCTTCTTCTTCAGCCCTTGACCTTTCCCATCCATCTGGCTTCACCTACCACCTTCCAGCTAGCCTCCTCTCCTTCTCCCCACATTTTATTCCGGCATCCACCCCCTTCCTTCTCAGTTCTGAAGAAGGGTCTCGGCCCAAAACGTCAACTATCTGTTCATTTTTGTAGTTCCTCCAGCTCCTCCAGCATTTTGTATTTGTTGCTTTGGATTTCCAACATCTGCAGACTTTTTCATGTTTATCAACAGTTTTTTTTAAAGGGCTGGCAAATAGACTACTCATATTGTTCTATCCATGGTGGGCTGCAAACAGTAACAAATGTTCATATCATAGCAAGTGATTTGGGGCAAAATACTGATGATAAAGAAAGATGTTTAGGTCTAGTAATGAGTAATTCCAGTAAGTGTTTGGGTCAAAAAGAGAATAAAATAATTTGGATTTCAATCTCAAGGTAGATTAAAAAATAGAATGGTTTCTTAAACAATGGCTCTCACGCTTTATTTATTTAAACTGAAGCATTGCAATTTATGCTGTTCATAATAAAATCATCTGGTATTCTCTCATAACAATGAAAGTATGAAAAACAGCACACTATATGCATTTAAACACCTGCCATTTGAGAAGACAAAGGATTTAAAATTTGCTTTCATTCACATGGATTTAAATATTTCACATATCGGCAAACTTAAGTAAATGGCATTGCACCAACCTAATTCAGAAGCAAGGATGCATCATATTCCATTTCTGAAATCTGATTCCACTACAAAAGTACTGATTTTATAAATGCAGTACAAGGTACAAATGATACCACATCCTGCATTTAGCCCATGTGACTGAGGATAGGTTCCTATACCAAAAATTAATCATTGAAAATCCCAAGTCTAGTCTTCGTGTGAGAGCAGTTTGCAGATTGGCAGGTGGATTTACATTTCTAGCTCCCAGCAAGGAGAAATCAGCATAAAATTGCTTGGCTCGCTTTCATTTTCCTTTATATACAGATATCTCTAACACTTCAAAATGTGACTTATGAAAAATAACTTAGAACTTTATGACTCAGAACTTTATCATAAAAATGCAGCGGATATGTTTTTCTGAACTGTAATTCTGGAAAACATGTCAATTCTTCCAGGTGTACTTCAAATAAAAAACAGAAAATCATCCTACCCCACAAAATTTGAAGAGAGTCGTGATTAATTTTAATATTGTTTTTAAAATAATTTTAATATTGTTTTTAAAAATTTGAATGAAATATTGAGAACCGATAGCCTTTTCCATTTGGGAGCTGTTAATGAGTTGAAATGTTAGAGAAATATAAATTAGCTTAATGACTCTTTAAATATACATTGTTAAAACTACATATATTGTTACCAGAAATAATCATTTCTCAAACTGCTAGGTTCTGACTGTAGTGTATATTCTAGGCACCTACTTACCCTCACCATATCCAACTCATGCTAATGAGCAGCACCATGTAATGTTCCGTTATATTGGCTCGTGTATGTCTAGGGGAAATCCCGCCCAGCACCTGCCTCAACACTCCCCTCAGGGTCGGTCGCCGCCCGAATCACTCACAAACATCAATCAGCAGCCAGCACACCCGGTAAATTTTAACAAATACACTTTATAGATATTACTAATTCTATGACATTAATATGCATTTGATACAGAGAGGAAAGTAATGAAAAAAAAAGGCGCCAACACTTATCAAAGTCCAAGTTCTTCACGCGCTACCGTTGGAGCTCAATCAATTCCTGACGACCACCCGAATCCTGTCGACTCACGGCTCGGGACCACCCTGAGTGATCCACCGGAGACTCTCCGCACGTCCACGGTCCTCCCCGTCTCTCCTCCGACTCCCCATCTCTCCACCGTCCGCCCTGTCTCTCCTCCGACTCCTCGTCTCTCCTCCGACTCCTCGTCTCTCCTCCGACTCCCCGCCAAAAACCCCGTCCACTGTCCTCTCCGTCTCTCCTCCAACTCCCCGTCTCTCCTCTGACTCCCCGTCAAAAACCCCCATCCACAGTCCTCCCCGTCTCTCCTCCGACTGCCCGTCAAAACCCCCGTCCACCGTCCTCCCCGTCTCTCCTCCGACTCCCCGTCTCTCCACCGTCCTCACCGTCTCTCCTCCGACTCCCCGTCTCTCCTCTGACTCCGTGTCTCTCCCCCGACTCTCTGTCTCTCCTCCGACTCCCCCCAAAAACCCCCGCACGTCCGCCGTCCTCCCCGTCTCCTCCGACTCCGTCTCTCCTCCGACTCCCCGCCAAAAACCCCGTCCACTGTCCTCCCCATCTCTCCTCCGACTCCCCGTCTCTCCTCCGACTCCCCGTCTCTCCGCCGTCCTCCCCGTCTCTCTTCTGACTCCCCGTCAAAAACCCCCGTCCACAGTCCTCCCCATCTCTCCTCCGACTGCCCGTCAAAACCCCCGTCCACCGTCCTCCCCGTCTGTCCTCCGACTCCCCGTCTCTCCACCGTCCTCACCGTCTCTCCTCCGACTCCCCGACTCTCTGTCTCTCCTCCGACTCCCCCCAAAAACCCCCGCACGTCCGACGTCCTCCCCGTCTCTCCTCCGACTCCCCGCCTCTCCACCGTCCTCCTCGTCTCCTCCGACTCCCTGTCTCTCCTCCGACTCCCCCCAAAAACCCCATCCGCGGTTCTCCCCGTCTCTCCTCCGACTCCCTGTCTCTCCTCCGACCCCCCGTCTCTCCTCCGACTCCCCGTCTCTCCCCCGACTCCCTGTCTCTCCACCGTCCTCCTCGTCTCTCCTCCGACTCCCCGCTAAAACCCCCATCCACCGTCCTCCCTGTCTCTCCTCCGACTCCCCGTCTGCCGTCCTCCCCGTCTCTCCTCTGACTCCCCGTCTCTCCACCGTCCTCCCCGTCTCTCCTCCGACTCCCCGCCAAAACTCAGTCCACAGTCATATTATACAGCATGGTATCCGAAAACAAAACGATACATAACCACCCACTGGCTAATAGAAGGCGGTTATCTACTTTAAAGTAAAGCAAACTGCTAGTGCAAACTCTCTGCAGCGTTAAAACACAACAAAGCCGCATTCCCCAGATTAACATAACCAAGTCGCCATTTTAAATGTAACAAAAGAAAGACCCCGTACACTCTCCCCCCACCACAAAAAGTCATGCCCTCATGACGTTAACAGAGTTCACCAGTACTCCTTGTAAAACACAAAACCCAACCCAGGTGCATAAAGCAGTGACATAACTTTGCAGGGCAGTAGAGATCACACCCTGCTCTCCCGGCGCTATATACGTTAGTCTTTCCGGGGGATGCCTACTCCTCTGAGGCCTCTGGACTTCCTCTGCGGACTCTCCCTGTTCAGACACCCCAGTTGACCCCTCGGGCCTATCTGTCGGACCTTCCCCCTCACCGGGACCCCTCTGCTCCTGTGAGCCCTCTGGCTCGGGTTCTGCCTCCACCCTTTCCTCCCCCAATCCCGGCTGTAATACAGGCGGCTCTGCAACACCCTCCCTCGGTTCCCCTGACTCAGTGATGGAAGGGCCAAGAGTCTCTTCTCCCGGCACCGGGGAATCAGCGAACAGAAGCAGGTACCACACGTCCGAATCATCATCTTCCGATGACGTATCCCTTCTCGAGGTGGGGACCGGCCCCGTTTTCTTCACAGCGGTCTCTTCCCTCTCCCCGCGCCCTCGCATAGTCCTCATACTAGGAGTAAACTCCCATTCGGGCTCCGGGTCCATCTTCACCTCTCGACCCAGAGGCAACAGGTGGTTCCGATGGAGTACCTGGACAGGCCCCTGCCCGTCCTCAGGTCTCACCCAGTAAACAGGGAGATTCGGCATCTGACTCTCCACCACATAGGGAGTGGCTGCCCAACGGTCCGCCAACTTGTGCTTAACCTGTAGTCCTAAATTCTGGATAAGGACTCGGTCTCCCGGCAATAGCTGGACGAACTTTACTTTCTGATCATACCTCCTTTTATTCCGCTGGTTCTGCTTGGTCGCTGCCACCTCAGCCAACTCGTACGCCCTTTTCAACTCTATCCTCATATCGGACACGTACTTCAGACACGGCTTCAAAGGTATTTCCCCCACTTCAGTCCCAAAACACAGATCAATGGGCAACCTTGCTTCCCGTCCGAACATCAGATAGTAGGGCGAGTACCCCGTAGCATCATTGCGAGTACAATTGTAACAATGAACCAAATGGGCGATGTGCTGACTCCACTTACTCTTCTGTCCAATCTCCAAGGTGCCCAGCATGTCCAGAAGGGTCCGGTTAAACCTCTCGGTTTGAGGATCACCCTGCGGGTGACAGGGGGTGGTTCTGGACTTTTCAACCCCAAGCATATCCAGCAATTCATGTATAAGCCTGCTCTTGAAGTCCCGTCCCTGATCACTGTGGATCCACCGGAGAAGGCCATAATGAACAAAGTACTTCTCCCATAACACCTTCGCCACTGTAGTCGCTTTCTGATCCTTAGTAGGAAAAGCCTGCGCATATCTAGTGTAGTGATACGTGAGGATCGAGACATTCGCGGTATTGCTGGTGTCTGGCTCAATAGACAGGAAATCCATACACACCAGGTCCATGGGTCCCGCACTCCGCAAGTGGGATAACGGAGCCGCCTGCGCAAGCAAGGTCTTCCTCCTGACGCAACGGCTACAGGTCTTACAGTATTCTTCCACCTCCCCCCTTATCCGGGGCCAGTAAAACCGGTCCTTGACTAATCCATAGGTCTTCTCTACCCCTAAGTGCCCGGAATCATCATGTAAAGCCTGGAGCACAGTCTTCCGATACTTCTCAGGCATGACCAGCTGCCAGCGCCGGGGGTGGTCTGGAGGCGACGTGACCCGGTACAGGACGTGGTTCTTCAGCTTCAACCGGGGCCACTCCTTCAGTAGTAGGGGAACGGAGGCGTGCTTCGCCTTCTCCACCTGCCCCATATCACCCCGGCTAACTGCGTACCAGATAGTGCCAATGCTTGGGTCATCACGCTGAGCCGCCTCTACTTCCTGGGGACTCAACTCCGGCAGCTGCCTGTTCCTCAGAGCAGTCACATTACAGTAAACAGTGGGTAGCGCGTCACCGTCAGCCCCCAGTTGATCTACTGCCCGATCCGTTCCCATCTGTGCTCCTACTTCCTCGTCGCTCCCAACTTGACACATGGCCTTTACTCCCTGGGTGGGGACACTCTTCCACTCCTCGGCCGTGCCCGACTCGTCGTGCGCCCGACGAGACAGGGCATCTGCATCGATGTTCCGATTCCCCGGGCGGTACTTCAGGCTGAACTCATAGGCAGACAAGGCTGTTAACCACTGGTGCCCAGCGGCATCCAGCTTCGCCGAGGTCAGGATATAAGTGAGGGGGTTGTTATCAGTTCTCACCTCAAACTGGGCCCCATATAGGTAGTCACTCAACTTGTCCACCACCGCCCATTTCAACGCCAGGAACTCCAGCTTGTGAGTGGGATAGTTTCTCTCAGATGGCGACAAGCTCCGACTGACAAATGCCACTGGCCTCAATCCGTTTCCCTGTTCCTGGTACAGAACAGCCCCCAGACCGTCGTGACTGGCATCAGTGTGTAGAACATACGGCTTCCGGGGATCAGCAAATGCCAACACTGGGGCCTGTGTCAGCGCCCTTTTTAGAGATTTGAACACCTCCTCACATTGAGCATCCCACCTCAATCCAAAAGGCTCTCCCGGGTTCAAGTATCCTCCTACCTCCGACCCTCGGTCTCCCTTCCTCCTCCTCCCCACAGGTGGATAGCCACACAGCAGCTGGTTCAATGGATGACTCATTTTCGCATATCCTTTCACGAACCGCCGGTAATATCCGCAAAACCCCAAAAATGAGCATAAGGCGCTCACCTTCTGAGGTCTCAGCCAGGTGGTGACTGCGACTATCTTATCCGGATCGGTGGCCACTCCATTTCGCGAGATTATGTGCCCGACATAACTGAGTGACGTCTTGCAGAAATGACATTTATCCAGGGAAAATCTTAATCCTTCCTCCTTCAGCCGACTCAGCACCTTCAGCAGCCGCTCCTCATGTTCCTCCAACGTAGATCCAAACACTCCGATAGGGAAGCCAAGGGGCATGCTGCTCTCCGATTGCGGACCACGCGGGCCGCCCCGCCCTTTAAGCTTTCCACCAATCGCTGTCTCTTCCTCATCCGAAACTGGCCACACCTCTAATAATTGGGATGTATCTTCAACCCAGCTATCATAGTCATCCTCCCCTTCCGGGGTGGGCCTGGCTCCCGAGAAAATTCTCAGCTTTGGGCGGTGCCCCTCAACCCTTCTCGCCAGGGAGGTAATGGCAGCCGTTAACTCGGCAGTCTCATCCCGCCCATGGGGGCGGCGCCTGGCCAAACCTTCCCACTCCACACCTCCACCCCTTGCTACGGGCACCCGGCCGGGGGCCTCATCTAGCTCCTCCTCCTCCTCCGGCACCTCCTCACTTGCATCCTCGGGGAGGGTGTGGAGACCCCACGGCCCCACCTCCCCCGGGGCGTGGACTGTCGCTGGTAGTTCTAAAGTCATGACGTCGGCACTCGTCCGCACCAACATCCAGCTAGCTTCCAGTTCTTTGCCACCCCTTCTAGCTACAAGTTCTACCTGCCCGATACCTTTAATCAAACTCAACCCTCGCACCAGTACCTCTACTGGAATGCGATAATCGACCCCACTTAACACACACGCATGATTCATCGGTACCTCCTCCAATTCACACCAACTGACAATCTTATCTCGATCCATCTTCACACCACTTACTGCAACGACAAGTACAGCTTTCCCGAAAAGTCCAAATCCCGGACGAGCCCCCACTTGTAATGTTCCGTTCTATTGGCTCGTGTATGTCTAGGGGAAATCCCGCCCAGCACCTGCTTCAACAGTCCCCTCAGGGTCAATCGTCGCCCGAATCAATCACAAACATCAATCATCAGCCAGCACACCCGGTAAATTTTAACAAATACACTTTATAGATATTACTAATTCTATGACATTAATATGCATTTGATACAGAGAGGAAAGTAATGAAAAAAAAAGGCGCCAACACTTATCAAAGTCCAAGTTCTTCGCGCGCTACCATTGGAGCTCAATTCGACTTCAGACAACCACCCGAATTCCGTCGACTCACAGCTCGGGTCCACCCGAAGTGATCGACCGGAGCCTCTCCACACATCTGCGGTCATCCCAGTCTCTCCACCGACTCCCCGTCTCTCCTCCGACTCCCCGTCTCTCCACCGTCCTCCCTGTCTCTCCTCCGACTCCCCGCCAAAAACCCCGTCTCTCCTCCGTCCTCCCCGTCTCTCCTCCGACTCCCCGTCTCTCCTCCGACTCCCCGTCTCTCCACCGTCCTCCCCGTCTCTCCTCCGACTCCCCGTCTCTCCTCCGTCCTCCCCGTCTCTCCTCCGACTCCCCGCCAAAAACCCCGTCCACTGTCCTCCCCGTCTCTCCTCCGACTCCTCGTCTCTCCTCCGACTCCTTGTCTCTCCACCGTCCTCACCATCTCTCCTCCGACTCCCCGTCTCTCCTCCGACTCCCCGTCTCTCATCCGACTCCCCGCCAAAAACCCCGTCCACTGTCCTCCCCGTCTCTCCTCCGACTCCTCGTCTCTCCTCCGACTCCTTGTCTCTCCACTGTCCTCACCATCTCTCCTCCGACTCCCCGTCTCTCCTCCGACTCCTTGTCTCTCCACTGTCCTCACCATCTCTCCACCGTCCTCCCCGTCTCTCCTCCGACTCCCCGTCTCTCCACCGTCCTCCCCGTCTCTCCTCCGACTCCCCATCTCTCCTCCGACTCCCCATCAAAAACCCCATCCACCATCCTCCCCGTCTCTCCTCCGACTCCTTGTCTCTCCACCGTCCTCCCCGTCTCTCCTCCGACTCCCCGTCTCTCCACCGTCCTCCCCGTCTCTCCTCCGACTCCCCGTCTCTCCTCCAACTCCCCATCTCTCCACCGTCCTCCCCGTCTCTCCTCCGACTCCCCATCAAAAACCCCATTCACCGTCCTCCTCGTCTCTCCTCCGACTCCCCGTCTCTCCACCGTCCTCCTCGTCTCTCCTCCGACTCCCCGTCTCTCCTCCGACTCCCCGTCTCTCCTCCGACTCCCCGTCTCTCCTCCGTCTCCCCGTCTCTCCTCCGACTCCCCGCCAAAACTCAGTCCACAGTCATATCATACAGCATGGTATCCGAAAACAAAACGATACATAACCACCCATTTGCTAATAGAAGGCAGTTATCTACTTTAAAGTAAAATGAACTGTTAGCGCAAACTCTCTTCAGCGTTAAAGCACAACAAAGCCGCATTCCCCAGATTAACATAACAAAGTTGCCATTTTAAATGTAACAAAAGAAAGACCCCGTACACCATCATGACGTTATGGAATTAATTTCACTCAGATAGTGGGCATTAGTTTTGGACTCTGATGGGCCTGTGGTCCAGTGCTTACTAGAAAGAATAAATAACAAGGAACAATGGATATTCTTATAAGAGCTGGGAATTTAAATTAAATTAAGTGCTAATACATATCATAGTTGGCTAAGAAGGCACGCGTTTTATGGAAGAGCCGGCAGCTTGCTGGGGGGAATCACACTCCAGCTAGGTGTAAATCCCAGAGCACCTTCACTGCGTGGGTGAAATTCTTACAGAGCAATCCAGACTTCCTTGGATTCCCCTGCTTTCAGAATGGAAAACCAGACGGCTAAACTGTATGGGGTTAATCTGACACCAGTGCAGTGTCCCATTAAAATAACTGGGCAGAAACATCTTCTGAAAAATTGGCAAGTTGACCTCTTTTAAGTTCAGTTAGTCAAGTATATATAGAGAATATACAGTACATCTTCAACTGAGCCCATGTTTTTTAAGACTTTTATGTATCTCCTTTTAGAGCATTTGTATGTTCTTGAAAATTAGTGAATGCCAAATTGATGAATTGAGAGCTTGGATACATAATGGAATTATGATGTAGTAGCCATTACAGAGACTTGGCTCGCACCAGGGCAGGAATGGACTCTCAATATTCCTGGATTTCAATGCTTTAAATATCTAGTTGTTCGTCCATCGTTGATGTCGATGAGGACCTCGACACCATTATGATGGTGTCAAGACTAGCGCGTGATTTGGATTTAAGTGAGGGAGAGTTGCGCAGCGTCAGCCTCACTCTCTCTTCCCAATTCCCATCTGGATCCAGTGGCAAGACAGAGTCTAGACGGCTGGAGATGGGACTAGGCACAGTGGATGACCGGGACGTCTTCTGTGTCTTGTCCTGCTCTACACGCTTTAAATATACATTGTGGAAAGGTAGTAGGGATAGTTAAAAGGGATAGAGAGGGTGGAAAAAGGGGAGGTGGGGTGGCATTACTGGTCAGGGATACTATTACAGCTACAGAAAGGGTGGGTAATGTAGCAGGATGCTCTTTTGAGTTAGTATGGGTGGATGTCAGGAACAGGAAGGGAGCAGTTACTCTATTGGGGGTATTCTATAGGCCCCCCGGTAGCAGCAGAGATACAGAGGAGCAGATTGGGAGGCAGATTTTGGAAAGGTGCAAAAATAGCAGGGTTGATATCATGGGTGACTTTAACTTCCCTAATATTGATTGACACCTGATTAGTTCCAAGGGTTTAGATGGGGCAGAGTTTGTTAAGTGTGTCCAGGATGGATTCCTGTCACAATATGTGGACAGGCTGACTAGGGGGAATGCCATACTAGATCTAGTACTAGGTAATGAACCGGGTCAGGTCACTGATCTCTCAGTGGGTGAACATCTGGAGACAGTGACCACCGCTCCCTGGCCTTTAGCATTATCATGGAAAAGGATAGAATCAGAGAGGACACGAAAATTTTTAATTGTGGAAGGACATATTATGAGGCTATAAGGCTAGAACTTGCGGGTGTGAATTGGGATGATGTTTTTGCAGAGAAATGTACTATGGACATGTGGTCGATGTTTAGAGATCTCTTGCAGGATGTTAGGGATAAATTTGTCCCGGTGAGGAAGGTAAAGAATGGTCGGGTGAAGGAACCATGGGTGACAAGTGAGGTGGAAAATCTAGTCAGGTGGAGGAAGACAGCATACATGAGGTTTAGGAAGCAAGGATCAGATGGGTCTATTGAGGAATATAGAGAAGCAAGAAAGGAGCTTAAGAAGGGGCTGAAGAGAGCAAGAAGGGGACATGAGAAGGCCTTGGCAAGTAGGGTAAAAGAAAACCCCAAGGCATTCTTCAATTATGTGAAGAAAAAAAATGACAGGAGTGAAGGTAGGACCGATTAGAGATAAAGGTGAGAAGATGTGCCTTGAGGCTGTGGAAGTGAGCGAGGTCCTCAATGAATACTTCTCTTCGGTATTCACCAATGAGAGGGAACTTGATAATGGTGAGGACAATATGAGTGAGGTTGATGTTCTGGAGCATGTTGCTATTAAGGGAGAGGAGGTGTTGGAGTTGTTAAAATACATTAGGACCGATAAGTCCCCAGGACCTGACGGAATGTTCCCCAGGGGGCTCCACGAGGCGAGGGAAGAGATTTCTGAGCCTCTGGCCAGGATCTTTATGTCCTTGTTGTCCACGGGAATGGTACCAGATGTTTGGAGGGAGGCGAATGTTGTCCCCTTGTTCAAAAAAGGTAGTAGGGAAAGTCCAGATAATTATAGACCAGTGAGCCTTACGTCTGTGGTGGGAAAGCTGTTGGAAAAGATTCTTAGAGATAGGATCTCTGGGCATTTGGAGAATCATGGACTGACCAGGGACAGTCAGCATGGCTTTGTGAAGGGCAGATGGTGTTTAACAAGCCTGATAGAGTTCTTTGAGGAGGTGACCAGGCATATAGATGAGGGTAGTGCAGTGGATGTGATCTATATGGATTTTAGTAAGGCATTTGACAAGGTTCCACATGGTAGGCTTATTCAGAAAGTCAGACGGCATGGGATCCAGGGAAGTTTGGCCAGGTGGATTCAGAATTGGCTTTCCTGCAGAAGGCAGAGGGTGGTGGTGGAGGGAGTACATTCAGATTTGAGGATTGTGACTAGTGGTGTCCCACAAGGATCTGTTCTGGGACCTCTACTTTTCGTGATTTTTATTAACGACCTGGATGTTGGGGTAGAAGGGTGGGTTGGCAAGTTTACAGACGACACAAAGGTTGGTGGTGTTGTAGACAGTGTAGAGGATTGTCAAAGATTGCAGAGAGACATGATAGGATGCAGAAGTGGGCTGAGAAGTGGCAGATGGAGTTCAACCCTGAGAAGTGTGAGGTGGTACACTTTGGAAGGGCAAACTCCAAAGCAGAGTACAAAGTAAATGGCAGGATACCTGGTAGTGTGGAGGAGCAGAGGGATCAGGGTGTACATGTCCACAGATCCCTGAAAGTTGCCTCACAGGTGGATTGGGTAGTTAAGAAAGCTTATGGGGTGTTAACCTTCATAAGTCGAGGGATAGAGTTTAAGAGTTGCGATGTAATGATGCAGCTCTATAAAACTCTGGTTAGGCCATACTTGGAGTACTGTGTCCAGTTCTGGTTGCCTCTCTATTGTAAGGACGTGGAAGCATTGAAAAGAGTACAGAGGAGATTTACCAGGATGCTGCCTGGTTTAGAGAGTATGCATTATGATCAGAGATTAAGGGAGCTAGGGCTTTACTCTTTGGAGTGAAGGAGGATGAGAGGAGACATGATAGAGGTGTACAAGATAATAAGAGGAATAGACAGAGTGGATAGCCAGCGCTTCTTCCCCAAGGCACCACTGCTCAATACAAGAGGACATGGCTTTAAGGTAAGGGATGGAAAGTTCAAGGGGGATATTAGAGGAAGGTTTTTTACTCAGAGAGTGGTTGGTACGTGGAATGCACTGCCTGAGTCAGTGGTGGAGGCAGATACACTAGTGAAATTTAAGAGACTACTAGACAGGTATATGGAGGAATTTAAGGTGGCGGGGGGGTGGGTGGTTATATGGGAGGCAGGGCTTGAGGGTCGGCACAACATTGTGGGCCGAAGGGCCTGTACTGTGCTGTACTATTCTATGTTCTATGTTCTATGTAATTCACAATCTTAGTGGCAGTTTCAATAGCCTGAGCAGCCTGGAAGCAGGGCCTCATTCTGTGACCACAGCTGTTATTTGATTTTGAAAAGAGCTTGTCTAAATGGTAAGTGGGAGTTGCTTCACAGAGGAAGACTGCATTTGGGACACAAAAGGATCAGAAGTGGAAAGAATGAGCAATTTCAAGTTCCTATTCCCAATGTATCAATGCAGTTACAAGGAAGGCACGACAGCAGCTCTATTTCATGAGGAGTTTGAGGAGATTTTGTATGTCTCCAAAGACAATCACAAATTTTCACAGATGTACCATGGACAGCATTCTAACTGGCTGCATCTCCATCTAGTATGGGGCATGGGGCACTTCGCAGGACTGACGTAAAGTGCAGAAAGTTGTAAAGTCTATCAGCTCCATCATGGGCACTACCCTCCCCAGCATCCAGGACATTTTCAAGGAGTAAAGCCATAAGAAAGTGGCACCCATCATTAAGGATCTGACACAGATTTCAAGGAGCACAGGAAGTGTATCAATTTGGATTACCTGGTGAGATTGGTGGTAGCAGAACACTGCATTCACAATGGCCACAGGATTGACTTTGATGGCACAAGACTGCTGTGCTTTTGGACCTGCCTGGTGAAGGAAGCAATTGACATAAAACGAAGATGAAGGGCTCACTCTAAGTAAGAACCAGAATTCAATTGTAAACAAGGTGGGTCTGTGGAAAACTGACTGGATGAGGTCCAACCAATCAGGAGGGATGGACTATGGGGTTATAAATACCACCAGACTAGACATGGTTAGGATTCATCCTTGATGAAGATGGCAGAGTTTGTTATCTAAATGACGATTAAAATCAATACCTGTACCTGTTGGAAGCCTGAGAAGAGTTAATTTGTCATATATGCCGAGAAAGCACCAGATATTCATCACTAAAAATTATTTGGTCATTATAATAGATCTATGATCACTATAACAGACCTCATCCTAAAGACCATTAGAAGATTAGATATAGGAGCAGTATTAGGCCATATGGACCATCAAGTCTGCTCCGTGATTTCATCATGGCTGATCCAATTTTCCTCTCAGCCTCAATCTCCTGCCTTCTCCCCATATCCCTTCATGTCCTGACCAATTAAGAATTGATCAACCTCTGCCTTAAATATACATAAAGATTTGACCTCCTCAGCTGCCTGTGACAAAGAATTCCACATATTCACCAATCTCTGGCTAAAGAAATTTCTCCTTATCTCCATTCTAAAAAAACACCTCTCTATTCTGAGGCTGTGCTCCACCATAGGGGACATCCTCTCCATGTGCACTCTATCAAGGCCTTCCACCATTCGATAGGTTTCAATGAGGTCATACCTCATTCATCTGAATTCCAGTGAATACACATCCAGAGCTATCAAATGCTCTTCATATGACAAGCCATGCAATCTGGGAATCAGTTTTGTGAACCACCTTTGAACCACTTCCAATTTCAGTACATCCTTTCTAAGATAAGGGGCTCAAACCTGCTCACAATACTCCAAGTGAGGCCTCACCAGTGCTTTATAAAGTCTCAACATTGCATTCTTTTTTTTTTATTCTAGTCCACTTGAAGTGAATGCTAACATCACATTTGCCTTCCTCACCACAGACTCAACCTGCAAATTAACCTTTAGGGAATCTTGTACAAGGAATCCCAAGTCCCTTTGTGCCCCATTTTTTTTTTGTATTTACCCTCTATTTAGAAAATAATCTACAATTTCATTTTTTGTACCAAGGTGCATGACCATATATTTCCTGACACTATATTCCATCTGCCACTTCTTTGCCCATTTCCTAATCTGTCTTTCTGTAGTATCTCTACTTCCTCAAAAATATCTGCCCCTCTGCCTATCTTCATATTATCTGCAAACTTTGCAACAAAGCTATTAATTCCACCATCCAAATCATTGACATGTGACGTAAAAAGAATCTGCCCCAACACAGACCCCTGTGAAACGCCACTAGTTACTGGCAGCCAACCAGAAAACATTCCCTTTATTCCTACATTTCCTGTAATGCCATGGGCTTGTAGCTTGTTAAGCAATCTCATGTGTGGCACCTTGTCAAAGTCCTTCTGAAAATCAAAGTATGCAACTCAACCAATTTTCCTTTGTCTATCCTGCTTATTTCTTCAAAGAATTCCAACAGATTTGTCAGACAAGATTTTCCTTTGAGGAAACCATGCTGACTACAGCTTATTTTCTCATGTGCCTTCAAGTATCCTGAGACATCTTCCTTAATAATCAACTCCAAGATCTTCCCAACCACTGAGGTCAGACTAATTGGTCTATAGTTTCCTTTCTTCTGCTTCTCTTCCTTCTTGAAGACTGGAGTAACATTTGCAATTTTCTAGTACTCTGGAACCATTCCAAAATCTAGAGATTCCTGAAAGATCATTACTAATACCTCAACAATCTCTTCCACCGCCTCTTTCAGAACCCTAGGGTGTACACCATCTGTCCAGATGACTTATCTACCTTCAGACCTTTCAGTTTCCCATTTCTCTCTCGAAATGGTAACTTCACACTCTTCATGACCCCTGCCATCTGGAACTTCCTCTATGGTGTTAGTGTCTTTCACAGTGAAGACTAATGCAAAATATTTATTCAGTTTATCCAGTCTGCTTTCATATTCCATTATTACCTTCTTAATAACTTTTTTTTTAGTTGCCTTCTGTTGGTTTTAAAAAGTCCTCTATCTTCCCACTAATTTTTGCTCTATTGTATGCCCTCCCTTCGGCTTTTATGTTGGCTTTGACTTCCCTTGTTTGCCATGGTTGTGTCATAATGCCTTTAGAATAATTCTTCATCTTTGGGATGTATATATTCTGAGCCTTCTGAATTACTTCCAGAAATACCAGCCATTGGAGCTCTGCTGTCAGCCCTGCCAGTGTTGTTTTCCAATCAATTCTGTCCAACTCCTCTCACATGCCTTTGTAATTCCCTTTACTCTACTGTAATCCTGATACATCTGACTTCAGCCTCTCCTTCTCAAATTTTCAGGGTGAATTCTATCATATTATGATCACTTTTCTCCAAGGTTTCTTTTACCTTAAAGGTCACTATCCAATTCTGGTTTATTGCACAACACCCAACCCAGAATAGCTGAATAGTAGGCTCAACCACAAGCTGCTCAAAAAAGCAATCTTGTAAGTATTCCAGAAATTCCCCTCTTGGAAACTAGCATCAACCCAATTTTAGCATGAATTTTCTATCTCCATTGTAATTTGTAGGCAACATTCTTACTACTGTTTGGGGGTCTGTATACAACCCCCATTTGGGTATTTTTACCTTGCAGTTCCTTCACTCTGTCCACAGTGATTCAACACCTTCTGACCCGAAGTCACCTGTTCCTAAGGATTTGATTTCATTTTTAACTAACAGAGAAATGTGCCCCTCTGCCTCCCTGCCTGTCCTTTGTACAATATACATCCTTGGATATTAAGCTGCCAGCTATAGTCTTCTTTCAGCCATGATTTAATGATGTCTCCAACATCATATCTACCAGTCTATAACTGTGTCCCAATTCATCGACCTTATTCCATATACTGCGCGCCTTCAAATATAACGCCTTCAGTCCTGTATTCACCCTTTTCAAGTTTGTACACCTTTTACATTGCATCTCATCCTGTTGACTGCAATGTTCCCCTGTCACCAGCCTCTCCTCACTATACATAGCCTCTGCTTGTAAACTAGCTACTTCATCTTCAACCCTATCATCCACCTTTCCTACAATACTTCTTATATTGAAATATATGCAGCTCAGTACACCAATAGCACCATGCTCAATCTTTTGATTCCTAACTTTGAGTGAGGTCTTACCAACATCTACCTCCTCAACCTCTCCATTAACTGTGCTGGCACTCTGATTCCTATCCTCCGCAATTCAAGTTCAAACCTCACCATGCAGCATTAACAAACCTTCCTGCTAAGATATTAGACCTCTCCAGTTCAGGTGCAAACCGTCCCTTCTGTACAGGTTCCACCTTACCTAGAAGAGAGCCCAGTGAACCAAAAATCTTATGCCCTCCCTACTACACCAAATCCTTAGCCACATATTAAAGTGTAAAATCTTCCTAGTTCTGGTCTCACTAGAATATGGCACGGGTAGCAATCCTAAAATCACATCACTGGAGGTCCTGCCCTTTAACTTAGTACCTAACTCCCTGAACTCCCTATGCAGAACCTCATTACTCGTCCTACCCATGTCATTAGTACCTACATGGACCTCAACCTGTGGCTGTTCACACTCCCACTTAAAAATACTGAGGACTCAATCAACCTATCCCAGACCCTGGCACCCGGGAGGCAACATACCACCCAGGAATCTCGTTCTTGCCCACAGACCTCCTGTCCTTTTCCCCAACTAATGAACCCCCTATCACCTCAGCATACATCTTCTTCCCCCTCCCCACCCCACCGACCTTCCCTTCTGAATCACAGAAGCAGACTCAGTGCCAGAGACCTGACCACTGAGACTTTCCTCTTTGAGGTCAAACCCCACTCCCACAACATTATCCGAAGTGATAACCTTGTTGTGAAGCGTACTTTGCATTGGTTCCTTAGCTCCTTTCCCCTTTCTGACTGTCACCCGATCTGCTGTATCCTACATCTTGGGTGTAAATACTTCTCGATATGTCCTATCTATCATCCCTTTTCCCTCCCGAATGATTCATCCGGTTCCAGCTCCAACTCCTTAACACGGATTGTTAGAAGCTGCAGCTGGATGCACTTCCTGCGATTGCGGTCATTAGGGATTCTGCAGGTTTCCCTGATTTCCCATATCCCACAAAGTGCAATCCACTATCCTTACATAAGAATCTTCAAGTCCACAAATAGTAGAGGAATCGACATAGACAATTAGTGCTGATCTCACTAGCCAAATTCATAACTTGAGTTGGGATTAAAAACCTATAAACTTCCTGGCTGCATGTTCATTTTCTGTATGTTGACAGATAGAGTCTCTACCAGCATGAAGCCTTCTCTAGTCAACCCACCCACTGAGATATTTACCCTTTTCTGATTCTTACTTTTTGACATTCTCTGAATTTAATTCCTACACAATTGACAGCTTTGCCTTCGGATGTGGAGCCTCTAAGCTGTTGAAGAATTCCCTTAAACTTCTGTAATTCTTGAAAACAGGAGCTTATCTGTGACCAGGGTTTTGATTGTTTGTCTTGGAGTCTTCAGGTATGGCTTGGAGTTATATTTTGTTTAAAAGGCAATTCCTTGAACAGCTTGTGACAGTCTGCAATATTGAAAGTTCCAAGTTAATGGAAGTTGATGTTATTCTACAAGAATTTATTTAACTTTCTTGCCATTCATAAAACAAATCTGACGGGTTTGTTGTAATGTGTATCAATGATTTATAACTACTGAAATATAATAGAATTTACACTTTAAGTAACACAAGCCAATACAACTGAATTTTCCCTTGAGAGCAATTGTTTATTATTATCTAATCAATGTGAGGATCTACAACATTAAACATAAATCACTTTGTTAGTTCCTTAATTTTTAGTGACAGTCATCTAAAATCTTTTCACCAGTCTTGGCCACCACCTAGGAAGTTACTTTTATCATTAATATTCTAGTGGGGATGGTCTTCATCTTTCTGATATCTTCGTTTAACAGCAGCAAAGCATGAGTGATAAACTGCTATTTTAGCCTGGGTTGCGACAGGTCTTGCAGAATAGATGAGCATTGTCTCAGGACAACTAGATCTCCACTTAAATTTAGCAATCAGACTTGTAGCCTAGCAAGAATTAATCCAACAATCAGCGATTTGAAAGGAGTTGGTTTCTCACGAGATTGAGGCAAAACATTAACATGCCCAGAAGAAATACAAGTGAAGCTTGGAACAATGGGAAATTGAAAGAATCCAGGGGAGAATATCCCAGTCTATGGAGAAATCCATTAACAATCTTATAAACTTTTCCAAGAAATGTAGTAAATGTGCTATATACTATGGGAAAGCCTTAGATCTATGTCGTTCACTATACTGTACTGGCCCAACAAATGATTTACTGGCTGTGGTCTGTTTGTTGCCAGTTTTACAAAATTGTCCCAAATGAAAGATGTAACAATTGGAAATAATCAAGAGGAAACAGAAGCTAAGAGTAAATGAGCAGTTCAGTGTAGCAACTCTTAAAGAAAAAAACGTGATAGCCTTGCATTTCTTTTCCTAAATGCTTCAAATCCAATTAAATATTTGTTTACTTAGCTCCAGCTGCTATGGCAACATAGGAGTATAAACTAGGTGTTAAAATCTGAGCTGATTCCTCAAAAAAATGTTGCAAAAGCTTCTCCTCCATTCCTTTTCACTCTCAGGTCAGAATTCTATCATTTACACTCGAGCAGCAGCATTACTGACCTGAACAGAGTAAATGTAGTTAGCACTGTTGATAACATGTACTCAGTTCACTGATAATCATCCAGTCTCCTTAACACCGGGGAGGCAAACACAGAATGGCTAATTGCTTTATAGAACATTTCTATTTGGTCTGTTAATCTGACTCTGAGCTCTCAGATGCCTGTCCCCTGCCCCACTCTCAATCCAATCTCGCTACTCATGGCATCCTACTGTTCCACTGAAGTTCACTGCTGTTCCTTTCACTTAATACACTGCAGTGCCCTAGACCCATCGGTGAATTAAATAATTTCAGCTCAAAACCTTTGTTCTATGTTTTCTTCTAACTGCAAATACATCCCATGATTCTGCTGTTTGTGAGGTCGGAATTGCCTTCTTCCCTGCACTGACATTCTCCTTTGACCTTTCCCATTCTGTCCCAACACCACATCCCATCATCCTAACCCACCTCCTGTTAATGCTTCAAGCCATTAAAAAGTGAAATATTTGTCAGTTGTGTCTAAAGGTAATCAGCCTGACCCTTCAGCTGAATCTCTCTCCACAGATGCAACTTAATCTTCAGAATATAATATTAGGAACTGTAGGATTATGCATCTTGTTCAAAGAAATAAAAGCGTAGACTATTTTCTAAACAGAAAAATTTCAAAAAATCTGAGGTATAAAGGGACTGGGGAGCCCTTGGGCAGGATTCTTTAATTTGTAGGCTGAGTTGGCGATGAGGAAGGCAAATGCAATGTAAGCAGTCATTTTGAGAGAACAAGGATGTAATGTTAAGGCTTTATATAGCACTGGTGAGGCCTTACGTGGAGTATTGTGAGCAGTTCTGGGCTCCTTATCTGAGAAAGGATGTGTTGACGTTGGAAAGAGTTCCAAGGAGGTGCACAAAAATGACTCCAGGATTGAAAGGTTTATCATACGGGGAGCGTTTGATGGCTCTGTGTCTCTACTTATTGGAATTCAGAAGAATGAGGGGTGACCTCAATGCAACCTAATAAATGTTGAAAGGCCTCGATAGACTAGATGTGAAGTGGTTGTTTCCTATAGTGGGGGCATCGAAGACCAGAGGACCCCGCCTCAAAATAGAGGAGGGTCCTTTTATAACGGAGATGAGGAAGAATTTCTTTAGCCAGAGAGTGGTGAATCTGTAGGATTTGTTGCCACAGGTAGTTGTGGAGGCCAAGTCATTGGGTATATTTAAGGCAGAGGTTGATAGATTCTTGATTAGTCAGGGCATGAAGGGATACAGAGAGAAGGTAGGAGACTGGGGCTCAAAGGGAAAATGGATCAGGCATGATTGAATGGCAGAGCAGACTCAATGGACCAAATAGGTTAATTCTACTCCTATACCCTATGGTCTTTTTTCTTATATTTTCTATTTATAAGTTTGGATTTCCAAAAATAACATGATTTCATCTTTTTATTTGGAATTTCCACTTAAATTTTGTTCATGTTAGTCAACTAAAAGTCTCTCCTTTCTGACGAATGGAAGTGAAAGACCTTTGAATGGAGTAAAAATTGCTTCATAGCATTCTTTGTAATGTAGGTGGCCATTTGGCCTATTAGGTCCTTGATAGCTTTTGAATCAATCCCATTAATCCCATTCCCCTCCTTACTTCCAAGAAACCATTTCTCTTCCACATGCCCATTAATACCCTGTGATTCCCTCATCAGGCTTCTACACCAGGGGCAGTTTATTGTAACCAATTAATCCACCAACCAGCAAGTGTTTGAGATGTGTGAGGAAAGCAAGGCAGACAGAGGAAATTTACGTAATCACAAAGGAGAAGGTGCACATTACACAAGGACAGCACAAAAGATCAGAATCAAATCCAGGTGGCTGGAGGCATGAGAAGGCTACACTACTTGCAGCACCATTGTGCTATTCATGTATTAGTAACTGTGAATCCACAGCATTGCACCTCCTATCAATTGCTTCAACCTGGCAGGCTTCATAACTTTTCTGCCTAATTGAAGTAGGCCACTTCTACATGAAGGGTGTTCTTTGATGATACTTCTTAAGCTTAACATCACCAGTATTAGTTCAGTATAGCAAAAGGCCTTACATTACTTGGCTAGGGAGCAAAGTTGACACTTGATACTGAAAGAAAAAGGAGAGCCTGGGCTGACTGAGCATCTCAGGTGTCCTGCACTTGCATGCCTATCCTCAGCATTCTGTCTTTATTTCAGTTTTCCAGCATCTGCAGTTGTTTTCGTTTTTGAAAGATCTGTGTTTTTATATTCATTTGTGTCTCTTTCAGAACATCCCAGTTGCTTTATGTCCAACCAAAATGTTGTCTAAAATGTCATGTTGTCTCAAATTAGAAACAGGGCACCCACATGTCAAATTCTCGAAAAACTACAATTCACTTTATGACTGGATAAGCAGCCTTACTATTGAGTGAGACTGAATATTGACTACAACTGAGGTAAAATTTCTGTGCTCTTCTGTCAATTTATGCCTTGTGATCTTTTAGATTCACCTAAGAATCAAAAATTTGCTTTAGCTTATTCTTCCAAAAGAAATGTCTCCTTTGGCATTGGAGTTTGTTCTCACTGGCTTGGCAGTGTCTGTATTTCTGCAGTGGGATTTGAACCCACAGCTTCCTGATTCAGAGTTGAGAGATTTTCCTGTAGAGTCACAATTTGGTAAAGAAGTTAAAGCAAAAGTGTTTTATTCTTCAAAATTTAGCATTGCATAAGCAACACCCAAATGATTTAGAAAAATATCTGTAAGTACATAGAAACATAGAAACCCTACAGCACAATACAGACCCTCTGGCCCATGATGCTGTGCCAAACATGAACTTATTTTAGAAATTACTGAGGGTTACCCATAGCCCTCTATTTTTCTAAGCTCCTTATACCTGTCTGGGAATCTCTTAAAACACCCTATCGTGTTCACCTCCACCACCGTCGCCAGCAACCCATTCCGTGCACTCACCACACTCTGTGTAAAAAAAACTTGCCCCTGACATCTCCTCTGTACCTACTTCCAAGCACCTTAAAACTGTGCCCTCTTCATGTTAACCATTTCAGCCCTGGGATAAAGACTCTGACTATCCACACAATCAATGCTCCTCATCATCTTATTCACCTCTTTCAGGTCACCTTTCATATTCTGTCACTCCAAGGAAAAAAGGCCAAATTCATTCAACCTAATCTTATAAGGCATACTCCCCAATCCAGGCAACATCCTTGTAAATATCCTCTGCACCCTTTCTATAGTTCCCATACCCTTCCTGTAGTGAGGCGACCAGAACTGAGCACAGTACTCCAAGTGGGGTCTGACCAGGGCCCTATAAAGCTGTAATATTACCTCTCAGCTCTTAAACTCAATCCCACAGTTGATGAAGGCCAATGCACCGTATGCCTTCTTAACCACACAGTCAACCTGTGCAGCAGCTTTGAGTGTCCTATGGACTTGAACCCCAAGATCCCTCTGATCCTCCACACTGCAAAGAGTCTTACAATTAATACTATATTCTGCCATCATATTTGACCAACCAAAATGAACCACCTCACACTTATCTAGGTTGAACTCCATCTGCCACTTCAGCCCAGTTTTGCATCCTATCGATATCCCACAGTAACCTCTGACAGCCCTCCATACCATCCACAACACCCTCAACCTTTGTGTCATCAGTAAGTTTACTAACACATCCTTCCACTTCCTCATCCAGGTCATTTATAAAAATCATGAAGAGAAGGGGTCCCGAAATAAATCCCTGAGACACACCACTTGTCACCGACCTCTATGTAGAATATAACCCGTCTACAACCACTCTTTGCCTTCTATGAGCAAGCCAACTCTGGATCCAAAAAGCAAGGTCCCCTTGGATCCCATGCCTCCTTACTTTCTCAATAAGCCTTGCATGGTGTACCCTATCAAATGCCTTGCTGAAATCCATATACACTACATCTACTGCTCTACCTTCATCAACATGTTTATAGCTATCTGGAGGCTCACTTAGGAGCCAGAAAAATGAAGTGTCTTATTTTATTCAATTTATGTGATAATAACTTCAATATCTAATTCTTCGTTGTTAAATTCCGCATCCGTATTTCTTGTAATGTCTTCCATTGTCATCCCTGAGGCTTGACATGGTCATTGAGTCAGAAACCTCAAAGCAGGTCATTATGGCAGATGATTAATCTTGGAAAGACTGAATAGTGGAGGTGTTAGAGTGTAAAAAAAACAAATACCAGGAGCTGGTAGAACAGTCCCTGGTACACAGGGGGAGAGCATAATATGAGTCTACAGAGGTGGGGTATAGAGATTTTGCTGACTCCTAAGTGAGCCTCCAGGTAGCTATAGACCAAGAGGTGTGACACATGGACTGGTTCCACTGGGACACAAGCTGGGGCCTGATCAATCCTGGCTGGGTCACCTGGGCAAGAGTGCCTGATGTTGAAAGACCTGAAACACACAATGACCCCAAGCTACATCACTGATATTGTGTCCAAGCCCATCCTGGTTGTATCTCAGCATCTACTGTAGAACCTGCTAAGATATTTGCACTGATCTACTTCTGAGCTATTGATTCTCTTTGAATTTACTCGGTGTATTTCTGATGGCTGTCTGTTATGATGTTCTGTGGAATAGAAGCAAAGTTCATGTTTCATGTTTAAGACCTATCATGAGGATTGATAAAACATCTTTTGTCCTGAAAACACTATCTCTGACCACAGATATTGCCTGACCGGCTGAGTGTTTCCAACTTTTCTTTGCCACATCTTTTAACGCCTGCCTTAAAATGTTAAGATGTGTCCCAGTCTTCAGGTATTGGCTGATGCACTCATGTATAGTACCAGGGCTGGTATTTTCCATTACTGGTACTATATAAGACCCCTTTACTATTTGTTTGTCAAACCTGAGCAGTACTACCTTATCGCTTCAGAAATCCATGGTCACTATTTCGATTGCAAGCACCTATATGTCACATTTTCAACTACACTTCAAGTGTACTTCATTTGCTTGAAGACAGTTTGGGATGCCTTGTGGTTATAAACATACTCTTTGAAAAATTGTTTTCAGAATATGGACATGATTTGCAATGCCAGCATTTATTGTTCACCCGAAATTGAGGAGGGAGTCAAGAATCGATCTAATGGATGTTCTGGAGTCATATAAAGGATGCATTGGATTAGTATGGAGATTCACACCTCTGAAAGAGGATACTGGACCTGATGAGTGCTTAAATCAATCCAATAGGTTACTGTTACTAATGGAAAAAAAACTTTAAAAATCCAGATTCATTTACTTACTTGGCTTTAAGTTCTGCAGCTACCAAAAATCAATGGACAGCTGGTTCTCAATTTCACTATTCTGCTAACATACCTGCATTGAAAAGGCTATAAATCTAAGCCTTCAGGATTCAGAATTTAGTAATGGTGATCACACAAGTTCTCATCTGAACTCAAAATTTGGTGTGCTCGTTCACAAGTAAGTATGCTTGCTATGGAGAAAGTTAAATCTTAGCAGAGAAGACTAAAAGTCTTGGTCAAGACAGAACTAACTATCTAATAAATTTATCTTCAAAGCATTATACTGTTTCTGAGCACAAAGCACTGAGATTAACTATAGTTGACAGCAGCAGAAATGGTTTCAAAGTGATAGGGCCAACTTTAAAATTTGCTAGACTTTAAATATAAAAACAAATTTCACTGGGCATCCAGGGTAACATGTTCAGTGCAAAGGCACCAAAATCTCTTAATATCTCACGATTTCAATATCTTTGCTGCACAGAATATTTGCTTAGTTTACATTGCAAAAGAACCAATTAAATGATTTAGATACGAGGCATTCAGATTCCAGAGACCATTTAATTAAACTCCGCTGAAAGTAAAGGCTTTCACTAACCAGCGTTGGCATTGCACATTGACTAATCTTTCATACGTCCATATACGTCTGCCTCAGCATTATTAGATTTTTTAAGCCTAATTGCACCAAAGTACCAGCATTTGCTCACAGTTTCAAAGAATAACTCCTCAATGCATCTTTCAATTGAGATTGCAATGTATGAATAATAGATGTACTCCCTTTCTCCTTTTCTAGGTGGATTTACAAGAGTAGTGTCTTTGATAGAATATAGCATGTAGAATATTACAGCACAGGAACAGGCCTTTAAAGTTCATTTAAAATAGCAATCAAATGCCCAAATAAACTGAACTATTCTACCTGCAAAATGCCCATACCCTTCCACTTCCTGTTCCCTCAGGGGGAAATGCAATTCTGGCTTGGGTGTTGTGTAATAGACCAGAGGGGACTAAAAGTAGAGGAATCCTTAGGAGGCAGTAATCATAAAATGACAGACTCAACCTTACAGTTTGAGACGGAGAAGATAAAGTCAGATGTATCAGTGTAACAGTGGAGTAACAGGAATTACAGAGACATGAGAGAGGAGCTGGCCAAAGCTGATTGGAAGAGGACACTATCAGGGATTATGACAGAACAGCAATGGCTGGAGTTTCTGTGAGTAACTCAGAAGGTGCAGGATAAATACATCCCAAAAATGAAGAGGTATTCTAAAGGGAGGATGAATCAACAAGGAAAATCAAAGACATCATAAAAGCATGAGGAGGCATATAAAATCCATGTAGATCACATCCACTGTACTACCCTCATCTATATGCCTGGTCACCTCCTCAAAGAACTCTATCAGGCTTGTTAGACGATCTGCCCTTCACAAAGCCATGCTGACTGTCCCTGATCAGACCATGATTCTCTAAATGCCCAGAGATCCTATCTCTAAGAATCTTTTCCAACAGCTTTCCCACCACAGACGTAATGCTCAATGGTCTATAATTACCCAGACTATCCCTACTACCTTTTTTGAACAAAGGGACAACATTCACCTCCTTCCAATCCTCTAGTACCATTCCCGTGGACAACGAGGACATAAAGATCCTAGCCAGAGGCTCAGCAATCTCTTCCCTCACCTCGTGGAGCAGTCTGGAGACTTATCCGTCCTAATGTATTTTATCAACTCCAACCCTTCCTCTCCCTTAATATCAACATGCTGCAGAACATCAACCTCACTCATATTGGCCTCACCATCATCAAGTTCCCTTTTATTGTTGAATACCGAAGGGAAGTATTCATTAAGGACCTCGCTCACTTTCACAGCCTCCAGGCACATCTTCCCACCTTTATCTCTAATCAGTCCTACCTTCACTCCTGTCTTCCTTTTGTTCTTCACATAATTGAAGAATGCCTTGGGGTTTTCCTTTACCCTACTCACCAAGGCCTTCTCATGCCCCCTTCTTGCTCTCCTCAGCCCCTTCTTAAGCTCCTTTCTTGGTTCCCTGTATTCCTCAAGAGACCCATCTGATCCTTGCTTCCTAAACCTCATGTATGCTGCCTTCTTCCACCTGACTAGATTTTCCACCTCACTTGTCACCCATGGTTCCTTCACCCTACCATTCTTTATCTTCCTCACCGGGACAAATTTATCCCTAACATCCCACAAGAGATCTTTAAACATCGACCACATGTCCATAGTACATTTCCCTGCAAAAACATCATCCCAATTCACACCCGCAAGTTCTAGCCTTATAGCCTCATAATTTGCCCTTCCACAATTGAAACATTTCCTGTCCTCTCTGATTCTATCCTTTTCCATGATAATGCTAAAGGCCTGGGAGCGGTGGTCACTGTCCCCCAGATGCTCACCCACTGAGAGATCTGTGAACTGACCCGGTTCATTACCTAATACTAGATCTAGTATGGCATTCCCCCTAGTCAGCCTGTCAACATACCGTGACAAGAATCTGTCCTGGACACACTTAACAAACTCTGCCCTGTCTAAACCATTGGAACTAACCAGGTGCCAATCAATATTAGAGAGGTTAAAGTCATCCATGATAACAACCTTGTTATTTTTGCGCCTTTCCAAAATCTGCCTCCCAATCTTCTCCTCGGTATCTCTGCTGCTACCAGGGGGCCTATAGAATACTCCCAATGGAGTAACTGCTCCCTTCCTGTTCTTGACTTCGACCCAAAGTGACTCAAAAGAGGATCCTGCTACATTACCAACCCTTTCTGTACTTGTAATAGTATCCCTGACCAGTGATGCCACCCCTCATCCCCTTTTCCCCCCTCTCTATCCCTTTTAAAGCACTGAAATCCAAGAATATTGAGAATCCATTCCTGCCCTAGTGCCAGCCAAGTCTCTGTAATGGCCACTACATCATAATTCCATGTATGTATCCAAGCTCACTGTTCACTACCTTTGTTCCTGATGCTTCTTGTATTGAAGTACATGCACTTTAGCCTTTCTACCTTCCTACCTTTACACCCTTTATTCTGCTTCTCTTTCCTCAAAGCCTCTTTATATTTTAGATCTGGCTTTACTCCATGCACTGTACTTGCAGTTCTCGCATGACTTTATCCTCCTCCAGCTCACTGTTTGCTCTAACACTCTGGTTCCTCTCCCCCTGCAAATCTAGTTTAAACCCCCCAGAGCAGCACTAGCAAACCTTCCCGCAAGGATGTTAGTCCCCCTCCAGTTCAGGTGCAACCCGTCCCGTCGGAACAGGTCCGACATTCCCTGGAACAAGGCCCAATTGTCCAGAAACATGAAACCCTCCCTCCTGCACCAACTCCTTAGCCATGTATTTAGCTGCATTATCTTCCTATTTCAAGCCTCACAAGCATATGGCATGGGTAGCAATCCTGAGATTGCAACCCTGGAGGTCCTGTCCTTCAACTTTGCACCCAACTCCCTAAACTGTCTTTGCAAGACCTCCTCCTTCTTCCTATCCATGTCATTTGTCCCTACATGGACCACAATATCTGGCTGCTCACCTTCCCTCTTGAGAATGCTGAGAACTCGATCTGAGATATCGCGGATCCTGGCACCAGGGAGGCAACAGACCATCCTGGATTCTCAATCTCTCCCACAGAAGCTCTTATCTGTCCCCCTAACTATTGAATCCCCTATCACTACTGCTCTCCTCTTTTCCCTCCTTCCCTTCTGAGCTGAGGGTCCAGTCTCGGTGCCAGAGACGCAACCACTGCAACTTGTCCCTGGTAGGTCGTCCCCACCAACAGTATCCAAAACGGTATACTTACTATTGATGGAAACGGCCACAAGGGTGCTCTGCTCATTCTGTCTATTCCCCTTCCCTCTCCTGACAGTCACCCAGCTACTTGTCTCCTGACTTTTAGGGGTGACTATCTCCATGAAACTCCTGTCTATTTCTGCCTCTGCCTCACGAATGATCCGAAGTTCATCCAGCTCCAGCTCCAGTTCCCCAACTCGGTTTGTCAGGAACTGCAGCTGGATGCACCTTTTACAGGTGTAGTCATCAGTGTCAATGGTGCTTGCCCTGACTTCCCACATGCTGCAAACAGAGCACTCGACTGCCCTAACTGCTGTCTACATTAGCTACTTCTAAGCTAATTAGATTAATTATAGGAGCTTACCCGGCCTTACCTCACTGGGAGCAAGCTCGTCCTCAGCCTCTTGAGCCAAAGCCTTCCTACTCTGTCTCCCACTTTTCCCTCACCCGCTCCGTTAATCTGCTCACTTTTTAAACTTTCCCGCTCTTCTCACAGGTTGACCTTCACACGCTTGCGCAGTTGTGCCCCGTTCAAACTGCCGAAGAAATGACCTTCCCCTTCTCAATCTGCTCACTTTTTAAACTCTCCCGCTGTTCTCACAGGCTGGTTAGCAACTGGATGGATTCAACTTCTTGCATTTGCTTTGATCTCTGAAGGAAAACACAAGGGAAATATATTTACCATTCCATAAGGAGATAATTGAATTAAAACTATACAGGAGCTAGGTTATTGGGATCTCATGCGTATTAATAAATCCTGTTGCAGAAATATTGCTGACAGTAAACAGTTAGGTCAGTTTAAAATCCTCCTCCATGTTTGGCATTATTAACTTCTAGCTCCCCATCCCAATGGATCTGTCCTTTTATTTACCTTTGGTAACATGAAAGATTGATCATTCCTTTGTAAAACAAGGCATAAATTTATGTTGCTATCTGATGTAACATATTATATTTTGTAATTTGAAAACAGAATATCGCAAAAGCCTAATTCTTTCATACATCATGTTTTGTGGTGATCAGCTTGCATGAAATTAATTTAGCAAAAAAAATCCAATCATTCTTATTCACTCTCTAGGTTTGTGCTGAATGAAGGTAGAGAAGAAGATCGAGCTTGTACAGGAAGGAAGTAATGAATATTGAGGCACAAGACAGAATGCTCATTAGTCGTTGAAGGTCATTGCTATGGATTTAAAACCTTGTACTTTCCTGTGACAAGTGAAGACACAGAGTGACTATACAGCTGCCTAATTCAAACCATTCAATCCCCTGTCCACTGAACAGACTTAAAATGGTAGCACACAAGGTGAAGGCATTTTTCACTGTTTAACCCCTTATAAATATCAGTTTCTCATATTAAGGCTGCAGGAGTCCAGATTTCACCAGGAAATAGACTAAATATTTTTCCAGCTATAATTCATTAATTCATTAGTGACTATCCATCTGTCAGTGGAATGTATTGGACCCCTGTTTACCATCACCCACCCCTACCCCACCTCATTACTGTATCTCTTCTTCTGTCCATTAAAATCACTGCAGTAATCATGCCCACTTTGACCCCTCATACCCATTGATGTCCTTTTCCTCCGTTGCTTCTCTGTGATGTTTTTCTTATACAGAGATTGGTATGGAAACACGCCCTTTAGCCTGTTGGGTCCATACTAACCATCAACCACCCTCTTTACACTAATTGTACACTAACCTTGTTCTAATTCTCTGCAGCTGCCCCAGGTTCTCTTATTTACATATAACCAAAAATCAATTAAACCACCAATCCATATGTCTTTGGAATTTGGGAGGAAACCAGAAAATCAACAGGTAAAATGTGCAAGCTCTACGCAAAACCTGAGATTAGGATTGAACCCAATCTCTGCTGCTATGTGGCAATGGCTCTACTAGCTATTCCACTATCCCATCCTTTTATTTTCCTGCTCCCCTGATGCTCCATCTGAATTCCCCTCACCTTCCACTATGCCACTTATTCCTCCACTCTGGTGTGACCTCCAGCCCTCCTGTCTCCCTTTCTCTCAGTGCTCCTCAATCATTCCCCCTCCAGCTGATGTTTCTGCCTCAGAAATGGTCCTGCTCTGGAATGTCTCCCCATCTCCTACAATCAGACTCACATCCTCTACTTTCTGACTCCCCTCCTCTTCCTCTCTCCCTGGCCACCTTTCCCCCATGTCAGTCCCTGAGTTAATCCCATATACCTTATCCCCTGCTCACTATCCCCTCCCCTTGTTGTGCTTCCTTCTTTTCACTAATGCTCAATTCCTAAACCCCCATCCCGCTCCCATCTTTTCTGTTCTTTGATTCTCACCCTCTTCCTCCATCACTCATCCTTCTCTTTGCTCTTCCTCCATTGACACCCTCAGTGATTCCTTAGTGCTCTTCCTCCATTAATACACTTCCCCATCGTCCCACACAATCTCTCCCTAATGCTCTTTCCTCCCTGTTCCTAAAATACATAAGCTGAACACTCCTCCTTCCCCTTTCTCTGATTCTCTCTCCCCTACCTTGCCTCTGCCTCAACTTTTTTCCTTCCCTGAATGCTATCTCCTACATTTCCCATCAATAAATCTCTCTCCTTCCCCTTGACCCTGACATTCCCCCACCTTTCCCCATCCCCTTGACACTCTCCTATCTTTCGTCCACCGTTCCCTCCCCAAACAGAATCTTTTATCTTTTCCTGTCTCCCTTCCCTGCTCCCTATTTCAGTCCTCATGGGTTCAATCACAAACTACTGATCTTTATGACACTAGGTTTCTTGGGGTGTACACGCTTATGAATTGACAAAGTCGGGTATAATAGAATGGTGATTGTCTGTTTCCAAACCCTACATCGAAGCTTGTGTCAGTGGCAATGCTTCAATCTCATAAAATAAACACCTTTTCCCTTACAGAACACTTTATAGCACACAAAATGGAAAACTATCTACCCTTACCTGGTAACCCCAAGTTCTGCAGTGATCGTGTGGTTTTATTTCCCTTCTACAGCTTCACATACTCAATTGTCTCATGGAGACATGAGAGAGTGCAGTTGCTAGAACTTAGCACAAGCAAAAAACTGCAGGAGGAACTCAACAGGTCAGGCATCCATAGAAGGAAATGGACAAAGGAGGAATCTCTTGTGATTGTAATGAATCAGCATATAGAAGGGAGATTGAAAATCTGTCTGAGTGGTGTCACAACATTAACTTCTCACCCAGTGCAAGCAAAGACCAAGGAGCTGATTATTGAGGAGAAAACCAGAGATTCATGAGCTAGTTTTCATTAGGGGATCAGAGGCAGAGAAGATCAGCAATTTTAAAGTCTCGACATTATCATTTCAGAGGATCTGTCCCGGATTCAGCGTGTAAGTGTCATTACAAGGAACGGACAGCAGTGCCTCTACTTCGAATTTTGCAAAGATTTGGCACGTCATCTAAAACTTGAACAAATTTCTATAGATGCGCAGTGGAGAGTATACTGACTGGTTCCACCACAGCCTGGTATGGAAACACCTATAAAAAGTAATGGATTGAGCCCATTCCATCACGGAGAAAGCCCTTTCCATCACGAAGAACATCTAAAAGGAACTCTGTTGCAAGAAAGAGGCATCCATCATCAAGGTCCCTCCACCATCCAGGTCATGCTCTCATCCCACTGCTGCCATTAGGATGGAGATACAGGAGCCTCAGGACCCACATCACCATGTTCAGGAACAGTTATTGCCCCTCATCCATCAGGCTCTTGAACAGGAGGGGATGACTTCAATCAATTTCACTCACTCCAAAACAACTCTTCCCACTAACTCACTTTCAAGGACTCTTCGTCTCATGTTTTCAATGTTTGTTTATTTATTATTATTTTGTTTATTTCTTTTTGTATTTGCACAGCTTGTCTTTGCACATTGTTTGTCTTGTGTGTGGTATTTGAATGATTCTGTTGTGTTTTTTTTGTATTTACTGTGAATACCTGCAAGAAAATGAATCTCTTTATTGTATATAGTGATACACAGGTATATGTACTTTAATAACAAATTTACTTTGAACTTTGAGGAAGAAAGCTTCAGAATGGGCATACCTTGAAGAGACATTGCAGTGATGTGGAGTATTAAAATGGGGACACAAGAGGTTGCAGAAGATGTTGTAGGAACTTACTGAGTCAGGCAGAATCTATGAAGGTGTTGCAGAGAATGGGTAAACCCAAACGCAGGACACTGGCACGGAGGTAGAGTTAGGACACAGACAAGACAAGGGCTTGAGCGTGGCAGGAGTTGAATGGCAAAAAGGAGGGTGAGTGGAAAAGCAGGAGGCAGGTAAAACTTTTCTTGACACAGGGTGTTGCTGGAGCTGAATGGCAAATAGGAGACAGGTGGCAGACAACACTTATCTTGACACAGAGTGTTAAATGGAAAGGCAAACAGCAGGCAATATTTATCTTGACACGGAGCGGTAAATGGAAAAGCAAACAGCAGGCAATACTTATCTTGACAAGGAGAGACAGAGTTACACAGGTAAACCTTGGTACTGAAGTAAAACTTAGAATACACAATCCTAAGTGGCCAGGAACCTGAATTACCACACTGGCAGAAACAACAATCTGGCGATGAGTGGATGCAAAGCCGGGATACTTGTGCTGCAGGTCGAGAAGAGAATCAGGCGTGTTCCAATCAAAGGGAATTAGGAGAATATGGGGAATTAACGGTCTGGACCGTGAGAGTATCCCCCCCTCAACAGGAGTCTCCAGGAGAACCACCAGGCTTGCCCGGATTGTTGCGATGGAAGTCTCGGATGAGGGAAGGAGCGGGGGATCTAGGTGCGCTCCTCAGGACCGTATCCCTCCGAATCGACGAGGTACTGGAAACCTCTGCCTTGGCAGCGCACAATATTCGCCGGACAGTGTAAGCTGGGTGATCATCGATGACCCGGGCGGATGGAGGAGGTTAAGCAGGAGGGCACAAGGGGCTGACAGACACAGGTTTCAGTTGGGAGATGTGGAACTTGGGATGAATGCGCCTGGATCTGGGTAGTTTGAGTTTGACCATCAAGGGGTTGATGATGCTCTCGATTTCAAATGGTCCCATGTAACGAGAGGTGAGTTTCTTGGATTCATTCTTGAGGGGGATGTCTCTTGAAGAGAGCCAAACCTTCTGACCAGGCTGATAGTTGGGCGCTGGATTCGGTGGCAATAGGCAATACTCTGGTTGCAGTCAGTGGGGCAGAGCAGGGCTGAGCGAGCATCCCTCCAGACCTTGCGGCACCGGCAGAGATGGGCTTGAACTGACGGCACAGTGATGTCATCTTCATGGGCAGGAAACAGAGGGGGTTGATAGCCTAGGGAGCATTCGAAAGGAGACATACCAGTGGCGGCACTGACCAGGGAGTTGTGGGCATACTGAACCCAAGTGAGATGGGTGCTCCAGGATGACGGGTTACTGGCGGAAAAGTAGCGCAGTGCTGCTTCCAAATCCTGATTTGCTCACTCCATTTGACCGTTAGTCTGTGAATGGAAACCAGAAGACAGACTTACTAAAGCTCCAAGGGCTTGACAGAAGGCTCTCCAGACTTGAGAGATGAATTGGGGGCCCCAGTCAGAAACAATGTCAGAGAGAATTCTATGAAGGCGGAAGATGTGTAGGACAAGGAGGCCGGCTGTCTCATGGGCTGTAGGGAGTTAGGGAAGGGCTGTAAAATGCACAGTTTTCGAAAAACGGTCCACCACAGTGAGTACAGCTGTGTTACCATGTGAAGGGGGTAGTCCAGTGACAAAATCCAGAGCAATGTGGGACCAAGTGCAGCCAGGGACAGGTAGGGAACGGAAAAACCCAGCAGGTGGCCGATAGGAGGCTTTTCCGCGGGTACACACAGTACAGGCAGAGACGAAGGAGCGTGTGTCAGCATCCATGGTGGGCCTCCAGAAATGTTGCTTCAGAAGGGATAGAATTTGACCGATTCCAGGATGTCAGGCAAACCGGGAAGTATGCCCTCACGGGAGCACCTGAGACCGGACAGAGTCAGGCACGAAGAGGCAGCTGGGGGGTCCATCGCCTGGGTCAGGTTGAGTCCGTTGGGCCTCTTTAACTACAGACTCGATCTCCCAGGTGAGGGCAGCCACAACACAGGATGGTGGAAGGATGGTATCAGGATTGGAAGGGTCTTTCTCAGAGACGTACTGACAAGAGAGAGCATCTGGCTTCACGTTCTTGGAACCAGGACGGGAGCTGAGGGTGAAATTGAAGCGTCCAAAAAACAGTGCCCAATGGGCTTGGCAGGAGTTGAGGCGTTTAGCTCTCTGGTTGTATGCCAGGTTCTTATGGTCTGTTCAGACCATGAATGGGTGTTCTGCTTCCTCCAGCCAGTGCCTTTACTCCTCCAAGGCGAGGTTGACGGCCAGCAACTCTCGGTTCCCAATGTCATAGTTCCGTTCAACAGGGGATAGATGGCGAGAGAAAAAAGTGCAGGGATGGAGCTTTTGGTCTGGGATGGAGTGCTGAGAGAGGACCACTCCCACCCCAGAATCAGAGGCGTCAACTTCCACAATGAATTGGCAAGATGGGTCGGGTTGGACCGGGATGGGAGCGGCGGTGAAACGCCTCTTCAGCTCCGAGGAGGCTGAGTCCGCTTCGGGGGTCCAGAGGAAGGGGGTCGCAGGAGAGGTGAGCTGAGTAAGGGGCGCTGCCACCCAGCTGTAATCCCTAATAAAGCGATGGTAGAAATTGGCAAATCCCAGAAATCGCTGGAGCTGTTTAAGCATTGTGAGTTTGAGCCACTCTGCCACCGCCCGGATCTTTTCGGGATCTGCCCTCACTTGCCCGCTGTCAATGATGTACCCCAGAAAACTGATAGAACAGGCATGGAACTCGCACTTCTCTGCCTTAACAAATAGCTTGTTCTCCAAAAGCCTCTGAAGAACCTGGCGGACATGGTGGGTGTGCTTCTGGAGATTACGGGAGACAATTAGGATATTGTCCAGATAAACAAAAACAAATCAGTTAATAAAGTCAATAAGAACATTGTTGACCAGAGCCTGGACCACCGCGGGAGCGTTGGTCAGGCTGAAAGGCATCACCAGGTATTCAAAATGACTGAGAGGTGGTGTTAAAAGCTGTCTTCCATTAATCTCCCTCCCTTATCCTGACCAGGTGATAGGCATTCCACAAGTCCAGCTTAGAGAAAATTGTGGCTCCGTGAAGGGGCTCGAATGCTGAGTTGATAAGGGGCAGGGAATACTTACTCTTTATGGTAATGTTGTTCAGACCATGGTAGTCGATGCACAGGCGTAGTGAGCCGTCTTTCTTCCCCATGAAGAAGAAACCAGCACCTACATGAGGGTCGGATAATGCCAGCCGCGAGGGATTCATTTACATACATCTCCATCGCTTCTCTTTCTGGGCGGGACAGGTTGCACAGCCGACTGCTGGGTAAAGAGGCTCTGGGGAGAGGGTCAATTGCGCAATCGTAAGGGCGATGTGGGGGCAGAGAAAGGGCCCGTTGCTTGCTAAACACTTCTCCCAGATCGTGATACTCTACGGGAACTTTGGACAAGTCAGGAGGCTCAGAGGTGGACGAGGCCGCGGTGACCTCCACTGGGGAAAGGACTGATTGCAGGCAAGAGGAATAGCCGAACGACTTCCAGTTGACTATCTTCCCGGTGGTCCAGTCGACGTGGGGGTTATGACAGCTTAACCAGGGCGGCCGAGAACTATAGGGGCTTGAGGAGAGGAAATTAAATTGAATCATACCTGTTCCTAATGGTTTCCAAGGAGAAGGAAAAGCAGGGGTTCCACGCAGTGCATGACTCGGGCCAGGAGTCTACCATCCAGTGCCCAAGTGTCCTGGGGGTACACAAAAGCTCATGAAGAATTCCGGCTTGGAAGGCTAAGTTTTCATCCATGAAGTTTCCCTCTGCGCCGGAGTTCACTAGTGCTAGCAGTGGCAAGAACGGTTGGTTGTAAAACAGAGTGGCTTGAAGCTGCATCCGGGGTCGGGGAACAAAAGGGAATGTTGTCTGGCTCACCAGAGTCCCCCCTGCTACTGGTGAGGCCTCGTTTTTGGCCAAAGGGTTCAGGTGGCAAGAAAGTGGTCGGACTGGCCACAATATAGACACTCGCCTGCTCTCATTCTCCGGAGTCGTTCAGTGGGAGAAAGGCGGTTCTGTCCCTGCTGCATGGGTTCCTCTCCCGGGACGGTGGAAACGGCAAGGCTGGGAGCAGGAGGAGGAGAGAGGCTTGTTCTGGCGGGAGGCGGTACTGAGTGCTGTGGAGTGGCCAAAGGTGGTGGATGACCAGTTCTTTCTCTATGGCGTTCTCGGAGGCGATTGTCCAGCCTGGTGGCTAGGGAGATCAGGGATTCCAGGCTGTCGGTGTCGTCTCTCACAGCCAGCTCATCCTTCACCAGATCGCTGATTCCATTCTAAAAAAGCCCCTGGAGTGACTCATCGTTCCACCCTGAGTCGGCTGCTCATGTCCGGAACCCAAGGAATATTCGGCAACACTAGGGGGACCCTGGCGGAGAATGAGTAGATGCTTGGCGGCTTCTTTACCGTGGACGGGGTGGTCAAAGATCTTTATCATCTCCGTGATAAAAGTGGCGAAAGAAGAGCAGATATCCGGTCGGTTGTCCCAAACTGCTATGGCCCACGCTAATGCACTTCCCCGCAGCAACCTCATGACATAAGCAATCTTTGACTTATCTGTGGAGCAAGTTGACGACTGCTGTTCAAACACCAGGGAACACTGCAGCAGGAAGCCCCGACACTTCCCCAAATCTTCAGCGTAGTGCTCCGGCCTTGGCACGTGAGGCTCTCTGGGCTGGGGTGTTGGTGACACGTGGGGGGTTGCCGCTACAGGCTGTCTAGGCTGGGTTCCAGGAGTGGGTTGAGTGATATGAGTGGAGACCCGGACCACCTGGTTACCGATCTGCGTGACGTGAGCAGACAGGGAGCGGAGGTTCTCCATGACCCCGGAGGAGTTGGTCGTGCTGTCCCAGTAGGGAACCCTGGCTGGCAAGGGCTTGTTGGAGGGTGCTTGTGTCCGCTGGGTCCATGGTGGCCAGATCGTTCTGTTGCAGAGAATGGGTGAACCCAAACACAGGACACTGGCATGGAGATAGAGTTAGGATGCAGACGAGGGCTTGAGCGTGGCAGGAGCTGAACAGCAAGCAGGAGGGTGAATGGAAAAGCAGGAGGCAGGCAAAACTTTTCTTGACACAGGACATTGCTAGAACTGAACGGCAAACAGGAGATAGGTGGCAGGTAACACTTATCTTGAGACGGAGCGGCAAATAGAAAGGCAAATGGCAGGAAATATGTATGCTGACACAGAGAGACAGAGCTATAGAGGTAAACCTCGATACTGAAGTAAAGCTTGGAAATGCACGATCCGAAGCGGCCGGGAACGTGAATTACCACACTGACAGAAACAACGATCTGGTGATGAGTGGATGCAAAGCCGGGATATTTATGCTGCAGGTCGAGAAGAGAATCAGGTGTGCTGCAATCAAAGGGAATTAGCAGAATATGGGGAGGTGATATAGGATCGGAAGGTGCAGAATCTTTATGGGTTGAGCTAAGAAATCGCAGGGGTAAAAGGACCCTGATGGCAGTTATTTATAGGCCTCCAAACAGCTGCAGGGATGTGGACTACAAATTACAACTGGAAATAGAAAAGGCTTGTCAGAAGTGCAGTGTTATGATAATTGTGGGAGATTTTAACATGCGAGTAGATTGGGAAAATCAGGTCAGCACTGGATCTCAAGAGAGAGAATTTGTAGAATGTCTGCGAGATGGCTTTTTAGAACAGTTTGTTGTTGAGCCCACTAAGGGATCGGCTGTACTGGATTGGGTATTGTGTAATGAACCGGAGGTGATTAGAGAGATTGAGGTGAAGGAACCCTTAGGAGACAGTGATCATAACATGATTGAGTTCACTGTGAAATTAGAAAAAGAGATGCCAAAATCTGATGTGTCGATATTTCAGTGGAGTAAAGGAAATTACGGTGGCATGAGAGAGGAACTGGCCAAAGTTGACTGGAAAGAGACACTGGCGGGAAAGACAGCAGAGCAGCAGTGGCTGGAATTTATGCGAGAAATGAGGAATGTGCAAGACAGGTATTTTCCAAAAAAGAAGAAATTTTCGAGTGGAAAAAGGATGCAACTGTGGTTGACAAGAGAAGTCAAAGCCAAGGTTAAAGCAAAGGAGAGGGCATACAAAGAAGCAAAAATTAGTGGGAAGACAGAGGATTGGGAAGTTTTTAAAACCTTACAAAAGGAAACCAAGAAGGTCATTAAGAGAGAAAAGATTTACTATGAAAGGAAGCTAGCAAATAATATCAAAGAGGATACTAAAAGCTTTTTCAAGTATATAAAGAGTAAAAGACAGGTGAGAGTAGATATAGGACCGACAGAAAATTATGCTGGAGGAATTGTAATGGGAGATAAGGAGATGGCAGAGGAACTGAACGAGTATTTTGCATCAGTCTTCACTGAGGAAGACATCAGCAGTATACCGGACACTCAAGGGTGGCAGGGAAGAGAAGTGTGCACAGTCACAATTACGACAGAGAAAGTGGTCAGGAAGCTGAATAGGCTAAAGGTAGATAAGTCTCCTGGACCAGATGGAATGCACCCTCGTGTTCTGAAGGAAGTAGCTGTGGAGATTGCGGAGGCATTAGCGATGATCTTTCAAAAGTCAATAGATTCTGGCATGGTTCCGGAAGACTAGAAGATTGCAAATGTCACTCCGCTATTTAAGAAGGGGGTAAGGAAGCAAAAAGGGAGCTATAGACCTGTTAGCTTGACAACGGTGGTTGGGAAGTTGTTGGAGTGGTTTGTCAAGGATGAGGTTACAGAGCACCTGGAGGCATATGACAAGATAGGCAGAACTCAGCTGGATTCCTTAAAGGAAAATCCTGCCTACAAACCTATTACAATTTTTTGAGGAAATTACCAGTAGGCTAGACAAGGGAGATGCAGTGGATGTTGTATATTTGGATTTTCAGAAGGCCTTTGACAAGGTGCCACACATGAGGCTACTTAACAAGGTAAGAGCCCATGGAATTACGGGAAAGTTACATACGTGGATAGAGCGTTGGCTGATTGGCAGGAAACAGAGAGTGGGAATAAAGGGATCCTATTCTGATTGGCTGCCGGTTACCAGTGGTGTTCCACAGGGATCAGTGTTGAGGCCACTTCTTTTTACATTGTACATCAACGATTTGGATTATGGAATAGATGGCTTTGTGGCTAAGTTTGCTGACGATAGGTGGAGGGGCCGGTAGTGCTGAGGAAACGGAGAGTCTGCAGAGAGATTTGGATAGATTGGAAGAATGGGCAGAGAAGTGGCAAATGAAGTATAATGCTGGAAAGTGTATGGTTATGCACTTTGGCAGAAAAAATAATGGGCAGACTATTATTTAAATAGGGAAAGAAATCAAAGTTCTGAGATGCAACGGGACTTGGGAGTCCTCGTACACGATATCCTTAAAATTAACCTCCAGGTTGAGTCAGTAGTGAAGAAGGCGAATGCAATGTTGACATTCATTTCTAGAGGAATAGAGTATAGGAGCAGGGATGTGATGTTGAGGCTCTATAAGGTGCTGGTGAGACCTCACTTGGAGTACTGTGGGCAGTTTTGGTCTCCCTATTTAAGAAAGGATGTGCTGATGTTGGAGAGGGTACAGAGAAAATTCACTAGAATGATTCCGGGAATGAGAGGGTTAACATATGAGGAACGTTTGTCCGCTCTTGGACTGTATTCCTTGGAGTTTAGAAGAATGAGGGGAGACCTTATAGAAACATTTCGAATGTTGAAAGGCATGGACAGAGTGGATGTGGCAAAGTTGTTTCCCATGATGGGGGAATCTAGTACGAGAGGGTATGACTTAAGGAATGAAGGGTGCCCTTTCAGAACAGAAATGCGAAGAAATTTTTTTAGTCAGAGGGTGGTGAATCTATGGAATTTGTTGCTACGGGCAGCAGTGGAGGCCAAGTCATTGGGTGTATTTAAGGCAGAGATTGATAGGTCTCTAGGAGTCTCTAGGAGTAGCTAGGGCATCAAAGGTTATGGTGAGAAGGTGGGGGAGTGGGACTAAATAGGAGAATGGATCAGCACATGATAAAATGGCGGAGCAGACTCGATGGGCTGAATGGCCAACTTCTGCTCCTTTGTCTTATGGTCTTATGGTTAACGGTCGAGACGGTGACAGAAGGGAAATGAATGTTTAAAGTTTTGGGCCGAAGCCATTCATCAGGACTGAGAGTTGACTGTATACTTCCCTGTATCGATGCTCCCGGACCTGCTGAGTTCCTCGAGAGTAAGGGTTCCCAACCTTTCTTATGCCATGGACCAACAACATTAAGCAAGTGGTCCATGGACCACAGGTTGGGAAACCCTGCTCTAGCACCTTTTGTGTGGTCCCAGTTTCCAGCATCTGCAGTCTTCTGAAGCTTTGTTTTGTTAAAGAAATTAAGTGGGCCAGGCAGCATATGTGGAGAGAAAAGGCAACTTCCCTCCACAGGTGCTCCCCACATCAAGTGCCAATTAACATCTTTTTAAAGGGACTTTAAAAAGAGTATTGCTGCAAATCATGATACAGACCTTTTAGCAGGAGTGTAATTTATTGCCAAAGAGAACAACGAGAAAAAACAAATAAAATTAAGAAAGACATACATATCTTTGGAAACATTTGTGGCCATTTCAGGATATTCCAAAGGACTGCAGGAGTCTTGATTTTACCCATAAACAAAGTAATTTACTTTAGCTGCCTATAATTTGTTTCTGGAGACCAATGTTTAATCTTTGACCATCTGCTCAAGTAATTTTGAAACGTACTCTTTATTATAATGTTGCATGCACAGCAGTCAATTTTCACACAGCAAGCTCTGATATATGGCAAGGTGATAATTATTTGTTTCAGTGACAGTAATTGAAAGCAAAAGATAAAAGTGTCAATGAATCTCTTTTATCCATTTGTGAGAGCAGGAGGAGCCTGGTTCTGACAGCCAGAATGAAGGAAGAGAAGAATGCTTCTATTATTTTTAACAAGTGAATTTTATGTTTACTTCCTTTATGCTAGATTTGGCTAATGAGGCTGACAGAATCTATACTTCATTTCTTTCTTACTCTAATAAATGTCTAACTGCAATTGCACAATTTCAAGACACAATATCCTTGAATTTTGTTTGACAGTCTCACTCAAACAGAACCATGAGTAGACTGATAATTTTTTAAAATTAGTTTGCACAAAGTTTCTATTCTGCTGACAGAATATTCCCTTCATTGGGAATCATTTCACTGCGTCCCAACAGTACAGAACAAAAATGTGCTCAGATTGTCCTTGTGCCTGCTATCTGGAACAGTACCCCAACTGGCACTATGGCCATTATCTTCCCAATATTTGTAGACTTTCTAATTAAATGAATTGTGTATTCTGATTTCTCTGCTGTTTATGTTACAGAACTCCGTGCATGAGCAATCCATCATGCACAATATACCTGAAATTGTTTATAAATCCTCCATTGGAGCTTGTCTTTCACAGTAAGTCTCACTTTCATGCGCCAGTAACTCCAGACTCATCAATTTTTACTTACATTAGTTAGGCATCATTTTGAGAATTTGATGAGAGCTCTTTTTTCTGTAATATTTTTCTCTGAAGCATACGAGTATATGTTACAAATACAAAGCAATTAACTTAATTTGCATATAATATCAATACTGTTACCCCCTCCTTTTCCAGCATCTGGAGACCTATACCCATAAACCTCTGTCCCAAAGCCTTCCAAAATATGAAAGAACCTCCGCCATAACTGTGGGCTTTTGCTAATATTCCCATCAGGATCCACCAGTTCAATGGAGCTTCTACCATGATACAGATTTCAGCATTCCGATGGAATCCCCCTGGTTCATTGGCTAGCAGACTGCTCTTGCTGTCAGAGGTGCAGACAGCATTGTTCAGAACTCCAAATATTTGTCTATCCATGGATATTGTACATCTGTCAGGTCTTAGTCATACGGCATATAAGCAGGCCCTTCAGCTCACCTTATCTTTACTGACCCTCATTCTTGTCCAAGCTAGTGTTATTTACCCAAAATTGGCCCATGTCTCTTTAAACCAGCTTTTACATTTGATTATTTGTGTATTTAGCAGTACAATGTGGAGCAGGCCCTTCTAACCCGTCGGGCCACCCCATCCCTCCCAGCAACCCCTGACAAACCTGATGAACCCTCAACTAACCACAGGACAATTTACAATGACAAATTAACCTACCCGGTGCACCTTTGGACTGTGGGAGGAAACCGGAGAACCCGGAGAAAACCCACATATTCCACATAGAGGACATACAGAGACTCGTTATAGAATGGCACTGGAGTTGAACTCCGAGCTCTGGAACACCCTGGGCTCTAATAGCATTGAGATAACCACTATGCTACCATCCTCTATTAATGTTCTTTTCTCAACAATTTCCAGATACTTAAGCACCTTCTGGGTGAAAAAGTTGTGCCTCAGATTCCTATTAAATATATCCCTTCTCACCTTAAACATGTCTTCTAGTTCCTGCCTTCCCAACCCTGTGAAGAAGTCTATGAGCATTGGCCTCATCTATGCCCCTCATAAGTTTAGACGCATCTGCAGTATCAAACCTTGTTGCCCTACACTCTGATAGAAAAAAAGTCCCAACTTGTTCAGCCTATAATGCAGTTCCTCAAGTCTCAGCAACACCTTGAGTGTCCTAGGTTCAGACTTCGGCTGTCTGTCAGTACCTCCAGTTGAACTCTGTCTTTTTGTGTGTTTGAAAAAACAAGCTGACAGCCATCGCTCCAAGGCCCCACGTTACTGCCAGGGACAGCGTGTGTGCCTTTCAACCCAAGACCTGCCCCTCAAGGTAGATTGCTGCAAGCTCGCCTCTCACTTCATCGGCCCCTTTCCTATTGCGAAAGTCATCAGCCCTGCTGCCGCCCATCTCAAGCACCCCTCCACTCTCTGCCGCATTCATCCCACCTTCCATGTATCCCGCATTAAGCCTTTCATGTGCCACCCCCTGTGTCCTGTCCCCAAACCCTCCTACCCTCCCTCATGGCTCATCGATGGGTCAGAGGCCTTCACGGTGCGTCGTCTGCTAGACGTTCGTCGCTGGAACCGTAGCCTCCAGTACCTTGTGGACTGGGAGGGCCATGGTCCTGAGGAGAGGTGCTGAGTCCCCTCCGGTAACATCCTGGACCCTCTCTCATCAGGGACTTTCATCACCAGCACCCAGCTCTACCTGCCATGATGCTAGGAGGCGTCCGTAGAGGAGGAGTGGGGGGGGAGGTTACTGTCAGTACCTCCAGTTGAACTGTCTTTTTGTGTGTTTTCTCCCTAGCTGTCAGTCTGTAGTTTTGTATTGCCATGTGCTCCTGCTCTACTCCGGCCCCTGTATTACTGAGTACTCTGTCTCTCATCTGTTTCTCATTAATACTTGTATTGCTGCCACCTGTGTCTCATTGTGCTCCACCTATCATCTACCTCTCTGTTTATTGCTCAGTGTATTTCAGTCCTGTGTTTTCACCTGCTTGTTGCCAGATTGTGCCAATGACTTTTCCTGAGCCTTTCTAGCATTTGTATCTGTATTCAGTCTGTCTGAATATTGACTCTGCCTGTTTCTGGACTCTGGTTCTTGGATTTCCCTAGATGTTTTGATCTCTGCATGAACTTTGACACCAGCTTTGTTTGCACCTTGGGATCTGTTACTCAATTAATATCACTGTGTGCACAGTACTGGGTCTGCGATTGGATCCCTGCTCCACTGCCCTGACACTGTCTCATTCTCAACCCCTCCTATATGCCATATGATTACTGATTTCCCAAAGACCAAGGACACGGATATTAAAAAAAACAAGGACATGGATATTAAAACTAAAAAAGATCATTTGAACCTATGGGTTCTGACAGACTTCACTCTATAGAAGGTGTTGATCTTAGGAGAGAACAAGTTAGATCCAATTTTAAGTGGATTAGGGATGTACAATAGACATAACATTCAGTGAGTGCCACTGTGGAAATCAAGATCAACAAGCTGTATATTGAAACAGACATACAGTACCTTGTTCCTTTCATTTCCATCAATCTTTCTCCTTGTGATCTTCTAGATGTATTGTAAGCCCAATAAAGGAGGTCCAATGATTAATGAGCTCTCACAGAAACTTTGCAATGGTTTGCCTTTAGAATGAATCATTTATTGCAGGATCTTTGTATTCAAGGAGGTCCACAGTGCACTGTATTCAAAAATAGGGTCCAGGCATGAAAGGACACCACAGTAGTTCCTTCCACCACCAACACTTTTTTTCAATCCTCCCTTCCATCAAGTATCTTGCAAAATTTAGTAGCTGTGCTGTTATTGTACTGATTTTCTCCTTCAATTCTAACAGATTTGCTGAGGATATTATGGGTATTTTATTGCAGTTGAAATAAGCCTTAAGTAAGATGATCAAATCACTTGATATTTCCAAATGATAGTTTTCCAGCACTGTGTTCCTCTTACCTTTATGTTCCAGCAAAGCTTTTTACATTATTTCTTTTTGTCACCCTGCACCTTGCTCCTCACAGATGGACTCTTTTTGATCTTGGAATATGCTGTTGTAAAGTAAAGCAATAGTTGCTACATTTTGTGAGAGCTGCTTGATAGGTATTATTGAGCAGATTGTATTCACTGTGACAAGAGTCCTTGATGAGGATGGTTTGGACCAAAATTCTGGAGTATCCAATTGCTGGGATCAAGATATTGAATAAAACTGGATTGAGAACTGAGCACAAAACAAAATGCTAGACAAAATCTCTAGTTGAGCTTGCAGCTGAGCACTGAAGCTCCATTGACATGCTCTTTAAATACTCAATTGTTGGTGCCCAAAACATGATTGCCAGTTACCAGGATGGTCCTGAACCTTTAAAGGGGCTGTGCTAGCTATCCATACTCCAGAGAGTTAGATGTCTCTTTCAGGCACCCAGCACTTTTCCTTGGCTCCGAATTCCTCCATGTTCACAAGGTATGGACGAAGACTCTGAACAGTTTGTGAGTCCAAAAGTCTTCTTGCTGTGAAGACCTGTTCCCCATCAATAAACTTGTGGGGCTGATGGTCTTGACAGGTTTTAATTTGGAGATGTGGAAGGTAGGATCTGGAGGAGCTGCAAGGTGTAAGATATCTATTTACTTCCCTCAGGAATTTGAAGGGTCCAATGAACTTGGCTCTAACTTTCTTGACTCTGCCTGGAGAGACAAATTGTGAATAGATAGCTAGCCCTGTTAACTAGGTTGCAAAGCAGGTCCCTGTCTTCTCCTACAGTTCACCTTGGTCTCCGCTCTCCAGGTAGAGGCCAGAAAAATCTCACTTGCGCCAAATTATTTCTGCTTGCAGCGTTGGACAAGATCTTCTGTTGCAGAGACCCCAAACTCTCTTTCCTGTTCCTGAAAGAGAAGCGGAGGATAACCAAACTGGCACTCGACTGGTGACATCCTGTGTGCCAAATACTGTAAGAATACTGTACAGGAGACCTTTGCTCACATCAGATGGTTGAACCACCCCTCAGGTCTTTCCCAAGCCAGGCATCTTGGAGTTAATTCCAAATCTTGGTGGTTCTACTCCATCTGACTATTGGACTGCGGGTGAAACCTCGAGGAAAGGCTTGCTGTTGCCCCAATCAGCTTATAGGACACCCTCCAGAAATGTAATATGAATTGTGGACCACAATCCGAGACAATGTCCACTGGGAATCCATGGATCCTGAAGACCTGGTCCAGGATAATTTCGGCTATCTTTGCTACAGATGGTGGCTTATCCAAGGCAATGAACTTGCAGGCTTTCGAAAAACGATGGATAACTACCATGTTGACAGTCTTTCCCTTGGATGGCGGAAGACCTGTGACAAATTCCATGGAGATTCATGTCCATAGTCTTTCCAGAACAAGTTGTGGGTGCAGGAGTCCCTTGAAGTTGGGTAGGGGCTCTTTGTTCCGGGTGCATGCCTTGCATGCCTGCAGATACTGCCAAACCTCTTTTTTCATTCCAGACCACAAATACCTTCTCTTGATAAACTCAAGGGTCCTTACAATCCCTGGGTGAGTGGTCATTCTCGATGAACGTCACCATTGGAGTACCTGAGACTGGACAAAACCTGGGACAAACAGCCAACCCAAAGGGCCATTCTTGGGAATCTCCCTTGCACTTGGGCGTCATGAACCTGAGCATCAATTTCCCCAGCAAACTGGTGCTACCACCTTGTTTTGGAGCAACATTGTGGTAGGCTGCTCCTCTCATTCGTGTTCATATAACTCATTAGACAAGGCATCAGGTTTCTGTTTTTTTGACTCCTGTCAGAAGGTCGGAATGAAATTAAAGTGGTTAAAGAACGAAGACCACATGGCCTTTCTGAAATTCAGCCTCTTGGCCTCTAGAAGATGAGCCAGATTCTTGTGGTCTGTCCAAACGATAAAAAGGTTCTTCACCACCTCTAGCCCATGACGCCTTTCCTCCAACGCTAACTTAACCACAGGAAGCTCTCGATTCCTGCCAGAGATTGCTCCCTGGAGAAAAATGCATGTGGGTGTAGCTTGCTATCTAAAGGTGATCATTGAGACAGCATTGCAATGTCTGAGGTGTCCACCTCCACAATGAAGGGAAGGTCAGGATTAGGAGAAACCCAGATGAGAGCTGATGTGAAGTGGTGTTTAAGCTCTGTAAAAGCACTCTCCACTTCAGTAGCCCAGACAAAAGGACCCATGAAGCTGCCACGGAGCTGAAGTTCCTGATGAACTTTCAGTAAAAGTTTGCAAACCTCAGGATTATTGGACTTGTTTGACCTAGATGATTGTGGCCAGTTTACGACTACCTAGGTCTTAGTAGGGTTCATCTTGAGATTGCCATAGGAGATGATGAAACCCAAAAATGAAATGGTCATCACGTGAAATTCAGACCTCTCCAGCTTGACATAAAGTCCATAGTTTATAAGCCTATTTAAAATGTCTCTGCCATACCAAGAAGTGAATTGATTGTAACTACTTTAACAGGGAGGTCATCGAATACTAAAGCTTGTGCTTCTCTATTAATTAGAAAGAGTTCACTCTTATGTAAATTAAGTTTATAACCAGGAAGTTGACTACATTTATTAAGAAGTGAAAACATTGAGGGTAAGGAGGTAGTTGGGTTTGATATAAAAAGTAAAAGATCGTCAACATAAAGGGAAACTTTATGCTCAACACCTCCCCTCCAAATACCTATCACTTCAGCACAGCTACGAAATGCAATGGCAAGTGGCTCTATAGCCAGATCGAAGAATAAGAGACTTAGAGGGCAACCTTGACGAGTGCCTGAGGCTGAAAGACTGGGATAGCTGAGAGTTGGTCAAAACAGAATCGGTGGGACATGAATATTGCAATTTAATCCATGTAGTAAAACTTTGTCCAAAATCAAATTTTTCTAAAACCGCAAAAAGTAACAAGGAACTTTAAGAATCTTTTTTGAGAAAATTTTACCAAACTTCTAAATTCTGAAAAGCAGAGTTTGACACAGTGGTCACCCTTGTCTCTTGTAGGTCATATTAATGTTATTAAAATGTATATCCTTCCTAAATTTTTGTATCTATTTCAGTCTTTACCAGTTTTTATTTCTAAAGCTTTTTTCGATGGGTTAGATTCCATTATTTCATCTTACCTATGGAAGGGTAAACACCCTAGACTTAATAAAGCTCACCTTTAAAAATCTAAAATGGAAGGTGATATGGCCTTGCCCAATTTTATACTATTGGGCAACCAGTATTCGTTGTCTTATTTTTTGGTCTTTCTTCCATAATAAGTCTGACTGCCCAAAATGGATGGCAATGGAGTTGAACTCTACTAAGGATCTTTCAATTTCTGCACTTCTCGGTTCCGCAATTCCTTGTCATTTGCCTAGACTTATCGTTAATCCTCTTATCAGTCATACTCTGAGAATATGGGTTCAGTTCAGAAAATTTAATGGTCTTCATGTTTTTTCTCTCTCTAACCCTATTTTACACAATCATCTTTTCCTACCTTCTATGCGCGATTCATCATTTTACGACTGGTATAGAAAGGGTATTAGGCACTTTGAAGATCTTTTCATAGATTACCGTTATGCATCTTTTCAACAACTGTCAGCAAAGTTTAATCTACCTAATACCCATTTCTTTACATATCTTCAAAGTAGACATTTTATTAACCCTTTGATATCAAACTTTCCTGAGATGCCTGAGAAAAATGTTCTGGACTTGTTTCTTTGTATCAATCCATTGGGTAAAGGTTTAATATCTGCTATTCGGGATCAGTTAGTGATCTTGAGGCGTGGCCCTTTCGATAAAATTAGAACTGCCTGGGAACAAGATCTAAGTATCTCCTTATCTGATGCGGTTTAGGATTCAATCCTTAAGTCAGTCAACTCAACCTCTATGTGCTCGCGACTGCCTTTTGCAGTTTAAGGTTGTACACAGGGCTCATATGTCTAAAGCTAAATTATCGCGGTTTTACCCTGACATTAGTCCTGTCTGTGGTAAGTGTAAAGGGGCTGAGGCTTCCCTTATTCATATGTACTGGGCCTGTCCTAGTCTAGAGAAATTCTGGAGAGAAATTTTTTCAACCCTATCTCATATTCTTAATTGGCATTTAAAACTTAACCCTCTGGTTGCTCTTTTTGGCACCTTGGGTGAAGTAAATATGCACTTGAGTCCGACTAAATGTCGAACATTATCTTTTGTCTCTCTCTTGGCCAGACGGTTGGTTCTTCTTAGGTGGAAAGATGCTGCCCCACCCACTCACACTCAATAGCTTAGTGATATTATGGCCTGTTTAGACCTCGAAAAGATAAGTTATTCACTTCTTAATTCAGACATAAAGTTTCATAAGGTGTGGGGACCTTTTCTTGAATATTTTCATAACTCTTCTTTAGGGTACGTTTATCCTTTTTTTGTATGCTACAATCCCTTACTTTCAGCTTTTTTTTTGTAAGTTATATGGTCTTTTGTTGTGTATTACATTATACTTTTGGTAGTTGGCATCATACTTTCTTTCTTCCTATATATATTTACAGTTCTCTGCGGTTGAATGCTCCGATTAATTCTTTTTTCTTTTATATCCAGAAATAGTTGACCTGGGTTTTTTTCCAGTGGGATGTTGGGGTGTATGCTAATTTTACATAATTCTCTTTTGGGTGCTTTTTCTTATTGTTATGAATTACATATTGGATTTGTCTGTTTTGCACTGTATAAATCTCCATTTTGTTGTTGGGTTTTTTTCCTGTAGTTTCACTGTAGAAATGCATTAAAAAAATTAATTAAAAAAAAATGTCCCTGCCGTGAATGATGTGCTCGTCAATGATCTTCGAGAAGATTAGGATATCATCCAAGTAGACAAAGGTGCATGTATGGAGAGTATAGAAGAGGATGTGTTTTTAAAAAGGCCAGAGAGACTGCTGGAGTATTTGCAAAACCAAAGGACATAACCACATACTCGTAGTGCCTCATCGGTGTATTGAATACACTTCTCCACTCATTGCCTTCCTTTATACGGACCAGATTATATGCATCCTGCAGGTCTAGCTTCATGAATATTCTTGCCCCTTAGAGCATCTTAAAGGCCGTATTCATGAGTGGAAGGGGTAACGATTCTTGGCCATTATGTGGTTTAACCCCTATAATCAATGCATGGCTGCAGGCTCACATCTTTCTCTTGTACGAAGAAGAAGCAGAAGCCGGCTAGTGAGGTGGAGAGCCAAATGAATCCCATGATAAGAACCTCCTTTATATACTCCATTGCACTTTTCTCAGGACCTGAGAGCGTATACTATCAACCCTGCGGAGGGAAAGTACCAGGCAGCAGTTCTACGACAGTCATAGGGTAGATGTGGTGAAGAGTCGAGGCCTTTCCCTTGCTGAAGACCTCCTCCAAGTCCTTGTAGATATAAGGGATTTTGACCAGTTTGAATGTTGCAATCTCCTCCAGACCTTCCTTTGAGAATGACTCCTGAGACTTCTTAAGTGGCAGGAGTGATTCGACAGATCTCAGATTTGTTCCCCCCCGCCCAACCTCAGGAATAGGTTTCAAGGATCTGCATATCTGCAAATAGGAGTCTTTCCTTCCCTGGGGGCCGGGCAGCTGGATTTCCTCAGCTTAGCCGCAACAGTTCCAGACTACTTCGACATCTCCTTGGTTTTCTTCTGAATTCAAGATCCCCTCTGTCTAGTTCCTGCGCAGTCCCAACTAGACATGGTCAGGGCACGCACAGTCCTGTTGGCCAGGACCAGCTTGTCTGTCCTTGTGGGCAGGACTAGGTCTGCCTTGGGTTACCTTCCACAGAAGACCACCTCCTTGTTGACCATTGGTCTTGGGAGACTCTAGGGGTCAATACACCATGCTGCAAACATACCCTTTTAAAATTACTTAACCAAGCAATGGTTTTCCTCTCCCTCCAGTCCATGGATGAGTTATGCTGGGACAGCCAAGGGTGCTTGAGGATCCTGGTGAGTTAATGGTGTAGAAACTAATGTTTTCTACATGATCCCCTATCCTCATCTACAAATCCACAGTCTGTTGCTGGATCTGGCCAGAACATGGTGGTCAGCCATCCAAGAGAGTTGCGGGCAGGGAATGGCTCAATTCTCACAGCAGTATGTCGAACAGATGGGTGGTTCCTAAGTCCAGAAAATTATCTGCTACCTCAGAGTCCACAGAAGCCCTCACTTGTCTCCGGTTCTTACGCCAGAGGAACTCTAGCACAAATCCAGAATCCATGGGATTGAGAATAGTGGCTGCTACTATCATAGTCCTTCCAACACTAGATGGTCTTTGCTGTTCTCCTGACTGCTGGAGCCTCGGGGCATTCAGCAAGTGGGTGACCTGTCTCCCTGCAGTAATAGCAGCTGCCCTGACTCTGGCCGCTGGGACTTCTCATTTGCAGAGAGCCCAGAGCAGCTGATCTGCATGGGTTCAACTGAGTCCTGAATAGGCAGGTCATGGCCTAAGATCAAGGGTGAGGGGGTGGAACTACGATGCGTTGAGGCCAGACCTGGGCTAGCCCGCTTTGATGTCTTCATGTTGTCCCACTTACACTCTGCCAAGACCAATAATCGAGACAAATGTATTGGCCGATCAGAATCTCCAAGTCCTCTGCTGGTTCTCCCAAGATGAGGACATTCTTCAGTTCATCTCAGAGTCCATGGGGGTATAGTGGCCAAGGTTTTGCCGTTCCAGCCACTCTCTTGGGCCATGGTCTGAAACTTGATTGCATAGTCGTGCACTGACCGACCACTCTGTCAAATCTTCCACAGACAGTCCGAGGCTCGGCTGGCTCCAGTAGTCTGATGGAACACCTTTCTCATGGCGGCCATGAATTCTTCTGAATCCAAGCATACCTCCTAAATTCTTTTCCATTGCACAGTGGCCCAGGCCAGGGCTCCTCCAGTCAGAAGAGAGATAGTGAAAGCTACCATTCCGTACTCCGAAGGGAACCAGAATGGCATTAATGAGCATTGAATGAGGAAGCCATGGCAGGAGCCCAGGTCACTGTCGAATCTCTCCGAGGTTTGAAGATGTACTGGCTCTGCGGAGTGACTGATTGACTTTCCAAAGTGACTCTGGCTTCCTCCTTGCAGAAGTTGACAAACCGCTGCCTGGAGGTCATGTATCTACAGCTCTGTCTGGAAACCTTCTTGCCGTGGTTGGTCACAGTGGACGACAGATTCTGATACCCTATTGGATCCATACTGGCTCAATCATACTGTGATGAGAATCCTTGATGAGGATGATTTGGAATCAGATGCTGGAGTATCCGAGGCTAGGATCAAGAAATGGAATAAAGCTGGATTAAAGCCAGGCATAAAACAAAACACTTGACAATATACATCAAAGTTGCTGGTGAACGCAGCAGGCCAGGTAGCATCTCTAGGAAGAGGTACAGTCGACGTTTCAGACCGAGACTTGAAACGTCAACTGTACCTCTTCCTAGAGATGCTGCCCGGCCTGCTGCGTTCACCAGCAACTTTGATGTGTGTAGCTTTATCATTACCTTGACCAACAGAATACATAAGAAAGCAAACTCAGTGGTGTGTTAGAACTCAAGGTGACTCCCATGGCTTTGCAGTGATGTTACAATCTGTAAATTCTAAATATAAATTGGAATATATGAATGAAATGATTGAAGCCACTTGGTGCAAGATTCCAGTCTTATATCTCGTACTGTTCTATGTAATTACAGAGTTTATTTCATTCTTGTTCAGTGTAGATGTAGTCATGCCTTCGGCAATGAATGTATTACTCATGGTGAACTAACACTGACAAAAAACTGAATGAAATTTCAGTCCCCATTTTCTGTGAGGAACCAATGTTAGAGCTAATCTTTTAAAAAGAAAGTTGGTGTGCAAATCCTTATGTATTTATGGAAACACAAACCATTTTTCTTAGCCTCTGCTGTGTGATAACATTGTTACAATAAGAAATCATCACACGACTAACACAATGGCTCTGGTATGGCAGCTCTGTCCTCATGAGTTTTGTCTATAATCATTTTGAGTTAAACGATTAGTAATATTTACAAATGGATAATGCTGGAAAATGTCTATAGGTAAGATGGCATCTGTGGAGAGAAATATAGTTAACGTTTTAGGTGGAAAACCTTTCACCAAACTGGTAAAGAAGGGAAATACGCAAACACAAGAAAATCTGCAGACGCTGGAATTTCAAGCAACACACATAAAAGTTGCTGGTGAACGCAGCAGGCCAGGCAGCATTTCTAGGAAGAAGTACAGTCGATGTTTCGGGCCGAGACCCTTCGTCAGGACTAACTGAAAGAAGAGCTAGTAAGAGATTTGAAAGTGGGAGGGGGAGGGGGAGATCCAGAATGATAGGAGAAGACAGGAGGGGGAGGGATGGAGCCAAGAGCTGGACAGGTGATTGGCAAAAGGGATATAAGAGGATCATGGGACAGGAGGCCCAGGGAGAAAGAAAGGAGGAGGCCCAGAGGATGGGCAATGGGCAAGGAGTATAGTGAGAGGGACAGAGTGAGAAAAAGGAGAGAGAGAGAGAAAGAATATATATAAATAATGGATGGGGTACGAGGGGGAGGTGGGGCATTAACGGAAGTTAGAGAAGTCAATGTTCATGCCATCAGGTTGGAGGCTACCCAGACGGAATATAAGAAATACATTGTTTTCCACTTGAAAAAAGCATGGGAGAGGAATGGATAGGGCAAAGAGAATGTCCCTGATGACATGAGGCCAGGTGTGTAATGAAGATGAACTATAAATAACGCCCTTTAGATGATGGGTTAATGGAGGTGATTTGTGAGGAAAAAAATCTAAACAAGGATCTTAAAAGTTATGAAATACAAGAAGTTGGCTAACAAAATAATAGAAAATATAAAGTTGTGAAATCCAGAGATGTAAGGCTTGACCAGTGGGTCAAGCTGTAAAATAGGAGAGAGAAAAACTGAGGCAATATCACAGATGGACTGGCTATTCTTACACTAAAGGTGAGTTTCTTGAAGCTGTAGACTTCTCTAATGACTTGCAAAGGCTACAATGTGCCCGAAAGGGAGATGAGTGCTGTTGCCCAAGCTTACTTTGTACCTTACTAAAACAGTATGGGAGGTCAAAAACAAAGAAGTCAGATTGGGATCATGATGGAGAATTAAAATGGATGCCAAAGGAGAACTCTGATCACTTCTGTACACCGAGCACAAGTGCTTTGTTAAGCAGTCACCCAATTGATGTTTATAGTATAGGGCTGTGTGAAGAGCGGGAGGAGAGAGAGCAGCGCTGCGCGTGCGCAGCCCTCCGTTGAAAAATGATATCGTATCCGTTAAATAGGGGCCGTGGACAATTCTGATTTGATGGAGACGGACGTGAAAGCACAGAGGAACATCTGGAGAAATTTCTGAAACGCCAGTTCGCTGCTGTTGTTACTGCGCAGTTGGGAATCTTCCAGAGGGAAGGCCTCAAAATCCCCGGCCTTGCCTGCTGTTGGCACCGAGATTGAGGTCGAATCATTCGGACAGAGATGGCGCTCAGTACTCGGTGTCGGAGAGCTGATCGGAGGCTCGAAGTTTTCAGATGACTCACAGTCGGACTGTGGTTGGCATGGCAGGCAGAGTTTTTATTCCTTCTCCCATCTGTGTGAGAAGTGGGACATTTGAGAGACTTTGAACTTTTTACTGTGCTCATGGACTTCATCATGTTATGGCATTGTTGCACTGTTGTAACTATATGTTATAATTATGTGGTTTTGTCAGATTTTTCAGTCTTGGTCTGTCCTGTGTTTTGTGATATCACACCGGAAGAAATATTGTATCATTTCTTAATGCATGCATTACTAAATGACAATAAAAGAGAACTGCATGTCTTCATAATTGAAATCTCAGCTCAAAGCACTGTCCGTGTTAAACGATTTGGTGTAATTGAAGACTGGAAAGGAATGACTGGGATTCTGTAGTATCTTGCCCATCCCACTATCCGACAAAGCCCTGAATACTTAATGAAGTTTTTCTGAAGTGTAGTCATTGTTTTAACTGCAGCCAATTTCATATGAACAACAATGTGAGATTAACTAGATAATCTGATAGAAACATAGAAAGCCTACAGCACAATACAGGCCCTTCGGCCAACAAAGTTGTGCCGAAAATGTCCCTACCTTAGAAAATAGTAGTGTTACCGATAACCCTCTATTTTTCTAAGCTCCATGTACCTATCCAAAAGTCTCTTAAAAGACCCAATCGTATCCGCCTTCACCACCATTGCCAGAAGCCCATTCCACGCGCTCACCACTCTCAGCATTAAAAAAACCTACCCCTGACATCTCCTCTGTACCTACTCCCAGGCACCTTAAACCTATGCCCACTTGTGGCAGCCATTTCAGCCTTGGAAAAAAGCCTCTGACTATCCACACGATCAATGCCTCTCATCATCTTGTACACCTCTATCAGGCACCCCTCATCCTCCGTCGCTCCAAGGAGAAAAGGTCAAGATCTAGTGATAATATTCAAAGGATTGGTTTTGCTCAGGGTACTACAGGTCACTATCAACTTCCTGAATGGTGCTGATGTAACAATCCAGATGGAGTCTTGTGGCACATATTATATGAAGGGTATATTCAGTACTACAGGAAAGTATCTAGATCTTGTTGCTCAGGACTCTGAAGAGAGACTAAAATCCACAACTTTCCAAATTAGAAGCAAGGTTGCTGTTAACTGAGTTACAGCTCAGAGATCAGTAGCAGAGATTGTAATATCTGTCAAAGCAAACACAATTCCTAGCTTGTTATAGATGTCAGGAAGCAAACTGTAAACAACTTTGCTTATGAAGCTTCATTAAAATTAGTTGAATTTTTTATGATGTCCTGATAAAAAAAAAGGGAGAATAAGGCAGGAAACTTGGTAATGCTTTTGATGAATTTACAATCTGAACTTCTAACTTTGCCTCTTTCTGTGTAGGTGTTGGTTGATTCAGATTTATCTTATTGGTTTTATTTCACTTTTCAGAACCATAACATTTTCCAAATTTCGCTTATTTTATGTGTTGTTTTCTAAAGGCAAACTAAGATATTGCACAAATTGTCTTCCAAAGAACACTCTGTCTAATCACAAACTTTAATTCCTATTGTGAAAGTTCCTATGGACTTTTCTGTGACAACTCTTCTCATATGTCCATATGTATGTGCATTTGATGGCCATTTTATTAGGTATACCGCTTCTCATTGTTACCATTGGGAAGGAGGTACAGAAGTCTGATGGCACACGCTCAGCAATTTAGGAACAGCTTCTTCACTTCTGCCATACGATTATTAAATGGATATTTGACCCATGAACATGACCTCATTTTTTTATATTATTTCTGTTTTCCAGTATTTTTAATCTAACTATTTAATATACATGTATATTCGCACTGTAATTGACCTACTTTTTTTTCTTTCTATATTATTATGTTTTACATTGTACTGTTGCTACAAATTTCATGACACATGCTGGTGATAATAAACCTGATACTCTTTCATTAATGCGAATATCTAAACAGCCAATCATGTGGCAGCATCTCAGTGCATAAAAGCATGCAGTCATGGCCAAGAAGTTCAGTTGTTGCTCAGACCAAACATCAGAAAGTGGAAGAAATGTGACCAACACAAAAATTGCTGGTGACGCAGCAGGCCAGGCAGCATCTATAGGAAGAGGTACAGTCGATATTTTGGGCCGAGACCCTTCGTCAGGACTAACTGAAAGAAGAGCGAGTAAGAGATTTGAAAGTGGGAGGGGGAGGGGGGAGATCTGAAATGATAGGAGAAGACAGGAGAGGGAGGGATGGAGCCAAGAGCTGGAAAGTTGATTGACAAAAGGGATACAAGGCTGGGGAAGGGAGAGGATCATGGGACGGGAAGCCTAGGGAGAAAGAGGAGGGGAGCCCAGAGGATGGAGAGCAAGCAAGGAGTTATAGTTAGAGGGACAGAGGGAGAAAAAAGAGATACAGAAAAAAAGGGGAAAAATATTAATTACAAAATAAATAAATAAATGAGGGATAGGGTACAAAGGGGAAGAGGGGTATTAACGGAAGTTAGAGAAGTCGATGTTCATGCCATCAGGTTAGAGGCTACCCATACGGAATTTAAGGTGTTGTTCCTCCAACCTGAGTGTGGCTTCATCTTTACAGTAGAGGAGGCCGTGGATGGGCATATCAGAATGGGAATGGGATGTGGAATTAAAATATGTGGCCACTGGGAGATCCATCCCGTCTAGTGGAATTAGTCCTTACTCTTAATAATTTCTCCTTTGGCTCCTCCCACTTCCTCCAAACTAAAGGTGTAGCCATGGGCACCTGTATGGGTCCCAGCTATGCCTTCCTTTTTATTGGCTTTGTGGAACAATCCATGTTCCAAGCCTATACTGGTATCCGTCCCCCATTTTTCCTTCGCTACATCGACAACTGCATTGGCACTGCTTCCTGCACACATGCTGAGCTCGTTGACTTCATTAATTTTGCCTCCAACTTTCACCCTGCCCTCAGGTTTACCTGGTCCATTTCTGACACCTCTCTCCCCTTTCTTGATCTTTCGGTCTCTATCTCTGGAGACAGCTTATCTACTGATGTCTACTATAAGCCTACGGACTTTCACAGCTACCTGGACTCTTCCCACCCTGTCTCTTGCAAAAATGCCACCCATTTCTTGCAATTCCTCTGTCTCCGCTGCATCTGCTCTCAGGATGTGGCTTTTCATTCCAGGACGAAGGAGAGGTTTTCCTTTTTTAAAGAAAGGGGCCTCCCTTCCTCCACCATCAACTCTGCTCTCAAATGCATCTTTCCCATTTCACGCACATCTGCTCTGACCCCATCCTCCCGCCACCCCACGAGGAATAGGGTTCCCCTTGTCCTCACCTACCACCCCACCAGCCTCCAGGTCCAACATATAATTCTCCGTGACTTCCGCCACCTCCAACGGGATCCCACCACCAGGCATAACTTTCCCTCCCCCTCTTTCCACTTTCCACAGGGATTGCTCCCTACGCGACTCTCTTGTCCATTCGTCCCCCCCATCCCTTCCCACCGATCTCCCTCCCAGTACTTTTCCTTCTAAGCGGTACAAGTGTTACACATGCCCTTACACCTCCTCCCTCACCACCATTCAGGGCTCCAGACAGGCTGGGTTGATATACTGCATCCGGTTTCCCGATGCGGCCTTCTATGTATTGGCGAGGCCTGACGCAGGCTGGGAGACCATTTTGCTGAACACCTATGCTCTGTCCGCCAGAGAAAGCAGGATCTTCCAGTGGCCGCATCTTTTAGTTCCACATCCCATTCTCATTCCACGGCGTCCTCTACTGTCAAGGTGAAGTTACACTCAGGTTGAAGGAACAACACCTTATATTCCACCTGGGTAACCTCCAACCAGATAGCATGAACATTGACTTCTCTAACTTCTGTTAATGCCCCTCCTCCCCTTCATACCCCATTATTTGATTGCTTGTTTGTTTGTTTATTTATTTATTTAGTTCCCATTTTTTTCCCTCTCTCTCTTTTTTCTCCCTCTGTCCCTCTCACTAGAACACCTTGCCTGTTCTCCATCGTCTGGGCTCCCCTCCCCCTTTCTTTCTCCCTAGGTCCCATGATCCTCTCCCTTCCCCAGCCTTGTATCCCTTTTGCCAATCAACTTTCCAGCTCTTAGCTCCTTCCCACCCCCTCCTGTCTTCTCCTATCATTTCGGATCTCCCCCTTCCCCTCCCATTTTCAAATCTCTTGCTATCTCTTCTTTCAGTTAGCCCTTTCGAAGGGTCTCGGCCCGAAACGTCGACTGTGCCTCTTCCTATAGATGCTGCCTGGCCTGCTGCGTTCACCAGCATTTTTTGTGTGTGTTGCTTGAACTTCCAGGATCTGCAGACTTCCTCGTGTTTGTGAGAAATGTGGCCTTGTGATTTTGACCGTGGAGTAACAGTTGGGGCCTAGATGGGGTAGTTTGAGTATAGCAGAAACTGCTGATCTCCTGTGATTTTCACACATAACACCCTCTAGAGAATGGTGCAAGAAACAAACAAGTGGGCAGCAGTTCTGTGGGCAAAAAATGCATCGTTAATGAGAAACATCGGAAGAAAATGGCCAGACTGTTTCAAGTTGATAAGAAGGTGACAGTGGCTCAAATAACCATGTGCTGCAACACTAACAAAGCGTTCTCCTTGCCACTACATTAAGAGTGCTAACTTTAAATATGCACTTCATCATGAATAAAGTTTTATTTATTTTATACAGATTCCTTCAGGTGTCTTTTACTTACGTTTTTATTTGATAATTTGACAAAGGCAATGATACATAATACATCAGCAGTTTAACAAACATAGCTGATGTATATCAGACTGTTGAATTACCACATAAGTACCTTTTTAATATTTTGGGGGAAATAGAAGATGTTATTTTTGAATGACTGAGCATTTTACAGGATGTGGTTGTCACTGTCCAAGCATTTCATGGTGATTTCTAATTGTTTTTGTCTGGGTCGCAGTGGGTCACAATCTAGAACTGCAGAAGCTCAAAGTAATGAAGAAATGCTTGTGAAAGCATGCAGAGTCTACAATACTTGAACTGGAATGGTATATAAATAATAATAATGACTTGTTTATAGAGCACTTTTTCATATAGACAATGTAGTCCAAAGTGCTTTATTAAGGGATAAAGTGCAACTATGAAAATATAAGATGAGAAGATGATAGTTAAAAACAAGGTTAAAGAAATAGGGTTTGAGTGATCAGTGATGCTTTTCTATGAAGAACAATCCACCAACTTTTATGTTTGCTTGGCTGGTATGGACATTTTTATCTCATTGAAATATTCATTGCTCTTTAAAAAAAGGACCATGTCAGGCAGCATTTGTGAAAGGAGAAATAGTTCAATTTCAGAACTGGGAAAGAGATACAGCAAGTCAGCTTTAGGTAGCAGAGAGTGTGGGTGGAAGGATGTTAAGAACAATTTAAAACTCATCAGAGCTCTATGTACAAAACACTGGCGCTTAATTGGATAATATAATGTGTTTTAATGTGGCTGTTATGTATTAGTTCACATTATGCTTCTTGGTCTTTGTGATGCGGTGCTAATGGTAATGCTTCGGGACATGCCCAAAAAGCTATACATATACCGTATAAAAGGTAAAACTGATTCAAAATGATCACAGGCAAATGTAGCTTCTAACAGAGAAAAACATGAGTCCTGATGAAGGGTCTCGATCTGAAACATTGACTGTTTATTCATTTCTATAGATACTGCCAGACCTGCTGCATTTTGTCTGTGTTGCTCTGATGATGGAACATTTGATACTGTATCTTTAAGGTTGCAACATTGCCTCAGTAGGATATACTTTCATGGTCTTCTGCTGTTGTAGCCCATCCACTTAACGTTTTGACGTGCTGTGCATTCACAGATGCTCTTCAGCTCACCACTGGTGTAATGCATGATTATTTGAGTTATTGTTGCCCTTCTGTCAGCTTGAACCAGTCTGGCATTCTCTTCTGACCTCTCTCATTCTTGCCCACAGAACTGTTGCTGACTGCATTTTTTTGCTTTCCACACCATTCTCTGTAAACTTTGAAGAATGATATGATTGAAGATCACAGAAGATCAGCAGGTTCTAAAATACTCAAACCACCCCATCTGGCACCAATAATCATTCCATGATCAAAGTCACTTAGATAACATTTCTTCCCCATTCTGATGTTTAGTCTGAGTAAAATCAGAATCTCTTGACTATGTCTGCATGTTTTTATGCATTATGTTGCTGCCATATGACTGGCTGATTAGATGTTCACATTACTGAGCATGTGTTCAGGTGTACCTAATAAAGTGGCTACCAAGTGTAGGTCATTCAAAGATATGGGTGGACAAACAGCAGATTAACTTTAATCCAGGCCAGTGTGAAATGTTGCATTTAGGGAGGTCAAACGTAAAGGGAAAGCATGCAGTTAATAGCAGGACCCTTAACAGCACTGATGTACAGAGGGATCTTGGGTTCTGATCCCATAATTCCCCGAAAGTAGCACTGAAAGTAGACAGAATGATGAAGAAGGCATATGGCATACTTGCCTTTGACTGTCAGAGCACTGAGTACAAGAGTCAGTAAATCATATTACAGCTTTTTTTCTGAGATCGTATTGTATTCAAAAGAAGAATTTAAGCCATATCTGATATAGATATCTATGGGTACCCTTGCTACAGGAAGTTATACTGTAGATGCAACACTGAGTGTCATAGGAAGTCATTTCTGCCCGTGGCCATCAAACCTTACAAGTCCTCTTTTGGAGGGTCAGACACCTTCAGCCAATAGGCTGGTCCTGGACTTATTTCCTGGCATAAGTTACATATTATTATTTATTATTTTATGGATTTATATTGCTATATTTATAGTCTATTCTTGGTTGGTGCAACTGTAATGAACCCAATTTCCCTCAGGATTAATAAAGTATGACGATGACTATGACAATGACTATGACTATTCAAAGACTAGATGACTTCCCTATCTAGACTCTGCAGCAAGGACCAGTTGTCAATATCCATTGCATGAGTTGTGGGTTTCCCCTTCCTACCAAGGAGGAGATACTTTCAGCAAACAAAGTAGATTAAACACAGTTTACCTACGCTCTGTTCACCAGAGAAAGTAGGATCTCCCAGTGGCCACTCATTTTAATTCCACATCCCATTCCCATTCTGATATGTCTATCCACGGCCTCCTCTACTGTCAAGATGAAGCCACATTCAGGTTGGAGGAACAACACCTTATATTCTGTCTGGGTAGCCTCCAACCTGATGGCATGAACATTGACTTCTCTAACTTCTGTTAATGCCCCACCTCCCCTTTGTACACCATCCGTTATTTATTTATTATTATTATTATATATATTTTTCTCTCTCTCTTTTTCTCCCTCTGTCCCTCTCACTATTCTTCTTGCCCATCCTCTGGGATTTCCCCCCCCCCCTTTCTTTCTCCCTAGGCCTCCCGTCCCATGATCCTCTCATAACCCTTTTGCCGATCACCTGTCCAGCTCTTGGCTCCATCCCTCCCCCTCCTGTCTTCTCCTATCATTTTGGATCTCCCCCTCCCCCTTCCACTTTAAAATTTCTTACTATCTCTTCTTTCAGTTAGTCCTGACGAAGGGTCTCAGCCCAAAACGTCGACTGTACCTCTTCCTACAGATGCTGCCTGGTCTGCTGCGTTCACCAGCAATTTTTATGTGTGTTGCTTAAACACAGTTTATTTTAGTTTTAGTTGTACACTTTTAAGTTGCCTCTTCACAGGGAAGATGTGAAGGCTTTGAAGATGGTTCAGTAAAGAGTTACAAGGATGCTGTCTGCATTAGAGGGTTTTCAGTCTAAGGCAAGGTAAGAAGACATATCTTGTTTTTACAGGATGATCAGAGGCTGAGGGGAGACGTGACTGAAGTTTATAAAATTCTAGGAAGCATAGTTAGGGAATACAGTTAGAATCTCTTTCCTTGGGTTGAAATATCAAATGCTAGAGGACATAGCTTTAAGACAAGAGGGAAAAGTTTAAAGGAGATGTGTAGGGTACTTCCCTTGCACAGAAAGTAGGAAATGCCTGAAACATGCTACAATAGATGATAATGGTGGCAGTTGTAAAAGTGGTGTTCAAGAGGCTTTTAGAGAGGCATGTGAATGTGCAGGAAATGGAAATGTATGGAATGTGCAGGCAGAAATAAATGGTTATTTTGGCATCTTGTTTCACATGGACGTAAAGGACATAAAGAGATGATCCTGTGCTGGACTGTTCTATGTTCTATTCCCAGAAGAAGGTGAGATTTTTTCTTCATCCTGCATTGATCTTCATTGTAACAGTGGAGGAGGCCACCGACAGCAGAGTCCAAGTTGGAATTAAGCCTCTCTGTTGGTCGGTGTCAACCATGGATATGCTTCCAACATGACACTGTGATATGCAAATCAGCAGGCAAGCCAGGATAATACAATATGGAGAGCAGGCTGTTGCCCAAGTAGCTAGTTCCCACTGTCCATGCAGCTGATGAATCTAAAGGAATGGCAGAGACTGATACAGTTTGGCACCAGTGGCATTGCAGGAGTTGCCAGTCAGCATTGAACTCAACATAGGACTGCCATAGGAGCTCCAGCTCCAGATTATTCCTCGGGTTTACTCCCAAAGCCTTTTCCATGAGTGAGTATAGCCACAAGGCAGTGGAGGTTTGATATCAGAGCTTTCTTCTCCTAGGTAAGCTGCCAACAACAGTTGACTAATCCCATCCATTTGAAGCGACTAGTTTAAAGGGCCAGAACCCTGCCTTTGCCCTTCTCCTATCAGTAAAAATGGTCCTGCTGGGCTAAGTAGCAAAACACACGTGAAGGCCAAGAGCTAGACTTGGTTGTCAGGGACTATTTGAGATGATTGCCATTGGGAGCTTATACCCACTACCTCTTCCAGCTATGACAACCTTAAGGGATTAAAGTGGCAGGAAAAAAAAAACTTTAAAAATTATTAAGCTTGACAGTTATTATCTCACCTGACAGGTCAGACAACATCTTTGAAAAGCAAAATAGAGAAATGCTTTAGGTCAAATACTCAGCAATCGTCCCTGAATAAGGGACTTTGATCTAAAGTGTTAACCTTTTATATTCCAACAGATGTTGCCTGACTTTGAGTGTTTCCATCAACTTCTCTCAGTTTCTGATTTTGCATCTGCAGCTTTCTTTTGATTTTCGATGATGTACTCCACCCCCCGTCCCCGCCATTTGAACTAAACTAGATGGTCAGAGTCTCAAAACTATACGATCTACCATTCAAGCTTAAGAGAGAAAAATGCTGCACCCAGATTGTTACTCAATAAGGCTTTGATACTCTATCACTGTGTAAATTTAAGACAGAGATCGATAGATTTTACATCCAAAGGTGATCATGAGGTTGGTGCAGTAAAGTGGTACTGAGATAAAAGATTAATCATATGATTGCATGGCAAAGCAGACACAAGAACGGCAAATGACCAATTAGAAACATAGAAACATAGAAAACCCACAGCACAGTACAGTGGTGTGCCGAACATGTACTTAGAAACTACATGCTGTTACCCATTGCCCTCTATTTGTCTAAGCTCCGTGAACCCATCTAGGAGTCTTTTAAAAGACCCTATTGTATCCGCCTCCACCACCGTCAGCAGCAGCCCATTCCACGCACTCACCACTCTCTTCATAAAATACTTACTCCTGACATCTTCTCTGTACCTACTTCCAAGCACCTTAAAACTAGGCCCTCTCATGTTAACCATTTCAGCCCTGGGATAGAGTCTCTGACTACCTACAGAATCTATTCCTCTCATCATCTTGTACACCTCCATCAGGTCACCTCTCATTCTCTGCCACTTCAAGGAGAAAAGGCCAAGTTCACTCAACCTATTCTCATAAGGCATGCACCCCAATCCAGGCAACATCCTGGTAAATCTCCTCTGCACTCTTTCTATAGTTTCCACATCCTTCCTGTAGCGAGGTGACCAGAACTGAGCACAGTACTCCAAGTGGGGTCTGACCAGGGTCCTATATAGCTGTAACATTACCTATCGGCTCTTGAACTCAATTCCATGGTTGTTGAAAGCCAATGCATCATATGCCTTCTTATCCACAGACTCAACCTGTGCAGCAGCTTTGAGTTGCCTATGGACTTGGACCGCAAGATCCCTCTGATCCTCCGCACTGCCGAGAATCTTACTGTTGATACTATGTTCTGCCATCACCTTTGACCTACCAAAATGAACCACCTTACACTTATCTGGTTTGATCTCCATCTCTCACTTCTCAGCTCAGTTTTGCTTCCTATTGATGTCCTGCTGTAACCTCTGAGAGCCCTCCACACTATCCACAACACCCCCAACCTTTGTGTCATCAGCAAATTTACTAACCCATCCCTCCACTTCCTCATCTAGGTCATTTATAAAAACCAAGAAGAGAAGGGGTCCCAGAACAGATCCATGAGGCACACCACTGGTCGCCGAGCTCCATGCAGAATATGACCCGTCTACAACTCCTCTTTGCCTTCTGTGAGCAAGCCAATTCTGGATCCACAAAGCAAAGTCCCCTTGGATCACATGCTTCCTTACTTTCTCAATAAGCCTTGCATGGGGTACCTTATCAAATGCCTTGCTGAAATCCATATACACTACACCTACTGCTCTACCTTCATCAATGTGTTTAGTCACATCCTGAAGAAATTCAGTTAAGGTCATCATGCACGACTTGCCTTTGATAAAGCCATGCTGACTATTCCTAATCATATTATGCCTCTCCAAATGTACATAAATCCTGCCTTTCAGGATCTTCTCCATCAACTTACCAACCATATAAGTACGACTCACTGGTCTATAATTTCCTGGGCTATCTCTACTCCCTTTCTTGAATAAGGGAACAACATCTGCAACCCTCCAATCCTCTGGAAACTCTCCTTTCCCCATTGATGATGCAAAGATCATTGTCAGAGGCTCAGCAATCTCCTCCTTCTCCTCCCACAGTAGCCTGGGGTATATCTCATCCTGTCCCGGTGACTTATCCAACTTGATGCTTTCCAGCACATCCTCTTTCCTAATGTCTATATGCTCAAGCTTTTCAGTTTGCTGCAAGTCATCCCTACAATTGCCAAGGTCCTTCTCCGTAGTGAATATTGAAGCAAAGTATTCATTAAGTACCTCTGCTATCTCTTCTTGTTCCATACACACTTTTCCACTATCACACTTCATTGGTACTATTCTCTCACTTCTTATCCTCTTGCTCTTCACATACTTGTAGAATTCCTGCTTCTTTTTCTTATAGTCTTATAACTATGCTTCTCTACGTTGCTAACTCTGTATGAGAACTATTTATGCTATCAGTACCAAAGTGAACAGATGATTATTATTTTATTTCTACACGTATACACATAGTTATTTGTGCTTAATTATCTGAGGGAGAGCTGGAAGGAGAATTACAGCTTTAATCTAATGTATTTTTGGACATGGTGTGCATTGTGTACATCTCAGAAAAGATAGTTTTAGAAAGTGTTTCATAGACTTGCTGGAATAATAACTACACTTAGAAAGATAAATTAAGAGAACACAATGCAAAAACATGAAAATTCCCTTACAATTAAATTGGGGTCAAAAAGATTGAGATGTTTGAAATAATAAAATTATTTAATAGGATGGATTGGAGGAAAGTATTGCATCTTGTAATATTGGCAAGAATATAATTGGAAACTTGGAGATAACTTATTCAGTTCATTTTCCTTAACTTTCTCTCTCAAGAGAAGTGATATAATCTATTAACTCTTGCCCAAGTTGTAGTACAATGCCACAGTGATTATTCTGATGCTTCCCAGCTGCTGAGATCTGGGTTCAATCTTGACCTCTAGCAACACACACCAAAAGTGCTGGAGGAAGTCAGCAGGTCGAGCGGCATCTATGGAAAAAGGTCAACAGTCAACATTTCGGACCAAGATCCTTCTTCAGGACTGAAAGGGACGGGGGAGATACCTGAATTAAAAGGTGGCGGGGGGGGGGGAGAGGAAAGAGGCAAGCTGGAAGGTGGTGGATGAAGCCAAGTGGGTGGGAAAGATCATGGGCTGGAGAAGAATTAATCTGATTGGGGTGGAGAGTGGACGAGGAGAAAGGGAAGGAGAGGGAACCCAGGGGGAAGTAATAGGCAGGCGAGAAAAAAGGTCAGAGTTGAGAATAGAGGAAGGGTGGGGGGGTGGATATTTTATTCACCAGAAAGAGAAATTGATATTCATACCATCAAGTTTGAGGGTACCCAAGCAGAATATCAGGTGTTGATCCTCCACCCCGAGGGTGGCCTCATCCTGGCACAAGAGTGGACTAAGAATATTGGAGCAGGAATGGGAATTGGAAGTAAAATATCAGTCCACCAGAAGACCTGCTTGTGGTGGATGGTGCAGAGGTGCTCGATGAAGCGGTTCCCCAGTTTACCCCTGGGTTTCTCTGGTTTCTCCCACATCCCAAAACAGGTTGGTAGGTTTATTGCTATGGCAAATTAACCCTAGTATAAGTGGGTGAGAACAGAAAAGGGAGGGTGGAGATGTGTGCTTAATTGTTGATATTGGTATGTCGAGCTGAAGATACAGCATTGACTCAGTATGACCAAAGTTGCAAAGCAAGATTTCATACACGAGATCTTGAACTGTGCATCATAAAAGACTGTGGATTCAAGGCCCACTGGAGTACTCAGGAATGGGAGAGGTTTTTATTGGAGGTGAGTCTTGGATAATAACTCAATGTATCACAATTGTCTGGGTGAAGATATCTCTTCTTTTCTTAACTTGAATGCCAACCCCTCATTTTAGTGTGGTGATCCCTGATTCTAATCTCATCCCCCCCCCCCCAGCTATCTTGTTAAGCAAGATATAGATGGTCTTAAAGAAGGCAAATAAAATTAATATAGATGGGTAAAATAGTAAGATGAAATGCCTGTTTCTGTGCTGTATGATTCCGCATTTCCATGACTCCAAGCCCTGTTGGAATTCTGTATGTTTCAATGAGACCTTTCCCTTCTAAACTCGCCATAGATGTTGTGAATATCTGTACTAGTGGGTTTTGGAATTTAATAGCATTAATATAGGGATTTGAATTTCAATTATATGAAACATTTGTGCAAACATGCAAAATAGTATAACCATGTAACAATTACAGCATGGAAACAGGCCATCTCGGCCCTTCTAGTCCATGCCGAACTCTTACTTATATGCAAGATATTTACTTGGTATATTGGCAAGATGCATGACCAAAATAGTGTATATAGCCAATTCAATTAGAACCAAGAAGTAGATGGAAATTCATTCATTATTTGAAACTCTTTTAATTAAAGAAGTTAATAGATCAGCAGTGATATTGTTTAGCCATCTTCAGAAAACAAAAGATTTATCTGCAGTACTCCAGCAAGAGCTAAACAAAACATTGTTTAGACCAGTGGTTCCCATAAAGGGTGATATTGCCCCTTAGGTGTGGTGGGGAGTGCTTGATAGCAAGAGCAGCTACTGAGGTATTACAGACTTCATTTATTATAAGCATTAGATCCTCAGTGCCTTATAAAAGATTACAAAATTAACATAATCATCTCATCTCTTGCTAACCCATAGACCTCTTAGAATGTGTTCAAAATGCATTATAGTTGTTGAAAAGCAATGTTGCACTTCTGTATTTGCTATATCGTGAGATATCTGGACTGAAGAGATTGTGATATTTCTGGGCTTTGCCCATGCATTAATAACATTCACTATTGTTAATCCATAACAAAAATGGCAAAAGCAGATAACATTTTTTTTGCTTGTTGCTAAATTTGGAAAGCCACATACAATTGGAGAAGAACAGGTTCGGCCAGCAGTAAGGGAGGTTTTGAGTATGGTTTTACATAAGTCATCACAGTGATTTTGCTCGGTGACAACTCCGTTCACAGATGAATAGATGAAATGTCTGAGAATGTGGAAGCCACATTGTGAAACATGCTTAGAACAATAGAATTTGCATTGCAGTTCAACGAGTCAGTTTTTTCAGGCAATGTATCTTTCCTTCTTGGTTATGTTCACTTCATAAGAGATAAGTGCATAGTTCAATAATTGTTCTTTTTTTCAAGCGAGCTGGAAACAGATCTGAAAGAAGAGTCAATATTTTGGGTTGTTGAGCATTTTTTCCAAGAGAAGGACCTTCCAATCACCAACATTCTTGCTTGTGCAAACAGATGGGTCAATATCAATGCTACAATGTCATTGTAGTGTTACTACATTCTTGAAAAAAGCTGTACCTAACATATTTACTATTCACTATAATTCATGGACAACTTCATGTCACAAAAAAAACGAAATGATCTGCCACTCAAATCAATAAATACTGTTATCACAGTGGTAAATAAAATCAAATCCCATGCTCTCAATTCTCGACTATTTTGAGAGCTTTGTATTGAGAATGATGAACAGTTTAAATGTTTGCTGTTGCACATAGGAGTCAGGTGGCTCTCAAAAGAAAACTCTAAGACACTTTTATGCATTTATGTGCTCTTTGAAACTGTGAAAAAATTCTTTGAAGATACAAATGTTTCATTTAGTATTCAACTCAAGAATATTAGGAATGACGTTTGTCAGAATCATTTGCAAATAAATCAACCTTCGATTGCAAGGACATTATGTGAATCTCATCAATATCAAATCAGTCAGCTCCACATCTCTGCCAAAGTTAACCCTAATTAAGTGCAACACTGCCTATCGCAATGTTTCAATTTCCAAGCGTCTCTGAGTTGGAAGAGAAAGAAAGAATACTGGATGATGATCTTCAAGTATACTGTGCCCACTTGGGTGAGATGCATAAAGACATGTCAAAGAGATTTTGGGATCTTCTCTCAATCCAAATTCCAGATTGGCTAATAAATCCATTCCTGAACTCTTGTAATGAGGAATTAACAGGAAGAATGAAGAAAGAACTGATCTTGTTACAAAATGACTTTGAGCTGAAACCAAGATACAAAAAAATCATATCAAGACATTCAGTTGCAGAATGAACTATCTGAATGCTATTCTGAATTATGGAAAAAGGTCAAGATATTCTTTGATGTCTTTCCAACATCATATGAGAGGAGTTTCGGTGCAGTCACTCAACATGTTTCAAAGCAATGAAACAGACTGCAAATTACTGAACGTGGTGATCTGAGACTCCTGAGTGACATTCAGCCAAATGTTGAGAAGCTGATATCACTGAACTAAGCCAATCCATCTCACTGAACGGTGAAAAAAACAATGAAGTAATGAATAATTGAACTACTAATGTTCGCTCTAATGTTGTTGATGCAAATTGCTTTTACTGTAATTAAATAAAGAAATAATTTTATTTCCAGCTTTAAATGGTTTTTAATTATTTTTTCAATTATTTATCACTGCTTTGATTTTGTATTTCTGATTTCTTTCACTGCATTGTGACTCAGAATTCTTTATAGCTTTTATCTAATGATTGGAAAGGGAGATAGGGATGTTGGGGATGTGGTCTGAGAGCTAAGGGTAACACAAAAGAAAGTTTGGGAATCATTGGGTTAAGAAAGGATGTGATAAAAATATAAAGAGTGCAGAAGTGATTCACCAGAATGTTGCCTGGAATGAACAGCTTTAGTTCTGAAGAGAGATTGTAAAATAAAGGCTGAGTTATTGTACTGCAATCCAGGAGGTTAAGTTGTGACCATATAGAACTAAATTAAATTTTAAGGGTCATAGACAGTCAAAAATGTTTTCACTGGGGCAGGGGCTTCTGGAACTAGAGGACACAGGTTTAAGGTGAGAAGGGAAAAATTTTAAAGGAGATTTAAGGAGTAGGAAGTGAATATATAAAATGAGCTGTTAGAGGAAGTGGTGGAGAGAGAGAGTGTGAACATCTGGGACGAGCTGTTAGAAGAGGTGGTGGTGGCAGTTGTCTGGCCATCCTCATGCCACGTTATTCCAAAAGTTGTTTCCTAAGATTTGGAGGAAATTAGCAGAGCCTCTAATTACTTTGGCAGAGGCAATGTTAACAAGTCACAAAATTATGGCTGGTATACATTTTTCAGTTTCCAACCCCCCTAATGTCTACTGCTCTCAGCCAAGCAACTTTTCAACAAATGGAAAGAACCAAGTGATATGGATTGTCTAAGTTCAGATGGAACACCGGGCAATACAAGTATTAAAGATCTTGTATGAATTTTGAATGGTAATATCTGACTATTGTGAATTATATTTCTCTTCCAGAATTGTGTATTTTGCCAATTCTGTTTGACTTTTAAAAAAATGAGCTAAATGATACTGGAAGAATGTCCAGAAAAAGAAATCTACAGTAGATATGAATTGAATTTGCAGATTATGCACATATGTTCAAAACTATCTTCCATCATAGTACTACAGAGTTATCAACATGTTTTAAAAGGCTATACATGCTTTGAAGAGTTAATCTAATATGTGAATAATGGACTTTGAGAGATGCCTGAGGAAAGGACTGAGCTGCATTCGGGACAGTTCATTTTGACTTAAGTGTCAGAGGGAGTTTCAGGGCGGGAAAGTACAGCAGCTGATGTATCTTTACTACTAAAACTATACTAACACATTGATATCATATTACAGATTTTACCTTAGTTGGATATTTTTCAGACAGCTATGATGGTCAAGTAATTTTCACTCTTGCAGAAGACTAGTTCTATATGTAGCAGAAATAACTCTTCCAGGTGCTCAAGTCAGAGATGAACGTGAATCTAAAGTTTTCTTACATTTTGAACCATATCAAAGCCAATGATGCCTCACAAATCTAGTGATCTGAGTTTAATGACCTCTGATACCATCTTTGTGGGATTCGTGTATTATCTCAGTAACATCCCTGTTCTTTCTCCAGGTCCATTGGTTTCCTCCTACATCCCAAACGTGTGCAGGTTAATATGTTATTTGGCCACTAGTAGAGCACAGTGGTAGAATCTGGGAGTGGGGGTGAATGAGAGTGTTGGGAAAATAAAACAAATGCATGGCGATAAATATTTGACAGTGGTATGTACTCGGTTGGCCAAATGGCTCATTTTTCTATTTTGATTCTATCATGGTACGCACCTGACCACGCCAGCTGGGGTTCAGACGCTCCGATTCTCCAGAGTATGGATAGCTGGCATGGTCCTTTTAAAGATTATGGGCTGTCCTGCTAATTGGCAGCCATGTTTTATCACCAGGATTTGGATATTTAAAGAGCAACTGAATTCAGGTTCGGTGCTCAATTGTCCGCTCAGTTTTAGTTCAGTCTGCGTTTGCTTTTAGGATTTCTGTGTCCTTTGGATTCTCATCCAGCATCCAGTCAAGAACCCTGTTGTCATCTCAATCTCATAATCATGTTTCAATTCTAGTTTTGAATACTCCAGCACCTGGGTCCTTACCATCCTTGCCTAGGTCTCTTGCCACAAATTCTATGCCTCAAAAAAAAACAACTCTGCTACAAACTTTAACGTATGTGTTGGGTGGATGCAAGGAAGTGTGTGGAGATTCATATACGGTTGGGCTATGATCCACAGTAAGTGGGTGTTTGAACGCAGCATTTTATTATGGTACAAGTGAGTAGTTGGGCACGTGAGCTGGAATCTGAAAGACACTGGCCGGGAGTTTGGAAGCAGTGGAGATGAAAACAAAGCAGACTAGTTAAAAATAACCACACTGAAAGAAGGTTAACATGACAGAATCAGAATCAGATTCAGGTTTAATATCACTGGCATACGGTATGTCATAAAATATGTTGTTTTTCAACAGCAGTACATTGCAAATCAACAATAAAAGCTACAAATTACAATAAGTATGTATCTAAAAAAATTAAATTAAACAAATAGTGTAAAAGTGAAAAAAAGTACTGAGGTAGTGTTTATTGTCGATACAGAAGTCTAATGGCAGAAGGGAAAATGTTGTTCCTGAAACTATGAGTAGGTGTTTTCAGGTTCCTGTACCTCCTCCCTGATGGTAGCAATGAGAGGATGGGATGCCTTGGCTGATGGGGGTCCTTAGTGATGGATGCCACCTTTTTCAGGCATCAACTTTTGAAGGTGTTCTCAATGCTGGGAAGGCTAGTGCCTATTTTGGACCCGGCAGAGTTTACAACTTTTTGCAGTACTTTCAGATCCTGAGCATTGGCCTCTCCATACCAGAGGGTGAGTCAACCAGTTAGATTGTCCTCCACAGTACATCTGTAGAAATTTGTGAGTGTCCTTGATGACATACCAATTCTCCTCAAACTCCTAATAGAATATAACCACTGTCATGCCTTGTTTGTAATTGCATCAATATATTGGGCCCAGGATAAATCTTCAGCGATGTTGATGTGTGATCCCCCAGTTTTCTCTTCCTGAAGTCCACAATCAATTTCTTGATCTTGATGTTGAGTACAAGGTTGTTGCTGTGACATCACTCAACCAGCTGATCTACAGTATCTCGCTTGTGTATACCATCACCATCTGAAATTCTGCTGATAATATTTGCGTTATTGGCAACTTTATAGATGACATTTGAACTGTGCCTAGCCACATAGTCATGGATGTAGAGAGAGTAGAGCAATGGGTTAAGCACACATCTTTGACGTGTGCCAGTCTTGATTGAGGAGATGTTAATTCCAATTAGTAGACAGGGGAACATGCCTTATGAGAATAGGTTGAGTGAACTCGGCCTTTTCTCCTTGGAGCGACAGAGAATGAGAGGTGACCTGATAGAGGTGTATAAAATGATGAGAGGCATTGATCGTGTGGATAGTCAGAAGCTTTTCCCCAGGGCTGAAATGGCTAGCAGGAGATGACATAGTTTTAAGGTGCTTGGAAGTAGGTACAGAGGAGATGTCAGAGGTAAGTTTTTTACGCAGAGAGTGGGGAGTGTGTGAACTGGGCTGCCAGCGGCAGTGGTGGAGGTGGAAATGATAGGGTCTTTTAAAAGACTCCTTTATGGCTAAATGGAGCTTAGAAAAATAGAGGGCTATGGGTGAAGCCTAGGTAGTTCTAAGGTAAGGACATGTTCAGCACTGCTTTGTGGGCTGAAGAGCCTATATTGTGCTGTAGGTTTTTTATGTTTCTACTAAGGTGTCCTGATGAAGAAGTCAAGGGTCCATTTGCAGAGGGATGTACAAAGGCCCAGGTTTCAGAGCATTTTGAAAAGAACTGAGGGGATGAACTGAGGTCATGAGTTGAACACTGCGCTGTAATCAATAAACAGCATCCTGACATGGATATTGCTATTGTCCATTTGACCCAAGGCAGAATAAAGCGCCAGTGAGATTGTATCTGCTGTCGATCTAATGTGGTGATTGGCAAATTGCAGTGGATCCAAGTCATTATTTAGGAAGGGGTTGATTCTAGTCATGACCTACCTCTCAAATCTCTTCACCACAGTAATGTGAGTGCCACTAGGTTACAGTCATTGAGGCAAGCTCATCCTCCTCTTCTTGGGCACTGGTATGATTGTCACCCTTGTAGATCAGGTGGGAACATTCAACTGCAGCAGTGTGAGATCGAAGATGTCCTTGAATACTCCCGCCAGCTGGTTGGTACAGATTTCAGAACCCACTAGGTACACCATCAGTGCCTGAAACCTTGCGAGGGTTCACCCGCATGAAAAATGTTCTAATGTCGGCCTCCGAGACTAAGATCGCAGGGTTACCAGATGCTGCAGGGATTTGCACAGGTGTAGTTTTATTCTGTCTTTCAGTGTGTATAAAAAACATCGAGCTCATCTGGAAGAGAAGCATCACAGCCATTCAGAACATTAGGTTTTGCTTGCAGGAAGTAATAGCCTGCAAATGCTGCCAGAGCTGACATGCCTCTGATTCTGTCTCTAACCTCAATCAACAATGTTTTTGAAACCATAGCCCTCTGTAGGTTGTACATGGACCTCTTGTACCATTCTGGATCACTGGTTTTGAATACTACATACCTATCCCTCAGCAGACTACGAATCTTCTGATTCATCGACAGATTTTGGTTTGGGTATGTTCTTGAAGACACACACTCATCCATACAGGTCTTGATGAAGTGGGTGTCAACTGTGGCCTATTCATTCAGACTCAAAGATGAATCCTTGGATATTGTCCAGTCCACTGACTCAAAGCAGTCTTGTAAGCACTCCTCCATCTCCTTTGACTTACCTCCTAGGATCTCACCATAGATGCTGTGGTCCTGTGGCTGGGAGTAGAAGTACGACCAGATGAGTGTATTTTCCGAAGTGTGGCATGAAACATATTCTTGATGGTGGCATTCAGGGCCGTACTTTAGGCAGGGCTAGGCTGGGCTGCAGCCCAGGGGCCAGCCCGCAGAGGGGCCCAAAATAGTTAGCTATCATCATAGTGGACAAAACAAAATATGAGAGTGGAGCACAGAAAAGAAAAAAAGAAACAAGAAAAAGAGGACTGTGAGAAAAAAGCATTAAAAAAGACATTGAAATTGACAGAATTGTTTAAACCTGTTCTCGATGATGCAGCAGTACCATCACTCTTGTCACAGTCTGAGACTGGTGGACAAATGGATACTTGTTCAACAGCAAGCACTAGCACCAGCGTTAGCACAGGACCACCGTCCTTGCCACAGTCAACAGCTAACGTTGAAGAGGCAGAGAGAATGACTTCGGGATTCCCGACCACAGAGGCCTCCGAACAACCAAGTTGGGCCGCCATTAATGTTAACGTTACCACTACTGAGGATCCTTACAGCACTGACCCTGCTCGCTGGGGAAAGGAAACGTTAGATGATTCAGTCCGAGCATACTGGGCTAAGAAAGTGCCGGAGTCCTGCCAAAATAAGGATGTGGTTATCAAAGCTTCAGAACGAGTATACAAACAGCAGAGAAGTCTTCTCTCCAAATTTCACTTCAAATGCAAGCTCGTAAATGGTGAGTACATATCAAGGCAATGACTCTCATGTTCCCCTTCCACCGGCTGTGTGTTTTGTTTCTTGGAACAGTAGGTTTCATGTGCAGCACACACATTGAATCTCGTTGGAATCAACAGTGTCAACTTTTGTGTTGAAACAGCTGATTTTTTCAGCTTTGTGCAGAATGTGTTCAACTTCTGCTCCAAGTCAACTTCTAGGTGGAAAGTGGTGACCGCAGGACTTCAGCCTAATGCGAACAAGTGCATTGAAACTCTGAAGTCTCTCTCTAATACTAGATGGGCTGCACATGCAGTAACCACACAGGCGTTGTGTGGCAATGATGCCGATATTGAAGTTTTGTTGAAGAGCATTGCAGATCATATTAATCAGAATGTGGACAAGCTTGAGATAGCTTTTCTGAGCAAATTGTGGCATTGCATTCTTCAGTGCTTTGAAACTGCAAGTGTTGCATGCAAGCTGTAAATCTAGACCTGTGTAATGCTGTGGATTTGGTGTGATCACTACAGGGATACATAGCAAGCTTGCATAATCAATTTGATACTTTTGAGACCCAAGCTAAAACTATGTCTCCAACAGTCTCACAAATGTACAAAGAAGACACCCAACAACAAAGAAAATGTAAAGCCTTTCTGGGTGAATCCACAACACCTGATGTTGACTTGGCAGCCAGAGAAAATTTCTCAGCTTCTGTTTTTTTGGTCGTGATGGATAGATTACTTGCAGAAATTGATTGCAGATTTGCATCATATAATGACCTTAACAACACATTTGGAATCCTACCTGAACAATATCCCTTCGCTCTCTGTACAAGATCTGCGCAGGAGAGCGTCTGATCTTCAAAGCAGATATTCAGCTGACCTGGAGTTAGACTTTGTGGAGGAGATTGTCCACTTCAGGGAATTTGTAAGTGGCAAAGATATTTCATCTGCAACAGAGCTTTTATGCTTCCTCAGAGAAAAAAAAAAAACTTGCAGGTCATCTTCCCAAACGTAAGCATTGCTTTGAGACTTTACCTGACTCTCCCTGTCATAAATGCAAGTGGTGAGCGATCTTTCTCCAAGCTCAAGCTAGTGAAGAATAGGCTCAGATCCACAATGGGACAGGATGGGCTGAATCATCTTACTCTGATGTCACTTGAAAGAGATCTTGTTCAGAAACTGCATTTTAGTGATCTGATCAAGGACTTTGCTGGAAGAAATCCAGAAGAACTAGGCTTTAGTTTTGAAAAACAAGCATCTGACTTTGTAAATATCTAGGCTTGTGGGTCAGTGCTGTTCTGTTTTTGTGGCAATAGGCTAATAGTTGACTGTTTACAAACCTACTAAATAATAAGTGGTCTTTACTCTGCAAGCCACACAACACAGCAATAGGATAGTATGTGCTAGATCTCATTTTTCAAAAAGATTGTTGGAGTATTGTCAAGTTTCCTAGTGTGCCATAGTCCCATCTCTCTTGGCCTTTTTGTCTCTCATTTCCATTTTAATTTCTCAGAACACATGGTTGAGAAAAATACCTAGATAAAAATGCTTTGGCATTGTTGGAGAAATAAGACCTATGGTATGTGCAGCAATAGCTAAATAAAGATTTAAGATTGGGTACATCATACTTCGTCTCCTTCATAATTTTACTAAGCCAACTCAGCCTAGATCAATTTTTAAGTGCTTTAGATGCTGGTCCTTCAAACTAAGAATCTGCATTACTTTCTGTCCTCCCTCTTAAGGCCTGTAAGTTTATAGCCTACGTATTGTACTAAACCAATGTCTTGGTCCACAGCTTTGATATTTAGACCAGTATGACCTTTGCTCTTGTTCTTGCCTTTTTTTGCTTGGTACAGCAGCATTTTATGATGTTGGCAGGGGCCCATCAGGGCCTTCAGCCCAGGGGCCATAGCCCCACTAAATCCGGCCCTGCTGGTATTACAGTGGCCAAGTGCATTGGTTCTGCTGGTTCCACAGGTATTATGTTTTTCAGAGACTTCTTCAGCCGGCCAGGTTGAAATCTCCTGCAATGTTAGGAAAGGCATCAGACTGTGCAGTTTCATACCTGTTGATTGCATTGCTCACTTCTTCCAGTACCTGCCAGATGTTGGCCTGAGGTGGAATGTACACTGCTACCAGGGTGATGGTGGAAAACTCCCACAGCAGATAAAATGGATGACATTTAACCTCTAAATGTTCCAGGTCAGGTGAGCAGGAGTGAGACAAGTTTGTGTACATGATTTGTTAATCATAAAACATAATCTATCTCCTTTGCCTTTAGAAAATTCAACTTCCTGTCTTTACGGAGAATTGTGAAGCCATCAAGCCCAGACTTCCCAGCAAGAATCCAAGAAGCACTAAGTTATACAGATGCAGTCTTGAATGCTTGAGTTATGACAATTTATACACCTCAGTATTTACCCAATATTGTCTATGTACATATGTGACATATGTATAGAGGTCCTGAATTGTATGCATGTAAAAACAAAGCCATATTTAACATTTGGGTTATGCATAAATTTCATCCTCACAACACCTGGAGATGATCTACTCTGCAGAAAAAACTTCCTTGTTTCTCTTTCTGTTTCTACAATAAATCAGTTTACAGATCTTTGTTCGTTCATCATTCAACTATTAATAGTGAAACACCCTGGTTAATATTTTTACTGATAGGCAGTGAGGTATCTTATTTTAGCAGTTTTCCACAAAAGTAGTGTGTCCTGCTAGTAAGAGTGTTTTGGCTTCAACTAAAAATAAGGAGCCATGTTGTCCAACTTAGGAATGTGGTGACAGCCAATCAGGAGTGGGATGGCATGGAACATTGTTGAGAGCTGGACAGGAAGAGTTTTCTGAAGAACTGAGGTCTAGTTTGGGGCCTTTTGGTGTGAGATGTGAAGATGACTGGGGGATCCCAATCGAAGTGGAGACCCTATTGTGCTTCATGAGGCAGAGGATTCCAAGAAGGGATGTTGTACCTATGGTTAGTGAGGAGAATTCAGTGTTATGATTAAAGCTGCTCCTGACTCTTACAGAAATGAGCTCCGATTTGTATGTTCACATTTGGACTGTCTTAACTGAAATGGGCCCTTTTATTTTCCTTTTCCTTCCTCTGCTAACTGTTCGACAAAGTTGAAAATTGGTAAAAATAGTTCCTTTATAACTTAATGCTGCTGATTGATCTGTTGTTTCTTGCTGACTGATAACGGAGTATGGGCAGTATTTAGACAGCATTTGTTCACATCGAGGTTTCTTTAATTGGAACATCCCAACATTGCTGTTTGGTTGAACCTCAATCATAATGACCCTTGATGTACATTGTTTATGAAAGTCAGCGTTCTTACCGCTGAGTAACGCGCACGTCAGCAGTCAGCTAACGAGCCGAGTTGGTGTACGAGCCCTGGTGAGAGGGTTGCATTTGCGGGGGCTCGTCCAAGATTTCAGATGCTGTGTGAATACTGTTTAAGGATTGATTAAGCAGTTTATTGTATACTTAAACAATGTTTAAACTAGTGTTTGGGGAAAGTGAAGTGTGTTGTAATTAACGTAAACACGAGGAATTCTGCTGGAAATTCAAGCAACACACATCAAAGTTGCTGGTGAACGCAGCAGGCCAGGCAGCATCTCTAGGAAGAGGTACAGTCGACATTTCGGGCCGAGACCCTTCGTCAGGACTAACTGGAGGAAGAGCTGGAAAGAGATTTGAAAGTGGGAGGGGGAGGGGAAGGGGGAGATCCAAAATGATAGGAGGAGGGGGAGGGATGGAGCCAAGAGCTGGACAGGTGATTGGCAAAAGGGATATGAGAGGATCATGGGACAGGAGGCCCAGGGAGAAAGAAAAGGGGGAGGGGCGGGAAAAACCCAGAGGATGGGCAAGGGGTAGTCAGAGGGACAGAGGGAGAAAAAGGAGAGGGAGAGAAAGAATGTGTGTATATAAATAAATAACGGATGGGGTACGAGGGGGAGGTGGGGCATTGGCGGAAATTAGAGAAGTCAATGTTCATGTCATCAGGTTGGAGGCTACCCAGACGGAATATAAGGTGTTGTTGCCATCAGGTTGGAGGCTACCCAGGCCATCAAGTTGGAGGCTATCTTGAAATGAAGCCACACTCAGGTTGGAGGAACAACACCTTATATTCCGTCTGGGTAGCCTCCAAACTGATGGCATGAACATTGACTTCTCTAACTTCCGCTAAAGCCCCGCCTCCCCCTCGTACCCCATCCGTTATTTATTTATATACACACATTCTTTCTCTCTCACTCTCCTTTTACTCCCTCTGTCCCTCTGACTATACCCCTTGCCCATCCTCTGGCGTTTTTTCCTCCCCTCCCCCTTTTCCTTCTCCCTGGGCCTCCTGTCCCATGATCCTCTCATATCCCTTTTGCCAATCACCTGTCCAGCTCTTGGCTCCATCCCTCCTCCTCCTGTCTTCTCCTATCATTTTGGATCTCCTCCTCCCCCTCCCACTTTCAAATCTCTTACTAGCTCTTCCTTCAGTTAGTCCTGACGAAGGGTCTCGGCCTGAAACGTCGACTGTACCTCTTCCTAGAGATGCTGCCTGGCCTGCTGCATTCACCAGCAACTTTGATGTGTGTGTTATAATTAAGATACTATATTATGGATGCTGTGGGGATTAACGTTTGGTGTGATTCGAAGCTGCTATCCACAAGTCATGCTTGTGTTCTGAGCAGAACGGATGTTAGAATTCCCAACGAACTATACTTAGAGTGCTAAGTTCTGTAAAGACACTGGCGAAAGTAACACTAGTTGAAGAGCATTTTGACCAATCATTGGGTAAGGATGTCATGTTAGTCCAAGGTACCAGTAACGTAACTGAACTCCCAACATTCCTATTTGGTTGAACTCCAAATTATACTGACCCTAGACGTGCATTGCTTATGAAAGATGGCTTTCTAACCACTGAGCCACATAGCTGTTAGCAGAGTTAGCTAACAAGCCAAGTTACTGTACAAGCCCCTGTGGGAGGTTTGTAATAGTAAAGAGGGACAAACTGCTCATTTTTGCTCAGTGATTATTGTGTTGTTAAGTATCTATCTATCTATATATCTATTCATTTATTTAGTTATTCATTCATTTATTCATTCTTTCTTTTATTTATTTAATTAGAGATACATTGTCCATCTCGTCAAGCAATCCCTGATTAACTCTAGCCTAATCATGGGCTATTTACAATGACCAACTAACCTACTAACCGCTGTGTCTTTGGACTGTGGGTGGAAACCAGAGCAACCAGAGAAAAGCCACGCATTCCACTAGGAGGACGTGCACACTCCTTACACAGGATGCTGGGATTGAACTCTGAACTCTGACACCCCAAGCTGTAATAGTGTCACGCTAAATGCAACACCCACATGACACCCTTGTAAGTTTTTCTTCCATTGTTTCCAGTGATGCTTTATTCTTTTCACAATATAGCCACAAGTACTGAAAATACAAGGTATTGTGCAGATGCTGGAAATCCAGAGCAATTCACACAATTGCTGAAGGAACTCAGCAAGTTAGGCAATATCTATGGAGGGGAATAAATAGTCAACATTTCGGTCCGTGACACTTCGTCAGGATTCAACAGTTCCTGATGAAGAGTCTTGACCTGAAATGTTGACTGTGTATTCCTCTCCATAGATACTTCCTGACCTGCTCTTTTCCTCCAGCATTTTGTGGGTGTTTCAAGAACTGTACGCAGTATTTCCTGTGTTCTGTGTTCCTGTGTTTTATAATCCCATAAAAATTGAATATTTACTTCATTTGTTCTCATTTAAAGATAGCTGAAATACTAAGCTGCTTGTCCTGGTGCCTAAATTAACTGCACTGCTACCTAGACAATCTCTGTACTTGCACTCCAGTGTTCCTATCTCCTTTCACCCCTCTTCATTTCTGATTTATGAGAAGGACACTGCCTCATTGCTTATTTGCTAACTGTCTGAAATTCCTTTTGGAATTCAGGCAGTGCTGAAAAGTACACCTCAGGGTAGTCAAATTATTCATATCTTTACTCCCTAAAGCAACGCAGTGATAACTGGAAAACAGTGCAACTGGCAATTAGGGTCCCAACAGTGTGAGTTTTAGGTGCAAGTTTATTGAGGATTAGGTTTTGGTTCAAACTCTGATGATAAGCTAGAAGAAATGTACAACTTTTGGAGACTGTCATTAATGACTGCAGAAGCAGGAATATAATATAACTTTTGCATCTAATTCCATAATGCACTTGTTTGATCATTTTAGTGAAATTGGCATTGATGACCAAAACCAAATGATAATCTGTTTAAAAGATGTTTGTGAAGAGTTGGCGAGGCCAGTGCCCATGAATGAACTCTCTTTACTATTGACTTGTGAGGAAAAAGTGGGTCTTCATTTCTTTATCTCGCCAGAGTACTTCTGACAACATTGTACTGAAGTCCTAAAATTTAAAAAAAATGTTAGTTGATGAACATTCAGTTTTAGGAAATTTTCATTGCAACTTCCTTGTCTCCTTGAGATCTTTGTGGTTATCTAGTACCAGTGAATTTAATACCAGAACACTCTCTACCCTTAGGAACACGCAGTATCAAATTGCTTATAATGTATCTTCCCAATCCTTTTCATTTTATGTGATTTTACTTAATGAAGCATTTTTTAGAAGTACATACATTTTATAAATTGAGGAATGACTGCACCATGTGACCTCAAACTGCTGAACTAACATTTGAACCGTGACCTTTGATAAAAAACTTAACTTCAGGTCAAATTGCGGACACCACTGTAATGGGCTGAATCTCAAGTAAGGATAAGCCAAAATCTAGAAAGGAGATGGAGATGGCAATGGCATGGGCTCATGACAATAACCATTCCCTCAACATCAGCAAAACAAGAGTTGGTCATTGAATTCAGAGAGGGGGTGGTACACATGCTCTTGTTTACATCAATGGTGCTGAGGTAGAGAGTGTTGAAAGCTTCAAGTTCCTAGAAGAGAACATCACTAATAGCCTCTTCTGGTCCAACCATACAGACACCACAAACAAGGAAGTGCACCAGCAATTCTGCTTCCTAAGGAGCCTAAAGAAATTTGGCATGTCACCTTTGACCTTCAACAATTTTTGTTGATGCCCTGTAGACAGCATCATAGAAACATAGAAAAACTACAGCACAATACAAGCCTTTTGGCTCACAATGCTGTGCCAAACATGTTCTTACTTTAAAAATTACCGAGGGTTACTCATAACCCTCTATTTTTCTAAGCTCCATGTACCTATCCAGGAGTCTCTTAGAAGACTCTATCATATCCGTCTCTACCACCATCGCTGGCAGCCCATTCCACGCACTCACCACTCTCTGCGTAAAAAACTTACCCCTGACATCACCTCTGTACCTGCTTCCAAGCATCTTAAAACTGTGCGCTCTCGTGATAGTCATTTCAGCCCTAAGAAAAAGTCTCTGACTATCCACACGATCAATGCCTCTCATCATCTTATACATCTCTATCAGGTCATCTCTCATCCTCTGCCGCTCCAAGGAGAAAAGGCCGCGTTCACTCAACCTATTCTCATAAGGCATGCTCCCCAATCCAAGCAACATCCTTGTAAATCTCCTCTGCATCCTTTCTATAGTTTCCACATCCTTCCTATAGTGTGATATAAGCCACATCATATCCCAATGCATCATGGCTCAGTCTGGCAAATGCTCTGCCAGCGACTGCAGGAAACTGCAGAGAATTCTGGACACACCTTATTATAAGCATGCACCTTAATGTCTGTTTGCACAGCATTTTCTCTGTAACTGTAACACTTTAATCTGTATTCTGCTACTGTTTCTCAATGCACTGCATGATATACAATCAGTATAGATGGCAATGCAAAACAGTTTTTCACCTCACCTTGGTAAATGTGGCAATAACAAATCAATTTACTAAGTTCAAATTTATTATCATAGGCATACATTGACAAGGTAAAAATGCTGTGAAAATTAGTTTTTTTTGCAGTAGCAACACAGTACCTTATAAACATCACAAACATAATGAATCTTAAATTTAAATTAACATAAATTATATGTAAATAACACACAAACAAACAACAAATTAAATGCAAGAATTCTAGTGCAAGTTGAGAGAGGAAAAAATAAACAGAGTAATGTTGGAGTTTTTCAGGCTGGTTCAAGAACCCAGTACCTGTGGGGGAAAAGCTATTGTTGAACATTCTGTGGACCTTCGTGCTCCTGCGCCTCCTGCCTGATGACAGCATTAAGAAGAGAGCATACCCCATATGGTTGTGCTCCATGATGTTGGTTGTCACCTTCCTGAGACATTACCTTTCGTAAATGTCCCTGAGTGTGGGGAGAGCTCTCCCCATGATGGAATCGGTTGAGACCACTACTGCCTGTAACCTCTTGCGTTCCCGTGCACTGCAGTCTCCACGGCGGCTGGGATGCAACCAGAGTCCCTTCCTCTGTACTGTACACTTGTACAAGTTAAGTGCCATCAGCTGAGTTAAATGTAAAACAATTTGTCTTTAGAAATGAATAAGTTTAACGTACATATAATCCTAACCTAAATTTTGTTATTATGAGCAAAACTAATGAACAATTTGAAATGTGCATCAAGCTAGCTTCTTTTTTCTCCAGAGACACAGACATGAATCCATCCCCTGCCCAACCCTCCTGGCTTCCCAACACTTACGGATATTTCTATATAGCAGGTAGATAATTATCCAATAGCTCAAGCTTTGTTGTTTTCAAACATTTTTAAAGTGGGTGCTGCTGTTTGCAGTTCTACTCATTATACTGATCCAATTCAGAAGCGAAGGAGGCTCTATTCTAACAGGACATTCTGCCAGGCATGCCTAGAATATTTTCAGAGTACTCCTTTGGGTGATAGGTAAGCAGAAGACAATTAAACATACTCAATTATTCATTTATCCTTGACCAGTTTTATCACTTCCTTCCATCTAGTCCATCTTCACAGTGAAATACATCAGGAAGGCTTTCAGTCTTGCCAAGGATTCCGGGCACCCTGACAACATCTTTTCCTCTGTGCCTCCTTCTAGAAGACAATGCAGAAGCTTGCAGGCTTGGATGACCAAACTCAACAACAGCTATCAGATTTCCGAACCAATCATCTCTTTCACATCCCGCCCCCAGTTGTGCTGCCACATTTATGAACCCATAATTCTACATTTGTCACTTGAGCTTTGTTTTTGCATTATCTCTGCACTACTTTTGTTTTACTCTTTTTGCTCTATTTATTATTGTATTGACAATTACCATGCATACTGTTTACTCTGATGCTTCATGCAAGCAAGGAATTTCATTGCATCTTGGTATACATAAAAACAAACTAAACTAACATGGACAAAATGTTCTGTCCATTGCTGAAGTACTGAAGATGTGCTGCACTGCTGGAAGACTTATTTATCAGGAAAGATCCTAAGCCCTCTACATAAAGGATCTTGTTGTGCTATTTACATGAAGCATGAGGTTCTCAGTATTCTGGGTAATATTGATCCTACATTTAATATCACAAATAGGCATCCGTTAGTCTCATGAGACCATGGATTTGCGCCTTGGAAGGTTTCCAGGGCGCAGGCCTGGGCATGGTTGTATGGAAGACCAGCAGTTGCCCATGCTGCCAGTCTCCCCTCTCCACGCCACCGATGTTGTCCAAGCGAAAGGCATTAGGACCCATATAGCTTGGCACCAGTGTCCTTGAAGAGCAATGTGTGGTTAAGTGCCTTGCTCAAGGACACAACACGATGCCTCAGCCAAGGTTCAAACTAGCGACCTTCGAAACACTAGACAAACGCCTTAACCACTTGGCCATGCGGCAACATCACAAATATTTTATTTTTATTGAGGTACAGCACAGTGTAGGCCCTTCCAGCTCTTCGAGTTGTGCCACCCGGCAATCCCCTGATTTAATCCCAGCCTAATCACGGAACAATTTACAATGACAAATTAACCTACCAGTTGGTACATCTTTGCACTGTGGGAGGAAACCAGAGCACCTGGAGGAAACACATGCATTCACCAAGAGAATGTACAAACTTCTTACAAGCAGTGGCGGGGATTGAACCCAGGTTGTCTGTACTGTAAAGCATTGTGCTAACCATTATGCTACTGTGCCACTCCGAATGGATCGTTTGATCATTGTGACTTTACTGTCAGTGGGACCTTGCTGTGCAAAAGTAGCCTACTACTTTCCTGCACAAAAGTAGTGATAAACACAGGCAATAAACTTTAAAGCACTTTTAAACAACCTTAGGAGAGTGTCATGGACAGTGGAAAAAAATTAATTCTTCATTTTCCTTTTATGTATGTGGGCATAACTGCCCATTTTCATCTGGGCCTTACTATCAAAGCTCCCATTTTTCAATGATGATGTCTACGCATCCCCCATGTTGCTTGTGGCTAACATACCTCTTGAGATTTTAGTATCACACACTTTGACTCCTTCACACATACTTTTTAAAAATTTTTACCTCTAGCCTAGCCTTGATTTTCAACACCCATATTGCAGGCTGCTGAGCTGTTTGGAACTCAGCAATTCCCTCCGCACTACTCTATTTGTCTTTTCTCCTCCAGGATGTGTTGTAAACTACACAAAGCTCTTGGTCTTCTGCCCCAATATATCGCTCAGTTGAATTTGATTTATGAATTCTCTGACTAAGCTGCTTGGAAGGTTTTGTTACAGCAGGGGCACTGCATAAATGGAAGGTGGTTGTTGTTGCTGAAAGCTGTTGATGTGACAGAAACAGCAACATTCCTCTTCTCTCCTGTCATCTTTACGGCTGGGTTAATAAATCAAAGTACTGGTATAGTCACAAGAGGCTATATATTTTTTCTTCTTCTGTACTATAAAATTCAAATAACAGGACAATTACCTCAATGACTTTCTACTAATTCTCTTGGGCTTTGGTATATCCCTGCTTGGAATACCGTGTGTAAATTATTTTTGGTATCTGTACATAAGCAATGATACAAATACTATGGAGTTGGTGCAGAATCGATTCACCCGATTCATCGTGTGTTGAGGTGTGATGAGTAGCATAGGCCTTCATTCAGTGGAAAAACAGAGATGCTCTCAGGGAGACATAGGCATCAGTGATGAAGGTGGCATTTATTACCTGTCCTCATTTGTCCCTGAACTGGGTAGACTGCAAGGCCACTCCTGTGGGGAACTCTGTGGGGCATTGACTGGACAGATGCTAAGAGGTTTTCTACTTGTGTTTACCCAAAGTGCTCTGGTTTCCTCTCCCATCTTAACGACATGAATGTTGGTAAGTTAATTGGCCACTGCAAATTGCCCTGGTGTATCTGTGAGTGTTGGAACCTGGGGGAGGAGGGAGTTCATGGAATGCTGAGGGGATACAAAGGGATGAGTGAAAATAACCCTTTGATGGTCAGTATAGAATCAGGAGGACAAATGGCCTGTTTCCCAACTCCATCACTGTTGAGTCTAATAAATGTATAACACTAAGTTGTACAAGTTGAGTCGTTACTGAATTTGTGTTCCTATGACTTGAACTACTCATCAGAAGTGAGATAACTCAAACCTCAGTAGTTCAGCTACAGAATGCAAACAATGATTACATTTGCATGTGTTCAGAAGCCGGACTTTCTATGAAGCAAGTGGGAGATTGACACTCTACTCAATATCTGCAAGAGTAGGTCCCCCATCAACCACCTCCTATTTCACTAAACTGCCTCCTGACAACTAAATTCACAGCAAGACCCTGGAAAATGTGAACCACTTCCCATATCTTGGGAGCCAACTCTTCATGAAGGAAGATCTATGACAAAATTCACTATACTGCTTTTAATGCACCAGCAAAGTATTCTTCAATTAAGAAGCAAGACATCTGAAGATCAAAATCTCAGACTGGTGCTAAATTCATTATCTACAGAGCAACAGAGAGCCCTGTCTTGATATATGATTTTGCATCCTGGGTTCCCAATGGAAGACATTTTAAGGTGCTGGAAGAAATCCAATGCTAACTCTGTTTCCACTAAATGCTCCAAATCCATTGAAAGGGTAAGTAAACCAACATCAGGGTATTTTCTCAGGCCAATGTCCCCACCGTTAAAGCTCTAGTGACACTCAATATGCATGGCAGGCAGGCCATGTTGCCTCAGTGAGCAACACCAGGCTCTCAAAACAGACAAGGCTTTCCGAGCTCTGCTTACAATTTGAAAAAAAGACTCAATGTTCTCTAAGAGTCTTTGAAGAAACACAACACCCTGAATTATTCCTGGTAATTCCTCTCTCGTGAGTGCTCAAAGTGGAAAAAGTGAACTTGAGATTATTGAGTACCTCAGGGCCACACATTTGAAGCATGCAGAAGCCCTGGGTGATTGGCAAAAGAAATGCATTTCCTTGCAAACTGTTCAGCCATTTCCTGCCCCATGTATAGAATGAACTGTAGTTCCCAAGATGGCCTCAACAGCTACCCAAGGACCCACAAAACATTCTATGGTACTAAAAGAATAAATACAACAAGGACTGAAGATCTTATGGTATAGGTAATTAGAGTTAAGGGCCATGTGTGTCTCCGGCATCTACTTCCCATACTTCAGCTGTACCAATGGGTCGAGAGAATGCTCACCTCAATGCACCTATAAAATGCTCTTTACATGGAATGCTCTCTTAGTGATTCTTCAGCCCATCATCAAAACTTTAGTGGGTGCGGTTTCTGCCACTCCAATCCTACCATTTACACTGAATGGAATGCAGAACTCGGAATTCCCTTTCTTTCTTGTATATACTTGAATAGCTGGTTCTGCCTTGTCAGCAGAATTGATTGGCGCATAAAGAAGCCAGTAGAGAGCTATGGACCCAGTTCAGCATGTCATAGATAGCACCCTCCACTCCTTGGACTCTGTTTACCCTTCTCATTGCCTCAATAAAGCAGGGAACATAATCAAACCACTCACCCATACGTTCTCTCTTCTAACTCTCTCCCATCGAGCAGAAGATAATAATGCCTAAAAGCACATACCAGCAGGCTTAAGGATAGTTTTTATCCCATTGTTATAAATTTGTTTATAAGGTGAACTCTTGACCTCACAATCTACCCTGTTATGGCGTTGTACATTATTGTCTGTCCTCACTGATTTTTTTTCTGTATCTGTAACACATTATTCTGCATTCTGTTATTGCTCTCCCTTGCATTATATCAATGTATGGTTATAATGAAAAGATCTGTATAAATGGCATGGAAAACAAAGATTTTCACTGTACTTCTGTACGTGACAATAGCAGTATATTAATATTTTAGTAATATTGTAAATATATTGTTTGATTAAGCGTTCTTTGGTTGTTTACATAATTCATCACACATTATATGCAAAAAGTACAGTGCATGAATGGCATATATATTAACATCGTCACATGATATGTGAGCACCTCATTAGAGGTATGTAAAACTAAGTAGACCCGTTCTCTAGCTTCTGAATGTTTCTTACAATTAGTGTCTGGAGTTACAAAACATAACAGTGGCAACAAGGAAGTTTCAAAACAGACTCAAGATGACCACCTACCTGATGATGCACAGCGAGACTTTTGAGTTTAAAAAGTGTAATGCGTTTATTTTCTTTGGAAGAAGAAAGAAATAGTTGAGTTTTTAAAAAAAGGCAGAAAATTCATGGATTCATAAACTGTGAGTACCAGGTGATTATAATAATAAATAAATAAAAAGGCAGAAATGGCTTGCTACATCGAAAAGATAGATGTGTCCAGCTGTGCAAAAGACAACTGGATGATGTATATTGAACGGTTTGAGTAATATTTTGAAGCAAGTGAAATAGCCTTTGAAAAGCAAGTGCCAACATTACTGAGTGCAATATTTGGCAAAGCATGTAGTTTACTTTGAAATTTAATTGCTCCAACCAAACCAGCTGAAATGAGCATTTCTGATATCATGAATGCAATGCAGAAATATTTAGAACAGCAACCATTGTTGATTACAGAAAGCTTCAGGTTTCACAAGTTGGAATCAAAAACAATGGAGATTTATTTCAGCTTATGAAACCAATTGAATAAATTGTTCGAGCATTGTCAGTTCAGTGATGGACTTAATGATGCACTAAGAGGTTGTTTAGGTTGTGCAATCTTACAAGAACTCATTCTGTATGGCTTTAACAGAAGAACAACTCACATTTAAAATAACAATTGAGATAGCTGTATCAATGGAAAGTGCAGCCAGGGATGCAAGTGGGTTGCAGTAAGGAATAAAAGTGAATGTGAACAAAACTGCAACATCTAAAAAGAAAACTGCCAGGTTCAACAAGTTGTGTTACCATTGTAGCAGGGGCTAATATACACCAGAACAATGCAGGGTTAAAAGAAAAACTTGCAGAAATGCAATGAAATAGGGCACATACAAAGAGTATGCCAGACAGATGAAAATAAATAGACTGTGCAGGGAAGAAAAAAGGATAAAAATTCAAGTTGCAGTTTCAAAAAAAAAGCACTAAACTGAATGCTGTTGATAAAAAAATCCAACAATGATGAGAGTGAAACAGGACTGACTAGCCTGAGATTTACCATGTGAAAACTAACATGAGACGAGCAATTTAGCTTACACAGAAGCGAACGGCAAATTAATTAAAATGGAAATAGTCACTGGCTCTGTTGTTTCAGTCAATCCACAAAATGAGTTTGAATGGCATTTCAAAGATACTGAGCTGAAGACTGTAGATATCCAGCCAAGTACTTTTACTAGAGAAAAAATAACTCCTGCAGGAATGACATATGCAACAGTTTACACAAGTGTGATGACAAAATTCAAGCAGTGGTAGATGCCAAGGCCAAAGGACATATCAAAGTACTTTTTTTAGGATATCTCAATTACTGGAACAGGTTTCTGCCGAACCTAGCTACTTGTTCTACACCCATTGAACACATTGCTGCAAATCAGGAGGAAGTACTAATGGACAAAGCACTGTGAGGTTGTTTTCCAAAAGACAAAAGGAATGGTGATGTGAGATACTGAACTCACACATTATGATCCACATCATACAGTTAAGCTTGTCTGTGACACCTCGTCTTATGATATAGGTGTAGTCATGTCACATGATATGAGTGATGGAACTGAACGCCTTTGTATCATATTCCCTTACCGCTGCAGAGGCAAAAATATGCACAGATCTACAGAGAAACCTTGAGTTTGGTTTAGGATGGAGAGAGTTTACTCTCATTACTGATTATCAACCACTTGTGTCCATTTTCAGTCCACAGGTAGGTGTTCGTTCCACCGACAGCTGAAGTGTACATGCAAAGATGGGCTCTGTTTGTTGGAGATCACAATTAAAAGATCCAATTGGAGAGACAACTAATCATGCAATGCTGTTGGGTTGTTCCGTTTATCCTTGGGAAAGGAAATGCCTGAAAAATGTACAAAGGAGGACCATGCTCTTGACTTACTCTCGCTAATGCAAATTGAAAGTCACCCTATTGCAGCAGAGATCATGCAAAGGGAAACCACAAAAAGATCCTACACTGTGTCATACGAACATGGCCACCTAAAATAGCTGACATGTGCAGCAGAAATTCCAGTTCCCTATTTTTACCAGTGCCAGGTTGAATTTGCCCTTGACAGGGGTTGCTTTATGTGGGGATTGAAAGTTTTTGTATTATCCAAGCTGAGAGCTAAAGTGAAGGAGTTACATACAAATCATCCAGCCATAGTTAAGATGAATGCATTGCCTCAAAGCTTTGCCTGGTAGTCTGGGATAGATCAAGGAGCTTGTGATGCACTGTATGAGATATCAACAAGTCTAGAAGATGCCCAGAGCAGCGCCTCTCCTTCCCTGAAAACGGTCTACATTGGCCTGACAGAGGATTGATGTGGATTTTGTTGGACCATTCATGGGCACAGATTTCTTAATAGTAGTGGATGCAGTTACAAAGTGGCCAGAAGTGTTCCCAATAGTCTGCACTCCAGCCTCACACAATGTTGATTTATTGAGAAGCCTCTGCTGAAGTACTGATGTTCCAGAACACTTAGTCTGTTACAATGGACCACAATTCGTTGTAGAACAGTTTTATTCATTCTTGAAAATAAATGGAATAAGGCATATTACACCTATTCCATACAACCCAGTTGCAAGTGGCTTGGCAGAAAGGTTTGTCGAGAGTCTATAGAACAGCGTCAGCAGAACATGCGACACTGACTCTGAATCAGAAGCTTGCCCGTTTTCCCCTTGCATATCACGACTCAGCACACTCCACAACCCACAGCTCACTTTTCCTGGGTCATCCCTCACGCTCATATTTTGATCTACTCAAACTCAATCTCAGAAGAAGAATGCAGGGTAAACAGCCAAGAAGAACTGAGGACTCCTCAAACAAGGAGGCTCAGTGTTTCACTGCTGAACAAGCAGTCCTAATGAGATACTACAGAAGTGATTAAGAGTAGGAACTTGGAAATATTAGAACAGAAATGGACCACTGTCCCACAGAGTGGAGATTACACCTGATGTCACCTGGAGGTGACACATTGATTAGCAGAGGGGAGCAGAGTCAATTATTAGAGAAGAAAGGTATCCAGAGCTGTCAGAACCACATCCTGCAGTTCCAGATTCAATTTAGCAGTTGTCTCAATTATCCGAAGTTTCATGCAAATAGTAAAAAGGTATAAAAAAGACAAATTAATTTTAACTGAATAACAAATTATGTATAGAGAGCAAATTAGAGCATTACCGACACCACCACAGTACTTCAACACTGTGTATTAGTTCCTAATAATTATGGATGAAGGAAATCATCCAGTGTTATGTATAACACCAGCAGACATCTAGTGAGGATGATAAACTGCTTTTACAGAAGACTTCTGATGAATGCATCCCCCAAATCTTCATTTTCATTGTAACATTCAAGGTAATTCTTCATAGTTCCTATCTTGCTGAAGTAGTGAAATTGTTTCTTTTTCACTTTTGGCAATTTCTCAACTCTCCAGGCATGAATATTTGAAACTGCAGCAAGCAAAACTGTTCTGCGAACTATCTGTGACAAAAATCTCTGCTTTTTGCATACAAACATGCACAAATGATGATATTTTTAAAAAATGTTTGCTCTTAGTGTCTAATGATCACAAAATTGTGTGTGACTGACACTAGTCAGAAAAACCGTTCAACAAGTCTCCTGTTCCAATTATGATGATGATGATGGTTGGCTGGTGGCGCAGTGAGATCAGCGCTGGCTGCGAGAACGGAGGTTCCCGAGTTCGATCCAGTGACAGATCACTCCCGAGCGCGCTTTCCATCCGTGCCAGGTTGATGTCGAGCTCACAACTCGGCCTCGTAAAATAATACGGCAAAATGTCTGTGCGGGGAGTGGCGTCCCACACAGCCTTCCAATCCGCACTTTGTAAAGCATGAATATGCCCGACGCTGGCCCCTCAGGCCTGAGTCGACGTCATCATCGTCATCAGTCAATTAAATGGCATAATATCCCAAATAAATGAAGAAAGTCCCGGCTGTTTTCTCAATTTGTTTTTGTTCTTTAAGAGTTGTCCCAAATAAGCCGCTGTCCCAACTAACTAGAATACACTGTATGTAGATGACTAGAGAGCCATGTGTTACATACTTGAGTTGAGATGCGTTCTGTATTGATTTGGAGTTTATAGCCAAGCAGGGTTGAGTGTAGTATATTTAATATTTCAGTAATACTTGAGTAATATTGTGAATATATTGCTTGATTAAACATTCTTTGTTTGTTTACATAATTCATTACAGGTTATATATAAGAAGTACGTGAATGGCATGTGTAATAATGCCACCACGTCAAATGTGAATGATTCAGTAAAGGAAAGAAAAACTAATTAGACTGCTAAACTCAGAAATCGATTTTAACTGATATTTCGATGACAGACTCTGCCATCTTCATCAAGGATGATGTCTGGGCATGTCTAGTTCAGTGATATTTATACTTCCGTCGTCCATTCCCCCGATTGGTTAGTCCTCATCCAATCAGGTGTCCACTGTACCACCTTGTCCACAATCGAATTCCAGTTCTTACTTAGAGTAAGACCTTGATCTTTGTTAATTTTTCTTCTTCTAGTTTTATTTAAATGACTTCCTTTGATTGTCAGTGAGGAGATGTTATTACCAATTCATACAGGCTGTGGTCTCCTGGTGAGAAAGTCAAGTGTCCAGTTGCAGTGGGAGGTACATAGGTCTAGGTTTTGGAGCTTGTTGATTGGAATTGAAGGCATGAATGTGTTGAACACTGATCTGTAATCAATAAACAGCAGGCTGCTGTAGATATTGCTATTGTCCAGGTGATACAAGGTCAAGTGAAGAGCAGTGGAAGTGCATCCACTGTAGGCTAATAGTGGTACCGGGCAAATTACAATGGGGTAGATCTATTGTGGGGACAGGCAAATTGCAGGAGGGAGTTCTTCCACATGAAGAAGTCCCACTCAAAAATCTTTAGTTTGTTTTGGAATTTAAGCCAAAAATGGGTTGGCAGTTTGTCAGGTGGTCAGAACTACTTCCCTCCTCCATTCAGATGCTCACTATGTCTGTACCTGATTTCATTTATCTGCATAGCAAGCTTTATTTTAGCTTTGGCAATACAAAATACATTTTTAGTGTTGATTTCAGATGCATCTATAATTTATAAGTAACTTAAACAATTCATTAACTTAGCGGATGAACTTAGAGCGTGGATCAGTATTTGCAGCTATGATATTGTGGCCATTATAGAGACTTGGATGGCTCAGGGGCAGACACTAAGAAAGCGGATGTGCTGGAGCATTTGGAAAGCATCAAGTTGGATAAGTCTCTGGGACTGGACAAGATGTACCTCAGGCTACTGTGGGAGGCGAAGGAGCAGATTGCTGAGTCTCTGGCAATGATCTTTGCATCATCAATGGGGACAGGAGAGTTTCTGAAGGATTGGAGGGTTGCAGATGTTGTTCCCTTATTCAAGAAAGGGAGTAGAGATAGCCCAGGAAATTATAGACCAGTGGTTCTTACTTCAGTGGTTGGTAAGTTGATGGAGAAGATCCTGACAGTCAGGATTTATGAACATTTGGAGAGGCATAATATGATTAGGAATAGTCAGCATGGCTTTGTTAAAGGCAGGCCGTGCCTTATGAGCCTGATTGAATTCCTTGAGGACGTGCCTAAACACGTTAATGAAGGTAGAGCAGTAGATGTAGTGTATATAGATTTCAGCAAGGCATTTGATAAGGTACTCCATGCAAGGCCTATTGAGAAAGTAAGGAGGCATGGATCCAAGGGGACCCTGCTTTGTGGATCCAGAATTGACTTGTCCACAGAAGGCAAAGAGTGGTTATAGATGGGTCATATTCTGCATGGAGGACAGTGACCAGTGGTGTGCCTCAGGGATCTGTTCTGGGACCTCATCTCTTCATGACTTTTATAAATGAACTGGATGAAGAAGTGGAGGGATGGGTTAGAAAATTGGCAGATGACACAAAGGTTGGGTGTGTTGTGGATAGTGTGGAGGGCTGTCAGAGGTTACAACGGGTCATTGATAGAATGCAAAACTGGGCTGAGAAGTTGCAGATGGTGTTCAATCCAGATAAGTATGAGGTGGTTCATTTTGGTAGGTCAAATATGATGGCAGAATATACTTCATAGTATTAATGGTAAGACTCTTGGCAGAGTGGAGGATCAGAGGGATCTTGGAGACCGAGTCCATAGGACACTCAAAGCTGCTACACAGGTTGACTGTGTGGTTAAGAAGGCATATGGTGTGTTGGCCTTCATCAAATGCGAGATTGAGTTCAAGAGCCAAGAGGTAATGTTGCAGCTATATAGGACCTTGGTCAGACCCCACTTGGAGTATTGGGCTCAGTTCTGGTCACCTCACTGCAGGAAGGATGTGGAAACTATAGAAAGGGTGCAGAGGAGATTTACAAGGATGCTGCCTGGATTTGAGAGCATGCCTTATGAAAATAGATTGAGTGAACTTGGCATTTTCTCCTTGGAGCGATGGAGGATGAGAGGTGACCTGATAGAGGTGCATAAGATGATGAGAGGCATTGATTGTGTGGATAGTCAGGGGCTTTTTCCCAGGCCTGAAACTGCTAGCACAAGAGGGCACAGTTTTAAGGTGCTTTGAAGTAGGTACAGAGGAGATGTGCAGGGTAAGTTTTTTACACAGAGAGTAGTGAGTGTATGAAATGCTCCTGACAGTGGTGGAGGCAGATAAAATAGGGTCTTTTAAGAGACTCTTGGATAGGTGCATGAAGCTTAGAAAAATAGAAGGCTGTGGGCTACCCTGGGTAATTTTTAAAGTAAGTACATGTTTGGCACAGCATGGTGGGCCAAAGGGCCTGTATTGTGCTGTAGGTTTTCAATGGTTCTATGTTTTGTTCTGAATATTTGTTAGTTTTATGAAATTAATTACCCTTTTGTTGCTATATATTAACAAAGTTGGACACTCATGCAAATAAAGCTGCAATTATTCATCATAGCAGCTGGTAGTTAGATAGAGTGACATATAGCTGGGAATGCTGATTTTAATTGCTGATTGTGTTTTGCTCTATTATGCAAGTGTTTCTTTGAGTCAGCCTGTGTTCCCACAAGGACCATCTGATGCAAAATGCCAGTCTCAGTGACTGCTGCTGGCTTTTCGCATTTTTATTCAAGTTTACCTGCATTCATAGAATGAAGATTTTTTTTTTCTGTCTGTTCACTAAATAGTCTAAATTGGCAGTTATTGCCTAGATTAAGGTACGGCAGGTAGTCTGAAATTATGAATGTTATCCAGAAGCTGGTTATTTTGTTCAGGAGTCAAGGTTAAATATGTCAAATGTTGCTGGGGAAACTGAATTTAAGTAATTTATTAATCTGGAATCAAACGGCTAGGGTTGATAATGGTGATGAAACTGGATACCATCACAAGGGATCTCTCCTTACCTGATTTGGACTAAAATTGTCTTCTGACCCATCACATTAAAGTTGAGATCAAAGCAGGAGCACCTGGAAATATTCTGCATGCCAGGCAGCATTCTTTAGAAAAGAAATTGTGTCTTAACCTCTCTAAGCCCATTCATCACTGACTCCTGATGCAACATCAATCATTACAATATTTCCACTGCCCTTAATCATTCTAACTCACATTCCTCTGAACTCTCAGCATTCCACTCACCAGCCCTAATTTTGTTATCACACTTACCGTGCTGTTGTTTTTTGGTAAACTGATCTCTATCTTGCAGAGGCTGAACCTTAGCTCTCAGACAGATACCTTTTTGTTGGCCCATGACCCCACCACTGAATATCAGGACATTGTCTCCTATTCCTTTGGGAGATCTCTTCACAACCTCCTGCACCATAATTCCCCAGTCCCACAATGCCCATTTCTACCTCCTGCTCAAGATCCATTAAAAGAAATACATATAAAAAAAAACATCAGTCTTTTTTTCATTCCACAGAATGCTGTCTATCCTGTTGACTGTTAATAACACTTTTGGTTTTTGTGTTAGATTTCCAGCTTCTGCATTTTTAAAAATCTCTATATTAACAGTGTTGGTCCAGGAAAGAAATCTGTTTTTGGATGGACCATGTTGTCCCCTTATATGTATAATATTATTATTCCAAAACATCATCCATGTGACACTAATTGAATTATACCTCAATGTCAAATCTTTTTAATTTAAAACCAAGGAAAAATAATCTGAACTCCAATCTCCATTGCTTCTCATTCTTCCATTTCTGTTCTTATCTCTTCCCCCTCTCCTCACCTCATCCTTTCTCTTCCATCCTTCGTCTCTCCAAACCATTTCTCCTCTCAATTTCTCCGACAGCTTCTCCCTCCTTTCCTACCCATGGAATTTGCCAGATCTTGTTCTTCCTTGTTCTCTCACCTTCCCTCTCTTTTAAATCTTCACCCCTTTCTTCTCTCTTGTCCCTATTCCCCTTTCCTCTCTGCTTACTGGATCAGTGAAGTGTGGCTTTGTACCATCTATGAGTGACAGTAAACTTTCAACTGTATCACTGTGATCAGTTCTCCTGAAAGTCATAAGTAACCCAATGCAGTTATGTCATTTCATCTGAGTAAACCTGGCAAACTGCTGAGTTCCATCATATTCTACAGTCGAGGACAATTCATATCTTTCACTTTTGTTGTTCATTGTGGATTCCTTGCTATTCCTTCAGAGGATTCTGGACTAAACATAGGGATGTTTATCAACACTATACAAACTGGAAATCACAAAAAGAAATGAATGTTTCCTATTTAAAGGGATAGAGGGATTTAAGGGCATTGTCATTAATTTCCTGATGAAAAATAAATATCAAGTAAGCTGTTAACATGAAGTATGTTAAATAGTTTCATGCTCATTCTGAATTTTCTTATAGTCTTGACTTTGCACTGTCAATCCTCCTTTCAGCTTCATTTTAAAATCAATAACACAGTAATTCAATAGCTGTGAAATATTGGCATAGGTATATGTAAGCAGTCAGAATAAACACATGATCTTACAATTTTTATATTCGTTTTTTTGAGATTTTTTTAAAGTTAAGGTTACATTATTATTTGGGAAAGCAAATATAAGCCTGTGTTGTGATACTTCACACCTAAGATGTGCAATAATTGCCATTCAACATTTTCTCATTTCTGTCTCCTCATTATGTTACTCTGCAGTGTATGCACTATCCCACCATAACTTTTCCACATGTGATTCTTTGAGCGAGAGGCAAGCAGAGCCTACCATCATTTGGCCTATAGTTATCTTCTTTAAAAGCCTGGCCATTGGTGCAAAACACCAAAGACCTTATCACTGGGAGAGATGGGCTACACCTGGGATAACATAAAAGATTGGTTGTGGATAGAGGATTCTAGCAAGCTTTCATAACGACACTGGATCAATTCTCCCAGTTATGAATGAAGTGAACTTTTAGGTTGCCATTAGAGACAGGTGCATCCTACTATCTATTGTAATAAAGCATCAGGACCTTATCACCAACTTTTGTGAACACTGTTTAGATTCAGTCGCTGGACTGAGGAACTGTGTGTTTGAGTGGATCATAATTTCAGGCAATGACAAGAATCAGGTGTCATTAATACTTTTGTTGTACTTCTCCACTGAAACAGACAAATTGTTAGATAGGCTTGCGAAGAGCTAAGGAATCTGCAGCCTTACAAACTGTAGCTGAAAACAAGAAATCACAGACAACCATACCAGTACCTAGGACTGTGTCAGCAAGCCTAACACCAGCTGACATGCAGTAGCCGCAGGCACCTCTCTACACAAGGGCTGCCACAATGATCAAAATGTATAAAGCATCTTATAAGCACAGCTACAGATGCAGCTTGATGACAGTCCACCTACTGAGGAATGTGAAGGTTGGCACGAGCTCAGCAGTTCAACAGGAGACCTCCCTAGAGAACTAAGAAACAGTTTGATTAAGTATACTTGGGAATAAAATCAGGAAATCGTCAGGAGTTATCTTGCAATGCTAGAGGGCAATATCAACAGGAGATTGCACCCTCTGTGACATCAAAGGAATCATGAATTTCAGAGTCCTGGGTCCATGTTGCTGACTGTTGAGACATCTGTCAGCAAGGGCTGGGCTGAATGAAGCATACTTGTCTTATACTGCAGGAAGATAAGAGAATGGATGGTTTCAATAATAGAAGCACCTGTGGAGTCCATCATATGGTTGGGAAAGAAACCTGCAAAGTAATGAGCTGGCAAGAGATTGAAACTGCAAGAGATGTCCCAAAATGAAGGACAGCTCGTTAGTAGCTGCTTATGTCAAGGGTATCATCTCACAATTTTCAGAGTATTCACAATCCTCTGAGGATGAGTCCACAGTAGGGAGCCAGTTCCTCAGACTTTCAGGACAATGGCCATGGCCTGGTGGGAATTCACAGATAAGGTGAAAGGCAAGACCCTTAGAAAAGATATTCTATCAAGGAAATTCATTGTGTTTGGCATACTCAACACAGATGCAGACTGAGACTACATGAGTCTTGGAGAAGATGTGATTTCCTGTAAGGGTTTTATAGTTGCTGAATGAATTGAAAGAAGTGCGGATTGAAAGCACAGGTTGGTTTAAATGAAAACAGCGTTGCAATATTAAGACCATTCAAGAGTTCAGAAGATCCTGTGAGGGATGTTTCAGCAAGTGTTGTTGTCAATCCATGTCATACCAAAAGAACGTGCAGCAAGAGAGACTAAAAATTGAGATAGTAGTTTTGACAGCTTTGGAAATAATCCTGACAGGGAAAGCCAGATGACATGTGATTTCAAAAGGGACAAAAGAAAAGAGGTAATGTCAAAGCAGGAGACAAGATGTGAGATCAAAGCCAAAGGTGGAGTTTATTGTCATATGCACAAATACATGTATACACAGTTAGAATGAAAAATTTGCAGCAGCCTTATTGGCCAAGAAGGAATTAAAGTATGAGAGAAAACATCTAACTCAAATGAGTCCAGGACTGTGGATGTAGACAAACCAAATACCTTTGTTCTTGCCATGAGGTTGTAATAATGGAGGTCACCATTTTGTGAAACAGGTCTACAACCTCCATTTTGTGAGCTGTCTTGTCAACTGGTTTTGCTGAGGATTAGCTGTATCATAGTGCTTTAAAGTGGATATCATGATGCAACTGATATTCTGCAGCAATCATATCATAATCAGCATTCACAAGAAAAACATAAATTAAACATTATACAGAAGAAAGAACACAATTAGAAGAAAAAACATGCATTTTAGTGCAGAGTGATCAAGGTGGTCATAGTAATGCTGAACTGTAGCGAGCACGGTTTTGCTGGATGGTTCAAGAATCAAATGGTTGAAGGGAAGTAATTGTTCTTCAACTTTGTAGTATGGGAGTTCAGGCCTGATTGTAAAAAGATGGCATGATCCTGTTGCTGAGGATTTTATGATGACAAACGTTGTCTTCTTGATGCAGCACCTCCTGTGATACTACCGGTGGTAGGGAAGGTTGTTCCCATAATATTTTGGCAAAGTCCACTGCTCTCCGTAGTCTCTTACATTCCTGTGCATTTGAGTTGCAGTGCCAAACCATGATGCACAGTGTGAAATCAAAGGCACAATAACATGGAGCCTGAGAAAGCAACCAAATACCCCAGTGTACATTGTAACTACTGCACAACTGATACAAATTATTAGCTCACATCAAGTGTAATGATAATAGCTGGCCCTCAGAGTAGGTATTGAAATATATTTATTGTAATAAATAGTTTGAAGTCAATGATATCAAGATAATAATTGAAAAGTAGGACGTAAGATCGAAAAGAGATGACACCATTTGAAGAAGGTATAATCTATGTTTGATCCAATGAAACTACCAACTCCTGGAGCAGATAATTCAGAGATGTGTTGTGCTTGATGAAGACATTTGTGATCAAGAACCTAAGTGCCTAAAATAATTAATCATTAATTAATTTTATAGCCATCTACAGGTATCTCTCTGAATTTGTTAATTGACAAACTCCATGCATTTAGGGGAAGCCATGCCATATAAGACCATAAGACATAGGAGTAGAATTAGGCCATTCCGCTCGTCGCATCTGGTCCACTTTTCAATCATGGCTGATCCTTTTTCTCCCCTCTTCAGCCCCACTCCCGGCTGTGTAAGTGAACCTTTAAGAAATGAGTGTGTCATGGGTAATGACTTGTAATGCATCGTTGTACCAGTGACAGTTACTAACACTGAATTGAAGCTTTTAACAAAATATGCTGTGTTAGTAGTTGTTCCTTTCTTATTTTTCTAAGTAATAGCAATATCAAAGAACTAAGAACACTGCAATGAATGTGTGTGGATTTAATATTGATGGTTAGATGACATCATCAGGCATTCAAAATTTATCTTTGCAGATTTTCAGAATTTATGGAGTATATTATTCTATTATTCACTCCATAATCCATTATCCTATTTGTCATTCTTAAACCTGTTGTACAATCTTATAATGGCACTTAACTAATCACTTAGAGTGCCTTTCAGAGATGGCATCCAATACTTCTGAACTATACACTGAGCCATTCTCTGGAGCATTGCCTCCCAACGTGATTATTGGGTTTTAATGAAGTTTTCATAGCTACTCCTCTGTGAGCTGAATGTTATGTACGGTCAGTTGTAGAATGAAGAAACACCTCAAAATTTCCATAATTTCTAATTATGTATGCAGTATGGACATTTATTCTAATAATTATAGATAGGGTTTTACATTTATTTGGCTGATAACCATAAAATTTGTGACAAAGAATCTGGTTGCTGTATTTTAAGGTACTAAATAATATTCCACAACTTAATCTTGACATGACGTTATTATGCATTTACATTGTCTTGCACTCCATGTTGAGTTGCCATCCCATTTAACACAACATAATCTCTAGATGTCTTCACTGATTCAAATTCTGTCCAGTTTAGTACACGGTAATCTCTAAATCTCTTTTCTGTTCAGTACACCCTATTATTTAATGCAATAATCTATCAATCTTTTACCAGTTCCAAAAATGCTCTCATTTGCATACTAAGTACACCAGAATAGGACATCAACCTGAAATGTTCATTGGATTCCTTCTCCAGTTATACTTCCATTCATAAATATTTTCATCCTTGTCTGGGTTTAAACTAAAATTTATCTTCTCATCTCAAAGAAAGACTCATTGAGGGACTCCATTGTTATATCATTTCATGCTCATTATTTATTGCTATTTATTTGTATCTACATTTGCACAGTTTGTTTACAGTTTATAGCTCCTGATGTTTACAATTTATATTTACAGTTCTAAATATTTGCTAAGTATGCCTGCAAAAAAAAAATCTCAGGGTTATATGTGGTGACATGTATGTACTCTGATAATAAATTTTACTTTGAGCTTTGAAATATCACTGATATCACATGAGTAACAACAATCCAAACATGTTTGATAAACATAATTAATAAAGAATAACCAGGGAAAGATCAAGGCCCATTACATAGATCTGAACTTTACAAATGGTCTTGGAGTTGGTAGGTTGAGAGTTTTCTATCAAACTCTTCATGAGGCTTCAAACTTACAGATGTGAAGCACATCTGAAAATAGGCGGGCCTGGATTGTTGTATTATCTCAGGCACATGATAGGTGCTGAACAACGCTTCTCTCATGAAGAAGAAAAATATCACAGTTTTAAGTTCTTCTCTCCCTCACAAATGGTTTGAGCTCTACCTCTGAAATTCATTCCATTCACATATTTCAGAAGTAGAGTGCAACATGGCAATAGTACAAAAGTTCATTCAGTACTACTGGATGGAGCAGAAGTTCTTTGGAATAGTGCTTTTCAGAGTTGTCTTCATTACAACGTCTTACAACTTTTGCTTGGAGTATAGATATTGACCAATCACAAACAAGAGAAATTCTGCAGATGCTGGAAATCCAAGCAACACATCAAAGTGCTGAAGGGACTCAGCAGGCCGGGAAGCATCTATGAAAAAGAGTAAACAATCAATAACTTCAGTAAGAAATCATAACTCTGAAATAAAATTGACCCAGAAAATTGAAATTCTCATCACATTATGCAGAGTGGAATTTCTGCTGTTTCTTTTTGAACTGTCATACCTACCATTGTCTATACTATGATCCAACCTTTCCTTATACTTCTTCCATAGGATCATCAGCAGAACAAATTGTCATGTAAGGAGCAGCGGCATTTCAAGGGCTAAAGGAGAAAGCAAATATCCACCTGCTATCCAACTCAATGTTAAATAGCTCAGCACTGCAATGATCAACAATTAATCCAACAATTCTCTGCCCAGCAATTAGATGAGTAACTGCCAGGACTTACCTCAGTTACCAAGAAGAAAGTGATCAGAGTCATCAAGTGGCTTAGTAATCAATGAGCCAGCTCACCCCTTGTCATGATGCTGTGAGCAGTAATCTTCCTTTCATTAGCAGGCAGCCTCTTCAACTCAGCTATCTGACTCTGTCAAGCACTGAAGTTCTTAATAAGACACCATACTGAGTAGAGCCCTGAGAAGGGATGAGTTTTCTGGTTCAGTCCGGTACTTTGGGTTGGGGATAGGCAGATCAGTATGCAAGGACAAGAACAGAACATTTAATAAACATTTTCCATGTAATTACTTATCCAAAATATTGGCTAAGCCTGAAGTTTTTGAGCAAAAGATTGAAAGACAGAAATATCCATAATATCCACTACTTTTTGTAGGATTTTCTGTTCCAGCGCATTAGTGGTTCCATACCAGGTTGTGATGAAGCCAGACAACATACTTTACACTGCACATCTATAGAAGCATTTTAAATTTTTTAAATTTCATGCTGAATCTCTACAAACTCTGAAGGAAGTTGAGGTGCTGTTGTTAATCAGCTGCATGTAATTTAGTGCTCTGTAGTGCCAAGAAATTTTTCAAGAACACCCTTGAATGCCTTCCATGCTATTTCCTCCTGTCTCACTCGAAGTTCTTTGAATTTCCTGTCATTGATGATGTGCTTGATTTGTGGACCAGCAAAAACTACCTTCCTTAATCTTGGCATCTGTTATTCTGGGAAATGTTTGTCTCAAATATCAAAATCCTTCATGGAAATTTTTGTGCCTGGTGACAGCAGATTCCATCTTTGCAGTCTTGAACTCAGTAATTCTACTTTTGCCTTTGACAAACCCAAATCTTTGACCAGGTCATTTAACTCAGATTGATATCAGATGAGGCTCACTGGACAAAGCATGTTCAAAATCTGTATCAACATTTGTGTTGTTTTCCATTCCTGGCTCGAGAATCATGGCATCTTGGTCTGCCTCCTCCATGTATCTGGTAGCTTCAGTACTGGAAGTCAATCGTCAAGTGACACAGATCTCATGGCTGAAGGGAAATTGAGGTATTCAATGGATTTCTTGTTTTTAGCAGAGAAACCAGACAGACTGTTCACAGAGAAGTATCAATCTGACACATGATCCTTCTGCTCATCGGACAGCAAACACATTGACCTCTGAGCCAAGCACCAAGATCGACAGTGCATGTTGCACAACAAAAGTGAGGAGCCCAGTCTTTATTCGTCACCAATTTTACACTTAAAGTAGAACTCATAGGTTTTCATAGTAAGAGGATTCATGCTCCATCTTTCAGATAGAAACATAGAAAAGCTACAGCATAATACAGGCCCTTCAGCCCACAATGCTGTGCTAAACATGTACTTACATTAGAAATTACTTAGGGTAACCCAAAGCTCTCTATTTCTCTAAGCTCCATGTACCTATCCAAGAATCTCTTAAAAGAGCCTATTGTATTCGCCTCCACCTCCATGGCTGGCAGCTCATTCCACACACTCACCACTCTCTGCGGAAAAAACTTACCGTGGATATCTCCTATGTACCTACTTCCAAGCACCTTAAAAATGTGCCCTCTCGTGTTAGCCATTTCAGGCCTGGGAAAAAGCCTCTGACTATCCACATGATCAATGCCTCTCATCCTCTTATACATCTCTATCAGGTCACCTCTCATCCTCCGTCGCTCCAAGGAGAAAATGCCAAGTTCACTCAATCTATTCTCGTAAGGTATGCTCCCCAATCCAGGCAACATCCTTGTAAGTCTCCTCTGCACCCTTTCTATAGTTTCCACATCCTTCCTGTAGTAAGGTGACCAGAACTGAGCACAATACTCCAAGCGGGGTCTGACCAGGGTCCTATATAGCTGTAACATTACCATTTGGCACTTGATCTCAATCCCACGTTTGATGAAGGCCAATACACCATATGCCTTCTTAACCACACAGTCAATGTGTAGCAGCTTTGAGTGTCCTATGGATTCGGACTTCAAGATCCCTCTGATCCTCCACACTTCCAAGTGTCTTACGATTAATACCATATTCTGCCATCATATTTGACCTACCAAAATGAACCACCTCACACTTATCTGGGTTGAACTCCATCTACCACCTCTCAGCCTAGTTTTGCATCCTACTGATGTATCGCGGTGAACTCTGATAGCCCTCAACACTATCCACAACACCCCCAACCTTTGTGTCATTAGTAAATTTACTAACCCATCTAAAACCACTCTTTCCTTTCTGTGGGCAAGCCAATTCTGGATTCACAATGCAAGGTCCCTTTGGATTCCATGCCCCCTTGCTTTCTCAGTAAGCTTTGCATGGGGTACCTTATCAAACGCCTTGCTGAAATCCATATACACTACATCTCCTGCTCTACTTTCATCAATGTGTTTAGTCATATACTCAAAAAATTCAGTCAGGCCTGTAAGGCACAACCTGCCTTTGACAAAGCCGTGCTGACAGATTTAGGTCTATACTTGTCACAAATATAACAGAAAGTGACGCGGCTGTTCCAACATTGGCAAGACATTTTGCTATCATAAATACTCTTGAAAATACAATTACTTTATTACAATGAGTGCACACAACTTGCTTTGAGCGTAGAGCATGCACATCAATGTGATCACAAACCGATATCCGTGTAAACGCAATACATAGAATGGTGAATGTGTGATACTTTTGTAGCCTTTTTAAAACCTGTCCTGCCACGCAGCTCTGCCAAGCCTAAGTATGTACAGCCATGCCTGGACAAGGTAGAAAACTTTTCCACTTACATTGTAATTGACTTGAATTACGAATTGAAACAGTAACTATAAGCGATAGGGAAATTTCATGGTGATTTTCATGATCAGCAGCTCAAAATCCATAAATAACACCCAAGGTATTCAGGAAGCAAAATCTTTCTTGTCCAGTGTAATAGAGAAGCACAAATAGGGAAAGCTGCAAGACCATCTCAAAGCACTGAACTGAGGTCAGTGTAGTCCTTTGTGAAAAAGTGGAAAACATGAAACCACCACCACTGCATAAGTCAGGCCGCCCTCTAAACTTAGGCACCAGAGAAGAATGACACTCCTAAAAGAGGCCACCATGATGTCAACAGTCACTCTGAGTGAGCTGCAGAAGTTAATGGTTGCAACTCGAGATGAAGTTCATGGTTCCACAATCTCAAGGCCTTGCACAAACAGGGTATTTATGGAAGAATAGGAAGGAAGAACCCTTGACTAAAAAAAAGCATATCCTTGCCCATAAAGCCATTGCAAAGCGTCACTTGGAAGATACTTTAAAGGTGTAGAAGAAGGGCTTGTGGTCTATTGAGACTAAAGTGGAACATTTTGGCTTTAACACTAAGCAGTACGCGGCGTTTATATCTAATACTGCACATCAGCCAGGTAACACCATATAGCTTGTAAAGTATGTTGGAGATAGAATTATGCTATGGGGATGTTCTTCAGCAGTAGGGACTGGAAATCTGGTCAGGAATGTTGAGAAGGTGAATTATGCTTAATACAGAAAGCCTCTGCCAGAAAGCTTAAACTGGGGAGGAAGCTGGTCTTTCAGCAGGACAAAAACCAAAAGCACACTGCTTGAGCAACTGTGAAGTGGCTGTAAATGAAGAGAATTGATGTCCATAAGTGGCCTAGTTAAAGTCCTGACATTAACCTGATCGAACAACTCTGGCAAGACCTCAAGATTACTGTTCACTGTCTCACTCTCTATTTAACCTGACACATCTTGAGCAATTTTCCAAGGAGAAATGGTCAAGTCTTGTTCCATCACATTGTGCAAATTTTATGCAGAAAGGCTGTAATATCTGTGAGAGGTGGTTCTACTAAATGCTTAGAAAAGGTGGATGAATAAATTTCAATTGCTGACATTTCAGCTTTTCATCCTTTACAATTTTCCCTATTTTGGGGGGCTCCAGTGTGAATAAAAAAGGAACATATGAATCACAAATAAAAATTCTCAGTTAAATTGATCAAAATCCCTGGATGGAATACTGATTTATGCGAACAAAGGGTTGGGGGCTGAATATTTTTCCAAGGCACAACAACTGCAGGGCATGCAAAACTTGTAGTCAGTTTCAGCTCTTTCCATTGAACAGAGATCCACACGGCCCTTCCAAGTGAAGCAGCAATTCTCTTGAACTTCTTCCAATCTGGTGTATTGCATTCAATGTTCACAACATAACCTTGTCTACACTGGAGAAACCAAACACAGTTTGAATGATCCTTCTGTGGAATCTGACCTTCCAGCGACCTACTACGTTAATATTTCAAAGAAGAGAAAATTTGCAGATGCTAGAAATCTAAACAACACACACAGAACACTGGAGGAACTTAGCAGGCCAGCCAGCATCTGTGGAAAAGAATATAGTTGATGTTTCAGGCCAAGACCCTTCATCTCATGCTACTCCCACACTGACTTCACAGTCTGTGACCTCCTGCATTGTTACATCAAAGCCCAATACAAGCACAAAGAACAATATGTCATCTTTTGTTTGGGCCTACATGACTCAATATTACATACTTTAACTTCAGGTAACTTACTCTTTTTTGTTGCTTGCATAAGGACCAGTCTTTTTTACCTCCTATCACCCTGGGCTTGTCCCTGTAGACCAAACTATACAACACCACCCACATATTACAACATTAGCAACACATTACAAAGACAAAGGAGTTTAACTGCCTGTCTATGACCACATTATTTCACCATTTCAGAGAAATTCTCTAATGCATAGACTGACTTGTGTCCCTCTCTCACAATGTTGAAGATTCCAAACCTGAAATGTTAACTGTTTCTCTTTCCACAGATGCTGTCTGGACTGCTGAGTTTCTCCAGCATTTTGTGATTTTATTTCAGATTTCTACCATCTGCAGGAGTTTCGATTTTCATCCACAAGGTGAATGTTTATTGGTTATCAGGTCAGGGGTTCCAACCCATTGTGCTGTCAATCAAACAATTGTGTCCCAAAGAAATATCACCTGACTGTCAGAACTGGTGTTATGTCAGTCAACAATTCTCCAACTGATAAAACTAAACGGATAAAGAAATGTCATCCCTTTATTTTGGTACACATTTTGCTTTGCTAGGACAATAAATAATAGCATGAATTTTATCTGTCAGCTAAAATAAAATTTCAATAATCTTAAGTTAAAATTTAGGATAGAACTTGTCAAAATGACATAAAATTCCTCAAGTAAAAAAAATTGGAGTTTACCATGATGAATTACTTGTCCACACCTCAGCTAAGCCTCTATTAGCTCATGTTGTCTGGTGTTATTTAATTCGAGTCTTGAACACGACATGCAACATCAATGAGTGACAGTGTGTTTGGACCCGTGTTACTGTCTGTGACATTGAGTGCTAGCGACATTAATTGGTGAAAAATGATAATTCTGCGGGTGCTTCAATTTGTGTACTGTTGAACAAAGTTCTTATTACCAACCACTAAGGTCACATGAGAGCTACAAATGCCAATGCACAAAAAATTGCAGGAGTATCAGTGAAGCCATTGTCAGAGAACGGTAAGCATTGATTTTGGCTGAGTGCCTCGCATAACTTCGTGCATCTTGATTTGGAACCTTTTGGATAAGATGACAGTTCTCCAGTCAGTGATATTACCACCATGTCAAATCCATGTATAGATGAATTGCAAGAGTAACAAGAAAAATCAAGCTGCCTTCCCAAAGGGGCTGCTTTAGCAACTTTAAAGTAGGCATGAAAATCAGTCCCACCTTTAACTCCAGTTCACAAGTCAAAATGGCTTTAGTTGTATTGCCATTCACTTCAATGGTCTACATTTTGTAACACACGTGAGTCACTTGCAGGACCAACTGGGAGTCCTGCTGCAAAGATCTCATCATGAAGGTGATCAGATATGTTGCACTCAATTAGATGTATTTGAATTAAATTAAACTAATATGCAAATAAATAAATGTCATGGACCTTTTCCTTTTACTTTTGTATACAAATTGTGAAATTAAACTTGAGCTTATAACTCTCCTCAAAGTTCAGTGCAATATAAAGGGAGCTCTAGACATTGGAAATGGTTTCTCTCAGATGAGAACTGAAATCAATGATCACTGTCACCCCTCAAATAAACATCAATTTTCAGGAAGAGTAGGGAGTTCTTTCCAGTGCTGTGCTTTATATTTATCCATCAGCAAGTGTCAATGGAACAACTGACTACATGACTCAGGCCTTTTGCATCCAAATGCTACTTGACAATGATTCTTGTCCGCCAGAGTGTGAACATCTGTGGTGCGTATAATCCTTAAATTACTGAATATAAAATCTAAAGTCTGAATTTGCACCATGGCAACAATGGAACTTAAATTTAGCAAGTAAGAATTTCAATTAAAACTCTCTGATACTAATGATGACCACAAAACTACCAGTTTATAAATCATAACAATTAGGAGCAGGAGTAGGCCACTCAGCCCCGTTCATTAATTTGATTGTAACTTCAAATGCACACCTCCATCTCCCCACAGTTACCTTCACCCCTACATTTGTTGAGAATTATTCTGAACAAATTCTCTGCTTGCACCACTATTTTTTGAAAAAGAGTTCTAAAAATTCAAGGAAAAGATTTGCCTTATCTCAGTATTAAAAGGGGGCACCTTACTTTTAAACAGCAACCACAGGTTCTAGATTTTTACACACGTGGAAGTAACTTCTCGACATCTATCCTGTCAGACAGCTTCTCATATGTTTCAGTCATGTTCCCTTTCTGAACTTCTAAACTGATGAGCTACCTATCGAAATTTGCCTTATGAGACAAACCATCCATTCAAGGTACCAGTCCAATAAACCTTCTCTCCTTTTGCCTCCGACACATTTGCAGACTTACTGAAATTCACTAATTAGTTCACTAATACTATTCAGGGGAAGACAATAGCAACTGTTCTCTGGTGTGGTCAATACCAGATTCCAGGTATTCGGACATTTATTTATTTATTTATTTATTTATTTATTATTGAGCTACAGCACGGAATAGGCCCTTCGAGTCTGCTGCCTGACAATCTCCAATTTAATCCTAGTCTAATCATGGGACAATTTACAATAACCAACTAACCCATCAATCGATGCCTTTGGACTGTGGAAGGGAACCAGAGCACCTGGAGGAAACCCACATGGTCACGGGGCGATGGTACAAACTCCTTACAGGCAGTGGCAGGAAATGAACCTGGGTCACTGGTACTGTAAAGCGTTGTGCTAACCACTATGCTACCGTGCTGCCCCATGGTTGTTTCTTGAATGTCCCAGTAAATTAGTTTTACAAGTTCACCAGTACAAAGTGAACAATACACAGTATGTTAGTCCATCTCCATAAATCTAGATCCTGAAAAATGAGTGTTTAGTCCACATGAAAGGCCCAATCCAGAAACATCTCTGCCACCATCCCACCAGCCCCTGCTTCACCACCTCCATCCATTACCGTTCAGAGGGACCATCAATTATTTGTGTATGTGCAGTATTGTTGATTAAGTTTGGCAGCGATGCTTGAGTAAAGTATGGGTTTGTCTTTTTCCAAACCTTGCAGCAAGTAATATCATCTGTGCCGGTGACTGTAGAAGTTTCAACAGAACAGTTGTTGCTTCTGGATGATCCCAAGCAGCACAGTGACGTGGTGGTTAGCACAATGCTTTACAGTCCCAGCCACTTGGGTACAATTCCTGCCACTACCTGTGAGGAGTTTGTATGTTTTCTTCATGACTGAATGGGTTTCTTCCGGGTGCTCTGGTTTCTTCTCACAGTCCAAAGGCATACCGGTTGATAGGTTAATTGGCCACTGTAAGTGGTTCTATGATTAGGCTAGGATAAAATCGGGGGATTGCTGGGAGGCGTGTCTCAAAGGGCCAGAAGGGCCTGTTCCATGCTGTATCTCAAAAATAAACAAAAATGCATATCAGAGACAATTGCAGTATGATATAGAGAAAGAGGCAAGGTGCTATAGAGCAGGTCACTTGTCTGAAGAGGGAGTGAGAAGGGTAAATCCCAAAGCAGGAAATTCAAAACACCAAGGCTATTGATGGACTGTCTCTCCTGTGTACACCTGAGTGAGCAAAGGTCCTTAAGAAGATCTGTTTCCCAAAGGAAATCGATGGAGAATTGCCACATGCTGCAGAAAGCACCATAAGTTCTGAGCAGGGTTAGAACTTCATAGCCAATGACAGAAAGGATGGAAACAGCTGAGCCAATCTACTCACCTGAGCCAATGGTGTTGCTCATTTTCAAGAGGGTGGAATTCAGCTCCTTCTCCTGCAGAAGAGAACACCATGGAGCAAGTTGCTTTACTGACATTGCAAAATAGCCCACATAAGCTGCTGGAGCTAGATTATTGGTGTCCCCTCCACAACTATTGGGATAACAAGACATAGTACCAGTAGTCTGAGTTTGGGGGCTAGACGTCGGAATTTCCTTTGCTGTGCAAGGTATTGGATAACTCTTGATTGTGCTATGGTAGAAGCTGGAATGTACAGTACATTACTTAGCAGTGTGTAGTGTGTTTTGGAAGATGCAGCAGTCATGGTTGAACAACTGTTAGCATGTGCAGGCTGTGTAATACGGCTATAAATCTTCAGATGGGGATGTCTGTGAGAATCTGAAGAGGAAGCCATTGATAGAGGAGAAAAGGGGGATATGATGAACTGGCCACTGCTTGATGTTATTGGTACAAATAGCGGTTTATGGTCACTGAGCTTAACACAATGGCATAGACAACAGAGCTGCTGCTTCATAGCATGAACAAACCAGGTTCAATCCTGAGTTCGATGGCTGTGTGAAGATTGTACATTGTTACTGTGGCTGCATGAGCTTCTCCTGGGTGATCACAAAAGGCCGTAACGTTAGTTGACTTCTGTAAATAGGTGCTAATGTGGAGGTAAAGAGGAGATGGGAATGTGAGGACAACAGGTTTCAGTGAGAATGGGATTGCTTTCTGACACTACGTCCACACTACGCCGGATAATTTTGAAAACAAAGCTTTTTCTCTTCCTTTTGACCTTCCGTCCACACTGAAACGGTGTTTTCAACCCCCGAAAATCGAACTTTTCAGCAACGGTCTCCAGAGTGAATAAATCTGAAAACGCCTAATATCCGTTGCAGTGAGTACGGGGTAACCGGAGCTTTTTAAAACCGCTGTCATGACGTGCCGGAACAGATGGCGGCAGCGCGGCATTTCATTGTTTTCTTCTTCTTATTCTTCTTCTTCTTATTATTACTACTTTATTGTCGCCAAAGAATTGATACTAGAGAGTACAATCATCACAGCGATATTTGATTCTGCGCTTTGCAGACCCTAACAATTTCGGAGCAGACGGCAACGAGACTGAAGCCAGAAGAGTTAGAAATGTACTCACCAAATACTTTGACCCATAGCTTACTGAATAAATAAGTATACTCACTTTGCCCTGTTTTCTGTCCTTGCTTGTACAAAGGTGGTTTACCTATTTACGCAAGTACTTCTCTGACAATAGATGCGTAACAACCTAATGTAATATTGTATGGAAATACAAGATAACACTGATGCAGACATGTTTTATACATTTAACAAGGTGCTTTATTAATGCAACAGAGTTAGTCAGTTTTTCACGTCGTCAGCCAGGTCATACTGTCCGTGAACTCCGTCGGTTGCCTCCATATGCTCCAGTATTTGTTTTTTTTTAGTTTTAAGTGCTCCTGCCCGAGAGCCAAGAGCAATTCCTTTTAAGTTTTTCTACTCTGTAACTGGACAAACGTGCACCAAGTATATCGTTTCCTCTTCACTTGTTTTCTGTGTGTCCTGTGCATGCCCAGTAGGAGGAGATTCGCCCAAATATCCGTCTAATGTGGACAGAGATATTTTGAAAAATGCTTAGTGTGGATGCCTGTCATCTTTACTCGAAAGCAGCGCTTTCAAAATTATCTGGCGTAGTGTAGAGAGACAGCATAAACACAATGGAGCAGTATGGCCTCTTATTTGTAAAGGCATATGGGAATATATGGAATAAAGTCGTTAAATTGTACATCAATAGTCTCTGCACTGATCTCACTGACTGGCTCCCTAGCTGATCACTTGGCATCCCCTCATGGACACTGATGGGGGGAGGACATCGTTTCTCCACATCCCCTTACCCATCAATCTCTAGGGCTTTTGGTTGAAATCTGCAAGCCTTCTCTCACTTCTTTCCACTAACGGAATGTCTTCCAGCAGCTTGCTCATAACACGCTCCCTGCTCCTTGGTAACATATTGTGACGCTGTGGGGAGGAGTATGGTCGACAGCCCACCCCTGCATTTCTAATGACCTGTGCTGTTTATTGTTCTTGTGTTAAAATGCTTTTGTGGTATTATGGTGGGAAGCTCCAGTTCATTTATTGTTACATTTTAGCTTGGGTTATACAGTTATCCTCTTGTGTATTTGTGGGTCACCCTGACCGTAACTGGGGTGTGTGATGGTCACCTCCCCCGTCTGGTGAGACTGGTTGGGTTATCTCTCCGGGTCATGATGCCTGGGCTGTTTTGTGTCTATCACAATAAAACGGTTGTTGAGTTCAAGTAGCTTCCTTATCAGACATTATGGACCAAATGCTCGCCACATTGGAGTCAGGTGAGGGATGCGAGATTGACAACAATATTGAAGAGCTACAATGTCGGATAGAGTGCCTTAAGACCCGGGGAGCAAGACGAAGGATTGAGCAGGATGCCTTCCCCACACCCACGGGCGGGGCTCGTGAAGATGGGAGCCGGAGGGAGGTCCTGGGAACCGAGCATTGTGCCTTCCCAGAGAGCCCCGATGGAGCGAGCGTACCCAGGCTCCCCAACCCAGGAGACAGAGCGGAGCGCACCACTCGCCTCCGTAGTGACCCACACCAGAGAACCCAAGACACTGTAGTCATGGGAGAATGGGCATCATGGCAGATGCTGTAGGAGCAAGAGGAAGATCGAATGGCCTTGACGATTTGTGCCTCAAGGTCTATCCTGAGGCTCCCCAGATACGATGGTACCAGCCGCCTGGAGCCGTACCTGGCGCAAGTCAAACTTGCTGCATGGCATAGCGGTTGGAGCCCCACCGAGACGGCATTGGCATCTTGCCCTGGCAGTGGAGGGAGATGCCCTGCAGCCTCTCCTTGACCTAACGCCAGCGGAGCAGCGTGACTGTAGGGTGCTCGAGTGGCATTTCAAGCAGTGGCCATGGGCAGAAGCAATGAGGGAAGAACTGTGCAGCAGACGGTGCCGTATGGGAGAAAACTTGGGATGCTTGCAGCAGATATTCGCCACTCTGCTCGGTGTGGCTACCCCGAGTTCCCTCCCGTGGCCCAGGAAGAGCTTGCCCTCCACACCTTTGTAAAGGCACTGGCGCTAGGGCACCTTTGACAGCATGTTCACCTGATATCGTCATCATCGCTGGAAGAGGCACTGGCTGTGGTGGAGAGGGCAGAAGCAATTTTAGCCCCCCAAGATGTTCCAGCATCATCCCGCATGCTGCGAGCCCCGGCTTGTGTCGCTGAAGGTGAGGAGGAAACTGACAAGGAGGAGCCCGTGAGACAGGTCAGACCAGCGCAGCGCCGACCTCGCCGCCAGCCACGAAATGACCTCTGCTATTGTTGCAGTGAGGCAGGCCATTTGGCCCAGGACAGCCCCGCACTGCCCAGAGCAGCCATGGGGAAACGCCGAGCGGGCCGTGTCACCCGAGTCCTCCAGCAGAACCCCTCTGTTGTTGCCCCTCTGAGTGGGCTGTTTGGATGAAGAGCAAGGCCTATACATGGACTGCATGGTGGAGGGCTTCAGATACCGTGCATTGGTGGACACAGGATCAAGCATTACCATCATCTATCCCAGTGGTCTCCCCAACATGGACCAGCCATCCCCGCCTGGGTGGACAACGATGGCGGTCCAGCTGACTACAGTCCCTGGAGACTGTGCAGTGATGCAAGAGAAGGGCGGCCACGCATCCCAGTGGGGGGTGGAGGGAAAGATGTGATTGCTTGTGAGATCCAGTTGGAAAATATGGAAGTTATGGAAACTATGGATAGTGTCCATGATGGAGCTGACTAAGAAAAGGTGCTTGAAAAATAAAAATGTCTCATTTTCCAATATCCCAAATTGAATTTTCCATGATTTTTGATTCCAGTAAACAGTTAATTTGACAAGTGAATCTAATGCACTTCATTTTACAATATAGTTACCTACTATTATTTCTCCGTGCTGATTTTAGACCTTGCATTTCAGTTTTTCAGTTTCAGGATTTGAAACCACTGCAGCATAAGTAACATACTGCTATTTGTTTCTCTGTTCACTGTAGCTTGGCCATCACATCCCCGCCTGCTGGCACACTGATTTATAAAATAGTTCAAATGTAGGGGCAGCCATTCATTGTTCATTCCGCATTAATTTCAAACTGAGTCCGTTTCAAACACATTGCTTAGTGGATCTGGAGTCAAACTAAGGCCTGTCCAAGTGAAGACACTAAAGCACATTAGTGGCCTGATGGGGTTTCAAATAACAATCCTGTAGTTTCATTTTGAATTTTACTTACATTTTAGTTTAATTCCAGAAAAATTTTAATTAACTGAATTTAATTACCACAGCTGCTATGGAGTGATTTGGATTCCAGTCTCTGGCTTGCAAGCCCAGTAATTTGCCCACCAAATTTATACTTTATGCCAACACACATTGTCTTCATGCTTTGAATGCCTGTAACTTTTTTTTTTATTTGAAGGATAATAAGGCATGACAATGAATATTGTCACCTGTGGAGGTGACTCATTACCCATCGTGCCTCTGAACACTGACAGAAACTCTGCAACATAGGCGACCTCAATCTACAAATATTTTTCATAAGCAGTCTCATAGTATTGAGGATGTTTTGCTTCAACTACAGTTTTGTGCATTCTGAGTTGGCCAATTAGTCTAATATGGAAGCTGAAGCCTCTTCCACTGATAGGACTGTTTGTGTTTGAGGTGTTTAGGTAGTTGCTGAGATAATCCTTTTAATAAATTTTCAGAGCTTCTATGTCCACCATATATGTGGCCTTGATATTCTAAATAGCACTCCAAATGATTCCTTCTCATTTTGAGTTACCACTGGCCAGGGATTCCCAGGAGTCAGTGAGGAAGTTGAAAATTATGAAGGAGTCTATGAGCACACCCCTGAATTTCTTTCTTCGTCCACCCACTTATTAATTACTTACAAAGCCTGGCATTGTTAACCTATTTCAGAAGTCTAGTAATAGGCTTGTGAATACTGTAAAATATAGAAAACATAGAAAACCTACAGCACAATACAAGCCCTTTGACCCACAAAGTTGTGCCGAACATGTCCCTACCTTAGAAATTACTAGGGTTACCCATAGCCCTCTACTTGTAGCCGTCTGAAACTCTGAAATCTGATTTGCTTCTTCCACAGTGAAGTGTTTTGAGAGGCTAGTGATGAGCCTATCAACTCCTGCCTGAGAGAGAATTGGATCCACTCCATTTTGCCTCCTGGCACACAGGTTCACAGCAGACACTCCGTTGGCTCTTCATTCAACCCTGAAACATTTGGTCAGCAAAGATGCATGCATCAGGATACTCCCTATTGACTATAGCTTGGCATTCAATACCATCATCCCTTCAAAATTAAACACTATGATTTAGGACTGTGCTGCAAAACCTCCTTGTAGAATTGGATGCTTGGCTTCCTTACTTTTAAATCCCAGTCCGTTCAGATTGGCAACCTCTCCTTCTCAATTTCCATCAGTACAAGTGCACCAGAAGTCTGTATCAAAAGAAAGGGGATTCAATTTCAGCATAAGTGGCTGAATTGAAGAAATTGTCCAAGCATTGTCAGTTCAGTGATGGGATTAATTATGCACTGAGAAATCATTAAGCTTGTGGAATCGTACAAGAAAGCATTCAAAACAGCTCCTAATTGAAGCACCGCTCACTTTTAAAAGAACAGTTGAAATCACTGTATCAATGGAATAGGCATCTAGAGATGCAATTGAGTTGCAGTCAGGAATGAAAGTGAACGTGGTCAAAATTGCAAAGTCTAACAAAAGTAAGTCTGGCCAAACAAATTGTGTTACTTTTGATGCAGGGGCTCACATCCTACAGACCAATGCTGACTTAAAGACGAAACTTGCAAATAAAATGAGATAAAGTAGAACACAAAAAGGGCATGTTGGGCAGATAAAAATAAATGTCAATTTTCAGTTCCTAGAAGAGTACTAATCTGCTGTTGATGAAAAATCTGATAATGGTGAGAGTGATGCCTGTCTGAGTAGCCTTGAGTTTTATAATGTGAAAACTAACAAGAGACATATAGAACAACAAGAAGTGAATGGCAAATTAATTAAAATGGAATTGGACACTGGCTCAGCTGTTTCAGTCATTCCACAAAATGAGTTTGAACAGTAATATTTCAAAAATATTGATCTGAAGTCAACAGATGTCTAACTAAGAACTTATACTGGAGAAAAGATAACTCCTGTAGGAATGAAATTTTTAGTAGCGAAACACAACAACCTACAAGCTACATTGGGCTTGCCTATGTTAAAAACAGAAGGGCTAGCATTGTGGGGATGTGATTAGCTGAGAGAACTATAAGTAGATTTGACATCCATCCTCCATTTGCATGCCATATCCCCTGCAATAGAGTCAACTAAAGACAATTTAGAAAGACATTGGATGCTGCCACAGGCGTGTTCAAGGATGGCATTGGAAAACTCAAACATATCAATGGTAAAATAGTGATAAATGAAAATGCAACACCTGAGTTTTACGAAGCCCATCCAGTTCCTTATACCATCTATGATAAAGTAACCAGTGAGCTAGATCGCATTGAGGCTGAAGGAATTCTTTCTAATGTTGTGTGGAGCCAATGGGCAGCAACTGTGGCCTCAGTAACTAAAAAGGATGGGTCTGTCAGGATCGACGATGATTTAAAGGTCACCATCAACCCCAGTACTGCAAGTATGTAGATCTAAACCCACTGCCCGAGATAAAGGATATCTTTGCAAAAGTTTTTGGAGGGAAACACTTCAGCAAAGTGGACTTATCTTAGGCCTATCTACAGATGGAACTGGAAGAAAAGACCAAAGCGTTTCTCACTATAAACACCCACAAAGAGCTTTAGCACGAGAATAGGCTCATTTTTGGAGTAGCATCTACACCTGCACTCCAGCAGAAAGTTATGGACAAGGTGCTGCAAGGCTGTCCAGGCACTCAGTATTACCTGGATAACTTCATTGTTACTGGTGCGGATGATGAGGATCATCTCCAAAATCTCAAGATAGTGTGGAAACAAGCAGGCTTAAATTGCAGGTAGGGGGATGTGTGGATATATTTGTGTATTTAATATTTCAGTAATATTCAAGTGATATTATAAATGTATTGTTTGATTAAGTAGTTGTTGATGAGTGTATCCCCACAAAATCCTTTAGAGTCTTCCCCAATAAGAAGCCCTGAATGAACTATGAGATCTGCAACCTACTGAGAGCCAGATCAGAGGCATTCACGTCCAGTGACCAAGTACGTTAATAGAGGTCTAGATAGGATCTCAGGAAAAGCCATTTCATGGGTGGTGGCAACTATAAACTAAATTTGAATCACCAAAGTATGTTTGACAGTTGTGACAAGGTCTGAATACTATCACCACTTAAAAAGTTCAATCAAGAATCATAGGTGACTGTTGGGCTTTGCTTCCTGATGAGCTCAATGCCTTCTCTGCTCACTTTAACCATCAAAACATGGAGGAACCTTCAAAAACCCCCACAGCCCCCAATGATCCTATGAATTCAGTCCCTGAGACTGATGTGTGATCAGCTTTCGGGGGGGGGGGGGTGGTGAACACAAGGAAAACATCAGGGTAGTTTTTATCAACTATAGCTCAGCATTCAATTTCATTATGGTATGTACTTCAAAGGAAACATTGTAAATATGGAATATTCCTTTTTTTGATATCTATATGACCATCCATCTCTTCTCTCTCTCTCTTTCTCTCTCTCTCTCTCCCTCTCTCTATCTCTCTCCATCCCTCCCTCCTCCCTCTCCCTCTCTCCCCCTTCCCTCTCTCCTCCTCTCTCTTCTTTCTTCTTGTGACTCCAAAGCCTGTCAGCTTACTTGTGATATTTTGTTGAATAAGGAGACTACTTCATAACTAAGTACTCCTCTGTGGTGACTTTGTTCACTCTACAATGGTCTCAATATCTCCTTGTGCAATTGAATCCTCCAGTTCCTCACTCGCGGACCCCATTCCGTTCAGATTGGCAACAACATCTTGGAATGTTGTTGCTTACCATTACTGTTTGCATGATTTGTGTTATTTGTGTTTTTTTTCTCTTGAACAGCAGGTGTTGGTATTTTTTTTTAATTAGGTTGTTTCAGATTTCTTGCTTTGTTGCTACCTGCAAGCAAACAAATCTTATGGTTGTATAATGTACACATTCTTTGATGATAAATGTACTTTGAAACTTGAAACATCACCTCCATGATCTCCATCAACACAAGTGCTCCACAAAGCTGTGTGCTTAGCCCCCTGCTCCACTCACTTTGCTCTGCGTGTCTAAGCACAGCTCCCGTGCCATATTCAAGTGTACCGATGACACCACTGTCATAGTTCAAATCAAGGTTTGTGATGAATCGGCATACGGGAGGCAGATTGAAAATCTGGCTGAGTGATGCCATACCAACTCTTACTCAATGTCAGCAAGACCAAGGAGCTGATTATTGACTTCAGGAGAAGGAAAACAGAGATTCCTGAGCCACTCCTCATTGGAGGAACAGAGGTGGAGAGGATCAGCTACTTTAAATTCCGCAATGTTATTATTTCAGTGGAGCTGTCCTGGCCCAGTATGTAAGTGCAATTATGAAGAAAGCATGGCAATGCCTCTACTTCCGTAGGAGTTTACGAAGGTTTATCATGACATCTAAAACTTTGACAAACTTCTATAGATATAAAGTTCAGAGCATATTGACTAGCAGCACCGCAGTCTGGTATGGAAACACCAGTGCCATTGAATAGAAAATCATACAAAATGTAATAGGTATGACCCAGTCCATTGTGGGTAAAACCCTCCCATCATCGAGCACATCTACGTGGAGACTCATCGCAGGAAAGTAGCATCAATCATCAATAACCCCCAACACCCAGGTCATCCACTCTTTTCACCGTTGCCATTGGGAAGAAGATACAGGAGCCTCAAGACTCACACCACCAGGTTCAGGAATAATTATTACACTATCAGTTCTTGAACCAAGCGGGATAACTTCATTCACCTTCACTTGCCCATCACTAAAATATTCCCATTGACTTTCTTTCAAGGACTCTTCACCTCATGTTCTCGATATTTATTGCTTAATTATTTATTATCAGAATCAGAAGCAGGTTTAATATCACTGGCATATGTTGTGAAATTTATTAGCTTTGTGGCAACAGTACAATGCAATACATGAATACAGAGAGAAAAAAGAAAAATTGGATTACAGTAAAAATATATATTAAATAGGTCGTTCAAAAAATAGGAGATAAAAAAGTAGAGAGGTAGTGTTCATGGTTCAATGTCCATTCAGAAATTGGATGGCAGAGGAGAAGAAACAGTTCCTGAATCACTGAGTGTGTGCCTTTCGGCTTCTGTACCTCCTTCCTGATGTAACAATGAGAAGAGGGCATGTCCTGGGTGGTGGAAGTGTTACTGATGGACACTCCTTTTCTGAGGCACAGCTACTCAAAGATGTCCTGGATACTATGGAGCCTAGTGCCCATGATGGAGATGACTAATTTTCTGATTTTACAGCTCAATGCAGCTTAATTTGATCGTGCGCAGTAGCCTCCCTCCCCCCGTCACCACCACCAATCCCCTATACCAGACGGTGATGCAGCCAGTTAGAATGTTCTCCAGGGCCCAGTGTTTTTGGTGACATACCAAATTTCCTCAAGCTCCTATAAAATATAGTCAAGTCTTGCCTTCTTCATAACTGGATCAATATTTTGGGTCCAGGTTAGAATCTCAGAGATATTGACCGGGAACTTGAAATTACTCACTCTCTCCACTTCTGATCCCTCTATAATGACTGGTGTGTGTTCCCTCATCTTGCCCTTTTTGAAGTCCACAGTCAGTTCTTTGGTCTTACTGATGTTGAATGCAAGTATAAGGTTGTTGCTGTGACACTCACTCAACCAGCTGGTATATTTTGCTCCTATACACTCTCTCGTTACCATCTGAGATTCTGCCAACAATAATTATATCATCAGCAAATTTATAGATGTCATTTGAGCTGTGCCTAACTACACAGTCATGGGTGCAGAGAGAATAGAGCAGTAGACTAAACACACATCCCTGAGGTGGGCCAGTGTTGATTGTCAGAGAGGTGGAGAAGTTATTTCCAATCCACACCCACTCTGGTTAGGAAGTTGAGGATCCAGTTGCAGAGGGAGATACAGGGGCCCAGGTTCTGGAGCTTTTCAGTCAGAATTTTAGGAATGATGGTATTAAACGCTGAACTGTAGTCAATAAATAGCATCCTGACATAGCCATTTGTATTGTCCAGATGATCTAAGTCTGCTTGAAAAGCCAGTGAGATTGCATCTGGTGTAGACCTATTGTAGACAATAGGGAAATTGCAGTGGGTTCAGGTCCTTGCTGAGGCAGGAACTGATTAAAGCCATAATTAACCTCTCAAAGCACATCATCACTGTAGATGTGAGTGCAACTGGATGATAGACGTTAAGGCAGCTCACCCTGCTCTTCTTGGGCACTGGTATTGTTGGTGCCCTTTTGATGCAAGTGGGAACTTTCAACTGTAACAGTAAGACATTGAAAATGTCTTTTATTATTATTATTAAATTTTCTTTCTATTTGTACTTGCACATTTGTTGTCTTTCGCACTCTGGTTGTCTGCCCTGTCGTCGCAGTCTTTCATTGATTATATTATGGTTATTAGATTTATTGAGTATGCCCACAAGAAAACGAATCTCATGATTGTATATGGTGACATATATGTACTTAGATAATAAATTTACTTTGAATTTTGAACTTGGAGAATATTCCAGAGATGTCATTGTTGGTATTCTAGTTTAATGCCTTTTGCCAGTAGTCTGAGTCCCAGAAACATATCAGAGACAGTGATCACTATGTGCCAGAACTTTATTTTTCAATTATCAAAGAGCAAAGTTAGCTTCTTGACAAAATTTACCACAGCCATCATCAATGTCTTTTGCCAAGAGGTGGTTCATGAGATATGAGAAGTGGTCAATGTTCATTGTCAAATGGCAGTGTGGTACATAAGGAATAGATTGGCAGAGAATTTCTGTCAGGCATTTAGGGTGTTATTTGGAATCTCGAGTCATAAAAGCCCTGAGCAAGCATTAGAAGAAACACACTATCTCCCAAACCACTATGCTTCCCAACACAAACTCTCACGTTTGTGGAAGAGGCTTCAGATTCCATATGTGGCTCATTGGCCAATTCAGAATGCACAAAACTGTAGTTGAAACAAATCATTCTCAATCCTGTGGGACTGCCTATGTGGAAACAAGTGAATATTCTTTAACAATTTTGTAGAATGAGGTTGCTGAGTTTCTGATGGTGTTTAGAGGTATGATGAGTAATGGGACATTTCCATAACACTACTGAATTGCAATGTACTGAACAACAACCTTTCCCTTTATGACAACAAACAAAAGAGCTGGTTATTGACTTCAGTAAGGGGGCAGCGCACATGCTCCTGTTTACGTTGACAGTGTTCAGGTTGAGAGGGTTAAGGGATTCAAGTTCCTAGGAGTGAACATCACTGGTAACCTGTCCTGGTCCAACCTGTGGATATCGTGCTAATGAAGCTCACCAATGCTTCCAGTGCCATAGGATGCTAAATACATTTTGTACATCCACATTGACCTTCACCAATTTTTATTGATGCACCAAAAAAAATACTGCAGAGTTGTGGACATGCACAACACATTACAGAAACCAGACAACACACACAAAATGCTGGAGGTGCTCAGCAGGCCAGGTAACATCTCTGGAAAAGAGTAAACATCAGGACTGATGAAGGGTCTCAGCCCAAAATGTTGACTGTTCACTTTTTTCCAGAGATGCTGCCTGGACTGCTGAGTTCCTCCAGCATTTTGTGTGTGTTGCTTAGATTTCCAGCATTTGCAGATTTTCTCCTGTTTGTGATAGAAACCAGACAACACACTCTGGAATCGATCTATACTTCTCCCTCCCTCTGTAAGGCAACCAGCATAATCAAAGACCTCGCCGCTCTCAATCATTTTCTTTTCTCCCATTTTCCATCAGGGAGAAAATTTTAAAAAATAACGATAGCCTGAAAGCACCTAACACTAGGCTCAAGGACAGCTTCTATCCAGCTGTTATCAAAATTTTGAATGGCTTTCTTGCACAATAATATGGATCCCTGACCTTACAATTTATGTTGTTATGGTTTTGCACTTTATTATTTAACTGCATTGCACATTCTCTGTTGCTTTTACACTTCATTCTGTATTGTTAGTGTTTTGCCTTGTCCTACCTCTAGAAACTGCATGAACAGTGTGTAAAACAAGCTTTTCACTGTATCTTGGTACATATGATAGTAATAAACCAATACCAATAACCATGCAACACACATCAAAGTTGCTGGGGAATGCAGCAGGCCAGGCAGCATCTCTAGGAAGAGGTACGGTTGACGTTTCGGGCCAAGACCCTTCGTCAGGACTCCAATAACCATGTATGGCTTCCCCCCATAGACTTTAGTAAGTGAGTCAATAATGTCTTGAAGTTTGGCCTTTGAGTGCACACAAGCACAAGCATTGGCTGGATCATTCACCTGGGCTTGGTTGACCTGGGTTTTGGAGTGCACTTGCACAAAGCTGAACAGTTTTGACTTAAATGAAGATTAGCTCCACTCCGAAAGGAAGTTTGGTGTTTAAGTACAACACTTCAACAAGAAAGATTGAGAAAACTATCAAGGCATTGATGAAGCTTTGTTTGACATAGATCATCACTGAGTTTGAGTTTGGTGCTGTTATAGACCTCCTGGTAAATTCATGGTTTACAGTCTAAATTTGTGTGGGAAATTGAGGTGTGTGCTTGATGGTTCCATCTGACTGATGGAGTTAAAGACTTAGGTGAGATTGATAATGGAGATATACACTGCACTTGACTGGTGTGCTCGCTGCAATTTTGTTATTTTCTTTTATATCTCGGCAATCAATGTGGAGACTGCAGGAATTCAAGGCAAGTCTTTAAAGAGGGAAAGGTACAACAAGGTAACATGAGGGGAAGTTTACTCTAGTGGATATAAATAAAGATACTAGGTAAGGTTTTAGCAAGGATTGCTGATGTATTTAATAGTTCTACTGAAAAGGCAAGGTGCAGTTTGAATGTATTTTTCTGAACCCAACAGAAATAACTGATGGAAAATTTTCACAGATTTTCAAAGTCACTATGCAGAATAACCAAAGGAATTCTTACCATCACTTGATGTATGACTTACAATGGAATTAGTTGTGTGTCCTTGCCACATGACTGATGGAGTTAGACGTTCTCATTCATCATTGTTCTTTTCAAGAAAATTATTCAGGGTGTGGTTGACACTGACAAAGCTGGATTTATTGGCTTTATCTAGTTGTGCAGAGCGTGGGGATAGTTGTCAGTGTTGAACTCCTTGTTCAGTGTTTGTGATGATGCTGTTTGAACAAACTACCACAAATATTCTGCAGTTTAATAATGAGGCACACTTTAAAGCCTGTCTTGTCTTTGGGTGGTTGGCCTAATTACCAGACTTAGAGTCTACGTCAACTGTGAAGTGTCTGCTGACATTTTAACATTCTATTTAACTGTATGCTTTTGTTGATAATTACGGTCATGTCTTGCATGCAGCAGGAGTTCTAGTTGGCTTCTAATTGGTTACAGTGCTGAGAAAATTGGTCTCTTTTATTCAAATTAGACACATTGTGAATGCACATTAGAAGAAACTTGGCTCTCATGGATCACCATATCTCTCTAGGCTCTCTACAATCACTGACTTTCACACTGTTATATTTTCCAGGGTGTGCTGAACAGAAAACTTAGCTAGCTAGATAATGAGATAAGGAAAACCCTTGCCTTATGTTATCACTATAAATGCATTTCTATATCTGCTATCTCCATTTCTGACATCTATCTGAGGCTGGACCAGCCCATTTACAGCCTTGAAACCACTACTGATATTGAGGTAAGTTCAGAACCATACCTTTTCACCTCCATGCCTGGCAATTTCCATCTTCTTAACACTAATGCTTCAGCACTTTGCCAGTTCATGAATGGCTGGAAAAGTCTACTTATGTCTTTGTTATCTCTTGATTTAATTATTCTAATGTTTTTTCAATCACTTCCCATCTTATCTTTCATCCATTACCTCTATACTTTCTAACAAACATCAGCTCTCAGTGCTTCATTGTTGAAATAATTGATCCATGTTTTCAAATTTCTGCATGAGCTAACTGTCTCCTTATCTGTGTTTCCAGTCTAGTCCTACAGCACTGTCACCCCTTTGCCTTTTCAGTTCTGTATCCCTGTGCATAATATTAATCTGAATCAGAATAAGAATCAGGTTTAATATCACTGGAATATGTCATGAAATTTATAATCTTGGTAGCAGTACAATGTAATACATGATAATATAGAAAAAGGTAAATTAATTACAGTAAGTATCTACAGTATATTTATATTAATAGTTAAATTAAAAATAGTGCAAAACCAGAAATAATATTAAAAATGGAAGGTAGTGTTCTTGGGTTCAATGTCCATTTAGGAGTCAGATGGCAGAGAGGAAAAAGCTGAACCTGAATCACCGAGTGTGAGCCTTCAGGCTTCTGTACCTCCTTCCTGAGGGTAACAATGAGAAGAGGGCGTGTCCTGCGTGATGGAGGCCCTTAGTAACAGATACTGCCTTTTTGAGACACCACTTCTTGAAGATATCTTGGATACTACAGAGGCTAGTACCCAAGATGGAGTTGACTAATTTTACAACTTTCTGTAGCTTCTTTCAATCCCATGCAGTAGCCCTCCACCCCATACCAGTGATGCAACCTTAAGGCCAATTTATACTTCTGCGTCGAATCTACGCCGTAGGTACAGCGTAGTTGCATACCCTACGCCGTAGCCTGACACGTACCTCCACAAAAATGTAACTATTCGTGGTGATGCAGGCCGCAACAACTGTGATTGGTCCGCTTGGTAACATCGCTTGGAGACGATAACCAAATCGTCAAGTCTACCTGCCGACATCTGAAAATATTTGAAATGCATTTCGTCATCCATGTCTCTCAGTGGCCAGACAAGCACAGAAAATTCACCCTCCTGCTGCCTCAATCTGTTCAATGGTCGTACACACGATCTCCTCCGACGTTGTCTCTCTTTTCTGTGTTGCAGTAATTTCAATAAAAGTAACTCTTGTTCAACATTTATTAGCTCCAACTCCAACATGATGCACTCAGTTTCAGTCACCAATGTTTGAAGTACAGAAAGAAACTCAACACAGTGGCATAGAAACCCCACCACCAACTAGCGTCTTGGTGGTGAATTGCAGAGCAACGCAGACACGCTAATGCATAAGTATAAATACTCACAATGGCATAGGCCACTTGCGTAGGCTACAGTGTAGGCTATGGTGTATAGCCTACACAGAAGTATAAATCAGCCTTTATCATTCTACCATTGGCTAATGATCACCCTTAGGTCTCAATCATTCTCTTCCCTTTAGATGTTCCTCAATTCTTGCGTCTCTAATGAAATTACTTGCCCTTCGGCAAATCAAATCCTCAGGAGCTTCAGTGCCAAATTTTGACTGGAATTACTCTTGTAGGACATCCTAGGATATATATTCATGCTTTTAAATTTAGTAACAATTTGCCATTGTAAGCCCATACCACATTATTTGCAAGAAGGTGTAAAGTGCCAAACAGCTGATACAATGAGGAGAATACAATGGGTATCCATATTTTAGGAGAAAGACTACAACAGCGATAAGGCTATAAATATTTTAGCTACTATAATTTATGATGGATTATTCAATGACAAAATCTGCTAAGTCTGATGGGTGTTCTTGAAAGACCCTACAACATCACAGCACATTTTCACATCAGTTATTTTGGTTTATTGATCTGGTTCAGTGATATAAAATATGATAAAATTAGGAATTCAATAGAAATTATAATTCAGGCTGTCAATGTAGAAATTTCACTCTGCCAAGGTTATCTTCCCCTGGAAAACAACAAACTGTAGACATTAAAGATTTACAAATCATTTCAAACTGTTAACTGAGGGTGACTTTAATCATAATGTTTACTTCCCAGGCTCTGAGCAAATTCCACATTTTCTGTGTCTGTTCAATGCAACTGCCAATTTTCTTCAATCTAGAAGTTTAAACAGTGAAAAAAGATTTAAGTATTTTGAGGATAAAATGCGTATTAAATTGGCACCTGGGCACAGCCAGTAAAACTGTTGCCTAGCTGCTCCAGTAATCTGAGTTCAAGCTGTGCTGGCTGTGTGGAGATTACACACTCTCCTTTTAGCAATGGAGATTCCTCCTCCCCATGAATTCCAGTTTCCTCCCACATCTGGAAAATAGGTGGGCTATTAGGTTGATTGGCCAATTTAAATTGTCTATAGAGTGTATGGTAGTGGCAGAATCTGGGAATTTATGGGAATGTTCGGAGAATAGATGACAGGAAAAACTAGGAGGGAAATGTGATTGCTCAGTGAACTGGCGACAGACCTGATGACCTGCTGCATTATAAAGAAACAAAAGCAGAATTACATGAAGCAAGGACCACTGAATTTGTGTGAGTAAAATATATCAAAAGTGATAGACTTATAAATCTTGGGCTTTTTGTCTATTATTGTGCACAAGATATATCTAAGCAGCAGAATGGCAAAAGTTGCACAAAATGCATTGAAACAGGAACTTCAACTATTGGGAAAAAAACATTGCAAGATATGGAGATAAAAAGTAACCTTATTGACTGTATTGATAACTGACCTTGGACTGATCTGATGCTCAGATGTGAATCTGTGGTGAAAAATTGTCTGGTTCAATTTCAAGAGGTGAGATGAAGCCTCTGACTGGCCAAGAGTTTGTAGTTGTATCTTAGGTTTTATGACCAATGTTGAATATATTCAGCATGCTGGAGCACGGCCTTCTCATGCAGCAATGGTGTGATATCCTCGAGACCAAACTCCAATCACTTCAAGAGGTGAAAAGCAAGTGCTACTAACCAGGTAGTGTGGGGATGAAAAGTATGTTGGATTGTCAAAGGTATGACTGTTAACAAATATTGATTTACATGGCTTGGAGAATGTGGTTTAGAATATAGTCACCATGAAATATGGTTTTCAGGGGAGTTATTATCTATCAATTTGAGAGAAGTCACCGTGGAAACAAAATATCAGAAGGAATGCTGACGTGGAGACACAAGTGACTTCAGATGCTAGAATCTAAAGCAAAAATTGAGCTGGTGGAGGAACACGTTAGATCAGGCAGCATCTGTGGGGGGAAATAGACAGTCAAAATTTCAGGTTAAGACCCTTCATCTGGACTGCCATGAAAAGTGGTAGATCAGTAGTTGCATGTAAAGTCATTTGAAATTATATTTTTTTCTTCTGCTTGTGAAGACTTTGCCTTGCAAAGGATGGAACTAATCTTAGGAGTATCCAGTCAACTGAAGAGGATCCAGAATGACATGAACTCGGAAATGCAGACAAGCACAAGTCCATGAATAAGGGCATTTGGACATATTGCTCCCGATAATACATCTGAGCTACACACAATCCCAACTTAAAAAAAACACTTGGAAGACTTGCGGACATTCTGATAAATTGTAACAAAGTCAGAACTTCCAGCTTTACCAGAATCTACTTCATCATCAGTAATTTACAATGGGAAGTAACTAGAGCTAAAGGATGCAGTAAATCTGGACTCAGTAGAGCTTTTCACTTTAGTTGGCTGTTGAATAAAGTGGCATTCAAACGAGTGGATTGATTCTACCTTCAAAATGTAGATAATTAATCAGAATAAATACATTTTCCTCCCATCCAACCTCATTCCCAAAATGACTGTTCCTGTGGAACCATTATAGATTACCATAATAAATTGTTCAAATTATTATCCAAATTACTGTCAGCAAGAAAAAAGATTTAGTTATACATTATGGAGATTCATTTAGATGTGCTAAATGGAAGTATGAACTAGAGTCATTATTTGTGTCTGAATAGTAATTACATAACCTTTTCTGCAAAAGAAGAATTCTTAGAAATGTGTGTGTCAGGTGGAGAAGGAAATAGTCATTTTCCACGGAACAGAATTATAAAGCATTTGAGATACAGAAAGAAGCTACTTGGCCCAATGTGTTTATAGTGGTAAAATAAAAAGCTGCTCAGCCTAATCTCACCTTCCTGTGTGAGGTCCATAGCCCTTCAGGTCATGGTACTTCAGCAACATGGACAAGTCCTGTTTAAATGTGAAGGTTTCTGCCATTCAGGGCTTGAGTTCTAGATTTCCACCATCCTTTGGCTCAAAAATATTTATATAACATAGAAAACTAGTAGCCAGACTTTTCTCCTTTGAGCTATTCATCCAATAAAATCTCAGTTGTTCATCCTAATTTAGTACCCTGTTTCTGCTTCCTTTTGGAATCATCCATCTCTTCTGCCATTAGTAATATATCCATCTCCTTCTTGAATAAATTCAAGTTAACCTCAGTTACTTCTCTGGACAAGAGTTGTAATAGTTCAACACTTTGGATAAAATTTCTCCTGATCTCAATTCAAAATGGCATACCCCATAATATTGTGTTGCCCAATTGTAGACTTCCTCACTATTTCAAACATTTCTCCCACATAAAGTCCATCCAGTCTCATGAGTGTTGGGTTTCTTCTAAACCCTGGAAAACTCAAGCCCAATCAACCCAATTTCTTTCATGTATCATTTTTGCCATCCTATGAATCAGTCTAGTAAGCATTTGCTGCAATCCTTCCATAACAAATACAATCTTCCTCAGAAGGAAGATCAAAATTGAACATGATAGTTGTTGTGTGATCTCAACAAAGCTTTCTGCAAATGTACAGTACAAAGACATTCCGATTTCAATACTTATTTTTTCTACATGTTTAGCACAAGCTTCCAAAGATGGCCCTCTCAGTGAATTCCTATAAGGTTGTTCACATTTAAGTTAGTCATCCAATATTCTGGTATTGTTTGCTTTAACAGAACACCTTTTCTTAACTACTGCTTTAATAAAGAAACAGGAAACTTGTAGCAAGCGGTAAACCAATGTTACACAATTTTTTGCAAATTCATAAATGCATTGGAGAATCATGTAAGTATTTAGCATACTTAAGTAGCTGCAAACTCATTTCACACTTCCTTACAACCACTCTTTGATCTACTTTTTGGCAAAGGCAACCATCAAATTAAAGTTCCAACATATGAGGAGTGATTGATAAGTTTGGGGCCTTAGGTAGAAGGAGTTAATTTTAGAAAACCTAGCACATTTATTTTTCAACATAGTCCTCTCCTACATTTACACACTTAGTCCAGCGGTCATGGAGCATACAGATCTTGGACCTCCAGAAAGTGTCCACTGCAGGGGTTATTGATAAGTTTGTGGCCTAAGGTAGAAGGAGATGAGTTATACAGCTCTCGTTACATGCATGTGCAGGTCAATTCTTTGAGTGATTATGCAGAAAGTTTGAAGTTAATAACTCATCAGTTAATAATTCATCAGGGGTGATTGATAAGTTTGTGGCCTGCAGTAGAAGGAGATGAGTGATTAACTTCAAACGTTCTGCATAATCACTCAAAGAGATGACATGCACGTGCATGTAACGACAGCTGTATAACTCATCTCCTTCTACCTTAGGCCACAAACTTATCAACCACCCATCTGTGGACACTTTCTGGAGGTCTAAGATCCGTATGCTCCACCACGGCTGAACTAAGTGTGTAAATGTAAGAGGGGGAAATGTTGAAAAAGAAATATGTTAGGTTTTCCAAAATTGACTCCTTCTACTTTAGGTCATGAACATATCAATCACCCCTCGTAGCTCAACAGAATAAGCAATCAAAACTATTTTAGAAACCTGTAGAAAGTTTTGAATTTATAAAACATCTTTTATATTCTCAAGCACCTAACAGACAATATAGTACCTTTAAAAATACTAGTAATCTAATATGAGGCACACTGTGGATGTCTGCTCTGCATAACTGATCTACAAATACCACAGTAATGATGACAGGTTCATTTACTTCACTCTGAGGTGATCTTAGATGTTGCTAACCCTTCTTCAGCACAGTGCCATGTGTCCACTTGAGTGAGTAGATGAGGTGTAGTTCTGAAGGGAGATTAACCTTACATATGGTTTAAAAGCTATTTAAATTTTTTAGCCACCACTTCTGGATGGAGAAATTTTATTCAAAAGGTCAACACTCCATTTGTTTTCTTCAGTTAATGGTGAATCTGCTGGGTATTTCAGTATCCTTTTACAACTATGATGAAACTTACTATATATGTTCCAGCTTCTCCCTAAATTGAGCATATTTGTAGATTCCTATAAGAATTATGGTCATGACTTGCATTTAGATGACCATAATTCTTATAGGAATCTACAAATATGCTCAATTTAGGGAGATTGTACTATGTCAGCCTACAATTCAAAGGCTAATTTACTTAACTACTTTAGTCTCTTTTATGATTGGGTTTAGCTGTCAATAATCACAAATTTGAGGGGTGAGCCCCCCTCCCAGACAAGGAGAAGATACTTATAAGGTTTCAAAGGTTCATTTAAAGTCAGAGAAATGTATACAATATACATCCTGAAATACTTTTTCTTTGCAACCATCCACGTAAACAGAGGAGTGCCCCAAAGAATGAATGACAGTTAAATGTTAGAATCCCAAAGCCCCCCAGCTCCCCCCCATGCATAAGCACCAGCAAAGCAACAATCCCCCATCCACCCCAGCAAAAATAACATCAGCGCCCCCCCCCCCCCCCCACCGAGCACTCAAGCGTGCAGCAAAGCATCAATAAATACACAGCCCAAAGATTACTCATTCACCCGGTAATTCGACATACCACAGGCTTCCTCTCCCTAATAAGGGAAAAAGACATAACAGAAACAAACTCGCTGATTTACAATGTTAAAAGTCCTTTCCACCCCTTTTCCTGAGCTCTGTGACCAAAGAATTCCAAGAGATTTTAATTCTACAAAATATTTCGAAACACAAGTATGATTCCTTAAAATTAGAAAACCATATCAATGAGACGCAGATTATCATGACATTTATCACAAAGAGAGCAGTCTGGGATGAGGTTCTTGTTGATTTGAAGATGATCAGTGGACTTAATTTCTTCATCTCTGTAACCCATGCTCACCCTTAGTGCCTTCTAATGTTTACCTTTTTCTTTCCGTCATCTAGTTGTGAACTAATTTGCACGTGATGTTTTCACAACTGCATTGATCAGGTCAGATGGCAGGAGCCTTAGGTTAATAGACAATGTTGTTTCTTCTGATTAGGTTGCAGTCTCAATAGGCTTACTGAGTCTGGACAATATTGTATCTCAAGAGAATAACTAAATAATACAAGTTAAAAATTAACAATAAATATCCTGAACTTTGAATAGTTTCTTCTGCTGTAGCAAAAAGCTGAGTTTGTCAAAAAGCCTCCAGGCCCTGGATAGTGATTGCCCATTACACTGTTCATGAAGAAATCCTGATGCCTAAAACATTATAGATGCTGTCAATCAAAATGCAAACAGAGAATGATTGGAAATAGTATCTGGGAAAAGATACTATCTGACTTTTCAGATTGCTGAATTTTCATTAGTTTCCAACAATACATATGGAGTGAGCAGCTGGAGGAACTGGTTGAAGTAGGTGCAATAACATCCTTTAAAAGATGGTTGGACAGGTAAGTGGTTAGGATAAGATTAAAAGGTTATGGTTAAAATGTGAGCAAATAGGACAAGCTTGGTTGGGCATCTTGGTTTTATAGACCAGTTGGGCCAATAGGCCCATCTTCATGTTTCATGACTTTAACACGATTAAAGCGGTGTGCCATTTTAACTTCAGTTTCAAACAGCACTGAGGCTATGCTGCACAATTAGAGTTGCCATCCTTCAAATAAGATGCAAAGCTGAGGCACAGGCTGCTCTCAGATTGGGTGCAAGAGATTGTATTGCATTGCACCATTCAGTAGCAGAGATTCTTGGTATCTGTGCCAAGTTTTATTCATTTCCAATATTGGTGAAACGAGTTGCCTGGTCATTGACACATTGCTATTTATGGGAGCTTGCTGTGAAGTAGTGCAATTCCTACCTGAAAACAATTATGACTTCACTGGTTATGGAAACACTTTTCATATTCTGGGGTATTTTCTAGAAAAAGATGTATGCCATCAACTACTTAGGTATATACACGGTAGATAATCAGTGCAAATCAAGCTTTGACAAACAGCAGCTCATTTTCTTTAATCTCAGTGGCTAGAGTCAAACCCTACACCCAGAAAGTTGTGATTGTGGAAGATAAATCAACCCAGCCTCTAGAATAACACTGTCATTGTTGCTCAGGACAGTGATGTAGGCCCAACCTGTCACCAGGTTCAGATATGGCCCAAGTGCGGAGTGAGAGACACTGAAGCCAGACGATAGTTCACAGACTTTAATGCAAACAGTGTTAAATAGAAAAGAAAACAATAAACTCTAGCCCAAACAGGGCCATTAACTAAAACTCTCAAATGGAAAACGAAGCCTACGCTGCGGCTGAAAAGAACAACTAAGTATTAAATGATCACCGCTCTCTCCAGAGTCAGTTGACTCGAAGTCCAATTTCTCAGGCAAAGCTGAATGCAAACGGGCAGCAAAGCATTGCTGTGCTGTGCCTAAGTTTCGACAAGCACTATGTAGACAAGTATGGAGTTAAATACCATCACAATGAAATAATAATTAGCCGACATGTGCATATTCACAAGAACAACTGCTGTATCTACTGCGCTGCTGAATCCCTCTCTAGGCGCAGCCCCTGAGGCGTAACAGACCTGTGTCAGCTGGAAGTCTCGGATCAGTGACTTGTCCAAGATGTCCTTCGCTGGGATCCAAGTACGTTCTTCTGAACCATATTCTTCCCAGTCCACAAAGTTCTGGATCTTACCACATACCCACCGAGATGCCAGGAGGTGCTGCACCATATAGACAAGGGAACCATCCACCAGGCAGGGAGAATGGGGAGATGGATTGACTGGGGCCAGGGGAAAGGTAGTAACCGGTTTGAGCTGGAAAACATGGAATACCTGGTGTATCTTCAGCAATGCTGGTAGACGCAATCTATAGGACATCTTGTTGATAGCCTTTTCCACTACAAACGGTCCCATGTAGTGCAGTGCTAATTTCCGGCTCTTGACTTTCAGGGGAAGATCCCTTGATGCCAACCAGACTTCCTCTACTGGCTTGAATGGCCTTACCTATTGACGGAGCCCATCAGTCTGCCAGAAATGTTGTTTCTAGGCACGCAGCAAAGAAGACCTGGCTCGGCTCCAGGTGTGTTTGTAGCACTGGATCAGCTGTTCAGTAGCAGTAACTCCTACGTCAATCTCCTGATCAGGAAAGCGCGGGATCTGGAATCCCTTCTGGCATTCAAAGGGAGACGTGCCAGTGGAGGTCGACTGGAGATTATTGTGAGCGCTCTCTGCCCAAACCAATTGCGAGCTCCAGGACGTGGGGTTGGAAGAGGCAAGACAGCGCAGGGTTGTCTCCAACTCCTGGTTCACTCTGTCTAGCCACTAGATTGGGGGCGGAACCCAGACGAGAGGCTGGCCGTGGCTCCTACAAGAGCAGAAAGCCTTCCAAAAGTGGGAAGTGAATTTTAGTCTACGATCAGACACTGTCTTGAGGAAAACCATGGAGCCTGAACACATGTTGAACCATGAGTGTGGCAGTATCATGAGCTGATGGGAGCTTAGGGAGGGCAATGAAGTGGGCAGCCTTGGAAAATCCATCCACAACAACCAAAATTGTGGCATTTCCTTTAGAAGGGGGCAGACCAGTGACAAAATCTACTGAGAGGTGGGACCAAGGGCAGTGGGCAACAGGCAGTGGACATAATAGACTCGCAGGATGCTGGCATGATGTCTTGTTCCGAGCACTGGTGGGACAGGCAGATACAAAGTTATGGACATCCTGGGACATAGGTGGCCACCAAAATTCTCTCTTTACAAACTCCTGAGTCCATTGAATTCCCAGATGTCCGGCCAAACAGGAGGAGTAACCCCATTCCAACACTTTGGAACACACTGCAGCAGGGACAAACAGCCAGCTGCGAGGTCTCCATCCGGACCTGGATCTTGATTGTTGGACAGCCCTCACCTCTGCCTCTATTCCCCAGATCACTGGAGCAGTGATACACAAGCGAGAAAGAATGGGCTCTGGTTCGGCATTGTCCTCAGGTCCATTGAACTGCCTGAAGAGAGCGTTGGCCTTTGTATTCTTGCTGCCGGGATGATTAGTAAGGATGAAATTGAACCGTGTAAAGAAGGGAGCCCACCGGGCTTGACGAGAGTTGAGTCTCTTAGCATCCTGAATATAGGAGAGGTACTTGTAATCTGTCCAGACCAAGAATGGATGCCTCCAACCAGTGTCAGCATTCCTCCAGGGCCTCCTTGACGACCAGAAGCTCCCGGTTCCCAACATCGTAATTCCTCTTGGCTGGAGTCAAGCAATGGGAAAGAAAGGCACAAGGTTACAGTCGGCTCTCCGCAGACAAGCGCTGAGACAACTCTAATGCCTACATCGGATGCATCCACCTCGACAATGAATGGCTGTGATGGGTCTGGGTGTTGCAGTAGCGGGGCACTGGTGAACAGTCGCTTTAGCTCTGAAAAGGCTCGGTCAGCATCGTGCATCTAATGGAATCCTGTCGAGGGCTTCTTGGTGAGTGCATTAATTGGAGCCGTGATAGAGCCGAAATTCCGGATGAAGCAGCGATAAAAGTTTGTAAACCCCATGAAGCACTGTACCTGTTTGACTGTAGACAGTTTGGGCCATTCTACAACTGCCTGAACTTTATGAGGGTCCATTTGATCACTGGATGGGGTAAGTATATAGCCCAAAAGCGACACCTGGTTTTTATGGAAATCGCATTTTTCAGGCTTGGAGTACAGGTTATTTTCAAGAAGACATCTGAGTACTCTCCAGACATGCTGGATGTGTTCCTGAGAAGAGCGGGAATAGGTAAGGATGTCATCTAAATACACAAACACAAACTGGTTCAACATGGCCCTGAGCACATTGTTAACTAAGGTCTGGATTACAGCGGGGGTGTTGGCCAGATCAAAAGTCATCACCAGGTATTCATAGTGGCCATTAGAGATGTCGAAAACCGTTTTCCACTCATCCTCTTCTCTTATGCGAATCAGATTGTAAGCACTGCGCAGATCAATTTTGGAAAATATTGTTGTTCCCTGGAGATGTTCAAACGCAGACGCCAGCAAGGGAAGAGGGTCGCGGTTCTTCACAGTGATGTTGTTCAGGGACCGATAATCATTGCAGGGATGGAGCTTGCCATCTTTCTTGCTCACAAAAAAGAAGCCTGCTCCTGCCGGCAAGGTTGACGGCTGGATAATCCCTATGCTCAATGCCTCATTGATGTATTCCTCCATAGCCACCATTTCAGGATGAGAGAGGGAAAAGAGCCAGCCCCAAGGAGGACTAGTGCCAGGTAGGAGGTCTATGACACAGTCGTATGGCCGGTGTGGGGGCAGGGTAGTGGTCTTTCTTTTACTGAAAACCTCAAGGAGATCCACAAGTTCAGCAGGAATCCCAGACAGGTCCACATCCTTAGCTGACACAGGAGGGGATTCATGGAATGGAGCTTGAGCTAGACCCAAACACATAGACAGGCATGCCAGTCCCCACTCTTGGAGCACCTTCAGAGACCAATCGATCCGTGGGTTATGTCGGGATAACCAGGGGAGACCAAGTACCGGTGGTAGGTCAAGTGAATTAACCTGATAGAAAGTATTTCTTCATGATGGTTGCCTTCGAGCACCAGTTGGTGGGGTTGAGTGGAAAGGTCGATCTGGCCGGTTCCCAGAGGTTGACCATCTAGCATCTTGACGTTGCTTTTTTCTCTTAATTCCCAAGTTGGAACTCCCCATCTTTGAGCGAGAGAGATGTCCATAAGATTCCCAGCTACACAAGAGTCGATAAACACCTCAACTTCATGGGTCTGAGACTCCCACGACAGGAAAGCTGTGAGCATTACAGAATGAGGGGAAGCTGACTGAAGAGAGAACCGACCCGTCAGGATGTCCCTCCCTGTTGATGGGTATTCTCTTTTACTGGTTGCTTGGAACATGCTGCCAGGAGGTGCCCTGGATCACCATAGTAAAGGCAGCAGCCTGTCCTCCAGCGCGGCTCTCGTTCCTCTTGAGACAGGTGCATGCGCCCTACTTGCATAGGCTCCTCTGTGTCCGTGGGCTGAGTGCTGGGTGGTGAGAGAGGGAGAGAGGGTGAGGAAAGACGGTGATCAGGCAGTGCGTCGGAAGTTTGAAACATTCTTTCCCTGCGCCACTCAGTCACCCTGTTGCCAACTCGAGTAACCAGATTAACCAGGTCATTCACACTATCCTGCTCGCCCCGGACAGCAATCTCATGCAGGACCCCTGCATTCAGTCCATGCTGGAAGGCAGTGTTCAGAGATCTCTCATTCAATCCTGTCTCTACTGCAAGGGTATGGAATTTAACTGCACAGGCTCTCACCGTTCCTCTGCCTTAGTTGGTGGGCAGATTTCCTGGCCTCGTACTGGAAGATTAAAAACCCTTCTTAACTCCATAACGAAATGTTGGAACGACTGGGCTGCGGGGTATCCTTGATCCTGTAAAGCGTTAAACAGGCTGAGTGGAGATCCATCAAGACGATTGACTATATACACCAATTTTCATGCGTCATCACCAAAAAGACGAGGCTGGGCTTGGAATGTCAGTTCGTATTGTCGGATTGGGTAATAAAATTCCTGCAGCCATCGAGATCATCAGAATATCTACCAGGTGGTGGAATGGTCAGTTCCTGTAGGAACGTGGCAGTCAGCCCTAGTCCGGGAGCAGGACAATAGTGGAAAAGATTGTCGGGGCTGCAGAAAAGGAGGACCTGCGAGATGCTGGGAGTGGGACTGAGGCGGCCTGAGGCTGCTAAATTGAGTTTTTGAGAATGTTAATGGCTGTCAGCTGAAGCTGGCCATTCACAGTAAGTTTGTGGATGGCGGCCGAGTGAGGAAATCGCAGACACCCGAGTCCGATTGTCTGCAATGAGCTGTTGAACAGTTGTGGCTAGGACGATACCTGTTCCTCCAAGTGAGACTGGGTTTGCTAGCATGAGGTTATTTGCTCATTGCCTCTGTAACTTCGCTGAGAACAGATTCCATTGCCTGTAGCTTGTTTCCTACCTGACCAATGAATCTCACGGCCAAGGTCAGCTGCCCTCTCTCTGCTGGGTTCATCTTTGTGTAGTCGAGACTTGTTGTCACCAGGTTCGGATATGGCCCAAGTGGGAATTGAGAGAGACTGAAGCGGGTCGATAGTTCACAGACTTTAACGTGAACAGTGTTCAAGGGAAAAGAAAACAATAAACACCAGGCCAAGCAGGGCCATTAACTAAAACCCTCAAATGGAAAACAAAGCCTACACTGCGGCAGAAAAGAACAACTAAACATTAAATGAATACTGCTACGTTTGTAGTTTCAAGGTTGTCAAGTCGAGGAGTGGTAGTGGGGACAAACTCCCACTGCCTAAAAGTGCCCCTTATGGCATGTGCCTCAAATAGCCTCCGACAACCAAGTCCAACTCCTGGCCTTCTTGTGTGGCTTAGCCTCTAAGCCCAGCGAAACTGTTTCTACTGACAGGAGAAGGGCCGAAGCTGGGTACTGTTGCCTTAAAACCTGTGCTTCAGGTAGATGGAGCTCATCAACCTGGGAAAGCAGTCCATCTAAGAGAGGGAAAACTCTGATTTCAAACCTCTACTGCCTTGTGGCCATACCCACTCATGGGAAAGGCTTCGGGAGTAAATTCTGAGCACAAATCCGGAGCTGGAGCCCTTAAGGCTGTCCGACATTGCCTTCAACCTCGTTCTGGCAACTCCTGCGATGACACTGGTGCCAAGCTGTATCGGCCCTTGCCCTTCCCTTGGACAACATCGGTGTCGTGGAGAGGGGAGACTTGCTGCATGGGCAACTGCCGGTCTTCTATACAACCTTGCCCAGGCCTGCGCCCTGGAGAGTGAAGACCTTCCAGGCGCAGATCCATGGTCTTGCGAGACTAACGGATGCCACCACTGGAGTTTTCAGAGTCCTTTGACTCCGAAGTCCAATTTCTCAGACCAGGCCAAATGCAAATAGGCAGCAAAGCATTGCTGTGTTGTGTCCAAGTCTCGACAAGCACTACGACGACAAGTATGGAGTTAAATGTTATCACAATGAAATAATAATTAGCTGACACGTGCATATTAACAAATGCAATTGCCGTGTCTACTGTGCTGCTGAATCCGTGGTTGTGACACAACCTTCTTCATCTGCTGCTTCAGTAAGTTTCCTTGCAACAAGTGAGAAAGTGAATTGATTATTGCACAATGTTCAAATAATTTCATAGCTCCTTGACAAATGAAGCTGCAATACCTGCAAAGAGCACAACTGAACAACATGGAGATATGGGCTGCTACGTAGCAGGAGCCTGACAATGACAATCTCTAACAAGAAAGAATCTAGCTACCTGTTATTAGCATCACTGAGTCACCTATCATCAATATCCCAGGAGTCACCATTGGCTGCAAGAGTAGGTCAGGGACTGAGTCTAAGATCATTGACAACTCACCTCCTGACACACTACGGCATTTCCAGTTGTCTGGATGAGAGCAGCTCAAACTCCTTTCAAAAGAATTGATGACATTTAGGACAAAGCAGATTCAACAAAGGCACCCCATGCATCAAACTAAAAGTTCATTCCCTCCACTTCTGGCACAGTATTTGGAGTGTGTACTGTCCCCAGAACTCATTACAGCCACTCACTGAGGCTACCGTAACAGTGGCCTCCCACACCTCTGTGAAGGAATATTCAAAAATACCTTAGGATTTTTTCATCTTTGTTGTGTCCAAGGTCTGAATCTTTTCATCAACGTTAGCTGATAGAATTACAAGACACCTCTTCAACACCTTCTCGAGGGAAATCAAGGATGACAACAAATGTCGGCTTTGCCATTGATGTCTGCATCCAATGGAAATGTTGATGACACCCGCAGTGTGGTTAATTTGTAGTTAATTCAGAAAAGCCTTTCCTGCTGTTTAGAAAACTAAAAACCAGGTTGGATCGACACTGAAGCAGCAGGTGTTTGATTCACTGTAACAGTTGAACCAAGTCCTTTCCTCTACCACCCCTAAGTGAAAAACAAGATTACTTCTGGAAAGGAAGGGAATGTTGTGATTGCAGCTGTGTGAGACACAGCAATTCAGGTGAACAGCACTGAGGGCATGTATGAGATAACAAATTAAACTGAAGCTTCCTTGTCAGTGTTGTGAAGAATAGTTTGTAATTCCTTGCCCTGACCCTTCCACAGGAAACTGAAGTAAAACCTAATACAAATAAGTGAGATAAACTCAAATCTGCCAGCCTTTCATTAAGAGATATTGTGGCCTTAATATCTGAGTTGTCAATTACAATTGTAGAAAATGCAAAAGAAAATTAGAAATTGCCGATCTCTCCATATTGGACACCTCAGTAAAGCTAATTGCTCCTGGGGACAATGTGCTTCTCCCTTTAATTCCACTGCAAAATTACATCGAAGGCTGGGAAACATGCTAAGTAACTCACTTCCTGATGTGACAGAAAGGTGATGAATTACTCTCCATTTGCTAACAACATTTTTCGAAACCTGGCACTATCCAAGACAAGACTGACTGCTTGATTGGCAACTCAGCAGTTAGCGTAAACATTGATTTCCTCTACCACTGCTGCACCATAGTTATAGTGTATATCACCTACAAAATGTGTTGTATTTACTCAGCAAGGCTACTCTGATAGGATATTCCTAATGCGTGGTCTCAATCATTACAAGAGAAAGTGTAAGGAAAAGGGAAAGTGTCAACATGTCCACTGGAATAGCATGTTCTCCTTCAACTTAAACACTATGTTTTTGGAAATACATTATCATGCCTTCATCACCACTGGCTTTAAATTCTGCAACTTCCAACAACTTGTCACAATGAGAGCACATTCACTGGAAGGACTGCACTGGTTTATGAAGACGGTTCTTAACCACTTCCTAAAGAGTAATTAAGGATGGCCCATAAATTCTGGCAGAGTCAACAAAACCCAATTTAGAATGTTTTTTAAATTCACTTCGTGAACATATCCTTGGGAAAAAAAAGGGCCCACATGGCTGTTAAGTGTCTAAGATAAGCTTGGTTATTGTTTGTATAATGTTATTTAATGTAGATTATCCTGGTCATTACCACTTTGGGTGATGTATGAAAATTGACGTGTGTGATCTTGATGTATTAAAATTGGATACTGCATTTCCAATATTCAGACAGTGAAGACGCTTCAAATGTAATTTATTACTTATTGGGTGTTTTGGGATCTGAAAAGTGACATGTAAGTGCTACATCTCTTTATGCTTTTACTGATCTTGCTTCCCACTCACTTTGCTCTGCTCTGCATTATCTCCATATTGCTTAGTTTTTGCTTATCTTCCTTTCCTTTTCCCTGTGTAACAGCATGAGGGAAGATGTGTCACGATTGTGAATTTTATCACCAAAGGCTATCCAGTAAAGGAAATTACACGAAAAGCCTTTCAGTGGTTTATCTGGTCACTGTCTATGGAGGAGATATTCAACATCCTGCAAAGAGTAGCACAAGGTTAACCTTACATTAACCAAACCATGCCTGCCGTCAGTTATGACCCTACTTGCATTCAGAGTGTGGACTGATCCATGCTTGAAAGTTATCTATAAGGATTTAAGGTGATTAACTTATCTGAAACAAGACTTCAATTTTAAACCTAATACAAATCAAGAAGGAAAGCAGCATGAAAATTAAAACACAAATGGAGAAGTTGCAATACTGAAATAAAACTAGAAAATGATCTAAACACTTAAGACCATAAGATATAGGAGCAGAAAGAGGTCATTCGGCCCATTGAGTCTGCTCCACCATTTAATCATGAGCTGACCAAATTCTTCCAGTCATCCCCACTCCCCTGCCTTCTCTCCATACCCTCTGATGCCCTGGCTAATCAAGAACCTATCTACCTCTGCCTTAACTACACCCAATGACTTGGCCTCCACAGCCACTCATGGCAACAAATTCCACAGAATTACCACCCTCTGACTAAAGTAATTTCTTCGCATCTCTGTTCCAAATGGACATCCTTCAATTCTGAAGTCATGCCCTCTTGTCTTAGGCTGCACTACCGTGGGAAATAACTTTGCCATATCTAATCTGTTCAGGCCTTTTAACATTCAGAATGTTTCTATAAGATCCCCCCTCATTCTCCTGAACTTCAGGGAATACAGCCCAAGAGCTGCCAGACGTTCCTCATACAGTAACCCTTTCATTCTTGGAATCAATCTTGTAAATCTTCTCTGAAACCTCTCTAATGTCAGTATATCCTTTCTAAAATAAGGAGCCCAAAACTGCGCACAACACTCCAAGTGTGTTCTCTCGAGTACCTTATAGAACCTCAACATCACATCCCTGCTCTTATATTCTATACTTTGAAAAATGAATGCCAACATGGTATTTGCCTTCTTCACCACTGACTCAACCTGGAAGTTTAGCCTTTAGGGTATCCTGCACAAGGACTCCAAAATTCCTTTGCATCTCTGCATTTTGAATTCTCTCCACATCTAAATAATAGTCTGCCTGTTTATTTCTTCCACCAAAGTGCATGACTATACATTTTCCAATATTGTATTTCATTTGCCACTTCTTTGCCCATTCCCCTAAACTATCTAAGTCTCTCTGCAGGCTCTCTGTTTCCTCAACACTACCCACTGCTCCACCTATCTTTGTATCATCGGCAAATTTAACCACAAATCCATTAATCCCATAGTCCAAATCATTGACATACATCATAAAAAAAACAGTAGTCCTAACACCGACCCTTGTAGAACTCCACTGGTAACCAGCAGCCAGCGAGAATCAGATCCCTTTATTCCCACTCTCTTTTTCCTGCCGATCAGCCAATGCTCCACCCATGCTAATAACTCCCCAGTAATTCCATGGGCTCTTATCTTGCTAAGCAGCCTCATGTTCAGCACCTTCTCAAAAGCCTTCTGAAAATCCAAGTACACCACATCTACTACATCTCCTTCGTCTACCCTGCTTATAATTTCCTCAAAAATTTGCAGTAGGTTAGTCAGGCAGAATTTTCCTTTCAGGAAACCATGCTGGTTTTGACCTATCTTGTCAGATATCTACAGGTATTCTGTAATCTCATCCCTAGCAATCGATTCTAACAACTTCCCATCCACTGATGTCAGGCTAACAGGTCTATAGTTACCTTTCTGCTGCCTCCCACCCTTCTTAAATAACGGATTAACATCTGCAATTTTCCAATCATCTGGTACAATGGCAGAATTTATCAATTCTTGAAAGATCATTGTTAATGCTTCTGCAATCTCTCCATCTACTTCCTTTAGAACCCAAGGTGCGTTCCATCAGGTCCAGGAGATTTATCCACCCTCAGACCATTAAGCTTCCTGAGCATCTTCTCAGTCGTAATTTTCACTGCACATACTCACTTCTCTGACACCCTTGAATGTCCGATTTACATCAAGTGTCTTCCACTACGAAGACTGATGCAAAATACGCATTCAGTTCCTCTGCCATCTCTGCAGTCTCTGTGTCTCTTATTAGAAAATCTCCAGCACCATTTTCTATTCGCTCTATATCTACCATCAACTCTCTTTTACCCTTTATATACTTAAAAAAGCTTTGATATTAGTCACCATCTTCCTTTAGTAATTCATCTTTTCCCTCCTAATGACCTTCTTAGTTTCCTTCTGCAAGTTTTTAAATGTTTCCAAATCCTTTATCTTCCTGCTAGCTTTGGCTTCCTTGTATGGCCTTTCTTTTGATTTTAATTTGGCTGTGACTTCACTTGTCAGCCACGGTAGTGTCCTTCTTCCATTTGAAAATTTCTTCTTATTTGGAAGATATCTGTCTTGCACTTCTTCCACTTTTTGTAAAAACTCCAGCCATTGCTGCTCTGCTGTCCTTCCTGCCAGTGTACCTTTCAATTCAACCTTGGACAGTTCTGCACTCACGCCATTGTCATTTCTTTTATTCCAAAGGAATACTGACACATTGGAATTTAGTTTCTGCTTCTCATATTTCAAAATGAACTCGATCATATTTATTGGGCAGGAAAAAAAGAAAAATTATTAACAATTCAGGAGCTCATAGACCTTTTGTTAGAATGGGCATCTAGCAACAAGAGTGGTCCTCAGTGCTAGTCTCTTTATTCAGTGGTCCTTCTCCCTGTACATTGGACACTTGGAATGGAAGGTGATGCATAGGGCAGTGCCTTGCAACAGAGGTCTTGCACCAGTTCACTGACAACTCATCCACCTGTTCTTTCTGTGGTTGTAAGGAGTCAGTGTATCATGTCTATATGGAGTAAGAGGGGATGTAGCTCCAGTTAGAGCATCTGAAGGGACTGCTCTTCAAGTTTTGTTTGGCCTCCAACCCCACACTCCTGATATATGGTCACACAGTACTTGGGGAAGGGGGGAGGTATGGGGGCTGTATGTGTGGGTTGCTCGGTGAATCCTGGTGGCTTGTTCCTGGGCCTGGCCAAGATGTCCATTCATGAGTCCAGGTGGTGGGCAGTCAAGTGATCTGACTGACCTGAATTTCTGCTCCTTTTCCACGTTCATGCCCGAGTGTCCTTAGAGAGGGAGCATGCAGTCCCTATGGGATTCCCAAGAATGGTCGGCCCCTCCAGGGTAATTAGAAATTGTTAACTGCCTTTTAATACCTGATGTTTGTATATTGTGTATCTAGTGAGTGAATAGACTTTTGTTAAAAAAAAAAGGAGATGCCTTAAGTTGTTCTGAAGTTGGGAGGAAGAATGGATAGGAAAATTTTGTGATAGGGTGAGTCCAGGGTTACCATAGGGATAAGGTATAGATGTCCCTTTTCCATTGTTAATGGCTGTTGTTAAAGGACGATAACACAAAAACAAAGAAATGTAAATGATTATAAAATGAGGTGTCGGGCTGTTGATTTGTGCAGCAGGTTAAGCTGTACAATGGAGAATTAAAAACTGAGCTAATATCATATATAGGTGGAGATGGACATCTAATAGAAATTCTGATCACTGGGGAAAATAAGTTAACTTCAGTTGTAGAATTTGACAGTGGGTTCAAAAGGCCTGACTTGGTCCAACCAAGAAGAGTCCACTGCCAGCAAGGCCCACCGCCAGCAAGGCCCACCAGTGCCTTTACTTACTGAGGAAACTGAAAAAATTTGGCCTGTCCCCTAAAATCCTCACTAATTTTTATAGATTCCCCTTAGAATGCCTTCTTCTAGGGTGCATCACAACCTGGTATGGAAGTTGTCCTGTCCAAGACCGGAAGAAGCTGCAGAAGATCGTGAACACAGCGCAGTACATCACACAAACCAGTCTTCCGTCCTTGGACTCACTTTACACCGCACGCTGTCGGAGCAGTGCTGCCAGGATAACCAAGGACACGACCCACCCAGCTAACTCACTTTTCGTCCCTCTTCCCTCCAGGAAAAGGCTCAGGAGCTTGAAAAGTCGTATGGCCAGATTTGGGAACAGTTTCTTTCCAACTGTGATAAGACTGCTGAACGGATCCTGACCTGGATCTGGGCCGTACAATCCAAATATCCAGACCTGCCTCTCAGTTTTTTTGCACTACCTTTCTTTCCATTTTTCTATTTTCTATTTATGATTTATAATTTAAATTTTTAATATTTTAATATTTACTATCGATTTGTAATCCAGGGAGCGGGAAGCGCAGAATCAAATATCACTGTAATAATTGTATGTTCTAGTATCAATTGTTTGGCGACAATAGAGTATAAAGTATAAAGTATAATCACTGGCAGTGGTACCTAAAATCTCCAGTGCCCTTAATGTTGTCAAGGGTAAATGTTTCAGTCACCAGTTGTAAAACGAACTGTACAACAACTTGGCCTGTGCCCCGGTGTCGAGGATGGCTTTAGCATAGTTTCCATCTATCCGTAACGACACACTGGGGCGTGGTCCCTCTAAGCCTTCAGGAATAGGGTCTTTTCCCTTCAGAAGTTCCTTGGTACATTGCTGGGAATGTGCTCTCCCAGAGACCGCAAGCCGTTACCCCACTGGGCCTCCACTAAGTTTCCCGACACCATTTTGATCAGCTGAACAACTGGGGGAGGGGCTGATCCCCTGAAGTGACCCCTCTGGCACTGCAAGCAATTTAGCTGCCTTCCTAGCCAGAGAAGATACACTGAAAGCTTTTCCCCCTCTTTCACATAACTGGCAGCTGTCACTACGGGGTATTTGAACCTAACAGTTCTAACACTGTCAAAAGCCCGCTTACTCAAACTTTCAACCAATCCCTGTCGCTCTCCCTCAACCGAGCACTGCCACTCATCTAACAACTGAGAGATCCACTCCGCCCACGTCTCATACACCTCCGCCCCTTCAGGAGTGGACAATTTCCCAAAAGCCAGGTGGAGCCTGCCATAGCTGGAACATCTATTCACAGACACTATCTCCGAATCAGACCACTCGTTCCTTTCTCTCCTAACAGTATGAACAGTCCCTGGTCCCACCACCAACTCGTCAGCACTAGTCCAAACTCAAACAAAGACTCCACCCAACATGCATGCAGCAAATACCAGCAGTCCCACAGAGACACACATTACTGATCTAAACAGGGCAATCACGCAGCACACCACTGAATCCAATCCCGGACAAGCCCCCAAATGTAGCCAGCCTGGCAAGCCTCAGGCTCAATGAACTCACTTTTGACTAGGGGAAGCAGCCTTTGGCCCCGCCAAACTGGGTAATCAGGTTTGTGTGGATGCTGTGTGATGTACCCCACCCCGCCAAATAACAGACAATGCTCCATATGTGATTAAATGATTACAATTTATAGATATTACTGGAACTATATAATTAATAGAGATAAAATATAAAAGGAAAGTAAAAGGTGCCAAACTTATCAAAGTTCACCCTCTTAGTGCACAAACAGTTGGAGCTCTAGTAACGATCCTCTTTTCACCATTCGATCCCCTCTGACCACCTCGACCCATTGCCTGGGACAAACCTCGGTGGTCGACCAGACACTCCACACGAGTCTGTCTTCGTCTCTTCTCCTCACCGAAGATCCTGGACCTTGGACTCCAGCTCGGGGTCCGCCCCGTTGGCCAGCTCACAGCATCACGTCCACTCTCTCTCTCCCCATCGCGCCTTCTGCCCAAAAAACCCGCACATACAATAGCTTACAGACACACAAAAAAGAATAACATCTATCCCAATTAGTTAGCAACTGAATACAACGTGCTCTATAACCCAAACAAGCTGCTAGCGAGAGAACTTTCTCAGCAGTTAACATAACAAAGAAGCCATTTTAATAAGCCTGTGCAGTAACATAAAAGAAGAAACCTCTTACATGTAAAAGTTACCATTCTGTGTAGATAGATTGGAAACAGAATGGCAGCACAGCTCTATAAAATGGAACATGAAATTCTAAATGATGATTCCTGATTCACGTAGATGGTTTGTCAGTTCTTGGGTAGCATGTTGAGAATGTTTGCGATTGAATAACACATCCATTGTCTCGTTATTAAATCAGGAGGAATAGATTGGTAACTCTGAACTTGCAAACAATAATTTTGTCCTTGATCTGTTGAGAAGACAGAAAAATCACCTCATGCTCTGAGCCTTAAATTTAAAATTTCACCAGGACGTTAATCTTTTATTCTACGATGTCAGTTTTGGATTGGATAAACTTGGATGCTCTGAAATTGAATCAAGCCCAGAGGTTAAGCTTATTGAAACACAATGCAATAAAATAAAATCCAGCAATTTACAAAAGGACAATCACAGTAGAGGAGCCTGACACTTAGGGCTGTCACAATGCCATAACTCCAGTGACACAGGTTCACTCCTGAACTCCCGAGCTGACGTAGTCGGATTGCACATTCATCATGTGAGTAAAGTCTTTAGTTTTCTTCCACATTCTGGCGATAGGTGCACTATATGGATAGATTAATTGGTCACTAATTGCTCTAGGTGCAAGTGGATGGGAGAAGATGTGGGAGATGATGGAATTGTGGGAAGAAAGAAGTGGGATTAATGTAGAATTAATACAAATGGACGTTTGTTAAGAGTAGCATGCATTCTGTGGGCTGGTGGGCTTTTCCTCTGGTTTATGGCTCACTGACTTGCAGTAAGATCACTTTGGTGTAAGTATCTGGAGCTGAGTGCAGGACCTGAGCCTGCAGAAAACCACCAGGTTTCTTCATACACAAACAAAGTATTGGATGCCTTTTCGTTGATGCAAAACAGGTAGGGGAGTGAATGTAGTGTTATTTTAAAACAAAGCTGTTGATCATTTCACCTCATACTGTTTTACATCATTCCGTGTCAAGTCTTTGCTAATCACCCCGTTGTAATGCCAAGAATACAAACATGTGTACACGTGAAAAGATAGAAAGCTTGTCTCTGTGCTGTATATTTGATGTTTACAGATACACACATTCAAATAGTTTTTACACAATCTGCACATTGTTTCAAAATTATACCACTACTTGACTGTAACAGAAAAATATATTCTTCAGTTTGGTTTGCTTTGTATCTTGTGTCATACTTGACTCAAATCAAATAAATAATTATTATACACTGTCAAATATCTTGCAGCCAAAACTACATATTTGAATTATAATTATGAGAAGATCTGCAGATGCTGGAAATCCAAAGCAACACACACAAGATGAATCCAAACCCTGGAAGCTTGTGTGTTTGAGTGCGTATCATAATATCTTCAGGACTGGAAGGAAAGAGGGAAGATGCCAGAATAAAAAAAATGGTGGGAGGGGAAGGAGGATAGTTGGAAGGTGATAGGTGAAGCCAGGTGGATGGGAAAGAATAAGGCCTGAAGAGGAAGAAATCTGTAAGGAGAGGAGAGTGGACCATAGGAAAAAGGGAAGGAGAAGGGGATCCGGGGGGAGGAGACAGGCAGGTGAGAAAAGGTAAGGGGCCATAGTAGGGAATATAAGATTGGGAGGGGAGGGAAAAAATTACCTGAAGGAGAATTTGCAATTCACACCATCAGGTTGGAGGCTACCCAGATAGAGTATGAGGTGTTATTCCTCCACCCTGAGGGTAGACTCATCCTGGCATAAGAGGAGTCCATGGACTGACATGTTGGATTGACAGAATTAATTGGAATTAACCTCTATTGCTTGCTGTATTTTAATTTGTGTCTCATTTTTGTTCTCTGTATTTATTTAAAAAATTTCATGGCACATGCTGATGATATTAAATCTGATTCTGATATAAGTATTAAAAATATATCCTGACTACTGCTGGATTTACTTATTTAAATTCCTGTTTTCCCCACCAATCCTGACATCTTAAGTTGAAATGTTAAAATTCTCAACTCCCATTTATTAAGACAATGTTAAAATTGTCCATGCTATCCTGACATCTACTGACAGTGACTCACTGTGGACTGCAGTAGTGAATCTTTTATAGCAGGGGTCCCCAACCTTTTTTGCACCACGGACTGGTTTAATATTGACAATATCCTTGTGGACCAGCAGACCGGGCGGGGTGGGGGGGGGGTGGGGGGTTAATCACGACCAGAATATAGGTGCTAAGTCAACTATAAGTCACTTATAAGTGGCTAATACACTCAATTTTGTTTCTAAAGGGGTTTATCTAACAAATTTAATATTAAACACACAGCGCATTTTCCTCGCATGAATACAGTGATAAGCCAATTATAACAGTGGTCCCAAACCTCCGGGCCGCGTGCCGATATATTGCCATGAAGAATGCAGCGGTGCAGCGGTGGCCGGAACGCACCCAGCATATCTTTAAGAAAAAAGCCGAAATAAACAAGCTAATTGATTAGGTGCTGCCCGGCTTGTAAATGCCAGCCCAGATCAGAGGCGATGCAATCGGCAATCACCTCTGATCTGGGCTGACACTTAGGTGCCGGAAGGCACCTAATTAATTAGCTTGTTTATTTCAGCTTTTTTTCTTAAAGATGTGCTACCGCTACACCACTGTATTCTTCGCGGCCTGGAGGTTGGGGACCACTGAATTATAAGGCACTTATAAGTCAACAGACAATAGACAATTGGTGCAGGAGTCACCATTCGGCCCTTCGAGCCAGCACCGCTATTCACTGTGATCATGGCTGATCATCCACAGTCAGTACCCTGTTCCTTCCTTCTCCCCATGTCCCTTGACTCCGCTATCATTAAGAGCTCTATCTAACTCTTTCTTGAAAACATCCAGAGAATTGTCCTCCAGTATTTTCTGAGGCAGTGCATTTCACAGATCCACAACTCTCTGGGTGAAAAGTTTTTCCTCAACTACGTTCTAAATGGCCTACCCCTTTTTCTCAAATTGTGGCCTCTGATTCTGGACTCCCCCAACATCGGGAGCATATTTCCTGCCTCTAGCGTGTCCAAACCCTTGATAATCTTATGTGTTTCAATCAGATCCCCTCTCAGCCTTCTAAATTCCGGTGTATAGAAGCCCAGTCGCTCCAATCTTTCAACATATGACAGTCCCGCCATCCCGGGAATTAACCTCGTGAACCTCCGCTGCACTCCCTCAATAGCAAGAATGTCCTTCCTCAAATTTGGAGACCAAAACTATACACAACACTCCAGGTGTGGTCTCACCAGGGCCCTGTACAGCTGCAGCAGAACGTCTTTGCTCTTATACTCAACTCCCCTTGTTATGAAGGCCAACATGCCATTAGCTTTCTTCACTGCCTGCTGTACCTGCATGCTTCATTTCAGTGACTAACGGACAAGGACACCAAGATCTTGTTGTATAATAGCATCATAACATTTTAAGTAATGTCTGGATATTAAACACACAGTGCATATTTTCCTCGTATGAACATATAAAATCATTGCAACACACCAATATCGCTGAATCAGTGGGAGCCCTGAGCTTGATTCCCTGCAACAAGACGGTCCTATTGAGGGGTGATGGGAGACAGCGATACTTGAAGGGGGTTCCTTATGTCCAGTCTATTCCGCAATTTAGTTTTTGTTGCATTAATTGCAAAAAACTCCGCTTCGCAGCGATATGATGTTGGAAATGAAGCAACGTTTTCAGTGCTTTTGTGGCTATCTCAAGATATTCAGCCTTGACTTTGATCCAGAATGCCGACAGAGATGTTATGTCAAACATACTTTTCCGCCCAACGTCATTTGCAAGCTCGAGGAGTTGATCTTTTTCCTGCACTGACATGGAAGATTCACCTGAAACATTCACAAATGGGCCATGGACCCATTCCTTTGGATGTTTTGGGTCACTGATGACCTCCCGTGCGTTAAAGTTCAACAGTGGACATGGCAGGGAATGAGGAAAGGTGCAGCTGACTCATGTAGTTTCAAATCGTCAAATCATATCATTTCCTCGCGGCCCGGTAACACATGCTTCGTGGCCCGGTACTGGTCCGCGGCCCGGTGGTTGGGGACCACTGTTTTATAGACCTGACTCTTCCTCTGACAATTTTTATGTCCGGCATACTTTACCTAACTTTACCATTATATCACAGATCTGTGCCAGGAAAGTTATATCCAGTCAGTACCATTAAGTGAGCAGAGCCTTCAATGTTCTGTACTGCACAGCTGAAATTGTTTTCAGTAAATTCAGTGGTCTGAGTTTTGGAGGCCATTCTAGAGGCTCACACTACTATTTAGTCTGTTGCGTGCTACAGACATGGGATTGATTTCTGGACATATTTCTTCTTTCAGTATGATGAATTGTAATTTTTGTAAGAATCTTTCTTTTGTGCAGGTCACTGCTGCTTTCTTTTAAATTTTATCTTATAGCTTTATGTACACCAAGAGCATATACTAGATTTTTAAAAAAGTAAATGAATAGAATCAAAGCAACGAATTGGTCTATCCAGGTAACTTAAGCTCTATTCACAAACCTCTGCATACTGTTCAAGTTATATTTCAAATGCTTATATTGTAGGAATAATAACCAAAAGGACCAGTCTAATGATCCAGAGATACAAATTCAAGTACAGCAAGGAATTGAATTTAAATCCAATCAATCATATAATCTGGGTTAAAAAGGCATCTGTTAGTCTTGCAAGACCATGGATCTGCACCTGGAATATCTTCACTCTCCAGGGCGCAGGCCTGGGCAAGGTTGTATGGAAGACCGGCAGTTGCCCATGCTGCAAGTATCCCCTCTCCACGACACCGATGTTGTCCAAGGGAAGGGCAAGGGCCGATACAGCTTGGCACCAATGTCGTCGCAGAGCACTGTGTAGTTAAGTGCCTTGCTCAAGGACACAACATGCTGCCTCGGCTGGGGCTCGACCTCACGACCTTCAGGTCCCAAGTCGAATGCCTTAACCACTTGGCCACGTGCCCACATGGGTTAAAAAGACAGTGCTACTAAAGGTATAAATGAAATTACTAGGTTGCAAACTTTTTTGAACACCTTGTATCCTTCAAAGAACTTTGCCGTCCTTTGTCAAGTCAAGCCTGGTGTAACTCCAGATACATGTTGACAAATTGGCTCAGGTTTTACGAGTTAATTTGAAGTTACCTAACCAGCTTCTCAATTTGTGGCAATCAAATTCTGACCTTACCAGAAAATATTTCATGCACTTATTAGCAATGGATAACACTTATTAACTTGGTCCATGCTATTCAGGTGCATCCCTGCTGTTCGTGTTTACAGGAAAACCAATGTCAGGAGGCATTTTAAAATTAATATGAGCAGCAACTTTGGCTTTTGTGTTTGCCATTTCAGGTCAAAACTCAACATCAATCATGGCCTTATAATAACTGCTAATGGTACAAGCCAGTTTCTATACGCAGTTGCAATTCCCACAGGAGAAAAATGGCTAAAATATTTCCATTACTTGGATTACTGGACAGATTAAAAAGAGCTTGTAGCACATGGATATAAAAATTGACCGGAAACGTAACTTCAGCATGTTCTGAGAAAGTGAAGAATCTCTGAAATGTATGCACTGAGTGAACAGAATGATAGAGACCAAGGGAGACTTGTGTCTGATCATTTGTGGTTATGACAGTCCATTGAGTAATAACATAAACATTTCTATCCCAATTCTATTTTGACATGTCGGTCCAGGGCCTCCTTTTGTGCCAAGATGAAGCGACCCTCAGGGTGGAGGAACAGCAATTTATATTCCATCTGAGTAGCCTCCAGCTTGATAGCATGAATATCAATTTATCCTTCCGGTGAAAAAGTTTTACTACTCCCCCCCACTTCCTCTATTCCCCACTCTGACCTTTCACATCTTCCCACCTACATATTACTTCACTATGGGATCCCTCTCCTTCCCTTTCTACTATTATCAATTTCTTTTTCTATCAGATTCTTTCTTCTCCAGCCCTTGACCTTTCCCATCCACCTAGCTTCACATATTACCTTCTAGCCAGACTCTTTCCTCTACCCCCACCTTTTTATTGTGGCATCTTCCCCCTTCCTTCACAGTCCTGATGAAGGGTCTTGGCCTAAAACATCGACTGTTTACTCTTTTCTATACATGCTGCCTGACATGCTGAGTTCCTCCAGCATTTTGTCCGTGTTGTTTTGCATTTTCAGCATCTGTAGACCTTGTCATGTTTGTTATTTCTGTGGTGAGACAGGGTTGAGATAATTAAAACCACTGTGGCAGGAGGAGCTGGAAAAATGCCCCAGAGAAAACAAAAACACTTCAGTTAATCAGACAAATGCAACTGTTTCACTGAAACCTAGAAATCAAGAGCAGGTCTTGGTGAAACTTAACAGATTGTATTTCCCCTCCTGAAATATATCTCATTTTGCATCTTATTCAATTATAAAATTGTAAAGATGTCGTGATATTATAGCTGTGTTGACCAAATGCAATGCAATTCAGAAACTCCTGTTATATTGAAAATTGTATCAAACAGCTGAGTTATCAGGCTGGAGGAAAAGAGCTCAGGCCAACAGAGGAGGGAGAATGAAAAGTTTAAGTGTTATTTTAAAGAGGAAGTTGCAATAATATCTGTTCATGGCAATGGGGTATACATTAACCAGAAGAATTTTCTGATGCTGGAAGAGGGGAAGGGTGCCCTGATCAGGCACCATTAGGTATCTGTGGACCACTGAAACAGGACCTACAATCAGGAAAAGGCAGCCTGAATGATGTTGCTGGTGAAATCTGAGATGGGGCTAGAGTCATTGAAGGGTGGATTTGTCGTTCACTAATGGATGGCCGTCGGTATACAAAGATCTCAGTTCATACTGAGAGTGGGATGGGGTTTCTATTATTGTAGCCTGGTACAGGTATTGTAATCTCTCAACCTCAAAAGTATTTGGTAAAAGAACATGTATTTTGTCAGTGGTAATTTTCAGTATGGACCTGCACAAATGAGGGTAATTCAATGACTGGTCTATTGTAAATATAGGTAGTCAGTTAGCCAGTGATCCTAACATTTTAAACAACTGAAAAGTAACCTGCTTCCTCTCTTCTCTCATCTATCCATGGTTGTTTCGGACAATACTGTATATCCCTCAGCTGGGGAGATCATCTCTAGGTAAAAGAAGGAAAACAAATAGAGGGGAGAGGCTGATATGTATTGATAAAGCATATCAATTTTCATCAATCTACTCTATAACAAGGAAGTAAGAACATCTTAACAACTATCTAAAAGAAGAAATGTAAGAGAGAGAGGGAGAGAGAGAGAAAGAAAAAAGCAACACTGCAGTCACTCAATCTTGCATGGAATCATCATCCTGCAGAACTTTTACTCACAATCAGCAAGCTGGAGCCCTGCTAAACCATGACCAACACACAGGAAGAGAAGAAGAGTCTCTTAACATTACTACAAATGTATATGAGTTAGCAGGATGGTTCAATAACCAAAAAAAGGCCTGAGGGCTTGGCTTTCTCTTTCATCTATTTCAGCACTGGATAAGTGTATCGTCAAACCTCTCCAGACTTCTATGGACAACACAGGGTTTTGATTGACAATGAATAGGCTGAGTGTCTGGGAGCAGCAGTAAAGACAGTGACTTTTTAAAAATTGAGATACAGAACAGAATAGGCCCTTCTGACGCTTCAAGCCACACTCCCTAGCAAACCGTGATTTAACCATAACCTAATCGAAGGACAATTTACAATGACCAATTAGCAAATCCACCAGTACGTCTTTGGAAAATGACACTCCCCCCACCAACCTTAAAAGTATGTCCTCTATTGTTTGATGTTTCAACCCATGGGAAAAAAAGATTCTGACTGTCAATCTTATCTATGCCTGTCATAATTTTATGAAACTCTATCAGGTCTCCTCTCAGCCTCTGACACATTAAGGCAAACAACCTAAGGTCATCCAACCTTTCCTTATAGTTTATACACTCTAATCAGGACAGCATCTTTGTAAACCTCCTCTGAACCCTCTCTGCAGTGTCCACAATCATCCCATTATGGAGCTGGCTGGCTTTGCTGCTTTTTACCGATCCTCTGCAGTGGCCCTTCCATACCTTGAAACATTTGGATGTCCCTAGTTTATAAAAACAAGCTCTTCTTTCCTTCTTGTTACATTTTTTGATCTTTTACTTTCAATTGTGTTTATAGTAACAACCATTCTAACATCTCTATTCTAACAACTTCTCTGCCCCATTATAGGAAGATTGCAGATCAGACCATGATCATTAAAGGAAGATTGCAGATCAGACCATGATCATTATAGGAATATTGCAGATCAGACCATGATCATTACCATGACCATTGTAGGAAGATTGCAGATCAGACCATGTTGGGGGAAACAGCTTAGCCCAATGGTAGCCAGAAAGTGAGATTGAGGTCACAGAAAACTCAGCTAATATTTCCCTGAAGAAATACAAGAAATTCTTAGAGATGAATACTTGGGAGTCATCACTGTATGATAAAAGCAATCATTCCAAGTAAAGGAAATGATAAAGCACGTTTATGGATCTGACCAAGATTGCCATTACTAGGCATTAATGAAAATTTGCTTTTTAGAAAAATCCTTTAGTCTCTGACAAAACTATGATTTGACTTTAGGCTTCATAGCCATGGCTCAAAGACTTCTACTTTTTGCAGAAGGCTTTTATTTAGAATCATCAATCAAAAACAGGAACCCAAAACTATTTTTTTTATTTTCATGTTTAGTTAAAAGAAAAATGCATATTGCACAGATTAATCCATATGATTCAGCATCAGATTGAAGAATGCACTGAACATGTGGATAGTAGATGCCTGTGCTGTTTGCATTTTGTACACAATCTTCCAGTTGCTTGTGAGTCACCACAGTTTTGCGTTAATAATCAGATATAAACTGTAATTTTCTGAAATACACTTAGAAGGGGAATAAGAAGCTTACCAAGTTTGTCTTAATGACTGCAGAGACAATATTTAAATTTAAGTGATGGAACCATCAGGGGTATATGAGTTAAATTCACTATCCAGTTATTTCAAACTGCTTCCATATCATAAAATCTAAATATCTCAAAGGCATTGTAGTAGGAGAAGAGAGAAGCATAGTTTATATTAAATTAGCCTCACATGCCATCACTATATACTGTACATCCTGAAAGAACACTGATGTGCACTCTTGGTAACAAGCTTAATTATTATTAATTTAAATTAGGTGTGATATTCTTAGAACGATAAAGGCATTACTGATGTGCCTCTTTTCCTAGAATAGTTTGAAGAGATTTGGGATTGGAATTAGAATTAATTTATTATTGTCACTTTTACTGAGGCACATTGAAAAGCTTCTCTTGCAGTTTTCATAGAAATCAAATTATTATACAATACATTGAGTTAGGAGAACAATAATAAAATACTGAATAAAATAAAATAGTAAAAGTGCAGCATAGTCAGACAATAAGGTGCAAGATTATAATGAGGTAGATTATGAGGCAAACATCCATCTTAGCATGCTAAATAGTCATTCAATAGACTTATAACAGTGCATAGAAACTGTCCTTGAGACTGTTGGTATGTGTTTTTAGACCTGCATCTTCTGCTCGATGGGGGAAGGGAGAAGAGAGAATGTATAAGGTGGATGCATTCTTGGATTATGCTGGCTGGTATACTGAGGCAATGAGAACTAAAGACAGAGGTCATGGAGGGTTTTTGTGATGTGCTGAACTGCATCCACAACTATCTATAGTCTCTGGCAGCAGCACTCAGAACAGTTGCCATACAAAGTCATTATTCATGATGATGCCTTCCATGATGCAGTGATAAAAATTGGTAAGGTTCAACAGGTATATGCCAAGTTGCTTTATTCTCGAGGAATAGAAACATAGACAACCTACAGCACAATACAGGTCCTACAGCCCACAAAGCTGTGCCGAACATGTCCTTACCTTAGAAATTACTTAGGGTTAACCATAGCCCTCTATTTTTCTAAGCTCCATGTAGCTATCCAGGAGTCTCTTAAAAAACCCTATCATATCCCCCTCCATCACTGTCGCCGGCAATCCATTCCACGCACTCACCACTCTCTGCGTAAAAAAACTTATCTCTGATATCTCCTCTGTACCTACTTCCAAACACCTTAAAACTGCGCCCTCTCGTGCTAGTCATGGGAAAAAGCCTTTGACTATCCACACAATCAATGCCTCTCACGATCTTATACACCTCTGTCAGGTCACCTCTCATCCTCTATCGCTCCAAGGAGAAAAGGCTGAGTTCACTCAAACTATTCTCCTAAGGCATGCCCCCCAATCCAGGCAACATGCTTGTAAATCTCCTATGCACCCTTTCTATGGTTTCCACATCCTTCCTATAGTGAGGCAACCAGAACTGAGTACAGTACTCCAAGTGGGGTCGGACCAGTGTCCTATATAGCTGCAACATTACCTCTTGGCTCCAAAACCCAGTCCCATGATTGATGAAGGCCAATGCACCGCATGCCTTCTGAGCCACAGAGTCAACCTGCGCAGCAGCTTTGAGTGTCCTATGGAATCAGACCACAAGATCCCTGTGATCCTCCACACCACCAAGAGTCTTACCATTAATGCTATATTCTGCCATCATATTTGACCTACCAAAATGAACCACCTCAAACTTATCTGGGTTGAACTCCATCTGCCACTTCTCAGCCCAGTTTTACATCCTATCAATATCCCGCTGTAACCTATGACAGCTCTCCACACTATCCAGAACACCCCTGACCTTTGTGTTATTAGCAAATTTACTAACACATCCCTGCACTTCCTCATCCAGGTCATTTATAAAAATCACAAAATGTAGGGGTCTCAGAACAGATTGCTGAAGCACCCCCCACTGGTCACTGACCTCCATGCAGAATATGACCCATCTACAACCACTCTTTGTTTTCTGTGGGCAAGCCATTTCTGCAACCACAAAACAATATCCCCTTGGATCCCATGCCTCCTTCCTTTCTCAATAAGCCTTGCATGGGGTGCTTAATCAAATGCCTTGCTGAAATCCATATACACTACATCTACTGTTCTACCTCCATCAATGTGTTTAGTCACATCCTCAAAAAATTCAATCAGGCTCGTAAAGCATGACCTGCCTTTGACAAAGCCATGCTGACTATTCCTAGTTATATTATGCCTCTCCAAATGTTCATAAATCTTGACTCTCAGGATCTTTTCCATCAACTTACCAACCATTGAAGTAAGACTCGCAGGTCTATAATTTCTTGGGCTATCTCTACTCCCTTTCTTGAATAAGGGAACAACATCCGCAACCCTCCAATCCTCCGGAACCTCTACCGTCCCCAGCAATAATGCAAAGATCATCACCAGAGGCTCAGCAATTTCCTCCCTCATCTCCCACAGTAGCCTGGGGTGTATGGGGTGTCAGGGAGGGGTAGCAACTCTCGTGGGGAAACATGTTGCATCCTTTTCAAGGCGGTTTGCCCACCTTTGGTCACCCCCTGGCACTCAGCTCTCACCTATGGCTCCCCATAGCTGTTTGCATGCGACAGCGGCCACACCCCAGGCAACGGCTTTGACAAGCCAGCTAAACCAGGTGAGGGTAGCCAATGGGTCTCAAACCTTCAGTGAGGTAGGGGGTTGTCTATCCCAGCACGTGAAGACAGTCTCTGCAAGTGTTGTGGAATGTGTAAGAACGACCAGACACAGAAGATGTCCTGGTCATCCACTGCATCTAGTCCCATCTCCAGTCGTCTCGACTCTTGTCTTGTCATTGGATCCAGATGGGAATTGGGAAGAGAGAGTGAGGCTGATGCTACGTAACTCTCCCTTACTTAAATCTAAATCATGCGCTAATCATCAACATAATGGTGTCGAGGTCTTCATCGATGATGACGATGGACGAGCAACAACAGCCTGGGGTACATCTTGCCCGGTCCCGGTGACTTATCCAACTTGATGCTTTACAAAAGCTCCAGCACATCCTTTTCTTAATAACTACATGCTCAAGCTTTTCAGTCGCTGTAAGTCATTCCTACAATTGCCAAGATCCTTTTCCGTAGCGAATACTGAAGCAAAGTACTCATTAAGTACCTCTGCTATTTTCTCCAGTTCTATACACACTTTTCCACTGTCACGCTTGATTGGTCCTATTCTCTCACATCTTTTCCTTTTGCTCTTCACATACTTGTAGAAGGCCTTGGGGTTTTCCTTAATCCTGTCCACCTAGGCCTTCTCATGGCCCCTCTGTCTCTCCTAATTTCATTCTTGGGCTCCATCCTGCTAGCCTTATAATCTTCTAGATCTCTATCATTACCTAGTTTTTTTGAACCTTGCGTAAGCTTTTCTTTTCTTCTTGACTAGATTTACAGCAGCCTTTGTATACCGTTGCTCCTGTACCCTACCATCCTTTCACTGTCTCATTGGAAGTTACCTATGCAGAACTCCATGCAAATATCCCCTGAACATTTGCCGCATTTCTTCCGTACATTTCCCTGAGAACATCTGCTTCCAATTATGCTTCCAAGTTCCTGCCTGATAGCCTCATATTTCCACTTACTCCAATTAAAAACTTTCTTAAATTGTCTGTTCCTATCTCTCTCCAATGCTATGGTAAAGGAGATAGAATTGTGATCACTGTCTCCAAAATGCTTGACCACTGAGAGATCTGACAACTGACCAAGTTCATTTCCCAAAACCAGATCAAGTACAGCCTCTCCTCTTGTAGGAATTGATGAGCTTTTTTGGCCACAACAGCTTCGTGGTTGGACTAGGGTAGTCTATTAGTGATTCTCACTCCAAGCAACTTGAAGCTTTTAACCATCACAACCTCAGCACCATTGAGGAAGAATGGACCAGGTGCTTAGGCTTCCTTCCTAAAGTTAATAACCAGCTCCCTTGCTTTGCTGACATTGAAGGAAAGGGTGTTATTATGACACCATGTCACTGAGCTCTTTTTATTCAGGATGATATCTCAGCGTACTTGGAGGGACATGATAAAATAGACCATAGTCAGCATGGTTTCCTCAAGGGAAGATCTTGCCTGACAGTGGCTTCTCACACACATTCAAACTCCATTGATGTTGAAGACCTGGAACAGGAAAACAAGCATTTGAATTCCACTTCTATTTGTTGTCATGGGAGGAGAGGAGTACAGAGAAGATTCACCATTCAAGTTCTGAGGGAAGATTGATTACATTAGAATTGCATTCTCTTGAGTTCAGAAGAATGAGAGGAGAGCTCATCAAAAGATACAAAATGATAAGAGTCTTGTCATGTTTGTTACAGGGAATATATTTTCCCTAATGAAGGTGCTAAGACCCCAGAGGATAGAGTTTAAACAAAAAAGATAAGCTGTTGTGTACTGAGATAAGGAAAATATTCTTTAATCAGAGGATGGTGTATGTTTGGAATTCACTGCCCCAGAGAGCTGCAGAGGCTCAGTCATTAGCATCATTCTAAAAAGAACTCGATAGATTTCTAGACAATTGAGGTATACAGGGACAGTGCAAGAGAATGACTTTGTGATAAAAGACCAGCCTTGTTTGTGATGAAAGGTGGGACAGTCTTGAAGGTGAAAATGGTCATCTTCTTCTATGTTATATGTTCTAGCAGAGAGATGTCAAATGTAAATCTTTTAGTGACTTTAGAATAAATGGCATTGTGTCATTATTGAAGATAGTTTGACTTTGATGACAAAGCAAGGAATGGATAATGGGATCGGCTAAAGATAGTAAAGAAGGATAATGGACCATAATCACAGCTACTGGACATCTCAGCTTCATCTCTGTGACGGTTGTTTCACTATTGCATTGGAAACAGATAAATAGCCGTATAGCATTACAGTGTAGGGTATCATAATTGGGATAATTGCACATAATTCACAACCGCCGACATTGAGTTGGGGTGTCAAATGTGTTACTGGTTTCATTAAACCTTTCTCCTTTCTCTACTTCAATAAGCCCAGTCAGCATGGCCTCAACATAAGGATGTCCACAGCTGCGAAACAGACAATGCCAGGCCTGTGCTTTTACCTTGCGTGCTTCGCTACGAATGTGAGGAAGTGCCAACCGCCTTGCAGCTTCGACAGTGCCAGTGTATCAAGACATCAGAGGACTGTGAACACTGTGGTTTCTAGCTGCTAGGGTCGCCCACTGTTCATTACAGATGCCCTATCAGGGCAAAGTTTCTTGTCTAACATGGGTGCTCAGGTGAGCGTGTTGCCACTATCGCTTATGGATCAGCATGCAAAGAGCAACGAAACCTAGCAGGAGGCTGCCAACAACAGCAGGATCCAGACTTAAAGGTCATGATAGGTGATACTCTGCTTCAGTGAGCAACATTACATATGGGAATTCGTCCTGGTTAAAGTGGCTAGACCTCTGCTTGGTGCAGATTTCCTATGTGCCCAAGGACTGCTGACTATCTTAAAAACTGCCAGCTTCTGGATGTCAAGACTTTGGGTCATTACCCTGCTCCCCAGATAGTTCCCCTCAATGACTCTGTCAAATGTTTGCGCCATCACATGAGTTTACTTGACTGCTGGGTGAATTCCCAAATCTCATCAAACCCACATTCTCCATGACAGTCACAAGGCATGAGGTTGAACATCACATTTCCACAATCAGTCCATGACCCCGCACATAGACTGGACCCAGAAAAGATGGCAACTGCGAAGGCTGTGTTTGCCAACATGGAAAAACTCGGATTGTATGCTAGCAAGTAGTCCCTGGGCTTTACCTCTCCATAGGGTCCCCAAGTCCAATGGTGACTAGTGCCCACATGGTGATTACCATCTCCCTAACGAAGCCATCATCCCCAATTATTACCCGGACCCACACATCAAGGACTTCTTGGCACATTTAACTGGAAAGTTAATTTTTTCCAATCTCTTTCTAGTTAGAAGGTTAACATCAGGGGTCTCTGTGCTCGGAGGTCATTCCCAAAACAGCAGTGATAAGCCCAATTGGCGTTTTTGAGTTTCTGCACATGCCATTTGGACTGAATAATGCAGCACGGACTTTCCAAAGGCCGATGGACTCTGTATTACAAGAGTTAGATCTTCTTTTTGTTTATCGGGATGACATACCTGTCACCAGCGTGTCCAAAACCGAGCACATATCTCATCTCAACACATTTTTCGAGGGCTTAAGCCGATTATTCATCCTGCTACTCTGAGGGTTTTCCTGATGGACGAGTGTTGGCATGATCATCTCCCGTGGTCCTGCAGGGGCTCAAGACTGCTCCAAATGAGACCTGCAGTTGTCCATGGCTGAGTTGGTATTCGAGCATCAGGTGATTTCATTCCTGACATTACGATCGCCTGGTCGGACTCTCAACAGCATCCCACCCTATTCAGTAAAATCAGTTCCTTTCCACTTATTCCTAAATCCCATCATGGTGTACAGCGTTCTTGGGTTCCTGTTGACCTTCATACCACCTCATTTGTTTTTCTCTGTCAAGATGCACACCAACATCCATTTAGGCCCCCTTACAATGGCCCCTTCTGCATTTGGAATGAGGAGAATAGATTTTTATCATAGATAAGAGCAGTAAACCTGAACGCATTTTGGTAGATTACCCGCAGACTCCACCATAGGAAACATCCTCTCCACGTCCACCCGAGCTAGTCCTTTCCCAACATTCAGTAGATTTCAATGATACCCCCACACATTCTTCTAAATTCCAGTGCGGACAGGCCCAAAGCTGCCAAACGCTCCTCATAGGTTAACCCCTTCATTCCCAAAATCATCTACGTGAACCTCCTCTGGACTCTCTCCAATGACAACATATCATTTCTGAGATATGGGCACAAAACTGTTGACAGCACATCAGGTGCAGCCTGACTTGTGTCTTATAAAATCTCAGCATTTTCTCCTTCCTTTTATAGTCCATTCCCCTTGAAATAAATCCTAACATTGCATTTGCCTTCTTTACCACAGACTCAATCTATAAATTAACCTTCTAGAAATGTTGCATGAAGACTCCTAAGTCCCTCTGCATCTTTGATGTTTGAATCTTCTGCCCATTTAAATGATAGTCTGCACCCTTGTTCCTTTTACCAAAATGCATTATCAAACATTTCCCAAAACTGCCTTCCGTCTGCCCCCTTTTGCCCATCCTTCCAATTTGTCTAAGTCCTGCTACAATCGCATTGCTTCCTCAGCGCTACCTACCCCTCCACCTATCTTGTTATCAGGTGCAAACTTTGCCACAAAACCATCAATTCCATTACCTAAATTATTTGCAAACAATGTGAAAAGCAGCGGTCCTAATACTGACCCCTGACCCCACTAGTCACCGGCAGCCAATCCGAAAAGGCCCCCTTTAATCCTACTTGCTACCTCCTGCCTGTCAGCCATTCTGCTATCCATGCGTGTAGTGTCATATGATTTCATCTTGTTAAGCAGCCTCAAGTGTGACACCTTATCAAAAGACTTCTGAAAATCCAAGTAAATGACATCCACTGCCTCTCCTTTCTCCACCCTGTTTGTTATTTCCTCGAAGAACTCTAACAGATTTGTCAGACAAGATTACCCTTCATAGAAACCATGCTGATTCTGACTTACTTTACCATTAGTCTCCAAATACCTCAAAACCTCCAACACTTTCCCAACCGCTGAGGTTAGACTAACTGGCCTATAATTTCCTTTCTTTTGCCTTCCTCCCTTCTTAAAGAGTGAAGTGACATTTGCAATCTTTCAGTCCTCTGGGACCATACCAGAATCAAATGATTTTTGAAGACCATGACCAAAGCATTCGTTTCCTCTACAGTAACTTCTCTCAGGACTCTGGGATGTAGTCCATCTGGTCCAGGTGACTTATCAACGTTAAGTACTTTGAGTGTGCCAGGCACTTGTTCTTTGTAATAACAATGGCACTCACTCCTGCTCCCTGACACTCACGGACCTCTGGCACTCTGCTAGTGTCTTCCACAGTGAAGGCAGATGCAAACTATCCATTAAGTTCATCTGCCATTTCTTTGTCCCCTATTACTACCTCACCAGCATCATTTCCCAATGGTCCAATATCAACTCTCACCTCCCTTTTACTCTTTATATAACTGAAAAAGCTTTTAGTATTGCGGTATATATTATTGGCTGGTCTACCTTCATATTTCATCTTTTCCTTTCTTATAGCTTTTTTAGTTGCCTTTTTGTTGGATTTTAAAATCTTCCCAATCATCCAACTTCCCACTCACTTCTGCTACCTTTTATGCCCTTTCCTTGGCTTTTATGTAGTCCTTAACCTCCTTTGTCAGTCACGGTTGCCTCGCCCTGCCATTTGAGAGCTTCTTCCTCTGTGGGACGTATCTATCCTGCACCTTGTAATCTATTCCCAGAAATACTAGCCACCTCTGCTCTCTCATCATCCCCGACATTATCCTCCTCCAACACACCTGGGCAATCTCCTCTCCCATGTCTCTGCAATTCCCTTTAGTCCATTGTGATACTGATACCCGTGGGCTATGATCCTTCCTCTCAAATTGCAGTATGAATTCAATCAGATTATGATCACTGTCTCCTAAGAATTCCTTTACTTTAAGCTCCCTAATAATATCTGGGTTATTACACAACACCCAATCTAAGATAGCCTTTCCATGAGTACGCTGAAGTGCAAGCTACTCTAAAAACTATCTCAATGGCATTCACCAAATTTCCTCTCTTGCAATCCGACACCAACCTGATTTTCCTAATCCCCTTGCATGTTGAAGTCCCCTATTACAATTGCATCATTACACTTTGGAACACCTTCAATTACTCCAAAAGACTGAGGTTTGGTAAAAATACTGAAAGGCTTTTATTCGCTGTACAATACAACCTCCACAGTGAGTGTCTGCCCCCGGACTGAGGGGAGGGGCAAGGCGAACACCTTTATACAGGATTCTGTGAGAGGAGTCACAGGGGCAGTCAGCAGAGGGTTTTGTCCAGACAGGTAACCGAGTTACAACATATATACATGGTTTACCACATTCACCCCTCCTTTTTAAAAAAAGAGTCCCACGGGGTGAAGTGACTGACAATATTCACAAGAAGTGTATTTACAGGTTAAGTCTATCAGGCGGACGAATCCGTCACTGTGATCTACGTAGCACCGGCGATGATTGCACCGACGATGGCGGTTGTGCTGGCTCCGGTCTGACTTCAGGTGCCAGCACGTTAGGCGTCAGTAATCCCTCGTTCGTGTGCGTCGCGCCCGGTATGGGAGTGTCGTGTGGTGTCTGTATAGGGTTTGGGGTGCACGGTGTCTCGTAGGTACATACATTGGTGGGTACGGGGTCAATAGTCACCACGGAGTGTTCAGGGTAGGGGCCTGGAGCTCCTGCGGGCGCCAGGTCGCGGATGGAGACCGTGTCCTCCCGCCCATCAGGTAAAACCACGTAGGCATACTGGGGGTTCGCATGAAGTAAGTGAACCCTCTCGACAATCGGGGAGTATTTATTGCTCCTCACATGTTTCCGGAGCAGCACTGGCCCCGGGGACGTCAGCCAAGATGGCAGGGTGGTTCCAGTGGTTGATTTTCTTGAAAAGAAAAGAGCCGCTCATGAGGGGTGGCATTGGTGGACGTGCATAACAGGGAGCGGATGGAGTGGAGTGCCTCGGGAAGGACCTCCTGCCAGCAGGAGACCGGCAGTCCCTTTGATCTGAGGGCTAAGAGTGTGGCTTTCCACACTGTGCCATTCTCCTTCTCTACCTGTCCATTCCCCCGGGGATTATAGCTCGTGGTCCTACTGGTTGCAATTCCCCTAGCCAGTAGATATTGGCGCAGCTCGTCACTCATAAACGATAACCCTCTGTCACTGTGGATATAGCATGGGTATCCGAACAGAGTGAAGAGCTTGCGCAGGGCTTTTATAACTGACGTGGTAGTGGTGTCGGGGCAGGAGATGGCGAAGGGGAACAGCGAGTACTCGTCAATTACGTTAAGAAAGTACACATTGCGGTCGGTGGAGGGAAGGGGGCCCATAAAGTCAACACTCAGTCGCTCAAAGGGGAGGGTGGCCTTGATGAGTGGTACCTTTTCGGGTCGGTAGAAGTGCGGTTTGCACTCTGCGCAGACTTGGCAGTCTCTGGTCATCATCCTGATCTCCTCAAGGGAGTAAGGCAGGTTCCGGGCTTTCACGAAGTGGAAAAGCCGGGTGACTCCCGGGTGGCAAAGGTCTACATGTAGGGCATATAGCCGGTCGATCTGTGCGCTGGCGCATGTTCCCCGGGATAGGGCATCGGAGGGCTCATTGAGCTTCCCAGGCCTGTACATGATGTCATAGTTGTAGGTGGAGAGTTCGATTCTCCACCTCAGAATTTTATCATTTTTGATTTTGCTCCGCTGCTGATTATTAAACATGAATGCGACTGAGCGCTGCTCAGTTAGCAGGGTGAACCTTTTGCCGGCAAGATAGTGCCTCCAGTGCCTAATAGCTTCCACTGAGCCTGGGCCTCTTTCTCCACTGCGGAGTGCCGAATTTCAGGGCCTTGAAGGGTACGGGAGAAGAACGCCACTGGTCTTCCTGCCTGGTTGAGGGTAGCAGCCAACGCAAAGTCAGAGGCGTCACTCTCTACTTGGAAGGGAATGGCCTCATCCACCGCATGCATTGCTGCTTTGGCGATGTCCCCTTTTATGCGGTTGAAGGCCGCGTGGGCCTCGGCAGAGAGGGGGAATGTGGTGGACTTGACCAGGGTGCGGGCCTTGTCTGCATAGTTAGAGACCCATTGGGTGTAATATGAAAAGAAGCCCAGGCACCTTTTGAGGGCTCTGAGGGTATTGGGAAGAGGGAGTTCCAACAAGGGGCACATACGGTCGGGGTCAGGGCCAATGACTCCATTCTCCACGACACACCCAAGGATAGCAAGTCAGGTGGTCCCAAATACACACTTGTCCTTGTTATAGGTGAGGTTGAAAGATTTGGCCGCTTGGAGAAATTTTTGGAGGTTGTTGTCGTGATCCTGCTGGTCGTGACCGCAGATGGTGATGTTATCCAGATATGGGAACGTGGCTTTCAGTTGGCACTGGTCCACCATCCGGTCCATTGCCCTCTGGAAGACAGATACACCATTCGTGACACCAAAGGGGACGCGCAGGAATTGATAAAGCCTGCCGTCCGCCTCGAAGGCAGTGTAAGGGCGGTCCTCCCGGCGGATGGGGAGCTGATGGTAAGCGGATTTTAGGTCTATGGTCGAGTACACCTTGTACTGTGCTATCTGATTGACCATATCCGCGATGCGGGGTAGAGGGTACGCGTCGAGCTGCGTGAACCTATTGATGGTCTGGCTATAATCCACGACCATCCTATTCTTCTCCCTGTTCCAAACAACGACCACCTGCGCCCTCCAAGGACTTGTGCTTGCCTCAATGACCCCCTCCCTGAGCAGCCGCTGCACCTCCGACTTAATGAAAGCTCTGTCCCCCGCGCTGTACCTCCTGCTTTTAGTTGCCACAGGTTTACAGTCAGGGATCAGGTTGGCAAACAGCGGTGGGGGAGGGATCCTGAGGGTGGAGAGGCAGCAAGTGGTGTCGGTAGTGTGGCAGTTGGCATGGTGTTGGGTGGGATGCGTGGGTCAGTGTGTGTGTGTGGTCAATAGCGGGGTACGTGACATATCTCTACAAAACAGGGGATTTATGACAGTAATTGGCGGGAGGGGCCCATCATACTTCATTGTCACGCTTTTCAGGTGGCTCTGGAAGTCCAACCCCAACAGCACAGGGGCACACAGTTGAGGCAAGACCAGTAACGTAAAGTCCCGATATTCTGTGCCATGCACCACTAGTGTCGCTACACAACCCCCCCCCCGGATGTCTGTTGTATGCGACCTGGAGACCATGGTGACCCTCCGACTTACCGGCCGTATCATGAGTCCACAATGCTGCACCGTGGCCGGGTGGATAAAACTCTCCGTGCTGCCTGTGTCAAACAAGTAGCTTGTCCTGTGCCCCTCCACCAGGATGTCCATCATTGACCTTGCAAACTGGTGGGGAGCGCTTTGGTCGAGGGTCACGGAAGCCAGGGTGGGGTCGCTGTCTTGGTCCGGTGTGGTGGGGTGCCCCGTGAGCACCCGTTGATCGTAGGTGGTGGGAGGTGGCGCCGACCAAGATGGCCGCCCCCCATGTCTCGCACGTGGTGGCGGCGTGCAGGGAAGATGGCGGCAGGGAAAATGGCGACCCCCACATCTCGCACACGGCGCTGCTTGATCCCGCTCGCGGTTGTGATTTACAGACCTTGGCGAAGTGGCCCTTCTTTCCGCAGCTGGATCAGGTAGCTTGTCGGGCCGGGCAGCATTTCCGGGGGTGCTTCTCCAGTCCGCAGAAGTAGCACTTCGCGGACTCACGACTGGCGGCAACTGAGGTCGATTCGCCGGCAGGTTGCGGGGTCTGCGGTACCCACGAGGCCATCAGGGGATCGCGTGCCTGGAGAGCCTCGGAGTTATGCAGAGCGGCCTCCAACGTATCAACCAGCTCCATCGCCGAATTTAGGGTAAGATCGGCTTTTTCCAGCAGCCGGTACACTGACCTGGTCCCTGTGACGAAGGTGTCTCTCACTAGGAGTTCTGCATGCTGCGCCGCCGTCAGCTCCTGGCATTTGCAGGCTCGCACGAGCGTCCGTAGGGCCTGGACAAACTCAGCACTCGATTCCCCGGGGCGTTGTTGCCATGTCGCTAAGCGATGCCAAGCATAGATGCTGTTTATCAGCCGCAGGTATTGTCTTTTGAGTGCGTTCATCGCGCCGTCGTAGTTCGGCTGGTCTCTGATCAGTAAATAGACCCGTGGACTGACCCTGGAGAGTAGAACTCTGCGCTTCGCTACGGGGTCGGTCGCTTTAATCTCCTCTAGATACGCTTCGAAGCAGGCCAGCCAGAGTTCGAAAGCGTTTCCAGCTTCAGGCGTTTGCAGATAGAGGTCTAATTTTTCCGGTCTCAGGGCCTGTTCCATGTTTTAAAACGTACAGCCAATAAAATTGAAGCACCTTCAATTACTCCAAAAGACTGAGGTTTGATAAAATACTGAAAGGCTTTTATTTGCTGTACAATACGACCTCCACAGTGAGTGTCTGCCCCTGGACTGAGGGGGAGGGGCAAGGCGAACACCTTTATACAGGACTCTGTGGGAGGAGCCACAGGGGCAGTCAGCAGAGGGGTGTGTCCAGACAGGTAACCGAGTTACAACATATATACATGGTTTACCACACACTTGTTACATGCCTTTTCCAGCTCCCTTTGCAACCCCACATCTTAGCTACTATTTGTAGGCCTATTAATGATTCCCAAAATGATTTTTTTTACCCTTGCAATTTCTTAACTCCACCCACAAAACATTCAACATTCTCTGATGCCACGTAACCTCTTTCTAAAGATGTAATTTCATGTCTTACCAACAGAACCACACCACCGCCTATGCAATCCTGCCTTTCCTTTCGATACAAAGTATACCCTTTGATGTTAAGCTTCCAACTATGGTCTTCTTTCAGCTATGGCTGAAAGTCTCCCCATCTTCCCCTCCCATGCACAAGCAGCAGCAAGGCAACATCCCCCCCCCCCCAGCAGAATAAGCATCTGCGCTCCCCCCACCCCCGACCAAACATTCAAGCATGCAGCAAAGCATCAATAACGACACAGACTTAGTACCCCAAAGACTACTGGCTCACTCAGTATTTGATATACCACAGGCTCTCTTTCCCTAATAACAGAAAAAAAGAGATGTCCCCATTTCTCAGCAAGAGGGGAGACATAGCAAACAACTCGCTGATTTATGGTGTTAAAAGTCTTGTGTCGCTTTTTCCGAGCCCTGTGACCAAAGAACTCAGGTCTCTGGACACACAACCCACAGCAGCTAACCCGCTGCTCCTGATTTTCTGTGTTCTCCCGCGACGCATCAGGCGGCAGCACCAGCCTTGAATCAGCCCGTCTCCAGAGCCACGAAAATCTGGAAGCCTGAAGGCGCACAAGCCTTCCAGGCCACGTCCTTGGGATATCGAAAAGCGGCTGGTCGTGAGGCCATGAGAGCAGGTGACATTCATGCAAATCATGTTTCATTTCATTGGTAGTCTTTTGCTAGCTAAAGCATTTGGACAGGTACATGAACAGGCAGAGAACTGAGGGATACTGTATAGACCAATTGCAGGCAGATAAGACCACATGATATAGGAGCAGAATTAGGCCATTAGACCCATCATGACTGCTCCACAAAATAAGTTTAATTTGGATGGGTATCATGGCTGGCACGGACATTGTGGGCCAAAGAGCCTATTCCTGTGCTGTATTGTTCTCCGTTGTAGAACAGAGGAGGCGGGTGAATAAAATTTATTAATTACTCTAGAGGAGGTGAGCAAAAGCGTATTCTCTAGAATTCATTTGAAAAGTGAACAAATAGCAAGAAGTAAAAATTAAAACAACAGGAATTCTGCAGATGCTGGAAATTCAAGCAACACACATCAAAGTTGCTGGTGAACGCAGCAGGCCAGGCAGCATCTCTAGGAAGAGGTACAGTCGACGTTTTGGGCCGAGAGCCTTCGTCAGGACTCAGCCCTGAAACGTCGACTGTACCTCTTCCTAGAGATGCTGCCTGGCCTGCTGCGTTCACCAGCAACTTCGATGTGTGTTGGTTGAGTAAAAATTAAGCCTTTTAAAAATTTTATTTTAGGTTTAGTCATTTAGTGGACTTGAACTAAATATTTTTTGTTCAATATTATTTATTTTAAATTAAGTTTCAGTTTTTATAAAATTAAGTGTTGGATTGGGAAAGAGAGGTGTGTACTTTTCCCGTCACCTGAAGCCCAGTTTCTGCTCATGGACCACACCACCTTGTGGAGATACTTGAAGAGGTGGGCCACCTCAGTGATGATTTGTGTCCACTGTTTTACATGAGCTATGTTTAGGATCTCGAATGGACTGTGGTGGATGTAAATCCAATCGGGTCATTCAGAAGGAATTGGCATTCAATAAAAGTATAGGATCATGGGGAAAGAATTGCGGATGGACTGAATTGCTCTATGTAGGTATCCTCAATGGCTGAATGGATCTTTGCTGGGTTGTGGGAATTCAATAAAATTGTGATTCTAGGTGATTCACTTGCCTGTTTGAATCCTTCCAAATGGCTGAGCTCCTGGATTTAGGAGACACTATTAAAAATATTAAATATGTTACCATGGTACGTATATTTTGAATCCCATTAATACCATAGTTTAGCAAGCCACCTAATGCATTAAACAGCCATAAAAGCACAGCCTTTCATTCACTATCAGCCCCTGATATTTTGCTGTCAGATCCTTCTTTTTTAGACTATTGACAGCAAACATTATAGTTCCTTCTCCAATCTTCATCAACAGTCCCACTTCAAAATCACTGGCATATCGCCACCTACTCCTAACCCACCTGTACAAAATCTGCGCTGATTCCCAAAGGAGTTCTGTACCATTGAGTCTGACAGATTTCAGATATTAAGCTAAAGTCCCATCTTCTCTCTGAGGGGAACTAAAAAACAATTTTGCTACATAACATTTAAGAACAGCAGGTGTAACCTGACCAATTCACATCCCTTTGTCGACATCATTAAAATACATTGCTGTTACTGGGAGCTAGCTGTGCACAAAATGGAATGTCCCATTTTCTTCTTAACAACAGTGAGGTCACTTCAAAGATATCTTGTAAAAGTCATTAAAAAGTAAATGTCTGTCCGAAGGCTGATTTACACTTCTGTGTCAACTTGACGCCGTAACCTAGGCAAGTGACCTGCGCGCGTTGTGAGCATTGATACTTGTGCATTGGTGTGTCTGCGTCACTCTGCAATTTGCGCATGTCACTCATGTGCACACACCTGCCTGTGCAAGGCTTCATGGTCATGGTAGTCTTTCTTGGGGTAAAAGAAGCAAGCGTCTTTTTTTGTAAAAGCGAAATGTGTCCTCCATAATTTTGGAGTTCTGTAAAGCTTTACGGAAAGCATTGCAGCCAGAGTTCCTTCCCTGCCTTTCAGTCGCCCAATGGAAAGCTATTGCAGTGTAGGAGGAAAAGCGATGCTACCAAGTGGACCAATCACAGCTGTTGCGGTCTGCGTTGCCGCAATGCGTAGTTACGTTTTGGGAGAGGTGCATGTCAGGCTACGGCATAGGGATCTGCATAGGCACTGCGTAGGGTTCGCGGCTACGCCGTACCTACAACGTTGAGTTGATACAGAAGTATAAATCAGCCTTAAGGTTCACTGCAAAAGGAAAGTACCATCTTCAATTTCCTTTTCTTCTTCAAAATGCCAAGATTACATTCTCAAGGGTAGTAATCTCGGGATTGCTGCTTGTGCCACACAACAGTGAGCATAGGAATAGAATCAGGCCACTGGCTGCCATCGCAAACACTGCCACAATCTATTCCTGGTTCCACCGTGTTGCGCTGGGACGCTGCGGGATGTGCTGCACTGCGGCGGTCTGCTGTGAGACCGATGGCATTGTTGCTGCCCCCGCCAGCTCTGCTTTCTGGGGTTGACCTACCGGATAGCCACCACTTCAGTGCCGACGGAGAGTGTTGCCCCTGGCACATCCACACGGGCCCCCCAGTGGAATAACAGGTCCGGGCCAATGAAGCAGAACTCCCAGATATCAGTCAGCCATGCCTCGTGTTCCACTGTGTTTTTCTCCACTGCGATGCACAGCTCCTCTTCCATCACATCGATGCACAGTTGTCGGTGATCATAGCCAGCTGGACCGCCATTGTTGTCTACCCAGGCGGGGATGGCTGGCCCGTGTTGGGGAGGACACCCGGACTGATGATAGCCATGGATGACCCTGTGTCCACTAACAGGCACCTGATGCCCTCCATCACACAGTTCACGTATAAGCCTTGTTCTTCACCCAACAACCCAACCAGAGAGGTAAAAATGGAGTGATTCTGCTGGCGGTCTCGGTTGGCGCTGCCTGCTTGGCGTTTTCCCATGACACTGGTGCAGCACAGTCCTGGGTCATGTGGCCTGACCCACTACACTGACAGCAGAGATCGCTTTGTGACACACGATGGGACCAGCGCAGTGTTGGTCGAACCTGTCTCACAGGCTCTCCCTCGTCTGTTTCCTCCCCCACCTGGGCTTGTGGAGTGCAAGATGACACTGGTATTCCTCAGGGTGGCTAAAATTGTTTCTGTCCTCTCCGCCTCGGCCAGCTATGATGTTGATGTCAGGCAAATATGTTGACAAAGATGCTCCGATGTCAGCACCTTTACAAGGCAAGCTCTTCCTGGGTAGCAGGAGGGAACAGGGGGTAGCTATGCTGAGCACAGTGGCAGAGCTCTGCTGTGAATGCTCCCAGGCTCTCTGCCACTCAGCACTTTCTGCTGTCCAGGTCTTCCCTCAGTTGCTTCCTACAAAGGCCTCTGTCCGAGCTGTCACTCCAGCTGTGCTACGAGAGCCCTGCAGTTACGCTGCTCAGCCAGCATTAGGTTGAGGACGGCCTGCAGGGCATCCCCCTCCAGCGCCAGGGCAAGGTGCACTGCCGACTCAGTGGGGCTACACCATGCGGCAGGTTTAACACGAACCAGGTAAGTCTCCAGGTGGCTGGCACCATGGCATTCGGGGAGCTTCAGGGTGGATCTTGTGGAATAAACTGTTGAGGCCTGTTGATCTTCTCTTGCTTTGGCAGCATCACTGGTGCCTGCCATATTACCCGTCTTTGATTCCCCAGTGTGGGTCACAGGGGAGGTAGGTGATGCACTCTGCCATGTCTCCCAGTATAGGGAGCCTGGGTATGCTCATTCCATCGGGGTTTCCAGGCAAGGCACAATGCTTGCCTTCCAGGCCTTCTGTCCGGGGTCAGCATCCTGTTTTTGGGAGCCTGGACCAGGGATGCCGGGGGGGAAGCATACTGCTCAGCCCCCTGACTTATTTCCCAGGTCTTAAGGGGCTCCATCTGACATAATAGCTCTTCAGTCACGCCACTTCTGATATCAATGTGGCGAGCATTTGGTGCAGGATGACAGATAAGAAAAGCTCATTTAACTCAAAAGCTGTTTTTAGTGCGACAAGCACAAAAACAGACCTGGTGCTATGACCTGAGGAGAGAACCCACCCAATCACATGCAGATGGCGAAGGTGATTATCACACACCCTGCTTACAGTCAGGTTGACTCACAAACACACATGCAAATAACTTTATAACCCAAGCTAAAATGTAATAAAAAATGAACTTGAACATCCCACCATAATCCCATGAAAGCATTTTAAAGCAGGAACCCTTTCCACCACCCCCCCCCCCACCCCGTATGCTACAATATATTTAAGCAGTGCATGATCTGGAACTAGAATGAATTTCCTACCATAGGCATTGGTATAGATATTGTAGATTTTAAAAAGAAATTGGAAAGTGGGGAAGGAAAAGAAACATTGGGACCAATTAAACTATTACTCCAAATACCCATATGAACACAATGGCCTGTTTCTATACAGTATTATTCTGATACTCTCTCATACTTAATCTGGCTCACTTTCACTAATCTGATCAACTATAACTGTAATTCATAACTATAACTTCTTGTCTTTTAATGCAACATGATGAGTAGTCAATTATTTTTGTCAGACTAATCACAATTGAAGTGATCTGACAGAAAAAAATACAAACATTTAACTTCAAAATTTTTATTCTCTTGCTATGTACTCTCTTGAGCTATTTTGAACTGTGGACTGCATGGATAAATGAAAGAACTTAAGAGTCCAGTAATTGGCTTATGTAATTATAGTGCAAGGAGCAATTTATGATCAAATCTCTCCAAGTTTAACATTTCAGATCAATTGCCTGTGAATATGTTATTGCAAAAAAAAACACTAATCTTCATATGACAATTAAAATGAACCACCTGCCAGTTGACTTTAAAATGAAGATGCTTAGTTTCTGAACAGAAGCTTCACCAGTAATACACAGTATCAGTTCCTCCTAACGCAATACACTATTTTACTTACACAAGGCAATGCTCCCCATGTGGGTTTGTTCCAAGGAGATCTTATGGTACCACCTTAGTAAACATTTCTACCTGCTAAACACACAACAAAGCAATGCATTGGCCTTGAGTTCAACTTCTTAAATCCATTTACATTAATCATATTCAACTGAAATTTGGAAGCAAAATTGAATATCTGCATGGCAAGAAATTGATAAGCAACACATTTAGTTTTCTTATGCAAAAGAAACATAATTATGTCTAGTTAAGCAATAGGAGGTGCTATGGACAATCACAGCACATAGTCAGCATCTGGTAGATCTTTTGCTACTGTTTATTAGGTCCCTTGAGGGAGCCAGTCATTTGACTCCTCCAATATACCCACTAGAGTGATGTCTGTTGAAGGACATATCTGGAGATTTGAGCGTCACTGAGCGGAGTAGATATCTACATGACTGAGCAGAAAACTGACATCAAACACTATTGAGAGCAATAAAGTCAGGATTGGGTTCCTTCTGAGTCTATTGATCTCTTAATAGTCACCTGTGATAGGAGCTGAGCCCTTTGGTAGTTTTATCGTCTTCTGAAGTGGATTACCTGTGTAAAGTGGAATTGCTAACGCATGGTTATTTGTATTTTCTCCATTATCATGAGGTCTAATCCCAAAAATTGAACTCCATGACGTCTCTAGAAAATTACCCAATTCTCTTTTATGGCTCTCTCTAAAAAAGCCCAAAATTGAGCACAAGGAAGTGTCCTGAGAGGATTAAGGAATGATCTATTAACAGCCAAAATTTTCAGGCTAGCTTTCGAAAGGTCAAGTTATTGATAAGCACTGGTTACTTAGGTTAACATTAACATATCTATGACTGATCAATCTTCCTGCTGCTCAACATGGCTATAAGCTATGCACCTACAGAGTGAGTTCCATTGCTGTATTGCAAAGGAACATCGATGCCAATTGAGATTGGTTCCTTTTCAGGGATGTTATACCCCAACCTGTAATCTTTTCAGTCTAGGTGGATCTCAGGAACAGCATTCACACCCAACCAATAGGAATCATGCCCACGTTCATAAAATTATGTGTCTAATTTCGGCCTGAGACAAACATAGAATCAGGAAAAATAGATGAGTTACGGATAACTCATGGTCACAGTTCAGACAAACCAAGACATTAACAGGGAGTGTCTTTAAGATTCAGGCACTTGTCAAGCAATTATATTACTGACAACTACACAACAATATGGAATGATACCTAGGTATGCCTTGTTCACCAAAAGTAAGACAAATCCAATTCAGTTAACTATTGCCCTATCACTCTATTTTCAATCATCAGCAATTGCATTGAATTGAACTGACTTTATTACTTACATCCTTCATGTACACGAGAAGTAAAAATCTTTATGTTACATCTCTATTCAAATGTGCAATGTGCAATTATAGTAATTTATAATAAATATTACGTACAATATTTATAGTCAATATAACATAGAAATACAGTTGTGTCAGCATGAATTAAGCACTCGAATGGCCTGGTGGAAGAAGTTGTCCTGGAACCTGTTGGTCCTGGCTTTTATGCTGTGGTACCATTTCCTGGATGGTAGCAGCTGGAACAGTATGTGACTGGGGCCTCCAATGAGCCTTCAGGCTCTTTTTACACACCTGTCTTTTAAAGTGTCCTGAATAGTAGGAAGTTCACATTTACAGATGCGCTGGGCTGCCCGCACCACTCTCTGCAGAGTCCTGCAATAGAGAGAAGTACAGTTCCCATGCCAGGTAGTGATGCAACCAGTCAGGATGTTCTCAATCGTGCCCGTTTTGAAAGTTCTTAGAATCTGGGGAGTCATATTAAACTTCTTCAGCCATCTGAGATGAAAAAGGCCCTGTCGTGCCTTTTTCACGACACCACCGGTTATTATGCATAGTCCTATCTGTAATAATGAAATGATCATAATATAATTTGTAGGACTCTGACTCTAAGACTGGATCAGGCTTGTATTTATATTAAGTTGTAGTGTATCTTATGAGGTTGTATCTTAAAGCAAGATTTTAGTGAATGATGTTTACCACTTGATTGTGTCCGTGTATGTAATCAGATTGAGCCAAACTGCTTTGGGATGCTGTATTGTGCTTGATTATTTCTGGTTTCTCTTGGCATTTTCTGCATTTATCATTTTAAATGGACAGAAAATACAAAAGCTGAGGTGCAAAGGGACTTGGGAGTTCTTGCGCAGGACTCCCTAAAAGTAAATTTGCAGTTTGAGTCTGTGGTGAGGAAGGCAAATGCAATGTAATCATTCATTTCAGAAGACTAGAATATAAAAGGAAGAATGTATGTTGAGACTTTATAAAGCACTGGTGGGACCTCACTTGGAATAATTTGAGCAGATTTGGAACCCTTGTCTTCGAAAGGATATGCTGAAACTGCAGAGGGTTCAAAGGAGGTTCACAAAATGATTCCAGATTTGAATGGCTTGTTATATGAAGAGCATTTATGGCTCTGGGCCTACATTCACTGGAATTCAGAAGAATGAAGGGTGACTTCATTGAAACCTCTCAAATAATGAAAGGTCTTGATAGAGTGGATGTGGAGAAGATGTTCCCTGTGGTGGGAGAGTCTAACACAACCTCAGAATAGAGTGGTGCCCTTTTAGAATGGAGTTGAGGAGAAATTTCATTATCCAGAGGGTGGTGAATCTGTGGAATTCTTTGCTGCAGGCAGCTGTGGAGAATGAGTGTTCATATATACTTAAGGAAGAGGTTGATAGATTACCGATTGGTCAGGGCATGAAGGGAAATTTGGAGAAGGCAGGAGACTGGGGCTGAGGAAAATTGCATTAGCCATGGTGAAATGGCAGAGCAGAGTCAATGGGCCAAATGTCCTAATACTGCTCCAATATTTTGTGGTTTTCTGGTCTTATTGTGACTACATTTTACTTCTAAAGTACTTTGCAATCTCCTGAGCCCATGCAAGGTGCTAAAAATAAACATTATTTATTAATGATTTGATATAAGCACATGAAGTAATATAAGTATGACCACCATAAACTTAAAAGGTGAATACATTCAAATCCAAAATGGTTCTATTTATCCAAATTTCTGTTTTACACAGCAAAGACAGTTTTGCTTTGTCTAAATTTTGAAGGATTACTTTTATAACGTACATATCAAACTTGAACTGTTTCACATTTACTCAGCCCTTAATTAGTATTTATAACCAAAATCAGAATGCATAGTTTCTTTGAAGGTATGCTTTTCTTTTCTTCCTTACCACTATCATCATCTTTGACATTGAAGTTTTTATCATCATTTGAATTTGCAATGAATGTCCTAAGGGTCCTAGCAGAGAATGTGACCTGCTTTATACAGACTGAATTGAAGGTACATTCTATCAAATCATATAACTGGATGTACTTAATTTCTGATTGTTTTTGCATTAGGTTACAGGAGCATTCATTTCTTATTTTTTTTTTGACAGCTTCGTTGCACTAGATTATTCCATAAATCAAAGACAGCAAGCTTCAGCAGCCTATAATCATTAGACAAATAATCTAGTTCGATGAGACCCATTGTGTTTCTCCAAATATTCATTATTTATCAAAAAAATGCTACTGTGGGATAAAGAGGTATTGTGTTCATTATTTTTAGCCCGCACCAATTCTATAGCAGTTGCAGAGGCTTTGTGTGCCTCTTGCATTACCTGGTTTCTGTTGTGCTTGATTTAAATTAACAATAATAATTTGAATTTTATAAAATAAGAAACAAATTGATCACTATCCAATATCTGACATGCATAATTACACTTGTAGCTAAATATGAGGTGATAAATGTGCATCACAAGTGTATATATTTATACATTGTTTTTATTTATTTATCGAGTTACAGCATGGAGTCGGGCCTTTCAGCCTTTTGAACTGTGCTGCTTAGCAACCCTACCCTATTCATGAGACAATTTACAATCACCAATTAGCCTACTAACCAGTATGACTTTGGACTGTAGAGGAAACCAAAGCACCCAGAGGAAACCCACATAGTCACGGGGAGAATGTATAAACTTCTCACAAGTAGTGACAGGAGTTGAACCAAGGTCACTGGTACTGTAAAGCACTGTACTAAGCATTAAGCTGTTATGTTGCTCTAATAACATTGTGTGTGTGCATACAGTCTTTACTTATTCCCCCAAAAGGTATAGGTATATATACATTAGTATTTATTGACTCCTCTGCTCCTCTAGAGACTCTAGTAATAAGCAGCTCTCTTGAGCTGCTGGCAAGCCCATGATAATATGCTATTAGACATAAAGTAATGAACAATCATTGCCTTGAAAAGGGTAACTATGGTCATCTCTCCACAGATTCTGCCTGACACACCGAGTATTCCCCATATTTTCAATGTTGTATTTTGCTTTCCAATTGCAGTGGATGCTTGTGGAGCGTGGATTTTCAGTGTGTTGGGGTTGCATACAGTTAGGAGCAGTGCTGGAGAAACACAGCAGTACTGACACAGGGTTTTAACCCAAAATGCTGGCAACATTTCCCCAACATCTATTGTTCAAGCAACTAAGTTCTTCCAGCAGATTGTTTGATGTTCTAGATTCCAGGATCTGCAGTCTCTTGAGATAACATCAGTAGCTACATTGTTCTAAAGATGCAAGATCTTAAATTATTACAGAATTATTTTGCTGACATTTTACTTTAATTATGTAGAAGCAAAAGCTTAAGTATAAAGGGCCAGAGAGGAGGTTAACTCTATCGTTGAGAATTGCAGTCTCATGTAGATTAAATAGATTCTCTGAGGAGAGGAACCATTTGAGAAATTCCATTAAGATTTCCTCTAGGAGGCCCATTATCTGAACAGAATCTCCAGGCCATGTTCAACTGAATTACTGTGAAAAACATGAGAAAGAATAAAAGAAACAAAAAACACTAAGCACATTTTTACAACTATTGTCTTGATTGAGGAAGATGGCACTGTGCTCTCTAATCTAATAGATATGTGCGGATAATATATTTTTTGAAAGTACATGAAATTAGGTATCAGTTTATTGCAGTGCTTTTACAGATCACATCAGTCTATAAAGTGGAAATCGCACGTGTACATTTTGCATTTTTAATGCTACCCAGTCAATACAAATTAGAATTTACAGGTAACTCTGTGAGATGTTTAAGCCTGTGTCTATGCTATTAATAGGAGTATTTTCTTCATGGAACCAGAGCTACAGATCTTTTATTTAGAATTCCAGCAACCGTACTATCCTAATGTCAAATGGCGTTTTTTTTCTCTCTCTCTACCCTTCTGAAGTACCTACTTCTATCAAAACCTCTTCTGGAAAGTGTGCTATTCCATGCAGCAAAGATTGCATTTCTTTTTGTCCTCCTTGATGCTGGACCAAGACCTCACTCGAAGTAATTTGTACAGCAACTATTTTACATTTAAAGAAATCATACACAGGCACTGTTTATTGCTCAGTGGTAGCAAGTCACACTCATTCCAAATGACTACCAAAGCAGTGAAGGAACTATTTATTAATCCAGATGTTTTGAGCTCTGTTACTTTCATTAGTGTTGGGCACGTGGCCAAGTGGTTAAGGCGTTCGTCTAGTGATCTCAATGTCGCTAGTTCAAGCCTCAGCTGTGGCAGCATGTTTGTGTCCTTCAGCAAGGCACTTAATCACACATTGCTCTAGTGTCTCTGCAAGGAGTGGTGCCCCAGACAGACTTCCAATCTGTGCCTTGTAAGGCATGGAAATGCCCGACGCAGGCCTCTCGTGAGTCGACGTTCCCTACTTTCATTAATTTGAACAAGAACAGTTAGAAATTGATCATTTTTTTAAACTAAGCAGAAGTGGGAGGAGAGGAGGGAACAGCAGGTATCAGTGGCACAAATGCTGGTGGTGTGAACTGAATGAGTAAGCTGAAGATATTTCAATCACAGCAGATCTGCCTGAAGAGGGTAAGTGGAGGGAGATTAATGTAAAAAGCTAGGGGAGAAAAAAATGTTTGTTAGAATTATAAGATGTAGTTGCTTCAGATGCTGGAAATGTGAAATGTATGAAAATGATGTAAACATTGACCAGATTCATGTATCGCCATTGGGGTGAGTAAAAAGAAACCAAGTTAATGTTTCGGGTTCATTAATATTCCATTCCATTCCTGCTTGGGCATCATTACCTTTGGTCCACTGATATTCTTCCTACAAAGCCCACCATAAGTTTTTGAGTACCATTTCATCTTCCAAAAAGCATGATGCAGCATTTGGGACATAACACTAACTTCAACAATTTCAGATAGCACACCTCCCTAGTTCATATTGTGGTTGGCCAATCCTGATTATAAGTCATCAACCTGCAAATATTAACTTTTTTTTCTCTCTCTCTGCAGATGTTGGCTATTGTATAGGAGACCTATTGGTTACTTCCAAGACATTCTCTTTAATTTCAGGTTTTCAGCAAATGCAGTGCTCTTTTCCGCATACTTTCCTCATTTTGTCTCTCTCTCTTTTGCCATTTTTCTCCTTTTACTCACATCCTCTTCAGCTGCAATTTACATTCCTTCTCCATCCTCTCTCAACAGACTGCTCAGTATCTATCTCTTGGAATCCAGTCTGTCACAGACAGCTCCACTGTTCTCCCCACTTACCCACTCATTTTCATTTATGTTCAAACATGTCCAATTTTTAACTTTTCCTAGTTTTGAATAAATGTTATCAACCTAAGCATGAATTCTGAGTTTTAATTTTCTCTAACCCAATAAGCATTGCAACATTTTCCATTTTTTTTATTTTAGATTCCCTTCATTCAAAGTACATTTATTATCAAAGTATGTATGCAGTAAACAACCCTGAAAATCGTCTTCCCCACATACAGTCACGAAACAAAGAACCATGGAACCAAGCCATTCAAAAAGAACCATCAAATATCGAACTCCCCTACCCCCAAGTGCAAACAAAATTGTATAAATAGCAACAAAAGAAAATGACCAAGAACACAGAATATAAAACACTAAAGGCATATTTCAGTACAGTTCATCTTTAACATTTTGCTTTTTAATTACAAGACCTACCTCATTACAGTCTTGCATTTTATTGTCTTCCTGTACTCTATTTTCTCTATAGCTGTTGCACTTTATTCCACGTTCTGTTATTGTTTTACCTTGTACTACCTCAATGCACTGTGTAATGAATTTATCTGTATGAACCATATGTAAGTCAAGCTTTTCATTGTACCTCAGTACGTGACAATAATAAACCAATTCCAATTATAATTCCAACCATCAATGTACTTGGCTTCAACTTGGATGAATTCAACCTTGTGTTGATGATATAGGTATTGATGATCCTGTTGGCCTTAATCAATTCAGTTGCTCTTGACCAACCAATTTCAACTAGCTGAGTTTATTTCTATTTCCTACCAGCTAATTCCAGGACAATGAAAAAGTAACTTGTACCAAGAATTCACTATGTCCTTAAAAGTTAATAATACATTTCCGTTCCTCCAGCAACACTGTATAGATTGGTTTTGTCTTCAAACTGTTGAAGCAAAACATAAATAGATTGGATGCACTCTCATCTACTGTGAATTTCCGACCTGCTGCTATGAGGCATACAGGTATCTGTTATCTAATTAATTTGAATTCACTTTCTGCCAGGCTGGTTCTATCCTTGTTATGTACACATGTAATCTTCAAATAGGACAATGGTTGCCAAATTAATTCAAATCCTCCTCCCCACAGCCCCCCTTCTCCGGAACACACTCAACACTTTGTAAGAAAGGGCTTCAGATTCAGATTCAAACCCATTTATTTATCACATGTGCATCGAAAAAGATTGTGAAAAGCGTCATTTGCATTAACAACCTGACGATGTGATTGTGGTGGCCCACAAGTGTTGCTGCACATTCTGACACCAAGATTGCTTGCCACAATTCTCAGCAGAACATAAAAAGCAACAATACAACAGCAACACAAGCCCTGTTCTTTCCTCTGATCCACTCACTCATGCATATCCACAATCCTCCAACCCCAGGACAGGTCGTCTTCAGCCTCCAGCAGACTTGTGGTTCGCAGACATTGGGCTTCGACTTCTCCAATAGACTCACAGACCCAGACTTCCAGACTTCTAATCAACCATCTGTTTTTGATCTTCAGTATCGAACCCAGAATTCACTAATGACAACAAATGAGGACTCTGGATGAGAACCACAAGGTCCATGCTTCAAACTCCAGACTCACCAATGACAGGGTCTTGTAAATTTACATACCTAGAGGGTCACCAGCCCTCATGCTTCCTGTCCACACGGAATTCCACTTTCAGAACTGAGCGACAACTCACGGACCTGGGGTGGGGGAGGGAGTGGCACTAGCCCTCATATTTGCTGATCTGTTGGTCTGACACCTGACCATGGATGTGTCATGTTTACATCACTGACCTTAGAACATGGGGTGGAGAGTTAGACTCTGGCCATATCTCCAATTGCCTCATTACCTCATATTCCTGTCCTTGTGCTGTGTACATACATCTATTGATGCTTCTGGACACATCTTCAGTGATGTTCCTGGAATCATCGGGCGTTTCGGGTCTTTCAACATCATACAACCTCCTCCAGGTGACCCAGCCGGGGCTGATCAGACCCCAGCTTGTGTCCAGGTGGCTAGCTACTTATGACTCCATGGCTCCCCTCTTTTGAGCCACAGCCATCTTGAGACCCACCCTGCCGCATCGGTGGTACTGCGGATGGCTCTCCTCTTCCTCTCTCCCTCGATGCCCAAAATGCTGAAGGCCCTAACTAAAGAACGGGCTATGAATCCCCTTCAACCAACCTCCACTGGGAAACACCTCGCTCTCCATCTAGCCTGATGACAGTTGCTGACCAGTCCTGCGTACTTGGAGAGCTTCCTTTCAAAGGCCTCCTCCAAGCTATCTTCCCATGGAACTGTCAGCTCCAGCAGCACCACTTGCTTAGTAGACTCAGACACTAGGACAATGTCTGGTCGCAGGGTGGTGGCTGCGATATGGTTGGGGAACTTCAGCTGCCCTTCGAGGTCCACCAACAGCTGCCAGTACCTTGCAGAGGTCAGAATGCCTGCAGATGTTCTTTTGGCAGGAATTAGCTGCTCCCCAGCTCTGACAAAGGTAATGGTCTGCTTGGAGGGTCGGGACCACTGCGCCCACTCAACTCCTGCGCTGACGGCTTCAGCGATGGTCCTCAGGACCTGATCATGCCTCCACCTGTACCGTCCCTCACCAAGTGCCCTTGCACAGCCACTGAGGATGTGCTCCAGGGTTCCTCGCTTGGAGCACAGTGGGCACGCAGATGACTCTGCCTTGCCACATGTGGCAGGTTTGATGGGCTTGGAAGCACATCGTACACTGCCTGGATGAGAAATTGGATGCGGTGTGGTTCGGCTTTCCAAAGATCAGCCCAGATCACTTTCCTCTCAACCGCATTCTCCCATCTTGTCCAAGCTCCCTGTTGCTTTATTCTCACCGCCTTGCAGGCTCTCATCTCCTCCACTACTGCCCTCACCTCCTCCTGAACTAGACGACGCCTTTCCTTCCCTCTGGTGTCCATTTGGGGAGTTGGAAAGGATCCTAGCCCAGCTCGGCCTTGTGTGACCACTCCCACCAGTCTCCTGTGACGCAGCCTCGCCTCTGCCTCCTGAACAGCTTCCTCTGCCCTCCACTTCCTGCCAGTACTTACTTGGATCCCTGCTCTAGCCACCTTCGGGTCACTTGAGTCCCTATACTGTAGCACTTCTCTGGCTCTTGTTACTTTGAATTCTTCCTCCAAGGATTTGAACGGCAGTTGCAGTTTGTTGTGGTGTCCATAGAATGCGATGCTGCTCAGGCTCTTTGGCAGCCCCAGCCATCTCCTGAGGTGGTTGCTAACACTCCTCTCTAAGGTTTCGACTGTCGAGATCGGAACTGCATAGACGAGGAGGGGCCACAGGATTCTGGGAAGAATGCCATGCTGATACACCCAGGCTTTAAACTTTTAAGCCATAATTCAAACTGTAACTCAACCTTTTCCCTCATTGTCCTCAATGCCATCCCTACAGACCAAGAAATATTAAGTCTGAGTCATGACCTCGAGGGAGACTGCATCTCAATGTCATCTTGGTCTTTTAGATAGCACTGCGCTATGGTCTCTGCTGAGAAACTGCAGTGAACTAGAAGCAAACAAAAAATAAAACACTAAACATTGGCCCAATGTGCTTATCCTACATACACTTAGCATATTTTGCATCAAAACAAGAATTCTCCACATCTTGACAAATTCATTGCATCTCCCCAATAGCTTCAGACATCAAAAGTGGCTCAGAAATACAGTCTAGCCCTCAAAAATGCCACCTATCATTTTGGACGTCCGTAAGCAGGAAAGGGTGCAGAAATGATTTGCAAGTTTGTTACTGGAACAACTTTGTTACTCTGTTCCTATGTTGCCCTGAAACATAGGACACTGAAGGATGACTTTTCAGAGGTATGTCCTATAAAATGATGAGATGATAAGGTGAACGTTGAGTTGTTTCTTCAGGATGGAGATTAAAATTTGAGGACATAGATATAAGGTGACAGATGAACATTTTAAAAGTGACCTGAGAGACATTTTCTTCAGAGAGTAGTGGATATATGGATCAAGCAGCCTTGAGAAGTTGTAGATAAGGGTACAAATACAAGTTTTAATGACATTTAGATAGTTACATGGATAGAAAAATGCCTAGAGGGATTACGGGTCAAGGGTAAATGGAATATAGATTTGGATAAATATCTTGGTCAGCATGTATAAGCTGGGTTGAAGATTATGTTTCCATACTCTATGAATCTTTAACTCTACAAATTTTTGATTATCCCTGACTTTATTATGAGACTTTTTTAGCCTCCAACACAAAAGCATCAACATTTTGCTGGTAGGAATCCAATGAATCAATGTCTAATACACAAACTAGCAACCTGTTCCAAGAATACCTTATTCTCCAATTGTTGGCCTATATTCCCTCTGGGAATAGATGAGTTGCAGATCATTATATTTTCAAGGAAGGGATGCCAATTATTTTAAAGTAAATGATGCTCTGTGCCTCTTGGGAGAGTTCAAGGAGAAGAAACTGTTTAGCAGCATAGACTGCACTGGCACAGGGCAGCGATAAAGGCAGTAAAAGAAAGGTTGTATTTATGTCGCATCTTCCTGAATTCTGAGTGGTCCAGAGCAGTTGTGGACAAAATGATCTTCTCTAAGTCATAAGCTGAGTACTCCGGCTGCTGGAAATATGAAATAAAGAGATGTTGGTAATACTCACAGAAGAATGATTGCCTTCAAGAGAGAATGGTCCAAAAAGCACAAAATATACATGTCTGAAAACAAGGAACTCCTAGAACAGTATCCTGGCTGGTTGCATTATCACCTGGTACCTGCCTTCAAACTCTCAGGAAGGCAAGAGGCTATCAGGAGTACTGGGCATAGCCCAGTCCATCCCGGGCATTGCCCTTCCTACCACTGGCTGCAACTACAGGAGATGCTGCCTCAAGAAAACAGCGTCTGTTATCAAGGATCCCCACCATATGCGCCTTGCCCTTTTCTCGCTGCTATCATCAGGCAGGAGGTGCAGAAGCCTGAAGTTTCTTTCCTATAACTAACAAGTTCTTTCACTACTTGCACAACCCTAGCCCTACCTCAGCTTGGGAGGAAATTATCTACAAGGATCCATGAACATTAACTGGCTTTAAAGAGGCATGGCCAACTCTCCCTAGTCCCTACTCATGAAGATCAAGAAGGGCTCAAATTCATGGTGCAATCAAACACTTGGAATGGAAGAGAATTCCTAAAAGTGTGGTTTTCCATGAGCAATTCTGTAAACAAACACATAGACCTCAATCCTATTTATGAGCCGTTGTGGGTAGAAGTCTAGCCCATAATGCATGAAGTCCACTACAAAGCCAATTAACAATGAGATTTATAGGAAGAGGTACAGTCGATGTTATACCTCTTCCTATAGGTATAGGCAGGATCTATAGGAAGTGTACCTCTTCCTATAGATGCTGCCTGGCCTGCTGTGTTCACCAGCAATTTTTATGTGTGTTGCTTGAACTTCCAGCATCTGCAGATTTCCTCGTGTTAACGATGAGATTTCCTCCCTACATCACAGCTTGGTTTCTGAAATGACATCCAATCAGCTGATTGAAAATGTATACAAAGGCCAAGCATTCTGAGGACACATCACAATCAACAGTGCACTGACGATGTCTTCTTGCATGGTGATGAAACATTTGCAAGAAAATTGCCAAGATCAGAGAACAACTCAACCCAACCAGGGATTATCTTCTACACCTCCGCAAACTTGTCTTTGATTGTCATTTTTTTTAACATTCTGGCCTTGCTTTTGAAAACTTTTTCTCTTTCTCTTCACTGAGTTGGATAAATTATGTATAATTTATATTTTGAGTTATTAGTTCCTAAATACCTTTGTGACGCTGCTACCAGCAAGCTTTTCATTGTACCTGTACCTCAGCAGCTTTGAGTATGTAACAACAAACTTGGCTCTGGTTTGGCCAGTGGACATGGATTCACTGGATTTCTTCAAACAAGAATAATATGTCTTTGTTTCTGAGTCCAGTAACATTTGGTATGTGTAGAAGCTGGAAGCTTGAACAAAAATGTGCTAGAATCACACAGCATGTCAAGCAGCGTCTCTGGAGAGAGAAAGGGAGTTAATATCTCACGTCAATGGCCTTTCATCAGATAGTCTGCTGTTAGTTACACCTAGTGTATGTAATTCTGCTTACAAGAAGACGGAAGAAATACGTGGACACAATATTGGTAAAAGGTCAGTGACATTACTGCTTGTGAGAGGAACAAGAGGCAGAGATCCAACGTAGGTAAAGCAAACGCAAGTAGGTAAAGAGTAACAGTGGATGTGGTAAAAATAGCAGAACATGCATGTGTGCAGCTTGATGAGTACAACAAGACTCAGCCATTCATCCAGTATATAGACAGTAGAAAGGAGTCTAGGATGTGGCCAAAACCTCTTGAAAAATTGCCGCATCTCCATTGAATCTTGGTAGTGTCAAGATCATGATTGCTTAAAATGGAGAAAGACCATTCAGAATAGGTATGTGAACCTCAAATCCATACACTAGGAGCCCATGGAAGTCTAGAATAAACCTCAACATTTACCCGTCTCCTGTCCCATCAGAGATCATCAGGCAGAGTGAACTGTTCTCATATTAGCCTCATCAATCACACAGCAAATGCAGTAATGGAGTGGAAACAAGTCACCCTCAATCCCAAAGTACTCCTCATGAAGAAGGAGAACTATGTGGATTATTATTTAAAGTAAGCAATATCTTTGAGGCTTTGAGAAAGAACGCAGAATGCAGGAGCACCAAAATCCTTGAGGAGAGAGCAACTATATTATTAATGAGAGTCAGAGATATATGGGACATAGGTAAATCAATGGACCAGGTCTCTTATGGAGATATTTTTAGCATTTTGGAGAAATACTTGAATGCAATATCAGAAGTTCCGAACACTGCAGTTTAACAAAGAAAATCCACAATTAACAGAGAGAAACAGCAGGTTTTTAAACCATACAGAAAGAGTATGTCAGAATGAATGCAGCCTCTCTTGTGGTGCACAGCCTTGAGGTTTGGTCAATGACTGTACCCAAATCACAACCTAGTCTGTGTCATCAAGAACTAGTCAAGTTGACACCCCAAATAGATTCTGTGGGAAACCAGCAGGTCAGGTGTATGCTGAAGGCAGAATCAGAATCAGAATCAAGTTTAATATCACTAGGTACGTTGTGAAATTTGTTGTTTTGCAGTAGCAGTGCATTGGAATACATTATAATAACAATTAAAATTACAATAAGGAGAATGTATAAAAGGAAATTTAAATTACACTGGAAATAAAGAGAGCAGAAAGAGAGGGAAAAATACTGAGGTAGTGGTCAAAGGTTCAATGTCCATTCAGAAATCTAATGGTGGAGGGGAAGAAGCTGTTCCTGAAATGTTGAGTGTGTGCCTTCAGGCTCCTGTACCTGCCCCTTTATGATAACAATGAGAAGAGGGCATGTTATGAGTGATGGGTGCTCTTAATGATGGATGCTGCATTTTTGAGGCATTGCCATTTGAAGGTGTCCTGGATGCTTGGGAGGCTCATGCCATTGATGAAGCTGGCTGAGTTTGCAACTTTCTGCAGCTCTTTCCAATCCTGTGCAGTGGCCCCTTCATGCTAGATCATGGCACAACCAGTTAGAATGCTGTCCATGGTACAACTGTAGAAATTTGCAAACATCTTTGATGACATACCAATTCTCCTTAAACTCCAATGAAATATATCTGCTGTCATGCCTTTTCTGTAATTGCATCCATATGTTGGGTCCAGGATAGATCTTCAGAGATGTTGACACCCAGGAACTTGAAATTGCTCACCTTTTCCTCTTCTGATCCCTCGATGAGGACTGGAGTGTGTTCCATTGACTTACCCTTCCTGAGGCCACTATCAGGAGAGAGAATTCCAAAGAAGTGAACTGGAGAAGTCGTGACATTCTGTGCACCATAGATCATTAGGACATATTGGATTGTGTGCCATTAGGCACTTGGTAAGGACCATAAAAAGAAGGCAGGTTTAAGTGGAGTGGCCATTGTGGAGCAGATTTTGTGTGAGGGGCCAGTATTAGAATGGGGGGTGGAGGCTTTGGCTTAGAGGAGCTTCAGTAAAAAGGGGCAGAGGCTGTAGGTCGATTTTTCAGGTTTCTTTCTTTCTTTCTTACTTTCTTTCACTTTTTTCATCCTTTCTTTCTAATTGCACACTTAGAGCAGTGGAAATTCTGGGCAAGACAGTGGAAGGCTCTCTTCTGGGATGTAAGAAGGCGGGATACCTCCAGTATCCCTAACAACTACACATGTAAGAAGTGCATCCCACTGCTGCTTCTTACAAACTGTGTTAAGGAATTAGAACTGGAGCTGGATGAACTCTGGATTATTTGAGATGCCAAGCGCTTGATTGACAAGTGATATTATGATTATAATTATGAGGACACGCAGTCCCCTTTTATTGTCATTTAGTAATGCATGCGTTAAGAAATGATAAAAATGTTTTTCCAGAATGATATCACGAAAACACATGACAAACCAACTTAAAAACTAACAAAAACCACATAATTATAACATATAGTTACAACAGTGCAAAGCAATACCGTAATTTGATAAGAACAGACCATGGCACAGTAAAAGTCTCAGAGTCTCTCAAAAGTCCCATTATCTCACGCAGATGGTAAACCTCCAGCGCCACCAACTTGCCGATGCAGCATCCCTACCCCGAGTCCGTCCGAAAAACTCCGAGCCTCTGACCACCTATTCGACACCAAGCACCGAGCACCATCTCTGCTGAGTGTTTCGACCCCAGCCCCAGCAACAGGCGATACACAAAGCCGAGGATTTGAGGCCTTCGTCTCCGGAGATTCTCGATCGCACAGTAGCAGCGGCAGTGAAGCAGGCATTTCAGAAGTTACTCCAGATGTTTCTCTGTGCTTCTCACGGCTGTTTCCATCAAATCCGGATTGTGCACAGCCCCTAGTTACACATATCGACACAGGAAGGTAGTGACTTAAGGTGCAAGACACAGGTAAATGGGTGACTGGCAGGAGGGGTACAGGAGATGGGTAGCCAGTGCACAGTACCCCAATGGCTGTTCCACTCAATAGCAGGTTTGGATACAGTTGGGTTCGTGGGGGGGGTGCGGGTGTGAACTAGCAGAGTAAAGCCACAGTGGTCAGGTCTCTGGCGTTAAGTCTGGCTCTATGACTCAGAAGGAAAGGGGAAGAAGAGGCCAGCTGTAGTGAAAGGAGATTTGTTGCTCAGCAGAAGAGACAGGAGTTTCTGTGGACAAGAATGAGATTCCTGAATGGTCCCTCCCATCTGCCAGGATCAGGGGCATCTTCGATCGAGCCAATATCAGCCAGAGGCTGTGTTTCACAGCAATATCAGTGACATTGGTAGAAAAGGTAAAGGGGTCTGCAAAGTGAGTTCAGGGAGTTAGGTGCTAAATTAAAGGACAGGACCTCCAGAGCTGTGATCTCAGGATTGCTACCCATGTTATGTGCCAGTGAGGCCATAAATAGGAAAATAATACAGCTTTACATCTGGCTAAGGAGATGGTTCAGGAGAAAGAACTTCTGATTTTTGGAACATTAGGCTCTCCTCCATGAAAGGTACGACCTGCGGTTGTGGGGAAACATGGTGCTAAACCTACATAAAAAGTCAACAATGGAAAGGGTGAGCATTATGGGACTGATATTCTGAGTTGTGTATATTTAATGCAAGGAGTATTGTAGGAAAGGCCGATAACCTTAGAGTATGGATCAGCACTCAGAATTATGACATTTCTAGCCATTGATGTGACTTGGTTGCACGAAGAGTAAGGCATTGGCTCAACAGCATTTTAGTGCCAGTTAGAGGACAAGACCAAATTGAAATAAGGCAGAAGCAAGTGGAGTGGCCATTTTTGGAGTGGCCATCTTTAGAGAAGACAAAGATAGAGAAGGGGTTTTGCGGCTTTAGCTCTTTGGGGCTTCAATGAGGGGAAGCTTGAGTGAGAAAAAGCGAGAAGCTGTAGGTAGGTATTTTCCCCCAGTTTATTTATTGTTTTTTCCTTCTTTATATTTGCTCAGTTAGAACAGTAGAGATGTCAGGTAGGATAATTGAATATTTGTCATGCGGGACGTTGGAAGGCCAGGGGACCTTTTGTGTTCCTGATGACTACACTTGCGAGAAGTGCATCCAGCTGCAGCTTTTAACACTCCACTTTTAGGAATTGGAGCTGGAATTGGATGACCTCTGGATCATTCGGAAGGCTGAGGGAGTGATATATAGGACATATAGAGAGGCAGTTACATTCAAGGTGCAGGACACAGGAAATTGGGTGACAGTAAGGAAGGGCAAAGGGGTTAAATAACCAGTTCAAAATACCCCTATGGTCATCGCCCTTAACAAAAGGTATACCACTTTGAATGAGCAACTGTGGTGATAGGGAATTCATTTGTTAGAGCAACAGAAAGGAGGTTCTGTGGGTGAGAATGAGATTCCCGGATGGTATGTTGCCTCCCGGGTGCCTGGGTTTGGGACATCTCAGATCAAGTCCTCAGTGAGTCAGAGGGGTGCTGTGAGCAGCCCCCAGCCCCCACCCACTTAAGGGTAGGTGCCAATGACAATAGGTAGGAAGAGTAACAATGTTTTCCAAATTAAGTTCAGGGTATTAGGTGCTAAGTGAAAGGACAAGACTGCCAAGGTTGTGAACTCAGGAATCCTGGCTGTGCCATGTGCTAGTGAGGTCTAAAATAGGATGATTATATGGTTTAACACATGGCTAAGGAGTTAGTATAGGAGGGAGGGCATCAGAGTTTTAGATCATTGGGCTCTCTTCCAGGTAAGTTGGGACCTGTACAGAAGAGATGGTTTGGACGTGAACTGGAGGAGGTTTAATATCTTAGTGGGAAAGTTTGTCGGTGCTGCTTGGGAGGGCGTTTAATCCACCCCCCCCCCCCATGCAGCACAGGGGGGTGGAAACCAGAGTGCCAGAACAAATAGTGGAAAAGTTGTGGAGACAGATGTTGTTAAGATTTCAGACAAAAGATAGAGCTTGGTGAGACTAATTTTTCTGAACTGCATATATTTCAAGGCAAGAGGTATCATAGGAAAGGCAGATGAGCTCAGGGCATGGATCAGCACATGGAATCATGATGTTCCAGCCATTAGTGAGACTTGATTGCAAGAGGGGCAGGACAGGCATATTCTTGAGTTCTATTGTTTTAGATGTATCATAGTAGAAGGAATTAAAGGAGGAGGTGCGGTGTTACTCCTCATGGAAAATGTCATGGCAGTGCTCAGTCAGGACAGACTGGAGAACTCATCTAGTGAGGCATTATCGATCGAACTGAGAAATAAGGAAGGTATGACTATGTTAATTGTGTTACATTACTGATGCACACAACAATCTGAGGGGTTTAGAGGAATAAATTTGTTGAAAGACCACAGATTGTTGCAAGAAACATAAGGTTGTTAGAGTAGGTTAGAGTAGGCTTTCCACTCATTGACTTGGACTCCCATACTGTGAAAGTGCAAGATCGAATAGAATTTGTCAGGAAAGTTTGCTCGATCTGTATAGAGACATCCCAATGAGAGAGTGTGTGATACCTGATCTGCTATGAGAGAATGAGACAGGGCAGGTGACAGAAGTTTGTGCTGAGGAGCACCTTGTATCCAATAGCCATAATGCTGTTAGTTTCAAAGTAAATATGGAAAAAATAAGGTCTGGTCCATGGGTTGAGATTCTAAGTTGGAGAAAGGTCAATTTTGATGGTTTCAAAAAGGATCAAACAAGTGTGGATTGGGGGAGGTTGTTTTCTGGCAAAGTTGTACCTGGTAAATGGAAGGCCTTCAAAATTGAAAGTTTGAGAGTACAAAGCTTGTATGTGCCTATCAGAATACAAGGTAAAGATGACAGATTTACAGAACATTGGTTTTCAAGAGATATTGATGACCTCGTTAAGAATAAAAAGAAGGTGCATCACAGGTATACGCAGGTGCATACGGAGTATAAGAAATGGAAGAGAACATTAAGAAGCAAATCAAAATGGCTAAAAGAAGGTTGCCATAGCAGACAAGGTGAAAGAGAATTCTCAGGGATTCTATAGATATGCTAAGAGCAAACAAATTGCAATCAAAAGCATGATCTGATACAGATTACAGAGTTAGAGGTGTTTGCTGTTTTGGGGTAAATTGGTGGATAAATCCCTAGGATCTGACAAAGTGTTCCCTCGGATGCTGTGGGAAGCAAGTGCAGAAATTGCAGGGGCCCTAGCTGAGATATTTAAATCATCCTTAGCAACAGATTAGGTGCTGGAGGATTGGCGTATAGCTAATGTTGTTCTGCTGTTTAAGAAAGGATTTAAAATTAAACCAGGGAATGATAGACCAGTGAGCCTGACCTTAGTAGTGGGAAATTTATTGGAAGATATTCTAAAGGGCAGAAATATGAGTGTTTGGATAGACATGGAGAGATTAAGGATAGTCAGCATGGTTTTGTAGGTCGGTCGTGTTTAATCAATCTTCTCGAGCTTTTTTCAAGGAAGTTACCAGGAAGGTTGATGAAGGTAAGGTAATGGATGTTTTTTTCCATGGACTTTTGCAAGGCATTTCACAAAGTCCTGCAAGTGAGGTTGGTCAAGGAGGTTCAGTCACTCGACATTCAAAATTAGGTAGTAAATTGGGTTAGTCATTGGTTTTATGGCAGAAGCCAGAAAGTGATAGTAGATGGTTGCCTCTCTGACTGAAAGCCTGTGACTACAAGAGTGCTACAGGAATCAGTGCTGGGTGTGTAGTTTGTTGTCATCAATATCAATGATCTGGATGATAATGAGGTTAATTGGATCAGCAAATTTGCAAATAACACCAAGACTGGTAGTGTAATGGACAACAAGGAAAACTTGCAACAGGATCTGGAAAAATGGGCTGAAAAGTGGCAGATGGAATCTAATGTAGATGAATGCATTGTGTTGTACTTTGGAAGGACAAATCAGGGTAGACCTTACACAGGGAATGGTAAGACAATGAGGAGTACTGTAGAACAAAGAGATCTGTGAATACAGGTCTATTATTTTTCACTCAAAGGACCATGAGAGTGTGGAACGAGCTACCTGTGCAAGTGGTGCTCAATTTCAACATTTATGAGGCATTCAGATAGGCACATGGATGGTAGGGATATGGAGGGCTATGGTCCTGGTGCAGATTGATGGGAGTAGGCAGTTTAAATGGTCCTAGATGGGCCAAAAGTCCTGCTTCTGTGCTGTACTTTTTTAATAACTTTATGATTCCATATTTAATATGTCATCAGCAATAGGTGAGGCACCGGAGGATTGGAGGATAGCCAATGTTATTCCATTGTTTAGGAAAAGCTCTAAGGATAAGCCAGTATATTATATGGCGGTGAGCCTAATATCAGTAGTGGTAAGTTATTGGAGGGTAGCCTAAGGGACTGGATTTATGAGTATTTGGATAGACAGGGATTGATTCGGGATAGTCAACATGGCTTTGTGCATTGTAGGTCACTTCCAACCAATCTTACAGAATTTATCAAAGAAATTACCATGAACATTGATGAAAGCAAGGCATGGGATGTTGGTCAAGAAATTTCAGTTGCTTGATTTTCAGGATGAGATAGTAAACTGGATTAGACATTGCTTTTGTGAGGTGGTTTTAGATGCTTGCTTCTCTGACTGGATGCCTGTCGACTAGTGGTATGCTGCAGGTATTGGTGCTGTGACTGTTGATGTTTGTCATCTATGTCAACAATCTGGATAATCATATAGTGACCGCGATCAACAAGTGTATAATGACACCACGATTGAGGGCATAGTGGACAGTGAATAAGGCTATAAAAGTTTGCAGAAGGATCTGGGCCAGTTGGAACAATAAGCTGAAAAACGGCAGGTGGATTTTAATGCAGACGAGAGTGAGGTGTTGCACTTTGGGAAGACAATCCATGGTAGGACATGTACAGTGTGCGGTAGGGCACTGAGTAGTATGGTAGAATGGAGGGATCTGAGAATACAGATCCATAATTCCTTTATGTGGCATCACAGGACGATAGGGTCATAAAGAAAGCTTTTGGTATATTGTCCTTCATAAATTAAAATGTTGAGTCCAGGGGTTGGGATGTTATGCTGAAGCTGAATAAGAAAGAGATGAGTCCTAATTTGGAGAACTGTGTGCAGATGTGGCCACTTACATTCAGGAAAGATATTAATAAGATTAAAAGAGTGCAGAGAAAATGTACAAGAACTAGAGGACCTGAGTTACAGGGAAAGGTTGAATAGCTTAGGATTTTATTCTCTAGAACATTGGAGAATAAGGGGATTTGAAAAAAAGTATACAAAATTATCAGGGGCATAGATAGGTTAAAACTAAACAGGCATTGAGTCAGACTGCAACTAGAAGTCAGAGGTTAAGGGTGAAAGGTAAAATGTTTAAGGGGAGCATGATGGAGAACTTCTTCACTCAGAAGCTGGTGAGAATGTGGAACAAGCTGCCAGCAGACGATGTAGGTGCGAATTTGATTTCAATGTTTAAGAGAAATTTGGATAGGTAAATGGATAGGAGGGATATGAAGGGTTATAGTCCGGGTGCAGGTCAATAGGATGAGCAGATTGATAGTTTGGCATGCACCAGATGGGCCAAAGAGCCTGATTTTCTACTGCAGTACCCTCTGATTCAATGATGAGGTGTCTACAGACACCACAGAAAGTCACTCCATGATGGGACAAGGTGTGTACTTGGAAAATTTCCATAGGGATGGCACTGAGCCAGAGAAGTATGGTGTAACGCAGCTGCACAACAGATGGACAAGCAGATGTGGACAGAGATAGTTGTGTCTAGTTATCTGTCATATTTAGAGGCTATAAATGCAGCAAGTAACCTGGTGAGTGAACAAAATCAAATTGCCTGGAGTATAGAGAACATTAAGAAATTTTGCATTAGCCATCTCTAAGCAGACCACTGTACAGGTGGCTTGAGGAGGGATTGTTGAGTCCACAGTGAGCAGATCCTTACAGACAGTTCAGCGGTTGCTGCAAGAACCGATGAGTTAGAACATAGAACTTAGAGCATAGAACATAGAAATCTACAGCACATTACATGCCCTTCGGCCCACAATGTTGTGCCTCCATATAATCTACTCTAGAAACTGCCTAGAATTTCCCTAGTGCATAGCCCTCTATTTTCATAAGCTCCATGTATCTATCTAAGAGGCTCTTAAAAGACCTTTTTGTATCCGCTTCCACTACTGCCACCAGCAGTGTATTTCACGTACCCAGCACTCTCAGTGTGAAAAAATTACCCCTGACAGCCCCTCGGTACCTATTTCAAAGCACCTTAAAGCTATGACCCCTCATGTTAGCCATTTCAGCCTTGGGAAAAAGCCCCTGGCTATCCACATGCCCCTCTTCATCTTATACACCTCTATCAGGTCACCTCTCATCCTCCATCGTTCCAAGGAGAAAAGGCCATGTTTACTCAACTTATTCTCATAAGGTATGCCCTCCATTCCAGGCAACATCCTTCTAAAACTCCTCTGCACTTTCTTTTGATGGCTGCAATGAAACTATATAAGGAAGCCAAATAGTTCCTGGGTGCTTCTGAAATTCATCCCTTCTTCCTGAAGTGTGGCTTTTCCTCTGATGTGGTTCTCAATCACATGTTTTTGTATTTACCATATTTCTGCTCTTATCCCATCTTGTCCTGCCAGGATAGAACAACAATAGATTCCCTTGGTATTCACCTTCCACCTCACCAGGATTCTCATTCAGTATATTATCCTTTGTGTTTTCCACCAGCACTTATATCTACCCCTCTTCTCTTTCTGCAATTTTGACATTGTCACTTCCTGGTGCACTGTTCCATCTCCACTGCCCACTCCCATCCCACAGCACCTTCACATACAACTGGAGAAGATGAAACATCTGCCCATTTATCCTTCCCCACATTGAAGGGACCGAAACAATCATTCCAGGTGATGTAAGGTTTCACTTGCCCTTCTTCCAAACTGGTATGCTGCATTTGGCATTTATGCTGTGACTTCCTCTGCACTGGAGAAACCAAACACACCTTGGGTGATTTTCTCACAGAACACCTGAACTCAGTCTTCAGCAGAAACTTTTGGTATCAGTAACCTGTCACTTTAATTCACCATCCCAGTCCAGCTCTGATCTGTCTGTCCATGGTCTCCTGCATTGTTACATTGAGGCTCAATGTAAGTTCAAGAAACAGCATCTGGGCATGTTACTGCACTCAGGAAAAATACCGAATTCTCTAACTTTGGATAACATGCTCTTTCTCTCTGTTTGTATCAGGTCTGGCCTTGTGACCAGTATATGCTATTCCTTTTCTTTTCTTTACCATTCGTATATTCTGGCCTGTTCAACATGGTCCAATAAGTAAGAATACACAATATCACCTGGATACTCTATCACAAAATTAACGAAACATCACACAGAAAACGAGCTTAACAGTCCATAAAATGGTTATCTATCATCTCACCCTATTATTGAGATAACTGATATCGCTCTTACCCAGCTTCTTTATTATCTAGAATAACTTGTTTTCTCTATTTCTCAGTTCTGATGAAGTGTCTCTGATGTGAAGCATTAAATGGATTCTTCTTCTTCCAGCATTACTGTTTTGGTATCGGTTATGTTTTCTAATACACTTAGTGCACATTCTGATACACTTAGAATATGCACATTAAACATTCTTTTTTACTTGTCTTCTCTCTTTGTATTTAAGACATTTAAATGCAAGAGCTGACCTTTCCATTTAATAAAAAAAGTAAAAGAGAAAATGGATTTATCATGTGGCTTTGAAATCCCTTTCAATGTCTCACACAGTTTGGTCAATAAAGTATTTTTGAAGTGCCGTTACTGTTAGAAAGTAGGAAATGTAACAGGCAATTCCTTTAAAGCAAAATCCCTCAAGTAGGAATTTTAACACGACAAATAATCTGCTTTGCTGATGTTGAGTCACTAGACAGACATCAATCTCAAGGGATCGTGGGTAAGCACCTCTGGTGGACTGTGTCCTCTCCAGGGCGCAAGCCTGGCCGGGAAATTTGAAGAACCAGCTGATGCCCTTGCAGAGGGTGTCCCCTCTCCATGTCACTGATGTAGTCCAAGGGAAGGGCAAGCACCAATATAGCTTGGCACCAATGTCATCACAGAGGTTGTCAGAGTGAAGTTGTAAACAACATCAAACTGACTGTGGGACCCCAGCTCCGGATTACTTCCTTGGGGTTTACTCCCAAAGCCTTTCCCATAGGAGGGTATGGCTGCAAGGCAGCGGAGAATTAAAATCAGAATTTTCCTTCTCCTAGGCAGGCTGTCATCCAAAGCCCGAAGCAACTGGTTTTGAGGTGCCAGTGGTCCACCTTTGCCCCTTCCTTTGTCAGCAGAAACAGTTCCGCCGGGCCTAGTAGCTAAGCGACACGTGAAGGCCAAGAGTTGGACTTGGTTGTCAGAGGCTATTAGAGACGCATTCCATTTGGAGCACTTTATAGATAGTGGAAGCTTATCCCCACTACCACCCCAGCTATGATAACCCTAGGAACCTGATGTTGAGTAAGGTATAAATATTGTCAACAAAACACAAGATAATTCTTATGTTCTTCAAAATAGTGCCATTGCCTTTAAAGTCTGCCTGTAGGAACTGACTCAGAGCTCAATTGAATGCCTCAACTGCAGGAGGGCAGAACAGCACTACCTTAGCAGTGTACAGAATTGTTTCTGAATTTTTGTGTACACATATCTGGAATGAATCCTCAACCTTGTAGGCTAACATCTACCCCAAAACTAAATTATTCTGTATCTGCCGGGGTCAAGAGACTTAGTACAGAAGAGTGGTGGACAACTTTGTTGAGTGGTGTGGGTTGAATCACCTGCAGTTCAACATCACTAAAACAACTGATTTGGTGGTGGACCAGGAAGGTGAAAACACTCTACATTCCCACCTCCATCAAGGGAACTGATGTGGAAGTTGTCCAGGACTATAAATTCCTGAAACTCACTTGGACCAAAAACTGAACCGGACTGAAAATACAGGGGCTTTGTACAAAAAGGGACCAAGCCTTCCTGAGGAGGCTCCGGTCATTCAAAGTCTGCAGTACTTTGCTGCAGATGTTCTACGACTCATTGGTGGCCAGCATTCTATTCTATGCTGTAGCCTGCTGGAGCAGCAGGGTGAGAGCAGCGGATTGACAAGCTCGTCAGGAAGGCTGGTTCTGTTCTGGGGATGGAACTGGATTCCCTGGTGGTTGTGTCCAAGAGGAGGATGCTGCAGAAGCTGCAGAGCATTATGGACAATCCCTCTCACCCCCTCCATGACATAATGGATAAACAGAGGAGCACCATTAGTAACAGGCTGATTCCACCGAGGTGCACCACTGAATGTCATAGGAGATTCTTTATCCCTGTAGCTATAAGACTCCATACCACTTCCTCTTTTGCCAGTAGAAACAGTTCCACCATGCGTAGCAGCTAAGCCACATGCGAAAGCCAAGAGTTGGACTTGGTTGCTAAAATTGGACTTGATACTAAAAGCTTTTTCAAGTATATAAAGAGTAAAAGACAGGTGAGAGTAGATATAGGACCGATAAAAATGATGCTGAAGAAATTGTAATGGGAGATAAGGAGATAGCGGAGGAACTGAACGAGTATTTTGCATCAGTCTTCACTGAGGAAGACATCAGCAGTATACCGGACACTCAAGGGTGGCAGGGAAGAGAAATGTGCGCAGTCACAATTACGACAGAGAAAGTACGCAGGAAGCTGAATAGTCTAAAGGTAGATAAATCTCCTGGACCAGATGGAACGCACCCTTTTGTTCTGAAGGAAGTAGCTGTGGAGATTGCAGAGGCATTAGCAATGATCTTTCAAAAGTCGATAGATTCTGGCATGGTTCCAGAGGACTGGAAGATTGCAAATGTCACTCCGCTATTTAAGAAGGGGGCAAGGAAGCAAAAAGGAAATTATAGACCTGTTAGTGTCACTTCTGTGGTTGGGAAGTTGTTGGAATCGATTGTCAAGGATGAGGTTACGGAGTACCTCGAGACATATGACAAGATAAGCAGAACTCAGCATGGATTCCTTAAAGGAAAATCCTGCCTGACAAGCCTATTACAATTTTTTGAGGAAATTACAAATAGGCTAGACAAGGGAGATGCAGTGGATGTTGTATATTTGGATTTTCAGAAGGCCTTTGACAAGGTGCCACACATGAAGCTACTTAACAAGATAAGAGCCCATGGAATTACGGGAAAGTTACATACGTGGATAGAGCATTGGCTGATTGGCAGGAAACAGAGAGTGGGAATAAAGGGATCCTATTCTGGTTGGCTGCCGGTTACCAGTGGTGTCCCAAAGGGGTCTGTGTTGGGGCCGCTTCTTTTTACATTGTACATCAGCGATTTGGATTATGGAATAGATGGCTTTGTGACTAAGTTTGCTGACGATACGAAGATAGGTGGAGGAGCCGGTAGTGCTGAGGAAACTGAGAGTCTGCAGAGAGACTTGGATAGATTGGAAGAATGGGCAAAGAAGTGGCAAATAAAATACAATTTTGGAAAGTGTATGGTTATGCACTTTGGCAGAAGAAATAAACAGGCAGACTATTATTTAAACAGGGAGAGAATTCAAAGTTCTGAGATGCAGTGGGACTTGGGAGTTCTTGTACAGGATACCCTTAAGGTTAACCTCCAGGTTGAGTTGGTGGTGAAGAAGGTGAATGCAATGTTGGCATTCATTTCTAGAGGAATAGAGTATAGGAGCAGGGATGTGATGTTGAGGCTCTATAAGGCACTGGTGAGACTTCACTTGGAGTACTGTGGGCAGTTTTGGTCTCCTCATTTAAGAAAGGACATGCTGACATTGGAAAGGATAGAGAGAAGATTCACTAGAATGATTCCGGGAATGAGAGGGTTAACATATGAGGAACGTTTGTCTGCTCTTGGACTGTATTCCTTGGAGATTAGAAGAATGAGGGGAGACCTCACAGAAACATTTTGAATGTTGAAAGGCATGGACAGAGTGGATGTGGCAAAGTTGTTTCCCATGATGGGGGAGTCTAGTACGAGAGGACATGACTTAAGGATTGAAGGGTGCCCATTCAGAACAGAAATGCGAAGAAATTTTTTTAGCCAGAGGGTGGTGAATCTATGGAATTTGTTGCCACGGGCGACAGTGGAGGCCAAGTTATTGGGTGTATTTAAGGCAGAGATTGATAAGTATCTGAGTAACCAGGGCATCAAAAGTTATGGTGAGAAGGCGGGGGTGTTGGACTAAATGGGAGAATGGATCAGCCCATGATAAAATGGCGGAGCAGACTCGATGGACCGAATGGCCGACTTCTGCTCCTTTGTCTTATGGTCTTATGGTCTTTAAGTATGTAAGTAAGTGGTTTCATTGCACATCTGTATTTTGCACTATTACTTTATAATACACATCTTGTATCCTTTTTCGCTCCTCACTGCTTACATTTTGTATTTCAAAGTATATATTTCTGACTGAGCAACCTTGCAACAATAATTTCCTTTGGGATAAATAAAGTTTTAGCTTATTTATATTATGTTAAATGTGACCTCTAACTTTGAAGTAAAGAACTGACTGGGATGATAACAGAAAGATGGAGTGCTGGGACCTAAAAGAACTTAGCATTTTCATCAATACAGCATTAATAGTACCATTATAGAGCAGGTTGGCAATCACTTAATTAGACACAGCAATAAAGGTCTTTATAGAGAAATGTAATAACAATAACAGATTGTGCATATGGTTTCCATTTCAGCTGAGCTGTCTATTTTTAGCATTAAATGGCAGTCTTTTCCATCCTCTAACATTGTTAATAGGAATGAACTTCAAGTAAATGTAGATACTAGAAAGAAACTTAAGGATTACAAAATTTATATTCCAAGTAGGAATTCTAAAGTTTACTTAATGAGCAGCCCCTACACAGCTTAAGCTGTGACCCATAGAAAAATACCTTCCAAGGTCATTCAGCTTGCTTTATTTGAACTGGAATGGATTGGAACTAAAGACTTGTGAAGTAATGAGACAGATACACTCAGTGGTCATTTTATTAGGTACACCTATACACCGTCTCGTTAATGCAGATATCTAATCAGCCAATCATGTGGCAGCAACATAATGCATAAAAGCATGCAGACATAGTCAAGAGGAACAGTTGGTGTTCAGATCAATCATCACAATGAGGGAAGAAATGTGATTTAAGTGACGTTGCCAGTGTTGGTGTCAGGCAGGTGGTTTGAGTACCTCAGAAGCTGCAGATCTCCTGCAATTTTCACACACAAGGGTCTCCAGAGTTTACAAAGTAGGGTGCAAAAAACAAAGAAAAATCCGTTAGGTAGTCCCCTGGGTGAAAACACCTTGTTAGTGGGAGAGACGCTGCCATCAGCTGCTTCTCTTCTGTTTCACTCATGTCTGTCCTTACTCCATCTTCCACCACATCACCAGAGATAGGGTTCCTCTTATCCTCACCTACCACTCCACCAGCCTCCGCTTACAGCACATGATTCTCTGTAGCTTCTTCCATCTCCAACAGGACTCCATCACCAAGCACATCTTTCCCTCCTCCCCATTTTCTGCTTTCCACAGGGATTGCTCCCTACGCGACTCCCTTGTCCACTTGTTCCTTCCCACTGATATCCATCTTGCCACTTATCCTTGCAAGCGGAACAAGTGCTACACATGCCCCTACACCTCCTCCATCACTACCATTCAGGGCCCGCAAACAGTCCTTCCAGGTGATGCGACATTTCACCCGTGAGTCTGTTGCAGTCATTTACTGTATCCAGTGTTCCTGGTGTGGCCTTGTGTATATTGGTGAGACCTAACATAGATTGGAAGACTGCTTCACCAAGCACCTATTCTCCGTCCATCAGAAAAAGCAGGATCCCTCAGTGGCCAATCGTTTTAATTCCACTTCCAATTCCCATTCTGACATGTCAGTCCATAGCCTCCTCTACTGTCGCGATGAGGCCACACTCTGGTTGGAACAACAACATCTTATATTCTATCTAGGTAGCCTCCAAACTGATGACGCAAACATCGTTTTCTTAAACTTCCAGTAATTCCACCCCCCCCCAACTTCACCATTCCCGATTCCTATTTCCCTCTCACCTTATCTCCTTAGATGCCCAGCACTTCCCTCTGGTGCTCCTCCGCCCTTTCTTTCTTCCATGGCCTTCTGTCCTCTCCTATCAGATTCCCCCTTCTCCAGCCCTGTCTCTTTTTCACTAATCAACTTCCCAGCTCTTTACTTCACTCTTCCCCCATCCCCTCCCGATTTCACCTTGTGTTTCTTCCCCTCACACCTCCCCCACCAACCTTCTTACTCTGCATCTTTTTTCCTCAAGTCCTGAAGTAGATTCTCAGCCCAAAATAATGACTATTTAATCTTTTCCATGGATGCTGCCTGGCCTGCTGAGTTCCTCCAGCATTTTGTGTGTGTTAATGTGAGAGGTCACAAGAACCAGACTGGTTCAATTTGACAGGAAGGTGACAGTAAATCAGACAACTGTGATGTCCAGAACAGCATCTCGGAACACACAGCACATCGAACATTGAGGTGAATGGGCTACAGCAATTGAAGATCACAACCACACACTCAGCGGTCACTTCATTAAGTACAGAAGGGGCATAATAGTTTGCCCACTGAGTATATATATGAAAGTGAAAGGAAGTCGAGGGGACAGGTTACTGTAGGATTAAAAAATGATGACAATGTTACCATTAATCAGCAAGTTACACAAGAGTGATCTCAGACCTCTAAACTGGAAAGAGGAGAGGAGAAATAACAGAGGAATAATAATCTCAATGTATGTAATCCTCAGAAAGTTGTGGTAGACAGCCTCTGGGGGACTAAGGCACTGTGCAAAGGTCTTCAGTTGCTTTAAATAATACATTGAAGAGATGGAATGACAGCCAATTTTGTTAGAAGTGTTCAGTAAGACAGGTCACACTGGTGTGGAGGGAAATAATTAATATTACAAGATAATGACCTTCTGTCCCAACATTTTCTATATTCAGGTCTGTAAAATTTTCTTTTGGTATTAAATGAGTGGGGGCTCCTTTCTTCACATGCTTGTTTATTTCAGAGTATTCCCATGAATGTCAGCTTATTTGGTGTTCTTGTCTCTGATAAATATTCAGCAAAGTGCTCCACAGCATATATTAATAAGCATGCCTGTCACCAGAGATGACATTTAGTGCTGAAGCCAAGCTGGGAAGTACACAAACTGAAGTGTTCATGGAGCATAAAAGTTCAGAAAGTCTCGGTTTGCAGATACCACAATTCCGAAATGCCCTTTTAAAATAGTTCAGCAAATGTAGGAGGCAGTTAACCAGGCAAGAAGTCAATGCAATTCCCTCACTCCCTAGGCTTGGAGATGTACACAAGGGTTTTGATTTTAAGAAGACTGTCAGGAAGGTTGTTGCCTGTTCTATTATATCTAGGTGTGACAGCCAATTATTTTGCATTGACCTGTAATGAAGTACCTGCCAATTATCTTACAGGGGTAGAGGTGTGCACCCAGCAGGTTGCCAGTAGCAGCCCTATTCTCTGAGTAATTACAAAGTAGTTTGATACTTTGAAATTACTCATAACCAAAGTTTTCTGGAGTTCTTATTCAGTCATTTTTCATATGGTGAGCCTATTTCCAAGTCATAATCATTTAAGGTGAAACTGTAGGTGAAAGTGTTCTGTTATGCCTGCTGCTATTTTCCTACTTGCTGGTAAAAATCGTGAATTTGAGAAGTACCTTTGGAGCAGCCAAGGCAAGCAACTGCAGTGCATCATGTAGTTGATAAGCTCTGCAACCATTCTGTGCTGATGATGGAGCTGGTCAATGAGGTACTAATCAAGTGAGCTGTATTGTCCTGGGTAGTGCTGAGCTACTTGAGAGTTGATGAACCTGCGCTCATTCAGATACGTGGGCAGTATTCCATCACCTACACTGTGTGAAAAAGGGTATCACGAGGTATCCACACAAGGTGCTTCACCTCTGACCTCTGTTCTTGGTGATAGCATGTTTATGTGGCTGGTGTAGATCAGTATCTCATCACTGTTAAACCTGAGGATTTTGATGGTGGTGACCATCCAGTGAATATTAAAAGTAGTTGTTTCGATTCTCTCTTATTGGTGACAATCTTTGCTTGGCATTTGTGCAGTACAAATGTTGCATGAGGCTGCACCCACGATCAAAGATCTCTATCATCCACATCAATGCGTTCTTCTCACAGCTACCATCAGACAGGAGGTACAGAAGCCTGACGTTCCACACCACTAGTTTCAAGAACAGCTACCCTGCAACCATTCAGTTCTTGAATCAACCTGCACACCCTAATCACTGCCTCAGTATAGCAACACTAACTGCTTTGACCACTTTTCACTACAAGGGAGTATATATGTTGGATGAATCGTCTTCTTTCTTGTAGTATTTTGAGTAATTTATGACTTTCTTGTGAATGTTGTGTCTCTGATGGTATGTGCCTGTGATGTTGCCTCTGGTAAGTTTTTCAGTGCATCTGTGCATTTATGCATTTGTACACATGACAAAAAACGTGTCTTTGATTTTGACTGTGACCATACTGAAAGTTGTCAGGTCTTAAGGCAAGCAGGCATGGACTGCTTCAAAAAGAATGAAATATTGTTACCAACCTAAAGCAGGCAGAGGTTAAAAATGTCTGCAAATACCCCTGCCAGCTGATCCACACAGGATATAATGACACAGTCAGAGACACTATCCCAGGCTGATGCTTTCCGCAGGTTCCCCTCCACAACAATGGATGTAGATTCAGGTGCTCTGGAGACTGTCAGCATGGGTGGTGACATTGCTGCTCCCTTCTGCATAGGGCGCATTTAAGCTCACCAGGTCATTAATGTTTTTTGCTTCGGGATAAAGTTATATCATCCTGGAAGAATGGACAGTAATACTCTACTTAGTCATTGACCCCACTTTGTCATTTATTACAACAGATAGATAGCTGGCCTTGCTCCTGTGTCGATTTTGGATTCTTCATTTCCATTCATATTGAAAGTTTAGTCAGCAAGCATCAACAACACAGTCGTGCAAGTAAAATGTATAATTTATTTTCAAAATGTGAAAACTTTTGCATATACAGTTTGAGCCAATACACTATTATCTTTTTCTATTTATTTTGTCTAACAAGGTTTGGAAAATGCTTGTTGGCATATTGCCAGCTCATTTTCTGCTTGCTTTAGGATAGTTGATTATGCAAAGATGCATCTCAATATGTTTTATTTCATCCAATCAACAAATAAGCTTTAGAGACATTAACAGTTCACACACCGAAGACTGAAAACACTGGCTAATTTTTTCCATGTCCTATCTTAGTTACTGGCGCGTCATTTTGGAAACTATAAGAGGTGGGTGAGAGCTCTCAGACTTCATTTATAGAACATCTTTCATGTGGCAAAGTGTACCCAGGCCATTCAGATCTAATAAAAACATTACAGATTAAAAGAGAGCCAAAGAAGGAGGTAATGAGTGTGTCACAATGGTATAGCAATTTGTGCTGCTACTATAAATCACGAGTAAGACAAGCTCAATTCTGACCCCCAGTGTTACCTGGGAGGGGTGTGAAAATTCCCCCTTTGACTCGATGGATTTTCTCTAGGTACTCCAGCTTCCTCCCATAAAGAAATGCTGGTAGGTTCACTGACTGTTGTAAATTACAATTATTGTGAAGTGTAATTGCAAAGAAGCAATGGCACTGCCTTTACTTCCTTAGGAGTCTGCAGAGATTCAGCATGACAATTAAACGTTGACAAATTTCTGTAATGTGTAGTGGAGTATATATTGACTGGCTGCATCACAGCCAGGTCTGTAATCATCAGTGCCTTTGAATGGAAAATCCCATAGCAGATTCAGCACAGTATAGCATGGGTAAAGTCCTCCCAACCATGGATCACATCTACATGAAGCACTGTTGTAGGAAAGCAGAATTCACTATCACAGATCCCACCACCTAGGTTATGCTCTCTTCTCACGGCTGCCATCAGGTAGAAAGTACAAGAGCCTCAGAATCTGCACCACCAAGATCAAGAGCAGTAACTACCCCTCAACCATCGGGCTCCTGAACAAAAGGGGATAACTACACTCACTAGCCCCATCATTGTAATGCTTCCACAACCAATCATCTCACCTTTAAGGACTCTTTGTCTCATTATCTCATGTTCTTGCTATTTATTGATAATTACTTATATTTGCATTTGCTCAGTTTGTTGTCATCTGCACACTGGATGATATTTCATTGACCTGTTCTAGTTAGTATTCTATAAATTTGCTGAGTATACCCACAAGAAAATAAACTTCATAAGGTTGTATATGGTGACATATAAGTACTTTAATAATAATATTTACTTTGAATTTTGAAATTACCCCATGGTATAGGATGAGTGTCAGGAAAATAAGAGGGTTTGTTGAATGTGTGAGGCAGGTGAGGTCACAGAGGAATAAATGTGGAATCAAGACTGATGGAAATGATCTGGCATAGATTCTTTGGGCTAAATAATGTTCTATATTGTAAGAAAACAAGAGAAATATAATATTGGTTTCAAGGTCCAATTTACTGGAGGATAGAAGCATGGAAAAGTGGATAACTTCAAGAAAGGAATTTCAGGACTTACCCTGAAATAGTTGCAGGCTTGGATATCGAGGATGGAGATAAGAAACCAACATACTTAAAATAAATCAGTCAGCATCCGTGGAAATTAAAATTTAGGGATGGAACTCTTCATGGTAGTAGATTTCAGTGCACAGTTTATCAGTAAATTGAGAGTTGAGTGCTTGAAAGGAAATGTTATTCTTGGACTTTTAGATGTCAGTGCACATGACAATAAAGTTAGGCATGAGGAAATGTGCTGTGCAGGCAACACAAACTGGAGTAGGGGGAAGAATCTGGTGAGTTATATTTATACTTGGATTTTCACTGGAGTTGTAATCATATTTACAGTATGCTGACTGGCAAATCCTGATTGGAAATAATTTGCAGTATCAAGAGAAGTCAATGGGTTGGAAAGGGGAAAAGATCAGGAAATGATTTAGTTGGAGGAAAGATGGAATAATTCAAGGTTCTTGCAGTATGTTGAGTAAATCCTACAGTGGTTTGTTTGGTGGAATGGAAGGAGTATTCCTGCTGACACACAAGACATGCTCGGTAATGCACTTAGCCACTTCTTTAAGACCGCTGTGTCTTTTTCCAGATGATTGGCTTCCTGTTCCTGAAAAACACAAGTAGTCAAATGAACTGTCTCAGCCAAAAATGTTGAATGCTTATTTCCTTCTATATTTGATGCCAAATTTGCTGAGTTCCTGCAGCACTTTGTGTGTGTTGCACTGGATTTCCAGCAACTGCAGAATCTCATGTCAAGCAGCCTATGTTGAATACTGGTGACTGTTGAGGAATATAGTCAACATCTTGGAAATAATCTATAGGATTCCTTGGGTGTAACAATAAAGTAACTTTTAAAATGAAGAAAACAATGTATTCTAAGAGAAGAAAGCATGGCTTCTCTTTTGATTATACTGCCTGTACCACCTCTTAGTTCCAGACAGTACAGATATCAAGTAGTGTCAAGGACTAGGAGCAACAGTGACTATAGCAGCATATAGATTGTAAAATTCTTACCATTGCTTGTAAATTCCACATGGCCCCATACATTATTACCTATGTAATCTGTTCTAGCCCTTTCATCCTCTGATCTATTTAACTAATAGATCTCAGAATTTAACTAATATTTCCAGCCGAATCTTCAGCAGTCAGGGGCTAAAGTTTGAAGATAACCTTCTACAAACTCTCTAATATCTCCTTGGAGACACTCTTTGAAAATTTACCTCTTTGACGAAGTCTTTATACATTTGCCTAACATCATGGTATTTGTGAAGGACCTTGAAATATTTTTATCTGAATATCTTTGTCTTATCTAAATGTTTCTGAACTTCATTTCCAAGAAATAATCTTGTATTTGTGTTACACAGATATTATAATAATTATGTGACAAGTGATAGACAACTCAATAAATCTAAGAAAAATGTCAGCTTGGGTCTTTGGAGCCCCCAGCTTCCCTGAACACCCCAGTCCTCCTCTCTCCCCTGGCAGCACCAACTCTCTTCCCCACCCTCTGACCCCAAATAATCCTTGCTGTGTCTTCAATATTTCCTCACACCTTCACCTCTGAGGCAGCACGTTCTGTGCTCAGCACTGCTCTCCACTCTCTCCCCACCAAGTCCAAACTTACCATCAAACCCACAGACAAAGGGGGGTGTTGTTGCAGTGTAATACACTGACCTCTACCTTGCTGAGGCCAGGCAGCAACTCTGAGGCAACTCCTCATACCTATCCCTTGAAGTGGACCCCACTTCGGACCTTCAGAAAACTGTCTCTGACACTATCCCTGACCTCATCAGCTCTGGAGAACTCCCATTCACTGCCACCAAACTCATATTTCATTTGCCCCACACTGTTTGCTTCTACCTCCTACCTAAGATCCACAAGCTTGGGAGTCCATTTATCCCTGCCTGCTGCTGCTCCACTGAACTCGTGTCCTCATACCTCGATTCCAATCGATCCCCCTAGGTTCAATCACTTCCCACCTACTTCCATGACAGTTCTCATGCTCTTGATCTCCTCAGTAACTTACAATTCACTGCCCCTGACCACCTCATTTTCACCATGGATGGCAAGAAAGCCTCAAAGCTTCCTTCTTGGGAAAAGAACCAATCAATTCCCCTCCACCACTACCCTCTCTATCTGGCAGAACTGGTCCTCACCATCAACAATGTTTCCTTTGGTTCCTTCCACTTTCTCCAGACTTGAGGGGTAGCCTTGGATCCACATTGGCCCCAGCTATGCTTGCCCTTTTCGTTGGTTATGTAGAACAATCCATGTTCCAAGCCTTCCCTGGTAGTGCTCCCTAACTCTTCCTCCACTACATTTTGACTGCATTGTTCCTGCACCCATGCTGAGCTTTTCAGCTTCATCAACTTTGCTTCCAGCTTCCACCCTGCCTTTAAATTCACTTGGTCCATTTCTGACACCTCCCTCTCCTTTCTCAATCTCTCTGTCTCTACCTCTAGAGTCAAACTATCAACCGACATCTTTTATAAATCTACCGATTCCCATAGTTACCTTGACTGTAACTTTTCCCACCCTTTCTCCTGTAAAAATGCTATTCCCTTTTCACATTTCCTTCACCTCCACCTCATCTGTTACCAAGATGTAGCTTTCCTTTCTGAGACATCGGAGATGTCCTTCTTCAAAGAACAGGGTTCCCTCCCTCCTCTATTGATGCAGCCCTCACCTGCATCTCTCCATTTCCCAAACATCCATATCCACTCCATCTTCCCACTGCCTTAACAATGATAGAGTTCCTCTTGTCCTTACCTCCTCTGTGACTCCCTTGTCTATTTGTCCCTCCCCACTAATCTCCCTCCCAACACTTAGCCTTGAAAACAGCCTAAATTCTACACCAGCCCATTCACCAACTCCTTTACCTCTATTCCTCTATTCAAGACCCCAAACAGTCCAGCTGTGGCAACACTTTACCTGCAAATGTGCTGGAGTCATCTGTTCTGTACAGTGCTCCCAATGCAGCCTCCTCTACATTGGTGAGAACTGTTGTAAATTGGGGGACCGCTTCGTCAAGCGCCTCCACTCCTTCTGCCAAAATCATTACTTTCTGGTGGCCAAACATTTTAATTCTGATTCCTATATTGGTCCATGGGCTCCTCTTGTGTTAAGATGAGGCCACCCTCAGGGTGGAGAAGCAATACCTTATATTCCGTCTGGGTAGCCTCCAACTGATGGCATGAATATTGATTTCACCTTCTGGTAAAAAAAAATTCCCTCCTCCTTCCCTCTATTCCCCACTCTGGCCTATTACCTCTTCTCACATGCCTATTTCCTCCTCCTAGGTACCCTCTTCCTTTCCTTTCTTCTATGGTCCACTCTCCTCTCCTAGCAGATTCCTTCCTCAGCATCCCTTTAGCTTTCCTACCCACCTGGCTTCAACTATCATCTTCTAGCTATCTTTCCGTCCTAGCCCAACTTTTTTTATTCTGGTATATTTCCCGCTTCTTTTTCAATCCTGAAGAAAGGTCTCAACCTGAAAGTTCAACTGTTTACTTATTTCCATAGAAGATGTTGCCTGTCTTGTTGAGTTCCTCCATCATTTTGTGTGTGTTACTCTGGATTTCCAGCATCTGCAGAGTTTCTCGTATTTGTGAGAAAAATACTGTTAGAAGCTGTGATAGAAGGAAAGATATCTGAAGAAAAAGCAATTGTTTACTGAATTAGACTGCCATCAATGATTAAGGAACAAGAATATCACAAGGTCTAGGTATCCTTGATATTGCCAAGGCAAGTGGTATGAAGATTCAAGAAATTAAGGATTGGAAACTAAAATATAGTCTCAAGATAGAATTGGCGTTAAGTATGAGAATAGTCTGCCCTGCATACTTCAGTATCATTAGTTCATGCTTAATCTCCAGAAGAGAGAGACTGAGAAGCAATCAAATACAAATAGAGCTTTCATTACGTATAATGTCTGACCTGCCCTCTGAGATTTACATGATACATCTATTCCACCAAAGCTAAAATAGATGCTAGCACTTTCACTGTGCAGGGATTGAGTTTTGTTGGGCAGCTATTTAATCCCATTGCAATACACTCCTCTCACCAATAACAGTGATTCTTTTTAGGGTTGGGAATTTACAATTCCCGTTTCAGTTCCCAAAATTTCCTTTATTTTGTGCCAGAGCTTGTTATAGGTTAATTGGCAGAGACTGATTGCTGTGATTAGACAACTACCTCATTATCATTGTAACATATTCCTCCCGTAATAGCAGCTTCCGCTTCATTAGGCAACACTGAGGATAATCTGCTTCCTCTTCAGTTTTGTGGGTTCTACGAAGGCTAGTGAGGCAAATATGGGAACTCCAGATGGTGATCTGGACAGGCCTTGACCTATTTTGATAAATTCCCCATAGGATGGAATTAGAACATTAAACATTAGAAATTGGGATAAGAACAGCCAAAGTACCCCTCAAGCTCGCTCTTCCATTCAATAAGATTACAGCCTAACTGCATTTTCTTGTCCCATCCCATAAAACCTAATTAACAGAAATTTAGCAAACTCAACTTTGAATGCACTTAATGCTTCATCTTGCGCAGCTGCCTGAGATAGAGAGCTCCAAAGATCTTCAGCTGTTTGAAAAGAAAAAAATAACTTGAAATCAGGTTTGAAAGTCTATCCACTTGTGCTGAGACAGTGTCACTTACTTAGTTCCCCAGACTAGAGAGTGTCACAACATCTACCTGGCTAAACCAACTCTAAACCACATATCATATACCCATAAATATCATTTATGGAAAGAAGTAAAATTAAATTCAATTTCTTATTTTAAATTTTCAATTCAATCTGCCTTTCTCTTACAAATACTGATGTCTTGTGTTTTGTTTCCATCAGAATGTGAAAGGGTCTATTTTATGGAAAACCATTTATGTTAAAAGAGACTTGCATTTATAAAACATTGATGTCTGAATTCCAGAAACGATATAGAGCAGCTCCTTGTTGTTTTGGAAGTAAAATAGTAGCAAATTGCCACACAGTAGGATTCCATAAGGTGTATATAATACTGACAAGGTAACCTTTTGTGATGTTGATTGTTCAGGACACTGTGGTTATTGCAATTGAATAAAACAATGCCATTGCCAGAGTTAATACAGAACAGGAACAGACCTTATAGCCTACTGAGTCCATAGCAGCCACCAAGAGTACTTACACTAATCCTTAACTAATCCTATTTTATTCTCTCTTTATTGCCATCAACCCACACGAGCAATTTGGTCATATATCAGCACATCGGGGCAATTAACAGTGGCCAATTAACCTTCTAACTTTAAGTCCTTAAGAACATGGGATGAAGTCTACCCAGTGGGCATGCACACAGGGAGGATAAGGCCTGACAATTCCAGAAGTCAGGATTGATCCTCGGGCACTGGAGCTGCAAGGCAACAAATTGCCTAGATGCATCATTGTGCCTTCACATTGCACCTCGGGATTTTTTCCTGCCGAAAACCTGATAGAGGTAAGAGATTATGTTCCTGCATGTTAATTGCACTGAAGCAGCATTGCTTGACACCCTAACCATGTTTACAGGAGTCCTGGAAAACTGTCATCTTCCTTCGTGGAAAGCTGCCGTAGTAGCAGTGTCAGGTTTGTATTGTTTTGTTATTGTTGTGGTCTCTCAAAGGGGCTCTATAAGGAGTTCTTAAAGGAAAATATCAAAAATAAAAGCAGCACAGCTTCAGCTCTGCAATGTTGTTTCAAGTCAGGTAAAGCTGTCCAAACACACATATGAGTTTTATACCAAGTACTCTTCAGAACTTGGAATCAACTGTTCTTGTGAAACCTAATCTTGCATTAGCATTGTTTCTCAATGAAGTGCAGATGCATGACATGATCCTGGGTGGTTAAGGTCCTGGATGACGGATATTTTATTGCATTCTTCCACCTGTAGTGTCTCCAATACCACTGTTCATGTCTTGTTAGAAAGGTGCTGTGATTGTGAGTGAAAAGGGAAGAGATGGTGAATGAAGTGTCTGCGATTGTGATGAATCCCTTGACTATCATTGCCACTGGATTCAGATGTATCTTCCGCCAGTGGTAGTGTGGCTGTTCGTGCAGAGTGGCTTCCCCATGCTGAAACTAGTTGTGCCCGATTCTCCTCCGCATTACCTGACACCCAGCTGAACGTTTTGTGATGATGGACAGGTGGTATTAAACACCATGTATGATACAAGAGGTCCAGCTACAATCTCTGGAAAGCCATCTTGTGTGTGAAGTAGCAATTCCAGACCAAACCTGAATCATTGAATGATGCTCGACAACAGTGACAGTACTTGAATGTTATCACCTCTTACAAGGTGAAACCAAGCATCATAGGTGACACCAAGACTTCCCTCCCAGATGAACTCAATGCTTTCTGGCTAGCTTTGACCACCAAAACATTTAGGAACCTTCACAAACACCCTCAGCCCTCATGATACTTTGATTCCAGTCTCTAAGGCCAATATGAGTGCGTCCCTTGGGAGGGTGAATTCACAGAGAGCATTTGGCCCTGATGGGATAGCTGGCCGAGCACTAAAGTCCTGGTGTAGGGTCGAGAAGAAAGTGTCTTCCCTTCCTTCCAACATCAACGATGCCCTCACTCGCATCTCTTCCATTTTCCATACGCCTGCCCTGATCCTATCCTCCTGCCACCACACCAGGGATAGGTTTCCTCTTGTCCTCACATACCACCCACCAGCCTCCGTGTCCAGTACCTAACTCTCTGTAACTTCTGCCATTCCCGACGGGATCCCACCAGCAAGCACATCATTCCCTACTCCCCACTTTCTACTTTCCACAGGGATTGCTCCGTAACTGACTCCCTAGTTCACTCGTCCCTCCCTACTGGTTTCCCTTTTGGTACTTACCCTTGCAAGCAAAACAAGTTGGGGTCATCAACTGTATCCTGTGCTCCCAGGAGTCCCGACAAAGTCTGGGAGACCGCTTTGCTGAGCATCTACGCTTCATCTACCAGAAAAAGCAGGATCTCCTTGTAGATACCATTTCAATTCCACTTCAAATGCTCATTCTGATAAGCCAGTCCATGGCCTCCTTCACAGGTGAAATGAGGCTACTCTCAGCTTGGAGGAGCAACATCTTTTATTCCATTTGGGTAGCCACCAACCTGATGGTAGGAACATCAACTTCTCGAACTTCCGGTAATTGCCTTCCCAACACCGCCCCCCCCCACCCCCAGCCAACTTCATCATTACCTACTCCTGTTCCCCTCTTTCACTTTATATCTTTACCTGCCAATCACCTCCCTCAGGTGCTTCTCCCCATTCCCTTCCTTCCATGGTCTTTTATCCTCTCCTCTCAGATTCCCCTCCTCCAGCCCTTTATCTCTTTGACAAATCAACTTTGCAGCTCCTCACTTCACCCTTCCCCCTCCACCACTCCTGGTTTCATCTACCACCTACCACCTTGTACTTCTTCTTCCTCTCCCCCCGCCTTCTTACTTTGACAGTTCCCCTTCTTTTCCAGTCCTGAAAAAGGGTCGCGCCTAAAATATCGAATATTTACTCTTTTCCATAGAAGCTGCCTGGCCTGCTGAGTTCTTCCAGCATTTTGTATGTATTACTTTGGGTTTCAGCATCTGACGACTTTCTCATGTTTGCAGGCCTCAGCTAAGTCCACTTTGCTGAAGCGTTTCCCTCCAGAAAGGTTTGCAAAGATATCTCCTATTCTGGGCAGAGAGTAGTGATCTATTGGGGTGAGACGATGGTTACCTTAAATTCACCACAGATCCTGACAGAACCATTCTTCTTGGCTACTGTGACCACTGGCATTGCTAATAGGCTCCTGGCAAACCTGGAAAGAATTCCTTCAGACTCCATGAAAACTAGCTCACTGGCTACTTTATCATGGGTGGTATGAGGAACCAGAAAAGCATCAGAAAGCTTGTGTGTGGCATTTTCATTTAACACTATTTTACCCTTGATAAGCTTGAGTTTTCCAATATCATCCTTGAACACTGCTGTGATATCAGTCAGTAGCTTTCTTGACTTACTTTCATTTGACTATTGCAGAGAATGAGGCATGCAGATGAGGGATGGTTCTCTAAATAATTTGCAGTTGTCTCAGCCAACCATACCCCACAGTGCTGGCCCTTCTGTTTTTACTGCATACAAACCCCATGGGCCTCGTATTTCATTCTTCTGGATGCCATTCCTACAGTAGTTATCTTTTCTCCAGTATAAGTTCTTAGTTGGATATCTACAAGCTTGAGTTGAGTATCTTTGAAATGCCTCTCGAACTCATTCTGTGGAATGACTGAAACAGCTAAGCCAGTGTCCAATTCCATTTTAATTAATTTGCATTTCACTTCTAATGTAACCCATCTTACTTGTCTCCTCTCAGAATTTCACATTGTAAGTCTCAAGGCTTATCTGTCCTGTGTCACTCTCATCATTATCAGATTTTTCATCAATAACATGCAGCTTTGTGAAACTTCAGTTTGACCTTTTATCTTTTTATTTTACCTGTGCACATCATTTGTTTTTGTCTGCCCCATATTCTCTTTGTACTTTGTTGCATTTTCTGCAGGTTTCACCTTTAAACCTGCATTAGTCTGGTCTATGTGAGCTCCTGCCACAAGGGTAGCACAATTTCTCTGGCCAGCCAGGTTTCTGTTTAGATGTTGCAATTTTCTCCATGCACACTTTCATTCCTGACTGCAATTCAGTTGCATTTCTGTCTCCTATTTCCATTGATACAGCAATTTCAACAGTCCTTTTAAATGTAAGTTTTGCTTTAGTTTAGTTTTTAATGTTTTCTTGTAAGATTGCACAAACTAACCAATCGCTCAGTGCATCATTAAGCCTGTAGAAGCAATGTTTGGGTTATGGTTTGAGATAACGGGTGCCTTGGAATGTGAGCCATGCAAGGATGGGAGGGTGCCTTCATACTGTGTGCCTGACACTAGGGTGATCTAGGTCTTTTGTTCAGTGGGAGATGAAGAGAGAAGATGCCGGAGCATAGCCAAGCTTCGACAAAGTCCAAGGAGATCACAGGAGAATCGGCAAAGGGGAAGCTGTGAGCTCCAACTTGTGCACATTAGACTGTTTCATTAAAGTGGGCCCCTTTCTTTTTTTGCTTTTTCTTCACTAACCCTGTAGTCAAATTAAGAATTATAAAGCTAATTTGTTTAATAGTATGCAGTGTACTGTCTGTTATTTCTTGGTACTGATTGGTGACAGGGTAACAAATCATGCAGCATCCACACACACAGGGAAGGTTTCGGGGTGGACTCGCATCTCAATCTCACCTGTTTGGCAGGGCCACAGACTGTCTTCTCTAGACTTGCGCAGCTGACAGAACTGGAGGGTTACACAATAAATATTGAGAACATCAGATGAAGAATCCTTGAAAGTGAGTCTATAGGTTGTGGGCTTGATGGAGCGAGTGAAAATATCCCCTCTGATTCAAGAACTTGATGGTTGAGGGTCACTATCTGTTCCGGAGGTGAGAAGAGAGAATGGCCTGTGTGGTGGTGGGTGGGGGAAACCGTGATAATGATACTGCTTTCCTGTAAGAGTGCTCTGTAGCTCCATATAGGTGACTGGAGCAGTCAAACTCAATTATCTATTGTGCTATTGAATGCTTCTACCTTTCCAATGTCGGCAACCATTTCTGCTTATTTTTAGCTTGTGATTATTATCACCCATTATTCATTTCATCCATTTTATATCTTTTCTTTAACTCGGCCATCTCTGTCTGTTCCCAAAGAAACTTATGCTGTTCTTTTTTTAACTCAAAAGTCTTGCAGTACTTCAACAGGTAGGTGGTCGGCTAAGGTTTATTTAAAACTTCCTTGTCACCACTGTTATGTTCTGTAACTCCAAAACGTAAAACTAATTGACAGAAAAACATGGAGCCAGGTATAAACGTGTCCAGTTCATTCTTTACTTTTACGGAGGGCGGTGTGGCATGATGATGTATGCCATGCACGTACTTTTACATATAACCCATAACGAATTATGTGAACAACAAAGAATGCTTAATCAAACAATAGATTTACAAATATAACTGACATATTAAACACAATACCCTTGAATGGAAAGCCTTCAAAATGTAATGGATATGACCTACTCCATCACAGGTCCTTTCCACCATTGAGCACATCTATATGGAGTGCTCTTGTAGGAAAGCAGTGATCTTCATCAAGTTCCCCCACAACACAGGCCAGGCTCTCTTCTCCCTGCTGGGATTGCCAGTGTCCTTCAACCATCGGGCTCTTGAATCAAAGGGAGTATCTTCACTCAACCCATCACTGAACTGTTCCCACAACCTATAGACTCCCTTCCGAGGATTCTTCATCTCATGTTCTCAATATTAATTGATTATTTATTTATAATCATTTTTTTCTCATTTGTATTTGCACAGTTTATTATCTTTTGCACATCGATTGTTTGTCCATTCTGTTGGGGCCTTCTTTCATTGATTGTAATATGTATTTTTAAATTTCCTGTGGATGCCCACAAGAAAGCAAATCTGAGGATTGTAATTGGTGTAACATATGTATGTACTTTGAGAAATTTACTTTGAACTTTGAGGTGAAGTAATCATTAGGCGTCTCTCTGTACACAGAGAGAGACAGCACAGTAGCATAGTGGTTAGGGTAACACTTACGGCCCCAGTGAACCAGGTTCAGTTCTGCCTCTGTCTGAAAGGAGCTTGCCCATTCTCCCCATGACAGCGTGGTTTTCCTCCAGCCTGCACAGATTCCTCCCACATTCCAAAGGTGCCCAGGTTAGCAGGTTAACTGGTTACACGGGTGTAATTGGGCGGCACAGACTCCTTGGGCTGGGAGGTCCTGTTTCCGTGCTGTGTCTCTAAATAATAAAAATAAACAAATAACATTAAAACAAGCAGTCAGTGTCCATTTGGTGGCCACTTTGTCCTAGAAAGAACTTGAGGTAGAAGTGTAGTTAAGTAGCTGCAACAGTGTCTGAATGGTCCTTTCTTGAAACACCTCAGGTATCTACATGGGGAAAGGGTAGAAAAGTAAACTCCAAATGCCTTTCTTTGTTAGGTAACTTTGTGGACTGCCTCAACACATCTCTCTGCTTCACACTGGGAAATTTATTGCCCAGTCTCCAACCTCTTCTGGGCTGACTCCTTTCCTTCAAAGTGTAACTATGAAGCAGCAAGAGATCTGTTGACATTAAGGAGCCAAATAAATGTAGGATACGTTCTTAGAGCAACAGGTATTTGCTGTTTTTATTGATTTCTCTGAAGCCTTACACTAATGCCACTATGTGGCCCTGTGGCAACTGCTCCTTACATTTGACTGGCAATAGAGACTGGTCAACACGGTGAGATTCTTAACTTGTTACTGATTGCCATAGTCCCGTGCAGTTGTTCGGAAATGGATAATTTTGTTGTCAATACCAGAGTCAACTGTAACCACATTATTGATCAACCCTTTCTTCCATTTATCTCTGCAAATATGTTAATTAATGCTTTCCTTCCCAGCTTTACATCTAGTGCCAAAAGGATGGGAAATTGTTTCACCTTTTCCTTCTGTGTTCTAATTCTGAAACTCAGAAGGTATAAATCATTAAACTAGGTAACTATGCCCTTGTCTCTCACACAGCAAAAGACTTGTAGGTGACTCTAGACCTCCTTTCCCAAACAAATCCCTGTGACTCACCAGCAATATTGAGAGAACAAAGACGTTCTGTCAATCATCACATAACAGGGCAGCTGCAATACCTCTAGGCACCAAATAAGCACCTTGACTTATCACAACACATAAATTAGCACAGTGCTTGTCTAAATAGTTTTCTCATCCAGGAAATAAACTTTGACAAACGATCAAGTGTGCAGGTTCTACCTGTGAGAATCCTGCTTTTTTCAATCATCTAGATTGAAATATTTTAAAATTTATTCCTTTTTGCTTTCCTGATTTCACAGCAAACAAACGGAGGCACTTTACGTGTTAACAGTTATTTACAAAATCTACTATATTAGGACTATATGCAGAATAAAATACAGAAAGAAAGAAGAATAAAGAAAATGCAGAAGGGGAAAACAATAGTTTTTAATGAATCTGATACAAAGCTGGAGGAAATGCCTGGATTCAGGCAGCCTCTTCTGCAGCCTTCACTCTCTACCTTAGGTCAGTCTGTCCCTTAGCACTGGTTGCAGCTTCAGCCTAAGGCATGTTTCTATCTTGGACAAAGAATAAGCCTCTTTTTATATCCTACAAGCCCTCTATCTTAGACTTTTTTATTATTTAGTTATAGTACCAATCTGTACCTTCTTATCTCTCAAGGCCTTTGGCCTAGGTACATAACTTAAAAACAGAGGCAGCATGTAGAGACAGCCTGTCTTGCAGGAGAACATGTTTTTCACCATTATCTAAACTCAAGGCTGTGTACGCCTGAATATTCTCAAACTACTACCACATTTCAAGCTGGCACCTTTTTGACTTATAACCACCATATTTTTGTACACATTATTGCACATAGCAAACAAACTTAAAATCCATCCTTACACAAGTGTTCTGACTGAAAATTAAACTGCTAATCCTCGGACCTTGGTATTTAGTATCAATTCCATTAGGCTGGTCACGATGCAGAACATGGAACATAGAACAGGAACTGGCCCTTCAGACATGATGTCTGTGGCAACACAAAGCCAAATTGAACTCAATCTTCTATGCATGCACATTATCCATATCCCTCCAACCCTGCGTATTCATGTGTCTGGATAAATGCCTTTTAAAGAACAATATTGCATCTGCTTCTACTACTACCTCTGGCAGACTATTTCAGGCATCTTGGACTTTGTGTGTTTAAAAAAAACTTACCCCACACATTTTCTTTAAACTTTCCCTCTCTCACATTAAAATCATGTCCTCTATTTATACTCTGGTAAATGGCTCATAACTGTCCACCTTATCTATGCCTCTCAGAATTTTATAGACATCCATTGGTCCCCTCTCAGTCTCTGGCACTCCAGACAAAACTCTTCATTTTGCCGAACCTCTCGTTATTGCTCATACCATCTCATCCAAGAAGCATCCTGGTAAAACTCTTCCATACCCTTTACAAAATCTCTATACCCTTCCTGTACTGGGGTGACCAGATGTGCACACAATATTCCAAGTGCAGCCTAAAGCAGTTTTTCATTGCTGCAACATGACTCTCAATGTACCAGTAAATAAAGACAAGCATGCTCTACACCTTTTTAAAAATTATACCTTTAAGCCTGTCTCAGGCACTTCCTCTTCCAGCTCGTCCGATATACTCATAACCCCCTGCGTGAAAAAGTTGCCACACACGTCATATTTAAATCTTTCCCTTCTCAACATGAATTAATCCGCTTTAGTGTTAGACATTCCAACCCTGGAAAAAAAAGGCTGTTACCATCCACTTTATCCATACTCCGCATGATTTTATAAACCTGCATTAGTCACCCAAACTCCCAGGAATAAAGACCTAGCCTATTGAACCTCTCCGTTTAACTTAGGCCCTCTAGTCCTGACAACATCCTCATAAAGATTTTCTGCATATTTTCCAGAAGACAAACTGCAAATAATAAATACATAAATAATACTGAAAACATGAGTTGTGGAATCTTTGAAAGTGAGCACAGAGGTTGTGAAATCAGTTCAGGTTTGAGCTAAGTAAAGTTATCAGAATCAGGTTTAATATCACTGGTATATCACATGAAATTTCTGTTTAGTGGCAGCAGTACATTGCAATGCATAACAATAAAAATAGAAATTACAATTAGAAATATATATGTGTTTGTGTGTGTGTATGTATATATAAATATATATTATTAAATTAAATAATTAATGCAAAAACATAAACAATAGTAAGATAGTTAGTGTACATGATTAATTGTCCATTCAGAGATCCGATGGTGGAGGGAAGAAGCTGTTCCCGAAATGTTGAGTGTGTGTATTCATGCTCCTGTACCACCTCCCTGATGGTAGGAATGAGGAAAGCATATTTCCTGGGTGATGGTTGCCCTTAATGATGGAAGCCACCTTTTTTAAGGTGCCCTTAATGGAGCTGGCTGAGCTTACAACTTTCTGTAGCTTTTTCTGATCTTGTGCAGTGGCTCCTCCGTACTAGATGGTTAGGCAACCAGTTAGAATGTTCTCCATTGTACATCTATGGAAAGTAGTGTGGGCTTTTGGTGACACACCAAGTCTCCTCAAACTCCAAATGAAGTATAGCCACTGCTGTACCCTCTTTATAATTGCATCAATATGTTGGACTCAGGACAAACCTTCAGAGATGTTGACACCCAAGAACTTTAAACTGGCCACCGTTTCCACTGATGATCCCCTTTCGATGAGCACTGGTATATGTTTCCTCAGCATCCCCTTCCTGAAGTTCACAATCAATTACTTGGTCTTACTCATCTTGAGTGCAAGTTTGTTGTTGTGACACCACTGAACCAGCTTATCTATCTCGCTCCTGTACGTCTCCTTCTCACCATTCAAAATTCTACAGCAATAGTTATGTCATTGGCATATTTATAGATGGCATTTGAACTGTACATAGCCTGATAACAGAAGGTGTAGGTAGAGTAGAACAGTGGACTAAATATGCTTCCTTGAGGTGTGCCAGTGTTGATTTTCAGTGAGAAAGAGGTGTTATTTTTGACTCACCGATGGACAAATCAGCTTACATTCACCTCCTGCCTCCTTTCCAGAAATGTAGGCTTAAATGTATTACCCTGCTCTGGAAATGATGGCCAATGTATCTGAGAGATGCTCCATCCCACTGATTTTTCAGGTCATTTTGATTCTTTTTCCATGGATTTTATTTGTGGCATTATTGAAAACAATCTGTCTGGCATTCCAAAATCAAATGGTATTTATATTGGTCAGCTAAATGAGAGGTGGATCAAACACGAATGTCCATAAAGACCATTTCTCAGCAATGATCTCAGAAACCCAGATGTGGCTCTGCAGTGGGATATCAACAACATAAAACTGTGGCAAGAATCGGGGTGGAAATGAGACAGGTTGAGAGGAAGTTTCAAGAAAGCAGTCCAGCAGTTGGTGATGCATTGTGATTGTGTTTCTCTGAGAGATTGCTGATTTAATGACTTCTAGGTTCAATCAGTCAGATTGAGACAGAGACATAGGGTATGAAACTGGTCTTCGGACCACCATCTCCATGTCGACTATTATATACCCATCTATACCATTCACATTTATAAGCACTGGGTCTATAGCCTTCTATGCCTGGGTGATTCATATGCTGTCTGCAGCACAAGGACACATTCTTGAACTGCATACCTGGTTTGGGAAAGAGCCAGGAGTCATTGAGACAAACCACCGGGAGAGCTTGAGAAACAGAATAACTGAGAAACAATTTTGATTCTGATTCTGAAATACCTCCAATATTTTTTTTAAAAGGTCATCATCCTTCTGTTCTGAGGCTGTGCCTTCTTGTCTCAGATTCTTCCAATATTCGATAGAACCCTTTTCTATCCATGTTGGAGTGAATTTTAAAGGTTGTTTATGAACCTGAAATTCCTGTTCTTTTGAAACTGAAAGAGAAGAAAAGTTGAGACTGTTTTAACTTCACATACAAACAAAATCCATATAATTTCAATGTTTAAAATTTTCTTGTTTGAATTTGAGAGTTAAAACCATCAAGATAAAAAATACATCATTTTTATTCTTTGGATATACCTATTCTTCAAGCTTCTGGACAAGCACAGAAAATTTTCTACCAATGCTTAATTTAGGCAGAAAAAGTCCATTTCATACTAGTAGAAATAGTTTCAACCCCATTCCCCTTAACATGTTGATTAACTACACAGTATGAAAAATAACATTTCTTCGGAGGGGAAATGTTTCAAAACTTGGGCCTACTGGAGCAACAGATGCCATCTCATTGGCTCTTCATTCAACCCTGAAACATCTCCACAGCAATGATGCATACATCTGGATACTTTTTATCAACTACAACGTGGTTTTCAATACCATCATCCCCTCAGGACTAATCATTAGCTTCAAAGCCATGGCCTCAATACCTCCTTGTGCAATTAGATCCTTGATTTCTTCTCTTGCAGACTCCAGTCGATTTGGATTGGCAGGAACAATTCCTCCATGATCTCCATCAACACACATTCACCACAAAGCTGTGTACTTAGCCCCCTGCTCTACTCGTTTTACACTTATGAGTGTGTGTCTAAGCACAGTTTCAATGCCGTATTCAAGTTTGCTGATGACACCACTTTCATAGGCTGAATCAAAGGTGGTGACAAATCAGCATATAGGAGGGAGATTGAAAATCTGGCTGAGCGGTGCCACAGCAACAACTTCTTACTCAATGTCAGCAAGACCAAAGAGCTGATTAATGACTTCAGGAGGAGGAAACCAGACATCCATGAGCCTGTCCTCAGTGGACGATCGTAGGTGGAGAGGGTCATCAACTTTAAATTCCTCGGTGTTAGCATTTTGGAGAATCTGTCCTGGACCTTGCGCTCAAGTGCAATTACAAAGAAATTACAGCAGCATCTCTACTTAGGATTTTGTGTAGATTTGGCATGACATCTAAAATTTGACACACTTCTGCAGATGTGCTTTGGAGAGTATATTGATTGTTTGCATCACAGCCTGGTATAGAAACACCGATGCCCTTGAATAGAAAAGAAATGATAAAAAGTAGAGGATGCAGCCCAGTCCATCACCGGTAAAGCTCTCCCCACCACTGAGCATATCTGCAAGAAGCACTGTCACAAGGAAAGTAACCCCCCACCACCCAGGTCATGCGCTTTTCTCACTGCTTCTATCAGGAAGAAGGTACACAGGCCTCAGGACTCCCACCACCAGGTTCAGGAGCAGTTATTACCTCTCAGCCATCAGGCTTTAGAACCAAATAAGACACCTTCACTCAACTTCACTTGCCCTCTCATTGAAATGTTGCCACAACCTATGGATTCACTTTGAAGGTCTCTTCGTCTCATATTCTTGATATCTACTTGTGGCCTGGGGAAAAATACACACGCAGGATAACAAATATTTTTTCAGGTCTTAAGTTCCTTTTAGCTTTATTGCAGAAAGAGGGTATCAAAATAAAAACGACCAAAATAAGTTTAAAAAACAGTTCCCGCTATTACAATCTCACTTATCTTCAGACCATACCCTTGTACGTATGCAGTATGAAAATAATTAAACCAAAGTATACAAAACCAATATGGTAGTCTTCTTCTTCTTCATGTGTCTTGCGCGTTACACGCTTGGGCGATCATGGCTTTCCATATTGAACGATCCCATGCAGCGTCAATGATATCTCGCGCACTTAGATTTGTTAGTTCTTTCACAGTGTCCATATATTTTCTTCTTTGCCTTCCTCTTCCACGTTTCCCAGGCATACGGCCTTGTAATGTAAGGCATTCTATTTCTCCCTTTCTGATGACATGGGCCAGGAATTTAAGTTTCCTCTCATTTAATGTGATTCTCCCTTGAAGATGGTGGCACATGTGTATCACGAGGCTCAGTGTCTTACCAGATTTTGAAAAATAGTGTTAATTTATCTGCTTGTTTCCTGCGTGTCCGCTCGATTCGGCTATGTGAACTACACTTACAGCAAATAGTCACTTTTGGACATTAACTATCAATGCACCAACACAGTTTTGGGCTATCCATTCAACTTCGACCAACTACCTCCAAGGTTAGTAAGGACACGGCGGACCTGCATGCAACTCGCTCTGACCGGAAGGGCCCGGTGCCAGTGTCGAGACCATAAACAAAGACGGGGGAAGCATGGAGGTTTGCATGCTAGACTAGGGCTAATTCCACACCAGCCAGCGCTACCTAGCAACTTCCTTGTCAACGTTCGGTCTCTAACAAGCAAGCTGGACAAACTAAGGACTTGGACCCTCACACAAAGAAGGCTTATGGATTGCACATCATGTTTTTTACGGAGACGTGGCTAAACAGTGATGTCCCAAACAATGTGGTGGAACTGGAAGGGCACACGGTCTTCAGGGCTGACAGAGCTGCAACAGCGACAGGTAAAAGTAGGGGAGGTGGTTTACGCAGCTACATGAATCAATCATGGTGTATTAACTCTACCATTGCTGACACTTATTGCTCTGCTGATCTGTAATACCTGATTATTAAGTGCAGACCTTTTTATCAACCACGAGACTTTACATACATCACTGCTGTCACAGCTTATGTACCACCGGAAGTTAATGCTAAAGTAGCCATGAAAGACCTCAGTGCTGCTACTAGCAAGCTGTAGGCATTGTATCCAGACGGAGCCTCTATTGTCGCTGGGGACTTTAACCATTGTAACCTACGTACCGTGCTTCCAAGATTTTACCAAAATGTATCATGCACCACAAGGGGAAATAAAACCCTAGATCACGTCTACACAACTGTGGCTGACGCTTACAAAGCCACTACCCTCCCCCACCTGGGACAGTCCGACCATCTTTCATTGTTTCTGCTCCTCAAGTATTTCCCGGTCATTAAATGTGTGAAACCCACAATGAAGACTATTAAGATCTGGCTGGAGGGTGCTGACTCTGCTCTTCAGCACCAATTCCAGCACACAGACTGGAGTGCGTTTGCTGCTCATGCCACCACAGACTCTCAGATTAACATTGATTTATATACCAACTCTGTCCTTGATCACATCAACAAGTGTGTAGAAAGAGTGACATCACAAAAACAAATAAAAGTTTTCCCCAATCAGAAACCATGGATGAACAGAAGAGTTCGCCTCCTGCTCAAAGCCAGAGATTCAGCCTTCAGGTCTGGAGACCGGGAGGCTTACAGCTCAGCCAGGGCCAACCTGAGGAAGGGGAATCTCTCAGGCTAATCACACATAGAAACGGCGAATCAAGGAGCATTTCAGCTCCTCGGACCCCCGCGCATATGTCATGGCATACAGGTTATTACAGACTTCAAACCACCTAGTACTGTGCCCCCTTCCAGCTCTGTTTCCCTCTCTGATGAGCTCAATTACTTCTACGCTCGCTTTGACCGAGAGAACAAGGAGGGTTACCTTCAAAGCAGACCTCCCACCTGGTGAACTGCCTCTCTCACTTTCCACCTCCAATGCTTGCGCTACCCTGAGCAGGATGAACGTACGGAAGGCAGCTGGTCCGGATGGAATACCTGGCCATGTGCTCAGAGTCTGTGTAGGGCAGTTGGCCGGGGTCTTCACGGACATTTTTAATCTGTCCCTGTCCCAGACAGTTGTCCCCACAAGCTTCAAGATTGCCACCATCGTGCCAGTGCTGAAGCATTCCACTGCCACGGGCCTGAATGACTTCCGCCCAGTTGCACTCACCTCCATCATTGCAAAGTGCTTTGAGAGACTGGTTCTATCACATCTGAAATCCTGTCTGCCCACTACCCTGGACCCCCATCAATTTGCCTATCACACTAACTAGTCAACAGCGGACTCCATCTCCACAGCACTTCAATCTCCCTGACTCACCTGGATAGCCCCAACTCTTACATCAGAATGTTGTTCATTGACTTTAGTTCGTCATTCAATACTGTGATCCCCTCCAAGCTGATCACCAAACTTCACCAGCTTGGTATCAGCTCATCCCTCTGCAATTGGACCGTGGACTTTCTGACTAACAGACCCCAATCAGTTAAGTTAGACAACCTCTCCTCCTCCACTCTTACCCTGAACACTGGCGTGCCTCAAGGCTGTGAGCTGAGCCCTCTTCTGTACTCCCTTTTCACCTATGACTGCGCTCCTGTACATGATTCTAACTCCATAATCAAGTTCGCAGACGACAACACGGTGGTTGGCCTGATCAGAGGGGATGACGAGATGGTCTACGGGGACGAGGTCCTGCACCTGGCCAAGTGGTGTGCTGACAACAACCTGGCCCTTAACATCCAGAAGTCCAAGGAGATCATTGTGGACTTCAGGCATGCTAGGAGCCACACTCATATCCCCATCTACCTCAACTGAGCTGTAGTGGAGCATGTATCAAGCTTCAAATTTCTGGGTGTCCACATTTCCGAGGATCTAACCTGGTCCCTGAACTCCTCCATCCTGATCAAAAAGGCCTTTATTTCCTGCGGAGCATCAAGAAAGCTCACCTCTGTCCCAGGATACCGACGGACTTTTACCGCTGTACCATTGAGAGCATATTCAGCAACTGCATCTCAGTGTGGTATGACAATTGTCCCATATTGGACCACAAAGCACTCTAGCATGTGGTGAAAACTGCTCAGCAGCTTATCGACACCCAATTACCCACCATTGAGAACATCTACCTTAAATGCTTCCTGGGCAGGGTGAAAAGCATTATCAAGGAAGCATCTCACCCCAACCATGGACTTTTTACTCTCCTCCCATCTGGTAGGTGCTACAGAAGCCTCCGCTCCCACACCAGCAGGCACAGGAAGAGCTTCTTCCCTGAGGCTGTGACCCTGCTGAACCTCACATCACAGTGCTAAGCAGTATTGCACCATATTGTACTGTCTCAGTACTTTTATATTTGTGTGCTATAGCACTTACTTTTTATTCGCAGTTATTTTGTAAATAACACTATTCTTTGCATATCTGGTTAGATGCTAACTGCTTTTCATTGGCTTTGTATCTGTACTCGGCACAATGACAATAAAGTTGAATCTAATCTAATCTAATCTAAAGACCTTTTTGTATGGGCACGTTGGAGTACTGTCTCATTAGTTACCCTATCTCTATATGATATTTTTGGCATTCTTCTAAGAAACCACATTTCTGTTGCTTCTAATTTTCTTTGGAGTTCTGGTGTTATAATCCATGTTTCGGAAGCATACAGCAAGATTGACCGGATGTAACATTTTAGTAGCCTAAGCCTAGTTGTGATAGCCTTGTGTCTGTTGGTAAAAATGGGTTTCATTTTTTGAAGTTGTTTTTGGCAATGGCAATTTGTCTTTATATTTCTACTTTACTTCTAGCATCTTGTGATATAAAGCTGCCAAGGTAATTAAAGCTGGTCTTTTCTTCAATCTCTTGGTTATCGATGTACAATTGGCAGTTGGGCAGCTGTTTTGATATCACCATACATTTGTTTTATTTAAAGTTGACGGTTAGACCAAAATCTGCACTTGTTTGTATTACTTAGTCTAGGAGGATTTGTAGGTCTTCTGCAGCACTTGCTATTAGGGTGGTATCGTCTTGATGTTAATACCTCCAATTTTTATCCCATCTAGTTCTTCTATTTCTCTGAGAATCATTTCACTATAGATACTAAACCATTCTGGTGAGGCAATGCATCCCTATCTAACTCCTCATTGAATTTTAGTCCAACTGCTTATATTATCATCAATTTTTACCGCCATTGTTTGGTTCCAATATAAATTTTGAAGCAGTTGTTGGTCCCTTCTGTCTATGTTTAGTTTAGCGAGAATTTGAAATAATTTTTCATGTTGCACTTTGTCGAATGCTTTAGTGAAATCAATCAAACATAAAAAGACATCATTTTGATATTCAATTGCCCTTTCTGAAAACATTCATAGTATGAAAATTGAATTCCTAGTTCCTCTATCCTCAATAAACAATAGATAGTTTAGAAGTTTCTGGCCTTAACTTGTTTTTAATTCGACTCAGAACAATTCTCAACAAAATCTTTATTATGTGACTCATAAGACTGATTGTTCTATAATTTTCGCAGTCAATAGTTCCAGGAGTTTTTGGCAGAGTTATGAATACTTATTTCAAGAGATCGTCAGTTCAGAAGGAATATCTATGCCCAGAACTTCTTGGGCTTGTATCATTTTCACTGAAATATGGTAGTAGCAAATCAAAAAAAAATTATAAAAACACCAACCCTGTACCTTATACACAACATCGAAAATATGAATAAATACATCTCACCTCAAATAAGAGATATACTCACATTTGGCAAACACCTGCTTAACTTCTGGACACATATAGGCTAGACCTTGAAATGAGTTCTCCTTGCTCACGCTACGTGAACAAAGGTTAACACATTCACCTTACTCGGTTACATTAACATTCAGTCTTGAGACAATAAAGAATGAAAAATAAACTTTTACAATATATTGCTTGGTAGTTGAATTACTTAAAAGACTAACTTAGTAGGCCATTTAAGGAACTTCGCAATCACGCTATCCATTGCTGATCAATTTGCTTGCGAAAATCTTTTCTTACCAAATATGGGAAAAGTATTTGAAGATTGCCCTTTCTAGAACATGGCAACGCTTCGTTCTACTTCACCCATGCAAAATGACATCACTGTTTCCTCCTAAAAGCACAGGCAGCTATTTTAGCTTTACCAAGGTGAATACATAAGTGCACTTTAACAATATAAAAAAGATATTCAATGGTCACATGATTACATATGACTTTTTATTTATTATTATTATTCGTTTATTCTTGTACTTGCAGTTTGTTGTCTTTTGCACACTGCTTGAATGCCCAAGTTAGAGTGGTCTTTCATTGATTCTATTAAAGTTATTATTCCATTGTGGATTTGTTGAGTATTCCTGCAAGAAAATGAATCACAGGGTTCTATCTGGTAACATATATGTAGTCTGATAATTTACTATTCTTCTGAGCTTCCTTTGCTTGCAAATGAAAAAAAGAAACATAATTAGTATTGCAAAGGATTAAGATGATAGGAATGCAAGGAATTCAATTTCTCTTCCACTTCAACTGTATATTTTAGTTGTACGAGTAGCAAATATTTCTGTAACAGTTGCAGAATAAATTAATAAATAAATCTGATGTGCTTGGTACTTGCATAAGAAAAAGAAGTGAAAACTAAATGCTGGTGGCCCTCTTAGAGGGAGGAAATATAGTTCTTTAGGTGTGCAGTCATTGATTAACCAGTCAGCACTATTATACATAATGGATGCTGTCTGAGCATGAGGATTTGGGATGATATATACATGTAACTCACTCTTTTGAGCATACATTTGACAGTGCAATAAAGGAATGTGATTGAATTTGTTATGGAAATAACAAGAACATTTCACCATGGTTTATGCTGCCAGCAGCTAAATTAATTGCAGGCTAGAAACTAAGTACACATGGTCCTTGCAGATCAAGCTTAGGTTTTGTCTCTATGTTGAATTGTAGATACGCGCACCAAGCAGTCAAAAATAGCCCAGAATATGCAGGGAAACTATGAGTTAATGAGAAGCCATTTTTACTGCATAAGAAATCCAATTAATTTATCTTGAGGAAAAGGTGCATCTCGACCTGTGAGTTACACCAGGTTGTATGATAATTCGTGCCAATTTAACTTTAGCTTTCTGAAAACAAAGCCTTGACTATGAACCTCCAAATGATTGTTACAGACTGCTCTGATTGCTCTGTAAATGCAAATTAAATTTACCAGAGAGCATTCAGTTAGCGGTGTATGGGTCATGATTTCCTTTAAGGATGTGAGAATTTAGTGGACATGCCACTCAACTTTAGAGTATCAATTAAATTTCCAGAGACTCACTCACAAATATAGCAAGTCATTGCCCAAGGGGCTTATTTTAATGTTTAATTATTAAACTTCTCCGTCCAGAGATTTTGGTCTAACTTTTCTTTCTTGTTTCCTTTTCCTTCCCTTTCAAGTCATGTGTAATTCAATCTATTATTCCCTCTGTATTGTTCTTTGTGCACATGATTTGACTTTAATTCACCAAACTGTTCCACATCAGACTAAAACTAAAGCCACAACTTTCAGGAGTGACGCTAGGAGACACTTACACACAAAAGCTAATCATAATTTACTACTCTTTTCCACAAGCACCAATTGCTGATGGATCTATTATCATTTTAAATTCTATAATTGAAATATTTTGTTTTCAATAATTACATTTGAAGACCTATCCTGGGCCCAGCATAATGATACAATTATGAAGAACTCATGCCTGCAGTTATATATTTTTAAGAGATTGAGTTGACTTTGTATGTCATCAAAGAGTCTAGCAAATTTCTGCAGATGTACCCTAGAGAACATCCTGACTGTTTGCATCAGCGTCTGGTATGGAAGCATCAATGTGCAGGGATCGGGAAAAGCTGCAGAGGTCTGTAAGGTTGGCGGGCTCCATCATGGGTACTAGCCTTCCCAGCATGAAAGACGTTATCAAAAGTCATTGCCTAAAAATGGCGCCATCCATCATTAAGCAACCCCACCATCCAGGACATGCCGCCTTCTCATTACTATCTTCAAGGAGGGGGTACAGGAGCCTGAAGACACACATTCACCCTCTATGGAACAGCTTCGTCCCCCCCTGCCATCAAGTTTCTGAAAGGTCCATGAGACCATGAACCCTACCTTACTTTTTGCTCTCTTTTTGCACTATTTCTTTATTTGGTTTTTATATTTCTATTGTAACTTGGAGTCATTTTTATGTATTGCACTGTGCTGCTGCCACAAACCACAAATTTCACGACATATGTCAGTGAGTATAAATTTGATTCTTTTAGGGCTTTGGGGGAAAATGTGGTAATCTGGAGATATGATGTAGTGAGCCATTATTTTATTGACTGATGGGTGAAACATCTTCAAGATAAATTCCTCTGCTCTGATGTTGCTATTTTTTTCACTGCTTTTATATTTCAAAACTAAACATTCTTCAGAAAATATATAAAGGAATTGTAATATATACTGTTACCAAGTTAATAAATTCTATTCACAAAGCACCAGTGCGACTAATGTGGCCCCTGTACACGATACACCTATCAAATGGGGGGCTGTAAAAATGGATTCAGTCCTTCAATGTGTAATGGTAGCAGCACTTTAGATTACAATCCTTCCCACAAAGGATTTGTATTAGCTGCCCCAAGCTTCGATGCATTCATGAAACATGTGCCCCTGCAGCCTGGGATATGCCAGTCAACAGTATTCACTTATTGCAGTGAAAGATCAGAATGTTTCAGGGAGACAAAGATGAGTCTTTCAATATGTTTATGATCTTTCAGCAGCACCAGTGTTTGTCTCAGTATGAGTCTCTGGGAAGAGTCCAAAGATCAGAGAGCCTTCTGTATGTACTTGAGATGAAACTTGACAAGGACCTTTACATCTCTTTCCAGACACCTTGGCAAACATATAGTCCTCAAAGAGGTAGCTGATCATCTCATCCACTTTGAAGAAGGGCAGCATGTATTGAGAGTGAGACTCCAAGTACATAGGAAGTATCTAATGGCAAGGACTTAAGCCTTTCTTCCAGTCTGCTCAGGAAAATATTCTAAAAAAATCCATTGTATCCTTCTCCTATAGACTTTGTATCTTTTCTGTGCTGACCATTGCCTATTGGACCTGTGGTCAGAGGAGTTTTCTCATAGAAATTTTCTTGTGAAGGTCCAACCGAATGAAACTTTATGTGGCAACAAAGCTAGGCCTATCATCCACAAAGCAAGGGATAGGTAGAAGCTCAGCATATAGTAACACCTGGTGTTTGTGTACTTCAGTTCTACACACAGCTTAATGTAGCCACAAACAAAGGTGATCATCAGAACTTGGAAAATATTGGGTACAATTTTCTCCCGTTTTATGTAGAAACGGTATCATGACTCATCGGTGGAGCTCCATCTTGGATCTTCAGAAGAAACAAAGGTTACTTGGGCAATAGTCATGGTGCAGGAATGGGTCATACCTGCATCACATAGCACAGAGAGCATCTCACATCTGATGAAGAGAGGGAGTGCTGCTCCCACAGTCTTAGTTTTTATTTGACTTTGGATATGCACTCCAGCCATGCATTCCCGAACGCCGCAGCTCCTTCGAACCAGATCGGCAACTCCTTCAAGTTGCCAAACTTGCAACATAATGGTTGTTGCTTGTTATACTATATTTTCAACTTTCAGAACCATTGAGTTTAATAGAATTTCAGAAGTGGAATATAAAATGTCACCATCAAAATGTATCACAGAAGGATGCTCAACAGCTGTGATGGAGCTTGAAATCTATTACCCCTTACAAAGTGAAACCATGCGACATAGGTGACAAAAAAGGTTTCTTCCAGGTGAGGTCAATGCCTTCTTTGCTAGGTTTGACCATCAAAACATAGAGGAGCTCCACAAACTTCCACAGCCCCCGATGAGCCTGTGAGTTCAGTCTCTGAGGCCAATAAGACAGCATCCTTCAACCTAGATGGTATACCTGGCATAATACTATACACCTGTGCTAATTAACCAGCTGGAGTGTTCCCCAATATCTTTTACTGCTCACTTTGGCAGTCTAAGGTAGCCACCTACTTCAAGCAGGTTTCAAGTATACTTGTGCCTAAGAAAAATGCGGTAATTTGCCTCAATAACTATTATCTAGCAGAACTGTGTTGAAGTGCTTTGAGAGGTTGGTGATGAAACATCAACTCCTGCCTGAGAAGTCACTTAGATCCACTCCAGTTTGCCTACTGCCACAACAGGTCAACAGCAGATGCCATTTCATTGGTTCGTCACTCAACCCTGGAACATCTGGGCAGCGAAAATGTATACGTACATCAGGATGTTCTTCATTGACTACAACTCGGTATTCAATACTATCAACCCTTCAAAACTTATCAATAAGTTTCAAGGCCTTGACCTTAATATTGCCTTGTGCAAATGGATCCTCTAATTCCTCTCTTGCTGACCCCAATCAGTTTAGATTGGTAAACACATCCCTCCACAATTTCCATCAGCACCATCTCCACCTTAAGGCTGTAAGTTTAACCCACTGCTCTGCTTGATTTATCCTTAACTATATGGCTAAAACCAGCTCCAAAGCCATATTGAAGTTTGCTGATAATACTGCTGTCTTTGGTTGAATCAAAGGTGGTGATGAATCAGCATATAGAAGGAAAATCTGGCTGAATGGTGCCACAACAACAAATTCTCACTCAATGTCAGCAAGACCAAGGAGCTGATTATTGACCTAGGAGGGAAAAACTGGAGGTCCATGAGCCAGCCCTCTTTGGGGAATCAGAGTTGGAGAGGGTAAACAACTCTAAATACTTTGGCGTTGTTTTTTCTGAGGAACTGTCCTGGGCACAGCACATAAATGCAATTATGAAGAACGTAACGCAGCGCTTCTACTTCCTTAGAAGTTTGCAACAATTCAGCATGACATCTAAAACTTTGACAAACCTCAATAGGTGATTATTGGAGAGTATATTGACTGGTTGCATTATGGCCTGGTATGGAAACCCCAAAGCTCTTGAATGGAAAAGTCCACAAAAAAAAATGGATACAGCCCATTTTATCCTGGGTAAAGCCCTTCCAACCACTGAGAACATCTAAAAGGAGTGTTGTGGCAGGAAAGCAGCATCTATCATCAGGAACCCCCACCATCCAGGCCACATTCTCCTCTCGCTGCTGCTGTTAGGAAAGAGGTACAGCAGTGTCAGGACCCACACCACCAGGGTCAGGAACAGTTATTACCCCTTAACTGTTGAGCAAGAAGGAATAACTTCTGTAGGGAAACATAATAAAGAGAAATGTACATAGTTCACAGCCATCGATATTGAGTTGAAGTTTCTCTTTGAGAGGCTGGTCTGACATGTTGCCGTTATTATGTAAAGATTTTTTAGCGTGCTTTGTGTTTAGGTTTTGGAATTCAATAAAATACGTTATGCGTTTCGTTAAACATAAAACTCCTCACTTCGCTTTACTTGCAAAAACCTACATTAGAGACCCTGATGCTTTAGGGTGATTCCAGAGTCGTTGAACATGTCGGCCAACACAGTCGCTTTGAAACTGCCAGAGGTTTGGAAGCAAAATGCTGTCAATTGGTTGTACAAACCAAGGCCCAGTTTGCTCTGAGAGAAATCACCGCCGACAACTCCGAATTCTACTATGTGGTAGCGTTGCTCAGAAATACAGATCACTGAAAAATCACCTTTTATAGACTTTAGGACTATTGGAGTCTGAGCACGGTGAACAGTTGCTCTCCTTGCCCAGTCTCATTGATGCGAGGCCATTGGAGTTAATGACAACATTCTGTCTCTCCTGAGAAATCACCAACCTTGTTTTATTTTCGAAGAACTCTTCATGCAGCAAATGACAGATCAAGTTTGCATGACCCTTGCTAATGCACCTGTGAATGAATATAGGGAGCTTGATAAAATTGCTGATAGTCTACATGCAGCAGGGCAGTGGTACACCATTTGTCCTTCTTTCTCTACCTCAATAAGTCTGGTCAGCAAGGCCCCCAGCATAAGGTCACCCATTGCAGCAAAAAAGTCTACACTGGGTCTGTCTTTTGCCACGCTTGCTTTGGTATGATTGCTAAGAAGTGCCAGCTGCCTTGCAGCTTCGACAGTGCCAGTGCTTTGGGACATCAGAGGTCTGTTAACAGCATGAGTTCCAGCTGCTAGGGATGTTTACTCTTCGTTACTCACACTGCTTCAGGGTGACGCTTCCTATGTGACATGAGTGCTCAAGTAAGTGTGCTGCTGGCATTGCCTATTGATCAAAATACAAAGCATGATGAGCTCTCGCTGGAGGCTGCCAATGGCAACAGGATCCAGACTTATGGGACACAATGGGTGTCACTCTGCTTCAGCGGGAGACATTACACATGGGACTTCATCCTGGCTGAAGTGGCTGGACCACTGCTCATTGCAGACTTCCTGTGTGCCCCAAGAGTGTCAGTCAATCTTAAGAACTTCCGGCTTACGGATATCAATGAGTTTGGGTTGTTACTCTGCTCCCTCAGTAAGTTCCCCACACCAATTCTGGCAAGTGTATGTGAGTTTACTCGACTGCTGAGTGAATTCCCAGATCTCACCAAGCCCACTACAGTCACAAAACATAGAGTCGAGCACCGCATTCCCCCAACTGACCCGCCAGTCCATGCCCACAAGAAAAGAATAGATCCATATAAGCTGGCAACCGTGAAGACTGAGTTTGCCAACATGGAAAGTCTTAACATTGTATGCGAGTCGAATAGCCCCTGGGCTTCATACCTCCATATGGTCCCTAAGTTCAATGTTGGTTGCCACCCATGTGGTGATTATTGATGCTTTAATGAGGCCACCAGCCCCATTGTTACCCAATCCCACAAATCTTTCTTGGTACGTTTAGCCTGAAAGTTAATTTTGCTCAAAGTCAATCTAGTTAGGGGCTACCACCATGTGTGCTCAGAGGTTATTCCCAAAATGGCGGTGATAACCCCATTTGGCATTTGAGTTTCTGTGCGTGCCGCTTCTGCTGAAATATGCAGCACAGACTTTCCAACAGCTGATGAGCTCTGTATTAAAAGGCATAGATTTTCTTTTTGTTTACCTGGATGACATACTTGACGTCAGTGTGTCCAAATCCGAACACATATCTCATCTCAGCACAGTTTTCGAGCACTTAAGCCAACATGGTTGATAACTAACACTGCTAAATGCAAGTCTGGGTTATCAACCATTGTCTTTGTTGGCCATTGCACCTTTGCAAAAGTGCGAAACCCTTCCCATCCAAAGTAGCTGCTATCATGGATTTTCGACTGCCCCGCACTACCAGCAATAGTAGAACAGTTGTTAGGTATGGTAAGTTTCTAACACCGCTTCATCCTGTGAGCTCCTGAACTTATGCTCCTCCTGTAAAGTGCACTTAAAAGCAATACGCATATTCACATGCTTGACTGGTCAGAGGATGTGACCAGGGCATTTGATGATACAAAACAAGCTCTTTTGAAAGTGCTCTGGCTCACCTGCTCCCCAATGCATCTACAACCATTACTTCTGACGCCTCAGACTCTGCTGTGGGTGCTGTACATGAGCAGTTGGTCAGAGGCATATGGCAGCCTTCTTCAGCTGGCAGCTCCACCCCTCCCCCCAAAAGGATGTTCGACCATGAATATTTTGGTCTCTCCGCAATTTTTGCTTTCTTCAAGCGGGTCGCCATTTCACAGCATTTAGTTTGCCACAAACCTCTTGTGCACATGATGGTCAAAATATCAGACCCGAGGTCTGCATGGCAGTAATGTCACTGGACCAACTTATCAGAGTTCACAATAGATATACATCATATCAAGGGGGAAAATAATGTTGTGGCTGTTTGCCTCTCATGGCCAGTCGTTGACGCCATACACATAGTGATTGACTATGCCAGCTGATCAAGCTACTGACCCAGAGATCAAAGCTTACTGAACAGCAATTGTGAGCATGCATTTGGCTGACATTTAGTTCAGGGAAGCTGGAGTTTCTCTCCTGTGCAATTCCTCAACTGGTTGCCCTTGCCCCATTGTGCTCACAAACTGGAGATGGCCTGTTTTCAACTTCATACATGGCTTCTCTCATCTGGGCCGGAAAGCCTCACAGAAACTGGTTACACTAAAGTTTGTTTGGCACTGCCTCAAAAGAACATGCATGATTGGACTGCAGCCTGTGTGGACTGCGAGTGGGCAAAAGTTAACCATCATGTTTAGGCGCCATTGGCACCTTTTGAGGTCCCTGAGTAATGGTTCAACCATGTCAATGTGGACCTTGTTGGTCCTCTTCCTCCTTCCCACTGTTTCATGCACCATCTTAACATGGTGGACCGTACCACCAAGAGGCCAGAGGTCATTCCGCTAGCATCAACGATAGCCGCAGACGTGGCTCAGGCATTCTACAGCACTTGGGTTGCTCGATTTGGTACCCTATCTAATGTTTCCTCTGACCATGGTCCCCAATTCATTTCAGATCTCAGGTCTGCAAAGGCGCAGCCTTGGCATTAGGCTATATCACCCACAGTCCAATGGCCTATGCAAGCGGTTTGGCGCTCCTTAAAGACCAATCTGAGGAATTCCCTGACTGATGAGGGTTGGCTTGCTTGTTTCTGTGGTCCTGACGGGGCTCACAACTGCTCAAAAGTGGATCTGCAGTCATCCGTGGCTGAGTTGGTATACAGGTAGCCATTATGAGTACTAGGTGATTTCATTCCTGACACCATGATCACCTGGATGGCCTCTAAACACTGTTCCACCCTCCTCAGTAAACTCAAGTCCTTTTCAGCTACTCCTACTTCATGGTGTACAGCACTCTTGGGTTCCTCTTGACTTTCATTCCACCTCATTTGTTTTTGTCCCCCAAGATGCACACCAGCATCCCCTTAGGCCCTCTTCCAGTGGGCTGCTCTGCATTATCGAATGTGGAGAAAGTAGTTTTGTCATAGATAAGAGGGGTAAACCTGAATGTATTTCGGCAGATCGCGTTAAACCAGCCCAGAAATGTACATAATTCACAACGTCCGACGTTGAGTTGGGGTGTCACTTTGAGAGGCTGATCTGACGTTATGATGTTATTACGTAAAGATTTTTAGTGTGTTTTTGTGTTTAAGTTTTGGAGTTCAATAAACTGTTTTACGGGTTTCATTAAACATGAAATGCCTCACTTCATTTTATTTGCAAAAACCTATGCTTCACTCAACTTCACTTGCCCCAACACTGAACTGCTCCCACAACCTGTGCACCCACTTTCAAGGACTCTTTGTCTCATGTTCTTGATATTTACCGCTTTTTTTAAATTTTCAATTTGCACAGTTTGTTGTCTTTTGTATTTTGGTTGTTTGTTCCTCCTGTTGGTAGTGATTTTTCAGTGGTTCTATTATGTTTCTCGAATTTACTGTGTACACCCACAAGAAAAACTTTGATAATAAATTTACTTGAACTTTCAACATTATTTTGTGCACTCGTTGAAACTGATCAAGGGTTAATTATTTGCTCCTATCAGACACAGCACACCTGTTCCTAATACTACTTATTTTGACTTGCACAACTACAATTTTGTTTAATTTTTCACTTTGTCATTTGTCATGAAATTATTTGAGAAAAGTGCCAGAACTGGAGGGATCAGCTGGTGGTAGGAGACCAAATAATGCATGAGAACTTCAGTTCTACTCTACGTTCAGTGTTTGTGGACATGAAATATGATGGTACCTCAAATCCAGTATGTAAATGTGCAATGTGCTGTAGGTTATGAAGAAAGAGTAAGTCTCCAGTGGAAGTCCAGACACACAAAGTACATGTTTCATGGATATTGTAGGTACTCTGGCTTGCTGAAGACAAGAATGGTGTTATTGTTGATTAGAAGATTGACCTTTACTTTGCAAAGGCCAGATGATAGCTCTCAGATGCCCTTAATACCAATGCCTGTACTGTAACCCCACCAGCAAGCACCTCCTTTATAATCATAGATCACATTAGAATACCTTCCTTCCAATGCTTCCAGGCCTATAGTGGCCTAGTCCTGCACTTCCCATTTCTTTCACTAACACAAAATTCACAAACAGGACTGTCCTGGTAGACATCTCTGCTTTTGACTGGTTCCACTGCCCAATTCTTTCTTTATTATCTCAACAGCTGCATTGCTGCTACTTCCTGCACCCATTTAAACTCATCAGTTTTAATACCTTCGCTATCAGCTTCCACCCCATCCTCAAATTCGCCCTGATCATTCAGAAACTTCTTGCCTATCTCAAGTTCTTTCTGTCTTCATCTCGGGGAACAATCTATCTACTCACATTTACGATAAATCTACTGAGTCCGACAGCCAACTAGACTACATCTCTTCCCACTCTGTATATAGAACATGATCAAGGTAAAGGCCTTCCATTACAGGACATCTGAAATGTCCTCCTTGAAAGAAAATTTATCATTCCTTCTACTCTAGTTGATGAGGCCCTCGAGTGAATTTCCTCTGTTCCTTGGATTTCTGCTCTCACCCACCTCCCTCCAGATAGAACAGAGGCAGAGATTCCCTCGTCCTCGCCTCTCATTCTACCAGCACATCATCTTCACTATTTTTGCTAATGACCTAGATTAATAGAGTTTTACCATGGATGGAGATACAATATTTTACAACAGAAGGGATGAAAAACATTTCATATTTTATGGATTATTAAGAGTATTACTCTTGAAAAACTTACTCAGTTTATCTATTTCTCTTCGAGCACTTTATGAATTTAACTGGTATTATGAACAGACTTATTTCACCATATGCCTAATGGTGCAGTTGTAAGATCAGTCAGGATTATCCCAGAGGCACTGAGGGAACGAGTACCACAGGAGTGCTTGAGTTTCACAGTCAGATAGTGATGAACAAAATTTTGCTGAACTGTAAATAATGCCACAGTCCACAGCAGGTTGTATTCCTGCTGATTTGTTAATCTGTATATGTTTCAGTTTATTTCAGATGGGAGATTAGAAGAGAATTATGACTCAAATTGTAGAGCAAAAGAATTTAAACAGTGCGATAATATTTCTGTGTAAACAGCATTTAATTGATCTAACATTCAAAATTTAAGATGCTTTGGTGATGTATCAAATAAATATATTAAAAAAAAACTTCTTGAAAAAAGAAGATAACATGAGCTCATAAGATCATACATTTAGGATCTAGAGAAGGTGCCTTGACTGCCCTTCACTAAATGATGACTTAGCTTTTAAATCAGAACTATTTTTATGCCTCATCCAAATACTTCTTGAAACCTTTAATATAGTGTAATTTATCAATATACCCAAAATGCTGGTGGAACGCAGCAGGCCAGGCAGCACCTATTGGAAAAGGTACGGTCGACGTTTCGGGCCGAGACCCTTCATCAGGACGAACTGAAAGAAGAGATAGTAAGAGATTGCAGTGTGGGAGCCCCTCCCACTTTGGAAGGACAAACTCCAAGGCAGAGTACAAAGTAAACGGCAGGATACTTGGTAGTGTGGAGGAGCAGAGGGACCTGGGGGTACATGTCCACAGATCCTTGAAAGTTGCCTCACAGGTAGATAGGGTAGTTAAGAAAGCTTATGGGGTGTTAACTTTCATAAGTCGAGAGAGTTTAAGAGTCGCAGGGTAATGATGCAGCTCTATAAAACTCTGGTTAGGCCACACTTGGAGTACTGTGTCCAGTTCTGGTCACCTCACTATAGGAAGGATGTGGAAGCATTGGAAAGGGTACAGAGGAGATTTACCAGGATGCTGCCTGGTATAGAGAGTATGGATAATGATCAGAGATTAAGGGAGCTACGGGCTTTACTCTTTGGAGAGAAGGAGGATGAGAGGAGACATGATAGAGGTATACAAGATATTAAGAGGAATAGATAGAGTGGATAGCCAGCGACTCTTCCCCAGGGCAGCACTGCTCAATTCAGGGGGACATAGCTTTAAGGTAAGGGGTGGGAAGTTCAAGGGGGATATTAGAGGAAGGTTTTTTACTCAGAGAGTGGTTGGTGCGTGGAATATCCTGCCTGAGTCAGTGGTGGAAGCAGATACACTAGTGAAATTTAAGAGACTACTAGACAGGTATATGGAGGAATTTAAAGTGGGGGGTTATATGGGAGGCAGGGTTTGAGGGTCAGCACAACAATGTGGGCCGTAGGGCCTGTACTGTGCTGTGTTCTATATTCTATGTTCTATGTTCTAAAACATCAAACACCCAATGCGCATTAAATAAAACAAATTGAGCGAAACGCAAAAAAATAAGCAAAAACACAGAACATGAGACACCAAATCACTGAAACATTCTAGGAATGTTCATAATGTTTACTTCAGTTCAATTTAGCACTGTGTCACTCATTGACGGCTCTTAATTGAACTTAATGGAACTTGATTATTATTGTATCCACCTCTTGACTTGAAATTGATATTGCTCCCTGACTTGAATCAACACGATCTTATGATGTTTCCTTCAGAGATTCCACTCTAACAACTACTGGATTATGTTCATGATGACAAAACTCTTCAATATTTCCTTCTTTGTTCTCAAAGAATGAACAAATGGAATATGGTACCAGGACAATTGGGACGAAATATGAACAGAGGTTGAAATAACAATATGATTCGCTAGAATTAACATCAAGTTATAGCAGAGAAATCATGCCTGATTAATCTACCTGGTAGAACTTCATAGAATACTAGAGGGAGAACCATTAGGTTTAGTGTAATTGGATTTTCAGAGGGTGGATGGTGAATAAGGATGGAGCATGTGGTATTGGTAGAACTATAATAGTGTTGATTGATAACTGATTAAGAAATAGAAAACAAAGAATAAAATTATGTTCTTCTCAGGGTGGTGCTCAGTAACTACTGGCGTACTTCATAGATTACTGCTTCTGCACTAACTATTCACAATCTACTGTATATCAATGATTTCTGTGAGGGGGCCAAATATAACTTGTGCAAGTGTATTGAGGACATGGAACTAAATGGTAATGAGGATGCAAAAATACTTCAAGGGAGTAACAAGCAAGATACTTGTTTGTTACTCCCTTGTAACAATAGCAGCCGAATAGCAGCTAGTGTAAAGGTGGAAAGATATGAGGTTAAAACTACTGGTAAGATGGTGGCATGGTTAGACATAATGGCCTCTACGGGGACAAACAAAGGTCTATTTATCTTCTTTAAATATCATTTTTACAATCACAAGGCACTGTTGGACAATAAGAACAAGTCCTGAAGGTCTAGACCATCAGCAAGTTGATCATTGACGGAGGAGCTGGAGGAGCTAGACTTGGTATGGACTGTGTTGCTGCCTGCCACAGAAACATGGCAGAGTTGGTGCATGATGGTGGTGTGCAATTGAATAGAAAGTGATTGTTTTAGTCGTTTCTCTTGTGATTGCAAGACCCTATTGGACATTGATAATATGGAATGCTGCAAGTTCATCTCACTGGTTTGTTGGCAAGACTGATGGCGGGGGAGCTGCGTGGCCTCTGTCGTAGCACAGACTAGGCCACGTGCCATGATGTTGTCTGTTGCAACCACCCAGGAGAGGTGACGCCAGAGGAAGCGGAGTGGCACAGCTTCCATGCTGGTGTCAGTGCAACTCTCTGGTGTCCGCTGCGTGGAAGACAAGCTGTATTATGTTTGTCTGCAGACTGTGGTGCGCTTGTTTATCCATGGACTTCGGGACCTGGACTATATTATATTTTTTCTGTGTCTTTACTGCTATCTTATATGTGCTATAGCAGTATGTGCCTGTGCTGCGTATGACTGCTTGGTACTGAGTTTTGCACCTTGGCACCTTGTTTGGCTGTATTCATGGGTATTCATATATGGTTGATTGACAATTAAACTCGAACTTGAAATATAAAAGGAATGTTGAATATTTTAAATGGTGGGAGATAGGAAATACTAATTTTCAAAATGATCCGGGTGTGCTCGTGCATATGTTTCTGACAGCTAATATGCAGGCTCAGCAGACAACTAAGAAAACATAATATACTTCGTTGCTAGTGCTTTTGAGTACAAAATTAAAAATATTTTCCTTCATTCATATAAGACCTTAGTGAGAGTGCACCAAAAGTATTAGGTTCCAAGATGGAGGACATCTGCAGGTGGTGATGTTTCAGGAAGGTGGTCTCAGTCAGCAGGGACCAATGCCCTCTTCTTTATGCTGCCATCAGGCAGGAGCTATGGGAACCTGAAGACCTGCAACTCAAGGTTCCACAACAGTGTCTTCCCTTATGCCATTAGATTATTGAAATGACCTAAGAAACCTAAACACTACTTTGAACTTTTATTGTTTATAAAAATCTCTCCTTTAATCTTTCCCTAATGTACTTGTTCATTATTTATTTTGTACATGTGTAGATTATGCATAATTTATGCTTCTTTTAAGTTCATGGTAACTTATCTTTTCCTTCAGTTTGTAATGTATTGTGTTGCTGTTGTATAAAAGGTTAATGTTCATGGAATTTATACCCTGTGTGTGTATGCCTATAGCAAAAATAAACTTGAACTTGAAATGTACAAAATCTGAGTACTTGACAGACTAGATGCTGGAAGATATTCTTCCTAACTGAAGAGCCTGGTAGTAATTAGTAAAAGTATCTAAATAAGAGACAGGTGTCTAAGCCCAAGATTGTAAAACCTTTTATTTCCCAAAGATTCAAAGTACATTATGCAGTTCACAGCCCTGCAAAATATGTATGCAGTATATAGCACTGAGGATCATCCTCTCACAGGCAGCCACGAAACAAATAAAACTTCATTGGTGAATACCGAAGAGAAGTATTCATTGAGGATCTTGCTCACTTCCACAGCCTCCAGGCACATCTTCACACCTTTATCTCTAATCAGTCCTACCTTCACTCCTGTCATCCTTTTGAACTTCACATAATTGAAGAATGCCTTGGGGTTTTCCTTTACCCTACTCGCCAAGGCCTTCTCATGCCCCCTTCTTGCTCTTCTCAGCCCCTTCTTAAGCTCCTTTCTTGCTACCTTATATTCCTCAATAGGCCCATCTGATCCTTGCTTCCTAAACCTCATGTACGCTGCCTTCTTCCACCTGACTAGATTTTCCACCTCACTTGTCACCCATGGTTCCTTCACCCAACCATTCTTTATCTTCCCCACTGGGACTAATTTATCCCTAACATCCTGCAAGGGATCTCTAAACATCGGCCACATGTCCATAGTACACTTCCCTGCAAAAACATCATCCCAATTCACACCCGCAAGTTCTAGCCTTACAGGCTAATAATTTGCCCTTCCTTAATTAAAAATTTTCCTGTCCTCTCTGATTCTATCCTTTTCCATGATAATGCTGAAGGCCAAGGAGTAATCGTCACTGTCCCCCAGATGCTCTCCCACTGAGAGATCCGTGACCTGACCCCGTTCGTTACCTAATACTAGATCTAGTACGGCGTTCCTCCTAGTCAGCCTGTCAACATACTGTGACAGGAATCCATCCTGGACACACTTAACAAACTCTGCTCCGTCCAAACCCTTGGAACTGATCAAGTGCCAATCAATATTAGGGAAGTTAGAGTCACCCATGATAACAACCCTGTTATTTTTGCACCCTTCCAAAATCTGCCTCCCAATCTGCTCCTCGGTATCTCTGCTGCTACTAGGGGCCCTATAGAGTACTCCCAATAGAGTAACTGCTCCCTTCTTGTTCCTGACTTCCACCCATACTGACTCAAAAGAGGATCCTGCTACATTACCCGCCCTTTCTGTAGCTATAATAGTATCCCTGCCCAGTAATGCCACCCTTCCTACCCTTTGCCCCCCTCTCTATCCCATTTAAAGCACTGAAATCCAGGAATATTGAGAATACTGGACAGGTTCCATGGTGTTTCTTTGTTTCATGGCCGTCTATGGGAAGACAAATCTCAGGATTGTATGCAGCATACTGTGGCAAGCACTTAGTCCATGATAACAGATGAGAGAAGCTCGTTTAGCTCAAGCACAAAAACGGGTCAGACACTAGGATCCGGGTCAGCATCCTGTTTGCTGGAGCCCGCTCTGTGGGTGAGGGGGAAGCATACTGCTCGGTCCCTCGACTTATTCCCCATGTCTTAAGGCACTCCATCTGCTCTTGTAGCTTTTCAAACTTTCTGTCATTTACTAATCCTATTCCTGACATCAATGTGGCGAGCATTTGGCCCATGATGACAGATGACAGAAACATAATCGATGGTTTTATTGTGACAAGCACAAAATCAGACTGGGCTTTAGATCCAGGGAGAGGACCCACTCAATCACAAACAGATGGGGGAGGTGATTATCACACACCCCAATTAGAGTCAGAGTGACCCACAAACACAAGCAAATAACTGTATAACCCAAGCTAAAATGTAACAATAAATGAATTGGAGCATCCCACTATAATCCCACAAGAATATATAGCACCAGTCATTAGGAGTACTGGAGCAGGCTGTCAACCACACTTCAGAGCACCACAATACGTACTACGATCATAAATGTACTTTGAATCTTGAAGATCAAAGAAACTTAGAAAGCTGTGAATAAGTTAAGCCATTAATTAATGTGAAGTTGTATGGTCGATGTATTATAAATGATTGACATAAATGCATAAAGTAAGAGTAATGTGTATTCATACATGCACTTATTGATTGGTTGAACAGATCAATAAGTTCCACCTGCTTGGCAGTTTTCTGTGACCTTTTTTCTGTTTCTCTATACCCCCTACATTTTCCAGGTTAGAACAAAGAAACATAAACACGTGCACATATTTTACACTGAGAGTCTGAACACAACTTTTGAAAAACTTTCGCTTAGAGATCTAGCACAGGCTAGAATCCATTGATCCATGTCAGCTTCTTTGTTGTATATGGTACTGTATTCGTTCAGGCAAGGGAAAAGTATTGCATCACACTGATAACTTCTGTTCTGCAGTTTGTACAAAAGGTTTTTTATAAGTCAAAAAATGAATCACTTGCCTCAGTATACCCTGAATTTGTACTGTGTTTATAGCCATGGTATCTTGGTGACCCAGTTAGGTTTTTGACTTGTGGTGTTCCCAGTGATGCTGAAAGCTCCAGTCAGAACCCTAGTGTCATTTATTAGTCTCATTTCCAATCCAACGCTAGCCCTGCCTTGATGGCAAAGGTAGTTTTCTGATCTAGAGTTCCAGAGCAAACCATGTAGGATATTTGGCATTTGTACTAATTTCCTTTACCAGCTCAGATAGTTGATTAACCCTTGTTTTTTCCAATGTGTGGTTGTGTGGCACCATGTTTTGGCTGTTCTCTTCCCATTCATTTAAGGGATGTGGGTTTGGCAGGCTCAGCCATCATTTAATCCCTAACTGCCCTTGAGAAGATGGTTAGGAGCTACCTTCTTGACCGGCTGCAGTCCTCGAGTTATAGGTATGCCCACAATACCTTTACGGGTAGAATTCCATGGTTTTGTACCAGTGACAGTGAAGGAATGGCAAAACATTTCCATGTCAGGAATATGTGAGGCTTGAATGACAACTTTCAGTTGGTGGTGTCCCCATGCTCTAGCAGCCCTCATCCTTGTAATTGATAGAGATTGTGGGTTTATAAACTTGCTGTCTAAGAAGTATTGGAGAATTTCTATCATGCATTCTGCAGATGGTGCAAGCTGCTGGCACTCTGTGACTGTAGTGGAGTGAGTTAATGAATTTAGAGGGGGACCTATCAGTGTATTACCTGCATGTGGTCAAGCTTCTTATGCCTTGTTAAATGTAGACTCAAAAAACAAAGATGAAGTAAATTTATTATCAAGGTACATATTTGTCACCGCTTACAACCCTGAGATTTGTTTTCTTGCAGGCACACTCAGTAAATTCACGAACCATAATAGAGTCAAAGAGAGACCACACCCGACAGGATGGACAAGCAACCAATGTGCAAAAGACAGCAAACTATGAAAATACAAAAAGAAGGAAATAATAGAATAAATAAATAAGCAATACATATTGAGAACATGAGATGAACAGTCCTTGAAAGTGAGTCCATGGGTTGTGGGGCCAGTTCAGTGATGGGCAAGTGATGTTGAGTGAAGTTATCTCCTCTGGTACAAGAACCTGATGTTTGAGGGCTAATAACTGTTACTGAACCTGGTGCTGTGAGTCCTGAGACTCCTGTACCTTTTTCCTGATGGCAGCAATTGTAAGACCTGGATGGTGGGAATCCTTGATGAGGGGTGTCGCCTTCCTGCAATAACACTCTGTGAAGGTATGCTCAGTAGTGGGGAGAACGTTCCCTGTGATGGACTGGCCATATCCATGACACTTTGTAGGATTTTCCATTCAAGGATGTTGGTGTTTACATTCCAGGCTGTGATGCAACCATTCAATATATTCCCTACGACTCACCTATGGAAGTTTTTCAAAGTTCTAGATGGGATACTGAATCTTTGCAATCTTCTAAGGAAGTAGAGGTTTTGCTTTGCTTTCTTCATAATTGTACTTACTCATTACTCATCCAAGCAAATAGAAAATATTTCATCACACTCTTCTGTGAGACATGTAAAACGGGACAGGATTTGGGGAGATTGGAGGTGAGAAACATCAATGCCCAGGAATGGCAAAGTCTACAAAATTTGTCCATCACAGACAAAACCCTCCCTATCAGCGATCCGATTTACAAGGTCTGTTGTCAAAGGAAAGCAGTATCCATCAAGAAGGGCCCCATTCATCCAGGCCATGCTTTTCTCCTTACTACCGACACTGAGCAAGGCATACTGGAGCCTTATGTCCCACACCACCAGGTTCAGGAATAGTTACTGCTCTTCAACCATTAGGATCCAGAACCAATGTGGATAATTTAACTCACCTCAATACTGAACTGGCTCCAGAACTTATAGACACACTTTCTAGGACTCTACAACTAAGTATAATTATTTTTTAATTGTTTGCATGATTTGCTTTCTTTTGCACATTGGTTGTAGTCAGTCTTTGTTATTCATAGTTTTTCATAAATTCGATTGTATTTCTTTACTTTCTTATAATACCCACAAAAAAATGAAGCTCAATTAGTATATGGTATCACTTTGTATTTTGGTAGTAAACTTACTTTGAACTTTGAACATTGAACAAGATTTCAAGCTTCTTACTTGCTCGTGTAGCCACATTGTATATGCGGCAACTGCTGTGCAGTCTCTCACCATGGTGACCCACAAGACAGTGGGAGATTCAGTGATGATAATTTCACGGATATAGCTGGATATTTTCTTCTTGGATATCTGCATTACCTTTCACTTAAATGGTGTGAATGTTATTTGTAATCTAGCAGTCCATGCTTTGGATATTGTCCAAGTTTACATAGTGTCCATATAACTGCCCGAACATGGTAATTTTTCAAATATTCTTCTTAAGGATGTGGCCCTGAGTATATCATCTTGATTGCAAGGGACAATGATCTACATCTGGTAATAACTTGTCCGTGGCAGCTTGAAAGACCTTTGATGATGATTCACCCTGTTCGGTAGAGTTATGTATGCATGAAGACACATATGGTTAATAATTTTCAAATTTTGATGGTTCTCCTTATTTACATTCAGCTGTGTGCATATATGTGACAGGTGCAGTCTAGTTAAAACATTGGCTTCTAATTCTTCATAAAAATCATATGCAGCACACATAGGTTTGCAGGAAGTTACCTTGTAGCTGTCACTTGTCTCCTTTCGGCGCTGCTAGAATTGTCCAAACACTTTGCCTTGCTACCGCTGGAACTCCATTTCATTCAGATTCATCTACACCTTTCTCCATCTTGTTCTTCTTTGGACATGAGCTATCAAGACCTATTTTAGATAAGCATTCTGATGGGCTTGACCCTGTGATGGATAATCATTATCCAAGGTGGGAGGCTTTTTGCTAAACTCAGCTTTTAAGCACAGTAGCTGTGTACATACATCTATTGATGCTTCTGGACACATCTTCAGTGATGTTCCTGGAATCATCGGGTGTTTCGGGTCTTTCAACATCATACAACCTCCTCCAGGTGACCCAGCCGGGGCTGATCAGACCCCAGCTTGTGTCCAGATGGCTAGCTACTTATGACTCCATGGCTCCCCTCTTTTGAGCCACAGCCATCTTGAGGCCCTCTCTGCCGCATCGGTGGTACTGTGGATGGCTCTGCTCTTCCTCTCTCCCTCGATGCCCAAAATGCTGAAGGCTCTAACTAAAGAATGGGCTACGAATCCCCTACAACCAACCTCCACTGGGAGACACCTCGCTCTCCATCCAGCCTGCTGACAGTTACTGACCAGTCCTGCGTACTTGGAGAGCTTCCTTTCAAAGGCCTCTTCCAAGCTATCTTCCCAATGGACTGTCAGCTCCAGCAGCACCACTTGCTTAGTCGACTCAGACACTAGGACAATGTCTGGTTGCAGGGTGGTGGCTGCGATATGGTTGGGGAACTTCAGCTGCCCTTCGAGGTCCACCAACAGCTGCCAGTCCCTTGCAGAGGTCAGAACGCCTGCAGATGTTCTTTTGGCAGGTATTGGCTGCTCCCCAGCTCTGACAAAAGCAATGGTCTGCTTGGAGGGTCGGGACCGCTTCGCCCACTCAACTCCTGCGCTGACAGCTTCAGCGATGGTCCTTAGGACCTGATCATGCCTCCACCTGTACCGTCCCTCACCAAGTGCCCTTGCACAACCGCTGAGGATGTGCTCCAGGGTTCCTCACTTGGAGCATAGTGGGCACGCAGATGACTCTGCCTTGCCCCATGTGTGTAGGTTTGATGGGCTTAGAAACACATCATACACTGCCTGGATGAGAAATTGGATACGGTGTGGTTCGGTTTTCCAAAGATCAACCCAGGTCACTTTCCTCTCAACCGCATTCTCCCATCTTGTCCAAGCTCCCTGTTGTTTTATTCCCACCGCCTTGCAGGCTCTCATCTCCTCCACTACTGCTCTCACCTCCTCTTGAACTAGATAACGCCTTTCCTACCCTCTGGTGTCCATTTGGGGAGTTGGAAAGGATCCTAGCCTAGCTCGGCCTTGTGTGACCACTCCCACCAGCCTCCTGTGACGCAGCCTCCCCTCTGCCTCCTGAACAGCTTCTTCTGCCCTCCACTTCCTGCCAGTACTCACTTGGGTCCCTGCTCTAGCCACCTTCGGGTCACTTGAGTCCCTATACTGTAGCACTTCTCTGGCTCTTGTTACCCTGAATTCTTCCTCCAAGGATTTGAAGGGCAGTTGCAGTTTGTTGTGGTGTCCATAGAATGCGATGCTGCTCAGGCTCTTTGGCAGCCCCAGCCATCTCCTGAGGTGGTTGCTAACCCTCCTCTCTAAGGTTTCGACTGTCGAGATTGGAACTGCATAGACGAGGAGGGGCCACAGGATTCTGGGAAGAATGCCATGCTGATACACCCAGGCTTTAAACTTCCCAGATAGGCCAGACTTGTCCACAGATTTCAGCCAGCCATCTAACTCGGTACAGGTTGCCTGAATGGATGTTGTGCCCCTTAAAGAGCTGTCAAAAACTTTGCCTAAGCTCTTGACTGGCTTTTCTGTGATGATTGGGATGGCTGTGCCTGCGATACTGAACCGGAACTTGTTCTCCACCTTCCCTTTCCTCAGCACCATCGATCTTGATTTGGCAGGTTTGAAACGCACCCGGGCCCACTCCACCAGCTTTTCGAGCCCTTGCAGAATCCTCCGGCAGCCTGGGACTGAGTCTGTGGTGACTGTGAGGTCATCCATGAATGTCCTGATAGGTGGTTGTCATTGAGCAGAATTCATTCTGGGCCCTCTGCAATCTGGTTCAGTAGACTTAGTGAGCATGTTCATGGCTAGGGACAACTGTGTCACTGAGATAGTGCACCCTGTGATGATGCCGATCTCCACCTTGCGCCAGGTTGATGTAATTGCTCCTGAAGAGACCCTCATCCTGAAGTTGCTGTAATAATCAGTGATAAGTTCTCTGATTCTGCTAGGGACGTGATATTTGGTCAGTGTGAGCTGCACCAGCTTGTGCGGAATGGAGCCATATGCATTTGCCAGGTCGAGCCACAACACTGACAGGTTGCCCTTGTTCTCTCTGGCCTCCCTGATGAGCTGTGTCACCACACCGATGTGCTCCAGACAACCCGGCATCCCTGAAATGCCACCCTTCTGGACTGATGTATCAATATAGGTGTTCTTTGCTAGGTAGGTGCACGGCCGGTTAGAAACAGCATTGATGAAGATCTTCGCCTCGACACACAGCAGGGAGATGATGCGAAACTGATCTATCTGGGTGGCATTTTCCTCCTTCGGGATCCACACCCCTTCAGCCACTCTCCACTGCTCTGGGATCTTCCCCCTTCTCCAGTTTGGGGCACTTCTTGTACACTTTGTACGAAGTGTTGCTTGGTCCTGGAGCTGAGCTTGCCCTTGCTTTGCGGACAACCTCTCTGACTTCCTTTAGTTGCAGCTCTGACATGTCGAACTGCACATCTGGTTCAGGTGGGTCTATTAGGATGTCGCACTCTCCCAACTCCTGCTCTCTTTCAGGATCATTATATATCTTCTTCAGATGTTGGTCTATGTCTTCCTGTGAACAGGCCAGTTTCCCACTGCGCTTCTCCCCCAGCAACTCCTTGGTGAACTTGAAGGGGTTGGCGATAAAGGCAGCACGTTTTCGGGCCCTTTCACGACGCCGCCTCCGATGCCACTCTGCCCGGTGGAGGACCCTGATCTTCTTTCGTAGTATGCACATCAGCTGGGCCAAGCCAATGCGCTCCTATTCTCCTGCCTCCTTGTATTGGGACTTCAGCACTTTCATCTCCTGCCTGTTGTTGTGGATCCTCGATGCTCTTTGGTTCTTCGAGTAAGATGTTTTGGAGCCTTCCTTCTCCTCTTCTCCGAACCGTTCAGCTGCGATACTAACAATAATTGTTGTCATGGCTTGCAGCTTCCTATCAACCCCTCCCTTCGCCGTTGCCTCCAGAATTTGGTCAACATCTTCATCAAACTGCTTCCACAGTGAAGTCATGTTAGCAGCAGGCCATTTGATCTGCCTCCTGTTAGACTTCATGTTTGAGGGATTAGTTTGCAACACTTGGAGGTTCCGGGCACTATGGGGTGACTCCAGGCCTGGCCCCTCCTTTGTCTCACCAGGTTGGACACCTGCGCGTTTTGCTGCTCCTGCTCCCGCCAAACACTTCATCCTCGCTTGGTGGACCTTCAAGCCGCGATCGTTCTTGCAGATTTTGCCACATGCACACTGCTTTCTCATCGTCATTTGTTCATTGCCTGGGTCTGATGTTGTTGTGTCCATCTGACTGGGGTGCTCATCTTCCCCCCCTCTCGGGCACCCCTGGGGCTATCTTTTCCTTAGATTCTTTGTGGCTTTTGTGGGGGTCCTCCTCTCAGAGGACGCAGATTGGGTTGCCAAAGAAACTTCTCAAAATGCAAGATGTTTATTGCTAACTTTAACTGCTGCAGTATTAATTTGCCATCATCTTGAGAAACAATCCTGTCTAGGCTCAGAAAACCTATTGTTGCCTTAACTAAGACATCAACGTAATAAAGAGAATCAATCAATGCAGTTGTGAAAACATCACATTCAGCTGAGAATATTACAAGGCACTAAGTGTGAGATGGAGTTAAAGGGATAAAGACGTCATATCCACTCCTCAGCCTCAAACCAAGAAGGATCTTTTCCCAGTGCGTACTTTTTGTGACAGACAATATGATCATCTGCAACTTATTGGTATGGCTTTCTAAATTTAAGGAATCATACTTGTGTTTCAAATCTTTCGTAGAATTATAATCTCTGTTAAAATGATTCATCAAAATAAATATGTTCTATTTAAAATACAATAACTGTGTTTAATCTGCTTCATTAGCTGTCTGTATCTTCTCCTTAGTTGGAAGGTGGGGATTAACTGCATGACATAGCGATCAATGACAGCTAATCCCCTTTAGAAAAGAGACTGGAGTAGTTAAGTAAATGAGTTTTTGAATTATATGTTGATATTACATAATCTCCTTAAAGTGTGCGTAGTTACAGACACCTATAACTATGAGACTTAAGGTCTTGGCTTAAGTTTAGGACTCCAGAGCACGTACACACAGTATCATTATAACCCAAATATGTGCACCTGTAATAAACATGCATTTATCTTTAAAACTTTTATCTACTTTTGTTATAGCTAAATTTAAGTGTCACTTTCAAACATCCATGTTGAATCTTTCTTTTCAGTCTAACTTCAATATACTGAGACAAATCAATGTTGATCACTAAATCTGATACTTCAAAATCATTAGTGGTTCAATTTGTGACCATCATGATGCAGTGAACTTGTCACACATCTTAAAATCAATGCTTCTCCTAAATATGTTTTTAAATTGATTATAAAACCTTCAGTACTGGTACTTGGCTGAATTTATCACGATTTTTCTTCTTTCCCAACCTGAACAGCCTGTTGCTGTGTCAATGCTCAGGCTGATACATTCAGCAGTTAGCTATACTATTGTCAAGTTAGTTTTGCTTTCTCTATTCTTCTTTACAAAAGTGTTCAAGCTCTGTCAGATTACATGGGGATTGTGAGTGAACAGTCCTTTTCAAGTCCAGTCACAAATTCTCAATTGGATTGAGATTTGGACTTTGACTTGGCCACTCCTGGACATGAACTTTGTTGTTTTAAAGCCATTCCTTTGTAGCTTTTGCTTTATACTTGAGGTTATTGTCTTGCTGGAAAACAAATCTTCTCCCAAGTCATAGTTCTCTTGCAGACTGCATCAGGTTTTCTTCCAGGATTACCCTGTATTTTGCTGCATTCATTTTACCCTTTACCTTCACAAGCCTTTCAGGGCCTGCTGCAGTGAAACATCCCCACAGCATGATAAAACCACAACCATATTTCATAGCAGGGATGGTGTGTTTCTGATGATGTGCAGTATTTGGCTTACACCAAACAACATTCACTTTGATTGCAAAATGCTCAATTTTGGTTTTGTCAGACCATAGAGTCATCTTCCTGCTGACTTCAGAGTATTCCACATACCTTCTGGCAAACTCTAGCAGAGATTTCATGTGAGTTTTTTTTTCAATAGTGGCTTTCTTTTTGCCACTCTCCCATAACGCTACAACTGCTGAAACGCCTGGGCAACAGTTGTTGTATGTGCTGTTACATACCTCATGGATATCTTGTGACTGTCTTATGACCATGGTGTAATGGTTTCTTTTTGTTGTAGGTCACCTGATGTAATTTTCCCACCAACGGGAGCTCACATAATGACCTGTGCTCCACAGGTATATAAAAGGGAGACCCCAGTGACGCAGTTTAGTTTTCCAGCTAGAACGTTAGCCAAAGACTCCGTTCCGTTGCGTATTTGCTTTATGACGCAGTTCTGATTTAAAACGGAGTTTTACATTCTATTGTAAGGTGTAAAAGTGCTGGACTAGCAGTTTAACCCATTTCTGCCAGATTTGTTGATGTACCTTTTCAGTAGTATTGGAAAGTGAAGACTTTATCGAAGTACAGGACCTGAAGGATTAAGAGAAGTTGGTATTGTTCGGCAGTTTAATAAATGATAGAAATTATTGAGTCTTTGTCAAGGAAGTAATGACCTGCATCAAAGATAACTCCTGCCAAAACAGCAAGGAAGTTCATGCAAGGTTTGCTCTCTAGAAATAAAGGTCAGTTGTTTTTAAACCATTTATTTCCTTCATCGTGAATCCTTTGGACAGAGCCAGCAGGAAAGTCGCATCTATGAAGAAATCCTTCTCCCGAGAAGTCTCTCCTAATTGAATGTATAAATCTGTTGGACTTTCGAATTTACCATTTTAAGAACTGTATTTAACTTTACGGCTTTAAGAACTGTTTTCGCATTTATTGCTTTAAGAACCAGTACCAAGTGGCGATTTGTTGAATGACCGCATAGCGGTTAACTTCCGGTTAAGGTTTTTGTTTGTTTTTTTTAATTCTCTATCCATGTTTAATAAACGTTTGGTTGTTTTTATATAACTTGACTCGATTGATATTCATTGTTGCCGGTTTTGTAACAGTGTAGACTCTCCATCTCAGCCACTGATGCTTGTAACTCCTCCAAAGATGTCATAGGTCTCTTAGTCAAGGAACACTGAGGCTGTCTACAAGAAGGGTCAGAGCCGTCTCTAATTCCTGAAGAGACTGAGGTCCTTTAACATCTGTCAGACGATGCTGAGGATGTTCTACGAGTCTGTGGTGGCCAGTGCGATCATGTTTGCTGTTGTGTGCTGGGGCAGCAGGCTGAGGGTAGCAGACACCAACAGAATCAACAAACTCATTTGTAAGACCAGTGATGTTGTGGGGATGGAACTGGACTCTCTCACGGTGGTGTCTGAAAAGAGGATGCTGTCTAAGTTGCATGCCATCTTGGTCAATGTCTCCCATCCACTACATAATGTACTGGGTGGGCACAGGAGTACATTCAGCCAGAGACTCATTCCACCGAGATGCAACACAGAGCGTCATAGGAAGTCATTCCTGCCTGTGGCCATCAAACTTTACAACTCCTCCCTTGGAAGGTCAGACACCCTGAGCCAATAGGCTGGTCCTGGACTTATTTCCTGGCATAATTTACATATTACTATTTAATTATTTATGGTGCATCTGTAACAAAAACCAATTTCCCTCGGGATCAATAAAGTATGACTATTACTATGGTGGCCCTCACTGATTCTTTTCTTGCATAATCACTCAGTTTTTGAGGATGGCCCGCTCTAGGCAGATTTACAGCTGTACGATATTCTTTCCATTTCTTGATGATTGACTTTACTGTACTCCAAGGGATATTCAGTGACTTGGAAATTTTCTTGTATCCATCTCCTGACGTGTGCTTTTCAGCACCCTTTTCATGGAGCTAATTGGCATGTTCTTTTGTCTTCATGGTGTAGTTTTTGCCAATATATTGACTCCCCAGCAGCTGGACGTTTCAGATACAGGTATATTTTTACAACAATCAATTGAAACACCCTGAGTGCACATAGTAATCTCTATTTAACTAATTACATGACTTCTAAAACCAACTGTGTCAGATTAAAGGGAATTAATACTTTGGCAATCAATCATTTTATGTTTTATGTTTGTAATTAATGTAGATTACCTTGTAGAGATCCATCTTCACTTTGGCACTAAAGAGTCTTTTTCTGTTGATCAGTGTGAAAAAAAACACAAATTAAATCCACCCTGATTCAATTTGTTGCAGAACAACAAAACATAAAAACTTCTGTTGGTGAGGGGTGGGTGGGATGAATACTTCTTTTATCGGCTTTGTACAATAAATCTATGCTTACATCAGTTTTACACACATGTTTTGATAACCATCATTTTTGGTGTGTTTGTGCGTGTGTGTGTGTGTGTGTGTGTGTGTGTGTGTGTGTGTGTGTATGTGTGCACATTTCTCATATTTTTTTATGATATAGAAGGAGGTCATCATTTCATTATATCTATGCTGGCACTGAATACATTCTCATTCTCCGACTTGTTTCACTGTTAACTGCTCTCTCTTGCATGCCCATCAGCTGCACCCTGATTCTCTTATCATCCACTAACACTAGAAGTAACTCACAGTCACCAGTCACCAATTAATCTACCAAACAAGATGTATTTTAGAATCCAGAGCTAATTGAAGAAACCCACAAATTTACAGGGACAAAGGGCAATTCACATAGACAGCACCCAAGGTCAGGAATGAACTCCAAGTACCTCACATTAATTCTTTTGTTGTTATTGTATTCACTTCAATGTACCATAGCACATCCTATATAATCCCAAAATAAAAGGGAAGAAAATACAGGAAGCACACAACATTAGTAGGGTGAGGCTGGGAAAATGTTCAGGTCATGTTCTATACCTGGAAAAGTGTGAAAACAAGTAAGCTTAAAATTGCAGAAAGGAGGATGTGTGGAATTGTTGTGTAGTTAATATTTCAGTAATAGTAGAGTTCTATTGTAAATAAGTGGAATGTTTTCATGTTTCATGCATGGAATCAAAAGGAAGGGGGAGTCAATTACAGCATATGTGGCTGAATTTGAAGAAATCGTCCAAGCATTTATTAAGCATACTTTCTTTGTTTACATAATTCATTGTGGCTTATGCAGTAAGAATTACATGAATGGCATAATACAAATGGTGGAATCAAAAGGAAGGGGGAGTCAACTTCGGCACAGGTAGGTGAATTTGAAGACAAAATTGTCCAAGCATTGTCAGTTCAGTGATGGTCTTCATTAAGCACACAGAGATTGTTTAGTTTGTGGAATCATACAAGAGTGCATTCAAAAATGGCTCTGAATTGAAGCGCAACTCACATTTAAAGAGATCCGTTAAATTTGCTGTATCAATGGAAATAGCAGTCAGAGATGCAATTGAGTTGCAGACAGGAATGTAAGTGAACACAAATAAAATTGCAAAATCAAATCAGAAACCTGCTTGGCCGAACAAATTGCGATACCATTGTGGCAGGATCCAATGCAGCTCTAAAGGTGAAAATGGCCAAAAAATGCAAAAAGTAGAACATATATAAAGAACATATCGTCAGACAAAAACAAGTAGATTGCACAGGGAAGAGAACAAGGTAAACAGTCAAACTGCAGTTCTTGTATGTTGTTGATGAAAAATGTGATAATGTTGAGACTGAGGACTGAGTAACCTTGAGATTTACTTTGCAAAAACTAACACAAATAATATTGCTGACGCCAGAAGAAATAGCAAATTAATAGAAATGGAATTTAACACTGGTTCAGCTATTTCAGTCATTCCATATAATGAGTTTGAACAGCATTGTAAAGGTTCTGAAGTGAAGCCTGCAAATATCCAACAAAGAAATTATACTGGAGAAAAGATCATTCCTGTGGGAATGACCATATAACCATATAACCATATAACCATATAACAATTACAGCACGGAAACAGGCCATCTCGGTCCTTCTAGTCCGTGCCAAACTCTTAATCTCACCCTGTCCCACCGACCTGCACTCAACCCATAACCCTCCATTCAATTCCTGTCCACATAGCTGTCCAATTTAACTTTAAATGACGACATCGAACCTGCCACAACCACTGCTGCTGGAAGCTCATTCCACACAGCTACCACTCTCTGAGTAAAGAAGTTTCCCCTCATGTTATCCCTAAACATTTGCCCCCTAACTCTCAACTCATGTCCTCTTGTTTGAATCTCCCCTACTCTCAATGGAAAAAGCTTATCTTCGTCAACTCTATCCATCCCCCTCATAATTTTAAATACCTCTATCAAGTCCCCCCTCAACCTTCTACGTTCCAAAGAATAAAGACCCAACTTGCTCCACTTTTCTCTGTAACTTAGGTGATGAAACCCAGGTAACATTCTAGTAAATCTTCTCTGTACTCTCTCTATTTTGTTGACAACTTTCCTATAATTCGGTGACTAAAACTGTACACAATACTCCAAACTTGGCCTCACCAATGCCTTGTACAATTTCAACAATACATCCCAACTCCTATACTCAATGCTCTGATTTATAAAGGCAAACATACCAAAAGCTTTCTTCACCACCCTATCCACATGAGATTCCACCTTCAGGGAACTATGCACCATTATTCCTAGATCCCTCTGTTCTACTGCATTCTTCAATGCCCTACCATTTACCATGCATGTCCTATTTTGAATAGTCCTACCAAAATGTAGCCCCTCACATTTATCAGCATTAAACTCCATCTGTCATCTTTCAGCCCACTCTTCTAACTGGCCTAAATCTCTCTGCAAGCTTTGAAAACCTACTTCATTATCCATAACTCCACCTATCTTAGTATCATCTGCATACTTACTCATCCAATTTACCAGCCCATCATCCAGATCATTAATGTATATGACAGACAACATTGGACCCAGTACAGATCCCTGAGGTACACCGCTAGTCATCGGCCTCCAATCTGACAAACAGTTATCCACCACTACTCTCTGGCATCTCCCATCTAGCCACTGCTGAATCCATTTTACTACTTCAATATTAATACCTAACGATTGAACCTTCCTAACTAACCTTCCGTGTGGAACCTTGTCAAAGGCCTTACTGAAGTCCATATAGACAACATCCACTACTTTACCCTTGTTAGCTTTCCTAGTAACCTTTTCAAAATATTCAATAAAGTTTGTCAAACATGACCTTCCACACACAAATCCATGTTGACTGTTCCTAATCAGACCCTGTCTGTCCAGATAATTATATATACCATCTCTAAGAATACTTTCCATCAATTTACCCACCACTGACGTCAAACTCACAGGCTGATAATTGCTAGGTATAAGTACCCTTTTTAAACAATGGAACAACATGAGCAATATGCCAATCATCCGGCACCACCCCCGTTTCTAATGACATTTGAAATATTTCTGTCAGAGCCCCTGCTATTTCTCCACTAACTTCCCTCAAGGTCCTAGGGAATATCCTGTCAGGACCCGGAGACTTATGCACTTTTATATTCCTTAAAAGCGCTGGTACTTCCTCTTCTTTAATCAACATAGTTTCCATAAATTCCCTACCCGTTTCCCTTATCTTACACGATTCAATATCCTTCTCCTTAGTGAGTACCAAAAAAAAGAAATTGTTCAAAATCTCCCCCATCTCTTTTTCCTTAGTGAAATACTGAAGAGAAGAAATTGTTCAGAATCTCCCCCATCTCTTTTGGCTCCACACATAGCTGTCCACTCTGATTCTCTAAGGGACCAATTTTTATCCCTCACTATCCTTTTGCTGTTAATATAACTGTAGAAACCCTTGGGATTTATTTTCACCTTACTTGCCAAAGCAACCTCATATCTCCTTTTAGCTTTTCTAATTTCTTTCTTAAGATTCTTTTTGCATTCTTTATATTCCTCGAGCACCTCATTTACTCCATGTTGCCTATATTTATTGTAGATATCTCTCTTTTTCTGAACCAAGTTTCCAATATCCCTTGAAAACCATGGGTCTCTCAAACTTTTAACCTTTCTTTTCAACCTAACAGGAACATAAAGATTCTATACCCTCAAAATTTCACCTTTAAATGACCTCCATTTCTCTATTACATCCTTCCCATAAAACAAATTGTCCCAATCCACTCCTTATAAATTCTTTTGCATCCCCTCAAAGTTAGCCTTTCTCCAATCAAAAATCTCAACCCTGGGTCCAGACCTATCCTTCTCCATAATTATATTGAAACTAATAGCATTGTGATCACTGGACCGAAGTGCTCCCCAACACAAACCTCCGACACCTGACCTATCTCATTCCCTAACAGGAGATCCAACACTGCCCCTTCTCTAGTTGGTACCTCTATGTACTGCTACAAACAACTATCCTGCACACATTTTACAAACTCCAAACCATCCAGTCATTTTACAGCATGGGCTCCCCAGTCTATCTGTGGAAAATTAAAATCTCCCGCAATCACAACCTTGTGCTTACTACAAATATCTGCTATCTCCTCACAAATTTGCTCCTCCAATTGTCGCTCCCCATTTGGTGGTCTATAATACACCCCCATAAATGTTACTACACCTTTCCCATTCCTCAATTCCACCCAAATAGCCTCCCTAGATGAGCCCTCAAATTATCCTGCCAGAGTACCGCCGTAATATTTTCTCTGACAAGCAATGCAACACCTCCCCCTTTTGTCCCTCTGATTCTCTCACACTTGAAGCAATTAAATCCAGGAATATTTAGTTGCCAATCACACCTATCTTGTAACCAAGTTTCACTAATAGCTACCACATCATAGTTCCAGGTATCAATCCATGCTTTAAGCTCATCCACCTTTCTTATAATGCTCCTAGCATTAAAATAAATGCATTTAAGAAATTTTCCACTTCTTCCTCACTGTTTATCACTAACAGTACAAACAACTTTACTATTTTCTTCTTCTTCCTTCTCCCCTACACCTGTTCCTAAATGTTTCACCTCCCCCCTTGTATCTAGGTTAAATCCACCGGAGCCTCTCTAGCAAACCTACCTGCAAGAATATTTGTCCCCCTCCAGTTTAGATGTAAACCGTCTCACCGGAACAGGACCCACTTTCCCTGGAAAACTGCCCAACTACCTATAAATCTGAAGCCCTCCTTCCTGCACCATGTCTTCAGCCCCGTGTTGATCTGCGCTATCTTACTATTTCTAAACCCGCCTGCATGTGACACTGGTAGCAATCCTGAGATTGCTATCCTGGAGGTTCTGTCCTTTAACTTGGTGCCTAACTCCCTTAACTCACCTTTCAGGACCTCCTCACTCTTCATACCCACGTCATTGGTCCCTACATAGACCATGACATCCTGCTGCTCACCCTCCCTCTTGAGAATACCGAGAACTCAATCTGAGATATCACGGACCTTGGCACCAAGGAGGCAACAGACCATCCAGGATTCTCGATCTCTTCCACAGAACCTCTTATCTGTCCCCCTAACTATCAAATCCCCTATCACTACTGCTCTCCTGTTTTCCCTCCTTCCCTTCTGAGCTGAGGGCCCCATCTCGGTGCCAGAGACGCAACCACAGCAACTTGTCCCTGGTAGGTTGTCCCCATCAACAGTATCCAAAACGATATACTTATTATTGGTGGGAACAGCCGCAGGGGTGCTCTGCTCATTCTGTCTATTCCCCTTCCCTCTCCTGACAGTCACCCAGCTACCTGTCTCCTGACTCTTAGGGGTGACTATCTCCCTGTGACTCCTGTTTATTTCTGCCTCTGCCTCCCAAATGATCTGAAGTTCATCCAGCTCCAGCTCCAGTTTACTAACTCGGTTTGTCAGGAGCTGCAGCTGGATGCACCTTTTACAGGTGTAGTTATCAGGGACGATTGTGCTCGCCCTGACTTCACACGTACTGCAAACAGAGCACACAACTGCCCTAACTGCTGCCTCCATTACCTACTCTTAAGGTAATTAGATTTATTAAAGGAACTTACCCGGCCTTACCTCACCTGGAGTGAAGATCTTCTCAGCCTCTGCTCGCCGAAGCCTCAGGAGCCAACGCCTTCCTATTCTGTCTCCCTCTACTCCGTTGCCCACTCCATTAATCTGTTCTCTTTTAAACACTCCCGCTGCCTCACGGTCCGACTTACACGCACATGTGCAGCCGTGCCCCATTCAACTGCCGAAGAAAATTGTAACATTTGTAACAGTGAAATACGAGAGGTGATTGATAAGTTTGTGGCCTAAGGTAGAAGGAGATGAGCTACACACACAAAAAATGCTGGTGAACATAGCAGGCCAGGCAGCATCTATAGGAAGAGGTACAGTTGATATTTCCAGCCGAGACCCTTCGCCTGGTCCAACTGAAAGAAGAGATAGTAATAGATTTGAAAGTGGGAGGGGGAGGGGAGGATCCGAAAGGATAGGAGAAGATGGGAGGAGGAGGGATGAAGCTAAGAGCTGGAAAGTTGATTGGCAAAAGGGATACAAGGTTGTAGAAGGGAGAGGATCATGGGACGGGACGCCAAAGGAGAAAGAAAGGGGGAAATAAGCCCAGAGGATGGAGAGCAGGCAAGGAGTTATAGGGAGTGGGACAGAGGGAGAAAAAAGAGAGGGGGGGGGGAAGATAAATAAATAAATAAACAAACAAACAAACAAACAAATAAATAAATACGGGATGGGGTACGAATGGGAGGAGGGACATTAGCGGAATTTAGAGAAGCCAATGTTCTTGCCATCAGGTTGGAGGCTACCCAGACAGAATATAAGGTGTTGTTCCTCCAACCTGGGTGTGGCTTCATCTTGACAGTAGAGGAGGCCATAGATAGACATATCGGAATGGGAATGGGATGTGGAATTAAAATGTGTGGTCACTGGGAGATCCTGCTTTCTCCGGTGGACAGAGCGTAGATGTTCAGTGAAACGGTCTCCCAGCCTGCGTTGGATCTTGCCAATATATAGAAGAGTGTGTGTTGCTTGAATTTCCAGCATCTGCATATTTCCTCATGTTTGAGGAGCTGAGTTATACAGCTGTCATTACATGCATGTGCAATTCAGCTCTTTGAGTGAAAATGCAGAAAGTTTGAAGTTTCACCTCATCTCCTTCTACCTTAGGCCACAAACTTATCAATTACTCCTGTGGACCATTTCTGGAGGTCCAAGATGCCGACTTCTACAAATGCTCTATGACTGATGGACTAAGTATGTAAATATAGGAAAAATAAATGTGCTAGGTTTTCTAAAATTGACTCCTTCTACCTTAGGCCACAAAGAGTGTAAGAGTGACCATAATATGGTGGAATTCTTCACTAAGATGGAGAGTGACATAGTTAATTCAGCAACAAAAATCCTGAACTTAAAGAAGGGTAACTTTGAAGGTATGAGTCGTGAATTAGCTAAGATAGACTGGCAAATGACACTTAAATGGTTGACGGTGGATATGCCATGGCAAGCATTTAAAGATCGCATGGATGAACTACAACAATTGTTCATCCCAGTCTGGCAAATGAATAAATCAGGGAAGGTAGTGCACCCGTGGCTGACAAGGGAAATTAGGGATAGTATCAATTCCAAAGAAGAAGCATACAAATTAGCCAGAAAAAGTGGCTCACCTGAGGACTGGGAGAAATTCAGAGTCCAGCAGAGGAGGACAAAGGGCTTAGTTGGGATAGGGAAAAAAGATTATGAGAGAAAACTGGCAGGGAACATAAAAACTGACTGTAAAAGCTTTTATAGATATGTAAAAAGAAAAAGATTGGTTAAGGCAAATGTAGGTCCCCTACAGACAGAAACAGGTGAATTGATTATGGGGAGCAAGGACATGGCAGACCAATTGAATAGCTACTTTGGTTCTGTCTTCACTAAGAAGGACATAAATAATCTTCCAGAAATAGTAGGGGACAGAGGGTTTAGTGAGATGGAGGAACTGAGGGAAATACATGTTAGTAGGGAAGTGGTGTTAGGTAAATTGAAGGGATTGAAGGCAGATAAATCCCCAGGGCCAAATGGTCTGCATCCCAGAGTGCTTAAGGAAGTAGCCCAAGAAATAGTGGATGCATTAGTGATAATTTTTCAAAACTCTTTAGATTCTGGTCTAGTTCCTGAGGATTGGAGGGTGGCTAATGTAACCCCACCTTTTAAAAAGGAGGGAGAGAGAAACCAGGGAATTATAGACTGGTTAGCCTAACATCGGTGGTGGGGAAAATGCTAGAGTCAGTTATCAAAGATGTGATAACAGCACATTTGGAAAGCAGTAAAATCATCGGACAAAGTCAGCATGGATTTGTGAAAGGAAAATCATGTCTGACGAATCTCACAGAATTTTTTGAGGATGTAACTAGTAGAGTGGATAGGGGGGAACCAGAGGATGTGGTATATTTGGATTTTCAAAAGGCTTTTGACAAGGTCCCACACAGGAGATTAGTGTGCAAACTTAAAGCACAGGGTATTGGGGGTAAGGTATTGATGTGGATAGAGAATTGGTTGGCAGACAGGAAGCAAAGAGTGGGAATAAATGGGACCTTTTCAGAATGGCAGGCAGTGACTAGTGAGGCACCACAAGGCTCAGTGCTGGGACCCCAGTTGTTTACAATATGTATTAATGACTTAGATGAGGGAATTAAATGCAGTATCTCCAAGTTTGCGGATGACACGAAGCTGGGTGGCAGTGTTAGCTGTGAGGAGGATGCTAAGAGGATGCAGGGTGACTTGGATAGGTTAGGTGAGTGGGCAAATTCATGGCAGATGCAATTTAATGTGGATAAATGTGAGGTTATCCACTTTGGTGGCAAAAACAGGAAAACAGATTATTATTTGAATGGTGGCCGATTAGGAAGAGGGGAGGTGCAACGAGACCTGGGTGTCATTATACACCAGTCATTGAAAGTGGGCATGCAGGTACAGCAGGCAGTGAAAAAGGCGAATGGTATGCTGGCATTTATATCAAGAGGATTCGAGTACAGGAGCAGGGAGGTACTACTGCAGTTGTACAAGGCCTTGGTGAGACCACACCTGGAGTATTGTGTGCAGTTTTGGTCCCCTAATCTGAGGAAAGACATCCTTGCCATAGAGGGAGTACAAAGAAGGTTCACCAGATTGATTCCTGGGATGGCAGGACTTTCATATGATGAAAGACCTGATCAACTAGGCTTATACTCGTTGAAATTTAGAAGATTGAGGGAGAATCTTTTGAAACGTATAAAATCTTAAAGGGATTGGACAGGCTAGATGCAGGAAGGTTGTTTCCGATGTTGGGGAAGTCCAGAACGAGGGGTCACAGTTTAAGGATAAAGGGGAAACCTTTTAGGACCGAGATTAGGAAAAACTTCTTCACACAGAGAGTGGTGAATCTGTGGAATTCTCTGCCACAGGAAACAGTTGAGGCCAGTTCATTGGCTATATTTAAGAGGGAGTTAGATATGGCCCTTGTGGCTAAAGGGATCAGGGGGTATGGAGGGAAGGCTGGTACAGGGTTCTGAGTTGGATGATCAGCCATGATCATACTGAATGGTGGTGCAGGCTCGAAGGGCTGAATGGCCTGCTCCTGCACCTATTTTCTATTTTTCTATCTAAACCTATCAATCACCCCTCGTACAACAACAAGTAAGTCACATTTAGGTAACATTTGGGTAAATTTGATCTCTTGGCTGTCCTTCCGCTATCCGCAAATAGGCACAGCCTGAAAAGCAAGACTACAGAGATTAGATTAGATTATGAGGACACCTAGTCCTCTTTAATTGTCATTTAGTAATGCATGCATTAAGAAATGATACAATATTCTTCCAGTGTGATATCACAGAAACACAGGACAGACCAAGACTGAAAAACTAACAAAAACCACATGATTATAACCTATAGTTGCAACAGTGCAACAATACTATAACTTGATGAAGAACAGGCCATGGCACAGTAAAAGAGTTCAAAGTCTCTCGAATGTCCCACATCTCATGCAGACAGGAGAAGGAAGAAAACTCTCCCTGCCATGCCCGACCACAGTCCGACTCTGAGTCGTCTGAAAACTTCGAGCCTCTGATCAGCCCTCTGACACCGAGTACTGAGCACCATCTCTAACCGAATACTTCGACCTCAGCCTCGGTCGCCAGCAACAGGCAAAGCCGGGGATTTTGGGCCCTCCCTCCGGAAGATTCTCGATCGCACAGTAACAGCAGCAGCGAACTGGCATTTCAGAAATTTCTCCAGATGTTCCACTGTGCTTTCACGTCTGTCTCCATCAAATCAGAATTGTCCACGGCCCCTACTTATCAGATACGATATTATTTCCCCGGAGAGCTGCACGCGCTGCGGCAAGCAGCCATCTTCTCCTCCCGCCTCTTAGCTCAATAAAGAGGTGGTCGCAGGAGGCGAGGAGCGGCCATGGAATTACTTCAAGTCAAATGACCGGGCCGTGTTCAAGCACTTATCTAGAGATCTGAATGAATACACCATGGTTGTTACGGACTTTATTAAAACAATTGTAGATCAGTGTGTCCCCACTAAATCATTCGGCGTCTTCCCCAACCAGAAGCCTTCGATGAACCATAAGTTCCAAAATTTGCTGAGGGCCAGATCAGAGACATCCAAGTCTGGAGACCAAGAAAGCTCTAAGTGGTGCAAGTAAGATATCCAGAGAGCCATCTCATATTCAAAGTGAATGTTTTGGACTGAACTTGAATCAACAAGGGATGCTCTACTGCTGTGGCAGGACTTGAATGCTATCACCTCCAACAAAGTTAAATCGTGAAACATGGGAGTCAGAAAGGCTTTGCTTCCAGATGAGCTCAATGGCTTCTATGATTGCTTTCAGGATCAGAACATGGAGGAGGCATCATGAACCCCACATCTCCTGATGATCCTTTGATCTCAGTGTCTGAAGCTGACTGCAGGTTGCCTTCAGGAGGGTGAGTCCACAGAAAGCATCTGGGCCGGACAGGGTACGGGGAATGTACTAAACATCCCTGATGACCAACTGGCTGCTGTGTTCACTGAGATCTTTAACCTCTTGCTTCAGCAGTGTGTTATACCCTGCTTCAAACAGGCTTCAATTATATCCATGTCTCATTGACTATCACCCAGTTGCATATATCTACAGTGATGAAGTGTTTTATGAGGCTGCAAATGAAACATATCAGCTCGTACTTGGGAGGTGACTTAGATCCACTCTAATTTGCCTACTGGAGCAACAGGTCCACAGCCGATGCCATCTCACTGGCTCGTCACTGAATCCTGGAACATCTGGACAGCAAAGGTGCATACATCAGGGTGTTCTTTATCAATTACAACACTGCATTCAATATGATCATCCCCTCAGAACTAATCCTGGGCTGAATATCTCCTTGTGCAATTGGATCCTGGCTTTCCTCACTTGTAGACCCCACTTAGTTCGGATTGGCAATGACATCTCCTCCAAGGTCTCCATCAGCACAGGTGCACCACAAGGCTGTGTGCTTAGTCCCCTACTCTGCTCCCCTTTACACCTATGACTGTGTGGCTAAGGACTGCCTCAACGTCATATTCAAGTTTGCAGCTGACACCATTGTTAAGGGCCAAATCAAAGGAGGTGATGAATCAGCATACAGGAGGAAGATTGAAAAGTTGGTTGAGTGGTGTCATAACAACAACCTCTCACTTGTTGTCAGCAAGGCCAAGGATCTGATAGTAGACCAGGAGAGGGTAAGCAGACGTCCATGAACCAATCCTCATCGGAGGATCAGAGGTGGAGAGGGTTAGTAACTTTAAACCTGAGTGTTACTATTTCAGAGTATCTATCCTGGACCTAGCACGTAAGTGGAATTGTGAAGAAAGCATGGTCGCACCTTTACTTTCTTCGGGGTCTGTGGAGAATCGGCATGACATCTAAAACTTCGGCAAATTTCTATAGATATATAGTGGAGAATACATGGACTGGCTGCATCAAGGCTTAGTATAGGAACACCAAAGCTCAGTGGCAGGCAGGAAGTTGTTTCTCAAACACAGTGTATCTGGTGGCAGCATCAAGAAGCTTTCGGAAACTAAGAAATCTATTCTTTCCTTCGCACTTCTGCCACAGGCTCCAGACAGCCACATCATCTTTACAGAAACTTGCTCACTCTATGATGAAATAGAGGTAAGGCTGTGGTGACAACCTTGTTGGCAGCCTCAAAAGCTTATCGTTGCTCGGGACCCGAGACAAAACTGAATCTTTTTCTGGTTACAGTGTTCATGGGTCAGAAGAGCATATATCAAACAGATTATGTGGTGCCGCCAGATCCCAAAAGTTCAACAAAGCATTGGGCTTCTTGTTTTGTCGTAGGGGCAACCATGTCTAGGATCTTATTTCTGACCTTATCGGGAATTATCCTATTGCCCTTTGTCCATTGTATTCCTAGCAAATGAACAGTTGTAGCTGGGCCCTGCACTTTATCCTGGTCAATTTCCCATCCCCTTGATCACATTTGTTCAATCAAAGTATCGCGGGCTCCGGAAACCACCTCTCAGAGGATCCCCGTAATGTCATATCATCTGAATAGTGAGCTACTTTAATGCTGGGCCGTGGGACAAGCTCATGCAAATCCCTGCCAGCATACTGTGGCAAATAGTAGGATAATGGTTATTATTCTATAGATTTATTGAGTATGCACACAAGGAAATTAATCTCAGGGTTGTATATGGTGACATATACGTACTTTGATAATGAATTTACTTTGAACTTCTCAGCAATAGGAATAAAGATAAAAACATTAACCAAATGAATAACAGCATAATAATTATCCGTTCCGTTAGTAATGACCTCAATCAGTGTCTCAACGTCAGGAACAGCTCTGGCCAGCGGAGGGGCAAACCAATTTAACTGGCAATAATCAATGGTCATACACCATGAACCATCTAGAATCTGAACTGTCCAAACAGGACTATCATAAGGGGACAAGGGAAGACAAAGAATCCCCAGGTTTAAAAGGAGTTCGACTGTCTCATCGATTTCCTCACGGGATGCAATATTGCTTGGCAATTGCTATTTGCGATGGCAAGAATATAAACACAGGTTCCTGCAACACACATATGAGTTGCTGGTGAACGCAGCAGGCCAGGCAGCATCTCCAGGAAGAGGTACAGTCGATGTTTCGGGCCAAGACCCTTCGTCAGGACTAACTGAAAGAAGAGCTAGTAGGAGATTTGATAGTGGGAGGGGAAGGGGCGATCGGAAATGATAGGAGAAGACAGGAGGAGGAGGGATGGAGCTAAGAGCTGGAAAGTTGATTGGCAAAAGGGATATGAAAGGATCATGGGACAGGAGGCCTAGGGAGAAAGGAAAGGGGGAGGGGGGGAAAGCCCAGAGGATGGGCAAGGGGTATAGTGAGAGGGACAGCGGGAGAAAAAGGAGAGAGAGAGAAAGAATGTGTGTATATAAATAAATAAATAATGAATGGGGTACGAAGGGGAGGTGAGGCATTAGCGGAAGTTTGAGAAGTCAATGTTCATGCCATCAGGTTGGAGGCTACCCAGACGGAATATAAGGTGTTGTTCCTCCAACCTGAGTGTGGCTTCATCTTTACAGTAGAGGAGGCCGTGGATAGACATATCAGAATAGGAATGGGACGTGGAATTAAAATGTGTGGCCACTGGGAGACCCTTCTTTCTCTGGTGGACAGAGCGTAGGTGTTCAGCGAAATGATCTCCCAGTCTGCGTTGGGTCTCGCCAATATATAGAAGGCCACATCGGGAGCACCAGATGCAGTATATCACCCCAGCCGACTCACAGGTGAAGTTTCGCCTCACCTGGAAGGACTCTCTGGAGCCCTGAATGGTAGTGAGGGAGGAAGTGTAAGGGCATGTGTAGCACTTGTTCTGCTTACAAGGATAAGTGCCAGGAGGGAGATCGGTGGGGAGGGATGTGGGGGACAAATGGACAAGGGAGTCGTGTAGGGAGTGATCCCTGCAGAAAGCAGAGTGGGGGAGGGAAAGATGTGCTTAGTGGTGGGATCCCATTGGAGATGGAGGAGGTTACAGAGAATTATATGTTGGACCCGACGGCTGGTGGGGTGGTAGGTGAGGACAAGGGGAACCCTATTTTTGTGTTTTTAAAGACAGGTTCCTATTTTGTCTTTCCAACCGGAATAGATACATTCCTAATACCAAAAGCAAATTTGCCAAAGGGTGTCGTGATAGACGTTCATTTTAACAAACCAACTCCCAAGATGTTTTCAGGTACCTGGGAGATGAGCACAGGGACAAACGGAGGAGGTCCCCTGCCAATAGCAAGACAGACCTTTGTTAGTACAGCATTCGTAACTGATACCCCATATTGCTGAATTCACCCTCACTCCCCTGTATAAAAATCCAAATTCCCATGTAATAAGGTAACCAGTGTCTATCAGGGTGATTCACTGCTGCTTATTGCCTTGTGATCACCAAAGGGTAATTAGTATGTATGGCCTCAGGTTTCCCTCCGGGACACTGGAAATATGAGTTTCCATAGCAACAGCGGCAGTCCCGGAGTCCTGGTCATATTCCTATGTGATGGGCTAAGTAACCTGCCATTCAAGGTCCAATTCACCCATGTCTGGATAAAACCAGGGAGTATTCTGCTTTTTTAAATTAACATTACAATCCGACGTAGGGACCAGAAAGATGACCGGCCCCTTTGTCTGGGCTGTCGAACACAGTCCATCTGGGTCAAAATGGTCATGGTATAACACATAAAGAACTCCAGTAGGTACACTGTAATTTTTTTTCCTTATCCAGCATTGCCTTCAGCTGGGACAGAAATATTTCCTTTCTACCAAGGTTGGAAGAGGGGCTCTTTGTTGCTGACTGCTGAAGTACAGTTGTCAACTGCTTTAGGACATTCCTAGTTCCATTCACCATGCGTCCAGATTGTCCCTGTTGCTGCTAGGATTTTAAAGCAGCCTTAATCTGCATCCGTCCCTGATTTATATCAGACTCTTCAAATTGGGCCAATAGACTGCTAGTCTCTACAACAGTCCAACCCACTGCTGGCCCTAACAGAGCAACAAGCCACCTCTCCACATCAGTCAGGTGTGCATACCAAGGGAAAAAGGGCAGTCTCAGGGCTGTTAAAGCCATTGTTATTATAAATGGCAGATTGTGTTTCCAAGTCAGGGAGGTGTGAAATAGCCTAAATAGCTTCTGGCTTCTTCCTCCAAAAGGTGCACAGGGGAGCTCTGTGATCCACAACCTTAAGGAAGAGGACGGCTCAGTCGCGTCCTCACAGACCGATATACTGAGGATCTGCAAGTCCTTCTATGCCGGTCTGTACGACGAAAAGGCCACAGAATCCACAGCCTCCCGCAACTTCCTGTCATCTATCACGCAGGTCTTAGACGACGGCAAGCGGGAGAGTCTGGATCAGCCACTGACCCTGGACGAGCTGACAGGCTCCATCCACTCCTTTGGGTCGGGTAAGACTTCCGGGTAAGGCTTACCGGCTGAGTTGTACTCGGCTCTGTGGAACTGGATGGGCCCAGACCTGCTGGAAGTGTACAACGCTATGCTTCTGACCGGCAGTATGTCAGAGTCCATGAGGAAGGGCATCATCACCCTCATCTACAAGCAGAAGGGGGAAAGGGAGGACATTAGAAATTGGAGACCCATCTCTCTCCTGAACGTGGATTATAAGATCCTGTCTAAGGCTATCGCCAACAGGGTTAAGTCTGCTCTGGGACAGGTGATCCACCCGGACCAAACCTCTGCTGTACCGGGCAGGAAGATCTCAGACAGCCTCGCGCTGCTGAGGGACACCATTGCCTACGTGCAGGACAGTGGGGTGGACGCCTGCCTGGTCAGCTTGGACCAGGAGAAAGCCTTTGACAGGATATCGCACACGTACATGGCGGACGTGCTCTCCAAAATGGGATTTGGGGAAGGAATCCGGAATTGGATTAGACTGCTCTACACAGACATCCATAGTGCAGTCCAGGTCAACGGGTGGGAAACAGACAGCTTCCCCATCAGGTCTGGAGTCAGGCAGGGCTGTCCCCTCTCCCCTGTCTTGTTTGTCTGCTGCATAGAACCCTTTGCGGAAGCCATCAGGAGGGATGAGGGCATAAGAGGGGTGGCGCTGCCAGGCAGCGAAGGGACCCAAGTGAAAACCTCCCTGTACATGGACGACGTCACCGTCTTCTGCTCTGATCTGAAGTAAGTTCGCAGGTTGATTGGCACCTGCGAACAGTTCGAGCTAGCGTCGGGGACCAGGGTCAACCGCACAAAGAGCGAAGCCATGCTCTTCGGCAACTGGCCCGACCGATCCAGTGTCCCCTTCATTATCAGGTCCGACCACGTGAAGGTGTTGGGGATCTGGTTCGGAGGGGCTGAGGCGTGCAACAAGAACTGGCAGGAGCGGACTGCCAAGGTGAAACAGAAACTGGGACTGTGGGGAGGGCGCTCCTTGTCGATAACGGGCAAGAACCTGGTCATCAGGTGTGAGGTGCTCTCAGGGCTGCTGTACTTGGCGCAGGTCTGGCCTGTCCCCCGCTCCTACAGCTCGGAAATCACCCGGGCTGTCTTCAGATTCGTCTGGGGATCCAAGATGGAGCGGGTGAGACGGACCGTAATGCACAAGTCCCTGGACAACGGGGGCAAGAACATCCCCAATGTCGCCCTCACCCTGATGGCCAGCTTCATATGTGGCTGCATCAGGTTGTGTGTAGAACCCAGGTATGTGGGCACCAAGTACCACTATGTGCCCAGGTTCTACTTGTCGCCCTGGCTACGAAGGATGGGTCTGGCCCCACTCCCGTGCAACGCCCCAGTCAGCTAATGGTTGCCGGCAGACATGTCCTATGTAGCAAAGTTCTTCCAGGAGAACGCCTTTGACCATGGGGCCATCAGGCAGTGGTCGGCATGGAATGTCCTGCAGGCACTGCAGGAGAAGGACGTGATGGACACAGTGGGGTGGTTCCCTGAGCAGACTGTCCAGTTCATCTGGCAAAATGCCTCATCGCCAGATCTCACCAACAGGCACCAAGACCTCGCCTGGCTGGCGGTGAGAGGGGCCCTCCCAGTCAGAGCCCTCCTGTACGCCCGGAATGTCGTCTCCGCACCCCACTGCCCACGAGAGGACTGCAGTGAGGAGGAGTCTGTGACCCACCTCTTTGCACACTGCCAGTTCACAAAGAGGGTGTGGAGGAGGATGGACGGGCTAGTGTCACGTTTTATCCCCAGCAGCTGCGTAACAGAGGACTCTCTGATCTACGGGCTGTTCCCGGGGACGCACACGGAGACCAACATCCGGTGCTGCTGGCAGATCATCAACTCGGTGAAAGACGCTCTTTGGTCGGCCCGAAACTTGATGATCTACCAGCGCATGGAGATGTCCGTGGCAGAATGCTGCCGACTGGCACATTCTCGGCTGCAGGAGTACGTGCTGAGGGACGCACTGAAACTCGGTGCAGCCACCGCAAGGGCCCGGTGGGGAAGGCCCACAGTATAGGTTTCTCCACCCGTGGGAGTGGGAGGGGTTGGTGGGCGGGGAGTATACCGCTCAACAATGATATGGTAAGCTGAACTACTGGATTGCCACGTGGGTGGCTACAAATACGGATATGTACTGAGTATAATGGAAACGTATGTAAAGGATGAAAAGTTATTGAATGGTTTATTGTATATTTTTATTTTTGAATAAAATATATTTTGAAATAAAAAAAAGCTTCTGGGGAGGTAGAGTTGGCCTTCAGGAATGAGGAGATGCTTAGTCTTCTTTGGCTACGTCCTTACTACACCGGATAATTTTGAAAACGCTGGTTTCGAGTAAAAACGACAGGCCTCCACACTAAGCGTTTTTCAAAATATCTCTGTCCACATTAGACGGATATTTGGGCGAATCTCCTCCTACTGGGCACGCGCAGGACACACAGAAAACAAGTGAAGAGGAAACGGTATACTTGGTGTGCGTTTGTCCAGTTACAGAGTAGAAAAACTTAAAAGGAATTGCTCTTGGCTCTCACGCAGGAGGACTTAAAGCTAAAAAAAGACAAATACTGGAGCATATGGAGGCAACCGACAGGGAGTTCACAGACAGTATGACCCAGCTGACGATGAACATTGAAAAACTGACTAACTGTAGCATTAATAAAGCGCCTTGTTAATTGTATAAAATATGTCTGCATCAGTGTTATCTTGTATTTCCATACAAGGTTACATTAGGCTGTTACACATCTATTGTCAGAGAAGTACTTGCATAAATAGGTAAACCACCTTGGTTCTTGATCCTCCAAAACATTCCTCATGGAATTTAAACTGAAGGTGGCACGGGGGTGTTTTCTGTCCTTGCCTTCATACAAGCAAGGACAGAAAACAGGGCAAAGTGAGTATCCTTATTTATTCAGTAAGTTATGGGTCAAAGTATTTGGTGAGTACATTTCTAACTCCTCTGGCTTCAGGTTCTCGTTGCTGTCTGTTCTGAAATTGTTAGGTTCTGCAAAGTGCAGAATCAAATATCGCTGTGATGATTGTACGCTCTAGTATCAATCATTTGGTGACAATAAAGTAATAATAATAGTAATAATTGAAGAAGAAAACAATGAAATACCACGCTGCCGCCATTTGTTGCAGCACGTCAAGACAGTGGTTTTAAAAAGCTCCGTTTACCGTGTATACACTGCAACGGATATTAGGCGTTTCAGATTTGTTCACTCTGGAGACAGTTTCTGAAAATCTCCATTTTCAGCGGATGAAAATGCCGTTTTATTGTGGACAGAGGGTCAAAACGAAGAGAAAAAGCTTCATTTTCAAAATTATCCTGCATAGTGTGAGCCTTAGTCTCAGGTCCCATTAAAGTGCAAATGTCTGTCAAATTGGCTTGATGGATTCATTTGGATTCAGGCTTATCGCTTATTTGTAAACATTAATACCCTTTTGTAAGTCTAAAGGAGTATCTTGTCCAAAAGATTAGTGGGCTAATGGATGAAGAGTAACCATTACAATGTCCAGTTGATTTATGAGGGTATGCTGTATGTTGTGTTAACGGACACAGGATGTCTGGAGACAAAAGATCAAAGAGATTGTCTCTGTGTGTCTCTGCCTTGTAAAGCTTGTGACTATATTGTGACGTTCTGGGCGGGGCCATAGTCAATAGCCTGTCCCTGCATTTCTAATAACCAGTACTGTTTACTGTTCTTGTGTTAAAATGCTTTTGTGGGATTATGGTGGGAAGTTCCAGTTTGTTTATTGTTACACTTTAGCTTGGGTTATACAGTTATTTGTTTGTGTATTTGTGGGTCACCCTAACTACAACTGTGGTGTGAGATGCTCACCTCCCCCATCGGTGTGAGACTGGTTAGATTCACTCTCCAGATCATGGTGCCTGGTCTGCTACGGGGAGTTCGGAGGGGCTGAGGCGTGCAACAAGAACTGGCGGGAGCGGACTGTCAAGGTGAAACAGAAACTGGGACTGTGGGGAGCGCGCTCCCTGTCGATAACGGGCAAGAACCTGGTCATCAGGTGTGAGGTGCTCTCAGGGCTGCTGTACTTGACGCAGGTCTGGCCCGTCCCCCGCTCCTACAGCTCGGAAATCACCCGAGCTGTCTTCAGATTCGTCTGGGAATCCAAGATGGAGCGGGTGAGACGGACCGCCATGCACAAGTCCCTGGACAATGGGGGCAAGAACGTCCCCAATGTCGCCCTCACCCTGATGGCCAGCTTCGTGTGTGGCTGCATCAGGCTGTGCGTGGATCCCAGATACGTGGGCACAAAGTACTACTATGTGCCCAGGTTCTACCTGTCGCCCTGTCTACGAAGGGTGGGTCTGGCCCCACTCCCGCGCAACGCCCCCGTCAGCTGGTCGTTGCCCCCTTACCTGTCCTTCGTAGAAAAATTCTTCAAGACCAACGCATTTGACCACAGGGCCATCAGGCAGTGGTCGGCACGTAGTGTCCTGCAGGCACTGCAGGAGAAGGACGTGATGGACACAGTGGCGTGGTTCCCTGAGCAGACCGTCCAGTTCATCTGGCAAAATGCCTCATCGCCAGACCTCACCAACAGGCACAAAGACCTTGCCTGGCTGGCGGTGAGAGGGGCCCTCCCAGTCAGATCCCTCCTGTACGCCCGGAACAGTTCCTCCACACCCCACTGCCCACGGGAGGACTGTAATGGGGTGGAGTCGGTGGCTCACCTCTTTGCACACTGTGGGTTCGCAAAGAAGGTGTGGAAGAGAATGGAAGGGACAGTACTAAGATTCATGCCCAGCAGCTGCATTACCGAGGACTCCGTGATCTACGGGCTGTTCCCGGGGACGCACACGGAGACCAACATCCGGTGCTGCTGGCAGATCATCAATTTGGTGAAAGACGCTCTTTGGTCGGCCCGAAACTTGATGGTCTGCCAGCTGACGGAGATGTCCGTGACTGAATGCTGCCGACTGGCACACTCTCGTCTGCAGGAGTACGTTCTGAGGGATGCACTCAAACTTGGTGCAGCCACCGCGAAGGCCCGGTGGGGAAGGACCACAGTTTAACGTTCATCACCCGTAGGAGGGGGAGAGGTTGGGTGGGGAGGAGACCTACCCTCATCAGCGGTGTGGACAGATAATCAACATGGTGCCCAAGGAGTGGGTGGAATTGTTAATTTGGGAAAGTATTAGAGCCATTGCCTGCCTTTATTGTTGAAAATATTGATTGTTAATAAGTCTTAACTCTTGACCAAGGGTTGAGAGTAAACGCATGATTTACTGTAAACATCTTTCATTTGTAAATGAACAGAGAGTCAATGCAAAATTTTTATTGTTAATAACTGTATTGAATAAGGACTCACAGTCAACGAATGGTTTTCTTTTCCTGTATGTAATTATTTTTATTTTGTAATATTTCTGAATAAAGTATTTTTGGAAAAAAAAACTTCTCAACCACCCAGGTTAAAGAGGTGGTTGCAGGGCACCTCCAGGTAGCAGACGTGAAATACTGGGGAACTCCGCTCTGGCTAAGCAACGTTTACATCTCCTCGTATGGAGTGAGCAGTGGGCCGTCCTTGAGGAGCTCCCATCACTGCTGGTGACGTCCCAGCCGGTTGTTCTGCCGATAGCAGGCTGGATAGTACCTCCAAAGTCCTGAGGGAAACGGTGAAGACAGCCAAGTTCTGTGACACCTTTGGCACCCTCACAGGTGGAGCACAGCCACAAGCCGCCTGGACACGATCGGACGGCTCAGCCCACTCCTGGATCGACTTCCTCTTCCTCTCAGAGTCCCTCACGGTCAGATCCACCAACGTCACGTCGGTGTTCTTCTCTGACCACTGTCTTCTGACAGCCATCTGTGTCTTACGGGAAAACCAGAAAGCAGGCAGGGGGACGTGGAAGCTGAACGTAAAGCTGCTGACCCCAGAGAACATCGAGGAACTAGAGAGGGTTGGAGAACCTTGAAAGCCTTCCTTGATTCCTCTGTTCACTGCTGGGAAGCCACCAAGGAGAACATCAAGAGGTTCTTCATCCGCAAGGGTATCCAGAAAGCAAAGCAGGAGCAGAGGCAACTGCATAAACTGCAGACAGAGTTGCAGTAACTTCTCCTTCTGCAGTCAAAGGGGGTGGATGTCAGGGAGGAATTGTGAGAAGTGAAGGGCCACAAGCTCAGCACCTCACCGCCGAATCCTCCAAGATCATCTTCCGATCAAGGGTCCAAACATTGAAGCAGGACGAGACGTGCTCACGCTTCTTCTTCCAAAGGTGCACAGGGGGAGCTCTGTGATCCACAACCTTAAGGAAAAGGACGGCGCAGTCATGTCCTCGCAGACCGACATACTGAGGACCTGCCGATCTGTACGACGAAAAGGCTACAGAATCCACAGCCTCCCGCAACTTATTGTCGTCTATCACGCAGGTCTTGGATGACGGCAAGTGGGAGAGTCTGGATCAGCCACTGACCCTGGACGAGCTGACAGGCTCCATCCATTCCTTTGAGTCAAGTAAGACTCCCAGAAGCGACAGCTTACCGGCTGAGTTGTATTCGGCTCTGTGGAACTGGATGGGCCCAGACCTGCTGGAAGTGTGCAACGCTTTGCTTCTGGCCGGCAGCATGTCAGAATCCATGAGGAAGGGCATCATCACCCTCATCTACAAGCAGAAGGGGGAAAGGGAGGACATTAGGAATTGGATGCCCATCTCTCTCCTGAATGTGGACTGCGAGATCCTGTCCAAGGCTATCGCCAACAGGGTCAAGTCTGCTCTGGGACAGGTGATCCACCCGGACCAAATCTGTGCTGCTCCGGGCGGGAAGATCTCAGACAGCCTCGTGCTGCTGAGGGACACCATCGCCTACGTGCAGGACAGGGGGGTGGATGCCTGCCTGGTCAGCTTAGACCAGGAGAAAGCCTTCGACAGGATATCGCACACATACATGGCGGACGTACACTCCAAAATGGGATTTGGGGAGGGAATCCGGAATTGGATCAGACTGCTCTACACAGGCATCTGTAGTGCAGTCCAGGTCAACGGGTGGGAAACAGACAGCTTTCCCATCAGGTCTGGAGTCAGGCAGGGCTGTCCCCTCTCCCTTGTCTTGTTTGTGTGCTGCATAGAACTCTTTGTCGAAGCCATCAGGAGGGCTGAGGGCATAAGAGAGGTGACGCTGCCAGGCAGTGAAGGGACCCAAGTGAAAACCTCCCTGTACATGGACGATATTAGCATCTTCTGCTCTAATCCAAGGTCAGTTCACAGGCTGAGTAGCATCTGCAAACAGTTTGAGCTATCCTCGGGGGCCAGGGTCAACCGCACGAACAGTGAAGCCATGCTCTTCGGCAACTGGCCTGACCAATCCAGTGTCGCCTTCACCATCGGGTCTGATCACGTGAAGGTGTTGGGGATCTGGTTCGGAGGGGCCGAGGCGTGCAACAAAAACTGGCAGGAGCAGACTGCCAAGATGAAAAAGAAACTGGGATTGTGGGGAAGGCGCTCCCTTTCGATAACGGGCAAGAAATTGGTCATCAGGTGTGAAGTGCTCTCAGGGCTGCTGTACTTGGCGCAAGTGTGGCCCGTCCCCAACTCCTACAGCTCGGAAATCACCCAAGCTGTCTTCAGATTTGTCTGGGGATCCAAGATGGAGCGGGTCAGACGGACCATCATTCATAAGTCCCTGGACAATGGAGGCAAGAACGTGCCCAGTGTCACCCTCATCCTGATGGCCAGCTTTGTGTGTGGCTGCATCAGGTTGTGTGTAGGACCCAGATATGTGGGCACCAAGTACCACTATATGCCCAGGTTCTATCCATCGTCCTGGCTACGAAGGATGGTTCTTGCCCCACTCTCGCGCAATGGCCCAGTCAGCTGGTTGTTGTCGCCATACCAGTCCTTCATAGAAAAGTTCTTCCAGGAGAATGCCTTTGACCACAGGGCCATCAGGCAGTGGTTGGCAGTGGAAGGACATGATGGACACAGTGAGGTGGTTCCCTGAGCAGACTGTCCAGTCCATCTGGCAAGATGGCTCATTGCCAAACCTCACCAACAGGCATCAAGACCTAGCCTGGCTGGCAGTGAGATGGGCCTTCCCAGTTAGATCCCTCCTGTATGCCTGGAACATCGTCTCCACACCCCTCTGCCCATGGGAGGACTGCAGTCAGGAGGAGTCTGTGATCCACCTCTTTGCACACTGCATGTTCGCAAAGAGGGTGTGGAGGAGGATGGATGGGCTAGTGTCACGTTTCATCCCCAGCAGCTGCGTAACAGAGGACTCTCTGATCTACGGGCTGTTCCAGGGGACGCTCACGGAGACCAACATCTGGTGCTGCTGGCAGATCATCAACTCGGTGAAAGACGCTCTTTGGTCAGCCCGAAACTTGATGATCTACCAGCACATGGAGATGTCCGTGGGAGAATGCTGCCGAAAGGCACATTCTCGGCTGCAGGAGTACGTGCTGAGGGATGCGTTGAAACTCGGTGCAGCCACCGCAAGGGCCCGGTGGGGAAGGACCACAGTTTAGGTTTCTTCTCCCGCGGGAGTGGAAGGGGTCGGGTGGCGGGGAGTATACCCCTCAACAATGGTGTGGAAAGGTGAACCAACGGAGGGCCACGTGGGTGGCCAAAAGTATGGATATGTAGAGACCGTAATGGGAACATATGTAAAGGATCGAAAGTCATTGAATGGTTTATTGTACATAATTTTATTTTTGAATAAAGTATATTTTGGTTAAAAAAATAAAACTTTTGTTGAGTGGAAGAGCTTCCTCATCTGTCATTATGGACCAAATGCTCGCCACATTAGTGTCAGGAGTAGGATTCAAGATCAACGAGGAGATTGAAGAGTTACAAAGGCGGATAGAGTGCTTGTGCATTTATTACCACACAAGACCATAAGGTATAGGAGCAGAAGCAGGCCATTCGGCCCATCGAGTCTGCTCTGCCATTCAATCATGTAATAGTATGCGTCTGACTTATCAGTACTAACCAATGTTATTGCAATGGATCAACTACCTAACCAGTAATGGATTGTAAAGTTACATCTTAAACTATTATTACAGTGTTCTTCAATATTTTGGCCACTTTTTGGAAACTTTGTCTAGCTGTTCTAGTGAAGAAAGCACTGAGAAATACTTTCATCAATTTATCTGTGCCATGCAGTTAACTTCCAATGGAGCAAACTGAATATCCCTTTTATTGTTACTCTGTCAATACACTGCATGCTCTGTTGAGGCAGATTAATGGAATGAATGATTTAAATGGTCTGTGGTGCACAGATTTACAAATTGGGTAGTTTATCTACAAAAATCCTCATCCTAGCAGAATCCTGACCATAACATACTTATGGGCAAAGCAGTTGTTCATTAATCAGGACACAGTTTCTCTGAATTTGTAATTGCTCCTGCTGTGAAATGCTGCAATGAAGTGCTCCAAGAATTGATGGTTTACCTAATTAGCTATTTATGAAGTCAGTTTCTTTGTAAAATATCTATTAATCCATTCACCTCCTGTGTTAATCTAGCATTACTGCTTGAAAGTGACGTACATTTGCTCTCCTCCAAGCAGCAGTGTGATTCTTCTTTCATGTTTTCTCTTCTGGTAACACATTTAGATATTGTATGTGGTGAGCTGGTAAATAGAGCAAGGTAGCTTCTGAAGCCACATTAGACACACATATATTACTGAGTCTGGAGTCACAAATAGGCTCTCAAGGAGATGGCAGATTTCCTTTACTAAACGCTGGTGAACCTGATGGCTTTTAAATAACGAGTTGACAGATTATTTGCACTTAAAACTTAAGCAGTCAAATCTAGTTCGATATATTGTAGTTCAAATGTCAGCAGAAAATCACTCTGAAGAGTAACTTGGTAAATTGTTTTATTATTATGACTTTTAGCGAGCGACAGTGAAAAATTATTTTGCATGCCATCCATGCAGATCATTTCATTACATCAGTACATTGAGAGAGTGTGGGACAAACAATAATAAAATGCATAATACAGTTACAGAGAAAGTGAAATGCACAGAGACAATATTACGCAAAGCCAATCCAGGAAGATTGTGAGGTCAAGAGTCCATTTTATCTTGACTTGATGTGGTTATGCAACTTTACAGGCATATTCAATGATTCACAAAACAGATTTGTATCAGCTGGCTTCTTCACTAGTGAAGAATCAAAACATAAGTGACTGGAGGGTCTTGTCTGCATTAAAAAAGTTTGAGTGGTTATTCTGTAGGTTTTCGTAAATAAAATGGCAGAGGCATTTTAAGCTTAAGCGAAACCATAACAACTAATTTTATTGTCAGCCAAATGCAGAACATAAAACTCAGTAGAAACCTTCACATTGTTATGACATCACATCACACACAGCCCCTTAAAAGTGAACCCCAACTTAGTGTTGGTCATTGTGGATTATGCGTATCTTTCCACCTATTACATTACCCTACAGTTCAATCACTCTGCAGTAGCTGAGATAGACTGGGTAAAGTTCTGGTTCACCTTCCCAGCTTCCCAGCATGCTATGAGGCAACCAGTTTCTACGAAGCTCTGACTGCAGACTGTGTGTGTGTGTGTGTGGCCTGACCACACCCACCCTCCCTGACAAATTGATGATACTCAGGTTGGGCTAAGATCGGTGTTTGACGGGAAACTGGATTAGGGAGAGGGGGATTTATTTGTTGTGACAGGGCTACTGTCGCTGGGCCAGGTAGCCGCAGTGAGGAACAGTTACTACACTCAAGGCTGAGGTAGAGCACTCAGGACTTGGCTGCTGCAGTGAGACAGAATTGCTGAAGGAAGGACAGTGTTACTGCAGCCAGTACAGAATTAGCATGCCACGACAAGGTTACTACAGTCAGGACAAAGTTACTGCAGTTGGGAAGTGCTACATTCAGCCACTGAGTTATTGCATTCAGCAACGGTGAACTAGTTATTCACCAGTGCAGACAGCAGATGGATCCCGAGAGGAGTATTACAATTAAACAAGTGAACTAGTCATTCACTTGGTGCTATGTCTCATTGGATTGTTTCCAGTAGTTACATGATGATTAAGTCAAGGTGGGGGGGGAGATACCTGATGTCCATGTTACATTAAAATTCCTCATCTCCCAAGCTCTGATAAAAGCATTTCACGACAGGGGAAGGTAATGTGGATTGATGCTGTTTACTAAAAGAAAATCCTGAGTCAGATGTTCTAGCAGTCAATCATGTAATCAGGTCATTGCAAGTGGTAGGGACAAGGGGAGACTCCAGTCTTAAACCTGAGATTTACTGTTTTTATATTAGTTTCCTGTATGATATTAATAAACCACAAAAGTGACAAAGTGACCTGAAAAACAGGCAATCCCAGATCCAATTTCCCTTGCAATTTCCACCACATACGTATTTATGAGGATCTATTGATAAGCATAGACTCACAAGTCCCAAACATTTAGTATTCAAGGAAAGGTGCAGAGGCGAAGAACTCTAGAAGTGAAACTGGAGGTACTTTTCCTGAACAAAGTAAGAGAGTCAACAGCTTGACATTGCCAGGATTCCACACATCTTCCTTGTCCTTCCACACTCCCTCACCCATCTTTTATCTACCACCGGGTCAGCACTATGAGCCTCATAGCACAACCTTCAGCTTCAAGTAGCAGAGGGAGAGCACAGAGAACAGAGGATAAGGATAATCATGGGGGAGTGGGGTTGGTATAAAGGTCAACAGAGAAAATGCAGTCAATTGGAGTGATCATATTAAGATAGACTGATCAGCTTGATCAGCTAGTGGTGGGCGGGGGGGGGGGGGTGTGCGGAGCAACCGGATGTGTAGGCAGGTTTACCACAAGCAGGTAGGCATGTTGGTATGGCCTCCAGGTCCTTCTAGTCTACTATCGAAGGAAGTTACCTGACAAATGTAAAACAAACCTACGTTCTATTCCATAGTAGGAATCAAGAACTTAAAAGTTGTCTAAAATCGGGAACCTAAGAAAGAGACAGCAAAAATAAAGAAATGCTATTTTTCTGACCAATAAGATTCTCCTAATCCATTTGTGTTCTAACAGGTCACTCCATTGGCTGAATACTGGGCTGGGATTGGCTATCTGTTTTGCCAATCTGCTTGGTCAATTACTCACTGTATTGGCCTTTCCTGAGAGTAGATTGGTATTGCGTTTTTTTCTGTTATTTATCCTGATTGATGAGGTAAAAAATGAAGGAAGCAATGAGAATGAAGAATAATACAGTACAACAGTTTCTGCACTGTAACTTACAGAGAAAGAAAATAAGGGCAAACTTTGACTGGTGCTAAAATTACCTGAGAATAAGAAGTTTTTAATGGTTGTCAGTTCATGCACTGTTAAAATGGAAGGTCAAGTTCCTGTGAAAAGTGAAGATAAAAGGTGAAAACTGGAGCATTTTTGTAAATAGTGCTGAAGGGTCAAGGGTATTGTACATAACGGCAAGGGCAAACATGTCGGTAGCCAATTGAAATGATATTTTGTCGCATGAAGCTGATCTCATAACTAAGCAAAATGGAGATCAATTTGGTACTAAAATGCCAAGAACCTCATTGTTGTTGTTCATTACATTATCTCTATTGGCTGCTTGGCCTACTGACTCTACTTGTGAAAGTCCTACTATAATATTGATGCATGAATAGATGTTAGGTTCTCTAGTACAATTATTTGCAACCAATATCCATGATGCAAATGTACGAGGGATGATTGATATGTTTGTGGCCTAAGGTAGAAGGAATTAATTTTAGAAAACCTAGCACATTTATTTTTCAACATAATCCCCTCCTACATTTACACACTTAGTCCAGCGGTCGTGAAGTGTACGTATCTTGGACCTCCAGAAAGCGTCCACGGATGGGTGATTGATAAGTTTGTGGCCTAAGGTAGAAGAAGACGAGTTATACAACTCTCATTACATGCACATGCAGGTCAACTCTGAGTGACTGTGCAGAAAGTTTGAAGCTAATAACTCAGCTCGTTCTATCCTAGGCCACGAACTTATCAATCACCCCTGTTGTGGACACTTTCTGGAAGTCCAAGATGCGCATGCTCCACGACTGCTGGACTAGGTGTGTAACTATAGGAGGGGACTATGTTGAAAAATAGATGTGTTAGGTTTTCTAAAATTGGACTCCGTTTACCTTAGGCCATGAACTTATCAATCACCCCTCGTAGGCAAGGCTTGTGGTGAACCTTATAATACTCTGTTAATTACATTTAAAATTAAAATTAGACAAGGCCTCTTCAGCTAACCTCTGCAGTCATCTTCAAGACAATCACTAAAACAACAATTCTGAATACCTTATGTACAGAGTTTGCTGAAATTAGATTTTTTCTCTTTAGAGCAGAGGAGGTTTTGTGGAAATTTAACATTGGCATTGGAAATCATTAAAAGGTGAAAGAAGGAGAAAAATACAAAATGTATTCCAACCAAAGAGGGATAGTTAAACAAAGGACAAAATCTTAAGGTAATTGTCAGAAAGAAAACAATGATGAAGTGAAGGGAATTGCTGTTTGACAGAATGGTTATATCTCAGTAGAGGTCAGTCATCCCATCAAGCTGATAACAACTCTAACAGTCCAACTGCTCCCACTCCTTTGTCACCTCCAAAAAGCTCTGTAAACTCTTTCCTTTCTCCTGATCTCTATTTTGAACATTGCCATTGATTCTGATTTCATGATTATCCCCATCCATTCACTCCAGTCACTAACCATAAGATCATACAACCTAGGAGCAGAATTAGGCCATTCAGGACATTGAGTGAGCTTCACCATTCAATCAGAAGAGAGACGTTGGAGCCAGTGCCCTCCACCGGGGCAGTGCTGTGTGGCATCCAGGCTGGATATTGGTGCTCTTCCCCAGTGTTCACTTGGCAGAAGACAATCAACCGCAGCATTCATGGACTCAGGGTCTGAACTGTTTTTTTGTGTGGCTGTATTTTACTGACATCTTGCATGTGCCTGTTATCTTGTATGGACTATGTGTGATGATTGGTACTGTGTTTTGCACCTTGGCCCTGAAGTAACGCTTTCTCATTTGGCTGTATTCATGTGTACTCATACTTAGTTGAATTACAATTAAATTTGAATTGAACTGAATGTATTAATATTTTAATTGCCAGGATCATCATTGTGAACCTCCTTTGTACCTTCTCCAACAGCAACACATCTTATTCTTATGTAACCGGGTGACCGTCGGATCTAATTCAGTATCGTTAAAAGTGTACTTCGGCATCCATCTGGGTAATGCTAGAATAGTTGTCTGTGCCTTTAAGGGTAGATGGTGATGTCATTACGCACGCGCGGGATAGTGGGGAGACAATTTTGCTTTCTGCTAAGATGTGGTAAGGCGTTGGAATTGGGTTCTTCCCAGAGTGTGCTGGGCATAGTGAGGAAAAGTGAGCATTAATTGACAATATCCATGTGAATTCGTTTATGCTTGCTGGCGGATCGAGAAGATCGGTAATTTGACATGTTTTACATGTGAATACTTCAGATTTTCTCGAGGAAGTGACTCAACGCTGGATCACGTGGCTTGGGCAAAGTTCCTCACCATCCAAGTAGGTCTGTCTTCCTATAATTTAACTACCAGGCAATACTTTGTAAAAGTTGTGCCAAAGTGTACTTTTTGTCTAACTTTATTGTGTCTAACTGATTGTGCCACTGATTTTTGTCTAACTGATTGTGCATGTAACTGCGTAACGTGAATGTTTAGTCTCTGTTCAGAAGTTCAGCACGTGTGTACGTCTTAGATGAGATGTATTCGCATACATTTTTCGCTGCTATGTATAAGATGCAGGGTGGGTGGGATTCTAATGTTGTTTGTATTGTGTTCCTTCAGGATTGCCACTACCGTATTTGTACCATATTAGTTCTGGTACTTTTATACTGCACACACAATTCTGTCCATACACAAGGGAATGGATCAAAAGTTAAACTGAGATTGTAATGGCAAGAGCTGGTTGTAAATTTGTTCGTTTTGTCTCATGACCCTCTTCTGGCACTTAAACATCTAAAACAGATAAAGGAATTAAAACCCGAAAAAGTCTTTGTTGTCTTGAGTGTGTACTTTTCCCCAGACTACACTTAGAAATAGGGATCAAAGCTTCTTTCGATACTCCAAATGTGGTCTGATCAGTACCCTATAAAGCTTCAGCATTACCTTCTTGCTTTTATATTGTAGAATTGTTCAATATAATGAAGTGCTGTATTTTACACAATGAACATTGGATACAAAAATAGCTCCTCATTTCACCTTTAGCTCTCCTCGCAATCATCTTGATTCAATAATATCACTCCATTCTTGAATAGTCTGTTAAATAGAAAAATTCCTCTCTTTATATTCTGCGTCTTTCAAAGTTTTAACTTCTTCAGTCAGATCTCCTGGTAGTTGTCTGTGATCTTAGGTAAACCAGCCTGTTTCTCTAGTCTTCTCTTGCCTATGCACACAACTCATTTGTGGAATCATTTTTGTTGTAAACCTCTTCACCATCTTCTCTGAAGCTACTTTCCTTCTTGAAGTGTGGAATGCAGCACTGAACGCAACATTCCACATGGTCAAATTGGTATTTTATAGTGTTTTACGTCTCATCATTATTCCCTAGCTGTTATCATGTTTGTCTCTGTCTATGAAGCACAGGGTCACATGTAATATTCTGAATCACTTTCTGAACCCGCTCAGCCACTGTCAATGGTCAATGCACATGTACCTTTGGACCTTATAGAACTTGGGTTCTATTTTTTCTAGTCATTCTTCCACTAAAATATAGTCTTCATATCATTCAGGTACTTGCCCATTACACCAGAATGTTTCTTTCTCCTTGAAGTCAATTACTATCCTTCTTGCTGTTCACTTCACCTCCTAATTCTGTGCCATCTGTCGATAGTGTGTCTAGTGCACTTAAGCCCTTTAGCGAATCTGTGATGCAATTACCAACTCTTGGAGAACTCAAGTGTAATCAGCCCTCCAGTCAGAAAAACAAACTTTCATTACCTCTGTTTCTAATTACTTAGCCATGCTTTAATTCCTCAGGCTCCATTACTGATGGGAGATTGATTAAATGGCATTTTTTAAAAACCAGCTTTAGGAAGTCCCTTTATGCCTCATCAGCTACAATTCCTTCATCGCACTTCGTCTTTATTTCACTAAATAAAAATCCATCATGTTAGATATAACCTATTTTTAATACACACATCCTGAATTTCTCTAATCAATCCGCATTTCTCCAATCGATAACTAATCCTATCTGTTTTATTCTTTGTAAGTTTTCTCCACCACTGAGATTAAACAAACTAGTCTGTGGTTACTGGGTACATGTATAGTCACATTTAGAAAAAATAGTGCAATACCTTTTTCCACTCTTCCGAAATCATCCTGGAATTTGTAAATGTTTCAGAAGTTAATGGAAGGTCAATACAATTTCATCCCCCTCCTCATTACCTCCTCTGATCAAATTTTAGCCTTCCACAATATCAACTATATACTTATGTGCAAAGTAAATGTTCTACATTCTTTTTCAAGCCATTTTAAATTTATGTTATATGATACTCATTTTCTACATTTCTATGCAAATTTCCCTTCAAATTTTAATTACAACATCCTCCCACCATAAACAGTTTGAATGCAGCCATCTTGAATGAACTAGGGCAACAAACTAGCTGCTAGAGGAGGTCTGCATCAGGACAATTATTTCCCTTCCACAAATGCTGCTTGATCCATTGAGCTCCTCCAGCAGATAGTTTCCTGCTCCAAATTCCAACATCTGCAGTCTCTTGGGTCCTTGTAATAAATATGAGGAAGCAGATTCAGTCATGACTTTTGAAATAAATTGGATAAATGACCATACGGACATGTTATTTTATGTCAATAAGAAAAGCGCAGAGGAAAGAGTCATGTATGATTATGAGAGGCACAAGAAAGGTAACTGGCCAAATTCTTTTTCCATGGTGAGGGTATGAAAAACAAAACCATTGTCATGGTCCGACTGAGCAACAGCAGGCATCCAAGTGTTAGCACTCCAATTCCACAATAAGTGTGGTTAGCTGCTGCTGTCCTCTAAGACTCTGACTGCCAATTATTACCTGTCACATTCTTTCATGGAATGTCTGTACTTAAAGGCCTCGCGCTGAGCACTCAGTGCTCAATTATAGGTGTCCTATTTCTAATGGTACTGTTTGTGTTTTTGCCTTTAGATTTCATTTGTGTTGTCTTCTTTATTCTGAGTCTATTCTAGACATCACTCTGCATTTGGGTTCAGCACCACCCATAGATCTCCTGTTAAAAGCATATTATTTCAGGGTGAGAGAAGTGAGTCTGAGAATCCTAAAGGGATTCCTAGGGTCATTTTTTTTTAATATACAGAGTGTGGTTGATGTCTAGAATACAGAGACAAAGGAACTGGTGAAATTAGATACAATTACTACTTCAGAGGCATTTGGTCAGATACTTAAACATGTATGTTGAAAGATATAGTCCTTAAGCAAAACTGTATTAATGTTGATGGGCAAAATATCACCAATGGACAAGGTGGGCCAAAGACTTGCTGCTTTGAGTTATGACATACGTAGCTCATTCAATGGTCTGATGCAACCGCTGTGGGCTGAAAGGCCTTCTTAAGTGTTATATAATTTCATGAGCAACACATACAAAATGCTGAAGGAATTCATCAGGCCAGGCAGCATCTATGGAAAAAAGCAGTGGACATTTTGGGCTGAAACCCTTTGAGTTTCTGTTATTTGTTATGCAATTTCATGATTCCATTCCCTGTAGATCTAGGGTCCTGGCAAAGCACCTGACTTTTAGGGGGTGACCATTAACCTATATAAGACTGACAGATCACCTTTCTGACAGGTATGTAGTTCTATAGGAAGATCACACTTCTACGAGTCTTAAGTTATTTGAAGTGGAAGATTTTCTTACCAAATGTTTGCATTGCATTCACTGTATTACCTTTTCAAGAAAACACGGGCTGATTTTTGGTAAAGATGTGATCTAAGTTAGCAATTGAACCCAGAAATTTGACTTTAGTTACGTTCTCTTGGAAATGGAACTAGAGGCAATAATTAGTTGCAAAGTCATGAGAATAGATTAATAACACAGTCTCCAAATGTAAATAAGCTTTGGGTTGGAATCCACCTTGGACATTGCAATAAAAATATAGACATGATCAGAAGATGTTAAATCAGGGGACACTCTTATGTTGCTTGTGCATCACCTTCAATGGGTTCGTATGGAAACTTAGCTCATTGCTGGACCCACTAACAGCCACAGGGCTCAGTGTGAAAAGGCTACCTTTCATAAACAATAGGTGTCCAGAGTCAGTATGGATTTGGAGTTCAACAAAAGAGGAATATCATGATATTCTGATTAAAGAGACTATGATTTGGGTAAATGCTGCATAAATACTGCCCATACACATACACAATTGTTAGTCGGTAAGAAATAACAAATTGTACACTGCATAAAATCATAAAAAAACTATATTTACAAGTGTTAGCTTTATCAAATAGTATGAAAATGGAAAGGAAAAAAATGTAAAGGGGTCCATTGCAGTTAACCCACTTCAAATGTGCACATAAAGTTGGAGTTCATACTGGAGTTGTCTTTAACTCATGCGCTGGACCCACGGTCTGTGTGAAAGAACACACCACATCCCGAACGTCGCTTGAAATCCACCTCGAACAAACAGGTACTCTCTCGGGAGTATTGGCCCTTTCTGCTTGGAGCCATTCATCTGCACAAAGCTCCCTGTGCAACAGGGACGCACCTTCCCATGACATCCTCAGCCAAATTCCCTACTATTCTCTCTGCAGCTCCTGCCAAAAACACACTAACCCCACCAGTGTGGGTCACAAATCTCTCCCCATGCCCACCTCTCTCCAAAACCTTCTTCCAAGTCCACCATCCTGACTGGCTGATACAACATTCCTAAGTTGAGTATCATAGCCCTTTACCTTTCCGGAAACAGAGACATGATATCAGCAGGGCACACTGCTTCTACAGAAAGCTAGTAAATGAAATACCCTACAGCATTAGCAGTAAAAATCTTAACCAGGGCATTACACTCGTGTAACCAAATTTCAACATGACAATAATAGAATCATACTGATTCTCTAAACAGTGTCATAAATTCCAGAGCAGAATATCTGTGAATTTGTAAAGAAACAAGCAATATTGGAATTAATGGGCAGGACAGGAAGCAACTGTGAGAGGTGAACTGTTGCCTGCACAGATGTTGCCTGTATAATTCCAGCATTTTAATTTTTATCACAAATTATCATTTATATTACATTTTTTTAGAAATTCAGCGCCTCCATTATTCTACATTAGGAACAGTCCTTATTTCTGACAATTATTTATTGTACAGGTGAAGGTGTATGTCATTGCAGGGAGCTAGTAGATCATGACGTTTTAAATAATGTGCCTACCAGAAATAGCTGGATTCCTGAAAACAACAGCCACATGACTGTAACATGGAGAAGCATTTAGGATGATATTGAGAACTTTGGGTCCATACATTGGATACTTACAAGATTTTTAGAGTGAACTGTGTCAGAAACTACCCACTTTCATGACCCATCAGGCACCTCCTGCCCCAGCTATGAAGAGTCTATATTCCCCATATTGACCTCCACAATCACTGAAGAACTCATAAAATCAGATGAATGCAAGTCATCCTCAATTCCAAAGGAAAGTGGAAGAGGAAGAAGAAGAAGGTGGTCCAAGAGGAGCAGATTTTTACCAATGTACATCAAGAATTCAAGGTCTTTTTTGTCCATCAGTTTTACCTTGTATTTTAATCTTAGTAACCACCCTTAATTGCATGTGTGATTATCTTCCTCATACTGTGAAATCTAATGCTGATTTTCAAAGGTGCTGTGGGATTGGTTCTAACATGGACATGTGATGTTCATTTAGTATCATCAAACAATCCTTTGCACCACAAGGACAATGATTATATCAGTAAGTGCAATGCAATGCATTAGATAATCCCTCTGGACAGTTTGCAAAGCAAATCTGAAATAATATTAAACTTTGTTTTCACTTTCTTTGCAGCAGAGTCCACATATTTAAACAGGATTATGTGAATGGGCTTATTCCACAGGGGGTCAGATGAATTCACAGACAAAGGAATAGTTTGCCTCACAGATATTCGGGAGAAAAGGGTGAGAGAAGTTTTGAATAAAGAATAGATATCAACATGGACAATTAGGCTCAGTGTCCTGTTTTTGCAAGCAAGTTGTTTGCAAGTTAGGTGTTATACCAGATGTCTCCCTGAATAGAGGAGTCTAAAACTAGAGGGCAAAGAAAAAGGTGAAATCTGATCATTATCTTTAAAGGGGAAAGATTTAAACTGAACTTTTTTCACACAGAGGGTGGTGGGTGTATGGAACAAGTTGCTAGAAGAAGTGGTAGAGGTCAGTACTATTATAATGTTTAAAAGGCATTTGGACAGATGGCGCAGTACCGTAGCAGTTAGCATAATACTTTAAAGAGCAAATAATCACTGATCAGTGTTGGATTCCCGTAACTGCATGGGCATTAGGGTTTCCTCCTACATTCCAAAAGACGTACAACTAGGATTAGTGAGTTGTGGACATGCTATGTTGCTGTTGGAAGCATGGCAACACTCATAGGCTGTCCTTTTTCTTTATTAATCTTTTTATTGATTTAAGAGAAGCATAAGTACAATCAAGAGGAGAATTATCTCAAATATATATATCAGTAACAATACAAACCGAGAACAAGATAGATATTGTCAAAACCATAGATATTGTTAAACTAGTATAAAATATATAATAAAAAATGAAACCAACAATTCTCCTCTTATCAGTTCATGAAAAGAAAAGAAAAAACGTTGAGTTTTAAATGAAGAGAAAAAAAAACACGGCACTATATAAAAAAAAACAAATAAAAGGGACTGGGCAGTCCATTTTGAGGATACGACCAAAAAAAAAGAAAGTAAGACCTCCTGATCAAATCTAAAACTTCAAAAAAAAGATTGAAAGAGTAATAAATCAAATGAAATTAAAATATTGGATAAAAGGTCGCCAGATTTGCTCAAATTTAAAGGATGTATCAAGTGTCCGACTTCTTGTTTTCTCTAAACTTAGACAAGATATAATAAAGGAAAGCCAATAAAAGACCGTAAGTGGATTAGAGTCCTTCCACTTCAATAAAATGGCTCTCCTAGTCAATAAGGTCGAAAAGGTTACCATACATTGAGAGGAAACTGGAACATTTCCTGCTTCCGATGGGATAATCCCAAAAATTGCCGTAAGCAAATTAGGTTGTAGATCCAGATCCAAGACTTTTAAGAGTATTTTAAAAACATCTCTCCAGAAGTTATCTAGCTTTATACAAGACCAATACATATGAGTTAAAGTGGTCAGCTCAGTCTTACATCTGTCACAAATAGGATTGATATTGGAGAAAATACGTGCTAGTTTATCCTTTGACATTTGGGCCCGATGCACTACCTTGAACTGTATCAGGGAATGACAGGCACAAATAGATGAGTTGTTAACCAAATGAAAAATTTTACTCCATTGATCATCTGAAAATGACTCTTGAAATTCTGATTCCCAAGGGCATTTAATTTTATCATTAGATATCATTCGTGAGTTCAATAACTGTTTATAGATTATAGCTATCAACCCTTTTTGAAAAGGTTTAAACTGAAAAAGAGCATCTGTCATATTAGGTGGATAAACAGAAGGGTAGTTTGGCAACAAACCACGTAAAAAATTCCTAATTTGTAAATGTCTTAAAAAGTGTACATTAGATAAATCATATTTATCCACTAACTGAGAAAAAGACATTAAACAGTCCCCTAAAAACAAATCTGAAAGAGTTATTATTCCCTTTGTTTTCCAAATTAAAAAGGTCTTATCCAAAATTGATGGTTTAAAAAAATAATTGAGATGGATATTACCAGAAAGAATAAAATTATTCAACTAAAAAAATCTACGAAACTGAAACCAAATTCTTAATGTATGTTTAATAATGAGATTAAAATCTTTTCTAATTATCTTAGAAAACAAAAAGGGAAGAGGAGCTCCTAGTAAAGAGGCCAAAGAGAATCCTTTCACCGAGTTTTCCTCCAAATCCAACCATAAAGGACATTCATGTATACCCGAATAGTGAATCCAGAAAGAAATATATTGAATATTAATTGCCCAACAGTACATTCTATAGTTAGGCAAAGCCATACCACAATCCTTTTTTTAATTTCTACAATAAGGGTTTACTCAATCTAGGATTTTTATTGTTCCAAATATAAGATAAGATTATAGAATCTATTCTGTCACAAAGAACTTTTTAGGAACAAAGAAAGGGACTGCCTGAAATATACATAAAAATTTCAGTAAAATTATCATTTTAATAGCATTAATTTGACCTATTAATGATAATGTCATAGGCGATGATTTAGAAAGCATTTGTTTGGTGTAGCCAATTAATGGAAAAAATTTATATGTATCGAGATCCTTAAAATATTTAGTAATTTTAATACCAAGATAGGTAAAGTAATTTTTAGCAATACTAAAAGGTACTTGATGATTTGGATCCGAGTAATTATTAATAGGAAATAACTCACTTTTATGTAAATTTAATTTATACCCAGAAAGACAACTGAATTCAGAAAATATAGATAACATAGAAGGAATAGATTTCCTAGGATCTGTAATATAAACTAACAGGTCATCTGCATATAACAAAACCTTGTGTATTTTGTCCTGTCTTGATACCCTGAACAGTGATAGAATCTCTAAGAGCAATAGCAAGGGGTTCTAAGGTCAAGTTAAGTAATAAAGGGCTAAGAGGGCTTTATCCCTGTCGAGTACCCCTATGTAATCTAAAATAGGGAGATTTTTGATTATTAGTTATAACAGCAACCATAGGAGCATGATAGATCAATTTAATCCAGGAAATAAATCCCGGGCCAAGATTAAATCTTTCCAAAACCTCAAATAAGTAAGACCACTCCACCCTATCAAAGGCTTCCTCTGCATCAAGAGAAACAACACATTCAGATTCTTTAGATGGAGAAGAGTGAATAATATTTAATAATCTTCAAATGTTAAAATGTGAATATCTATTTTTAATAAATCCAGTTTGGTCATTGGAAATAACAGTAGGTAAAATATTCTCGTCTATTAGCCAAGATCTTGGAATGAATTTTAAAATCCACATTCAATAGAGAAATTGGTCTATAGGAGGCACATTCAGATAAATCTTTATCTTTTTTAGGAATTAAAGAGGTTGAAGCTTCATAGAAAGTTTTCGGGAGAGTCCCAGAGGATATAGAACCAGTGAAAAATTGACATAAATGAGGTATAAATATAACAGTAAAAGTCTTATAAAATTTCACTGTATATCCGTCCGATCCCGGAGCCTTAGCTGATTGGAGAGAGGATATAGGCTTTGCTATTTCCCCTTGTTTAATAGGTGCATCTGATGTACTCATATCTTGAATAGTGATTTTAGGTATATTCAATTTTTGCAAAAAAACTATTCATAAAGGTAATATTATCTGAAAATTCAGACTCATAAAGGTTGGAGTAGAAATCCATAAATATCTTATTAATTTCATAAGGATCTACTGTTGCAGTTCTATTAAGTCTTTGTATTTTCAGGATCTATCTTCTAGCTATATTTGCTCCTCACTGACCAGCTAATAATTTGCCTGACTTGTCTCCATGTATATAAAATTGGGCAGGCTGTCCTCAGCTTGATCCTTGGACTGTGTTGACTTTTGACACAAACAATACATTTTATTGTATATTTTGATGTTTTAATGTATATGTGACAAATAAAGATAATATTTATCTTTAGAAAGGTGGAAAGGAAAGGTACAGAAGGATATGGGCCAAACGTGAGGAGATAAGTTAACAAATATGGGCAAATGCCCTGTTTCCTTGCTATGATTCCACAAATCTATGATACTATAACTACATTTTATGGAAATAATGGAAAATGATTGGAGAAGGGAGATGACACTCTTTAAATTTGATTCTTTAAAACTTTAGACACAATTGAATTCTTGATGCAAAATTTGTATGGGTCTAAAGAAGATGTGTAGTGGGCTTTTGTGTCCTTTTCTCTGGAAGTGTATTAGTTTCCATTTTGCCAGGGAGATTTTAACATACCTGCAGTACGTGCTTAAAAGAGGCATCAATGGCATTTACTATGAGCTAGGAGCCTAATGCTTGTTCAATTGATTTGGCTGGATGCAAATCTCGGTAAAACTCTGGTGGAGCAGGTTGGTGTTGCAGCGAATAATGGAGTTATAAAACCTAATCAACTCTGACCATGAGAAAGTTGGACATCACACTTTGAATAGGTGGTCCTTTGTACTGAAACGTGTTCTCACTGTGACAGAATAAAAAGAAAGAAATAGCAGAATACTTTTTTTTTAAATTTGCATTGCAATCCATCAAAGACATTCATAGGTGCATTGCATTACCATAAATTACTGTTTTGTTGATTAGATCTCATGGAAAAAGCATAGTTTTATGTAACTATATGAATAAATTCTAGCACATCTCTTTCAACAAATCCTGTAGTATTTTTAAACAACATCATTATATTTACAATGCTGAGGAAGATGACCACATACATACAGCCTGAAGTGAGTGAGCGTTTCTTCCTTAGGGTGAGAATACAAGGAAAGATTTAAGCCAGAGCAATCCATTAATCTTGAGTGATGTGCATAGGCAAAAATCTGCTCCTCTCATTGTATACCATGCAACTTGCTATTTGTGCTGGGACTGCAACTTAAAGTTTTTTGTAAATGCAGTAGCTGGAACTAAAACTGTGCAGGGTCTGTGCCAAGAGTTGATTCAGAGAAACAACATATTCAAAAGGGGTGAAAGGCTATTTTTTGTAATATGCAGCCGGAAGCCATCTACCCAAGACTGTTGGTCAACCTTTCAGTCTTCTCACTCTTCACATAATTTTAAAATTAAAAAAATGGGGCGGAGATACAAGATCAGCCCAGAACACAGTAATTTTGCATACAATTTTTCTTGGGGGGGAGGGTTCTGCTATCCTATGTTATTTAAAAGCTGACTCACAATATTGTCCAAGTTCAAGGTCAAGTTTATTGTCATTCAACCATATACATGTATATAGCTAAATGAAACATTGTTTTTCAGAGGGCAAGGTGCAAAACATAGTACATATATTGTAGTCATAAACAGCACATACAGTTATGATTCAGCAAGTAGTGTCACAAAATAATATTACCACAAGTCCCTGAGTGGCAACGCCTGCAGCTTAACAGATTGATGTAAAGTGTGAGGTTCCATTGATGTATAAATGAAGCTTCATGTGCTTTGCAGTTCTTGACTCTGACGATTCTTGTGAATGCAGATCCCTGTAGGATCTTCAAGCAGGAATATAAAAAAGGGCATCTCATCAAGTATCTCAGCAAGGAATATAGATATGTCAACACAATAACCAGGAATTTTTGGATTAGTTTGAGGCCAATATCATCAGAAACAACACATAGAATATTAAGAATGGTAGCTGTAATTGAATTAGGACCAGAAATAATGGATTGATTTGAAACACAAAAGATTCTGCAGATGCTTGAAATTGAGAGCAACATTAATAAAATGCTGGAGGAGCACTGAACTAATTTGAAAACCTATGGATAAACTTCTAAGGTCTCTACAACTTGTGTTATTGATATGTATGGTCCTATTTATTATTATTTTTTTATTTATCCTCAGCTCAAGCTGCTAAGCCTGAAATACAGGCACAGCCAACCATACTCATTTCTCAATTGAAAGGAACTTTCAGACTATTCCACTAGTGTTTAATATTGTGGGTTTCTGAGATTTACATAGATATTGCTGTGTAGGCCTAATTGTTTAATGCTATTGTGTAATGATTTTCAGATGATATCAGTTGTAAATATTATTATTGGGACTTGCTAATATTCCATAGTCTTTCAATTTCCTCTTTTAATTCAGCATATTTCTGTCATTTTTCACCTATTGATTTCTGTATGTTGTGTGTGTTTGGAATGACTATATCTACCAAGTAAGTTGTTCTTGTATGCTTGTCCTGTAATATTATATCTGGATAGTTATTATGGATTGCCTAATCTGTAAAAATGGATTGGTCATAATACAATTTGTAGGTCCCAGATTCTAAAACTGGATCAGAATTGTATTTATAGTAAGATATGGTGTCTTTTATGAGTTTGTATTTTAAAGCAAGTGTAATACCTTGATTTAGACAATGCTTTATTGTATTAATACAATTATGCTGTTGGGTATTTTATTTTCTGCAGATTTTCTCAAAACACAATGAGTTCTTTTAATTATGTTGTACAATCGAGTATTTCTTTCTTTTTGCTGTTTAAAATAAGTAATTCTGTTGATTAAGCTAGACTTGTAATAGCCAATAGGATTTGTCTTGTCAACATTTTGTCTAATAAGATGCCCTGGAACATTCTAGAGGAATTGGGGGTAGGCATTTTCTGGAGAAAGCAGGGGCAAATTGAAAGAATGGAGATGGATGTCAAACATGAGCAAAGAATGTGGTGAAATGTTCACAGAGTCTATTTGGAAGGACAGATACCACTGCTGGAAAATCCTTGTGCAGACAATGGTCTTACAGAGAATTTACAGGCAAATTTCATTAGCTAGTTATCACATGTTGGACAATGTTTGAAATACCTCGTCCTTCAACATTCTTTGGATATTTATTTATGCTTTGCTTGGACTGTTTTTCAGGTGGAATTGTTTGTTTTGGTGAATGATGTTTGCCACTTGATTGGGCCCATGTAAGTAATCAGATTGAGTTAAACTGCTGCTAGATTCTGTGATGTGTTGGATTGCCTCTGCTTTCTCTTGGCATTTTCTGCATTTATCATCATTTATTATGAATTTTTGATTTTTTGTGTGTTAACCACCTGATCTTGTATTGCCACAAGAATTATTATCACTATCTTCTGTTCTTTTTGTGTTTGCACAGTTTGTTATCTTTTACACATTGGTTATTTGTCCGTCTCTATCAACTGTGGATTTTCATTGATTCCATTGTGTTTCCTCCTATTTACTATGAATGCCCGCAAGAAAATGAATCTCAGGATAGTATATGCGACATATATGCACTTTGATCATGAATTGGCTTTGAACTTGGCTGCTCTTGTCCTTTGTTTACAATCTTGATGAGGAGGGAGGAACAAAGACAAGTGCTCTTTGGTCTTGATACCTCAATTATATGTTGGATAAGTGCACCACTAGAGAAGCATAGAATGTGATCACCTTTGCTCTATTTTAATAAATTCAAAGCAGAAGGTTAAAGGTTCAAGTGCCTCTGTTGAGCATAAATTCTCTCCTGACGTTTGGCTTCAACATGGAGCAATTGTTATAATTGTAGGAACTGCCTCATTTAAAATGAAATGGTGAAGTATCTGGGAGAACAAATAAGTTTTGCTGCTACCAAAATCATTCAAAAGGTTGAATTCCCTCACAAATCATTCACTAGTACTCTGTGAGTCTTACTCAGTTTATTACTTTGTTGTACTAAATAATAACACTATGCTAACATTGTAGATCTTTCCATTGTAAGTATTTAAACCACATTTCCAGTGACACGAATTTGTATATGTAAACCGTGCTTAATTATTCTACATACATTTGAAGTATGAGCCTTCAGGCATTTGAATTCAATCTCCAGATTTCAACCTGAAGAAATCTTTCATTTATAGTGTTAAAAATGTGTTTCCTGCATACTAATATAGTTTATCAGACAGAATTACAAATATCCCATCTTATGATCATTTTTTGTATTTGGTGAACTGCAGACAAAAACTTACTGTGAAATTAGTAATTAATAAATGTAAATGCTTACAGGTTTCTGTAATTAGTTACAGTACTACTCACAGCATAAAGCTTACACCCCAATGTTTTAAGTTAATTGCATGCAGTGCTTTAGTAGATTTTCTCAACTGATAAATTTGTATATGTAAATTAGAGCAGACTACAAAATATATGCAAATATGAAGCAATGCAGATGGTGGAAATCCGAAATAAGTGTGCGGCTGTTCCGAATGATATCGATATGTGTTAACTAGGGGGCCATGCACAATCCTGATGTGATGGAGACAGCCGTGAGAAGCACGGAGGAACACCTGGAGAAACTTCTGAAATGCTCGCTTCGCTGCCGCTGCTACTGTGCGATCGAGAATCTCCGGAGGGGAAATCCTCGGCTTTGCCTATTGCCTGTTGTCGGGTCCGGGGTCGAAGTGCTCAGCAAAAATGGTGCTCGGTGCTCGGTGTCGGAGAGCTGGTCAGAGGCTCGGAGTTTTCGGACGGACTCGGAGTCGGATTGTGGTCGGATGCTTCCAGAATGCTGCATCGGCAAATTTGCGGTGCTGGAGGTTCACCGTCTGCGTGAGATGATGGGACTTTCGAGAGACTTTGAGATTTTTTACCATGCCCATGGTCTGTTCTTATCAAATTACGGTATTGCTTTGCACTGTTGTAACTATATGTTATAATTATGTGGTTTTTGTCAGTTTTTCAGTGAGTTTGTGATGTGTTTCTGTGATATCATTCTGGAAAAACATTGTATCATTTCTTAATGCATGCATTACTAAATGACAATAAAAGAGGACTGCGTGTCCTCATAATCTAATCTAATCTAAATGTTGGCAACCCTCAACAGGTCAGGCAACATCTGTGGAAAGTGAAACACAGTTCATGTTTCAGGATGAAGATACTTCGCTAGCATTTGAGAAAAGAGAAAAGAAGCATGTTTTAAATAGCAGAGAGGAATAGATATTAAAACAGTAACATGCTACAATCAGCCTCACTAACGTCAGGTAATAACTTTCTCTGATAAAGGAAAGACTCCAAGAAATGTCTAACCAACTTTACATTCAATAATATTACCAAGAGCAACAACACTTGGGGGCGGGGGGGGGAGTCAAATGGGGTGAGGGAGCATTCTCTGCCAATTTCAAGAGCAAATCATCAGATTGTGCTTGATGTGGAAACGGGCAGCATCATGAGACTGAGAGAAGGTGTGAGAAGAACACATGAAGAAGATATGGGTTTTATAGAATGGTCATAAATCCCAGGGAAAATAATAAATCATAACCTCTGACTTCCTAAAAGCATTCCACCTTGGCAAAGCACAAATGAACTACTCACTGTGTTCCAGCTACACTTAAAAAGTTTGACACTATCAAGTGCATTTAGAAATGTGCATTAAATGTGCTTTTGACTCCAAATCCACATATCATATAAAGAAATAGATTATGGCTATTGAACCCATAAAATATAGACCCAGCAAAAGGAAGAACCTTTCCTTCAGCCATATTGTTGTTCTCCTCCATTTTAGTAGAGCAAATTCAGAAATAGTGAGGGATCTTTTCTCCAAATTATGGCTAGCATTTAAAATGATCACTGATCTCTCAATCACAAAAGCAACTGTTTGACAGTTCTTTTCCGGGTTTACTCATTCATGCCATTCTATAAAGCCCAGTGCTTCTTCGTGCAGTGTGCTCATCTCAATGCCCATTCTCAGCCTCTTAGTTCTGTCTGTTTCCACAGCAACTACCTGTTGCTGTTGGCAACACAGCTTCTAAACAAACCCACTTTGTGGATTTGAAATGAAATGTGAAATAATGACAAAATGAAAACCATCTCAATTTTCATTTCTGCTACACCCAGTAAATTTGCGCACACTAGGCGCAATAGAACAGATCAAAAGGGACTGCCACCTAATTAACCAGGCTGTGATTTGAACAGGATTCCATTTGATGTCATGTAACAGTAAGAAGGTTTTATCTCCAATCTATATTTTGTTAAAGGAAGCTGAGGTGGCATAATTTCACTCTGCATGCCATATGTACTTCAAACATGTTACATGAAATAAATTAGCTTGTTTCTTTTGCTTGTAAATGTCCATACTTGCAACATGCAGATGTCAAAAATTTGATTTTGTCTGGAAGTTGGAAAGTATACAAGAAGTATTAGTTACAGAAAATATTTCTGTACAGTTTAATAATGAATGACATCAAAAACACAAGTTTGATAAAAGAGAACAATTACTGAAAGTGGAAGGGGAGAGAGAGAAAGAGGAAACCACTGTTGCCATTTCTCGGGTAACATGAAAAACATATTTCACAACATACACCAGTGATATTAAACCTGGTTCTGATAATATTATAAGAGGTTATTTTCAGGGTGGATGTGCTCATTAATCGGGCATTTTCGACCGGGTACAGCCTGTAGTGGTGTGTGTGTGTGTGTGTGTGTGTGTGTGTGTGTGTGTGTGTGTGTGTGTATGATATATGGGCTTGCATGCCCGTGTTTTAAAAATCTATTAAACTGGAGAGTATTTACTCAGAGGTGTGGGCTTTCTGCATGAAAAACTGTCTCTCTTTGCTTATCTTACCAAGACATCTGACCTCCAGATTATTTGCAAAATTTTCCTAGAAATTAGATTCAAGTGTATGTTTTCCATTTGCAAATCAGACTTATGAATGATTTTACTTGGAATACATTATGTAGGGAATAATTTCCAATTACACTCAACATGAAATTATCCCTGAGAGTATCATAAGTAATTTGTTTTGCCATATCTGACATTTCTGGTGTTAGCCATGTACTGTAATGATGTTGAATATCATGTTTCCTGCCTTAGTAACATAAATGGAAGCTCATGGGTACAGCCCATGCTGTCCACCAAACTCATGAAAAAATACCAGTTTAAACAGAGATTGTCTGCATTGTGAAAACTAGTCCTTTCAAAAAGCATTGAATAGACTTGTGACAATGGGACCTGAGAGAGAGAAATGTATAATAATAAAAACTGTAAGTTATGGTAAGAAGTAGATATACGTTTTAAAAAGTTAAACCAGATAAGTAGTGCAAAAAGAGGAAAAACTGTGGTGAGATAGTGTTCAAAGATTCACTGTCATTTCAGAAACCTTATAACAGGGAGGAAGAAGCTGTTCCTGAATTGTTGAGTGTGTACCTTCAGGCTCCTGTATCTCCTCCCTGACGGTAATGTGAGAAGAGTACATATATGGGTGATGGCCATTAAGGATGGACCCCCATACCCCCTTCCCCTGAAATCTCTTTCACTAACAGAGCACCCTATGCTGCCACTGATGTGCAGCTAAAGTGCTTCCAGTTATTGATTCTGCAGCCATGTGCCAGCTGCAACCTCATCAAACAGCTCCAGAGAAAAATGACTTGGGTCCCATTTTAGTGTAGTTTTGGGTACAGTGAACACCACATCTCTGTTTTCATTGCATTTTTGCCAAATATAACAAACTAACCGAGGATCTGAACAGGTGATACTTCTAATCAAATCACATGGTCAGCAAGCTACAATATGGAGAAATCCCTTTGATTCCTGTCATAATGGGGGCACTGGGAGAGGACCCAAATGCGAGGCACAGACACTGAAGTTCTAAGAAAAGGACTAGGCGTGACAAGGAAGCAAGAGGAGAGGGGAAGAAAGGATGCTGGACGTGACACAGGCCCTGGACGAGACAAGGATACAGGGCCTGGGCTAGGACCTGACTGGGATAGTAGAACCACGACATGGAACTCGGAACTAGGAGCCTGGGCTTGGACTCCGAGCCAGAGACTGGACAAGGACCCAGAACCTGAGACTTGACTTGGGCTCGGACTCCAGAACTAGGCGAGGACCAGACGTGGCTCCAGGATGAGGAGTGGCAACAGGACTGGATGTGAGACTCCTGGACAGGACAAGGGAACCCCAGCAGAGGACGAGGGAACCCCAGCACCGGGCTGGGCAAGGTACTCGTGGGCTGGGCGAGACACAGGGACAAGACGAGAACACAACCCATAGATTGGATAGGACAAGGTTCTTGGATTGTGGCTCGGACTGGACGAGACCCTGAAGCCTTGACTTGGTCGAGGGAGAGACAGGAATGCAGAGCCTTGGTTAAGGCAGAGACAGGAACGCAGAGCCTTGGTTAAGGCAGAGACAGGAACGCAGAGCCTTGGTCAAGGCAGAGACAGGAATGCAGAGCCTTGGTCAAGGGAGAGACAGGAGCATTAAACATAGAGCCAAGACCCCTCCTTGGAAACAGGACGTAGGGCCGGGACTCTTACACAGAACATGGAGCCGGGACCCGTCCTTGAGTACAGGACATATAGTTGGGATTCATTACACAGAATGCAGAATACAACGAGACAGTTCTCAACACAAGGTAGTGGCAGATGGCTGGACCTACCTGGTGAAGGCATGGACACAGAGACAGTTCAAAACAATGATAGACAGTTCCTTATCTTGCTCCAGCAATTGAACTAGTCAGTGGTGCAGGCGAGGCAAGGCTTCAGGCGAGATAACAGAAGGAAAGGGAAGGGAAGGGATACAGACAGGGAGTATGAACAGGAACAATCCAGCAGCCAGAGGCTTAATCCAGAAGGTATTTATGAAGCCAGCCCAAACGAGAATCAGCTGCCTCAACAGAAACTGGGGAAAACCGGAAAACCTGGAATGAGGAACCGTGAACCGGAATGCAGATTTCACGGACCAGACCATGACAATTCTAGATTCCCAGTAGTATTTTTAGTTTCCTTCAGGTGCTCCAATTTCCAGCCACAGTCCAAAGACATACTGGTTGATAATTTAACGGATCATAAAATTGTCCTGTGATTAGGCCAAGATTAAACCAGGAGTTTGCTGGGCAGTGCAACTCGAAGGGCTGGAATGGCATATTCTGTGTTGTACCTCAATAAATACAATTTTGTCTGTGGACTGCACAAAGGATGGTGTACCTGGATGACAGCATAAAGTAGCCAGTATCTTGCTTTGTTGCAACCAAAGGGAGCTAAAAGGCTTTTGCACCTTTGAAGAACTAAGTCTCCTCACAATTCCTCCTACCAAAATATATTACTGCACTTTCACAAGAGGTTCTGCAGATGCTAGATATCTTGATCAACACATAAGATGTTGGAGGAGCTTAGCAAGGGAGGCAACATCTATGGAAGGGAATAAACAGCTGATGTTTCATACCAAGATGCTTCATCATGAGATTTTCAACCTCTCACTGCTATGGGCAGAAGTTCCCACTTGCTTCAAAAAGGAAACAATTATACCAGTACCTAAGAAGAAGAAGAAGAATGTGAGTTACCTTAATGACTACCACCCGGTAGCACTCACATCTACAGTGAAAAAATGCTTTGAGACATTGGTCATGACTAGACTGAACTCCTGCCTCAGCAAGGACCTGGACCCACTGCAATTTGCCTATCGCCACAATAGGTCAATGGCAGATGCAATCTCAATGGCTCTTCACATGGCTTTAAACCAGCTGGACAACACAAGCACCTATGTCAGGATGCTGTTCATTGACTATAGCTCAGCATTTAATACCATCATTCCCACAATCCTGATTGAAACGTTGCAGAACCTGGGCCTCTGTACCTCCCTCTGCAATTAGATCCTTGACTTCCTAGCTGGAAGACCACAATCTCCTCCTTACTGACGATCAACACTGGTGCACCTCAGGGGTGTGTGCTCAGTCCACTGGTCTACTCTCTATATACCCATGACTGTGTGACTAGGCATAGCTCAAATGTCATCCATAAATTTTTGTTGATGATACAACCGTTGTTGGTAGAATCTCAGATGGTGATGAGAGGGCGTACAGGAGCAAGATATGCCAACGTGTGGAGTGGTGTCACAGCAACAACCTGGAACTCAACGAAAGAGCTGATTGTAGACTTCCAGAAGGGTAAGATGAAAGAACACATAATAATCCTCATAAAGGAATCAGAAGTGGAGAGAATGAGCAGTTTCAAGCTCCTGGGTGTCAAGATCTCTAAGGACCTCACCTGGTCCCAACATATAGATCCAGTTATAAAGAAGGCAAGACAGTGGCTATACTTCATTAGGAGTTTGAAGGGATTTGGTATGTCAACTAATACATTCAAAAACTTCGATAGGTGTACCATGGAGTGCACTCTGACAGGCTGCATCACTGTCTGGTATGGGGTGGCAGTGGGCTACTGCACAGGATCAAAAGAAGCTGCAGAGGGCTGTAAATTTAGTCAGCTCCATCTTGGAGTAACAGTAGCCTACAAAGTACCGAGGAAATCTTCAAGGAGCGGTGTCTCAGAAAGGGAGCATCCATTCATAAGGACTTCCAGCACCCAGAGCATGCCCTTTTCTCACTGTTGCTATCAGGTAGGAAGTACAGAAGCCTGAAAGCACACACTCAGCGATTCAGGAACAGCTTCTTCCCCTCTGCCATCTGATTCCTAAATAAACATTGAACCCTTGGACACTACCTCACCTATTAAAATACATATTATTTCTGTTTTTTTGCACAATTTTAATGTATTCAATATGCATACACTGTAATTGATTGATTTATTTATTTATTATTATTTTTCTTCTATATTATGATTGCATTGAACTGTTGCTGCTAAGTTATCAAATTTCACAACACATGCTGGTGATAATAAACCTGATTCTGATTCTGATCATGACTGACTGAAGGTTTGATATAGTGCCTCTGCCTGAAACATTGACTATTTCCTTCCATTGATGCTGGCTGACATGTTGAATTTCTCCAGACTACCCCCATGTGTATATGTTGAACCTCACACCTCTTTATTTGCCCAGTCTTTAAACCACATTCAACTCTTCCTTAATTATAGAAAATGCCTAGTCATTTGAGGTTTCACAGATCCTAGAGGGTTCTCTGATCCCTTTCACGACTGGAGTCACTTACTTTTTGCCTAGTGCTAAACTGTTGGTGGATTTAATGCCTAAATTCAGGAGAAGAGTATACAAAAGTTTTTACTTTCTCCCTTCCTGTAGAGCAGGGGTTCCCAGCATTTTCTTATGCCATGGACACTTATCATTAACCAAGGAGTCTGGGGACACCAGGTTGGGAACCCCTGCTGTAGGGTCATAGAATGATAGAATCAGGGCCTTCAAGCATGGAAACCAGTCCATTGCCCCACTAAATCTGCACTTAACATCACTAAACCATATGTACTAAACCCATTTTTTTCTCCCTTGTTCCCATCAGTCTCCCTTTCCCACCCCATCCAGCTCTAGATCCTACCACACTAGAGGAAATGTACAATGGCATGTTAGCCTTTCAATCCACATCTTTGGATGAGAGAAAAAAAAACTGGAGCACCCAGAGGAAATCAACACAGCCACAAAGAAAATGTGCAAATATTGTACATACATGACCGTAGATTAGGATTGAACCTGAATGCCTGGAATGCTGATACTCGTGCCACTGTGCCATCTTTTTGACAACATAGTTTTGCACTCTCCAGCTCCTGGGTAAAGAGTTCAATTGCTTCAACCTGCATTTAACCTGACAATTTATATTCATTTAATATGTTAACTAGTAATTTACTGAAACAAGACTGGATCATGCGATCTGTTGTATTTTAATATGCTGAATTAAAAATCCTCCAATTTTCCTGATTAATCATACAACCTTATGATAAAGTGCTAGCTAATTTGTTCCTGTTTTCCTCTTGGAGGAGAGGCTTCATGGACAACTTCGTCCCTAATGACACCTGATCCCAAAATGTGGGTGGCAAAGAGAAGTCTTCACGATCATGTCCAGCCCAAAGTCCTGAATAAATGATCTCAGCTTGCTCGAAGATCCCTCAGATTCTCTGCATCGCTGAAGCCGGTCTCTAGACAAATTAATGCATTCCAAGTGAAATTGAGAAAGGGCTGAGAGTACAGTACGGCAAAGACTGTGGAACCAGACAACATTGAAAGCCTGAGCACCACAACCAGTTGTGGCTCTCACCAACATATTCCAGCACGGCTATCTACCTAACAATGTGGGAAAGTGTCTAGGGATAACCAATCCATAAAAGGTTGGATATACCTAACGTGACTAACTTCTACCCAATCAATGCATTCTCATTCCTGAGCCAGGTGACAGAAGGTGTCGTCAATAGTGTTGTTAGGACACGTCTAGTCTCAAACAAGCTGCTCACCATAGTCCAATGTGATTTCATTATAGTTATGCAACCTCAGAACATATCATCGCCCTGATCCACTTATGGCCCAGAGTTGAGCTGAGAGTGACTGTCCCGGGCATCAAAGCAGCATTTGAGTGTGAATTCATGGATCTCTGGTAAAAGTGAATTCAATGAATATCAAGCAGAAAAATCCCTCCAGTGATTAGAGCACAAACTGGTATGAAGGAAGATAGATATCACTGCCTGTATCCCTTTGGCATTGTCCTTGGCCCCATAATCAATGAGCTTCCTACGTAATATCAGAAATGAGATTATTCTCTAATTCTACAATGTTCAATTGCAATCACAACTCATCAGCAAATGAAGCTTTCCATGCCTGCATGCAGCAAAATCTAAATGACAATCAGATATGGGCTGATAAGTGGTAATAAACATTTACTCTAATCATTCTTGATGTTTAATGATAATGAAATTATTGTGTCCCTGGTTCTCATCACAGACCAGAACTTCAGCTATGGTTACAAGAACAGATCAGAGATTGAATATTCTGTGACAGATATAACTCAGCTCCTGACACTCCGAAACGATTCCATCATTTACAAGATATAAGTCAGGAGTGTGATGGAATGGTTTCCACTTACTGGATGAGTTCAGCTTCAACAGTCTAGTATCTTGACAGTATCCAGAACAAAGCAGACAACCCAAATACCATCCCTCCATGTTTTTCTGGTTATGAAACTAGTTGGGTTAAAAAGTTTCCCTGTGGCAGATTCCTACATTATATTAACAATGACACTTCTGTAAAATGCCAGTGAATGTCAATCCTTCAGTGTAAATAAACTATAGGTTTTTGTTTGCTGGTTGCTTGATATGACATCTCATATTTTCTCTCATTAAACTCTCAATATCAAGCTGCTCAAGTGATCCCACATTAAAAAAAAATCAGTGGTTTTAAAGTGGCCTTATTTAAAACCTGGGATTCAGAGACCTTTGCCGTCTCATTCCTATGGTTTGAATTGTAGTATGAAGTGGTAGTCAGTTGATCAAAAACAGTTCTCTCATCTCTGGGCAAGGTCTCTTTTAAAGTCCACGTGAAAATTATCTACTAACGTGTATCCCTAATCATAAACAACTTAACATTTGTCATTCAAACTTCAAAAACCCTGGAAAAAGTGCCTATTTCAATACTTTTATTCTTATTACATGAAGCATTCCCACTAGGCTACTGTAAGAGGATTGTAGTGTAAGAAATAAAACTGATAAAAGAAACATTACTATAAGTGTTTAATGCCTTTTCATTCAAATTAGTAGATCCAATTACACTTTTTAAACATATACAAAAAGATATTTTCTGGATGAAAAAGAGCCCAACAAATAGTTTTTGCAGTTTTGTAATAGCGTCTAATTAAAAATCAGTAAACTTGTGCAACCAGCTTGAGTAAGTAAATCCATATGCTTTGCAAGTTAGACAAACTAATCCATGTAATTGGTCTCATATTTAGAGTGCTTTGTTTTATGTGCTATATTGGTGTCTCATTCGTCATCAGTAAATCAACTTCAATCAGTGCAGTTCAGAGCCAAAACATGACTCAAATATTTCGATAGAGGAAGTTTAAATAGAAAAGGCACATAGGAAGAATAAGAGAATTAACAAATTATGCCAAAAAAACATTTTAGAAAAAACATTCAGACATGAGAAATATCCATATATTAATTTAACTAATCTGACTCTTCCCCTCAAACTGAAACTCGTGCAACTTCTCAGTTTCCTTTCATTCATGCAAGACTCCCTTCACATTTAACTCTTGTTGCTATGAAAATCAGCCAGAAATGCAATGGGCTTTAAGATGTAGCACTCCACTGAGAATTAGCTCCTTGTACACTGACATTCCTGATGCACTTTGTGGGCACTAATGGAACCAAACAGGAAATATTTCTTCCATCACTATTACTCCATTTCTTGGAAGTGGGATACTTTCACAGTGCACAATTTCCTCTGGCCAACATTCCAGTGGAACTTAGGGTGAAGTTGTACATTGATTTTGGTTAAGAAGGATCTTGGTGTGCAAATACCATTTGGAAAGCTGGAGCCAATGACACAGATGGTACTGGCTGAACTGATGGGCCTCTAGGAGTTTGTGTTAGTGCTCTCAGCTGTAGAATATTGCTCCCATCCCACCACAGGAGCCACCTGGTTTTTCACCATTTCCACCTGGTTTGCTTTGTAATGTCTTTACTCGTTGATATGTTAAGCATTACTCGTTGATATGTTAAGCAAGTGAATTTGTTCAATATATGCCACCTCATTTTCTTGGCATCATACCTTTTGGAGCATTGTGCCAACGTTGTCCACAATACTCTGATGTCCCATATGTAATGGCTCAAAAATGTCCAACTTTGTTCAGATTCATATCATCAACTTGCCTCTTTCCATTATCTGAGCTTATTAGGTACCAGCAGTGCTTTCTTCATTAGTTGATCTTCCCATTATTATAGCCTTATTCAGGTGTTCTGTCTTCAGAGATTTTGAATGACTTCTTTTTATTTGTAGATAAAATCAAACTTCCTAAAAGTGTCAGCTCTACTGTAATCCTCCTTCAATATTCATGATATGCAAAATTAAATATTTTCACCATTTAAGACCCTAAATGGTTAATGTAACAATTCAAGGTTTCCTCCCATCATTACCTGAAAGCTTTTCCTTTGAAACTAAGAAACCTAAAATTCAGTAAGACATAAGCTTAAAAATTGCTTTAACTTTATTTTCCCTTCCTTATCATACTTACAATAACACAAAGGAAAACTTCCACAGTAAAAGAACTCGTATGATTACACTCAGTGACCACTTTATAAGGTACATTCTGTAGCTAGTAAAGTGGCCACAGTGTATTTTTATTGTCTTCTGGTGCTGTAGCTCATCCACTTCAAGGATCAACTTGTGCATTCAGAGATGCTTTTCTGCAAACCACTGTTGTAATGTGTGGTTATCTGAGTTATTGTCACCTTAAACTAGTCTGGTCATTCTCTTCTGACCTTTTTCTTCTGGCCATTTTTAATAAACTCTGAAATCCTAAAAATTCAGCAGTTTCTGAGATCTTCAAACCAGCCCTTGTGACAGCAACAATCATTCCACAGTCAAAGTCATCTGCCATATGATTGTCAGATTAGGTATTTATGTTGATGAGCAGGTGTACAGCTGTATCTCTTAAAGTGGCCACTGAGTGCACACCTCAGAATAGAAAGGATTGGTAAATAGATTTCATTCTAACAAAGTTCAAAGTTCAAATTAAAATTTATTATCATTGTACATACATGTCACCACATACAGCCCTGAGATTCTTTTTCTGCCAGCATACTTAGCTAATCTATAGAACAGTAACTGTAAGCTATAAACACCAGGAACTGTAAGCAGTAAGCAAGCTGTGCCAATGCAGATATAAATAACAAGCACAAAATAGCAATATAACAGAGTCCTTAAATGAGTGTAGTTATCCCCTTTTGTTCAAGTGCCTGATGGCTGAAGGGTAATAACGGTTCTTGAACCTGGTTATGAGTCCTGAGGCACCTGTACCTTCTACCTGATGGTAGCAGCAAGAAAGAGCATGGCCTGGGTGGTGAAGATCTTTGATGATGGATGCTGCTTTTCTATGGCAATGTTTCATATAGATGTGCTCAGTGGTTGGGAGGGTTTTACCCATGATGTACTGGGCTGAATCCTCTACCCAATAGGATTGAGTAGGATTTTCTACTCAAAGGCATTGGTGTTCCCATACCAAGCTGTAATGCAGCCAGTCAGTACAGTTGATGAAGTTTTCCAAGGTTTTCAATGACGTGCTGAACCTTTGCAGACTCCTGAGGGAGTAGAGGCTTTGTCATGCTTTCTTGGAAATAATATTTATATGATAGGTCCAGGACAGGTCCTCTGAGATAGTGACTCCCAGAAATTTAAAGTTACTGACTCTCTCCACCTTTGATGTTCTGATAATTACTGGCTCATGGACCTCTGGTTTCCCTCTCCTGAAGTCTACAATCAGTTCCTTGGTTGTATTGACATTGAGTGACCTGTTGTTATTATTACATGACTCAGCCAACTTTTTAACCTCCCTCTTGTATGCTGATTCATCACCCCTTTTAATACAGCCCCCAACAGTGGTGTCATCAGCAAACCTGTATGTGGTGTTGGAGTTGTACTTAGCCACACAGTCACAGATGTAAAGTGAGTAGAGCAGGGGGCTCAACACACTTCCTTGATATTACAACTTTGAGAAAGGGATTGATCAGGTTTAGACTTGGTGAAGACCTGTACATTAGCTGCTGTGCTTGGCTGGATATCTCATTAAAATTTGCTGTCAGGTCTGAGGAATACAAAACTACAATGCAGATACAGTTTTGAAGTTCAATATCAAACCAGGCTGTGCCCTTGCCCTGGCACCTCTTTCAATTTCTCCTGTGGGACCAGAGCAAATCTTCAGAACCAATGGAAAATGGTTCAAACTAAGACATAACTACTGCTTAGAATGAGGTCAACCCAAGCCTGCATTCGTCCATGCTCGAGTGCCAAATTTCCAGCTGAGTCGACTCCTGCCACCAGTGAAAGTTAATAAGTGATTTGAAGAGGAGATCAAATCCTAACAGGTGTATTTGTATGTGTGTGTATATATATGTATATACAAACGTTTGTAGATTTGTATAAGTATTTGAAAGAATGAGCTTATGGGACAATAGTGAAAGTAAAAGAATTGAAAGGATTTGATATCTCATTTAATGTGCTGCTTAAAATGGGCCAAGTGGTCTATTTTTGCACTGCACCATTCAATGAATCCTTAATCTTGATCTTTTGTTCGACTAGTGCTGTATAATACATCTCGCATCTACTGGAATGAAACTCTTTTGAGAGGTTGATCATAGCCAGAATCAACTCCGGTCTAAGAAAGGATCTGGACCTGCTGTAACTTTTCACCACAATAGGTCTACAGCAAATGCAATTTAACTTGAATTTCACTGGGCCTTGGATCACCTGTACAATAGTAATACTTACATCAGGCTTCTGTTTATTGATTACAGCTCAGTGTTTATCACGACCAATATCCTTAATTCTAATCAATAAGCTCCAAAACCTGGGCCTCCATATATCTCCCTCTGCAAATGAATCCTTGACTTCCTCACTGGGTGACCACAGTCACTGCAGGTTGGGAATTAAATCTCCTCCCTGACAATCAACACTGATGCAACTTAAGAATGCATGCTTAGCCCGCTACTCTACTAGCTCTACACCCACAAACGTATGGCTAGGCACAGCTCAAATTCCATCTGTAAGTTTACCGATAGCACACCTATTGTTGGCAGAATTTCACATGGTGATGAGGAGGCGTACAGGAGTGAGATAATCAGCTGGTTGAGTGGTATCACAACAACAACCTTGCACTCAACATCTATAAGACCAAAGAATTGACTGTGCACTTCAAGAAGAGGAAATCAAGGGAACACACACCGGGCCTCATCAAGGGATTAGCAATGGAAAGGTGTGAGCAGTTTCAAGTTCTTGGGTGTCAACATCTTTGAAGATTTACCCTGGGCCCAACATATTGATGCAATTACAAAGAAGGAACCACAGCAGTTATATTTCATTAGAAGTTTGAAGAGACTTGGAATATCACCAAAGACTCTCACAGGTTTCTATAGATGTAGCATTGACAGCATTCTAGGTAGTTGCATCTCCATGTGACATGGTGGGACCACTGCACAAGATCAGAAAACACTTCAGAAAGCTGTAAGCTGGACAGCTCCATTCTGGGCACCTGATTCTCCAGCATCAAGAACATCGTCAAAAAGCAATGTTTCAAAAAAGTGGCATCCACCAATTAGGACCCCAATCACCCAGAACATGCCTTCTTCTCATTTCTATCATCAAGGAGGAGGTACAGGAGCCTGAAGATACACACTCAGTGGTTTAGGAACAGCTTCTTCCTCTCTGCAATAAGATTTCTAAATGGACAATGAATCCATATACACAACCTCACTATTTTTTGTGTTCTCTTTTTGCACTACTTATTGAAATTAATTTTTATATATTTCTTATAATTTTTGTTTTTTAACTTATGTATTGCACTGTACTGCTTCTGTAAAACACCAAATTTCACGGCATATGCCGGTGATATTAAAACTGATTTGGAATACCACATCCGTCAATTCTTTTTCTTGAGAAAAGGTCTGCTCAACATAATCCTACAATGAGAATTTCATTTTATTAAATGCCAGATCTGCCCATTTAAATGAAAGTAAAAATTAATTCATGAAGCTGTTGTAATTTAGGACAGTCCTTCTTTCTCAGGATTTTGTGAGCAAATATAAACAGCTCCTTATCTTTCACATGCAGATAATTGCAAGAAGCAACAGCACCTTGTTACCATAACAATTCATTCACATGTCAGTGACTTGTTGCTTCGGGTCTGTTCACTGCAATATTTTACCTTCCTTGCCTGCATCACCATTAGTAGTTCAAAGACGTACAGTGCAGAAAACCATCAGTTTATACAGCGGCATAAATCCCATAGTCATTATTATTTGTGAACTTGTTTAAATTAATTTCTACTTGCCTTTCAAGGTGTCAATGGAAGAATTATAAAATGAATTCCCAAGGTCACTTGGTTTCCCAATGTGCTGAAGGTTTAATAAGCACCCACTGTAGTATCATCATTGTTAAAAGCTAAACAAGATCTACTGTATATCAAATGACCCCAAAAATTCTGCAGCTTCAGGAAATCTGAAATTAATACAGAAAATTTTCAGCAGCCTGGAAGAGTGAGAGTTAGCACTTCAGATCAATGACCCTTTCTTGTCAGGAAATATTGAGGACGTATGACCCAAATGCAGAGAGCAGAGATGATTCGGCATTGAGCGATAACATTAATGATGATCTGGAGGAGCGTACCCTCAGATCTTTGTCAATTTGGAAAGCCAGAACGATGAGGCTTTCGAGATTGGTGGACATCTTGGCTTACAAGCACCCCAAGAGGCTGTGATGGTATTAGGCCAGCACCACTTCTGCATTCCAGCCATACTCTACCGTGAGGGTCGTCAATTCCACAGTGTAATCCAGCACCGAGCATAAGCCGTGATGCAGGCTAAGTTTACGAGCTGCTGCCTCCTTCCACTTACCATATGGTTAAAGACCTGGCACACCGTAGCAGTAAAATCATCATGCTGGGCGCATATGGGGGTCTTATAGCCCCAGTTTGTCGTGGGTCAATCAGAACTCTCCCAGTCAACAGAGGAATGCTGAAGACAATCTTGACTCACTCCATAATGTGCAGAGATGGCTGGATCTTTAGATATAAGATGCAATGGAACAGGAGTTGCAGCATCATGTGAGGGATCTGTTGAAGTATTCCAACTCCAGAATCTGGGGCTCTGAGGGAAGAGGCTGATAGGCACGGAGATGCAGTATCCAGGTGGAGAGTTAGTTTGGAGTGGCGAGCAAATAGTCAATGGTTTCCTGCTGCTTCTGAATCGTGCGCACCTGACAACGGAGAACTTGCTTCAGGCAAACAAATTCTGTTGGGTCAATTGTTAGTTCACTCATCCTGTCAGGAAATGCAGAGGAGGCTTGACCCAAAAGTGATGCAGCAGGTATGATTTAGCAGTGAACAATAACTTTAATAATAGACTGCAAAATAGCTAGCCACAAGTGGCCACAAAACAAGAGAGAACCAATGCTTAATTTGACAGGGCAACAAGGTTAAAGCTGAAGGCTAGAAGCAACTGGTTGACACTGGCTAGTTTGTATGAGTGAACAAGGACTGTGGATGAGAGCTGGGTTTAATAGGCTGCAGGTGATGAACTGGAAATGAATAGCAGGTGCCTTGTGTTAGCTAGACAGAGACTAGGAAAAGTCTACATGTATATGCCTGATAGTTTTCAAATATATATCTACTCTCCAATGTCCTTACTCACCTTCTGCGAGTGATAATTATATTTTTGTTTATTCACTGTGAATATACTGTGGTATAAATTACTGTCAGATCAATCAGAAACTAAGGTTTTGCATCTGAATAATTCAAAGTCATGCAAAGTAAATTAGAAATAATGACTAAAACTGACATTTGTTAAGATTTAAGGGATTAATGCAGCTTTTAAGTAAGGTATATCCTTTTAAAGACAAAAGGGAACAAGCGGTCCTGCGTATTTATCAAAAGAATTTAAGGATAGTATTAGATCAAAGCAAAATTTCATAATATTGCCAAAAAACATTAATCCTGAGAACTGGGAAAATGTTAGCAAAAGAGGTTAGAGCAGTGCGAAGAAACAAGAACATGGAATAATCGAGTAAGCCAGGAGAAAATGAAGCTTTTACATAGTGTATATTTACAAAGAAGATTAGCTCAGCTTATTTTGGTCATCTGCAAAGAATGAGACAGCAGAAGTTATAATGGAGAGCAATAAAGAAGGCAGTGAAACTAAACAAATATTTTTTGTCTGATTTGACTTCACTATTGTCTATTGTCTATAACATAGAACATTTGCTAGAAATATGGAGAACAAAAGGTTTGGAGTGAATGAGGAGCTGAATAATAAAGTGAATTAAACATTGTATTACAAAAATTAATGGAACAGCTATAAAGGCTACGACTTGTGACTTGTATCCAAGGATTTTGAATGGGTGACATAATAGTCTGGTAATTAGTGCAACTCCATGAATTGAGGTTTGATTCTGACTTTCATTGGAAATGGAATGGAATTCAAATGTTCCCTCCATGCAAGCTTTCTCCAGTTACTCCTGTCCCTTCCTGTTTTCCAAAAACCTGCTGTAGATTAATTGGTGACTATAAACTGTATCCTTGTGTAGAATACTGGTAATAAATATCAAAACAATTTTGATGGTCATGGGGAAGAGACTATGTTGCAGTTTAATAGTGAAATATCAAGGTGGGAAAGGGACAGCTAGGATAGTTCTGTCAGGAGTTAGCATGAACTTATTCTACTGAATGTTCTCCTGTATCCTAATGAAGCACTACTGATCGTCTTCCAAAATTCTGTGGATTGGCGAATGCTTCTCACAGATTAGAAAGCAGCAAAATCAGCCCCCCTATTTAAGGAAGGAGAGAGTAAAGGATATCAGTACATTAGGGATGCAAAATCAAAAAAGGTAGCAAATCCACTACTCAATTTGTTGTATCGCAATGCACAGAGTATAAGAAATAAGGTGGATGATCTTGTTGCACTATTACAGATTGCCAGGTATGATGTTACGGCCATAACTGAATCGTGGCCGAGGGATGGTTGTACTTGGGAGCTGAATGTATTGGAGGGATAGGAAGGTAGGCAGAAAGCATGTCTCCACTGGAAAGAAATGGCATCAAACCAGTAGAAAGATGTGACATAGGATCAGAAGATGATGAACCCTTGCGGGTTTAGTTAAAAAAATACAAGGATAAAAGGAACCTGATGGCAGTTGCATGCAGGTGTCCCAACAGTGGCTGGGAGGTGGACCACAGGTTACAGCAGGAAATAGAAAAGGCGAGTCAAAAGGGCAATGTTATGATAGTCATGGGAGATTTTAACATGCAGGTTAATTGGGAAAATCAGGTGGTAATGAATCTCAAGAGAGTGAGTTTGTTGAATGCCTAAGAGATGGCTTTTTAGGGCAGTTTGTTGTTGAGCCTACTAGGGGACCAGCTATACTGAATTCGGTGTTATGTAATGAACCAGAGGTGATTATGGAGTTTAAGGCAAAAGAACCCTTAGGAACCAGTGATCACAATATGATTGTGTTTAGCTTGAAATTTGATAGGGAGAAGGTAAAGTTTGACATAGCAGTATTTCAGTGGAGTAAGGGAAATTACAGTGGTATGAGGCAGCAGTTGGCCAAAGCAAATTGGAAGGAGCTGCTGGCAGGGATGTCAGCAGAGCAGGAATGGTGTACATTTCTGGGAAAATATGAGGAAGGTGCAGGACATGTATATTCCAAAAATAAAGAAATACTCAAATGGTAAAATAGTACAACCATGGCTGACAAGGGAAGACAAAGCTATTGTTAAAACAAAAGAGAAGACATACAACGAAGCAAAAATTAGTGGGAAGATAAAAGATTGGGAAGTTTTTAAAAACCTAGAGAGAGCAAATAAAATAACCATTAAAAAGGAAAAGGTGAAATACGAAAACAAGCCAGCAAATAATATCAAAGTTGATAGTAAAAGTTATTTCAAGGATGTAATAAAGTAAAGGAGAGATGAGAGTGGATATAGAACAGCTAAAAATGAGGCAGTAGAAATAATAACGGGGGGGAAGGAGATGGCAGATAAACTAAATGAGTATTTTGCATCAGTCTTCACTGTGGAAGACACTAGCAGTGTGCCGGATAATGTAGTGTGTGAAGGAAGAGAAGTGGGTGCAGTAACTATTATAAGGGAGAAGATGCTCAGAAAGGTGAAAGACCTAAATGTATACAAGTCATCTGGACCAGATGAACTGCACCCCAAGGTTTTGAAAGAGGTCGCATTAGAGATTATGGCGGTATTAGAAACGACCTTTCAAAAATCATTGGACCCTGGATGGTGCCAGAGGACTGGAAAATTGCAAATGTGACTCCACTCTTCAAGAAAAGAGGAAGGCAGCAGAAAGGAAATTATAGACCTCAGTGGTTGGGAAGATTGTCAATTGTTAAGGACGAGGTGGTGGAGTACTTGGTGACACAGGACAAGATAGGACAAAGTCAGCATGGTTTCCTTAAGGGAAAATCTAGTCTGACAAACTTGTTGGAATTTTTTGAGATTACAAGTGGGATAGATAAAGGCGATATAGAGGATGTTGTATATTTGGACTTTCAGAAGGCCTTTGACAAGGTGCCACACATGAGGCTGCTTACCAAGTTAAGAGCCCATGGCATTACAGGAAAGTTACTAAGAAGGTTAGAGCATTGGCTGACTGGTAAAAGGCTGCAAGTGGGAATAAAAGGATTCTTGTCTGGTTGGCTGCCAGTGACTAGTGGTGTTCCACAGGGGTCTGTGTTGGACCACTTTTTATGCTGTATATGAATGATTTAGATGATGAAATAGATGGCTTTGTTGCCAAGTTTGCAGATGACACGAAGATTGATGGAGTGGCAGGTAGTGCTGAGGAAACAGGTAGGATGCAGATGGACTTAGACAGCTTAGGAGAATGGACAAGAAAGAGAGAAATGAAATATAATCTTGGAAAGTGCACGTTCATGCACTTTGGTACTAGAAATAAATGTGCAGAGTATTTTCTAAACAGGGAGAAAATCCACAAATCTAAGATGCAAAGGGACTTGGGAGTCCTTGTGCAGAACAGCCTAAAGGTTAACTTGCAGGTTGAGTCGGTGGTGAGGAAGGCAAATGTAATGTTAGCATTCATTTCAAGAGGTTTAGAGTACAAGAGCAGGGATGTGATGCTGTGGCTTTATAAGGTACTGGTGAGGCCTCACCTTGAGTATTGTGAACAGTTTTGGGCTCCTCATTTTAGAAGAGATGTGCTGGCATTAGAGAGGGTCCAGAAGAGTTTCAGGAATGAAAGGGTTATCATATAAGGAACGTTTAATGGCTCTGGGTCTGTACTCGCTGGAACTCAGAAGGATGAGGCGGGATCTCATTGAAAACTTTAGAACATTGAAAGGCCTAGACAGAGTAGATGTGGAAAGAATGTTTCCCATGGTGGGAGAGTCTAGGACAAGAGGGCACAGCTTCAGAATAGAGGGACGTCCATTCAAAACAGAGATGTGGAGAAATTTCTTTAGCCAAACGGTGGTGAATTTGCGGAATTTGTTGCTGCATGCAGCTGTGAAGGCCAGGACACTGGGTATTTTTAAGGTAGAGATTGATAGGTTCTTGATTGGACATGGCATCAAAGGTTTCGGGGAGAAGGCCGGGAAACGGGGTTGAGGAGGAGAAAGAAAAAGGATCAGCCATGATTGAATGGTGGAACAGACTCAATGGGCCAAATGACCTAATTCTGCTTCTATGTCTTATGGTCTAAACATGAAACTATAGACCAGATAGTTTGACTTCTGTTGTGAAAGCGCTTGACTATATTATTAAGAAGGTGAGAAAAAGCCACTTGGAAAATATCCCAATAGCAACATATTTTCACCCAGATGAAGGACATTCACTGTCCATTAAATGGTTTGCTATCATTGCACCACATTACTGACATTCTCTTTACCCTCTCCCACTTTCTTTGTCAAACAGATTAACTTGGACTCTCTCTCAGTTCTGATGAGAGGTCAGAAAGTTTTACTTTTATTTCTGCAGTTGCTGCTTGACTGGTTTAAGATCTTCCAATATTTCTGTTTTTCTTTCAGAGAGCAGCATCTTCAGTTTTATTTGTTTTCCACTGTTCTGACATTATTTCAAGAGGATTGACATTAAAAAAGTAAAGGCAAGATATGGGAGATATTAGAGTTCTGCGAGACTGCATCTGGAAGAATGTGTACAAATTAGAGTTCCTGCCTAAATAAGGATATACTTGTGAGTAACTGGGTCAGTGTCAATGTCATTCTAAGTGAGAAATCTTGATACTGCTTGGCAACACTCAGCAATTTTGTTTTCTTTATGCCAGCTCCTTCCACTTGCTTTTTCTCTTCAGGCACAAGCAACCATATTTTGGAGTGAAAAGGGATGTTTAATGGTGTTGGCCATTATGAGGGTGGAAAATCATCCAGTGAATTTTAAAGACATGAAGGAGACTCCAGAAGTTTCAAATTGCTACAGTTTGTAGGTGATTTGTACAGTTTCACCAGTTGACTCTTGAAAACAACAGTTCACCCACATCAACCTTGTGAAATTCTCATAACTGTAAATGGCATAAAAAAAACATAAGAAATAGGAGCAGGGGTTTTGCCATTCAATAAGATCATGATTGATCTGTCTGTAGACTCGGCTCCACCTTCCTGCCTTTTCCTCATCATCCTTAATTCCCCTGCTATGCTAAAAAAACTCTATCTAACTGTGTCTTAAATATATTGAGGCACCCACTAATGCTTCCTTGAACAGAAAATTCTTCAGGTTCACTAATTTCTACAAAAACCATTCCTTCTCATCTCCATTCTAAATCTACTCCCCCAAATCTTGAGGCTATGTCCCTTGTTCTAGTCTCACTTGCCAGCCCATCGTTTATCTAACTTCGTTATCACTTTCATAATTGTATATGTTTCTAAAGACCCTCTTTCATTCTTTTGAAACCTGGCAAGTATCGTTCCAGGTTTCTCAGTCTCTCATCATTAGGCCGTCTCTGTCATATCTACAATCAACACAATGAACCTCATCTGCACCACCTCTCCAGTTAGTATGTCTTTCCTCAAGTAAGGAGAGCAGGACTGGCATACAGTACTCCAAGTTGGGCCTCACCACTGCTGGTACAATTGTGGCATATTAAGCTGGCTATTAAATTTGTTTCACTTGGCAATGAAGACCAATGTTTCATTTAGTTTCCTGTTTGCCTTTTGCACCTGTAAACTAACATATTGACTTTCATATACAAACATTCCCAAGTCCCTGTAGAACAGCATACTACAATATTTCACCATTTGAATAATTATCTAATCTGCTGTTTGTTCTTCCAAAGGAATGATCTCATATTTACCAATGTTATACATTATTTGCCAGACTCTTTCACACTCACTTAACTTGTCAATATGCCTATTTGCAGAATCTCTACATCCACTTCTCAATTTGTTTCTCTGGTCAACTTAGTATTGTCAGGAGACATAGATGTGCACTCAATCTTCTCATTCAAATACTTTGGGGCCCAGTATTGACTCCTATAGCATTCTGTTCACCACTGATTGCCAACCAGGGAAACACCCATTTATCCAAAATCTTTGCTTCTATTGGTTAACCAATCCTCTATCCATGTTAATATATTACCTCAACTCCATGTATCTTTATTTTACAGGTAAGCCTTTTATATGGCACATTATCAAATGTCTCCTGGAAATTCAAGTGTACAACAGGTCACCTAATCCTCCGTATCCACTGTGCCCATTATATTCTCAAATAATTCAAGAAAACATGTCAAACAGATCCTGGTCTCCCTGAATCCATGCTATGTCTGCCTGATGGGACCATTTCTATCTAGGTTTTCTTGCTATTTCTTACTTAATGATAGCTTTTAGCATTTTGCTGACAACAGACATAATAAGCCAACAGACCTACAGTTGCCTGCCTTTTTCTACATCTTTTTTAAAACAATAGCATAACTTCCACCATTTCTTTCGGTACCTTGGGATGCAATTCATCAGGACCAGTGGAATTGTCTTCCTTTAGGCAGACAAGTTTGCTCAGCATTACCTCTTGTAGTATTAATAGCACTTCAAACTCTGTGCAGGAAGTCACTGCTGGTACATATCACTTTAAATACCTTTATAATGAGGTTATTTATGTATCTGAGGGTATATTTAAACACTCCAGCCCTGCTAGGATCCTTTAAAAATGTGGAATTCCATTCCTAGAGTGATTCATGGATTCATAGAGTTATACATAAAGGAAACACAGACTTTGGCCCAATTAAATACAGAAACATAGAAACATAGAAAACCTACAACACAATGCAGGCCCCTTGGCCCACAAAGCTATGCCGAACATATCTTTCCCTAAGAAATTACCTAGGGTTACCCATAGCCCTCTATTTTTCTTAGCTCCATGTACCTATCCAGGAGTCTCTTAAAAGACCCTAACATATCCGCCTCTACCACCGTTGCCAGCAGCCCATTCCACACACTCACCACTCTCTGTGTAAAAAAAAACTTACCCTGATGTCTCCTCTGTACCTGCTTCCAAGCATCTTAAAACTGTGGCCTCTCATGTTAGCCATTTCAGCCCTGGGAAAAAGCCTCTGAGCATCCACATAATCAATGCCTTTTATCATCTTATACACCTCTATCAAGTCTCCTCTCATCCTCCGACGCTCGAAGGAAAAAAGGCTGAGTTCACTCAGTCTATTCTCATAAGGCATGCTCCCCAGTCCAGGCAACATCCTTGTAAATCTCCTCTGCACACTTTATGTGGTTTCCACTTCCTTCATTAGTGAGGCAACAAGAACTGAGCACAGTACCTCAAGTGGGGTCTGAACAGGGTCCTATATAGCTGCAACATTACCTCTTGTCTCCTCAATTCAGTCCCATGATTGATGAAGGCCAATGCACCGTATGCTTCCTTAACCACAGAGTCAACCTGTGCAGTAGCTTTGAATGTCCTGTGGACTCGGACCCCAAGGTCCCTCTTCTTCTCTACACTGCCAAGAGACTTGTCATTAATACTATATTCTGTTATCATATTTGACTTACCAAAATAAACCAACTCACATTTATTTGGGTTGAACTCCATCTGCCACTTCTCAGCCCAGTTTTGCATCCTATCAATATCCCGCTGTAACCTCTGACAGCCCTCTACACTATCTACAACACCTCCAACCTTTGTGTCATCAGCAAATTTACTAACCCATCCCTCCACTTCATCATCCAGGTCATTTATAAAAATCACGAAGAGTTGGGGTCCCAGAACAGATCCCTGAGCACACCACTGGTGACTAACCTCCATGCAGAATATGACCCATCTGCAACCACCCTTTGATTTCTGTGGGCTAGCCAGCTCTGGATCCACAAAGCAATGGCCCCTTGGATCCCATGCCTCCTTACTTTCTCAGTAAGACTTGCATAGGGTACCTTGTCACATGTCTTGCTGAAATCCATATACACTACATATATACATTATGTTGACCAAAATTAGGTGATTGTCATTTACCTGCATTTTTCTCATCACCCTCTAAACGTTTCCTATTTATCCACCTGTCTAGATGTCTCTCAATCATTGTGATTGCACCTGCCTCTACCAGTTCCTCTGGCAGCTTGTTCCATATACTCACCACACCCCATGTGCAAAAACTGCACTTCACGTCCCCTTTAAAACTTTCCCTTCTCGTGTTAGCCTATTTGTTTTATTTTAGACCCGCTTATCCTGGAAGAAAGACTGTAATTATCTACCCTAGCTGTGCCCCACATGATTTTATACATCTCTGTAGGTTCAGCCCTTCACCTCCTTCATTCCAGGAAAACCAATTGCAGCCTTTCCAATCTCTCCTTATAATGTAAGCCCTCCATTTCAAGCACCATTCCTATGATTTTTTTTTCTATGCAGTTTAATCCCATCTCTTGCTTGATCGCATCCTGCCTGTAATGTGGTGACCAGAACTTCACCCCATACTTCAAATGCAGCCTAATGATTTGCACAGCAGTAACATGACATTACCTGACTATCATGTTACGTTTTGTAAAACCATGAATGTCTGTCAGATTAAAAGACTACTTAACTCTTTCTGGACTCTTATCATATGAGATCTATATGTACTTTAGTGAGTAAAGGTTGTTCAAGGCCCTTGAGATCAATCACACTTCTTGGGAATGTGCAGCCTTGAATCATTCATCCTGGTGCAGCCTTCTCAATAAAGGTGCCACCAAAGCTGAAAAGGATCACAACGCTGAGACAAAAAGGAAATGACAGCAGTGGAAAGAATGAGCAGTAGGTACCTCAATGACAGAACCTTCACACACTTGCCTCACACGTGGTAGGTGCTTCCTAGCTTAGATTAGACTCATCTGTCATCTCTGGACACACAAATAACAAACACACCCACCCAAGGAAGTCAGTGGTCCTCATTGCTCGTGCTGGATGCACTCATGCGTGCGCACATGCACACAACATTTGTTAGTGAGCATGTTAATGTCTGTAGAATGTTTATTGATAGGAACTGGATTCTTTCTGAGTCTCAGGCACCATTAAAATGCAAATGTTTGGCAAGTGGATTGATAGTTTACTTGATGGATTATTTTTGAATTTGTGCTTATTGCTTATATGTAAACATTAATGCCCTTCTGTAGTCCAAGGGAATGTTGTCTGTCTGGACATCAGTGAATGAGAAAATGCCTAATTGATTTATGAGGACTGTGTTAATAGACAGAGGACGTGATTGATAAAAGAAACACAGGCTGCATTGAGACAAAACATCAAAGAGCTTTTCTGTTTCTGTGTGTCTCTACTCTTGTAAGACTTTTATTTATGGGGGTGCCTTTCCCGGCTTTGTTCGACTTCAGCTGGGATGAGTGATTGTGATTAGTGCCTAGGACCCATAGGTGGTTTCACAAGTGAGTCAGACTCCGGAGTTTCCCCAACAACAGCAACAATCAAGTGGTGACTAAAAATCATGAACCACAAAATCTTTGTGCTTCACAAAGATCTTTTGTGTGGTTTATTTGTGCTTTCTATTTTATGATAATAAATTGGACAAGCTGCATTGTTGTGCTTGTATAGTTATTACCACATCTCCTGGACACTCAAATAGTTTGGGTCTGATCAACCCAGCCAATATATCTTCTTCACTATTCTGCCTTACCATGCCTCCATTTTCAGAGAACAGTGCACATGTAACTAAGTTCCTACTGTTCTCTAACTTCACTAGGTCCCTTCTATTCATGACTAGGTTTAACATCTCACTATACATCAATTAGCACTAGTCTGGGCCAATCCCTTGCCCACTTTCTCAGTTGGTCGAGATCCTTTTGTAAGATTAGACAACCTTCTTCACTGACCATTATAACACCAGACCTGGTGTCATCTGCAAACTTATAATCTTGCCACCTATATTGTCTTCTAAATCATTAATATGTATGAAGCAGTCTGAATCAGAATCAGGTTTAATATCACTGGCATATGTCATGAAATTTGTTGATGCTACAGCAGCAGTTCAGTGCAATGTATAATAACAGAGAAGCTGTAATAGTTAAATTAAGTAAGTAGTGCAAAAATACGAATAAATAAAGTAATGAAGTTCACAGGTTCAATGCACATTCTGAAAGTTAGATGGCAGAGGGGAAGAAGATGTTCCTGAATCATTTAGTGTGTGCCTTCAGATTTCTGTACCTCCTTCCTGATGGTAATAATGAGAACAAAGCATGACATCATGACCAGGTTGATGGGAGTCCTTAATGATGAATGCCACCGTTTTGAGGCATCACCCCTTGAAGATGTCATGGATACTATGGAGGCTAGTGCCTGTGATGGAGCTAAGTTTACAGCTCTGCAGCTTATTTCAATCCTGTGCAGTAGCCATCACCCCAACCCCCAAAACCAGATGGTGATGCAGCCATTTAGAATCCTCTCTGCAGTACATCTTTAGAAACTTTCTGGTGATTTTGGTGACATATCAAATCTCCTCAAACTCCTAATGAAATATAGCCACTGTCATGTCTTCTTTGTAGCTGCATCAATACGTTGAGCTCAGGATAGATTCTCAGAGATATTAACACCCAGGAACTTGAAATTGCCTACTCGTTCCACTTCTGATCCGTCTATGAGGATTGGTGTGTGCTTCCTCATCATACCCTTCTTGAAGTCCACATTCAGTTCTGTGGTCTTTCTGACATTGAGAGAAAGTTTGTTGCTGCGACACCACTCAGCTAGCTGATATACCTTGCTCCTGTATGCCCTCTCATCAGCATCTGAAATTCTACCAACAATACTTGTATTGTCAGGAAATGTATGGATAACATTTGAACTGTGCCTAGCCACACAGCAATGTGTGTAGGGAGTAAAACTGTGGGATAAGCACACATACCTGAGGTGCTGCAGTGTTGACTGGCAGCAAGGTGGAGATGTTATTTCCGAACTACACAGATTGTGGTGCTGCAGTTAGGATGTCAAGGATCCAGTTGCAGAGGGAAGTACAGAGGCCCAGGTTCTGGAGAATTATAAATAACTCAGCACATATTCCTGCGGCACTTGGTTGCAGAACTCAAATCTGAAAACAGCTATTCACTACAATCCTCTGCCTACTACCAGCGAGACACTCCGTATTCAATTTGCTATCTTACTCTGGATCCCATAAATTTTTAATTTTTGGACTAGTTAACCATGCTGGATCTTGTCAAAAACCTTTTAAAAATCTATGTAGACCATATCCATTGCCTGTCCTCAGCTGTGGCAATATGTCAGACAAATCCTCTCTGTCACCACCTCAAAAAAAAACACAAACATAAGAGACATGATCTCCTACGAAATAAGTCATACCGACTATTGCTAGCCAATCCTTGCCTTTCCAAATGCAAGTAATTCCTGTTGCTCAGAATCTCTTCCAGTAAATTTCCAACTGCTGCTGATGCAATTCCTTGGCTTTTCCTTGGAGCCTTTCTTAAATAAAAGTACAGAATTTATCCAGTCATCCTCCACTCATTTGGTACCTCACATGTCGATAACTAACAAAGTCACAAGAATTTCTGCCAGGGTTCCATCAATTTCCTCCGTTACTTTCCACAATATCTTAGTATAAACTTGGTCATGATCCGGGGAGTAATCCACTTCTATGCCCTCAGGACCACCAACCCCTCCTCTTTCATAATGGTGATTTGCTTGAGGATACCACCGTTCTATGAATTCATGAGCTCGCATATCCTTGTCCATGGTGAATACAGACAGCAAGTGTATATTTAAGATCTTGTCCAATTCTTGTGGCTCCATATGTAACAGGAGTTTTATCTGTAGGAAATAAATTCTTGTTAGAAATTCCATATGGTTAAATTGTCATCCCAATGGTGTGTGACTCAAATAGCCTCTGACAACCAAGTCCAGCTCCTGGCCTTCATGTGTGACTTGGCTACTAAGCCCAGTGGAACTATTTCTGCTGACAGGAGTACGGGCAAAGGTGGGCTACTGGTGCCTTAAAACCAGTCACTTCGGGCAGATGGGGCTCATCAGCCGTGGTTGGCAGCCAATCTAGGAGAAGGAAAACTCTGATCTCAAACCTCCTCTGCCTTGCAGCTATACCCACTCATGGGAAAAGCTTCTGGAGTAAACCCTGAGGGAAAAATCTGGAGCTGGAATCAATGAGGCAGTCCTATGTTGAGTTCAACGCTGACTGGCAACTCCTGTGAGGTGGCAGGTTGCACCCTGTATCGGTCTCTGCCATTCCTTTGGATTCCCCAGATGTGTGGAGACAGGAAGCTTGCTACATGGGGAACAGCTTGCTCTCGATACTGTACTGCAGTGGCTTGCATATCTAAACAGCTAGGATGCAACATCCATAGTGGACCCTGACCAACGGAGGTTTCATATTATCATTGTTGCAGCTTTAGTATTAATGTAATATAACTACAAAGGTATGTTATGTATAAAACATAATTGCAATTCATTTATCTATAATTGTATTAAAATATTAATAGCTATTTTATTATTCTTTTTCTTTACTTTGAATGCTCTAATGATCGGTTTCACGAACAGTATAAAGTCATTCCTGTGTAATTGGCATTCAGTGCAATAGATCATCCATTTAATTGGTTCAGTCACGAACCTTTCACTCATATATATGAAGAAAAGAGGTAATGATAATGTCGTACAGCACTTTTGCCGGTATGTTCCTTCATAAAACCCTCAAAGGAATAGTGTTTCAAAGCATCTGATGTAGCAACTAAGGATTTTGTGAAGTTGCCATTTACAAAAATAAAATCCTTGCTGTGATGTAGAGTTATTTGAAGTCAACGTGATTCATTTCAAATATGAAATTAAATATCTCCCAGATATTTTGTGCTCCTAACTCTCTCCACGGAGGAGCCATTCATGTGCAGTGAGGAGTGGTCAACCTGCCCCTTCCTAAACCCAGACTCTATTACGTTTCCCACTCTGCTGCAGGACTGCTTGTTACACAATCAAAGGTGGTGGGTGCTAATAGAGGAAGGATTGGGGAAAAAAAATATAGAGGCCTTTTGTAACAATGCCATTGTTAGAATGGAGGCTTGGTGAGTCATGCTGAAATCATTAAAAGAAGCCGAATCCTGGCAACTGTCCGTCCTTCTCTTATCCTGACCCAGTCTCAAGCAGCAGTCTCTTCTGACGAGCAAACTCCATGCGATGGAAGTCTGCTCCTCTTCTTTCCCCAATTCATCCTATGCTACAAATATTGTGCCTTTGTTTTAATTTCACAAATGCAACCTGGCCAGTAAACTGGGATTCTGCAAGAAACCATAAAAAGCGAACATAAGAATTGAAGTACCAAGAGCAAGCATAGGTTATGCAGCTTCTTCTGTTTGCTCTGCCATTCAATCAGAATTTGAATCTAAATCAGAATCATGTTTAATAACACCGGGATATGTCATGAAATTTATTAACTTAGCAACATTGCAACGCAAAAGAATGAAATAAGTGAATAACTTGCAGTAAATATATATGTATGTGTGTGTGTGTGTGTGTGTGTGTGTGTGTGTGTGTGTGTGTGTGTGTGTGTGTGTGTGTGTGTGCGCGCGCATGTATATATGTGTATGTATGTGTGTGTATATGTATGTGTATATACTTAATAATTCAATTAAGAATAGTAGTACAAAAATAGAAATAATAAAGAAAAAATGAGGTGGTGCTCAAGGGTTCAATGTCCATTTAGGAATCGTATGGTAGAGGAGAAGAAGCTGTTCCTGAATGGCTGAGTGTGTACCTTCAGGCTTCTGTACCTCCTTCCTGATGGTAATAGTGAGCAGAGGGAAAGTCCTGGGTCCTGAGGGTCCTTCATAATGGATGCAGCCTTTCTGAGGCATCGCTCCTTGAAGATGTCTTGGATACTACAGAGGCTAGTACCCAAGATGGATCTGTCTAATTTTACAAATTTCTGTAGTTTCTTTGATAATATTATGGCTGATATATTGTTCTCTGGCTTTATTGTAAGCGGTGGCTGCATTTTCACAGTTCTCTTGGGTAGAGAATTACAAGATTTAATTATTCCTTGGATGAAGCAGTTTCATCATGGTCATTAATAAATGATCTGTCATCTTTTGACTGTAACCCCTAGTTCTAGATATCTCAGCCAGAGGAGCTGTCTTCCCTACAATCATCATACAAGATATCTAGGTTACAACTAGATCATCCTCATTGTTCTAGAGAGTATAGTTTGCTTACTTTACTGTCTCTTCACATGACAACTGACTACCCGAGGAGTCAGACAGTGAATCTTCATCTTGCCGAGGCACAGCGACAACTCGCGGATACCTCCTCTTATTTACCCCTCGATCATGACCCCACTTAGGAGCATCAGGCCATTGTCTCCCACACCATCATTAACTTTATCCAACAACACACACAAAAATTGCTGGTGAACGCAGCAGGCCAGGCAGCATCTCTAGGAAAAGGTACAGCCAACGTTTCGGGCTGAGACCCTTCGTCAGGACCAACTTTATCCACTCAGGGAATCTCCCATCCACTGCTACCAACCTTATAGTTCTCATACCCCGCACTTCCCGTTTCTACCTCCTACCCAAGATCCACAAACCTACCTGTCCAGGTAGACCTATTGTCTCAGTTTGCTCATGTCCCACCGAACTCATTTCTGCATACCTCAACACTGTGTTATCCCCCCTTGTTCAATCCCTTCCTACCAGTATTTGTGACACTTCTCATGCTCTGAATTTTTTCAATGATTTTAAGTTCCCTGGCCCCGACTGCTTTATTTACACCATGGATGTCCAGCCCTATGTACTTCCATCCCCCACCAGGAAGGTCTCAAAGCTCTCCGCTTCTTTTTGGATTCCAAACCAAACCAGTTCCCCCCTACCACCACTCTGCTCCACCTTGCGGAATTGGTCCTTACTCTTAATAATTTCTCCTTTGGCTCCTCCCACTTCCTTCAAACTAAAGGTGTAGCTATGGGCACCCGTATGGGTCCCAGCTATGCCTGCCTTTTTGTTGGCTTTGTGGAACAATCCATGTTCCTAGTCTATATTGGAATCTGTCCCCCACTTTCCCTTCGCTATATCGACAACTGCATTTGCGCTGCTTCCTGCACGCATGCTGAGCTCGTTGACGCCATTAACTTTCACCCTGCCCTCAAGTTTACCTGGTCCATTTCTGACACCTCCCTCCCCTTTCTTGATTTTTCTGTTTCTATCCCTGGAGACAGCTTATCTACTGATGTCTACTATAAGCCTACAGACTCTCACAGCTATCTGGACTATTCCTCTTCTCACCCTACCTCTTGCAAAAATGCCTTCCCCTTCTCTTAATTCCTCCATCTCTGCTGCATCTGCTCTCAGGATGAGGCTTTTCATTCCAGGACGAAGGAGATGTCTTCCTTTTTTAAAGAAAGGGGCTTCCCTTCCTCCACTATCAACTCTGCTCTTAAACGCAGCTCTCCCATTTCACGCACATCTGCTCTCACTCCATCCTCCCGCCACCCCACTAGGAATAGGGTTCCCCTGGTCCTCACCTACCACCCCACCAGCCTTTGGGTCCAACATATAATTCTCCGTAACTTCCGCCACCTCTAACAGGATCCCACCACTAAGCACATCTTTCCCTCCCCCACTTCGCTTTCTGCAGGGATCGCTCCCTGCACGACTCCCTTGTCCATTCGTCCCCCCCATCCCTTCCCACCGATCTCCCTCCCGGCTCTGATCCTTGTAAGAGGAACAAGTGCTACGCATGCCCTTACACTTCCTCCCTCACCACCATTCAAGGCCCCAGACAGTCCTTCCAGGTGAGGCAACACTTTGCCTGTGAGTCAGCTGGGGTGATATACTGCATCCGGTGTTCCTGATGTGGCCTTCTATATATTGGCAAGACCCGACGCAGGCTGGGAGACTGTTTCGCTGAACACCTATGCTCTGTCTGCCAGAGAAAACAGGATCTCCCAGTGGCCACACATTTTAATTCCGCGTCCCATTCCCATTCTGATATGTCTATCCATGGCCTCCTCTACTGTAAAGATGAAGCCACACTCAGGTTGGAGGAACAACACCTTATATTCTGTCTGGGTAACCTCCAACCTGATGGCATGAACATTGACTTCTCTAACTTCCTCTAATGCTGCAGCTCCCCTTCGTACCCCATCCGTTATTTTTTTTTATTTATTATGATTTTTAATTTTTTTTCTCTCTGTCCCTCTCACTATACTCCTTGCCCATGCTCTGGGCTTCCCCCCTCCTCCTTTCTTTCTCCCTAGGCCTCCCATCCCATGTTCCTCTCATATTCCTTTTGCCAATCAACTTTCCAGCTCTTAGCTCCATTCCTCCCCCTCCTGTCTTCTCCTATCATTTTGGATTCCCCCTCCCCTTCCCACTTTCAAATCTCTTACTGTCTCTTCTTTCAGTTAGTCCTGACGAAGGGTCTCGGCCCGAAACGTCAACTGTACCTCTTCCTAGGGCTGCTGCCTGGCCTGCTGCTTTCACCTGCAATTTTTATGTATGTTGCTTGAAATTCCAGCATCTTCAGATTTCCTCATGTTTGAATCTTCATCTCACTTAGTATATCCTTGCACTGACTGGGTGATCAGATCCATACAAAATATTTTGGGTCCACTCTTGCCAGGGCTCTATGAAAATTCAGTAAAAATGATTTTCACATGTACTTAAACCCTATAGAACTTGCCTTTCTAAATCCCTGTCTTACTTGCATGTTAAATTTCAGTGAATCACTTTCATGGGTACCCGAGACTTTCTGCACACCAACACTTTTCAGTCAAAAATCATTTAAGTACGCCACATTTACGTTTTTCTTTCCAAAGAAAATCACTTCTCATTTATCCATGTTATAGTCATCTCCTTGTCTTTCACAAAACCTATAATTCCTGTAGCCTCTGTGCATCCTGTCCACAATATGCGTCCACTCAGCTTGGACAGACAAAATAAAGGCACAAACACTTGTTTTCACATCTCCAGACAGCAGCTGAGAAGCTGATATTGCTTATAATTCAAAAGACAGCATAAACCTACAGGTGTTATGATGTCATCCCATTGACCATATAACCTATGTGCTTGCAGGTTAGGTCACATGCAAGTTTTATGGCAAAATACTCAAAAGATCAGCAACACAGCTGGTTATAAACTCATGAAATGCCTGGTGCATTGTTGAGACTTCCAATAAATTCAAAGAACATACCGGCATCCAGCATTAGGTTGGCACAGATGTTGTACGCAAGCTGGAGAATATTATTCCCAACCTCGAAGTGCTGGCCACTTCTATTAGCTTCCACTCTTGATATTTCAATGAGATCATTATCAGATTATTTCTATCCTTAGCTTTTTTCCTCCTATTTCACAGATATTGTTTGGATATAAAGTTGCTCTCCATCACTTGTGCTACACTTCCATGAACTGTTAGAGTTTTGCTTTGTATTAAATTTTTAAGTGATTAAGGACACATTTCACTGTACTGTTTGTTGCTGTATGTGGTTTAAATAGAGTTCTGCAAAATCAAATCAGCTGCAAGAAAATAAACTGCACCCTGGGAAGGTTGCTATTAATTTAACCTGTCTCCACACACATAAAGTGCTTCAAAACATCAGTTAGCTTGGTGGTGTGGACCTACATACTAACCATTACTTCTTATAGACTTCGTTAAATGACAATTTGTTTTTGGAGTCATCATTGATGAAATGAAGCAAATGATAATCTTAGGGCAGAAATATGACAATTAAATTTTCCTATGTGTCAAATAGTAAGTAAAGCACATTATTAAAGATTTAAAATAAAGCACAAATCAAACCCAGATCTGCACAAAATTGATGTTAAAACCTAGGTGTGAAACAATTAAATATTTGTCACTACTGCAGCCTTGGGCCACACATATTGCCTGTATATTTCTGAAGTATTCTGTCTAAAAACGGACAGTACCGCACAGAACACTTGCCTACAAAACTGTGTGGAAGTTCTAGATCCCCCTCCGAGCATCCATGAATGCACAAGATATAAAACACTCTGTATTCCACTAAGCAGCAGGCTAGAAATCTTCATGTGCTGTAGCAATGGAGCATAAACTTCAGCACGATTCACTAAACCTATGCCAGAACTGATGCGTGTTCATCAGATCCAGTCACTGCAATGTAGAGCAATAGCTGTGAAGAAGCAAAGCAATTTTCGGCTGAGAAACAAGCACTTAATCATTCATTTAAAGATAAACATTTTAAGAGTTTCATTATATAATTATAGCATTGTTCTAAAAATATTTCTAAATATTTAGTTTTTAGTAGTTGAATGCATTTGAATATTTGTGAATGTTAGATGTATGCTAACCATTCAAATTATTTGACTGCTTTGACAGCTGGTTCACTTGGAGTGGGGAGAGAGTCTCAAAGCATTTCTGCAAGCTTTACTTCCAAAATGTCAAATGTTACTTGTCACCCTTACTTGCAAAGTATGTTACAAAATATTTTTGAGCTGTTTGGGCAGCAGACTTGTGAGGAACCCCATGAACTGCAAAAGCTGTCCTGTCATCAACAGTTGACAGCTTTTGTATTTCGTCATTGTGTTGCTGTTTAGGAACGTCTCCTAGGTAAGCTTGCTTTTTGTCTTTCCAGCAGACATATAATGAACATGCCCACACTCTTGTTATTAAGCAGGAAATATGTCATTGAGACTGACTGATTAGAGGGCAAGTCAGTGTTTGCGTAATTGGAATGGTGAGAGTGTGCCTTTCTCTGTATCACAAATGATTTCTGACTGCTGAGCTAAGGGGCTCAGTCTGACTCAGTGAACAGTCTTCACAGCCAGGCAGAGCAACATAACTGTCAGCAGCAACATAGACTGTAATTCTGAAGTGCATGCATATATTTTGTCACTGGTTTTGGCATAGCAGTGAGTTGGAAAATCAACAACAGTTGCATTGATCAATTACAGTATCTGACTCATTAGGCATTATAGAATGATAAAGAACAGAAACAAGCTTTTTGATCTATCACATCCATCCTGCCCTTTTTGCTCATCTACACTAATCCTATTTTAAAGCATTAGGAGTATTTCAAGTTCATCTATTATCATCTGACTGTAAAATATACAACCAAACTAAACAATGTTCATTCAGACAATGGTACAATCACACAACATATATCACACACAGCATATACACCATCATATCACAAAATAGGGAAACATCCAACTGGGTTGTGTGAATACGGTAATCAACTAGAAACAGCTGAACATGTATTGATGAAATGTAAGAGGTATCAAACAGAAAGAGTGAAGATGATAGGAGCACTTAAGATAAACAAAGAAAAACTGATGTGGGTATAGAAGACATTTTAAGTGGGAATTCAAGAGAAAACAGATCTATATCATGAAGTATCTGAAAGACTCAGGTTTATTATATAGAATTTAGGGAATGCAATTCTTTTCCCTTCTCCTGTTTATCCAACAATCCACACTCCAGTCTAGCAGGATGCTGTCCAAGTTGCATGCCATCTTGGACTATGTCTCTCATCCACTACATAATGTACTGGGTGGGCACAGGAGTACATTCGGCCAGAGACTCATTCCACCGAGATGCAGCACAGAGCGTCATAGGAAGTCATTCCTGCCTGTGGCCATCAAACTTTACAACTCCTCCCTTGGAGGGTTAGACACCCTGAGCCAATAGGCTGGCCTGGACTTATTTCCTGGCATAATTTACATATTACTATTTAACTATTTATGGTTTTATTACTATTTAATTATTTATGGTGCAACTGTAACGAAAACCAATTTCCCCCGGGATCAATAAAGTATGACTATGACTATGACTTAATGCACCTTAAAGCTGGTTTGCCAACCGCCATAAAACAACACAAGAAGAAGAAGAAGAAGAAGTTAATAAAACAGAATCCCAAGTGCAGCACAGGTTCACAGTATAGTAAACATCTTGCTATCCTAGTAATGAAACCTCGATTGTGGAGGAGTATTGTGGGAAAAACCTGATACCCAGTCTGGTAGTCCTGGTCCTGATGCTTCTGTACCTCCTTCCTGATGGTAGTGGGTCAAAGGGATTGTGGGATGGGTAGTAGGGATCTACAACAGTGCTATACATTCTTCATCTGCAATCCTCCCAGTAAATCTCACAAATAGGCTGGAGGGAGACCTTGATGATACTCCCAGCAGATTTTACTGTCCTCTGTAGGAGCTTGCGTTCCAACGTCTTGTAGCTTCCGTGCACAGCAATGATGCAGCCAGACAGGACACTCTCGAAAGCACTCCAGTAGGAAGTTGTCAGAATGGATGCAGGGAGTCTTGCAAGCCTGAGTCTCCTCAGAAAGTGTAAACGCTGCTGCATCCTCTTGACTAGTGAGGAAGAGTTGTGGATCCAGGTTAAGTTGTTTGTTACATGCATTCCAAAGAACTTCGGGCTCTTCACTCTCTCTACAGCAGAGCTATTGAAAGAGGTCAACCTGTGCCTTCCTGAAGTCTACAATCATTTCTTTTGTCTCGTCCATGTCGAGACTCAGGTTGATGTTCTCGCACTATTTGACAAGCCCCTCTACCTTCTCTCTGTATGTGACTTATCATTCATTTTTGCTGATGAGGCCAATCACTGTAGTATCATCAATGAACCTGATGATGTGGTTTCTGAGTCTGGCATTGCAGTTGTGAGTGGCCAGCGTGAACAGCAGTGGATGGAGTACACAACCCTGGGGGCACCAGTGAGTACAATGGAGCTTGAGACGTTGCTGCCAACTTATTTGACTGTGGTCTTTCCATTAAGATCCAGTTGCAGAGCGGGGTATTGAATCCCAAAGAGGATAGTTTACCCACTGAGCTGAAGTCAATGAACAACATCGCTTTCTATTTGGGACAGGACAGAGTGGAAGGCAGAGGCTATAGCATCATCACTGGACCGGTTTGAGTGGCAGGTGAACTGGAAAGGGGCCAACAACAGGAACTCTGCAGATGCTGGAAATTCAAGCAACACACATCAAAGTTGCTGGTGAACGCAGCAGGCCAGGCAGCATCTCTAGGAAGAGGTACAGTCGACGTTTCAGGCCGAGACCCTTCGTCAGGACTAACTGAAGGAAGAGTTAGTAAGAGATTTGAAAGTGGGAGGGGGAGGGGGAGATCCAAAATGATAGGAGAAGACAGGAGGGGGAAGGATGGAACCAAGAGCTGGACAGGTGATCGGCAAAGGGGATACGAGAGGATCATGGGACAGGAGGTCCGGGGAGAAAGACAACGGGGGGGGGGGAAGCCCAGAGAATGGGCAAGGGGTATAGTCAGAGGGACAGAGGGAGAAAAAGGAGAGTGAGAGAAAGAATGTGTGTATAAAAATAAATAACGGATGGGGTACGAAGGGGAGGTGGGGCATTAGCGGAAGTTAGAGAAGTCGATGTTCATGCCATCAGGGTGGAGGCTACCTAGACGGAATATAAGGTGTTGTTCCTCCAACCTGAGTGTGGCTTCATCTTTACAGTAGAGGAGGCCGTGGATAGACATGTCAGAATGGGAATGGGATGTGGAATTAAAATGTGTGGCCACTGGGAGATCCTGCTTTCTCTGGCGGACAGAGCGTAGGTGTTCAGCAAAGCGGTCTCCCAGTCTGCGTCGGGTCTCGCCAATACACAAAAGGCCACATCGGGAGCACCGGACGCAGTATATCACCCCAGCCGACTCACAGGTGAAGTGTCGCCTCACCTGGAATGACTGTCTGGGGCCCTGAATGGTGGTAAGGGAGGAAGTGTAAGGGCATGCGTAGCACTTGTTCCGCTGACAAGGATAAATGCCAGGATGGAGATCGGTGGGGAGGGATGGGGGGACGAATGGACAAGGGGGTCGCGTAGGGAGAGATCCCTGTGGAAATCAGAGGGGGGGAGGGAAAGATGTGCTTAGATGTGCCTCCCCTCCCCCCACCCCGCTTTCCGCAGGGATCGCTCCCTACGCGACCCCCTTGTCCATTCGTCCCCCCCATCCCTCCCCACCGATCTCCATCCTGGCACTTATCCTTGTCAGCGGAACAAGTGCTACGCATGCCCTTACACTTCCTCCCTTACCACCATTCAGGGCCCCAGACAATCATTCCAGGTGAGGCGACACTTCACCTGTGAGTCGGCTGGGGTGATATACTGCGTCCGGTGCTCCCGATGTGGACTGCTATATATTGGCGAGACCCGACGCAGACTGGGAGACCGCTTTGCTGAACACCTACGCTCTGTCCGCCAGAGAAAGTAGGATCTCCCAGTGGCCACACATTTTAATTCCACATCCCATTCCCATTCTGACATGTCTATCCACGGCCTCCTCTACTGTAAAGATGAAGCCACACTCAGGTTGGAGGAACAACATCTTATATTCTGTCTGGGTAGCCTCCAACCTGATGGCATGAACATCGACTTCTCTAACTTCCGCTAATGTCCCACCTCCCCCTCGTACCCCATCTGTTACTTATTTTTATACACATATTCTTTCTCTCACTCTCCTTTTTCTCCCTCTGTCCCTCTGACTATACTCCTTGCCCATCCTCTGGGTTCCCCCCCCGCCCCCCGTCTTTCTTCCCGGACCTCCTGTCCCATGATCCTCTTGTATCTCTTTTGCCTATCACCTGTCCAGCTCTTGGCTCCATCCTTCCCCCTCCTGTCTTCTCCTATCATTTTGGATCTCCCCCTCCCCCTCCCACTTTCAAATCTCTTACTAACTCTTCCTTCAGTTAGTCCTGACGAAGGGTCTCGGCCTGAAACGTCGACTGTACCTCTTCCTAGAGATGCTGCCTGGCCTGCTGCGTTCACCAGCAACTTCAATGTGGAAAGGGGCCAACATGGCTGGAAGATTTTATTTTATATAATCCATTACCAACCATTCAAAGCACTTCATGATTGTTAAAATCAGAGCCACTGACCTGTAATAATTTAGGCTAGTTACCATTGATCTCTTGGGCACTGGAATGATGGTTGCTGCCTTGAGGCCTGCAGGGACAGTGGATTGTTTAAAAGAGATATTGAAGATGTCTGTTAAGACCTCTGTTCGCAGGGCTGCACAGACCCCCAGCATCTAACCAGGTACATCATCCAGCCTTGCAGCTTTGCATGCATTTACCCAGGCTAGGATCCTCTTCACCTTGGCTGCAGCCAGAGAGTGTGTCTGCTCCTCAGCAAGAGAGAAGGCTTTCCTCGATGCCACATCATTCAATCAGTCAAATCTTGCCTAGAAAGCACTCAGCCTATCAGGAAGGGAGGTGTCGCTGTCATAGATGCTCAGGGTAGACTTGTAATAAGTTATGGTTTGTATACCTTGCCACATGTGCAACATGTCCCTGGTGTCACAGAGATGTTTGTGGATTTTCTGTGCGTATTTCACCCATTTAAGAATGTCTATCTGCTTCATAAATGTACAAATTGTGCCTGATTCTACCATCGCCACTAGAAGCACATTCCAGATATCAGCCACTCTCTATGTAAAAAAAAACTTACCCCTCAGATCCCCTTTAAAAACTTATTCTTCTCCCTTTAAGGTTATGACCTCTTGTTTTTGATGTCCACACAACAGTAAAAAGACTTTCACATACAATATCTACTTCATCTAGGCACCTCATGTTCTTATATTCTTCTATTTGGTCATCCCTTAGCATTTTCCCCCAGAGTAAATAAACCCAATGTATTAGTCTCTCCCCATAAATAAAATCATTTAACTCAGGCATCATCCTAGTCAATCACCTTTGAGGTTTTTGTATCTTTTGCAATGTGTCAGCCAGAGTCCACAAAAACACTTCGGTTCTTTCGCTCATCATTTGAAATGTGAATTCCATCTCTTGTATGGTTTCTCTTGTCAGAAATATTAAACAGCCAACTCTGTCACTGAAGTGTTAAGTTACAGAGGAGTGCTCCATCCTCTACACAAAAAAGGTGTTGATAATACCTTTCATGTAACCAAGTATTTATACTCTGTTGTAATGGATTTGTGGTTAAAGGTTAGCTCATTAAAGGAATGTAATCATTTTATTGATTGAGAGCTTGAAAAAATATCATTTGAAAAGCAGAGCTCACATTCATGGCACTGGAGACTTCTTAACCAACACATTACAGTGGAAATGTCATCCCGAGTCAAACAATGCAGTCTGCGCACTATCAATAATATCAGCAGATTTGTCAGGATGTAATGTTTCCTCATCAGAGTGTCATTGAGTGTTATAGCATGGAAACAAGCTTTAGCAGCTTATTCCAGCTACTCACCACCCTCTATATAAATACATTACCTCTCAGGTCTCTTTTAAATCTCTCCTCTCTTATCTGGTACCTGTGCCCTCTAGTTTTGGACTGCCCAATTATAAGGAAAAGACTATGACCGCCCATCGTATCCATAATCCTCAAGAGCTTATAAAATTCTATCGTCATCCCTCATTCTCCTATGCCTAAGGAATAGAGAAACTGCATGGCTAACTTCTCCCTATAACCCAGGCCCGCTGGCCCTGGTAGCATTCTCGTAACTTGCTTCTGCATTTTCTCCAGCCTGATAATGTCTTTCTTAAAAAAAGAATGATTACAATGTGCATAATCCTCTCAATGCAGTCTCATCATCGACTAACATAACTGCAACATGATGCCCCTTCTTCTTGAATGTAGGAGGCCAGAATCCTGAGCAGCACCTTCTACAATCTTGCCCATTTGGATGGCAACTTTCAGCAAACCGTGCACTTGTAGTTGCAGGTTCCTCTGATCCACAACACTCATCAGTGCCTTGCCATTCACTGTACTGATACTACCCTAGTTTGAGTGTGCAAAATGCATCACCTTACATTTGTCCAAGTTGAAATCCATTCTCCATTCCTCAGTCCAACTCCCTATATGATCAAGGTATTTTTGCAATTCATTGCATCTTCCTTTACTATCAACAAGACCCTCTAATCTGGTATCATCACGAAATCTGCTAATTGCACAATGCACATTTACATCCAGATCATTTGCATCAACAATGAATGTCAGAGATCCCAGCACAGAACCTAGGGTATCCCATTAGTCACAGGTCTCCAGTGAGAGAATTGCCTTTCAATCATCACCTTATGCTTCCTATCATCAAACCAATACTAAACCCAAGTGATCTAAATGTCCAGATCAGCCTTCCACATGGTATCTTGTCAATATCCTTACTAAAGTCCATATAGACTACATCCATTGCCATAACTTTATCTATTTGTTTAGTTACCACTTGAAAAAAATCAAACATTTGTCAGACATGACCTCCCATTCACTAAACCATGCTGATTATTCCTGATTAGGTCTTGACTATCCATGTGATGGTAGATCTTGTCACTCAGAGTTCTCTCCAGTAACCTTACAGCAAATGAAGTCAGGCTCACCAGCCCATAGTTCCCTTGCTACCCTTCTTGAATAATGGAACAATATTTGCAAGCATCTGGTCTTCCAGAACTTCACTAGAGGGTAACAACAAAGCAAAAACCTCTACAACGGTTACTGTAATATCTTTCCTGGACTCCCATATGGTCCAAGGGTGATTTTGTTCAGGCCCTGGAGTTTTCCCCACCATAAAGAGCTTCAGGGTTGCATATACCTCCTTCCTCATAATATGCATTTGTTCTAAGACTTTACTTTTTCTTTAATTCTTTGACATCCATAATATACTTAACAGAAAATACCAAGGAGAAATAGGCCATAAGACAATAAATCGTAGGAGCAGATTTAGGCTATGCAGACCATCGAATCTGCTCCAGCATTCCAACATGGCTAACTTATTATCCTCTCAACCTTATTCTCCTGCCTTCTCCCTTTAATTTTTGATGCCCTAACTAAGAACCTATCAACCTCCACTTTAAATATACTTTATATTTATTGTCACCAAACAATTGAACCTAGAGCGCACAATCATCACAGCGATATTTGATTCTGCGCTTCGTGCTCCCTGGAGTATAAATCAATAGTAAATATTAAAAATTTAAATTATAAATCATAAATAGAAAATAGAAAAGGAAAAGTTAGGTAGTGCAAAAAAACCGAGAGGCAGGTCTGGATATTTGGAAGGTACAGCCCAGATCCGGGTCAGGATCCGTTCAGCAGTCTTATCACAGTTGGAAAGAAGCTGTTCCCAAATCTAGCTGTATGAGTCTTCAAGCTCCTGAACCTTCTCCCAGAGGGAAGAGGGACGAAAAGTGTGTTGGCTGGGTGGGTTGTGTCCTTTGATTATCCTGGCAGCACTGCTCTGATAGTGTGCGGTATAAGGTAAGCCCAAGAACGGAAGATTGGTTTGTGTGATGTGCTGGGCTGTGTTCACGATCTTCTGCAGCTTCTTCCGGTCTTGGACAGGACAACTTCCATACCAGGTTGTGATGCACCCTAGAAGAATGCTTTCTACACTGCACCTATAAAAATTAGTGAGGGTTTTAGGGGACAGACCAAATTTCTTTAGCTTTCTCAGGAAGTAAAGGCGCTGTTGGGCCTTCTTGACAGTGAACTCTGCTTGGTTGGACCAAGTCAGGTCATTTATGATATTGACCCCGAGGAACTTAAAGCTTTTGACCTTTTTCACTTGCACACCACTGATGTAAATGAGGTCGTGCGGTCCGCTACTCCTTCTGAAGTCAACAACCAATTCCTTCGTCTCGCTGACATTGAGGGATAGGTTATTGTCTTCGCACCATGCCACCAGGTTCTTAGTTTCCTCTCTGTACTCAAACTCATCATTACCCAAGATACGGCCTGCAATTGTGGTGTCATCAGCAAACTTATATATTGAGCTTGATGGAAACTGGGCTACACAATCATGGGTGTACAGTGAGTACATCAGGGATCTGAGTACACAGCCTTGTGGGGCACCGGTGCTCAGAGTGATTGTAGAGGAGAGCTTGTCCCCTATTTTTACAGCCTGGGTCCTGTCTGAGAGGAAGTTGAAGATCCAGCTGCAGATCTGAGTGCTAAGGCTCAGGTTCTAGAGCTTAGGAATCAGTTTATTTGAAATGTTGGCAGAGCTGTAGTCAATGAAAAGGAGCCTTACATATGTATCTATATTCTCCAGATGTTCTAAGGAGGGCCAGAGAGATAGCATCTGCCATTGACCTGTTGATCCAGTAGGCGAATTGCCTACCAGTATACTCAATGAACTGGCCTGTACAGCTGTCTGTGCCAATAACTTCCAGAAATTCACCACCCTCTGGCTAAAGAAATTTTTCTTCATCTCTACTCTAAATGGACATTCCTCATTTCTGAGGCTGTGCCCTCTGAACCTAGACATAGCCACTACAGGAAACACCTTTTTACATACACTCTATCTAGGGCTTTCAGTATTTGATATCTGTTGTGTCTTTGCAACTACATATTAATTAAATAAAAGCATGCACACAGGCAATGGCTTTAACTATTGTATTCATGAGAGGGAGAGGGAGAGATTTTGTAGTGCTAAGGGAAGTCATTGCTCTAAAAGAAATAGATCTATGTATTACACCAACTCCACCATTAGATTAATGTAATATAAAACTGTATATTTACAAAACATAACTAATTTCACTATAGTAAAAAATCAGTCTTTAGGGTGGCACTCAGCTTCTTTCAGAGTAACACCTCTCACCCTGTGGAATGACATCAGGTTTGGCAGGTGTCTTGTCAAAGACAACGTTCTCGGTTGCTGGTGTCACGTTGTTGTCAGTGATATGATCATCACTGAGAGGTAAGCCCAGTGGCTGTAATGTGCCTGTCTTGTTGAATGAAATTGATTCAGGTGTGTTCTTTCATTAAGTATCCAGTCTCTGGTCCACATGATGTCTCCGTGTATGATCTCAAACATCCACTGTGTACATCTGTGGTCCAGATCTTGGAGATATCCTACCAGGTGTCCACTTGTCTTCTCAGTAATCATTCGCCAGGACTTCCCTGAAGCCCCTTGTTGATTCACTTGGCAACTGGCAGAGCTGTTTAATCTGCATTTCCCTCCATAGATCTGGTTTCAGGAGGTCTATGTGAGAGCTCAGATTCCTGCTCATGTTTGATTTGTCGTCGCATGAACAGAGTTCTGATACACAAAAAGAAAGTTGTCCACCTTGTGCTGTAGAGAAATGTCCTCCTTGTCCATCACTTTAATGGACTTCTTAAAAGTTTGGATAAACCTTTCACCTAAGCCATTCGTTGCTGAGTGGTGAAGAATTGACTTGAATGTCTGATGCCATTTTTCTTCATGAACAGCCTGAATACTTCTGATGTGTGTTGTGGTCCGTTTTCGCTTACAACTTGTTCTGGTAAGCCATTTCTGGTGAAGATAGTCATCAGGGCGGAGACAGTCTTTGCTGAAGAAGCTTACTTCATTGGTATAACCTCAGGCCACTTCGAATGAGCATCCACATCAATCAGAAACATTGAGTCCATGAAAGGCCCACAAAGAAATATGTACTCTTCACCTGATTCACTTGGCAACTGGCAGAACTGCTTAATCTGCATTTCCCTCCATAGATCTGGTTTCAGGAGGTCTACTGATAGTTGGTCTCATCTAACTAAGGACTCTGGAAGCATAGGGTTACCACTACCCGTCCTTCCATTGTGATGTCATAGACTTTTGACAACATCAAGTCATTCCTTTTTTCTCTTTGTATTTCCAAATTTGATACCGGCAACTGATCCACCAATACTGACTGGAGCACTTCTGCTGAGTCACGGTATGAAGACTTTTCTGCTTCAGTTGCCAACAGTGGAAGACGTGACAATCCATCAGCATTGATGTGCTGTTTGGTACACTTGAACTCTATGTCTTAAGCGTGAGGTCCTAGGAACAGTGCCCAACATTGTAACTGGGAGCAGACATCACTGGAATTATCTTCCTGGGATTGAAAATGTACACAGGGGGCTGGTGATCTGTCAGTAGCACAAACTTTTGTCCATAGAGATAGCGGTGGAACTTCTTTATTCCCCATACTAGCCTGCCAAAGATTAAAAATGTCTTCCATTGATGGAAGGGGATACTGCACAGTACACAGCACCGGACTGATGTTCACTTTGAAATCCTCATGTACGTGCAAGGTTCCGATCTTCCCTTTCTTGATCACTGGGACAATGGGTGTGGCCCAAACACTCTATTCAAACTTGGAGAGAATTCCAGATGCCTCCAACCCCAAGTTCAGCATCCACTTTAGGATGTAGTGCGTAAGGCACTGCACACACTTTATGGAATCTTGGTGTTGCTGTTTCATGCAGTTCAATTCAGGCCCTCATGCCTTTGAGTTTACTAATCCCCTTCTCAAACACCTTCTTATCAGCATTAAGCAGCTGTGACTGTCTCTGGTTAGTGCTACCTCTTGGGTTGCAGTTGCCTGTTGATGACATATTGAGAACTTTGATTGTGTGCCAGTCCAAGTGGATTTTTCTCAACCATTCATTTCCGAAAACTGATGGCCCTCCACTTTTCTAACTGTTGAGTTTGGCCTCTATACATCACGCTCACTTGCAGTTTGCTCTTGGGAGACACTTATTCGCCTGTGTAAGTCTTTAGCATCACTAAGGTCTTCTCTAATGGTATGTTAGAAAACAGTCTGTTGTGGTCAGCCTCTGGAATTATGGACAAAGCTGACTCTATACCCAGCTCCATTTTCAGTTTTACTCCAGATATATCTATACTGATCCAAATGATTTTGTGTGGTGCTAAGCATGACAGCTCACCTTTGTCAGACTGTGTGTTGTCTATTCTGTTTTACATTTGTTCTCTTTATGCATTTGCTTAGTTTTGTGTTTGAAATGGTTCACTTGTTTGTGTCTTTTGTCTGCCTTGCACGCTGTCTCTATGTGACCTTGTATGTGACACTTTCTGCAAAAATTTTCTCTGAACCGATAGTCATTTGCATCACAGGAGAATTTGCCACATTGATAACACTTTTGGTTTTTTGTACCATTCAGGGCTGTTTTGTACATTTCACATTCTAATCTTCTACTTCTGTACTTCTACTGGATTCTTTGCTTTAGTTTCTAATGATACTGCAAAGATCAATGCCCATTCTAAAGTTAGGTCTTTTTCTGAGAGTAGCCTCTTTTGAGTGCTTTGGCTAGGCATACCACATGCAAGTCTGTCCCTTAATGCATCAGAAAGTTCATTTCTAAATTCACAGTACTGGGAAGGTTAGCACAGTTCTGCAATGTATTCAGAAATGCTTTCATCCTTTAACTAGTTCCTTTTGAAAAATTTGAATTTCTCAGCTATTACCAGAAGTTTAAGGTTCAAGTAATTTTGTAAAATTGTATTACAAAAGGAAAGGTTAGCACAGTTCTACAATGTATTCAGAAATGCTTTCATCCTTTGACTAGCTCCTTTTGAAAAATCTAAATTTTGCAACTATTACCAGCAGTTTAAGGCTCAAGTAATTTTGTAAAATTGTAACAATTTTATCGAACGTTTTGCTTGCTGGCTTTTCAGGGGTTACTAGGTTGTGTAAGAGACTGTATGTTCTAGCACCCATTAAACTAAGAAGTGTGCAAGCTTTCTTTTCCTCATTCACATTGCTCATGTTACAATACAGTTCAACCCTCTCAATATACAACTCCCAGCCTTCATTAACGCCTTTGAATTTGTCACCTTTCCCAATTAAAGCCATCACCACATTATTTTCACTTTAACTTTGCTAGTTGTGTCTTTCACTGTGCAGTTACTCACGCATCCGTTTGTTAGCATCCCTGATAGGCTGCTCTGTACTGTTTAACTCTTTCCTCTCGCTGTTTCATCTTGTTATTGTCCCATAACTGTTGGTGCAGTTTGTGATATTTTCTAACATTTAGGTTCGTACTCATCACCAATTTGTTGTGTCTTTGCAACTACATTTCAATTAAGTAAAAGCAAGCACATGTGAAATGGCTTTTAACTGCTGTATTCACCTTGCAGTGAGAGACAGCAATAAATATGCATGCATAGGCAACAGATCAATACGCATCTGTAGACAACAGTCATAGCACATAGTGTCAAAGGGAGTCATTGCTCTAAGAGAAATAGATCCATGCATTACAAGATTTCACTCCCTCCTCATTTTTCTAAACTCCAGTTAGTAAAGGACCACGGCCATCATATGCTGCTTGTATGTTAACCCTTTCATTCTTGGGCTTGTTCCCATGAAACTTCTCTGGACCCTCTCCAACGCCAACACATCTTTTCTTAGGTAAGGGGCCCAAAACTGCTCACAGGTACAGTCAGACCAATGCCTTATAAAGCCTTAGCATTACATCCTTGCTTTTCTGTTTGAGTCCTCTCGAAATGAATGCTAACTTTGCATTTGACTTCCTTACCACTAACACAACCTGCAAGTTACCCTTTAGGGAATCCTGTACAAGGATGCCCAAGTCCCTTTGCACCTCTGATTTTTGAAATTTCTCTCCATTTAGAAAATAGCCCTTGCCTTTATCCCTTTTGCCAAGGTACCTATCCATGCACTTCCCTACACCACATTCCAGCTGCCACTTCCTTGTCCCTTCCTCCAATCTGTCTATGGCCTTATTCAGGCACCTTATTCCTCAACATTACTTGCCTCTCTACTAATCTTTGTACCATCTGCAAGCTTGGCCATTAAGTTACCAATTCCTTTACACAAATCATTGAGATATAAAGTAAAAAGAAGTGGCCAACTGAAAAAGCCCTCTTTATTCCTACTCATTGCCTGCTGCCAGTCAGCTGATCTATCTATGTTAGTACTTCTCCTGTAATACCATGGCTCTTATCTTTTTAGGCAGCCTCATGCATGACATCTTGTCGAAGGCCTTTTGAAAATCCAAATAAAGAACATCCACGGACTCTCCTATGTCTATTCTGCATGTTATGTCCTCAAAGAATTCCAATAAATCTGCCGGGCAAAATTTCCCATTGAGAAAGCCATGCTGACATTGTTCTATTTTATCATGTGCCTCTGATTATCCCAAAACCTCATACTTAACCACTGAACTCATGGTAACTGCTCTTAAATTTCCTTTCTTTTCCCATGTGCTCTTCTTGAAAAGTGGAGTGACTTTTGCAATTTTTCAGTCCTCTGGAATAATTCTGGAATCTAGTGATTCTTGGAAGATCATTACTAATGCCTCTACAATCTCTTCAGCTACCTCTTTCAAAACCCAGGGGTATAGTCCACGTGGTCCAGGTGACTTATCTGCCTTGAGCCTTTTCAGCTTCCCAAGCACCTTCTCCTTTGTAATAGCAATCACACTCACTTCTGCCCCCGACACTCTTGTTTTTCTAGCATTCTTCTAGTATTTTCATCCGCCATTTCTTTGTCCCCCATTACCCTCTCCAGTGGTCTGTTATACACTGTTGTTTCTCTTGTATTCTTTTTACTGTATATCTTTAAAAAAATCCTGTTTTATATTATTGGCAAGCTTACCTTTATATTTTATCTTTTATATGTAAGTCTGAAGTGGTTCATTTTGGTAGGTCAAAGTTGAAGACAGAATATAATATTAATGGTAAGACTCTTGACAGTGTGGAGGATCCAGAGATCTTGGGGTCCATGTCCATAGGACACTCAAAGATGCTGTGCAGATTGACAGTGTTGTTAAGAATCTGCATGGTGTGATGGCATTCATCAAAAATGTGATTGAGTTCAAGAGCTGTGAGGTAATGTTACAGCTATATAAGACCTTGGTCGGACCCCACTTGGAGTACTGTGTTCAATTTTGGTCACCTCACTACAGGAAGGATGTGGATACTATAAAGAGGGTGCAAAGGATATTTACAAGAATGTTGACTGGATTGAAGAGCATATCTTATGAGAATATATTGAGTGAGCTTGGTCTTTTCTCCTTGGACCGATGGAGGATGAGAGGTGACTTGATAGAGGTGTATAAGATGAGGGGTATTAATCCTATGGATAGCCAGAGACTTTTTCCCAGGGCTGAAATGGCTAACATGAGGGGGCATAGTTTTAAGGTGCCTGGAAATAGGTACTGAAGGGACGTCATAGAGCGTGGTAGGTGCATGGAATCCACTACCAGTGGCGATGGTGGAAGCGGATAAAATAGGTTCTTTTAAGATCTTCTTAGATAGGTACATGGAGCTTAGAAAAATAAAGGGCTATGCGCTAGGGAAATTCTAGGCGGTTTCTAGAGTAGGTTACATGGTCGGCACAACATTGTGGGCTGAAGGGCCTGTAATGTGCTGTAGATTTTTATGTTCTATGTATCTTTTCTCTCTTTGTGGCTTTTTAGTTGCCTTCTGTGGGTTTTTAAGACTTCCTAACCCTCCAGCTTCCCAGTACTTTTTGCACAATTAAGTTCCCTCTCTTTTGTTTTTAAGCTGTTTTTGACTTCCCTTGTCAGCCATGGTTACCTCATCACAGACATTAAAATTCTCAGCGATCTTCTGCAGCTCTACATTTACATAGCCTTAATGGTGGTCTTTAAGAGGACCTGGTTTCTCCCCAGTGGATGAACTTATTGGGATTATCTTTAATCTGACCTGCCAATCCATCTCACTGTCTTGTTGCCCTCCTGATTTCCCTTTTAAGTCTACTCTTATTCTTTTTCTCTTTTTGTCCAAGGTTTCATTAATATCCAGCTGCACAAAAGTAATGTAAGGATTCTTTTTTTCCTGACTGAGATCCTCGATATCTCTCATCAGCCAGTGTTTCCTGAAGTTCATGTGTCTACTTGTCACCTTGACAGGAACTCTTGATATGACTCTTTGAAAAGCCGTTTGTTAACTGATCCTATGCTTCTAAATAGAGGCACCTAATAGACCCCACCTAGATCCAGCCTATTGTCCTCAAAGTTGGCTCTGCTCTAGTTCAGGACTTTAAATTGTGGAACTGTTTTATCTTTTTCCATAAAAATTTAAAAATAACTAGAATTGTGGTTGCTGAACCATAAGTGCACACGAACTGCCACTTCAATTACTTAACCAGTTCATTCTCTATAAGAAGATCCAGTTTTGATTGTTCCTGAGGAGATTTCTCTACATGTTGCATGAGGAAATTGTCTTTGATGCACTGCACAAATCCCATCCCATTCAGACCTTTTGCACTCTGAGTCACCCAAATGATATTGGGAAAATTGCACTCTCGTAGTAGCACAACCTGTTTATTCTCACAACTATGTGCCATTTCTCAACACATTTGCTTCTCAAGTTCCCATTGACGATTGAAGGGTCTATAATACGGACCTATCAATGTGACCATCCCTTCTTATTTCTCATTTCTACCCAAATGGCCTCATTGGATGATCCCTCGAGAATATTCTCTTGAACCACTGCTGTTATGTCCTTCTTTATAAAAAAGACAACACCCTCTCCCCTCCTAACTGTTCCTTTGTCATGCCTAAAGCATCAATATCCTGGAACATTAAACCACCTCCGGCCCTTTCTCAGCAATGACCATATTCAAAGACTATATTCTTTAGAATGGAAACATCCAAAGACCATATTCCCTAAAGGGAACTCAAATCAATTTACCATATGGTTTCAGTTTGTTGGATGCCATTAACCAGTCAGGATATTTCAAGTTGGAGCAATAGTCCAGCAGCTCTAGCTGAACAAGTAATGATGATTACTGCAAATAACATGAAAGGAATTGGTTTTCAGTCTCTTTAGAAAGGCTGATAAAGAGGATAGAAATTTGTTAAAATGGGAGGCTTTATCTTGCATATTCTGTTTACAATTAGCAACAGCAATGATGTATAAAATAGCCTGTTTATCACTTTTTTTGAATTTGCATTTATTGAAATTATAGCAGTTTGTACGGACATTATGTTACTTTCTTGGACACTCTGTGATCAAATCAATTACTGGTCAGAACTAATTGCTTGTGTCTTTAATTACTGCAACCCTTTGAACAGCATTATTCAACATTTGCTTACCTTTGACCAATCAGGAGTGTGCAGTTGTATTTTTGTTAATGCACCCCAAGCACAAACTAGAAATGCACGTCAGGGTATCACAGTTCTCACTATCTTGTGTAGTCAGCAGAAAGAGGATACCAATGGTCAGTAAAAATGCACCTTTCTTCTTCATAAACTCCAAAGTGAAAGATCACGTAGATTGAAAATATGATGCACTAAAACTTTCAAACACTGATATATGATTGGAAACACACAACACAGTGAATGCTACAAATGTGTTATGTACCTTTCTTCACATGCTAGTTCTTTGTTATCCATTTTACCATGCTACATAATTCGTGAAAAAGAGTTCTCACCTTTGCAATATAACATTTTGGTAAGTGGTAAAAAACAGTAAAAATGTATCATATCAAGATTGATGCACAGACTGCAGATGCTGAAATCTAGTGCAAAAGAAAAAGCAAGATAGGATTTCAATCAGTCAAGCAGGAACTGCGAAGGCAAAGGGATAATTTGTGTTACTGGTCAACCCGTCGATAGTTAAATGCATTATGAACGCTGAAGAAACAAAGCAATATTTGACTCAGGATTTAATGATCAGAACACTAGATCGATTCAGTTGGTGATTTTATCTTTCTCTGTCTGCCAACTATCTTCTTCTTAACTTTGTTATCTGGCTACTTATCATTTCTATTCTATTGATGAAAAATCGAAGCAATGCTTCATCCCAACAAATCTCCCATATTTTTATTTCTATGTTGATCAAAATCTGATGTGAGTTCAAGGAGAAGGAGGTGGCGGCGCGACGGCAGCGCGCGCGGCCACTTCGGTGGTGATGTCTGTTATCTGTCAAGTAGGGGACCGTGCACAATTCTGATTTGATGGAGACGGATGTGAGAGCATGGAGGAAGAACAGAAAAACTTCTGAAATGCCCACTTCGCTGCCACTGCTACCGTGCGGTAACCGGAATCTCCAGAGCAGAAGGCCCCGAAATCCTCGGCTTTGCATGTTTCAGTGGCCGGGGTGAGGTCAAAGGCGCTCGGCAGAGGATGGTGCTCGGGAAGCTGTATCGGAGAGGCTGGTCGGAAGCTCGAAGTTTTCAGACGGATGGACTCAGTGTCGGCTGTGGCCTGCTGCTTCCAAGGCATCGGCAAGTTGACGGTGCCTGGAGGTTTATGGCAGGGAGTTTCTCCCTTTTGCCGCCTGCTATCGGGGACTTGGGAGTCGATCGACTCGGGGACTTTTGAGATCTTATTTACCATGCCCATGGTTTGTTCTTCATCAAATTATTGTATTGCTTTGCACTGCTGTAACTATATGTTATAATTCTGTGGTTCTGTCAGTGTTAGTCTTTGGTTTGTCCTGTTTTCTGTGATATCACTCTGGAGAAACATTGTATCATTTCGTAATGCATGTATGCATTTCGAAATGACAATAAAAAGAGGACTGAGTCTTCCCATAATCTAAAAAAAATCTAAAATTTAATTGCTACTAAATAGATTGACAGATACAATTCACTGGTATAGGTTGCTTGCACTGTAGACACTCTCATTCCAGTGCCTGTGTAAATAATGATATGATAGTCTGTACATCATAGAAAGTGGCCAATATTGCAAGTGGTTTTCTGCAGTGAATTGTATTGCTCAATACTGACCTGCAACCATTCATGGGGGTAAGATACCGGTAAGCATGCTGGAAGTGAGTCTTACCTGAGAAAACAGAAGTGTGGAAGAAACTGAGCTCCAAGGTTTTTTGGAAACAGGAAATATGTTCTGCATCTGCAGAAGTCCAAGACACTCTCCAGACACATATGAGGACAGGGGGCAGATAGTCATCAAGTTTATGGTAATAAAAACCCCATGAGCTGGAAGCATTGTTGCAAAAAATGGCCTTATATAAATAGTGAAAGTCATTTACAGGAGCATCATCAAATGTCATTTCATAACATCAAGTTACAGGTGTTTATAATATGTTTGTGGTACACCAGGCAATAGTTGCAAGAATATAGTCAAAGAATCTCAGAAAAGTACAGCACAGAAACGGGTTCTTTGGCCCATCTAAGCCATGCCAAACCATTTAAATACCGACTCACATCAACCTGCTCCGGGACCATAGCTCTCCATACCCCTACCATCCATGTACCTATCAAAACTTCTCTTAAATGTTGAAATCGAACTTGCATACACAACTTGTGCTGGTAGTGTTTTCCCCACTACCATGGCCCTCTGCACCCCACCCCCCAGTGTTTCCTTTAAACTTTTCACCTTTCACCCTTAGCACATGACCTCTGGTTGTAGTCCCACTCAACATCAGTGGAAAAAGCCTGCTTGCATTCACCCTATCTATACCTCTTACTGTTTTGCATACCTTGATCAAATCTCCCTTCAATCTTCTATGTTCCAAGGAAAAATGTCCTAAATTAATAAATCTTTCCTCAGGTCTCCCAGATCCAACAACGTCTGTGTAAATTTTCTCTGTACTCTTTCAATATTCCTTGCATCTTTCCAGTAGGTAGGTGTCCAAAACTGCACACAGTGCTCCTATTAAGGTGTCACCAATGATGTCTTGAACACAACACCCCATCTCAATACATTGATTTAGGAAGGCCAATGTGCCAAAAGTTTTCTTTACAACCTTAACAAGAGAAAATCTGCAGATGTTGGAAATCCAACACACACAAAATGCTGGAGGAATTGAGCACACCAGGAGGCACCAATGGAAAATAGTACAGTCGATGTTTCTGGCCAAGGCCTTTCAGCTGACCTGAAACATCAATTGTACTTTTTTCCATAGATACTGCCTGACCTGCTGAGTTCCTCCAGTATTTTGTGTGTCTTTACAACTTCATCTACCTGTGATGCCACTTTCAAACGGATTAATGGAGCTGTATTCCCAAATTGCTTTATTCTACTCTGATTGGTCCTACCGAAGTGGAACACCTTTCACCTGTCTGCATCAAATTCCATCTGCAATTTGTCAGCCCATTTTTCCAGTGGTTCAGGTCCTGCTGAAAGCCATGATAGACTTTGCTGTCCACTACATCCCCTATCTTGGTGTCTTCTGCAAATTTACTGATCCAGATAACCACAGTGTCATCCAGATCATTGATAGATGACAAATAACAATGGACCCAGCAATAATCCCTGCGGCACTCCACTAGCTACAGGCCTCCAGTCAGAGCAGCAATCATGGACTACCACTCTCTGGCTTTCCCACATAACCAATATCAAATCCAGTTTACAAGCTCATCTTGAATGCCCAGCGACTAAACCTCGTTAACCAACCTCCCATGCAGGACCTTGTCAAATGCCTTATTAAAGTCAATGTAGGTAGCATCCACTGCCTTGCTTTCATCAACTTTCCACGTAACTTCCTTGGAAACCCTATAAAATTGGTTAGACATGACCTACCACACATGAAGCCATGCTGACTATCCTTAACCAGTCCATGTCTATCAAAATACTCAATATATCCGGTCCCAAGAATACCTTCCAGTAACTTTCACACTGCTGATGTCAGGCTCACAGGTCTATAAATTCCTCGTTTATTTATAGAGCCTTTCTTGAACAGTGGGAAAGCGTTGGCTAACCTCCAAACCTCTGTCACTAAGGATGATTTAACTATCTGTTAGGACCCCGGCAGTTTCTACACTTGCCTCCCACAGGGCCAGAGCGAACACATTGTCAGGCACTGATTTGCCTCTGAACAACAAACACCTCCTCCTCTGTAATCTATATAGGACCCATGAAGTTGATGCCATTTTGCCTTGCTTCCAGAGACTCTATGTCTTTCTCCTGAGTAAATATAGATACAAGAAAAAATTAAGATCTTCTCCCATCTTTTTTGGCTCCATATATAGATTTCATTCTAATATTCCTGAGGACCAGTTTTGTCCCTTGCACCCCTAACTGCCTATATGTGCCATGCACCTCCTTTGATTTTCCTAACCAGGGTCGCAATATCTCTTGAAAATCAAGGTTCCCTACACCTGTTATTTTTATCTTTTATCTCAAAATTTCCTTCCCACTTACCAAGAATAAATTTACCAGAAAACAACCTGTTCCAATCCACATTTGCCAGATCCTTTCAGATGCCACAAAAGTTGGCCTTTCTCCAATTTAGATTCTCAACCTATGGACCAGACCTATCTTTTTTTCATATTTACTTTGAAACTAATGGCATTGTGATCACTAGAAGTAAAATGTTCCCCTACACAATCTTCTGTTACCTGCCTTTTCTCATTCCCTAATAGCAGATCTAGTAACATGTACTCTCCCACTGGGACTTCTATGTACTGATTAAGGAAACTTCTCTGTACGTAGTTGAAAACTTTATTCTGTCTAATCCTTTTACAGTATGGGAGTCCTAGTCAATATGTGGAAAGCTAAAATCACCTACTCTAACAACTTTATGTTTCTTGCAACAAACCTGCCATCTCTTTGCAAGTTTGTTCTTCTAAGTCCCTCGAACTGTTGTGTGGTCTGTAATATAGCCCCATTTATGTGGTCATACCTTCCCTATTTCTCAGTTCTATCATAACACCTCACTTGATGAGTTCTCCAGTGGAGAACTGGTGTGAAATTTTCCCTAACTAGTAATACCATCCCTCCTGATGTCCTGTCTAGGGCAATGGAACCCCAGAATATTGAGTGTCCAGTCCTTCCCCTCCCACAACCAAGTCTCACTAATGGCTACAATATCATAATTTCATGTTCTTATCCATGCCTTGAGCTCATCTGTCCTTCATACAATTCTTCTTGCATTGAAATATACGCAGCTCAGGACACTAGTCACAGCATGCTCAACCATTTGGCTCCTGACTTTGTCTGAGGTCTAGCCAGCATCTGTCTCCACAACCTCTTGACAAACTATTTGGCACTCTGGTTCCCATCTCCCTGAAACTCTAGCTTAAACCCCACCATGCAGCATTAGCAAATCTTCCCATTCGTATAATAGTCACCTTCCAGTTCAGGTGCAAACCATCTCTTCCGAACGGATCCTAACTTCCCTGGAGGAGAGCCCAATGATCCAGAAATCTTATGCCCTTCCTCCAACACCAGCTCCTTAGCCACATGTTTAACTGTATTATCTTCTTATTTCTGGCCTTACTAGCACATGCCATGGGTAGCAATCCGGAGATCACAATCCTGGAGGTCCTGCCCTTCAACTTAGCACCCACATTGCCCACAGGGCCCTTTTTATATTCCCCTAACTATCAAATCCCCTATCACTATGGTTCAGTTCTTCTCCACCTTTCCCTTCTGAGTCATAGAGTCAGACTCAGTGCCAAAGACCTGACCATTTGTGACTCTTCTGCTAAGTTCAACCTATCCAACAGTATCCAAAGTGATACACGTGTTGCTGAGGAGGATGGCCACAGGGGTACTCTGCACTGGCTGTTTAACTCCATTCCCCTTCCTGAATATCACCCATTTTCCTGTGTCCTGAACCTTGGGTGTAACTATCTCCCTATCACCCCCTTAGCCTTCTGAATGTTCCAGCTCCAACTCCTTATTGCAGAGTGCTAGAAGTGGCAGCTGGATGCACTTCTTGCAGGTCTAGATTTCAGGGACACTAGAGGTCTCCCTGCCTTCCCACATCCCGCAAGAGGAACATTTCCACTGTCCTGCCTGGTATCTCTACTGTCTGACTGAGGAAATATGTACAGATGACAAATAGATATACATGAATCTGAATTTGAAATTGGGACCAACTAGGTAACGTGCATATTTGGCAGAGACTCAATGCGCTGATGGGTCATATCAGTGCTGTATTCTTTATTTCTATGACTTCATGATTTCATTATCACAGTATATTCTAAACCATTATATGATTTACATAATTGTCATATGTCAGTAAATGAAGCAAATATTCTGGTCAAGAAATCCACCATTAGATATGTGTGGTTAAGCTAAAAAAAAAAATGCAACCTTTCTTGACACATTTTGATATTGGGACTTTCAGAATGGGTATCTTGGAATTTCACTCAGTTGAGTTAATTGATTTTGTAGCCTGGGGAAAAATACCGGATATTGTGTTTGTAGACCAGATATTGAACTTTTTGCTGTTGGACTCCAGCCATATTCCACCGAGATACAACACGGGGTGTCACGGGAGGTTGTTCCTGCCTGTGGCCATCGAACTTTGCAGCTCCTCCCGTGGAGGGTCAGACACACTGAGCCAATAGGCTGGTCCTGGACTTATTTCCATTTGGCATAGTTTGCATTTTGTTGTTTGATTGTTTGTGGTTTTTGTATTGCTATATTTATGCTCTATTCTTGGTTGGTGCGGCTGTAACAAAATCCAATTTCCCTCGGGATCAGTAAAGTATATCTACCTGTCTATCTATCTAGTACATACGCAGGACAACAAATACCTTTCTGGGTCTTAAATTCCTTTATCTGTTTTAGATGTTTTATTGCAGAAAGAGGGTATCAAAATAAAAACGACAAAATAAATTTAAAAAAAAACATATCCCACTGTTACAATCTCAGTTTAACTTCAGGCTACACCCTTGTTACTATGCTGTATGAAAATAACTAAAACAAAATAAACAAAACGAATATGGTAGTGGCAAACCTAACAAAAACATTACAAACAATATTAGAATCCCAGTAACATCAAAAATATGAATAAATACATTTCATCTCAACTAAAAGATATACTCACATTTGGCACACACATGCTTAACTTCCAAACACATATAGGCTAGACCTTGAAATGAGTTCTCCTCGCTCACTCTACCTGAACAGAGATTAACACATTCACATTACTCTGTTACATTCACATTCGGTCATGAAACAATAAAGAAAGACAAATAAACTTTTACAATATATTGCCTAATAGTTGAATTACTGAAAAGACTAACCTAGTAGGTCAATGAAGGAACTTCGCAATCAGGCTATCCAGTGCTGATCGATTTAATCGCGAAAACCTAAAGCATCCACATGTAAAACACGTCAAATTACTGATTTTCGAGATTTACAAACAAGTATAAACAAATTTACATGGATATTATCAAATATTATTCAGCTTTCCTAACCAAACCTGGGAAAAGCATTCGAATGCCGTCCTTTCTAGAACATGGCAACTCTTCGTTCTACTTCACCCATGCAAAATGACATCACTGTTTTCTCTTAAAGGCACAGGCAGCTATTTTAGCATTACCAAGGTGAATACATAAGTGCACTTTAACAATAAAAAAATGATAGTCAACAGTCACCTGGTGACATTCTCCCCTGCATACCAGTAAGCGTCCTCGATTACTCGCTCACTGTACTTTTAACCTCTTTAACTGCTTCTCTGAAGAGAACTGAACTTGGACTTGCCAGTATCTATGACACTGCTGCAGAACTTATGGAGGCCACATATAGGACTGACCTTGGTTCGTGATGTGGGTTAGAGTGCTGTCCAGCATTTACTCTTTTCCTCCTGCGGGGTGCTGCAGCAGGCAGACTACCAACACCTGACCCTGTATTAGCACTCACAGGCACTATGGTCTCAGTTCCAGGAGTTTTGCTGTCAAGGCTTGGGTTGAGATTATGTACACCCTGCTCTGACAGATCTTTTCCCAATATCACACCACTCTCTGAACCCTCAGAATCTGATTCATGTCCCAGGGAAGGACTACCCTGAATTACAGGAGTTTGCAGTCTCCTTTGAGGAACTGGGGTGGAAATGTTCTCACAGGGCCTGATGTCTACCCTGTTCACCCTCTTGATAGGCCCTCTCTCCAAAGGTTCCGCAGTGTATGTGTTGTCTAGCATCTCTATCACCCTGCAGACAGTTGATTTCCAAGCATCCTGGATCTTATATGATCTAACAGTCTGTTCTGGAGGTAAACTAGTGCAATTACATCAATCTGGGGACAACGAATTTTATCCCCCTGTAAGGCAGCGTGATTCCATAGCCTTCTGCTCAGAGTATTCTTTCTTTCTGGAATGAGCATCACTCAGTCGTTGCTAGTGTGTGGCTAACCCGTCATATTTCCAGTCTACAGACTGTTCTCGCCCCAGCAGAGCATCCACTGGCAAGTGGGGATCAACACCAAACAGAAGGTAATAAGGGGAATATCCAGTGGTTGCGTGAGGCGTCACATTATACACATACACTAACTCAGGTAGATGTTCTGGCTACCTGTGTTTCTTTTCTGCGACAATGTATGCAACAAATCATGCATCATCCTGTTGAAACGCTCACACTGAGCACTGCCAGTAGGATGATGGGGCGTAGTATGACTTTTCTTTACCCCGTACAGTCTGCAAAGCTCGGTTATGACCTTACTTTCAAAGTTATGGCCTTGGCCAGAATGCAACCTCTCAGGAACTTCATAAACCATTCCCTCAAGAGCAGCTTTGCTGTAGTATCTGCCATTTGATCCCAAGTTGGGAATGCTTGGGTGAATTTTGTAAAAACGTCTGTGACTACTAAGACATTCTCATGCCCATCAGCTGCCGGCTCAAGCACAGTGAAATCTACAGCGACGACTTCGAGTAGCCTAGAAGCAAGAAATGATTTCATGGGGGGATGGACCTTAGGGTGTGGCATTTTAGTTAAAACACAACGCGGACAATTTTTGATCCCTGTGCCACATCCTCGTGCATGCCCACCCAAAAACATCTTCTTCTCAACAAGTGAAGAGTACGCTCTATGCCTTGATTGCCCATAGAGTCATGTACATACCCTACACTTCACTCCTCAAGCTGGTAGGTAGCAGAAACTGATAACACTCTCCATGATTCTCATCCTCAACTACATGATACAGTAACCCCTTATGCTCCCTGATTCTGTCCCAATACTCTATCAGACACTAAACCAGTTTAGGTAGAGCTCTATGTTCCTTGCCATTCAGCTTTCTTTTTCTGTCCCATAAGTTTCTGAAGAGAATTAACACAGGGTTTTGCTGCTGAAAAGTGTGCAAATCCCTAGTAGAATAACCCAGGAAGGTTGGGGTGTTTCTTTGCATCAGATTGCTTACGTCACTGGTACCAGCTTCAAGAGCTTGAATTTCCTTAACCTGACAGCTTTTAAGACTAGCTGTAACCAGTGCTGGGTCAAGAGCAGTGCTGCGGTTGTTCAGACTACAGATCGCCACAGACACGTCAAACTCAGCATCCTCTGAGATAGGCTCAGGCTCCCCTGAGAATGGCTGCCTAGAGAGAGCATCAGCTATGGTATTGTTCTAACCTGGACAATACTGAACATCAAAGTCAAACACTGATAGCTGTTAGATCCATCTCTGCTCAAACACTCCCAACTTGGCAGTTTTCAAATGGGACAATGGATTATTATCAGTTATTACTATGAGTTTGGAACCCAATAAGTAACCATGAAACTTTTCTACTATGGGCCACTTAAGTGCAAGCAGCTCTAATTTCATACTGCGATAATTCCTATCATTCTTTTCAGTATTTCTCAATCGTTGACTTGCATATGCAATAACCCATTTTGTCTCTCACTATTGCAGGTATAAAACAGTTCCTAGTCCGTGACTGCTTGCATCAGTCTCCACCATGAAAGGCTGTGTGAAATCGGCAAAGTCGAGGACAGGTGAACTGGTCAGTTTCTCTTTGAGCAGGTCAAAGGCAGTTTGACATTCTTTCGTCCAAGACTGTTTTAACAGCTGGTTTGTTTTACTAGGACTCTCTGCACCAAGACACAAATTCACTACGTCATTCAGAGGACCTGCAATCTTTGAGAAGCCCCGAACGAACTGTCTATAATAAGTACAAAAGCCAAAAAATAATCTTTAAGTACTGGCCATTGCTGAACAGCCGAGACCTTCTTGGGATCTGTGCTTATCCCCTTGGCTGATATCTGGTGTCCTAAGAACTTAACCTCTGACTGCAGAAAACAACATTTTTTCCAATTTCACCTTGAGACCAGTCTCCTTGAGACGCTGAAGCACAGCGTCAAGCCTCTCCAAGTGTTCCTGGAAAGTCTGCGAATACACTAAAATATCATCCAGATACACCAGCATAATTTGGAAGTCGAAGTCATTCCTGGTTGCCTGCATGAGTCTTTGAAAATTTGCCGGTCCATTGCAGACCTCAAATGGCATGTAAAGATATTCATATAACCAATCGGGGTCAAGAAACAGTCCTATGCCTATCACACTCCTCTACCACCACTTGGTGATAACCACTTGCAAGGTCTATCGTTGAGAAAAACTGCGCTCCCTGCAGAGCATCAAAACTCTCAACAATACGTGGGGGCGAGAACGCGTCCTTTTCAGTCTTAACATTCAGTCTACGATAATCTACCACACTCTTATGCTTCCGTACCAACACTACAGGTGAGGCATATGCACTATTGCTTTCCTGAATCACACCCTAATTCAACAAATTTGAGATGTGCTCTTTCACTTCACTGTACTGATTTGGTAGAACATGACAGTATTCGCTGTGAAACGGGCTCATCATCAGTTAAATTATAGACAATAGACAATAGGTGCAGGGGTAGGCCATTCGGCCCTTCGAGCCAGCACCGCCATTCACTGTGATCACGGCTGATCATCCACAATCGGTATCCAGTTCCTGCCTTATCCCCATAACCTTTGATTCCGCTATCTTTAAGAGCTCTATCCATCCCTTTCTTGAAAGCATCCAGAGACTTGGCCTCCAGAGCCTTCTGGGGCAGAGCATTCCATACATCCATCACTCTCTGGGTGAAAAAGTTTTTCCTCAGCTCCGTTCTAAATGGCCTACCCCTTATTCTTAAACTGTGGCCTCTGATTCTGGACTCACCCATCAGCGGGAGCATGCTTCCTGCCTCCAGCGTGTCCAATCCCTTAATAATCTTATACGTTTCAATAAGATCCCCTCTCAGCCTTCTAAATTCCAGAGTATACAAGCCCAGTTACTCCAATCTTTCGACATATGGCAGTCCGCCATCCTGGGAATTAACTTTGTGAACATACGCTGCACTTCCTCAATAGCAAGAATGCCCTTCCTCAAATTTGGAGACCAAAACTGCACACAGTACTCCAGGTGTGGTCTCACCAGGGCCCTGTACAGCTGCAGAAGGACCACTTTGCTGTTATACTCAATTCCCCTTGTTATGAAGGCCAGCATGCCATCAGCTTTCTTCACAGCCTGCTGTACTTGCATACTTGCTTTCAGTGACTGATGTACAAGAACACCTAGATCTCGTTGTACTTCCCCTTTTCCTAACTTGACTCCATTTAGATAATAATCTGCCTTCCCGTTCTTACCACCGAAGTGGATAACCTCACATTTATCCTCATTAAACTGCATCTGCCATGCATCTGCCCACTCACCCAACCTCTCCAAGTCACCCTGCATTCTCATAACATCCTCCTCACATTTCACACTGCCACCCAGCTTTGTGTCATCAGCAAATTTGCTAATGTTACTTTTAATTCCCTCATCTAAATCATTAATATATATTGTAAACAGCTGCGGTCCCAGCACTGAACCCTGCGGTACCCCACCGGTCACCACCTGCCATTCCGAAAGGGACCTATTAATCGCTACTCTTTGTTTTCTGTCAACCAGCCAATTTTCAATCCATGTCAGTACTCTGCCCCCAATACCATGTGCGCTAATTTTGCCCACTAATCTCCTATGTGGGACTTTATCAAAGGCTTTCTGAAAGTCCAGGTACACTACATCCACTGGCTCTCCCTTGTCCATTTTCATAGTTACATCCTCAAAAAATTCCAGAAGATTAGTCAAGCACGATTTCCCCTTCATAAATCCATGCTGACTCCGACCGATCCTGTTACTGCTATCCAGATGTGTCCTAATTTCATCTTTTATAATTGACTCCAGCATCTTTCCCACCACCAAATTAATTTCATGCTTGACCCCAAAGTCTTCATCTTGAGCTGCAAAGATATCCAGGTACTTAGTCAGTAAAGCTCTTAGCTGATCTTGTTTTTCTTCACTACCCCCAATGTCGAGAATTAACTTTAACTTGGGGTTACTAACCTCTTCCTTTCACCAACTATCACTTGTTCAATGCCAGCTGAGATCTGCTGAAATCTTATACCACCTTGTCGATCACTATCTATGCATTCTACCTTTGGCAGTGTACACCCAGCTGGGTCTTAAGTGAGAGCCATACATCCTCTCTCGAGAGAGGTTTAAAACCTGTACTGACAGTGTACGATAATGAGAGTCAACAAACATGGGAATAACTACAGGACCACATGGTAGATGGGTGTTATGTGGCTCAAAGAATATTGTCTGGTCAGTACCAGCATCTCCACCGACCTTCCTAGCCACAATGGTAACTATAGATTCAGCAGGTATGTGCTCAGTATCTTTTCCCAATACTTGAACTATAGCTTACTTTTCAGTAGTGCGCATCTGCACTTTCTGGAAAATGTCTCTCCAATTAGAATCCAACTTTCCTTCTAGGGTTGTGTCAAATTTGGCATAGACAAATTGTCTACATTGGCTTAAGATGTTCATGCTTTCAATGTATGGGATAGGTTGTTCAGTGCTAACAGGATCTCTGACTACTAAGAATCCACAGAGATTCAAGCGATGGGTATCTTCATGCCCATCGCTTGAATCTCTGACTCTAGATACCCAAGGTAAGGAATATCAAGACCGTTAGCAGCTATTAACCTAAGCCAGCCAGCAGTGGACAACATATCCTCATCCTCCCCATTCACATGTTTTCAAAAGAACTGCTCAGTCATGGTGCTAACAGACAACAGACAGAGCCACCTGATATCTTAAGCTCAACAACGGGTCATGTTCCTGCGGCACACTGCAGCACCTGGTCGTGGGATGGCTGTACATTATCTGAGTCTGAGAGGTTCCCCCGAATTGCCTGTCTCACAACAACCTGAGGGATGGAGGATTCAGGCTTTACATCCTTTGTGCTTTGCTTCTGAGGGCAATTCGTTGATACATGCCCTCCCACCTGACACTTGAAACATATTGGTTGCCCATCCTTTGTGAACCTAGGCTGTAACTTAGGTCTACTGCTAGTAACATGTGCAACACCTCACTGTACAGCAAGATCTTTCATTACTTGACTCAAAACCATTCACAAATGGTTTTGTCCTGCTCTGCAACTACTTTAAGGACATTGTCTATAGTGACAGACTTTAATTTCTGAGCTTTGAGAGTTGAGCATTGTGTCTGACTACTGCTGCACTTTGATTTTACGGTCTTTGCATTTCCTAAGGACTCTTCTGAAAACCACAGGCGAGCCACCTCTCACACTTCTATCATTGAGGACGCGGGGTTATTTCGTACAAATCGGTGGAGCTCCCTTCTAAGGGAAGGGTCTCTGATCCCCTTTATAAATTGTTCTCTGAGCACCACCCTCTTATTAGCCACAGCATCAGGAGAACGCTTCAGTAGGAAGTTAAGAGCTTGGGCTAGGGGCATGTGAAAACTCTCTTATGTCTTTACCCTCATGCTGTTTGCAACTATAAAATCCATGCAACAGCTGTGTTGTTCTACGGTTGTCACTAAAAGCTTCCCCGAGATAGGTGAACAAGTCATCAGCCTGGTCTTCCTCAGCAATACTGCGCATACGTGCTTCATCTAGATCTGCATTCCTGAGCAGTGACATAACAAAATCATACTGATCCTGGTCAGATTGATTTCTAGCTCAAATCACCCATTTGACTTCTTCAATAAAGACATCAACAGACTTCCCATCTTTCTCAACATCCCTGTAAATGGAGCAATATGTCTTTACCTTGGAACATATGCACTGGACCTTTTGCTTAATTTATCTATAGTTGCCATGGCTTCCTCATGCCTACTACGCAACTCTCTAATTTGTTCATTCAAATGAGATTCAGTTTGCTCATTCTGAGTGTAACATTTTGAAAACTCAAGTCTTTAAAGTCTCCATAACAATGGTTTGGTGACGTTTCTTGCAGAAAACACAATGACTTCATGGCCACAGTTGTTCTGGATCACCATCACAGTTCTATGTCCTGGTATCAGTCTCAATATCCCAGACTGGTCTCAAGGCTCTACCACAGTCTCTGAGCAATAATAGGCTCTCCTTCCCATGGGAGCGGCTGTCTTGTTCCTCACCACTACCATATAATTTGTTGTATATTTGTTATAAGGAGGTGGCTAGGAACAGACCCAAGTGCAAGACACAGACACTGAAGTACTAGGGACAGGACTAGGATACAGTGTGAGGGCAAGGACATGGACACGAAAACCGGGAACCCGGAACAGGACTGGACAAGAGAGCTAGGAGTCCAGGCTTGGACTCCGAGCCAGAGACTGGACAAGGACTCAGTACCTGGGTCTTGCCCCTGGCTTGGACGCCAGAACTAGGCGAGGACAAGGTTTGGCTGGCAGGCAGGATGAGGCTGGAGTCTTCAGGCTTGACGCTAGGCAGGAGGCTGGAGTCTTCAGGCTTGAGGCGAGGCAGGAGGCTGGAGACTCGAGATTTGAGGTGAGGCGAGGCTGGAGGCTGGAGGCAGGAGACTGGAAGCTTCTCCTGGGCAGGGCACAGATCTCCACCCGTTGGGGGCAAGGGACAGGAAGGGACAGAACCAACCGCAGGTAACGACAAGACGGCCTGACCTACCCGACGAAGTCAAGGGACAGGAAGGGAGCTAGGTACAGGGTGGCTCCAGGACAAGATAGCAAGACAAGGCAAGGCTTCAGGCAATGAAAAGTAAGACAGAACTTCAGGCGAGGCGAGAGTTACCAGCAAGACAAGGCAGGGCTTCAGGCATTGCAAGGGGAAACGAGAAATTCAGGTGAGGCGAGAGTTACCAGCAAGATGAGGCAAGGCTTCAGGCGAGGAAACAGAAGGCAGAGGAAGGGATACAAGGAGTAAGGACAAGAACAATCCAGCAGCCACGCCCTGGTCTCTGAAGGTATTTATGCAGTGAGCCCCAACAAGCATCAACTGCCTCAATTAGAGCTCAACAAGAACAGAAACAGGGTAGACAGGAAAACCTGGAGCAAGGGTCGATGGACCGGACCGTGAACTGGAATACAGACTTCACGGACCGAACCATGACAATATTATACTGACAATAGACAATAGACAATAGGTGCAGGAGTAGGCCATTCGGCCCTTTGAGCCAGCACCACCATTCACTGTGATCATGGCTGATCATCCACAATCAGTATTCAGTTCCTGCCTTACCCCATAACCTTTGATTCCGCTGTCTTTAAGAGCTCTATCCATCTCTTTCTTGAAATCATCCAGAGACTTGGCCTTCATTGCCTTCCAGGGCAGAGCATTCCATATATCCACCACTCTCTGGGTGAAAAAGTTTTTCCTCAACTCCATTCTAAATGGCCTACCCCTTATTCTTAAACTGTGGCCTCTGGTTCTGGACTCACCCATCAGTGGGAACATGCTTCCTGCCTCCAGCGTGTCCAATCCCTTAATAATCTTATATGTTTCAATCAGATTCCCTCTCATCCTTCTAAATTCCAGTGTATACAAGACTATTCGCTCCAATCTTTCAACATATGACAGTCCCGCCATCCCAGGAGTTAACCTTGTGAACCTACGCTGCACTCCCTCAATAGCAAGAATGTCCTTTCTCAAATTTGGAGACCAAAACTGCACATAATACTCCAGGTGTGGTCTCATCAGGGCCCTGTACAGCTGCAGAAGGACCTCTTTGCTCCTATACTCAATTCCCCTTGTTATGAAGGCCAGCATGCCTTTAGCTTTTTTCACTGCCTGCTGTACCTGCATGCTTGCTTTCAGTGACTGATGTACAAGAACACCTAGATCTCGTTGTACTTCCCCTTTTCCTAACTTGACTCCATTTAGGTAATAATCTGCCCTCCTGTTCTTACCACCAAAGTGTATAACCTCACATTTATCCACATTAAACTGCATCTGCCATGCATCTGCCCACTCACCCAGTCTGTCCAAGTCACCCTGCATTTTCATAACATCCTCCTCACATTTCACACTGCCACCCAGCTTTGTGTCATCTGCAAATAATTGTATTGCATACAAAAATCTAAAACCCTCTACACTGGCTCAGAATTACTCCACTCCTGGTACCAAATTTTGTAGCCTGGGGAATAATACACATGCAGGACAATAAATCCTTTTTCAGGTCTTAAATTCCTTTACCTGTTTTAGATGGTTTATGGCAGAAAGAGGGTATCAAAATAAAAACGACAAAATAAATTATAAAAAACAGTTCCCACTATTACAATCTCAGTTTAATTTCAGACCACACCCTTGTTACGTATGCAGTATGCAAATAACTAAACCAATACAATCGTGGCAAATCTAAAAAAAATACAAACAACATTAGAATCTCACCAACCCTGTGCCTTATACACAACATGGAAAACATGAGTAAATACATCTCATCTCACTAAGAAATATACTGACTTTTGGCTCATACTTGCTTAACTTCCAAACACATATAGGCTAGACCTTGAAGTGAGTTCTCCTCACTCACACTACGTGAACAGAGATTAACACATTCACGTCACTCTGTTGTATTCATATTCGGTCTTGAAACAATAAAGAAAGGCAAATACACTCACAACACGCTGGAGGAACTCAGCAGGTCGGGCAAGAAAGACAAATAAACTTTTACAATGTATTGCCTTGTAAGGACCACCTGATTTCTACTGTGTATTTGTAGCAACAGACAGAACAATATATTATTCATGTTAAATAGACAAAGGTTAGTCACACAAATATTGTTAGTTAACCATTTACAGGAATATACTGTCGAGTCTGAAATGTTTGAAATTCCCACCAGCTTTAGAACTAAGGCAGACAGATATAAAGGACAAAAGATATATAGACACCAGTGTGTGCATTTCTGCTTGTCACACTGTAGGAAGGATATGGTTATAGTGGAGAGAATATCAGAATCAGAATCATGTTTAGTAATTTCAGATTTTAAAGCTTCGTGACTTTTAATTTATTTATAGAGATACAGCATGGAATAGGCACTTCCGGCCCATCAAGCCATGCCGCCCAGTTACCCCCGACTTAACCCTAGCCTAATTACAGGACAATTTGCATTGACCAATTAACCTACCAACTGGTATGTCTTCGGACTGAGGGAGTAAACAAGAGCACCCGGAGAAAAAACGATGTCACAGGCAGCAGCGGGAATTGAACCCGGGTCACCTGTACTGTAAAACGTTGCGCTAACCACTACGCTGCCTGAAGGTATACCACATGAACTATTTAACCATCAGGGGTGTTTTTTTAACTAGCTGCTGTTATTGTTTTTATGTTGTCTTTTATAACATAGTAAGTTGTGGTGGTGTGGAATTTGCTGCTGACATGGTGATAGAAGCAGCTTCAGGAGTGCTTACAGGACAATCAAAATGTGGTTTATTATTACTGATTGGTATGATATGAAACTTGTTGTTTTGTGTCAGCAGAACAGTACAAACATAAAAGATATTATATTACTAACAATGGGGAGAGTGCAAATGGAACTGTGTATATTGGAAAAACCATCCAAAGAGTGGTCGTGACATGACGAGAGAATGCACTTCTGCACAATTCTATGATTCTTCCAGCTATTCATTTTCCTCCCCTCAAAGCATTACTTATTTTCACCAGATTATTTCATCCCCTTCCAGTAATACCATTTTATATTCTGGCAAAAGAGAATTTGGTTTATATTACAAGCTATAATATTTGAAGTTTGCTGATAAGAGACAGTGAAATGCTGCCCACTAATAAAACAGTGTCAAATGCAGTGATTGAAAATCCATAGCACGTGATAGTGCTGCCAATGTGGAATACCACTGACAGCAAATGATAGGTCTGCGGAAAGATGACTGACACCTCAGGCAGGTGGGTGTTGTTGGAAATGTTTGTGCTTACGATCATAGGCGACAACTTGCAAAAGAAAAGAAAGACTTAAATTCAAATGGAAACACAAAATTAAGCTTGTAATTAGAAATCATAAGGATACAAGTGGCTGTAGGAAATCTAGATCAATGCACAATAAACTGGAGGAACTCGGCATGTCAGGTAGTATCTATGGAAGGAATTAGATTGTCAACATTTTGGCTTGAGACACTTCACCAAGAATGGAAATAAAGAGGGAAGATAGTTAGGTATAAAATCATGGATGGAAGGGTTCAGCAAGGGTTGGCTGGTGATAGATGATTCTGGCGAGCTGGAATGATAGGCAACTAAGAAGGATTTGGTGGGGAGGCGAATAGTGGGAAAGATAAAGGAAGCTGGAAACTGATAGTGACAAAGACCTGAAGAAGATGCAATCTGAGAGGAATAGACAATGTATAACAGAATAAAGGGAAGAGATTGGGTGGGGGAGAAATGTGTGAGGGATGGGCAGATGGAGAGTGTGAAGGGGAGTGGAATTAAATGGATTGATGGGGTCTGACAGGAATAAATGATAGAGAGCTGTGGTAACCGGAAGTTGGAGAAATCAATGTTCATGCTCTCAGGTTAGACGCTAACAAGGCAGAGTATAAGGTGCTGTTCCTCTAATCTGTTTCTATCCTCAGCTTGAAAGCAGGAGAGGAAAAGAATAGACTTGTTGGGATATGAGTAGGAAGATGAATTAAAATGGCTAGCTACTGGGTGATCCTGGCTGGTACAGTGAAAGTGTTTGACAAAGCAATCCCCCAATCTGTGCCGTGTCTCCCTGATGTAGAAAAGACCACAAAGAGAGCATTGAATGCAATAAATGATAGTTACGATCGGAGAGAGTGAACAAACCTGATGTATTCATTGAGCATTTTTCAAACCATAATTTTAAAAGACAACAATGAAGTTAATTTCAGCAGGTTGACATGCTGTTGATTTTTTAAAAAAATATATCCAACTTGATGTGAGTTTCAGAAGAAATTTCAATCTCCTAGATGACAGGTGGAAGAATAATGTCCAATTCTCTTTAGGATCTTGTTTGGGCATTGGATTAAAAGTGGCAAAAAGAATCAGTCACCTATTTCATACTCTGCCTGACTATCACTTTTATTTAAGTTCATCTGGCTGCCAATTCAACACAGCATATTTTCTGTAATTAACAAAGATCACCTTGATCTTGTACTGCTGTAAAATCCACTCCCAGTATTCATGCTGACCGGCTGCATTTCAAGCTGTGATTTAATTGAATGTACGATATTGCAGGGAGTTAATCAGGGAGAATATGGAATTAATTCGGAATGTTCAGCGAATGATATGAAGGACTAACTGGACTGAGGTTTAATGCTTTCATTTGTGAGATTATTATTTACTCACATCAAAGCAATATATCTTTTACTCTGCATGGGCCTTTATGATTTATTCCACCACTGAAGCACAATGCAGTAATTAGAGAGGACTATCAGAATTTGTCACAGTTCTATGGCTTCCTAAAAGCTAGCTACAATGTTAAAAGTGCACTTAAAAAATGATATGGATGGGAGTACAATTTCACCTGACTATTCGGATGAATGGCTTTGCACACAGAAAGTTGGCTCCTGCATGCAAATATTAAGCAAAGAAGAATCAGAGCAATCATTAAAGCATCAAGAGGTAGAGGGCAAAGCAGCTATGCTGTTCATCTCGGAACATGCACAGAATGCAACGTAGTGTGGTTGAGGAATGCCATCACTGAGATGGCAGTGACCTGTCATACTGCAGAAATACAACCAAGAAAATGTTATGCAACATGATTAAAATAGGATAAGAGCATCAACAAAAAATCCTTGGCGTTTACTCAAGCATTAACATGGTGTTGTTACAGGGATGCCGCTGGAACTTGAGCTGTGTTATATGGAAAGGTGAACAGGTTAGGATTTTATTCACTCTAGCACAGGAAACTGAGGGGAGATCTTATAGTGCATGCGTTCCCAACCTGCGGTCCACAGACCCCTAGCTTAATAGCATTGGTGTTTGACTTAAAAAAGGTTGGGAATCCCTTTCATAGGGGTGTACAAAGTTACGAAGGGTGAATAGGGTGATAGATAGGGTGAATGCACTCAGGCTGTTTCCCCTCACATTGGGTGAGACTTGAACTGGAGGTTATAGGTTTAGGATGAAGGGTGAATGCTTAAGGAGAATCAGAGGGGGATTTTCTTTACTCAGAGGGTATTGCATGTGTGGAATGAGCTGTCAGCAAAAGTGGTGATGCAAGTTTGATTGTAACATTTAAGAGAATTTTGGATAGGTACATGAATGACAGAGGTATGGAGAGCTGTGGTCCAGGTGTAGATAAACGAGACTTGGCAGAAGACTCAGCTGGTATGGATCAAATGGGCTGAAGTGCTTGTTTCTGTGTTGTCATACTCTCTGTCTCTAAGACTCCATGCCAGTCCAAAAAGGGACATGCAGTTGAGCAATACATGTAGTCAGTGACCTGAATCTCTGAGCTTTACAATAGCTATGGATCAAGTTAAGCCTGGTCCTCAGGTGAAAGTGCTACATGGGGAAGACTAACTATAGCAGTAGTACGCTGGAATGGGGTAAAACAGATCTGGAGAGGCAGTTTAAGGTAAATCCAGATCTGACATATGGGAGTCTTGTTAGAATTCATGACCAGCATGTTCCCCTGAGGGTGAGAAATATGGATGGCAATGATTAGGAACCTCGGATGACAAGATATATTGTAAGTTTAGCAAAATGTAAAAGGGGGCATAGTTAAAGTTTAGGAAGCTGAAATCAGACAAGAACCTTCACGAATATAAGGAAAGCAGGAAAGAGAGGGAATTAGGAGAGTTCAAGGTGGACATGAAGTATCATTGGCAAGTAGAGTAAGGAGAATCCCAAGGCATTTTATACCTAAATTAGGAGTAAGCGAGTAGCTTGGTGAAGGGTCTACACATGGCTAAAGGAGGGAATTTGTGCATGGAGCTGGAGGAAGTGGGCAAGGTCTAAATGAGTAAGGAGAAAAACATGGATGCTGAGATTAGACAGGGGTATGTTGATATTCTAGGGTATGTTGATACTAAGGAGAAGATGTGTGTATTGAGGAACATTAAGGTGGATAAGTCCTCGTGGCCAAACAGAATCTATTTCAAGATACCTGGAAGCAAGGGAGGAGATTTCTAGGGCCTTGGATAAAAACGTAGTTGGTCTAATTAGCATGTTTGCACATAACATGAAAGTTGGTGGAGTTGTGGATTATCAAAGGATACAGCAAGATTTGGACCAATTGGAAATCTGAGAGAAGTGACAGATGGATTTTAATCCAGGCAAGTATGAGATGTTGAATTTGGGAGAAGAAATGTAACAGGAAAGTAAACAGTAAATGACAGGACTTCCAGGGTCATGGGTGTACAAGGGAATGTCTGGGTGCATGTCTAGTGCTCCCTGAGATTTGAGTTGCTGTTGGAAAGGCTATTGAGGACAGGAGCAACAGAAGAGTGGGATTGTGTGCGATGGACATACCAGCAGAGGGTTGGATAAACTCAGTGTGAACCAACAAATCAGGAAATTGTACAATTACAAATCAACAACCTGTGACAGGTTTGAGTTTGGTTCATTGACGACTGATTTCAGCATTGTGATTTCAGCATCCTGATCATTTGACAGATATTTTACCTGAATGTTGATTTTTCTTGTTTAAAATGGGCTTCAGAATGATTAACACATGACAAAGCAATTTAATTTGTCTGGTGTTAATTCTTACAATACTTCAACAATGTAACCAAACATTTTTATATATTAATTGAACTGACATTGGTAAAGCTAGTTTATCCTTATATTTGTGGTAATTGCTGACATGCATCCTGCCTTCTGATGAGTGAATCCACAGAAAGCATCCAAACCAGATGGGGTACTGGCCATGTCCTAAAGACCCGTGCTGACCTACTGGCTGGTGTGTTCACTGAGATCTTTAACCTCTTGCTTTGGCAGTGTGTGGTACCTATCTGCTTCAAGAAGGCTTCAATTATACCATTGCCCAAGAAGAGTGTGGAGACCTGCCTCAATGACCATCACCCAGTTGCACTTGTATCCGCAATGATGAAATGCTTTGAAAGGTCAGTGATGAAACATACCAGTTCCTGCCTGAGAGGCGACATAGATCTGCTCAAATTTACTTCCCGGTGGAACAGGTCCACAGCAGATGCCATCTCAATGGTTCTTCACTCAATTCTGAAACATCTGGACAGCATAGGTGCATGCATCAGGATGCTCTTTATCTACTACAACTCAGCATTCAATGCCATCATCTCCTCAGAATGAAATAGTAAGTCCAAAACCTTGGTCTCAATACCTCCTTGTGCAATTAGATCCTTGATTTCCTCACTTCCAGACCCCAGTCAGTTCGGATAGGCAACAACATATCCTCCACAATCTCTGTCAGCACAGGGCTATGTGCTTAGGCCCCTGCTCCACTTGCTTTACATCTGGGGCTGTGTGGCTAAGCACAGCTCAAATGCCATGTTCAAGTTTGCTGATGACACCAATGGCATGGGCTGAATCAAAGGTGGTGACAAATCAGGAAACAGGAGGGAGATTGAAAATCTGGCTGAGTGGTGTCATAACAACAACCTCTCACTCAATGTCAGCAAGACCAAAGAACTCATTATAGACTTCAGGAGAGAGAAACTAGAGGTCTACGCACCACTCCTCATCAGAGGATCACAGCTGGAGAAGGTTAGCAACTTTAAAAAGCTGGGTGTTGCTATTTCAGAGGACCTGTCCAGCACTTAAGTGTAATTGCTAAGAAAGCATGGCAGTGCTCCCACTTCCTTAGGAGCTTATAGAGATTCAGCATGAGATCAAAAACTTTGACAAACTTCTATTGATAGATCCTGGAAAGTATATTGACCTGCTGCATCACCAATGCCTTTGAATGGAAAATCCTACAAAAGGTCAATGGTTCCACCTAGTACATTACAAGTAAAATTGTCTCAAGCACTGAGCACATCTATGTGAAACACTGTTGTAGGAAAGCAGCATCCATCACCAGAGACCACCACCATGCAGGTCATGCTATCTTCTCATTGCTGCCATCAGGTAGAAGGTACAAAAGCCTCAGAGCTCACACCACCAGGTTCAAGAACAGTTACAACCTCAAACTCCAGGCTCTTGAACTAGAGGGAATAACTGCACTCAACTTCACTTGCCCCATCATTCAAATATTCCCAGAGCCAATGATCTCACTTTCAAATTCTCTGTATCTTGTTATCCCCTGTTCTCATTATTTATTGCTATTTATTTATATTTGCATTTGAACAGTTTGTTGTCCCCTGCACTGGTTGATCTTTCATTGATCCTCTTATAGTTATTATTGTATAGATTTACTGAGTATGCCCACAAGAAAATGAATCTCAGGATTGTGTATGGCGGTATATAAGCACTTTGATAATAAAAATTGCTTAAAACTTTGAATTGGCTGAATAATGACAGAGAAAATCTTATTTTGCCCAAATGTATATGGCTTTTCTGTGAAATGTATGTTGCATCATTGCACCATAGATGCCATGATTGTATTTATTTTCATTAAAAATGATTCCTCTTTAATGTTCTTGAATTACAGGCAGGTAAACACATCTTCAGAAAAGTCAGGATTGAAAAAAAGTAAGCGTCTCTTTCAGAGAACTATGTTATACACCATAATGCAATACTTTTCATACTTTCTTCCGTTAAAAAGAAACTGAAGGAATTATAAAATTTTGCAAGTGCTCAACCTTGGTTTGAGATGAAATGCTGGATTTAAAAGAATACTTTTTAATTTTCAGAAGCAGTAACAATCTATGTTTCTATCATTTAAAGAATAGAGCAGCAGAACAATTGGAAAAGTGGCTTTGCATTAAATCTGATGGATTATTTTGTGGTATTATGCAATGAAATGTTGGACTGCTGTGAAATGATAGCTGTGCAGTATCTAATTAAATTTCAGAAAAAAAATCATTTGAAGGAAACTATCTTTAAAAAAATATTTCTTGAGTTATTGAAGAAAAAATATCATGAAGGAATGTTGAAGACTGTGTTCTATGTGGTTAATGCTATTGGTCAATCATCCAGGGAAAATCTAATTTGAAATGGAATGAGCTATCTTATATTGAGCATTTCACCCTCCAGTAATAAATATCCAATCTCAACATGATACTTTATTTCGTGTTGTATTCAGAGAATTGTCATTCTTCAATAAGTGAGGGAGATTGATTCAGTTGACAGCATACCATATCTTTGATTGAGAGTTGAGTTTTCTGCAATATTGTTACAGGGTTTTTGCCCATTTATGTATAATAGAAGGAAAACACAAACCTGCGGTGAAATTTGATCCCGCGTTTTCAAAAAATGCTCAGATTTATTTCCATATCACAAATATTCCCTTCTCTGATATTTGCAAGTGACTGGCAAGAGTAGACACTTAAATCTTCAGCAACTTCAAGGCCTAGTTGCCATGGGCAACCCTTACATATCCTCTGATCCGTTTAAAGGCAGGATTTTGTAAAGGATGGACCTCCTCTGCCAGAGGAGAATATCTGTGTTAATCAGAATCAGGTTTAAAATCACCGGCATTGATCGTGAAATTTGTTGTCCTTGTGGCAGCAGTACAAAGCAGCACACAATAACAGAAAAAAAGCATGAATTACAGTAAGTATGTGTGTGCATATAATAGTTGCATTTAAAAAGTGCATGCAAAAATAGGAATAAAAAAGTTGTAAGGCAGTATTCATGGGTTCAATGTCCATTCGGAGGGGAAGAAGCTGTTCCTGAAGCATGGGTGTGTGCCCTCAGGCCTCTGTACCTCCTAATAATGAGTACAAAGCATGATATGGGTGATGGGGGTCCTTAACTGATGGATTCCATCTTCTTGAGGAATTGCTCCTTTAAGATGTCCTGGATACTAAATTTAGCTTGCAGAATACAGCTCAGGCAGCCTTACTTTCAACAATTATAGTCCAATTCTTCATAATGATTTCATTGACAGGAAAAAGAAATTATATATTTGGAAATCAAAAAGCTGCAATCGCTGGAAACCTGATAAAGCTAGAAAATGCTGGAAACACTCAACAGATCAGACATCATCTGTGGAAAAAGAATAATGTTTGAAAACCCTTCATCAGAACATTCCTTCAATGCTTGATTTTGTTTTTCAGTTACATGTTACGTAAATGTTTTTCTTCAACTTTAAACTGCAAAGTGAAGGATGTTAATCTCCTTATGAAGCACTTACCATCTGGGATAATATTGCCTGTTTACCAGATGACTTGCATAATTGGGAATCATTGTATCTCCTTCGGGCTGCTGAACAAACACTGTGAAGGGCAAATGTCTGCAGGTCACATACAACCCATGCTTTACGTAGAACTGGAAGTCACCAACAGTCCTTGCTCATTCTACTCTAGTAATATATCCTCTGTATCTTGCTCCCCCAAATGCTAAGCAGGTCATTAGCAGATGTCATTTCGTTGGCTCTTCACTCAGCTCTGAAACATCTGGATAATAAAGATGCTTTTATCAGGATGCTCTTCACTGACGACAGCTCTGCATTCAACACTATCATCCCCTCAAAGCTAATTGCAAAGCTCCATGACCTAGGCTTTGGTATCTCTCTGTGAAACTGGATCCTCAATTTCCTCACTTGTAGACCTCAGTCAGTGTGGATTGGTAACGACATCTCCATAACCACCAACAGCATAAATGTTCCACAAGGCTGTGTGCTTAACTCCCTGTTCATTTTCTTTTATGCTTGTGTAGCTAAGTACAGCTCCAATACCATATTTAGCATTACGCTAACTGCTACACTAACCGTGCTGCACTAGGTATTGAACATGAAGACTTATGTTTAGTGGATTGCTATATGCTGCTTGATGTGTGACAAAAAAATGATCCCATCCACATTGACTTGAAAAGCAATATGGATACCCTGAACAAGAAGCTCTGCATTTGGAGTTCTCACTTCAATGGAGGTAATATTCCTAATGATTTGAAGCTTAATTTAATTAACTGAATTGCTTTGTCTGTGGCTGCTGAAGTAAGTTTATGTTCTAAATATTATTCAACCAATAAATATATTTCAAGTATCCAATGGCATATTTGTGAGGAGTAAGTGCAGTACATTTTTTGTGCGTGGGCAGCTTTCAGTTTAGAACTCAACTATAGCTTTCTGTTTGTAGTTTACCTTTGAGTCAGAAGACTGTGTATTCAAATCCCACTCCAGAGTCTTGCACATTAACCTCCAGGTAATGCTTCTGTGCACCAATGTTATTGTGGCCCTCATTACCCTCTCATGAAAGATCTCATGAATCTCCTTGAGGAAAAAATGGGAATTTTTCGATGGTATCCTAGTTCATATTTACCCATTAGTAATTATTATAAAAGCAGGTTACGTGGACTTGCTGTTGGCGGGCTCATGCAATCTGAAAGCTGGCAGCTGAATTTATCTCTACTACACCACAGCATCATATGGACCTCTGAAGACCTCTATTGGCTTTAAGGTGCATTGAAATACTTTGAAAGGAGCATGGGAGGTCCTTACATAAAGGCCAGTATTTCTCTCTTTGTCTCTAGTCTGGGAAACATTTCATTTCAGGATGACTCCAGGGATACAAGACATCTATGGCTCCTAACCATAACTCAACTGTCACTGGCAGTGTGCCAATACTATTAGTCCTATAATCCACACCTGTGATACAGAAGAATTATTTTTCACAGTATCAGGACAATGCATTTCTTTGGGGATAATCATTACTTGAACATCCTCTTTGACTTAGTCTGGTGCCCGGAGCATCGTTTCATTGCAACACCTCCCAGCCTTCCTGCCAACAGCAGTGGTTTCAAGTGTAAGCATCTGTCTGCATTAATCTTCTGCCAAAACAGATTATGTTCATCTCTGTTAACAGGTGACAACGCAAGATAATGGACAGATGGCCACAGACCATCCCTTGGGCAGACTGAATTGCTATTTCAAATAGATGTTCTTTACCATTATACAATGCAGCTTGATAGGAAATTCTGTTCAGTGGCGATCTGCATAAAATTAATATTCATTGCTTCAGACATAAAGGATTGTATTCAAACTTCTTTTCCTCTTTCTGTACTAAAGTTGTGATGGTATTGGGTTCATTATCCCTGAAGTTCTGCATTCAAACATAGATCTTAAGCCTTATCTGCTATAAATTTCTACTGGTAGCTTCATTAAAGGGAAAACATACTGTATCTGCCTACTCTTCAAATGCTGGATTACTTCCCTCTTTATCCTCCATGGCGAGTTTAACTCCCAATACCCACTATTTGAGTGGCGGTTCCCACTCCTTCTACCAAGGAGAAGACATTTCCAGTAAACAAATTAGTTTCAACATAGCAACTGATGCAAAATGCTGGAGGAACTCAAAAAGTCAGGCAGCATCTTTGGAAAAGAGTAAACAGTTGATGTTTCGGGCCGCGACCAGCATTTCTTAAGTACTCAGCCTTGTGCTGTGGCTATGTGCTGTGGCTATGTGCTGTGGCTATGTGCTTGTTTGCAAAGCTGTCATTTTAACTTCAGACTGATTATTGATTTTCATTAATAACTGAATGCTGGCTCCAATTTATGATAAGACATTGAACAAAGAATATAGGTTGGAAGTTTAATTTACTCAAAAGCAATACTTTGAACTCTAGAAGCTTCAACTGCTATGTTAAAAATCTGAGTTTGACAAAAAGACCTGGCCTTGGTCTGTGAATAACTATTACAAATTCTGAATAGTTGGATAGTACAGTGCTGAATAGACATATTTCTAACACAAGGTCATATTTGAAAGCCACCCTTAATTATTGACTTAATAATGCAATTATATGATATTGGAATAGTTTATGATGAATAAAATTCTCTTTATGACCACCACTAGCCTGATCACTCTCTTCTACCCCACCCTAGCATCTCTATATTCCCTTCTTTCCCACCTTGTGTACACAACCAATCACCGTATTTCATCTGTTGTAACAGTATAGTACACTGTACACAATGGCAGGCCTGATGAAGCAAAGCAACAGAAAGTCAAAAAACCTGCTGTGTTACCACCACCAGATTTCTCTACCTCAATATCCTGATGAGTAATAGAGATTAAAGTATTAAAGCTCTGCTGGAATTCTCTGCCTACCTAGATGTGTGCAGCTCACACACCCCTCAGCTTGTTTTACTGTTATTCAGGATGAAGCAGTTCATGCTATTCACCACCCTGCTTGTTGCTGCACCTTACTGCAGCTAGGGTGCACACCATCTACAAGATACTGTGCGGTAACTTAATAGGGATTTGATAGAATATTGCACATAGTGTCCAGGAGTAACCATAGATTATTATTAGTATCAATTCCAAAGAAGAAGCACACAAATTAGCCAGAGAAAGTGGCTCACCTGAGGACTGGGAGAAATTCAGAGTCCAGCAGAGGAGGACAAAGGGCTTAATTAGGAAGGGGAGAAAAGATTATGAGAGAAAACTGGCAGGGAACATAAAAACTGACTGTAAAAGCTTTTATAGATATGTGAAAAGAAAAAGATCGGTTAAGACAAATGTAGGTCCCCTACAGACAGAAACAGGTGAATTGATTATGGGGAGCAAGGACATGGCAGACCAATTGAATAATTACTTTGGTTCTGTCTTCATTAAGGAGGACATAAATAATCTTCTGGAAATAGTAGGGGACAGAGGGTCCAGTGAGATGGAGGAACTGAGCGAAATACGTGTTAGTGGGGAAGTGGTGTTAGGTAAATTGAAGGGATTAAAGGCAGATAAATCCCCAGGGCCAGATGGTCTACATCTCAGAGAGCTTAAGGAAGTAGCCCAAGAAATAGTGGATGTATTAGTGATAATTTTTCAAAACTCTTTAGATTCTGGACTAGTTCTTGAGGATTGGAGGGTGGCTAATTTAACCCCACATTTTAAAAAAGGAGGGAGAGAGAAACTGGGGAATTATAAACCGGTTAGCCTGACATCGGTGGTGGGGAAAATGCTAGAGACAGTTATCAAAGATGTGATAACAGCACATTTGGAAAGCGGTGAAATCATCAGACAAAGTCAGCATGGATTTGTGAAAGGAAAATCATGTCTGACGAATCTCATAGAATTTTTTGAGAATGTAACTAGTAGAGTGGATAGGGGAGAACCAGTGGATGTGGTATATTTGGGTTTTCAAAAGGCTTTTGACAAGGTCCCACACAGGAGATTAGTGTGCAAACTTAAAGCACATGGTATTGGGGGTAAGGTATTGATGTGGATACAGAATTGGTTGGCAGACTGGAAGCAAAGAGTGGGAATAAACGGGACCTTTTCAGAATGGCAGGCAGTGACTAGTGGGGTACCGCAAGGCTCAGTGCTGGGACCCCAGTTGTTAACAATATATATTAATGACTTGGATGAGGGAATTAAATGCAGCATCTCCAAGTTTGCGGATGACACGAAGCTTGGCGGCAGTGTTAGCTGTGAGGAGGATGCTAAGAGGATGCAGGGTGACTTGGATAGGTTAGGTGAGTGGGCAAATTCATGGCAGATGCAATTTAATGTGGATAAATGTGAGGTTATTCACTTTGGTGGCAAAAACAGGAAAACAGATTATTATCTGAATGGTGGCTGATTAGGAAAAGGGGAGGTGCAACGAGACCTGGGTGTCATTATACACCAGTCATTGAAAGTGGGCATGCAGGTACAGCAGGCGGTGAAAAAGGCGAATGGTATGCTGGCATTTATAGCAAGAGGATTCGAGTACAGGAGCAGGGAGATACTACTGCAGTTGTACAAGGCCTTGGTGAGACCACACCTGGAGTATTGTGTGCAGTTTTGGTCCCCTAATCTGAGGAAAGACATCCTTGCCATAGAGGGAGTACAAAGAAGGTTCACCAGATTAATTCCTGGGATGGCAGGATTTTCATATGATGAAAGACTGGATCGACTAGGCTTATACTCGTTGGAATTTAGAAGATTGAGGGGGGATCTTATTGAAGCATATAAAATCCTAAAAGGATTGGACAGGCTAGATTCAGGAAGATTGTTCTCGATGTTGGGGAAGTCCAGACCGAGGGGTCACAGTTTGAGGATAAAGGGGAAGCCTTTTAGGACCGAGATTAGGAAAAACTTCTTCACACAGAGAGTGGTGAATCTGTGGAATTCTCTGCCACAGGAAACAGTTGAGGCCAGTTCATTGGCCACATTTAAGAGGGAGTTAGATATGGCCCTTGTGGCTAAAGGGATCAGGGGGTATGGAGGGAAAGCTGGTACAGGGTTCTGAGTTGGATGATCAGCCATGATCATACTGAATGGTGGTGCAGGCTCGAAGGGCCGAATGACCTACTCCTGCACCTATTTTCTATGTTTCTATCTTTCTATGTATTATCCAAAATAACATTTAGGGACCTTTTTCTGCATTTGGTGCCCGGGTCTTAGTGCAAGGAACAATTTGAACAGCATACTGGAAAGACAGGCATTGGGATCGGAGGAGAGGGCTGATATTGCTCACTCTCCCATGCTTTTCACTCCTCTCTCCACGGTGCTGAGGCTATGAAGACTGCTCCCAGCTGCTGTGCTCCGTGCCCACTAATATGATGGACTGATACCGAGGCTTGGGCCTACTCTGGGCTGCTCCAGGGTTCAGATTTAAACGACCCATTTTGGTTAGGAAAGTTGCTGCTTGCATCTACTGTTCACATGATTTGTATTTTTTCCCTTTCTCTATGCATCATGTGTAGGTCTTTTTTTAAATTGAGTGCTTTTGGGTTTCTTGCTTTGTGGCTGCCTGCAAGGCTGTATAATTTATACATACTTTGATAATAAATGTACTTTGAAATAGACTACTCACTGAGCATAAACAGATCAGACACAAGGTGAATGACTCATCACTTATGTCACAACGCTCGTCCAGTACTTGGGAAGTGCATCAGGAATTCTCTGGCTGCCTCCAGCACATGCACAGCTTGTTTTCCATTATTCAGGATGAAGCAGTTAGTTTGTGGAACTCTATTGCTGCATCTTATTACAGCAGGGTGCACACCATCTACAAGATGTTGTGCAATAACTTAATAGGGATTTGATAGAATATCCCAAATAATATCCTAGGACAATCAGTACACTGAAGAGCCATCCTCCTCTGCAAGTTGCACATCATCCTGACTTAGAACGATATCACCTATCCTTCATCAACATTCAGTCAAAATTCTGCAACTCTCTACATAACAGTATTGAGGGACTGAGGAAGCACCTTATCAGTCTGGGTGCAATGGCTCAAAAAGGTGCCTCATCAGTACCCTCATCTCAAAAATGAAAAAAAAACTTTACAGCTACCACTTATGACAATTACCATATATCTGAGAATTGAAGGGCACTGTGTGTTGGTGTTGTGACGCCATGTTGCAACCTGACATCACATATTTGGGGAGGCATGGTGGCCTAGTGGTTAGCACGATGCTTTACAGTTCCAGCCAGCCAGGTTCAATTCCTGCCACAGCTTGTGAGGAGTTTGTATGTTCTCACTGTGACCATGCAAGTTTTCTCTGGGTGCTCCGGTTTCCTCCCATGGCACAAAGATGTATCGGTTGGTAGGTTAATTGGTCATTGTAAAAGGAGCTGTTGGTGGGGTTTGGGGTTTGTGAGTTTTTGTTGCATTTTTCTTTTTGTGTTGGGGGGGGGTGATGTTTTCCTTTCAACTACTTCCATGGCTTTCTGTAATTTAATGGCTATCTGGAAAAGCCAAATCCCACAGTTATATTCTACATACATACTTTGATAATAAAATGAACCTTTGAACATAAAATGGGAAATATTCTCACATGGGGGTGGTAGGTGAGCAGAATGAACTGCTAGAGGAAGTGGTAAGGTTGGGTGCTATCACATTTAAAAGAATTCAAAACAGTACATGAATAGAAAAAATAATATTGGGATATGGACCAAACACAGGTGCATGCTTGGAGATACGTTTTGGGTGGCAGGAATGATTTGGGCTGAAGGTTTGTTTCCATGCTGAAAAGTCTATGAATGAATGACATCTGGAGAAGACAACACTGAAAGAAATAACTGAAATCAGAATGGCAAACTGTTATATAACCTTGGTGAATCTGCAACTTAATAGCTAAAGATAATGAGAGTGAGTCGATAGAAATTTTAACTGTTTGACTGCTGATTTTTTTGTTGGATCATCATCAGAGCTTATGGAATGAAGGCACACAGATGAAGTAAAGATACAGGTCAACTGTGGCATATTGCCACAAGTTCAAAGGCTGATGACCTGCTCTTATCATAATATTCCTGTGAAAGTTCACAAGTTATAGTCAAATTGTGTAACAAAAAAAAAGAGAAGGAGCAGGCTACCAGTGTCCTCCATTTCATAAGGAAATATCAATTTAAAGATGATTGAGATGATAACTGGGTCACATGTACACATGAGTGACAGGACGCCTCTGCTTGAATGATCCTTAGGAATGAACAGGATCTCTGATGCAGTCTCTTTCTCTGGTGGGTAGAGGTGGGAAGAATGAATTTTCTGCACATCACCCATGTATTGTTCAAAGCTCAAAGTACATCTATTGTCAAAGTATGTATACCATATGAACCTTGAGATCTGTTTTCTTTCAGGCAGCCACAAAACAAATAAACCCAATAAGACCCAAACAACAAAGACAACAAGCACCCAATGTAAAACTAAAGAAATAATTCATTCAAACAATAAATAAGTAAGTAGAACATGCACACAGAACATGAACTGTTGAGTCCATGAAAGTGAGTCCACAGCAACAGAGCCAATTCAACACGACAGCCAGTATAGTAGCCTAATGGCTGCAGACCACAGCCACTGAGTCGGTTCAGCAGTACAGCTGGTGCAGGAGGCCAGCGGTAACAGACCACAACCGCAGAATCAGTTCAGCACTACAGCTGGTACAATTAAAGAGGAGTGTTTATTTTGATAAAACTTATATTGACTTAAGGAGAAATGTGAAAACATAATAAGTTGTTTTTGCTAAAATGGCAGTACGAAATCAAACCAAATATTAACTGTAATATACTTTCAGCTAAACACTTTGAAAGAAAGATAGCATAGTGATTATAAGACAACAAATCAGAATTAGGCCACTTGCCACATCAAGTCTGCTCTGCCATTTCATCATGGCTACTTTATTATCCCTCTTAACCATATTCTTCTGCCTCATAACCATTGAAACCCTGACTGACCAAGAACTCATCAACATCTGCTTTGAATATACTCAATGACTTGGACTCCAGAGCCATCTGTGATAATGAATTCCACAGATTCACAGCCCTTTAGCGAAAGAAATTCCTATTTATCACTGTACTAAATGGACGTCTCCGTTTTTGAGGCTGTGGCCTCTGGTCCTATAATCTCATGCTACAGGAAACATCCTCTCTATATCCACTCTGTCTAGGCCTTTCAATATTTGATTTGTTTCAATGAGATCCCCCTCCTTCTTTTAAACTCCAGTGAGTAGAGACCCAGAGCCATCAAAAATTCCTCATACATTAACCCTTTCATTCACGGAATCATTTTCATGACCTCTCAAAAGCCAGCACATCTTTTTCGAGAAAAAGGTCCCAAAGCTGCTCACAATATTCCAAGTACCGTCTGAGCAATGCCTTATAAAGCTCAGCATCACATCCTTGCTTTTATATTCTAGTCCTCTTGAAACGAATGCTAACATTGCACTTGCCTCCCTTACCTCCAACTTAACCTACAAGTTAACAAGTTTGGGGGTTTATGGGGTGTCAGGGAGGGGTAGCACCTCTGGTGGGGGAACATGTCGTGTCCTTTTCAGGTGGTTTGTCCACCTTTGGTCCCCACCTGGCACTCAGCTCTCACCTGTGGCTCCCCGTAGCTGTTTGCATGTGACAGCGGCCACACCCCAGGCAACAGATTCGACAAACCGGCTAAACCAGGTGAAGGTAGCCGAAGGTTCTCAAACCCTTGGTGAGATAGGGGTTGTCTATCCCAGCATGTGACGACAGGCTCCGGCGGATTGAGTGGACAAGACCAATGGAAGGCCCAACGGTCAAGAAGGTGGTCTCTGCAAGCGTCGTGGAATACATAGAGCACGACAAGACACAGAAGGTGTCCCGGTGATCCACTGCATCTAGTCCCATCTCCAGCCATTTCGACTCTCTTGTCTTGCCACTGGATCCAGATGGGAACTGGGAACAGAGAGTGAGGCTGACGCTGCGCAACTCTCCATCACTTAAATCCAAATCCAGCGCTAGTCTCGACACCATCTATAAGCCGGCTGGTGGCATAGTGGCATCAATGCTGGATTTCAGGGTGAGAGGCCCCGAGTTTGAATCCAGCCGGCTCCCTTGCACGCTCTCCATCCATGCCAGATTGAGTGTTGAGCTAGCAACTCGACCTCGTAAAAAGTACTAATGGTGTCGAGGTCTTCATCGATGACAATGGACGAACCTTTAGGGAATCCTGTTCAAGGACTTCCAAGTCCCTTTTCACTTCTGATTTTTGAATTATCTCCTCATTTAAAAATAGTATACACCTTTATGCTTTCTACTAAAAAGCATGTCCATACACTTCCCTACACTATATTCCATCTGCCACTTCTTTGCCCATCAATTCAATCTTTCCAAGTCCTTCTGCAGCTTCCTGCTTCCTCAACACTACCTGCTCCTCTATCTATCTTTGCATCATCTTCAAACTTGGACACAAAGCCAACAATCCAAATCATTGACATATAACACGTTGAAAAAATCAGTCCCAATATCAACCCCTGGGGAACACCACTTGTCTCCAGCAATAAACTGGAATAGACCCTCCTTTATTCTTACTCCTTGCCTCCTGCGTGTCAGCCAATCTTCTATCCACGCTAGTGTAACTCTCACTTCGGCTAGCGGCTTTACATAGGGAATGATAACCGCCCCCACCGGCCTGGCCAAACTTAAGAAATCTTGTTTTGGTGGATGCTGCACAATTTGTCCCCTGTTACAAATTAGTACCGTGAAATAACAAACAGTATAATTCTTAATTTGACTACATAGTTAGTAAAGAACACAAAAAAAGAAAAAGGGCCATTCTCATGAAACAATCTCATGCACAACATTGGAGCTCACTGATAAGGCCGTTTGTCCACCATCGACCTCCGAACGTTGCTGACCTTTGGACCCTCGTTCCAAGTCCACTCCGTCCGAGGCCTACCAACTCTGTCCATTCGCGTCTTCTCTCCTCATCTCTCCTTGGCAAAAGACCGCAAATTCCCGGCTCCCAGGCACCCAAGAAAGAACGACATCCCGCTCAATGGCTAGCATGTCCCGTTATCTCTAGTCATAACCCAAACTTCGCTGCTACAGAGAAACCATTACCTCAGCAGTGGAACATTACAGAGAAGCCATTACATTAACAATGAAATCTTACAGCATGTTACACTTCTCCCCACCAAATTTCGTCATGTCCTCATGATGTTGAGATAATTCACCAACCCTTCTTGCAAAACACAAAGTCCAATCCAGTTGCAGAAGGCAGTGACATAGCTCCCCAAAATGGTAGTGGTCACACTCTGCTGCCCTGGTGCTATGTAGGCCAGCCTATCTGATGGTCTCCTAATTCTTTGAGACCTCTGCACCCCCTCACCTAACTCTTAAGGTTCAGGCATTACTGGGGATATTTTTTGTTCTACCTGGCAAGGCATACCCTGACCTATCACTTGTGCCCACCTGTAACTCGAACCCCCCTATCCTGTGGCCAAGCCCTGCTTCCTCCCCTGCAGAGTCCCGCTGCAACCCAGGCTGCTCACAAGTAGCATCCCCCCACCCCATTTCATCTGACTCAACGGGAGAAGGGCCAGGAGTCTTTTCCTCAATCAATGGGGAGTTTGAGAAAGGCAGCATATACCATACATCCAGGTCCTCATCCTCCAAGTCAGTATCTCTCTCAGGGGTGGGGGCCGGCCTAATCTCGCCTGTTGGGGACCAGGCAGTCGCCCCGTGTTTCTGCAGTGTCCTCTTACTAAGTGTAGGCTCCAAGTCAGGCTCTGGGTCTACCTGCACCTCTTGTCCCAGGGGCAACAGGTGGTTCCGATGGAGAACCTTGACAGGCCCATTCCCATCCTCTGGTTTCACCTGGAAGACTGGTAGGTTTGGCATCTGACTCTCCACCACATAGGGCGTAGCCGCCCAGCGATCAGCCAACTTGTGCTTTCCAGGTAGCCCCAAATTCCTTTTGAGAACTCAGTCTCCCAGCAGGAGTTGGGAGAACCTCACCTTCTGATCATACCTCCTCTTATTTCCATGATCCTGCTTGGAGGCTGCGACCCCAGCTAATTCATAAGCCCTTTTCAGCTCTCTCCTCATATTCGGATAAGTCTTCAGGGGTAAGTCACCCTCGTCAGTCCCAAAAGGTCATTGGGCAACCTCGCCTTGCGTCCAAACATCAGATAGTATGGTGAGTACTCCGTAGTTTCATTTCGCATACAGTTGTAACTGTGGACCAGATGTCCAATATGTTGACTCCACTTGCTCTTCTTTCTGATCTCCAGGGTCCTGAGCATGTCTAGCAAGGTCCAATTAAACCTCTCTGGCTGGGGATCACCCTGCGGGTGATAGGGCATGGTCTTCAACTTCTCGACTCCAGCATGCCCAGTAACTTATGGATGAGTCCGCTCTCGAAATCCCAGCCCTGATCACTCTGTATCCTCCTGGGAAGGCCACAATAGGTTAAATACTTCTCCCATAACACTTTTGATACTGTAGGTACCCTCTGGTCCTTGGTAGGAAAAGTCTGAGCATATGTGGTGTAGTGGTCCGTGATGACTAAGACATTCACTGTGTTGCTGGCATCAGGTTCTGTTGACAAGAAATCAATACACACCAGGTCCAGAGGCCCTGCACTCTGCAAGTGGGACAAGAGTGTTGTCCGTGTAGGCAGTGTCTTCCGCCGTATGCATCGAATGCACGACTTGCGATATTCTTCAACCTCTGATTTCATCCGGGGCCAGTAAAACCGGCCTCTGAGCTATCCATAGGCCTTTTCCACTCCTAGATGTCCAGAATCATCAAGAAGTGACTTCAACGCAATATTCCGATACTTCTCGGGCAGAACCAGCTGGCAATAATAAGGTCAGTCTTGGGGTGACGTGACCTGGTATAAGATCCGGTTCTTCAACTGCAACTGACGCCATTCTCGCAGTAATGGAGGCACCGATGCATGTTTTGTCTTCTCCACCTGAGCCATGTTTCCTTTATCGACTGCTGCCCAAATGGTGCCAATGCCCCGTTCATCTCGCTGAGCAGCCGCCACTTCCCGAGAACTCAATTCCAGCAGCTGATTTGTCTTCAGAGCAGTCAGGTTACAGTAAACTTGGGGTACGGCATCCTCAGAAGCTCCCAATTGATCCACCTCTCGATCCTGCCCCTCCCTTCTCTCTGCCTTCACGGTGGTGGCAACTGACACATGGCCTTCACCCCTGGGCAGGAATGCTCTTCCACTCCTCATCCCTGACCAGTCCCTCATGCGCACGTCGGGACAAAGCATCAGCATCAACATTCCTTCTTCCCAGCCAGTACTTCAGGCTGAAATCATAGGCAGACAATGCCACCAACCACCAGTTTCACTGAGGTCAGGATATAAGTTAGGGGATTTTTGCCTCAAACTTGCCCCCGTAGAGGTAATCACTCAGCTTCTCCATCACCGCCCATTTCAATGCCAGAATCTCCAACTCGTGCATGGGATAGTTTTTCTCGGAGGGCGAGAGACTCCAGCTGACAAACGCAATGGGCCTCAATCCGCTGCCCTGATCCTGATACAGGACACCCCCTAAACCCTCTCAGCTGGCATCCGTGTGCAGTACATATGGCAGTCAGGTGTCCACAAAAGCCAGCACCGTGCCTGGGTCAGCAGCACCTTCAGTGACCGAAAGGCCTCTTCACATTTTGCATCCCACCTTGGTCCAAAGGGCTCCGATGGGCTAAGACACTCTCCACTCTCCTGTCCTTTTATACCCCTTCCTCTCGTCCCTAAGGGAGAGTAACCGCACAAAAGCTGATTCTGCAGGTGACTCACTTTTGCATAGCCTTTCATTTACCTCCGATAGTAACCACAGAACATGAGGAACGAGTGCAAAGCACTCACAGTCTGGGGACTTGGCCAAGTGGTGACTGCTTCTATCTTAGCTGGATATTAGCTACTCCATCTCGTGAGACTATGTGCCCAACATAGCTAACAGACGTTTGGCAGAACTGGCACTTGTCCAGGGAAAGTTTTAGCTCTTCAGCTTTCAGGCAGCCCAGCACCTTCAGCAGCCTCGCTTCATGTTCTTCCAAGGTGGACCCAAACACTATGAGGGTCACCCAGATACACCACTACCTCAAGCAAGTTCATATCCCCCACCATCTTCTCCATGACCCACTGGAAGGTTGCAGGAGCTCCTGAGATGCCCTGAGGCATCCTTTGGAACTGGAAAATCCCAGGGGACATATAAATGCCGTCTTTTCTTTGTCAGCCTCACTCATGGGGATCTGGTAATATCCACTCCTCAAGTCCAGCACACTGAACCTCTTTGCACCACTCAGCCAGGCCAGCGTGGCTTCGATCCTTGAGACCATATACTGGTCAGGGACAGTGCATCTGTTCAGAGTCCTATCGTCCACACACATCCGTACCTTCCCATTCTTCTTTCTGGCCACTACTATTGGGGACGCATAGGGGATTTGGGACTCAGTGATGATCCCAGCTTTCTTCAACTTACACAAATGCTGCCGAACGTCTTCCATCTCTGCAGGGGCCAGTTGCCGTGACCTCTCTCTGAACAAGGTGTCCTCAGTCACCTGGATAGTGTGACGTGTGCTCTTTGGAACAAATCACATCAAACTCGCCAGTGGAAAAGACATCTTCCAGCTTCAACATCTTCTCTACCAACCTTCTCTTCCAACCTGCGGGTACTGGGGAGTCCCCAAAATTGAATGACTCTGTGGCCAACTTTCCCCCGTTTTCCAATAGTTTCTTCCCAGCTTGTCTCACAGGGACACTAGACATTACCGTCAGTGGGAACAAATGCGCCACAGGGGCATCCCCCGCTTGAAGGTGACCTCCCTCTTTGTAGTGATCTTGACAATCACTGCTTGCTTGCACCACCAAGAGCTTCTGCAATTCGGGCCTCACCAGTACCCCAATAAGAAATCCCGACTCCCCTTTGTGGTCTTCCGGAGCGTCCACTAATAGGCCTCACCCTCAGGCACTCTGGGAAATTTGGGTGTCCCCATCACTCTTGCTACTTCCCAGGGCTGTACTACCATTGACTCCGACTGAGTGAACCACACAGTCCCCCGTCTAAATTTGTTGTCCAGACTAATGTAGCCATGCACTTCCTCAAAAGCAGTACGGAACACCGGGTGCATGGACAATGTTCCCAGAAAGCTCTCACCAGCGTTCTGCTCTCAGGTCCCCATGAGCCCCCTCACAAGAGGGGTGTTGGTCCCCCCCAGGATTGAAATATCGCCCTTCTCAACAGGGACCGGACAAACCAGCACCAATGTATCAAGGACCTCAGACACTCCCACATCGTCCTTTGAGAACTCCAACTTCACTGACAAATAACCATCGTGCAGATAATCACCAGCACTAAATCCCAGATCTCCAGTGCCCTGAATGGGGTCAGGGATAAATGCTTCAGATACCTGTTTTAAAGCAAATGGTACAACAACATGACCTGCAACCCAGTGTTGAGTATTGCTGTAGTATAAATACCCTCTATGCGTAGCGACACACTGGAGCATGGTCCCACTAAGCTTTCAGGAATTGGGCCTTTCGCTTATGGGGGTTTGTTGGTACATTGCTGGGAATGCTACCCCAGACACACCAGGCCGTTCCCTCACTGGGTCTCCTCTAAGTTTTCCCAACAACTCTCTCTGCTTAAGTACCCAGGGTTTCACTCTCCTTCTGGTGTGACACCTGCTGCCAGCAGCCCTCCGCATTGTTCATCCACACACCGCCCCCATCAGCTCCATCATATGGGGGGGTCACCTACTGATAACAGCCAACATATCTCTGTTCTCAACTCTGGTACAATCTCCTCTGCCACTCCCTGGGGTAGGCTATCTGTGGCCACTTCACTGCAGGACACCACTACCGAGGACTGTATCCTGCTGAAGGAGGCCTCCCACGCCTCTAACACATTCTCCTCTCCCCATACCTCTCTGATCAGCTCAACAAAAGATGGAGGGGGGCACAACTTACGAGACTGTCAGAGACCCCAACCAATCAGGTCCTGGGACTGGGCGCCCCTGGCCATCTGGTCCATTCTAAACTGATCCACCTCAACAGCCTGAATGACCCCCCAGCACTGCAAACAATTTAGCTGCCTCTCTACCCAAAAAATAAAAGCAGAAAGCTTCTTTCCCTTCTCCTGATGCATGTTCTGAAACCTCACCGTGAGCTCCATTGGGCTTCCTGTTGGGCCAAAAGCATTGCCCAGTGCTTGCATGTAATTAACAGCTGTTGCTACAGGACACTTTAACTTGGCAGCACTCATAATGTCAGTGGCCCGCCCATTCAAACTTTCAACCAATCTCTGTCACTTTACATCATCAGAGCACTGCCACTCATCTAACAACTGAGAGGTCTGCTCCGCCCAAGTCTCATACTCCTCCTCCCCTTTAGGGGTGGGCGTTATTCCAGAGAACAGGCGGAGCCTCCCATAGCTGGAACTTTGAACCTGATCTTTCCATTTATTCGCCAGAGAGGTAAGGGTGGGTACTAACTCAGAATTCTCACTCGCTCCTGAGGGATGTAGACTAATTAGACATTCCAAATCTGACCACTCCTTCCCCTCACTCCTCAGAAACGAGAGAACCCTGTCTTTGAAATCTCCGCCCTCAGCTACCGCTACCTCAGTGCTGGTGTGCATTAAAACGAGAGCTGTGCCCGCCATTTTTTCAAACCTCCGCCCACAATTGCAACTTATAACAGTGGTTAATAGGTGAATTAACAATTCAGGTACAAGCATCTACCCCACTGGTTCAGTGCTCAGGGTAATCACATAGCATCCAACGGAATCAATCCCGAATGTAGCCCCCACAATTGTAACTCACGCTTTGGCTAGTGGTTTAATATAGGGAATGATAGCCCCCCCCTCCCCCCGGCCGAACTTAAGAAATCTCGTTTGGGTGGATGCTGCGCAATGTATCCCCTGTTAACAATTCTTAATTTGACAATATGGTTAGTAAAGAAAACAAAAAAAAGAAAAAGGGCCCATTCTCATGAAACAGTCAATGTTGAAGCTCATTAATAAGGCCGTTCGTCCACCATCGACCTCCTCCGATTGTTGCTGACCTTCGAACCCGTGCTCCAAGTCCACTCCATCTGAGACCTATTAACTCTCTCCATTCGTGTCTTCACTCCTCATCTCTCCCTAGCAAAAGACCACGAATTCATGGCTCCCAGGCATAGAAGAAAGAACAACATCTCGCTCATTAGCTAACATGCACTGTTATCTCTAGTCATAACCCAAACATTGCTGCTACAGAGAAACCATTACCTCAGCCCTGGAACATTATAAATAAGCCATTACTTTAGCAGTGAAACCTTACAGCGTGTTACACTGGTGTCTTTCCTGTAATACCACCGTCTCTTATTTTGTTAAGCAGCCTCATGTGCAGCACCTATCAAAGGCCTTCTGAAAATCCAAGTAAACAATATCCGCTGACTCTCCTTTGTCTATCCTCCTGTTGGTCCCCCAAAGTATTCCAGCAGTTTTCCATTAAGAGAGCCATGTTGACTTTGGCTTACTTTATCATGTGCTTCCAAATACACCGAATCATCATTCTTAATAATGTACTCTAATATCTTCCCATCACTGAAGTCAGGCTAACTGTCCTAAATTATCTTTCTTTTCTGTCTCCCTCCCCACTTGAAGAGTGGAGTGACATCTTCAATTTTTTTAGTCCTTCAATTTAGAACCTAGTGATTCTTTAAAGGTCATTACTAATGCCTCCACAATCTCTTCAGCTACCTCTTTCAGAGCTCTATATGTGCTATGTGCTTCGTTTTTCACTTTGGACCCAGAGTAATTCTCTTTTGTTTGGTTGTATTCAGGTCTGTGGTTGAATACCAATTAATCTTCAACTTGATGGGGATGTCTATTGACTCCATATCAGGTCAAATTATAAAGGAGAAAAAGCAGCTTGTACACCTAACACAGAATTTATGAATTATGCCAAAAAAAATTTCCCAAGAAGGGAAACGGAAATGCTATGAATTTCTATAAGTTTCCATCAGTAGTCTTTTCCTATTTGTATTGGATTTGAACTCCATTAACCAATCTGAATTGTTCACTGTTTCAAATTGTTTTTTTTTCAAAATGCCTACTGACGTGGAAATGGCAGAATTTTAAACGTCCCTACACTTGCAAATGAACCACAGTGCCTACTTAAAGTGGAGTTTATTTTTCTCAGCTAAAAATTTGAAACAGCTGTTTCACTTGAATATCATTGCAAGTATAATCTTGTCTTCATGGGAATCTATAGGGATCTTCGGAATGTTTTCAGAGATAGCAAGGATTAGTTCCAGTTTAGTCTTCAAGGTTGTCCGCACAACAACCAGAAGTCTGGAGCAGAATAGACCATACAGCACAAAGAAAGAAGTATATTGAGAAGTAATGATGAATACTTGCTCTCTAAAAGTGAGGGTGAAATTTTATTAACAGAACAGGAAACAAAAAGCAGAAGTCACATGGAGGTATGCAGTGGCTAGAGATAACAATCTGCTCCTGGTACAAAAGCCATGGTCACTAGGCCTCATTCAAACAAAAAAATACCTTGGGGCATGAGATCACCACACTCCATTCCAAGAGTAAATGTCTGTAAGCACTTTATGAGCAAGCAGGAAAGGTGATATCAGAAATGACTTCTCATCGATGGTTGGCTTTGAAGTGATAATGGATTATCTGTGTCTCGAAGCATATGTAAGCATATCTAAACGTGTAAGAAGCCATGCACTGTGAAGTTGAAGAACATAGTGTGTATACTCAAGGTGAATTTGTCTTCTGCTCTCTGGCAAAAGGTAAATAATTACTTTTTGTTTCCATCTGAATATAGGCTTGTGTGAGCGATTTTCTTGCTCTACACCATGGCTAGGATTTTAAGGGCACAGAATGTTGGATGGTCTCTGGCTGAGTAAGACTCCTGCAGCTGCTGTTACAAAGAAGAACCAATAGGGCCTCAAATTATCAGAATTTGTGTAGATTTGACACGTCATCAAGAACTTTGATTAACTTTTATAGATGTACAGTGGAGGTTATCCTAACAGGTTGTATCACAGCCTGGTATAGAAGCACCAATGTTAAAGAATGGAAAAGCCCTCCCCACCAATAAGTACACAAGAAAGCACTATACCTCAACCATCATAAAAACAAAAAAACTCCACCATCAAGGCTATGGTCTCTTCTCACTATTGTCATTGGGCAGAAGGTTCAGACGTCTTAGGTCCCACACCACCTGGTTCGGGAACAGCTATTACCGCTACAACCATCAAGCTCAAGTACAGGTTTCCCCCGCCATCCGACGGTAGAGCGTTCCTATGAAACGGTTCGTAAGCCGAAATGTCGTAAAGCGAAGAAGCAATTACCATTTATTTATATGGGAAAATTTTGTGAGCGTTCGCAGACCCAAAAATAACCTACCAAATCATGCCAAATAACACATAAAACCTAAAATAACAGTAACATATAGTAAAAGCAGGAATGATATGATAAATACGCAACCTATATAAAGTAGAAATACTTTTCCACAATCATTACTGCACTGTTCTCCGTAGCGAAAATCTCACGCAAGCGCTGTCGGCAGAAAATCTCACACAAGCGCTGTTGGCAAAAACATGGCGCAAGCACTCTCCAGTAACCTTTAAGCTATGAAGCTACCAAATCATACCAAATAACACGTAAAAATACACAGCCGATATAAAGTAGAAATAATGTATGTACAGTGTAGTAACACTTACAGGAATCGGGAAGGTAGCTTGCCGAGCACACTGATGATGGTGTGTCAGACTGAGTCGTCGCAGGTTGGGTGGTGCAGTGGCCCCCGCCCTCTGGGCTGCCGAGGGATACATTGCCACGAGGCACGCAGGAGTCCAGCGGTAGCCGGGAGGCACACAGCACAGTTTTAAGAAAAGAGCTGAAACAAATATGCTAATTAATTAGGTGCTGCCGGACACGTAATTGTCATCCCAGATCAGTGCCGATTTCTGATTGCATCGTCTCTGATCTGGGCCGACAATCACGTGTCGGCGGCACCTAATTAATTAGCATGTTTATTTCGGCTTTTTTCTTAAAGATATGCTGTATTCCTCCCGGCTACCGTTGCATTCTCCTCGAATCGGTATCTGTCCGTGGCCTGGGGGTTGGGGTGGTGGGACACTGGGGTGTCATCTTGTTGTCTGTTTCCATTAGAGCAGGCAGCTCATCTTCTCCTATGACTGCCTGCCTCGATGTCGAAGGTCGAGGTTTGTCGTCTTCTGTGGCTGATGCGGAAGGCTTGCTTGACTGCTGAGCCTCACGCATTTTTCTATCACACAGCTCTTTGTAAGGACTCAAACCATCCTGCAAATATCCCCTAAACCGACGTACCCTTTCAAAATTAAAGTCGTACTTTATCATTACTCATTCGATTTTGATTGTTATCCTTTTTTCTTCCAATTGCATCAGCTCTTCGTCTGTCAGTTCTTGGTCATGGGATGCCAAAACCTCTTCAACGTCATCTTCGTCAGCTTCCACAAGCCAAACTCACTTTGCCCTTGCTTCGTTCAGCATGATCGAAACGCTTAATTATGTCTAGTTTTACGCTAAATGTAACACCCTTACGAGCTCTTTTAGGCTTTTCCGATACCTGAGAAGTCATCTTGCAAATGACTGCTCACAGGCACGTGTTTAAGCAATGCTGGCGAGAATGCAGTTCCGAATCCGGGGGAGAGTGGCTGCTCGGTGCCTTTTATCGCGTGCTGATTTTTTATTGCGCACTGCTTTTTTTCATAACAGCGAAAACACCTTTTGAAAACGAAAACAGGGTACTAATGTAAGTCTTTCGTAACAGTGAGGTTTCGTAAAGCGAATGTTCGAAAAGCAGGGGACACCTGTACTGGCATGCATAACCCCACTGACCACAAATCTGAACTGATTCTACAACCTACAGTCGCACTTTCAAGAACTCTTCACAATACATGTTCTCAGCATTTTTTTTTCTTTGCACAATTTGTCTTCTTTTGGACATTGGCTGTTTGTCAATCTTTGCTTCTGTATAGTTTTCTTTATAAATTCAATTCTTGTAAATGCCTGCAGGAAAATTAATCTTAAGGTAGTATACGCTAACATATGTAAATGTACTTTGGTAGTAAATTTATTTTGAACATTGAAGTTTGGATGATGTATATGACTTGATCAGTATCTCTGGTGGTGGGAATGGGAGAATATCACCCATATATTGTTTGCCAAAAATTCCAGCTAATATAGTAGAGGTACTGTATTTTGAGCAAAAATTAAAGCTGGCTCTTTTTTTATTAACAAAATTTAAATTCTCACTTTTTCCACAAATGTTTGATGTGAATTCGTGATGATGTTTCTCAGTTCTGCCCTTTTTGGACTGAGTAGAGGAGTAAGTATGAGGTCAGAGAGAGCTCAGGAGGAAAAACATCAAAGCAAAAGACATAGCCTGAATTGTAGTCAAAGATATTCAGATATTCAGCATTGGTGTTGGAATGGTTTCAGTCACAAAGTTGATAATAAAGGAATTGTACAGGTCCACCATTTTATTTGGTTTTGGAATGGGAATGCCACAATTTATTGTCCAACCTTCATTAAATTGACAAGGTCTTTTAGACCAGCCTGGATAAGAGTATCACCTTTTCCTCCATGAGGGAATCCAGTGATCTAAATATTTTTATTTACAATTGGTCCCCTTACCAAGACATATTTTTTTTAATTCCAATTTTTAAAATAATGATTTGAATTTATTTATTTCTAGCTGAGCTGGGATTCTAGGTGGGATTCAAACTAATGTGTCAGGATCAATGGTCCAGAACTCTCCATTATCTCAACCACCAAGGCACCACAGTCATCATACCATATTCATCGCCTGCAGCAAAGTGTATGTGGATTCCTGCTGGCAGGAACAAATGAGGCCATTGTGATCAGAGAAGCAGAAAGGAAAACAGTGTGATGACAATAAGTGATATTTTACAATGCATTTCTCAAATGGATAACAAGCCAATTAGTCAATATAAATGTTGGAAAGTTAATTATCCTGCTTTAGAGGCCATAACATTTAATGATGAATGATGCACTAGAAACCGAAGACCAACTTGCCCAGGAGGTAAGACAGATTTTTTTTTGGATAAAAAGCTTCTCTTAGATATGAGATTTTAAGCTCTTTCCCATGAATATTGCAGTCCTTATTTCCAGAAGCTCACTCATTGCAACAAATAAGGGTTTAATAATGATTTTGGCATAATGTAGAACATGAAGATTTATGTTTATTGGATTGCAACATGCTCTGATATACAATGAAAAACGAGATCTGATGGAAATCATTTGAGTCTAGTGTAATACCAGAAGCAGTGAAACTATGTTCCACTTTGTTGAATGAACTTGTAATAGTGATAACTATATTTGCTGGATGTGTTTATTAATGATAGCCAAAAGTTGCATTGAAATTAAATGTTTTTCTAGGGATCAGTGGGATTTTAGTGCATGCAATGTAGAAGGATACAGCACCTCTGCTTTTAGACCAAGCTGATGTCAATGATATTATTCATGGATTTTCTCATCCCCACCATGACAAAATTCAAGGGAACCCTGTGGGGGGTGGGGGGGGGGGGACAACCATAACATGAATCTTGGGCAAGAAATCTGCAATGTGATCAATTTTATTGTGATATCATCAAATTTATTTTGATATCATCGAACATCACAGGGCACTTTGACATAAGTGCAGTGGCACATTTTTAAAGCACAAGTCAAGGCGAGTAGGTCCTGTTTACTGTTGTAAAACAAATGGACTTTGGAATAGAGGTTTATGTTCCTTTAAATTGAAGTCATAGACAGCGCAGTGAAGAAGGCCCTTCACTTGTAGGCCTTTATCAAACAGGGTGCTGGGACGCTGTGCTGCAATAGTACCAATTGTAGGTGAGGGGGTGGCCATTCGTGCAGTATTTATTTATTTATTGAGATAAAGCTTAGAATAGACCCTTCTGGCCCTTTGAGGCACACCGCCCAGCAACCACCAATTTAATCCGAGCCTAATCACGGAACAATTTATAATGACCAATTAACCCACCAACGGGTATCTCTTCGGACTGTGGGAGGAAACAGGAGCACCTGGAGGAAAGACACGTTGGCATAGGGAAAATGTACAAACTCCTTACAGAGAACAGCAGGAATTGAACCTGGGTTACTGGTACTGTAAAGAGCTGTGCTACCCACTATGCTACTGTTCCACCTTGCTTATCAGCCTGTTGTGGGAAAGAGTGCAAAAAAAAACTGTTTTTTTCTTTCCTTTTAAGGCATAAGAGCAGAATTAGGCCATTTGGCCCATTGAGTCTGCTCTGCCATTTCATCATGGCTGATCCACTTTTCCTCTCAGCCCCAACCTCTTACCTCTCCCCATATCCCTACATTTCCTGACCAATCTAGAATCTATCAATCTCTGCCTTAAATATACATAAATACTTGCCCTCCACAGCTGCCTGTAGCAATGAATTTCACGGATTAACTCTCTGGTTAAAGAAACTCCTCCTCATCTCTATTCTAAAAGGACGGCTCTCTATTCTGAGGTTGTGTCCTCTGGTCTTAAACTCTCCACATCCACTCTATCAAGGCCTTTCGCCATTCAATCGGTTTCAATGAGGTCACCCCACATTCTTCTGAATTCAAGTGAATACATGCCCAGAGCCATCAAACTCTTTCCGTATGACAATCCCTTCAAATCTGGAATAAATTTTGTGAACTCCTTTGAGTCCTCTTCCGTTTCAGCACATCCTTTCTCAGATAAGAGGCCCAAAACTGCTCACAATACCAAGTGAGGCCTTACTATTGCTTTATAAAGTCTCAACATTATATCCTTGTTTTTGTATTCTAATCCTCTTGAAATGAGTGCTAACATTGCATTTGCCATCCTCACCACTAACTCAACCTGCAAATTAACCTTCAGGGAATCCTTGCACAAAGACTCCCAAGTCCCTTTGTACCTCAGTTTTATGCATTTCCCTCCGTTTAGAAAATTGTCATCCCTTTTATTTATTTAACCAAAACGCTTGAACATACACTTCCTGACCCTATATACCATCTGCCACTTCTTCATCCATTCTCTTAATCTGTCTAAGTCCTTCTGTAGTCTCTCTATTTCCTCAAAACTACCTCCCCCTTCACCTACCTTCATATCATCTGCAAAACCATTAATTCCATCATAAAATCATTGACATTTAATGTAAAAAGAATTGGTCCCGACACAGACTCCCGTGGAACACCAATAGTCACCAGCAGCTAACCAGAAAAGGCTCTCTTTAGTCCCACTCTTTGCTTCCTGCCAGGCAGCCACTGCTTCATGCATGCTTGAATTTTCCCTGCAATACCATGGGCTCATAGCTTGTTAAGCAGCCTCATGTGTGGCAACTTGCCAAAGACCTTCTGAAAATTGAAATGCACAACATCAATTGATTATCCTTTTTCTATCCTGCTTGTTATTTCTTCAAAGAATTCCAACAGATTTGTCAGGCAAGGTTTTTCCTTGAGGGAACCATGCTGACTACAGCTTACTTTATCATGTACCTCCAAGTACCCCAAAACTACATCCTTCTGTTGATATTTGAAAGCTTCCCAATCCTCTTACTTCCCACCAATTTTTGCTCTATTATGTACCCTCTCTTTGATTTTCCTGTTGGCTTTGACTTCTCTTGTTAGCCAAGTTTGTGTCATCTTGCCTTTAGAATACTTCTTCCTCTTTGGAATGTATATAACCTGTGCCTTCTAAATTGATTCTGCAAATTCCAGCTATTGGTGCTCTGTCATCATTCCTGCCAGTGTGCTTTTCCAATCAATTCTGTCCAGCCTCTCTCGCATGCCTCTGTGAGTCCCTTTTCTTCACTGTAGTACTGATACATCTGACTTTAACTTATTCTTCCCAAAATTCAGGGAGAATTTGATCATAGGTTTCTTTTACCTTAAGGTCTCAAATCTATTCCGATTCATTGCACAACACCCAATCCAAAATAATTAATCTCCTAGTAGACTCAGCCACGAGCTGCTCTAAAATGCCAACTCATAGGCACTCCAGAAATTCCTCCTCTTGGAATCCAGCACCAACCTGATTTTCCCAATCTGCCTGCATGTTGAAATCCCCCATGATGGCCTTTTTGCGTGCATTTTCTATCTCTCATTGTAATTTGTAGATTACATCCTTTGTATGATTTGAGGGTTTGTATATAACTCCCATCAGGATCTTTTTATCCTTGCAGTTCCTTTGTTCTACCCACAATAATTCAACATCTTCTGACTGTATGTCATCTCCTTTTAATGATTTGATATCATTCTTTACCAAAAGAGCAATGCCACCATCTCTGGCATTTTGCCGGTCCTTCTGATACAATATGTATCCTTGGACATTAAGCTCCCAGCTATGATCCTTTTTCAGCCATGATTCAGTGATGCCTAGAATATCATACATGCCAATCTGTAACTGTGCTACAAGTTATCTTATTCCGTATACTGCGCACATTCAAATATAACACCTTCACCCTTGTATTCACCCTTCTCGTTTTGTCCACCTTTTATGTTGCAACTCATCCTGATGACTGCAATTCTGTGCTATCATCAGCTTTTTCTTGCTTGGAGTCTCACTATACTTACCTCTGCTTGTAAACCAACTACATCATCTTCAGCAATTTCACTCTGGTTCCAATTCCCCCTGCCAAATTAGTTTAAACCCACCTGGACAACTCTAGCCAACTTGTCAACACAATATTGGTCCCCCTTATGTTTAGGTGTAACGCATCTCTTTTGTATTGTTCATACCTTCCCTAGAGAGATAACAATGATCCATAAATCTGAACCCCTGCCCCATGCATCAGTCCCTAAAATCTCTCTTCAGGACCTTCTCACCTTGTCTACCTACGTCATTGGTGCCAAAAATGCACCAAAACTTCTAGCTGCTCCCCCTCACCCTTGAGTATGCCGTGAATCCAATCTGAGACATCTCTGATCCTGGCACCAAGTAGGCAACATGTCATCCAGATGTCATTGTTGTGCTCACAGAACCTCATCTCCATTCCTTTGAATAAAGAATCTTCTATCAACACCGCAGTCCTCTTCACCTTTCTGCTCTTCTGAGCTACAGCACCAGGCTCAGTGCCACAGACCCTCTGGTAGGTCATCCCCCTTGATAGTATCTAAAGTTATATAGTTGATATTGAGGGAAATGGCCACAGGTATAATCTGAACTGGCTCTGCATTTCCCCTCCTTTGCCTGACAGTCACCTTGTTACCTGTCTCCTGTAACCTAGGGGAGAGTACCTCCCTGTATCTCCTGTCTCTCCTCTTCATTCTCCCATATCAGTTGAAGGTTGTCAAACTGCAGCTCCAGTTCCTTAATACATTCTCTCAGGAGCAGCAACCCGGTGAGATGTATTTATCAGGGAGACTGGATGTCATCCAGACATCCCACATTCCACAGTGAGTACAAAACACTGCCCCTGGAGCCATTCTCACCAGTATACAAAGCCCTCATAAATGAGGAATGAACAAATAAGGACAGAGGGAGAGTTACTTACCAGAAAACTTATCTCGCCCAAACCTGATCTTGCCAAAGCCTGATGAGTCAAAGCCATTCTAAACACTTGCATACGCACAAGAATAACCAGTCAAAGAATGGCCACTCCGCTTGCAGTTGAATTGGATTTTTATTAGCCCTTTCTAATGAATTCCTCTTGCTGATTGGTTGCTCCTCAACTCAATGGAACTTCTGGGAAACTCTGCCTTTGAAATCTCGATTGCCCTTCTGATTAAAAGGTATCAATTTTGATAAATTGCAATAATAAATTATAAAACCCTTCCAATGCAACCCTTGATCAAAAGATTCAAACTCATAATAGTATCTAACTGTCATGGTCCGGTCCGTGAAGTCCATATTCTGGTTCACAGTCCGGTCCATCGATCCTTGCTCCAGGTTTTCCTGTCTACCCTGTTTCTGTTCTTGTTGAGCTCTAGTTGAGGCAGCTGATGCTTGTTGGGGCTGGCTGCATAAATACCTTCAGAGACCAGGGCATGGTTGCTGGATTGTTCTTGTCTTTACTCCTTGTATCCCTTCCTCTGCCTCCTGCTTCCAGGCCTGAAGCTTTGCCTGTAACTCTCGCCTCACCTGAAGTTCTCGTTTCGCCTTGCAATGCCTGAAGCCCTGCCTTGTCTTGCCGGTAACTCTCGCCTCACCTGAAGTTCTGTCTTGCCTTGCATTGCCTGAAGCCTTGCCTTGTATTGCTGCCTTGTCCTGGAGCCACCCCGTACCTAGCTCCCTTCCTGTCCCCTGCCTCTGTTGGGTAAGCCAGGCTGTCTTACCGTTACCTGCAGTTGGTTCTGTCCCTTCCTGCCCCATGCCTCCGTCGGGTGGTGATCCGCGCCCTGCCCAGGAGCAGCCTGCCTAGCCTCAAGCCTGAAGACTCCAGCCTCCTTCCTAGCCTCAAGCCTGAAGACTCCGGCCTCCTGCCTAACCTCAAGCCTGAAGACTCCAGCCTCCTGCCTAGCCTCAAGCCTGAAGACTCCGGCCTCCTGCCTAGCCTCAAGCCTGAAGACTCCGGCCTCCTGCCTAGCCTCAAGCCTGAAGACTCCAGCCTCCTGCCTCCTGCCAAACCTGGCCTCTAGCCTCAAACCTGAAGACTCCAGCCTCCTGCCTTCTGCCAAGCCTTGCCTCTAGCCTCAAGCCTGAAGACTCCAACCTCATCCTGCCTGCCTGCCAAGCCTCGTCTTTGCCTAGTTCTGGGGTCTGAGCCAGAGGAAAGACCCAGGTCCTGGGTCCTTGTCCAGTCTCTGGCTCGGAGTCCAAGCCCGGGCTCCTAGCTCTCTTGTCTGGTCCTGTTCTGGGTTCCCGGTTTTCGTGTCCATGTCCTTGCCCTCACGCTGTATCATAGTCCTGTCCCTAGTACTTCAGTGTCTGTGTCTTGCACTTGGGTCCATTCCCAGCCACTGCCTTATGACACTAACGGGTTAGCCTGCAATATGTAAGGAAAATTACTTAAATATTTTTGTAAAAAATGTCTAACTTGAAGGTATTGCAGAAAGTGTGAGTGTGAAAGAGAATATTTATCAACTAGTTGTTCAAAAGACATTTATCTTCTTTAAATAAATCCAAAAAAAGAATTAATACCTTTATTTTTCCAAAGTAAAAAAATTGGATCACTCAAAGAAGGCTTATAAAAGTAGTTCCGATAAAATAAACTACAAAGTTTAAATTTTCTAAGATTAAAAAATCCCGTTATTATTGTAATGGGATAAGCATCCTTTCTTTAAGATTAAACAGGATTGGGAAAAGGAACTCAATTTGACTTTTATGACGGAGGATTGGATGAGGATATTGAAGTTGGTTGACTCTTCTTCAATTTGTGCTAGCCATTCATTGGTTCAATTTAAAATTGTACATCGTTTTCATTTGACAAAGGAGAGACTTCTTAAAATCTTTTCTAATGTTGATAGTCATTGTGATAGATGTAAAACTGAGATAGCTACACTGACACATATGCTTTAGTCTTGTTCTATATTGGAACAATTCTTGAAGTCAGTTTTTTCAACGATTTCTAAAGTACTTAAAATTAATCTACAACCTAATAAATTAACTGTGCTTTTTGGAATAATTCCTCAAAATATTCTTGGCATTTCTGTGTTTGACCAACATGTTATTGCATTTGTTACATTGATAGTTAGGAGGGCCATTTTGTTGAAGTGGAAGGATACATCAGCTCCCACTTTGTCACAATAGTTCTCTCAAGTGATGCTATGTCTTAGTTTGGAGAAAATTAGAAGTTGAACCTTTGAAACTTTATTTGATTTTGAGAAAAGATGGGGTTCACTTGCTCGTTATTATCATTTGAGCTAATTGATAGTTTTTTTTCCATGATCTAATTGTAAATTTTTTGGTATATTTTCTTTTCTTGCTGGTAGTTTGATGTTTATTTTTAGAAGCTTTTTGTATGATGCATGGCTCCGGGCTTGTACACCTAATGTTTTTTTTTTCCTCTCACTTTTTCTGCTTAGTAAGTTTTTTCTTGTTATCACAAATTTTTTTTCAATCTTTAAGATAATGTCTTTTTTGAGACATTGTAAGTGTTGTTACTTCAATGTACTCATGTTATTTCTTTCGTATACTATAAGAATAAAAAGATTTGGAAAGAAAGAAAATAAAAGGTAACACACATCAAAGTTGCTGGTGAACACAGCAGGCCAGGCAGCATCTGTAGGAAGAGGTACAGTCGACGTTTCAGGCTGAGACCCTTCGTCAGGACGTCCTTTGATGTGTGTTGCCTGAATTTCCAGCATCTGCAGAATTCCTGTTGTTTGCAAAATAAAAAGTATCAATTTTTATGCACCCCTGATGTGGATTGTCCAGTGGAAGGAAGGAAAGCAGACTGAGCAGAATGGAAAGAAAGATGAAAAGAGAAAAGGATGGAGAGGATAGAAGGGGGAGAGAGAGAGCGACTGGAAGAGATAAAAAGAGGGAGAGAGAGGAAAGGAGGGAGGATGGGAGTGAAGGAGGTGGAGGGAGACAAATGGGGTGCTAACAGAGCAAGGGAGAGAGATGGAAGAGAGGAGCGAAAAGTGTGACCGCAAACATTAATTCTGTTTCTGCACCTTTTTCAGCTCTCTCTGACCTGCTGGTTATTCCTTTGTAATTGTATATTTCCAGCATCTGCAGCTTTTAGAACATTTTTAATCCAACATTTATGTTTGAAGTGAAACCCCAGTAATGAAGGAGTGCTGTCTTTAGGTCAGCACTGATGTATAACACTTGTTATTTACAAACTATTTTTTATAAATATTCCTGTTCTATAATACATAATTATAGGTATTGCACAAGGAAATTCCAATCATTGCAGATTATCTTTTCACAAATAGATCAATGTCAGAAACCATTAGATTCCTCCTCTGCATACCAAAAATTGCAATGTGCACCAGCAGTTTTTCCTTCAAGCTGGAAGCTGCTCTTTGTGTTCAAATTAGCTTAAAAATCAAATAAATATTATAGTAATCAGAACAGTGTGCACCATAGGTAACAATGACTGCCAAGCATAGAGCTCAAACTGTAATTTAATTTTGCTGTAGAGGTCATTAGTGTAATCCACCCTCACATCACTAGATTTGATTAACGCTCGTGCATTCAGTTACTGACCACCTCTCACCTTCACCAGGTGAATTGTCTATTTACAATTCTGTATGTATATAAAAAGTCACTCCGTCATGTTGGCTGGGACTCCAATTCCATTGGGTTATAATCTTGAGAACATAGAGTATTAGGCAGAGCCTCTACATCTCTATGGCATATGGATGTCATATTCACTACCCAAACCACCTCAACATATTAACCAGTAAAGTTCAACTCAATAGGTTGAATTGCCCTTTCTGAAGAAGAGAATATACTGAGACTGCTGGGACTTGCTTGATTTCCATTTGCAAGGAAATTTAATGAGATATATCCATATTGATGGGCTGATCACTGAGCTAGCCACGCGCAGGCTACTGAAAAGTTAAATTCTGCCTTTACATATGTGGACACCCCATCAACCCTCATCACCTGATCTGACTCTGTCAAGACTGCTTGATACAACTTGACGGATATAGGTTGAGCAGCCAGATACAGTTATGACATATGAAAATATTTGGATAACTGTATGGATAGGGAAGGTGACAAATGCAGGCAAATGTCGGTCAGCTGATTTATTTGAACAAGTTGGGTATAAGGTCTGTTTTCTGTGATGTGTACTGTAGCTGTATGACTTCGTAACTCTAGTCTGGACCTGAGTGAGACCCCAACCCTTCCCAAAGTCCTGAGCGCATTATGCAATTACAGGGAGGTTTTATAGTATTTCAAGTAATAGGGGATAAGTAGAGCCACGAAGGCAAGATAGGGTCATAGGAAAGAGGCAGGTGGAACACTCTGATATTTAATGAGATATATCTTCATGTAATCTTCAAGTTGCATCAGCCAGCTGTATGAAACTCAGTTGAAATCTCTCAGTGGGTGAACATTCTGAAGACCTTTACCATAAAGCCTTGGACAGGAAAAGGTACAGATTGTATGGGAAATAATTCATTTGCGGGGAGGACTTCTGATACTGTTAGGAAGGAACTTGGGAATATAGATTGGGAATGAATGTTCTCAGGAAAATGCACAATGGAAATGCAGCCATTGTTCAGGAAGCATTGCATGGAGTTCTGGATGGGTTTTTCCAAGTGAGGCAGGGAAAGGATGGTAGGGTAAAGGAACAGTGGTCGATAAGAGATGTGGAACATCTTGACAAGAGAAAGTAGGACGATTTAGGAATCACGGATCAGAGAGGGTTCGATATCCAGGAAGGAGCTGAAGAATGGATACAAGATATCCAGGAAGGAACTGAACAAGATATCCAGGAAGGAGCTGAAGAATGGATGTAAGAAAGCTAGAAAGGGAATGAGAAGGCCGAAGCAAGTAGAATCAAGGAAAATTCCAAGGTGTTTTACATGTATGTGAAGAAAGGGATGATGACTAGAGTGAAAGCAGGACCAATAAAGGATAGAAGAGGAAAAATGTGCCTGAAGTCAGAGGAGGCAGGAGAGGTCATTAATGAATATTTTACTTCCGTATTTACCAATTTAAGGGACAGTATAAAGCAGATTGATATGTTAGAATATGTTAACATTAAGAAAAAGGATGTGTTGGAGATTTGAAAGAGCAAACAACATTAGGACATTAAAATTCCTGGGGCCAGACAAGATATATCTCAGGTTACTATGGGATGTGAGGAAGGATATTCTTGTGCTTCGGAGATGATTTTTGCATCCTCGTTGGCCACAGGAATCGTTCCGGATGATTGTAGGGTGGCAAATGTTCTTCTGTTGTTCAAGAAAGGGAGTCGGGATAAAGCTGGGAATTATAGACCAGTGAGACTTTCTCCAGTGGTGGGCAAATTATTGAAGAAGATTCTTAGAGATAGAGTTTATGAGCATTTGGAGAAGCTTAACCTGATTAGTGGTAGTCAGCATAGATTTGTGAAGGGCAGGTCATGCCTTTTCAAGCTAGATTCCATGCTTTGAAGATGTGTCAAAACAGATATTGATGAAGATACACCAGGAGATGAGGATATGTGGAATTTAAGGTGCTGATAAGGTAGACACATCAGAAGGCATGGGATCCAGGGAAACTTTGCTTTGTGGACTTGGACGAGGAAGTGGAAGATTGAGTTAGGAAGATTGCAGGTGGCAGAAAGGTTGGTAGACGTGAATAGTATAGAAGGTTGTTGTGGGTTACAACGAGACATTGATAGAATGCACAACTGGGCTGAGAAGTGGCAGAGGGAGTTCAATCCAGAGAATTGTGTAGTGATTCACTTTGGAAGGTCAAATTTGAAAGCAAAAGACAAGGTTAACAGCAGGAGTTTTCACAGTTCAGAGAAACAGAGGGACATTGAGATCCACATCCACTGGATAAAATTTGCCGTGCAAGTTTATAGTGTGGTTAAGAAGGTGTATGATGTGTTGGCATTCATTAGTCAGGGGATTGAGTTCAAGAGCTGTGAGGTAATGTTTCAGATCTATAAAATCCTGGTTAGATATCACTTGGAGTTTTGTGTTCAGTTCTGGTTGCCTTGTTATGGGATGGATGTTGAAGCTTTAGAGAAGATGCAGTCAAGACTTACCAGGATGCTGCCTGGATTTGAGAGTGTGTCTTATGAGGATAGTTGGAAGAACTAGGGCTTTTTCTCTCTGGAGAAAGGAAGATGAGAGGTGACTTGATGCAGTACACAGAATGATAGCAGGTATAGTTTGAGAGGATTCCCAGTGATTTTTTTTCCCTAAGGGCAGAAATGCCTAATAGCAGGGGACGTGATTTTAAGATGATTGGAGGAAATCATAAAGGGATATCAGAAGTAAGTCTTTTACACAGAGTTGAGGGTGCATGGAGATGATGGCAGAGGCAGATACATTAGGGATATTTAAGAAACTCTTAGACACATGGGCAATAGAAAAATGGAAGGTTATATTGGAGAGAAGTATTGAACTGATCTTCAACTAGGTTAAAGGATTGGCACAATATTGTGGGCAGAATGGCCTCTACTGTGTTGTACTGTTCTATGTTCTAAAACAACTTTCTCACCCTTGAGAGACATACTGAATTATCCACAATCAGTATCTTAATTTGGGTGCCTTGAGGAGATATTGCCTACTATGTGGTTATTAATAGTAACAACATTGAAAAAAAAAACTCCTGCAATAACTTTATCAGAAATATTGGAAACTCACTTACCCTTATGCTGTGAATTATTCGATTTCATTAAGTAACACACATAAAAGTTGCTGGTGAACGCAGCAGGCCTGACGAAGGGTCTCAGCCTGAAACGTCGACTGCACCTCTTTCTAGAGGTGCTGCCTGGCCTGCTGCGTTCACCAGCAACTTTTATGTGTGTTGCTTGAATTTCCAGCATCTACAGAATTCCTGTTGTTTGCGATTTCATTAAGTGTTGTGTTTTGAAAAAGGAAAGTGAGACATAGAGTGAAACTTTTCAAAATACTTTAAATTAAATCAGTTTGTGTCATGGTCCAGTCCGTGAAGACGGTAGTCCAGTTCATGGTCCGGTCCATCGACCCTTGCTCCAGGTTTTCCTGTCTATTCTGTTTCTGTTCTTGTTGAGCTCTAATTGAGGCAGCTGATGCTCATTGGGGCTGGCTGTATAAATACCTTCAGAGACCAGGGCGTGGCTGCTGAATTGTTCTTGTCCTTACTCCTTGTATCCCTTCCTCTGCCATCTGTTTCCTTGCATGAAGCCCTGCCTTGTCTTGCCAGTAACTCTCGCCTCGCCTGAAGTTTTCATCTCGCCTTGCTTTGCCAGAAGCTTTGCCTTGTCTTGCTGGTAACTCTCGCCTCACCTGAAGTTCTCATCTCACCTTGCATTGCCTGAAGCCTTGCCTTGTCTTGCTGGTAACTCTCACCTCGTCTCGCCTGCAGTCTTGTCCTGGAGCCACCCTGTACCTAGATCCCTTCCTGTCCCTTGCCTCTGCCTAGGTAAGCCAGGCCGTCTTGCCATTACCTGCAGTAGGTTCTGTCCCTTCCTGTCCCTTGCCTCCGTCGGGTAAGCCAGGCCATCTTGCCGTTACCTGCGGTTGGTTCTGTCCCTTCCTGTCCCTTGCCTCCATCGGGTAAGCCAGGCCATCTTGCCACTACCTGCAGTTGGTTGTGTCCCTTCCTGTCCGTTGCCTCTGTCGGGTAAGCCAATCTGTCTTGCCATTACCTGCGGTTGGTTCTATCCCTTCCTGTTCCATGCCTCCGTCGGGTGGTGATCCGCGCCCAACCCAGGAGTACCATGCCCTGCCCAGGAGGAGCCTGCCTAGCCTCAAGCCTGAAGACTATAGCCTCTTGCCTAGCCTCAGGCCTGAAGACTCCAGCCTCCTGCCTAGCCTCAAACCTGAAGTCTCCAGCCTCCTGCCTAGCCTCAAGCCTGAAGACTCCAGCCTCCTGCCTCCTGCCAAGTCTCACCTCTCGCCTCAAGCCTGAAGACTCCAGCCTCATCCTGCCTTCCTGCCAAACCTCATCCTTGCCTAGTTCTGGGGTCCGAGCCAGAGGCAAGACCCAGGTATTGGGTCCTTGTCCAGTCTCTGGCTCGGAGTCCAAGTCCGGGCTCCTAGCTCTCTTGTCCAGTCCTGTTCCAGGTTCCCCGTTTTCATGTCCATGTCCTTGCCCTCATCCTGTATCCTAGTCCTGTCCCTAGTACTCCAGTGTCTGTGTCTTGCACTTGGGTCCATTCCTAGCCACCTCCTTATGACAGTTTGTTATTTCAGATGTTACAATTTCAAGTCATCAAGAATGGTGTCCTTCTCAAAGGAGTAGTAACAGGGGACAGGAAGCAGCTGCGTCAGCTGGGAGAGTGCAAGGTGTTGCAGCAGAGAGTGCTTTTGCAATGAACTTCCAGAGTGAGAACCTGAGCTTGACTCCTGAGTAGAGCTTGCACATTTCCCTTGGAACTGAGATTGCTCCAGTTCTCCCCAGATCCAAAAGCTATGCTAGTTGGGAGGTGAATAAGCGCCTGTAAATTTACTCCTAGTGCTGGTGGGGTGGGCAAGGATGGTGGATTAATGAAGATTTGAAAGAGCGCATTTTGTAAGTAAATATAGAAACATAGAAACATAGAAAATAGGAGCAGGAGTAGGCCATTCGGCCCTTCAAGCCTGCACCGCCATTTATTATGATCATGGCTGATCATCCAACTCAGAACCCTGCACCAGCCTTCCCTCCATACCCCCTGATCCCCATAGCCACAAGGGCCATATCTAACTCCCTCTTAAATATAGCCAATGTGCTGGCCTCAACTGCTTCCTGTGGCAGAGAATTCCACAGATTCACCACTCTCTGAGTGAAGAAGTTTTTCCTAATCTCGGTCCTAAAAGGCTTCCCCTCTATCCTCAAACTGTGGCCCCTCGTTCTGGACTTCCCCAACATCGGGAACAATCTTCCTGCATCTAGCCTGTCCAATCCCTTTAGGATTTTATACGTTTCAATCAGATCCCCCCTCAATCTTCTAAATTCCAACGAGTACAAGCCCAGTTCATCCAGTCTTTCTTCATATGAAAGTCCTGCCATCCCAGGAATCAATCTGGTGAACCTTCTTTGTACTCCCTCTATGGCAAGAATGTCTCTCCTCAGATTAGGGGACTAAAACTGCATACAATACTCCAGGTGTGGTCTCACCAAGGCCTTGTACAACTGCAGTAGTACCTCCCTGCTCCTGTACTCGAATCCTCTTGCTATAAATGCCAGCATACCATTTGCCTTTTTCATCGCCTGCTGTACCTGCATGCCCACTTTCAATGACTGGTGTATAATGACACCCAGGTCTCATTGCACCTCCCCTTTTCCTAATCGGCCACCATTCAGATAATAATCTGTTTTCCTATTTTTGCCACCAAAGTGGATAACTTCACATTTATCCACATTAAATTGCATCTGCCATGAATTTGCCCACTCACCCAACCTATCCAAGTCACCCTGCATCCTCTTAGCATCCTCCTCACAGCTAACACTGCCGCCCAGCTTCGTGTCATCCGCAAACTTGGAGATGCTGCATTTAATTCCCTCATCCAAGTCATTAATATATATTGTAAACAACTGGGGTCCCAGCACTGAGCCTTGCGGCACCCCACTAGTCACTGCCTGCCATTCTGAAAAGGTCCCGTTTATTCCCACTCTTTGCTTCCTATCTGCTAACCAATTCTCTATCCACATCAATACCTTACCCCCAATACTGTGTGCTTTAAGTTTGCACACTAATCTCCTGTGTGGGACCTTGTCAAAAGCCTTCTGAAAATCCAAATATACCACATCCACTGGTTCTCCCCTATCCACTCTACTAGTTACATCCTCAAAAAATTCTATGAGATTCGTCAGACATGATTTTCCTTTCACAAATCCATGCTGACTTTGTCCGATGGTTTCACCGCTTTCCAAATGTGCTGTTATCACATCTTTGATAACTGACTCTAGCAGTTTCCCCACCACCGACGTTAGGCTAACCGGTCTATAATTCCCCGGTTTCTCTCTCCCTCCTTTTTTAAAAAGTGGGGTTACATTAGCCACCCTCCAATCCTCAGGAACTAGTCCAGAATCTAACGAGTTTTGAAAAGTTATCACTAATGCATCCACTATTTCTTGGGCTACTTCCTTAAGCACTCTGGGATGCAGACCATCTGGCCCTGGGGATTTATCTGCCTTTAATCCCTTCAATTTACCCAACACCACTTCCCTACTAACATGTATTTCGCTCAGTTTGTCCATCTCACTGGACCCTCTGGGCAATGAATATGTGAGGCAATGAATTGGATGAGATTCCTCTGGAGACTTACAGTACTTACGTCATGTGATGGAGGTCAGCAGTCACCATGAGGGGTACCTGCTTTATTCTATAAGATTGCAAATTAAACATAACTTACAAGAAAGAGATCCACATCTGACTGAGTCTGATTTTAGCATTTCAGTTGAAAAGTATTACTTACAACAATGCAATAAGCTCCCACTAGAGCTCTCAAGTGACTGCCTGGATTGTTTTGCACAAAGCTTGGAGCCAGACTTGAACCCATGGTCTATGATGTCACAGCCAAGCATGAAATCTACTGAGCAGCAGATGGTAAATTGTTGTTATAAAAAGCTCAATGACATAAGAACATATGAAAAAGGAACACTGAGATGGTGGCTGGGTCCTCAAGCATGCCCCAACATGCAATAAACTTGTGACTTACTCTTAAATCCATTTTTGTGCATCTTATCCATACCACGTGATTCATGTTTGAATGAATCCGTAACTTTCAAGTCAAAGTAATGTTCATCACAACATTGAATGTACTTCACAACTCAGTCTTTGCAGCTCTCCGTGAAAGAGATTTCCAAATAGCCACAGCTCACTGAGAAAAGAAATTCCTTTTCGCCTCAGTCTCAAATGAATGATCTCTTGCCTTGAGACAATGTGCCCAGTTTGAAATTCCCTCCATATGAGCTTCATCAGGATCTCACATATTTTGATAAGTTCACCTCTCAATGTGCCTAAATTTCAATGAATATATGGTAAACCTAACCTATAAAATAATCCCTTCATTCTTGGAATCTTTAGACTGCATCCAAGTAGTCATATCCTTCCTTAAGTAACGGCTCCAGTAATGTGGTCAGGAGTCAAGGTGTGATGTCACTAATGCCTTGCATAGATGTAGCAGTTCTTCCCTATTTGGAATAATCCATCCTTCTTGTAATAAAGGCCAACTTTCTGTTAAGCTTTCTAATTACTTGCTGTACTTGTATGTGAATGTCATATATCGTTGGTTTCCTTCCTTTTCCAGAAATCCAAACAGTTTTGATTTAACTCAGTGATTGAGACCACCAGCTCTCCAAGGTGGAGAATGTCACAGGTTCACTATACATTCAGTGAAAAACTTTCTCCTCATTTCAGTTACTAACAGTCCTTAATATAAAACAGTGATCTCTGGTTCTACAGTCTTCTGTCAAGGGGGAAACGTCCTTCCCACATACAGACTGTGAAGTCCCGCAGGGATTTTGTAAGCCCAGTGAGATCTCATCTCATTAACCTGAACTCTTCTGAATATATTCCTGCTCTCCTTATCCAGTAAGCCTGCCTTCCCTAGAAACAAAATAGTGAATCTGTTCCACACTTCCTTAATAGCAGGTTTATCCTTCCTTAGGCAAGAAGATGACACCTGCACACAATATTCCAACTGCAGCTTCAATATGGCTCGAAGCAATTGCAGTATGACTTCCTCCCTCCTGTAATCAAAACCCCTTGTGAAAAAGCTAGCATACTGCTTACCTTTCTTATTGCTTTTTGCACTCAAATGTTTTTTTTTGGTGATTTGTAAACAAATTGTTTTGTAAACAAATTTACCCAGTGTTCTAACATTTAAAAACTACACTTTTTCCCTGTTTTCTACACTGAAATGGATGACCTCTCAATTATGTTCTATCTTCGAAGTCCTTACTCATGTACTCAATATGTTCTTATGTCCAGGTAAATGCCCTTACCTAAGAGGACTGCCAGACCTTACTGAACAGCAGCATGCACAGCAGGCATACAGGAGTGAGAAAGGACGGCTGGTTGAATGGTGAGTGCAGCAACATTACACTCAACATCAGTAAGACAGGGGAACTGATTGTGGACTGCAGAAAGAGGAATTTGAGGGAACACACACCGGTCCTCATTGAAAGATCAGAAGTGGAAAGAGGGAGCATTTTCAAGTTCCTGGATGTCATCATGACTGACCATCTCACCTGGGGCAAACATATTGAGATCGATCTGGTTGCATCATAGTTGGTATGGAAGGGCTACTACACAGGAACAGAAAAAGCTGCAGAAATTTGCAAACTCAGCAACCTCCAAAATGAGCGGTAGCCTCCCCAGTATTGAGCACATCTGTAAAAGGCGATGCCTCAAAGAGGCAGCATCCATCATTACGACTTCCATCATCCAGAATATGACCTCTTGTCATTGCTACCATCACGGAGGAGGTACAGGAGCCTGAAGACACACACTAAAAGTTTCAGAAGCAGCTTCTTCCCTTCTGCCTTCAGATTTCTGAATGGACAATGAACCCCTGTACACTACTCAATTTATTATCCCTCTCTTTAATCACTAGATATAATATGTTCTTATTATAATTTATAGTTTTTATCATTATATATTGCAATATACTGCTGCAAAACAAATTTCATATACTGTATCATATGCCAATATTATTAAACCTGATTCTGATTCCTATAAAAGATCCACTCAATTGAAGTAATATTCTGCATTTCTATTCTTCTTACCAATGTGGAGATCCTCACCACTCTCTATATTATAATTCTAGGACCTGATAAGGATAGTCTTCCTCTTCATCCTTGAAAACTATTCACATTCTGAAATGAATGGTTACAGAAATCATCTTTCACTCTCCAAATAGTTCCACATGTGAGTAACTTCATAGTATGTGCCTTGTAACCATTAATGGAGATTACTATCTTAATAATCCTTACTACGCCTTTGGCCCTCATGACCAACCATTCTTAATTAGTACCGCACCATCTTCTGTGAGACATCCATGAAATACTGGATATAATCTAATTGCTGTGATGCTGTTGCTAGAGGAATTATTGGGCAATCTTATCAAAGTGGATCCAGATTTGAATTTGAAAAGCTTACAATTTGTCCTAAAAGCTATGAAACTGGTTGGGAGCAGCTCCATTTTAGTTGTGGGAGAGGGTAAGTATAGTCTTCCAGTTTTACCTTCAGGTTAGAGGCTAGCGAATGAGTTAATCATGTATTCTCTGTGAAGCAACAATCAAATGGATGCTTTTAAAGAGAGGCAACACTGATACTGCATCAACAAGATAGAATCAGCTGAATCTAATCAATAGACTCATGGGGTTGCACAGCACATAAACAGTTCCTTTGGGCCAACATGCTCATTGCTAACCAAATCCACGTCCATTACTAGTCAACCCTGGCAGGGTTTGCAGGACATTACTTCCTCCAAACTGAAACCTAATATTATGAATGACAACAATAGTTAATGCCGGCTGAGCTCAACGGCTTTGATGCCACTTTGAAAGGGAGAATGTAACTACAGATGTGAAGATCTCTGCTGTACCTGGTGACCCTGTGATCTCTGTCTCAGAGGCTGATGTCAGCTGGTCTTTTAGGAGTGTGAACCCTCTTAAGGTCTCGATGGAGTGCCTGGCAAAACTCTGAAAACTTTTGCCAACCAAATGGCTGGTGTATTCAAGGGCATTTTCAACCTCTCACTGCTACAGTCAGAAGTTCACATCTGCTTCAAATTATGCCAGAGCCCAAGAAGAGCAGTGTGAACTACGTTAATGACCATTGCCCACAGGCTACATTGTTGTCTATTAATAGGGAGGGGTGTGGGTTGCTGAACAGGGTTGAAAGAAGCTACAGAAAGATGCAAAATCAGCCTGCTGTGAGGAAGAAGGTTCAGAAGCCTGAAGGCACACACTCAGAGATTCAGGAACAGCTTCTTCCCCTCTGCCACCTGATTCCTAAATGGACATTGAACCCTTGAACATGACTTCACTTTTATTATTTATGTTTTCGCACTATTTTTCATTAAGCTGTTTAATATATATACGCTTTAATTGATTTACATTTTTTCTATATTATCAAGTATTGCATTGTACTGCTACTACCAAGTTAACAAATTTCACGACATATGCCAATGATATTAAACTTGATTTTGATTCTGATCAAGTCAAGCCAAGTTGAGTCAGGCTTATTGTCTAGTGCACAAATACTGTATGATGCAGTACAGATTCAATGAAAAACAAAAGATGCCAGACTGAACTGTCTCATTAGCCTACACTAGGTCCATATTCCTCGAAACCTTTCCAATACACAAGCATGTCTAAATATATTTTATATATTGTAATTGCACACATTTCTACAATTTTCTGTGGTGGCTCATTCTGCACACCCACCACCCTCTGTGTGGAAAACCAGCCCCTCAGCTTCCACTTAAATTGTTCCTTCTCACCGTCAAACTATTCCCTCCAGTTTTAAACTCCTCTCCACTCAGAAAAAATACATGATCATCCACCTCATGACATTCCTGTAAAAGATCTCCCCTCAGTATAGCAGTCTGCATGTGTCTGGTCCTTTAATCTCACCTGAGCTCTTGGTGCATTAGGCCAATGTGCTAGACAATCTCAGTCAGAAATGAATTATGTGTTTTGCTGTACTGTTGATACTATTTCAGAAAGTCTGACACCAGAAAAACATTGCAAAACCATACGCTGTTCTCACATATGTTCAGATTTTATTACCAATTGAATCACTCATAATATGCACAAAATTGCTTGATACCGTGTTAATGCAATCTTAATTTTCTGTGTATTTTTGCTGAACATCATTGAGCTAAATTTACAGCCACACGTAAAACCATTAGACATAAGAGCAGAATTAGGCCACTCAGTCCATTGAACTGGATCTGCCATCCCATCATGACTGATTTATTTTCCATCTCAACTCCGTTCTTCTGCTTTCTTCCTATAACCTTATTCCCTGACTAACCAAGAAACTATCAGCCACTGCTTTAAATATACCCAATGAATTGGCCTCCACAGCCCTCTGTAGCAGTAAAGACTACAAATTCACCAGCCTCTGACTAAAGAAACTGTTTCTCATCTCTGTTCTAAATGGATGTGTATTCTGAGGCTCATCCTCCTGGCCCTAAACTCACTCACAATAGGAAATATTCTCTCCACATCCACTCACTCTAAGACTTTCAAGATTTGGTAGGTTTCAATGAGATTTCCCCTTATTTTTCTAAACTCCAGTGAGTACAGGTCTTGAGCCATCAAACACTCATCACACACTATATTTTTGTCCTCTCAAAATAAATACCAACATTGCATTTGCCTTCCTTACTAGTGACTTAACCTGCAAATTTGCATTTAGGGGAATTGTGCATGGCGACTTCCAAGTCCCTTTGCCCCTCTGATTTTTGAATTTTCTCCCTGTTTAGAAAAGTCTACATCACTGTTCCTTCTAACAAAGTGCATGACCATACACTTCCCTACACTATATTACATCTGCCTCTTTGTGCCCATTCTCCCAATCTGTCCAAGTCCTTCTGCAGACTTCTTGCTTCTTCAACCTTATCTGCCCTTCTATCTATTTTTGTATCATCTATAGACTTGGCCACAAAGCCATCAATTCCTTCATCCAAATTATTGACATATATTGTGAAAAGGAACAGTCCCAATTCCAACCAGCCTCTGCAGAACACCATTTGTCCACAGCAGCCAACCAGAAGAGATCCCCTTCCTTCCCATTCTTTGCTTCCTGCCAATCCAACAATATTCTATCCATGCTAGTATATGTTTTTTTGTAATACCATGGGTTCTTATCTTATTAAGCAGCCTCATGTGCAACACCTTGTCCAAGGCCTTCTTAAAATCCAAATAAAAATATCCACTTACTCCCTTTGTCTATCCTGCCTTTTATTTCTTCGAAGAATTCCAACAGATTTATCAGACAAGATTTCCCTTTAAAGAAACTAATCTGACTTTGGTCTACATTTTCATGCACCAATAAGTATCCTGGAACCTCATCCTTAATAATAGGCTCCAAATCTTCCCAATCACTGAAATCAGGCTAACTGGCCTATAATTTCCTTTCTTCTTCCTCCCTCCCTTCCTAAAGAATGGAGCGACATTTGCAATTTTCCAGTCCTCAGGAACCATTCCAGAACCTAGTGATTCTTGAAGGATCATTACTAAAACATCTACATTTCTTCAGCTACCTCTTTCAGAACCCTGGGGTGTACACCATCTGGTCTAGGTGACTTTTCTATCTTCAGACACTGTCCACATGTGAAAATCTTTAAGACAACCAGCCTATATATTTTAAATTCAATGGGCAGTACTTGTGGAACAGAGATGGTGGCCAAAGAGTTAGAACTGGAATAAATAGTTAACTAAATTGACTCAAAAATGTGTAATTGGGCATGTCAAGCAAGAGATGCAGATAGTAGAAGGTTTCAATATTCTTCTCTGTGAAGTTAAAACACTCTTGAGATAGTCAGATGCTTGGAAATCTGCTCAATATAAATGCCAGATGTAATATCCCCCAAGCCAAAAATCTGAGGAATCATATAGCATTTTAATGAATTGAGCAGAAAAATCTAATTTGACCCTGCAGTGCAGTTCTGAGAATTACTGTCTGCTCCATGTGCTGTTCTTTGGATTGAGACCTTATACCTAGACCCACTAGGATGGAAAAACAACTCATGCTATTAATTTGAAGGACAGCAGGTGATTCATCCCTGGTGTCCTAACCAGATTTCATCCTTCAATCAACATTTCGACAGCTGATTACTTGGTCTGCACTGCAGTATGGCTTGATGTGTGCAAATTGACTGTCACAGTTCCTATCCTAAAAGAGAGATACACTGGGAATCTCCTAAAAGTTTTTGAAAAGCAATACAGAAGTGAGATTTCTCTTCTTTTCAGCTTGAGATTTCTTGGAGGATGCATGATAAATTAATAGTTATTCATTATAAAGAAAACAATATGACAGTTGCATTATCACCAGTACTGGTAGAGGTTGATGATGATGCAAACCTTGTTTAAAGTCAGACAGGGGCAAGTAAAATGGAGATCACTGTCACCAAACCAACAGCCCCTTTGTTGTAATGCATAATGCTTTTGGAAACAGAGAGGAGTTATGGGTCAGGTTAGGGTTCAGCAACCAAGATGTGGGTAATTCTGAAGTCAGCCCATAGTCTAGGTTTCAGGTTCCATGCTTTATATTCTGCATTTAAAGGGCAGTGATGTGGACATATAATCTAGCATATCCGTGGACGGATATCAGGCCTGCAATCATTGGGGATAAAGACCAGTGAGGTCGGCTGGTCCCAAAATTGGAGGTCTGTGCAGGCACGAGTTTGGCGAGTTACTGAGTCCAGAATTTGAGGTTGTTTGAGGCCCTGACATCGGTGAGTCCTAAGGTTGATAAAGAAGATCAAAGCCTGAAGGTCAAAGACCAAAATTAGTGGGTCTGAAAGTCCAAGCCTGATAGCCGAAGTCCTGAGTCTGTAAGTCTGTTGTTAAGTTTTGTAACTCAAAAATATTTAGAAGAACCTAATTGAAAAGAAAACAAAGGAAATGGGAGGTAACTTGCGTACATTCATTTTTACGTTAAGCGAGGCATGCGCATATGTAATCTAAGTATCTTTATGTGCAACCCATAATTAATCATTTAAACAAATAAAGAATGCTTACTCAAACAATATATTTATAATATTACTCAAATATTACTGAAAATACACACCACCCTGCCCTGCTTAGCTATAAATTCCAACTCAATATGCATATATACGTATACAATTGTAATATACCGTAAGGTTTTACTGCTAATGTAATGGTTCCTCTGTAGCAACAATGTTTGGATTATGACTAGAGATAACGGGGTTTGGAATGCTGGGGGCTAGCCAATGAGAGAACTGTTATTCTTCCTTGTGAGTCTGGAAGAGAGATTTTCAGTCTTTTGCTGGGGAGAGATGAGGAGAGACGACGCGAATAGAGAGATCTGGTAGACCGCCGGACGGAGTGGACTCGGAGCGAGGGTCCGAAGGACAGTGACGACCGGAGGAGGTCGATGGTGGATGACCAGCTTATCGGTGAGCTCCAACTTTGCACAATAGACTGTTTAATAAGAATGGGCCCTTTTTCTTTGTTTCCTTTACTAACCATATAGTCAAAGTAAGAATTATAAGTCTTAATCATTTAATCGCATATTGTGTACTGTTTGTTATTTTGGGGTACTAATTTGTAACGGGCGACATATTGCACAGCATCCACCCAAACAAGATTCCTTAAGTTTGGCCGGGCAGGGGGCAATCACCCCCTATATTAAGCCACGAGCTGAAGCGACAGTTACACAATATATACAGTATGTTATATAATATGACTACTATATAGACATCCACAGAATAGTAAGATTTAAATTGTGCCATTCGTGCCTAAAGATTTAATCGATGTGGAGGATTTCTTACCTTTGCGGGATAATTTTTTTCCTAACCAGGGGTGGAGAGGGGGTGATCACTCTGCTTGGCAGGAGAAAACTGTGACTGTGAAATACTGTCAGGTTCTGGGGGCCCCTGCATGGTGGCTATAGGAGTTGACGCTGGGACTGCAGGAAGTGGTTCTGGCAGCTTTGAATACCTTTCTTTTGGATGTGTTGGTATCCCTAACAGTGCATGGCAAGCTTCACTGGACAAAATGGATCATATGTCCAATGTCACCATTTCCTTTACCTTTTGGAAAGCCATCTCACACTGCTTTGTCCATTGTCATTTCTTCACAATCTCTGGAAATGAGTTTAAGGGTTTGAGAACCATTGCCAGGTTTGGCAGGAACCTGCTATAGTAATTAACAAATCCTAAAAAGGACTGCAACTGTAACTCGCCCCTTGGCCTTGGGGCATCCACCACTGCTTTAATTTTCTCAGCACACTTGTGTATTTTTGTGCATTGATAGTGTGCCCACAGAAAGTGATGCTTGGTTTAAAGAATTCACACTTGGTGCATCGTGCTCAGTCTATAATCCTCTAATATTTTTAATCACTTTTCTGAGACTTTGGGGATGTTCCTTGTCATCCTTACCGGTAACAATAATGCCATCAAGGTACCATTGAGTGCCTGGGCAGTCTTGCAGCACATGGATTATAGCTTTCTGCCGGAGTGTAGGTGCAGATGTTATTCCAAAAAAAAAACCGTATTAATCCAAAAAAGCAAACAGGGTCTCGGCCTGAAACGTCGACCGTACCTCTTCCTAGAGATGCTGCCTGGCCTGCTGCGTTCGCCAGCAACTTTGATGTGTGTTGATTAAACCAAAAAAGCCCCTTTTGAGTATTTATAATGAGAAACACGTCAGACACTTTACATCTCGATCTGTAGGTAGGCCTCAGCTAAGTCCACTTTGCTGAAGTGCTTCCCTCCAGAAAGTTGTACAAATATATCCTCTATCCTGATGGTATTGATGTATTTTCAGTACTGAGTTGATGGTGACCATAAAATCACACAGATGCTGACAGACCATTCTTCTTTGCTACTGGGAAAACTGGTATTGACAATGGACTCCTCAACCTTGGAAGGTATTTCTTCATCCTCCATGTGATCTAGCTCTCTAGCTACTTTATCACAGGTGGTATAAGGAACTGGACGGGCTTTGTAAAACTTGGGTGTGGCACTTTCATTTAATACTATTTACCCTTGATATGCATGAGTTTTCAAATACCATCCACTTACACTGCTGTGGAATCATTCAGTACCTTTCTTAATTCACTTTCAGTTGAGTCTCTTGCAGGGAACGTGACATGCAAATGGTGGATAGATCTCCAATCAGGTTGTAGTTGTCTCAGTCAATTATGTCCTCCCAATGCTGGCCCTCCTGTTTCTAACATATACTTTACCGTGTACCAATGTGCCTCGTTGGTTATTGTATTTCACTGTTACAAATGTCATTCCCACAGAAGTTACTTTTTCTGCAGTATATGTTCTTAGCTGGTAAAGCTACAGGCTTCAGTTTAGCATGTTTCAAATGTTAATCCAACTCATTTAGTCAAACGATGGAAGCAGCAGGGCCAATGTCTAATTCCATTTTAATAAATTTGGCTTTCACTTCTGGTGTAAGCTATATTGGTTATCTATTGTTAGTTTTCACATGTAAATCCCAAGGCTGCTCATTCCTGTGTCATTCTCGTCATCAGATTTTTTTCATCAGCAAAATGCAGATTAGTGCTTATTTAGAAACTGCAGCTTGACTGCTTGGCTTATTCTCTCCCTTGTACAGTCCATTTATGTTTGTCTGCTTGTTATGCTCTTTGTACCTGTACTATATTGTTGCATCTTCTGCAAGTTTTACCTTTAAACCTGAATTGGTCTGTTGTATGTGAGTCATGTCACAATGGTAACACAATTTAGGCCATAAGATATTGGAGCAGAAGCAGGCCATTCAGTCCATCAAGTCTTCTCCGCTATTCAATCATGGGCTGATCCAATTCTTCCAGTCATCCCCACTCTCCTGCCTTCTCTCGATACCCTTTGATGCCCTGGCTAATCAAGAACCTATCTATCTCTGCCTTAAATGCACCAAATGACTTGGCCTCCACAGCTGCTCATGGCAAGAAATTCCACCGATTTACCACCCTCTGACTAAAGTAATTTCTTTGCATCTCTGTTCTAAATTGACGTTCTTCAATCCTGAAGTTGCGCCCTTTTGTCCTAGACTCCCCTACCATGGGAAATAACTTTGTCATATCCAATCTGTTCAGGCCTTTTAACATTCAGAATGTTTCTCCGAGATCCTCTTCCATTCTCCTGAACTCCAGGGAATACAGCTCAAGAGCTGCCAGACACTCCTCATATGTTAACCCTTTCATTCCTGTAATCATCCTTGTGAATCTTCTCTGAACCCCCTCCAATGTTGGTATATTCTTTCTCAAATAAGGAGCCCAAAACTGCACACAATACTCCAAGTGTGGTCTCACGAGTGCCTTATAGAGCAGTGGCCCCCAACCACCGGGCCACAAAGCATGTGCTACCGGGCCGCAAGGAAACGATATGAGTCGGCTGCACCTTTCCCCATTCCCTGTCACGCACTGTTGAATTTGATGATAGGATTGCCAACTGTCCCTTATTTGTTGGGACATCCTGTATATTGGGCTAAGTTGGTTTGTCCCATATGGGACTGCCCTTGTCCCATATTTCCCCCTTTAAGGTAGAGCGTTCCTATGAAACCCTTCGTGCTGAAATGGCGTAAAGCAAAGAAACAATTACTATTAATTTATATGGGAAATGTTTTTGAGCGTTCCCAGACCTAAAAAATAACCTACCAAATCATACCAAATAACACATAAAACCTAAAATAACACTAACATATAGCAAAAGCAGGAATGATATGATAAATACACAGCCTATATAAAGTAGAAATGATGTATGTACAGTATAGTCAGAAAGATTAAGCCAAAACCGATTTGTGGAAAAAAAATCGGCACATACACACATGCACACGTCACATATGCACACGTCACGCACGCGCACACAGGTGCCCGCACAAGGCTTCATGGTCATGGTAGTCTTCCTCGTGGTAAACACAAGTGTCCCAGGATTTGACTGCTACTTTTGTCCCTTATTTGGGAGTGAGAAAGTTGGCAACCCTAACTGTAAAAGACATGTTGATGTGAGTTTAACCCTACTTGAACACCCCCTCTGGTTGGCCGGTCCACAAGAATATTGTCAATGTTAAACCAGTCCGTGGCGCCAAAAAGGTTGGGGACCCCTGTTATAGAGCCTCAACATCACCTCCCTGTTCTTATATTCTATATCTCTAGAAATGAATGCCATCATTGAATTCACCTTCTTCACCAGAATCTCAATCAGGATGTTAACCTTTAGGGTATCCTGCACAAGGACTCCCAAGCCCCTTTACATCTCTGCATTTTGAATTCTCTCGACATCTAAATAATAGTCTGCCCATTCCTTTTTTTCACCAAAGTGCATAACCATACACTTTCCAACATTATATTTCATTAGCCACTTCTTTGCCCATTCTCCTAAACTATCTCTGAATGCTCTGAAGTCTCTGAATGCTAAGTCTCTGAATGCTCTCTATTTCCTCAACACTACCCACTCCTCCACCTATCTTTGTATCATTGGCAAATTTAGCCACAAATCCATTAATCCCATAGTCCAAATCATTGACATACATTGTAAATGCAGCAGTCCCAACACCAACCCCTGTGGAACTCCACTGGTAACCGACAGCCAGCCAGAATAGGATCCCTTTATTCCCATTCTCTGTTTTCTGCCGATCAGCCAATGCTCCACTCATGCTAGTAACTTCCCTGTAATACCATGGGCTCTTATCTTAATAAGCAGCCTCATGTGCGGCACCTTGTCAAAGGCCTTCTGAAAATCCAAGTACATAACATCTACTGCATCTCCTTTGTCTACCCTGCTTGTAATTTCCTCAAAAAACTGCAGTAGGTTAGTCAGGCATGATTTTCCTTTCAGGAAACCATGCCGGCTTTGGCCTATCTTGTCATCTTGTCATGTGCTTTGAGGTATTCCATAATCTCATCCCTAACTATCGATTCTAACAACTTTCCAACTACTGATGTCAAGCTAACAAGGTCTATAGTTTCCTTTCTGCTGCCTCCCACCCTTCTTAAATAGCAGAATGACATTTGCAATTTTCCAGTCATCAGGGACAATGCCAGAATCTATCGATTCTTGAAAGATCATTGTTAATGTCTCCGCAATCTCTCCAGCTACTTCCTTCAGAACCTCAGAGTGCATTCCATCAAGTCTAGGAGATTTATTCACCCTCAGACCATTAAGCTTCCTGAACACCTTCTCAGTTGTAATTTTCACTACACATACTTCACTTCCATGACACTCTTAAATGTCCAGTATACTGCAGATGTCTTCCACTGTGAAATACGTATTCAGTTCCTCTGCCATCTCTGCGTCTCTCATTGCAATATCTCCAGCATTATTTTCTATTGTTCCTATACCTACCCTCAAATCTCTTTTACCCTTTATATACCTAAAAAAGCTGTTACTATCTTCTTTGATATTAGTTGCCAGCTTCCTTTCAAAATTCATCTTTTCCTTCCTAATGACCTTCTTAGTTTCCTTCTGCAAGTTTATAAATTTGTTCAGCCAGGCAGATTTTTGTTTAGATTTTGCAATTTTGTTCATGCTCACTTCCATTCCTGACTGCAACTCAACTGTGTCTCTGTCTGCTGTTTCCATTGATAGTGTAATTTCAAATATTTTTTAATGTATAGTAAGTTGTGCTTCAGTTAGGAGCCATTTGTGATTTTTTTCTTTTCAGATTCCATAAACTAAATGATACCACAGTGCATCATTAAGCCCTTTACCAAACTGAGAATTCTCAGACAATCCCTTCAATTCAGCCACGTACACTAAAATAGACTTCCCTTCATATAACCATATAACAATTACAGCACAGAAACAGGCCATCTCGGCCCTTATAGTCCATGCCAAACTCCTACTCTCACCTAGTCCCACCAACCTGCACTCGGTCCATAACACTCCATTCCCTTCCTGTCCATATATCTATCCAACTTAACATTAAACGTCAACATCAAACCTGCTTCAACCACTTCTGCTGGAAGCTCGTTCCTCACAGCTACCACTCTCTGAGTAAAAAAGTTCCCCCTTATGTTATCCCCTAAACTTTTGCCCTTTAACTCTCAACTCATGTCCTCTTGTTTGAATCTCCCTCCACTCTCAATGGAAAAAGCTTATCCACGTCAACTCTATCAATCCCCCTCATAATCTTAAGCACATCTATCAAGTCCCTTCTCAACCTTCTACGCTCCAAAGAATAAAGACCCAACTTGTTCAACCTTCCTCTGTAACTTAGGAGATGAAACCCTGGCAACATTTTAGTAAACCTCCTCTGTACTCTCTCAATTTTATTGACATCTTTCCTATAATTCGGTGACCAGAGCAGTACACAATACTCCAAGTTTGGCCTTACCAATGCCTTATACAATTTCAACATTACATCCCAACTCCTATACTCAATGCTCTGATTAATAAAGGCCAGCATACCAAAAGCTTTCTTCACCACCCTATCCACATGAGATTCCTCCTTCAGGGAGCTATGCACCATTATTCCTAGATCCCTCTGTTCTACATTATTCTTCAATGCCCTACCATTTACCATGTATGTCCTATTTTGATTAGTCCTACTAAAATGTAGCACCTCACATTTTTTAGCATTAAACTCCATCTGCCATCTTTCAGCTCACTCTTCTAACTGGCCTAAAATCTCCCTGCAAGCTTTGAAAACCTACTTCGTTATCCACAACGCCACCTGTCTTAGTATCATCTGCATACTTACTAATCCAATTTACCACCCCATCATCCAGATCATTAATATATATGACAAACAACGTTGGACCCAGTACAGATCCCTGAGGCACACCGCTACACACCGTCCTCCAAACTGACACACAGTTATCCACCACTACTCTCTAGCGTCTCCCATCCAGCCACTGCTGAATGCATTTTATTACTTCGATATTAATGCCTAACAATTGAACCTTCCTAACTAACCTTCCATGTGGAACCTTGTCAAAGGCCTTACCGAAGTCCATATAGACAACATCCACTGCTTTACCCTCGTCAATGTTCCTAGTAACCTCATCAAAAAATTCAATAAGATTTGTCAAACATGACTTTCCACGCACAAATCCATGTTGACTGTTCCTAATCAGACCCTGTCTATCCAGATGATTATATATACCAACTCTAAGAATACTTTCCATCAATTTACCCACCACTGACGTCAAACTCACAGGCCGATAATTGCTAGGTTTACTCTTAGAACCCTTTTTAAACAATGGAACCACATGAGCAATACGCCAATCCTCCGGCATCATCCCTGTTTCTAATGACATTTGAAATACTTCTGTCAGAGACCCTGCTATTTCCACACTAACTTCCCTCAAGGTCCTAGGGAATATTTTGTCCGGACCCGGAGACTTACCCACTTTTAAATTCCTTAAAAGCACCAGTAATTCCTCTTCTTTAACCGTCATACTTTCCATAATTCCCCTTCTTGTTTCCTTTACCTTACACAATTCTATATCCTTCTCCTTAGTGGATACCGAAGAAAAGAAATTGTTCAAAATCTCCCCCATCTCTTTTGGCTCCGCACATAGCCATCCACTCTGATTCTCTAAGGGACCAATTTTATCCCTCACTATCCTTTTGCTATTTACATAACTGTAGAAACCCTTTGGATTTATTTTCACCTTACTTGTTAAAGCTGCCTCGTATCTTCTTTTAGCTTTTCTAATTTCTTTCTTAAGATTCTTTTTGCATTCTTTATATTCCTGGAGCACCTCATTAACTTCATGCTGCCTATATTTATTGTAGATATCTCTTTTTTTCCGAACCAAGTTTCCTATATCCCTTGGAAACCATGTCTCTCTCAAACTTTTAACCTTTCCTTTCAACCTAACAGGAACATAAAGATCCTGTACCCTCAAAATTTCACCTTTAAATGACCTCCATTTCTCTATTACATCTTTCCCATAAAACAAATTTCCCAATCCACTCCTTCTAATTCCCTTCGCTACTCGTCAAAGTTAGCCTTTCTCCAATTAAAAATCTCAACCCTGGGTCCAGTCCTATCCTTCTCCATAATTATATTGAAAATAATGGTATTGTGATCACTGGACCCGAAGTGCTCCCCAACACAAACCTCCGACACCTGACCTATCTCATTCCCTAACAGGAGATCCAACACTGCCCCTTCTCTAGTTGGTACCTTTATGTATTGCTGCAAAAAACTATCTTGCACACATTTGACAAACTCCAAACCATCCAGCCCTTTTACAGAATGGGCTTCCCAGTCTATGTGTGGAAAATTAAAATCTCCCACAATCACAACCTTGTGCTTATTACAAATATCTGCTATCTCCTTACAAATTTGCTCCTCCAGTTTTCGGTCCCCATGAGGTGGTCTATAATACACCCCTATAAGCGTCACTACACCTTCCCTATTCCTCAGCTCCACCCAAACAGCCTCCCTGGACAAGTCCACTAATCTATCCTGCCAGAGGACCGCTGTTATATTTTCTCTGAGAAGCAATGCAACACCTCCCCCTCTTGCCCCTCCTATTTTATCACACCTGAAGCAACAAAATCCTGGAATAGTTATTTGCCAATCACACCCGTCCTGCAACCACGTTTCACTAATAGCTACAACATCATATTTCCAGGTATCAATCCATGCTCTAAGCCCATCCACCTTTCTTACAATGCTCCTAGCATTGAAATAGATGCATTTAAGAAACTCTTCATCTCTTATTCTCGTTTTATCCTTAATGGAGCAAACAACTTTGTTATCTTTTTCTTCCTTGTCCCCTACATCTTTGGTCTGAGTCCTCCTGATCTCTGTCCCCTGCCTATCCTCCCTCACACACTGCCTACTAGCTTTCTCTATTTGTGAACTAACTTCCTCTCTCCTAGTCTCTTTAATTTGATTCCTACCCCCCAACCATTCTAGTTTAAAGTCACCTCAGTAGCCATCACAAATCTCCACGCCAGGATATTGGTCCCCCTAGGATTCAAGTGTAACCTGTCCTTTATGTACAGTTCATACCTGCGCCAAAATAGGTCCCAATGATCTAAAAACTTGAATCTCTACCCCCTGCTCCAATCCCTCAGCCACACATTTATCCTCCACTTCATTGCATTCCTACTCTCACTGTCACAAGGCACAGGCAGTAATCCCGAGATTACTACCTTTGCGGTCCTTTTCCTCAACTCCCTATATTCTCCTTTCAGGACCTCTCCCCTTTTCCTCCCTATGTCATTAGTACCTATATGTACCATGACCTCTGACTTCTCTCCCTCCCACTTCAGGACATCTTGGACGCGATCAGAAACATCCCGGACCCTGGTACCAGGGAGGCAAACTACCATCCGGGTCTCCGGACTGCGTCCACAGAATTGCTTATCTGACCCCTTACTATCAAGTCCCCTATTACTACTGCCCTCCTCTTCCTTTCCCTACCCTTCTGAGCTACAGGGCCAGACTCTGTGCCGGAGGCACGGCCACTGTTGTTTCCCCCAGATAAGCTGTCCCCCGCAACAGTACTCCAAGAGGAGTACCTATTGTCAAGTGGCACAGCCACTGGGGTACTCTCTATTACCTGACTCTTCCTCTTCCCCCTCCTAGCCATGACCCACTTGTCTGCCTCCCGTGGCCCCGGTGTGACCACCTGCCTGCAACTCCTCTCTATCAACTCACTTTCCCTGACCAGACGAAGGTCATCGAGCTGCAGCTCCAGTTCCCTAATGCAGTCCCTTAGGAACTGCATCTTGGTGCACCTGGCGCAGATATGGACGTCCGGGAGGCTTGGAGACTCCAGGACCTTCCACATCCGGCACCGCGAACAACAAGCTGCCCTCACACTCATACTTCCCCTCTCCTCAAATAACAACAAAAAAATACCAAACCCTCTTTGCCTCGCCCGTTTCTGCCTAAGCCCATTGAGCTGAAGCCGTTAAGCCTTCACTCTGCTCCCAGCTCACTCCGCAGCCCGCAAACTACGCTGTCTGCTGTATAAGGCTGTGCTCCCTTTAAATCTTCTGCGCTTCACTTCCCGACGTCACACGCCTGCGCAGTCCCGCCTCTCTGAACGCCAATGAAAAAAAACCTGAAAAATTCAAAAATGGCTTCCTCCGCACTCCCGCTCTGATTCTCAGACTTCCTTCTCCAAATTACACCCGAATCAGGACCTTTTGATTCTACTTATGAAACCTAAAGCATCCTGAAATCAACAATGGTTTTGGTTCTAAGTGTTCCTGCATTATTTTCATGATGTCAGCAAAGCTCATTTCAGCTGGTTTAGAGCAGTCAAACTTCTCAGCAAATTGTATGCTCTTCTACAGAATGCATCAGCAAAACTGGCACTTGTTTCTTATTGGCTATTCAATTTGTTTTAAAATTCTGCTCAATCTGTTCAGTATATATATTCTATTTCTTGTGTAATCAAATACATCAATCTTTCTAATGTAGCCTGCTATTTCTACTGATTTTTAATGATTATTATCACCCAGTACTCACTGTTCATACACCTGTGAATTCTTCCATTCTTTGCCTTTTTCTTACTCAATCATCTTCCTTTTGCAAAGAAAATGTACTGCTCCAAAAAAAAACATTCTGAACATTTTCCTTAACTGAACCATTTCTTATTGTACTTTCTTTTAACTCGAACATCTCGCTGTGCTTCAATAGGTAGGTAGTCATCTCCAGTTTGCTTTAAAAATACCTCGTCACCACTGTTATGTTCTGTTGCTCCAAAATATAAAAACTAACTGGAAAGAAAACAAGAGAAACAAGAGATACCTCACGTATGTTTGTTTTTACTTGAAACCAGTTGCACATGTATCAGGTAATAGTGTCATAATATTTGCAATTTACATGTTTTTTACATTTAACCCGTATTGAATTATTTCAACAAATAAAGAATGCTTACTCAAGAAATACATTTACAACATTACTCAAATATTACTGAAATAATAAAAATACACATTCTGTGTGTCCGCTGGGGAAGTTAATGTCCCAATGTCTATGAATATTTGAGTCCAATGGTGGCTGGAGGCCTAGAGGTGGCCTACCCTTGGGCCTGTGCTTGTGAGTGGGAGGAAGGAAAGGAGCTTATTTTGCAGCTAGTATTTTTGGCAGTGTTGTTCTGCTGAACACTGTGTGCATGCAATGTTGGTGCCAGTATACGTAGGGATAGTTGTGGGCTACCCCCAGCACTTCCTTAGTTTGTGCTGGTTGTTAACACAGCGACACTTTTCACTGTATGTTTTGAGGTTCATGAGATAAGTAAATGAATCTTAGTCTGAATCTAAAATTGAATGCCCCATGAAATCAGCTAACAGCTTTTAACAATTCATAAAATTGCATAAAGTTAAAACGTGATATTCCCATGTTCAGCCTGGTCACGTAGATTGCTGCAGGCATTTAAACATTGCAGCATCAAACTCTCACCATGCAGCAGTTTTGACCAGAGGCAGGAAGATTTCTGTCAATATCTACCTTTGTTAATCACAGTAATGCAACACTGGAGAGTTAGCTGGTGTCATTAATGTCTTGGGCAGGCAGATGCCCTGGCCTCAAGAGGAATTTCTTCCACACTGTACCTTCATCCTTCTGATGAATCTCCATTGTTAGAAATAGTTTTATGTGGATCCAAATTGGAGACATGGTCATTAAATATTGTTATTACCTCACTGCTAATACTGTAAAATTGGACAATTACGTGAGCAGAAGCACTATATTTATAAAGAAAATCTGTTCTTTTTTCAAACTACCTCATGCAATTTATCTGTCAACAAGGGAAGAGATCCTAGCTTTGTTATGCTGAATTCTCTCTGGCCACTCAAATATCTGGAGCACTCATAAATAGCTATTGTTTGAAAGTAGTAATTATATTTCTCCGACAGCTTCAGTTCAGGGTAGTGTCAAATAAAGTAATGATAAGTTTAGTGTATTACATGCAGGTAACACAATCTATATAAAAATCAGGAGATTGTTTATTGTTCTTTATTCCGGCATCTACAGCCTCTTTTACAGGCAGGTATATTTTCTGGTCATATTCAACAGGAGGCAAGTGTGTTGTGCCGGCTTTGTAACAAGCTAACTGTGAACTGACTAAACCAAGCAGTCTGTAGTAATGGCTTGAAGACTCAGCCCATGTAAAAATTAAGTTCCTGTCTTAGCCCTTTTAATGTCCATTCTGTAAATACTGTGTCTCAGTCATTTGTGAATAAATTACAAAGTATTAATGAGAATGACATCACAGACAATTTTGCTTTGGATTTATTGAACAAAAGTCATGACTGTCAGTTTAGTTGAGTTTGTGACAGCAAAGCAGATTTAGTGCAGAGCTTTAATGCAGCCACGTTCACAGAAACTCATTTGTCCAAGTCTCTGTGTGTATCTCTGTGTGTCTAAAGAACACAGCACAGCAAGCCATAGTAGCAGATGATAATGGTATTGCTTATCACATGAATTAATGTAGCCATGGAAAGATTTAACCCAGATGCCTCAAATAGAAGTATCTAGTGAGTATAACCAAACTTGAGAACCAATTATATCATACAGCAGATGAATAGACGTGTTATAAAGTCAGACAGAGAGATAGCATGGAAACAGGTCCTTCAGTCACAGAGTCTACTCTGACCATCAATTGTACTAAACTTATATTAATACCACTTTTTCATTCTCATTATCTGGCCCATGCTCTTCCACTCACCTATAGACTCGTAGCAATTTACAGGGCTTAATGTTATTTCATGGTTGAAAGAGAAAGCGATATTGTGATAAAATGATGGTGTATACTAGCATAAGAAAGCAAGAGTCCTGACAAACATACGGCCCACTCACAAGTTCTTTGTCAAATGAAAGTTGTATTGTTTAAAGATGTTACATTGAACCTGGAAGACAGTTGTTTAATGTCTCAGTGGACATAAACGCATACAAATCTCCATAATTAGATGAGGTGCATTCCAGATTATTATGGGAAGTCAGAGTAGAGATAGCTAGGGTCCTGGTAGACAGGGCCAGATTTTAGGCAGTGCTAGGCTGGGCTGCAGCCCAGGGGCCAGAGCTGCAGAGGGGCCCAAAATAGGTAGCTATCATCATGGCGGACAAAAAAAAAACGAGAGTGGAGCACAGAAAAGAAAAAAGGAACAAGAAAAAGAGGACTGTGAGAAAGAAGCATTAAAAAAGACATTGAAATTGACAGAATTTTTTAAACCTGTTCTCAATGATGCAGCAGTACCATCTCTTTTGTCACAGTCTTGAGACTGATGGACAAATGGATACTTGTTCAACAGCAAGCACTAGCACCAGCGTTAGCACAGGACCACCGTCCTTGTCACAGTCAACAGCTAACGTTGAAGAGGCAGAGAGAATGACTTTGGGATTCCCGACTACAGAGGCCTCTGAACAACCGAGTCGGGCCGCCATTAATGTTAATGTTACCGCTACTGAGGATCCTTACAGCACTGATCCTGCTCGCTGGGGAAAGGAAACGTTAGATGATTCAGTCCAAGCATACTGGGTTAAGAAAGGGCCAGAGTCCTGCCAAAATAAGGATGTGGATATCAAAGCTTCAGAACGAGTATACAAACAGCAGAGAGGTTTTTTCTCCAAATTTCACTTCAAACATAAGCTCATAAATGGTGAGTGCATATCAAGGCAATGACTCTTATATTCCCCTTCCACCGGCTGTGTGTTTTGTTTTGTGGAGGAGATTGTCCATTTCAGGGAATTTGTAAGTGGCAAAGATATTTCATCTGCAACAGAGCTTTTATGCTTCCTCAGAGAAAAAAACTTGCAGGTCATCTTCCCAAATGTAAGCATTGCTTTGAGGCTTTACCTGACTCTCTCTGTCACAAATGCAAGTGGTGAGCGATCTTTCTCCAAGCTCAAGCTAGTGAAGAATAGGCTCAGATCCACCATGGGACAGGACGGGCTGAATCATCTTACTCTGACGTCACTTGAAAGTGATCTTGTTCGGAAACTGGATTTTAGCGATCTGATCAAGGACTTTTCTGCAAAGAAATCCAAAAGAATTAGGCTTTAATTTAAAAAAAAAACAAGCATCCGACTTTGTAAATACCTCGGCTTGTGTGTCAGTGCTGTTCCTGTTTTTGTGGCAATAGGCTAATAGTTGACTGTTTAGAAACCTAGTAAGTAATAACTGGTCTTTACTCTGCAAGCCACAAAACACAGCAATAGGTTAGTATGTGCTAGATCTCATTTTTCAAAAAGATTGTTGGAGTATTGTCAAGTTTCTTAGTATGCCATAGTCCCATCTCTCTTGGCCTTTTTGTCTCTCATTTCCATTTTACTTTCTCAGAACACATGGTTGAGAAAAATACCTCGATAAAAATGCTTTGGCATTGTTTGAGAAATAAAGCCTATGGTATGTGCAGCAATAGCTCAATAAAGATTTAAGATTGGGTACATCATACTTCGTCTCCCTCATAACTTTACTAAGCCAACTAAGCCTAGGTCAATTTTTAAGTGCTTTAGATGCTGTCCTTCAAACTAAGAATCTGCATTACTTTCTGTCCTCCCTCTTACGGCCTGTAAGTTTATAGCCTATGTATTGTACTAAACCAATGTCTTGGTCCACAGCTTTGATATTTAGACCAGTATGACGTTTGCTCTTGTTCTTGCTTTTTTTTTGCTTGGTACAGCAGCATTTTATGGTGTCAGCCGGGGCCCAGCAGGGCCTCTGGCCCCTCTAAATCCGGCCCTGCTGACAGATATAATATATTAAAATCTTTTCTATCCACAGATGAAGTTCAAAATGACTGGAGGACAGAAAATGTAGATCTTTATTCAATAAAGGCAGGAATTATAAGCCAGGAAAATAAAACCTGGTATGTTTAAAATAGTACCGAAGTTACTGGAAAAAAAGTTTTGAGGAACAGGATTAATATACATCCTGAAAGCAAAAGATTAATCAAAACTTGTCAGCACATGGATCTGTTAGGCGTACACCCTGTCAGACTAACTTGTTTTGAATCCTTTGAAGAAGGAATGAAATGTATAGTTGACAACAGTGTAGTTGATGTAGTCTCATGAATTGCAGTAAGGCTTTTGACAAGGTCTCCCATAGTAGTCTGATCCAAACTGATTAGCACCCATTGGATACAGGAAAAGTTGACAAATAGGGCTTCTAATAAGAGACAAAGAGTGATGGTGGAAGGTTGTTTTGTGATTGAAAGCCAGTGACATATGATGTATCCAAGAAACACTGTTTGGACTCCTGCTCTTTTCATCTACATCAGCAGTTTTGTTATAGTGTAGGAGGTATGATTAGTTAATTTGCAGTTGACACAAAAGTTATTGAGGAGAACCATTATAAGCTATGGAATAAAACTGGCAAGTAGAATTTAATCCTGATAAATGTGAGGTGGTGCGCTTTGGGAGAAATAATAAGGGTAGATGATAACAGTGAATGTGAGCGCCCAAGGGATTATTGAGAAACAGTAATATTTTAGTGTACAAGCACAGGGATCATTAAAAATGGCAGCAAAGTTTGATAAATTGGTGAAGAAGGCTTACAGGATCTGGGCCTTTATTATCAGTGGCATAGAATATAAGAGCATAGGTGTTATGGTATAGCTTCATTAAACAGTAGTTAGGTAATGACTGATGTATTGCGTACAGTTGTGATTGTGATCCTATAGGAAGCATGTAATTGGACTGCATAAGAGCACAACAGAGATTCCCTGGGATAGAATATTTCAGTTAAAGGGAGAGACAAAATAAGTCAGTTTCCTTTGGAGCTGAAGATCGTAATTGAAAAATGTAGGCAAAATTATGGAGGCATAAACCAAGTAGATAGTAAGAAACTTTTTCCTATGACAGAATCATTTAAAAATAAGAGGCATTAGTTTCAGGTAAGAGCTATGAGTTTAAGAAAAGATCTTCAGAAGAACATCTTTGCCTGGAAGTGTTAGAAAAAAAAATAACACATTACATGTGTGGCTGTTTGGAAGAACATTTTTGGCTAGATGTGTTAGAAAAAAATAACACATTGCATGTGTGACTGAGACAGGTACTCTCACAATATTTACCAAACATCCAGTTGAATCACGCAAGCATACGAGGCTACAGACCATGTACCGGTATATAGAATGAGGATAAACAGACACTTGACGGATGGCTTGGCCACGGTGGGTAAACGACCTGTCTCTCTGCTGAAGGACTATGATTCTATGATTCTATAAGCTTATTTCTGACAACGACTGCTGACATCAGCCTATTCAGTTTTCAAACCTTGCGAAGTGGAATGAAATGAAAGGTGCCCTTGTCCCTTCATATGGCTTCAAATGGAACAAGAGCATATTTGATTCTCAAAACTCAGGAATGAATTTCAAACTTCAAAGTAAATTTATTATCGAAGTACATATATGTCACCATATACACCCTGAGATTTAATTTTCTAGTGGGCATTCACAGTAAAGGCAAGAAACACAAGAAATTCAATGAAAGACCTCCCCCAACAGGATGGACAATCTATGTGCAAAAGATAACAAATTAGTCATAGTCATAGTCATACTTTATTGATCCCAGAAATTGGTTTTCGTTACAGTTGCACCATAAATGATAGATAGTAATAGAACCATAAATAGTTAAATAGTAGTATTGTAGCGGTGTGCTACACACAGCGCTAGAATGACCACACGGAGTCGGTGAGTTGGAGTTGCGATGAAAGAGATTTATTCAAACTTCGTGGTCTGCTTTAAAGCCTTCCCGTTCCCGCCCTCCCTGGGCGGGACTACTGTGGGGAATGCATATTCCCAGACCCTTTCCGCGCGTGGGATTTTCCCTTTTTGGGGCCGGCCCTCTGCCTGCACGCACCGTTGTGAGTCGGTTCGTGTGTGCTAGAAAGTGGGTCGCCACATAACCCCCGCCCCCCCAGAACCGGCGATACCTCCCCCAATGTCCACAGTCTGGATCGGCCTCTGTTTGGGAGGTCTGCCCCTGCGCCACGGTGCCTGAGCCTGGACCGGCTGTGCCAAGTCCACATGGGCCGGTTTGAGTCGGTCCACCGTGAAAACCTCCTCTCTCCCCCCAGTGTCCAGCACGAACGTGGACCCGTTGTTCCTGATCACCTTAAAAGGCCCCTCGTAGGGCCACTGTAGCGGTGCCCGGTGTCCGTCCCGTCGTACAAAAAGAAACTTACAGTTCTGCAGGTCTTTGGGTACGCAGGTCGGGCTCTGTCCGTGCTGTGAAGTGGGTATGGGGGCCAGGTTACTGAGCCTCTCACATAGTCTGTCCAGGACTGCTGTGGGTTCTTCCTCTTGCCCCCTTGGGGCTGGTATGAACTCTCCTGGGATGACCAGGGGTGCGCTGTACACCAACTCGGCCGACAAGGTGTGTAGATCCTCCTTGGGCGCCGTGCGGATTCCGAGCAGGACCCAGGGAAGTTTGTCCGCCCATTTAGGCCCCTCCAGGCGGGCCATGAGAGCCGATTTCAGGTGATGGTGGAAACGCTCCACTAGTCCGTTCGACTGTGGGTGGTAGGCAGTTGTGTGGTGTAGCTGCAATCCTAAAAGGCTGCCCATAGCTGACCACAGGCTGGAGGTGAACTGGGCGCCCCTGTCGGAGGTAATGTGGGTCGATACCCCGAAGTGGGCTACCCAGGTTGCGATCAGTGCTCGGGCACAGGATTCGGAGGTGGTGTCACTGAACGGGACTGCCTCTGGCCATCTGGTGAACCGGTCTACGATAGTTAGGAGATACTGCGCTCCTCGTGACACTGGCAGGGGTCCCACGATATCCATGTGAATGTGGTCGAACCTCCGGTGGGTGGGTTCGAACCGCTGCGACAGAGCCTTGGTGTGCCGCTGCACCTTGGCCGTTTGGCACTGCATGCACGTTTTGGCCCATTCACTGACCTGTTTACGAAGCCCATGCCACACGAAACTGTTGGCGACCAGCCAGACGGTTGTCCTGATGGAGGGGTGCGCTAAGTTGTGAATGGATTTGAAAACCCGCCGGTGCCAGGCTGCTGGGACGACGGGGCGGGGTTGGCCGGTAGTTACGTCACATAGTAGGGTCCTCTCACCTGGGCCTACGGGGAGGTCTTGGAGCTGCAAACCGGAGACTGCAGTCCTGTAACTGGGGATCTCAGTGTCTGCCTGCTGTGCCTCTGCCAGCACTGCATAGTCCACCCCCTGGGACAGGGCCTGTATGGTAGGTCTGGAAAGTGCGTCCGCCAGGACGTTGTCCTTTCCTGAGACATGCCGGATGTCCGTCGTGTACTTGGAGATATAGGACAGATGTCGCTGCTGGCGGGACGACCAGGGGTCGGACACCTTCATGAATGCAAAAGTAAGCAGTTTGTGGTCTGTGAACTCAGTGAAGGGCCTACCTTCTAAGAAGCACCTGAAATGCCGGATTGCCAGGTATAGTGCCAATAGCTCCCGGTCGAAAGCACTGTATTTGAGTTCAGGTGGTCATAGGTGTTTGCTGAAGAACGCCAGGGGTTGCCAGCGACCCTCGATGAGTTGTTCCAGCACTCCACCGACCGCTGTGTTGGATGCGTCCACCGTGAGGGCAGTAGGAACGTCCGTTCTGGGGTGCACTAGCATCGCGGCGTTTGCCAAGGCTTCTTTGGTTTTAACGAAAGGGGCTGTGGCCTCTTCGTCCCAGGTAATATCCTTGCCCTTACCTGACATTAGAGTGAACAGGGGGCGCATGGTTCGGGCTGCTGAGAGGAGGAAACGGTGGTAAAAATTCACCATACCCACGAATTCCTGCAGGCCTTTGATTGTGTTGGGTCGGGGGAAGTTGCAGACCGCGTCTACCTTGGCGGGCAGTGGGGTTGCCCCGTCTTTAGTAATCCTGTGGCCCAGGAAGTCGATGGTATCGAGTCCGAACTGGCATTTGGCTGGGTTGATTGTAAGGCCGAATTCGCTCAGGCGGGAGTAGAGCTGGCGGAGGTGGGACAGATGCTCCTGCCGACTACTGCTGGCTATGAGGATGTCGTCCAAATAGATGAATGCAAAGTCCAGGTCACGTTCCACCATGTCCATTAGCCGCTGGAAAGTCTGTGCGGCATTCTTTAGACCAAACGGCATTCGGAGGAATTCCAAAAGTCCGAACGGGGTGATGAGTGCTGTTTTGGGGATGTCGTCCGGAAGTACCAGGATTTGATGGTATCCCTGGACGAGGTCTACCTTGGAAAAGATCCTTGCGCCGTGTAGGTTTGCTGCAAAGTCTTGAATGTGCTGCACAGGGTAGCGGTCTGGTGTTGTAGCCTTGTTCAGTCTGCGGTAGTCACCGCGTGGTCTCCAGCCCCCCGTTGCCTTGGGCATCATGTGCAGGGGGGAGGCCCATGGGCTGTCGGACCGTAGTATGATCCCCAATTCCTCCATCTTCTTGAACTCCTCCTTTGCCAGTTGGAGCTTGTCCGGGGGAAGCCTTCGAGCACGGGCGTGGAGGGGTGGTCCCTGGGTCGGGATGTGGTGCTATACTCCGTGTCTGGGCATGGCTGCCACGAACTGCGGTGTCAGTACTGATGGGAAATCCGCCAGGACCCTGGTGAATTCATCGTCGGACAGCGTGATGGAGTCCAGGTGTGGGGCTGGCAACTTTGCTTCACCCAGGGAGAACGTTTGAAAAGTCTTGGCGTGGACTAGTCGCTTCCCTTGCAGGTCGACCAGCAGGCTGTGGGCTCGTAGAAAATCTGCCCCCAGCAGTGGTTGGGCCACGGCGGCCAGTGTGAAGTCCCACGTGAACCGGCTGGAGCTGAACTGTAGCCGCACCGTGCGGGTGCCGTAGGTTCGTATTGTGCTGCCATTTGTGGCCCTCAGGGTGGGTCCGGGTTCTCTGTTGCGGGTGTCGTAACTCGTCGGAGGTAAAACGCTGATCTCCGCTTCGGTGTCAACCAAAAATCGGTGTCCCGACTGCTTGTCCCAGACGTACAGGAGGCTGTCCTGATGGCCAGCCGCTGTAGCGATCGGCGGTGGCTGGCCCTGGCATTTCCCGGAAATTTGCAGGGTGGTCTACAGCGGTGGGCCTCTGTGCCCCACCGCTGGTGATAGAAGCACCGTTGTTCGTTGGGCTCTGCTGCCGGGCCTGGTCTGGTCTGCCGTTGGGCACGCAGCTTGGTGATCTGTGCAACGGATGCCCCTCTCTCCTTCTTGGCATTCCACAGCACATCTGCTCGGGCTGCCACCTCCCAGGGGTTGCTGAAATCTGTGTCAGACAGCAGCAGGCGTATGTCCTCAGGCAGTTGCTCTAGGAATGCCTGCTCAAACATGAGGTAGGGTTTGTGTCCTTCAGTCAGAGCCAGCATTTCGTTCATTAATGCCGACGGCGGCCTGTCTCCCAAACCATCCAGGTGCATTAAGCAGTGTGCTCGTTCGCGCCGTGAGAGTCCAAAATTCCTTATGAGCAGGGCTTTGAATGCTGTGTATCTGCCGTTCTCCGGGGGCGACTGTATAAACTCCTCAACTTGTGCAGCAGTCTCTTGGTCGAGGGAGCTCAGCACGTAGTAGTAACGAGTGGACTCCGAGGTTATCTGCTGAATGTGGAATTGTGCTTCTGCCTGTTCCAACCACAGACGGGGTCTCAGCGGTCAAAAGCTTTGCAGTTGTAACGAAACTGCGTGAACAGATGCGGCGCTGGTCATCTCTGGCCCAAATATCGTTTGGGCCGTCGGGGTCACCAAATGTAGCGGTGTGCTACACACAGCGCTAGAATAACCACACAGAGTCGGTGAGTTGGAGTTGCGATGAAAGAGATTTATTGAAACTTCACGGCCTGCTTCAAAGCCTTCCCGTTCCCGCCTTCCCTGGGTGGGACTACTGTGGGGAATGCATATTCCCAGACCCTTTCCGCGTGTGAGATTTTCCCCCTGCTGGTGAAGTTGGCCTGGCGCCCTTTTTGGGGCTGGCCCTCTGCCTGCGCGTGCTGTTGTGAGCTGGTTCGTGTGTGCTAGAAAGTGGGTCGCCACAGTATGTCAATTATGCCAGTAAATTATGAAATAAGTCCAGGACCAGCCTATTGGTTCAGGGTGTCTGTCCCTCCAAGGGAGGAGATGTAAAGTTTGATGGCCACAGGCAGGAATGACTTCCTATGATGCTCTGTGCTGCATCTCGGAGGAATGAGTCTCTGGCTGAATGTACTCCTGTGCCCAACCAGTACATTATGTAGTGGATGGTAAACATTGACCAAGAAGGCATGCAACGTAGACAGCATCCTCTTTTCAGACACCACCATGAGAGAGTCCATTTCCATCCCCACAACATCACTGGCCTTATGGATGAGTTTGTTGATTCTGTTGGTGTCTGCTACCCTCAGCCTGCTGCCCCAGCACACAACAGCAAACATGATAGCACTGGCCACCACAGACTCGTAGAACATCCTCAGCATCGTCCGGTAGATGTTAAAGGACCTCAGTCTCCTCAGGAAATAGAGACGGCTCTGACCCTTCTTGCAGACAGCCTCAGTGTTCTTTGACCAGTTCAGTTTATTGTCAATTCGTATCCCCAGGTATTTATAATCCTCTACCATGTCCACACTGATCCCCTGGATGGAAACAGGGGTCACTGGTACCTTAGCTCTCCTCAGGTCTACCACCAGCTCCTTAATCTTTTTCACATTAAGCTGCAGATAGTTCTGCTCACACCATGTGCCAAAGTTTCCTACCGTAGCCCTGTACTCAGCCTCATCTCCCTTGCTGATGCATCCAACTATGGCAGAGTCATCCGAAAACTTCTGAAGATGACAAGACTCTGTGCAGTAGTTGAAGTCCAAGGTGTAAATGGTGAAGAGAAAGGGAGACAATACAGTCCCCTGTGGAGCCCCAGTGCTGCTGATCACTCTGTCGGACACACAGTGTTGCAAACACACGTACTGTGGTCTGCCAGTCAGGTAATCAAGAATCCATGACACCAGGAAAACATCCACCAGCATCGCTGTCAGCTTCTCCCCCAGCAGAGCAGGGCAGATGGTGTTGAAAGCACTGGAGAAGTCAAAAAACATGATCCTCACAGTGCTCGCTGGCTTGTCCAGGTGGGTGTATTGTGCAAATACAAACATTTAATAATAATAATAAACATTAAATATCGAGAATATGAATTGAAAAGCCCTTGAAAGTGAGTCCAGAGATTGTTGGAACAGTTCAGTGATAGGGCAAGTGAATTTAAATTAAGTTATCTCATCTGGTTCAAGAGCCTGATGGTTGAGGGAAACAATTGTTCCTGAACTGTTATTTAGTTGATGCTTTCTGAAGTACAGAACAGTCTCACACAAAACTGGGAATTGATACTTCGATCTTTGTTCAATCAAATTTCTCTTTAAGAGGTGAACAGAAAGGTTTGAGTTAAAATATGGCTTTAACACAAATCAGAGGGAATATGGATTCATACAAAATTAGTGAAGATAATTAGATGAAGCTATTCTTTCTCAGGAAATTCCATCTTACACAAGCAGCAGGTGAAAACTATGGAAGAGGTTTACAGAACAAGAGATATTTCTGTTCACTAGGTTAAAAAATCTCTGCTAGCAATGACCCAAGTCTGGTCTGAGACCTGCTCAATTGTGAAATGGTGTCTGAGTGAACTTCAGGATGTGAAGGATCAATTCCACACAAGTCTGACAAAAAAGTATTTGATTTCAAATCTAAAAGCAAATAATTGAAAAGTAAATTTATCATAGAAACATATACGAGGATCCTGAAGACTCAAAAGTTGCTCAAAGACTCCTATTTACTGTATACCTTTTCAATAGGTGCCAGTTAATTAGGCCATTAGCATAAGTGGAGCCGTCACGTACTTGGGGCAATACACACAAAGTACTGGAGGAACTCAGCAGGCCAGGCAGCATCTATGGAAAAGTGTAAACAGTTGACATTTTGGGCTGAGACCCTTAACCAGGACTGAAAGAGTAGCGGGGGAGAGGAGGAAGAAGTACAAGCTGGCAGGTGATAGGTGAAATCAGGAGAGAGGGAGGGGTGAAATAAAGAACTGGGAAGTTGATTGATGAAACAGTTAAAGGGCTGGAGAAGGAAGAATCTGATAGGAGAAGATCATGGGAGAAAGGGAAAGGGGAGGAGCAGCATAGGGAGGTGATGGACAGGTAAGGAGATAAGGTGAGGGAAGGAAACAAGACTGGGGAATATGAAAATGGGTAGGTGATTACTGCAAGTTCAAGAAATTGATGACCATGCTATCAGGTTGGTGGCTACCCAGACGTAATATAAGGTCTTGTTCCTTCAATCTGAATGTGGCCTCATCATGACAGTAGAGGAGGCCACAAGCTGACATATCGAAATGGGAAAGGCAGGTAGAATTGAAATGTGTGGCTACTGGGAGATCTTGCTTTTTGTGGTAGATGGAGCAAAAGTGCTTGATGAAGAGGTCTCCCAATCTATATCTCACCTGGAAGGACTATTTGGGACCCTGAATGGTAGTGAGGGAGGAGGTGTAGGGGCAGGTGTGGCACTTATACAGCTTGCAAGGATAAGTGCCTGGAGGGAAATCGGCGGGTAGGGACAAGTGGACAAGGGAGTCACATAGGGAGCAGCTCCCTTGTTGCTCCCTACGTGACAACTCTTGGAACAACTCTTAAAGAACAAAAATTAATCAAAAAATAACTGGGATTCTGTTTATTTATTTGGGACACTATGACACTTATTTGGAGCAGGGGACTGCTGCCTGACACTGCTGTCAGTCATGTGTACTTGCGTGGCCAATAGACACTTCACCATAGTTAGAGCAAGCAGTTTTTAAATTGTGTCAGCTGTGTGTGCTTGTTTTCAAAAAACAGCGATTTTTGTTTCTAATAGTTGCCAAGAAATAAGCAGTTGGATAATTTAGAACTGTTTTGTTCACTGTGGTTCCAAGCATTCCAGCTTGGGGATGCAGAAACGGTCGGGAGTGAAAATGAAATGATGTTACTACTTCAACAAGTCAGAAAGTATGAAGAATTTGAAGGTATCAATAATCATCTTGAATGTTACAATGAAAATGAAGATTTGGAGGATGCAGTCATCAAAACCATTGTACGAAGGCAGGCCATTATCGGCACTAGGTGTCTGCATTGATTTTGTTCATTTACAGTCAATCAAAAGAATGTGGCTGCGTACACTGAATGAATTCCTCCATCGATAACTATTAGGAACTAATGCAAACTTTATAATACTGTTGTAGTATTGATAGCTCTAATTTGTTCTGTATTTCATTTAAATGCAGAACTTGTTACTCAGTTAAATGATACTTTGTTTTTTTAATACATTTTTAGCTAGTTCCATAACACTTCGGCTAATTAGGGCAGCCACTTAATAGGGCCAAAATGCTCCTAATGTGTCCCAGTTAACTGGGATCCATTACATTATCTATGAAATGTGTATAATGCATTGAAAGGGTTAATATGGTATGGAAGAAGCTTTCTCTTAAAACTTCTGTTGAGAACTGAGATGCATCTAAAAACAAGGTCATATGTGATATTGTTGAACAAGATTGTTTGCTTTTTAAAGTAACTATGACACTGAAATGCAGAGGTGAGACCTTGACAAGGCAACATGTAAACTGCATAAGTGTTCTGCCTTTGAAATGAACCACCGTATTTTTTGAAAAGCAAACATGCACTCTTAATGCATCTGGGAAGACGTTTCAGTAAGATGCACAAAAATAACTGATCTCACTTCAGATCCAATTCACTGCAGCTCACTTTGGTTGTTTGAAGCAAAGCACAAAAAACCGAGAAGCAAGTAAAAGGTAATTTAGATCATAAGTCTGCCCTGCCATTCAGTAAGACTGTGGCTGATTATAACTTAATAGCTCCAAGCCTCCAATGCTCCATATCCGTTAATATCTTGTTGAACATAAAATGATCAAACACTGAGTTAAAATTAACTGTCGTAACTTCAGTTGGCATTTGAAGAGGAGTGCTCCAAATTTCCTTTAAAGAATTCCATTGTTTTCTCCCCCTTATCTCCATTTTCTCATTCCTCTAAGTTTCCCTTGAAAACACCCTTCAAACTTTACCTTATCCAAGGGAACACAACTTTCACCTCTGTAATCTCCCTTTGCAACATGACGCTAGGAGTCTAGGCAGCACTATCAGAATCAAAATTTGGTTTAATATTGCCGGCAAGTGTTCTGAAACTTGTATGGTGGCAGCCGTACATTGCAATACATAGTAATATTTTTTAAAAATATGGTGAACTACCATAAGAAAAAAATATATATATATTAAATTAAATTACTAGTGCAAAAGGAGCACAAAAAAGGGGAAAAGATAGTAAAAAAGGGTACAAGGGTTCATTGTCCATTCAGAAATCTGATGGAGGAGGGGAAGAAGCTGCTCCTGAAACACTAAGTGTGTGCCATCAGGCTCCTGTGTATTCTCATTGATGGTAACAATGAGAAGAAGGCATGTCCTCTGTGATGGGGGTCCTTAATAATGGAAGCATTACCTATTGAAGAGATCCTCAGTGCTGGAGAGACTGGAGCATATGATGGAGCTGGCTGAGTTTACATTTTTCAGAAACTTTTTCTGATTCTGTGCAGTGGCTGCTCCACACCAGATGGTGATGCAAACAGTTAGAATGCTCTCCACAGCACATCTGTAGAAATTTGCGAGAGTCTTTGGTGACATGCCAAATCTTGACAAACTCCTAATGAAATACAGCCACCGTTTTGTCTTCTTTGTAATTGCATCAATATGTTGGGCCAGAATAGATCTTCAGAGATATTGACATCCGGGGACATGAAACTGACTGCACTTTCCACTGCTGACCCCTCAATGTGAACCCTTGGCTTCTTCCTGAAGTCCACAATCAGTTCCTAGGTCCTGCTGATATTGCGTGCAAGGCTGTTGTTGTAACACCACTCAACCAGCTTATCGTCACCATTTAAAATTCTGCCAACAATAGTTGTGTCATCAGCAAATTTATAGATGGTGTTTTGAGCTGTGCCTAGCCACACAGTCATGGGCATAGAGAGAGTAGACCAGTGGCCAAGCACTCATCCTTGGGGTACACAAGTATTGATTGTCAGCGGTGGAGGAGATATTATTTCTGATCCAAACTGACTGTGGTCTCCTGATGACGAAGTCAAGGATCCAGTTTCAGAGGGGGGTAGAGAGGCCCACGTTTCGGAGCTTGTTTATTACTACTCAGATTATGATGATGTTGAACGCTGCGTAGTAATCAATAAACATCAGTCTGACATAGGTATTGCTGTCGGGAAGGTGATGCAAGGCTCAGTGGAGAGCCACTGAGGATGCATCCACTGTACACCTATTGCCATGATTGGCAAATTGCCGCAGGTCCAGGTTCTTGCATAGGCAAGAGCTGATTCTCAAACCTCTCAAAGCAGTTCATCACAGTAGATGCAAGTGCAACTGGGGTATAGTCATTGAAGCTTCTCACCCTACTCTTCTTGAGCACTGGTGTGATTCCCCCCTTTTGAAGCAGGTGAGAAACTCAGTCCGCAGCAGTGAGAGGCTGAAGATGACCCTGAACACTCCCATCAGCAGGTTGGCACAGGTTTTCAGTGCCCTGTAAGGTACACCATCAGGCCTTACGCCTTACAAGGGTTCACTCTCTCGAAAAATATTCTGACGTCAGCTTCCAAGTCAGAAATCACAGAGTCACCAGATGCTGCAGGGATTCACACAAGTGTAGTTTTATTCTCCCTTTCAAGGCGGGCATAAAAGGCATTGAACTCATCTGGGAGCGAAATATCACAGCCATAGTAAGCTTGCCCCGCACATCATCTGAGATCAACACATCTGTTGCTGTTCAATATTAAAACCACTATTCTTCTGCCCATGCAGAAAAACCTTTCCGTAGCTAATATTGGAAAAGAACAGCACTTGAAATGCATTCATGAGGAAATGAAGTGCAACAAGAAATATTCCTCATTCCCACAAGTAATAAAAATAATTTGCTACCTTCTATTTACTATCTATCCACTTCCTAGTCTCTTTACAATTTCATATGACACTATTTTCTAAATGATATTCATATCTTAATTTATTAGATATCTGATTTTGTTTGCTAAATAGATAATATAGCATTGAACTGAATTTATAATCCCTTTCTAATATTGCTTCCAATAATACTAAAGCAACTGAAAACTTAATGGAAGTAATTTTAAAACAGTTAGCAACTGAGGCAGAAGGCACATTTCTACCTAATTTAGATTAGATTAGATTATGAGGACACTCAGTCCTCGTTTATTGTCATTTAGAAATGCATGCATTAAAAAATGATACAACATTCCCCTAGAATGATACCACAAGAAAACACAGGACAAACCAAGACTAAAGCTTACAAAACCACATAATTATAACATATAGTTACAACAGTGCAAAGCAATACCATAATTTGATAAAGGGCAGACCATGGGCGCGGTTAAAAAAAAATCTCGAAGTTCCGATAGCCTCATTATCTCACATTGGCGGTAGAAGGGAGAAACTCTCCCTGCCATGAACATTTTTCCTAATGCTGGAACTGTTACGGTGTATCTATTTTAGATCTAATCTTTCTACATGTCTGATGTGGACTCCACTTTAAGGTAATGGGGGAAAGTAACATGTGTGAGATTAGATATTTCTATACAGCATGTGCTTATGATTTGAAAACCAATGTAGAAGAATTGTGAAAGGAAAATCATGTCTGATGAATCTCATAGAATTTTTTGAGGATGTAACTAGTAGAGTGGATAGGGGAGAACCAGTGGATGTGGTATATTTGGATTTTCAAAAGGCTTTTGACAAGGTCCCACACAGGAAATTAGTGTGCAAACTTAAAGCACATGGTATTGGGGGTAAGGTATTGATGTGGGTGGAGAATTGGTTAGCAGACAGGAAGCAAAGAGTGGGAATAGACGGGACCTTTTCAGAATGGCAGGCGGTGACTAGTGGGGTACCGCAAGGCTCAGTGCTGGGACCCCAGTTGTTTACAATATATATTAATGACTTGGATGAGGGAATTAAGTGCAGCATCTCCAAGTTTGCGGATGACACGAAGCTGGGTGGCAGTGTTAGCTGTGAGGAGGATGCTAAGAGGATGCAGGGTGACTTGGATAGGTTGGGTGAGTGGGCAAATTCATGGCAGATGCAATTTAATGTGGATAAATGTGAAGTTATCCACTTTGGTGGCAAAAATAGGAAAACAGATTATTATCTGAATGGTGGCCGATTAGGAAAAGGGGAGGTGCAATGAGACCTGGGTGTCATTATACACCAGTCATTGAAAGTGGGCATGCAGGTACAGCAGGCGGTGAAAAAGGCGAATGGTATGCTGGCATTTATAGCGATAGGATTCGAGTACAGGAGCAGGGAGATACTACTGCAGTTGTACAAGGCCTTGGTGAGACCACACGTGGAGTATTGTGTGCAGTTTTGGTCCCCTAATCTGAGGAAAGACATCCTTGCCATAGAGGGAGTACAAAGAAGGTTCACCAGATTGATTCCTGGGATGGCAGGACTTTCATATGAAGAAAGACTGGATGAACTGGGCTTGTACTCGTTGGACTTTAGAAGATTGAGGGGGGATCTGATTGAAACGTATAAGATCCTAAAGGATTGGACAGGCTAGATGCAGGAAGATTGTTCTCGATGTTGGGGAAGTCCAGAACGAGGGGCCACAGTTTGAGGATAGAGGGGAAGCCTTTTAGGACCGAGATTAGGAAAAACTTCTTCACACAGAGAGTGGTGAATCTGTGGAATTCTCTGCCACAGGAAACAGTTGAGGCCAGTTCATTGGCTATATTTAAGAGGGAGTTAGATATGGTCCTTGTGGCTACGGGGGTCAGGGGGTATGGAGGGAAGGCTGGGGCGGGGTTCTGAGTTGGATGATCAGCCATGATCATAATAAATGGTGGTGCAGGCTCGAAGGGCCGAATGGCCTACTCCTGCACCTATTTTCTATGTTTCTATGTTTCTAATTTTCACCATGAACTTTTGAACAAAGAGGTTGCATGAATGGGGAAATGAACATTGTAGTGCAATGGGAAAAAAGAGTGACTGTTACCCAATAGTTAGTTCTTTCAAAGAGATAGCATTGGCTCAATGACAGAGAAGCCTCCTTTTGTACTGCATCGTTATTTTGAAACCTATATTAAGCTCAAGTCTGCAGCAAAAAAAGAGACAAACTAAAAGTAGAATTTATTGCTATCGCTAAGGTGATAAATATAGAATGACAACGATAATGTGTAAAGTTGCAGTGAGCAAGGGCAGTAAACTCCAAAGAGAGGAAGATTTGAAGCTGCAATTGGACGTCTGTTGCAAGGAGATTGATGAGAAACCGTTGTGATGTCTGATGAAGTCAATTCGAATATATTTACATTTGAGGATTCAGTACCAACATTGCAAGATATAAAGACAATCATTTTGTCTCTGAATCGAGCTGAAGAAAAAGGATAAGGTTTAAATCTGCCAGCTGTTGGCAGGATAACACATTCCCGAGATAATCACCATGCTCATAGGTTTACTACTTTGCTTTAGTAGATTTGACCCAATGACTGTATTGAATGAGGATAGAATTATCCCATCACAATTCCCAGGATTGAAACCAATAATACATCTTTGTTTGTGAGGATTTTTTTCTCTTAAACCAAAGTGGAACAAGACGTAGAACAGAGGTAATCATTGAAGTGAACTCAGGTAACAGAAATATAAGAGAGAAAGCTTAGCAAAAGGACAACAAGATAATTTTCAGAATAATTGGAAAAGGATCGTTTGCACATATCTTGAGAAATACCGATAGTCATATAGAAATGACAGGAAACTCAACCAAGTATGGTCAACAATTGTCCTGAATTCCTTCCAAATCTGATCACCAGCAGTTTACCAACTGCATTCTGACATTAAGGTCATGATATCCAGCAATGGAGCCAACAGTTTCCGAGCAGTTTTACTAGCTAAGCTGCTGCTAGGTTAACCTAGACATCATGTCTAGGCATGTTGGGCACGTGGCCAAGTGGTTAAGACGTTTGTCTAGTGATTTGTAGGTCACTAGTTCGAGCCTCAGCTGTGGCAGCGTGTTTGTGTCCTTCAGCAAGGCACTTAATCACACATTGCCCTAGTCTGTGCAAGGAGTGGCACCCCATACAGACTTCCAATCTGCACCTTGTAAGGCATGAAAATGCCCGACACAGGCCTCTTGTGGTCTGAGTCGACATCCCCCTCAGGTCTGCCAAACCATTAATTTTTAATAGAGAGAAAGAGCCCTGAGCGGGAGTGTTTCTGGTGAGTAACACACTACCTAATTACTTAAGTAGAGTTAAATGTTTTTAATGAAAGTTTGAAATGCTATTTTTATCTTATTTTTGATATTTTATAGCTTCTAATATTTTTTGAATGTTTATCGACTTCTCTAACATTAACAAACTGTTTGACAGCTTTGACAGCCAGTTCAGCTGGAGGTGTGACTTCACTGGTTGTCAGAATAGTTTTGTGTCCATATGCAATTCAGTTATAGTATAGTCCTGACGAAGGGTTCCGGCCCGAAACGTTGACGGATCTTTTCCATGGATGCTGCCTGACCTGCTGAGTTCCTCCAGCGTGTTGTGAGTGTTGCAATTTAGTTATCATCTTAAGACCCTGGGTTTTTCATTCAGAACTGGTTTTCTGAACAAGGTTTCCCTGTGAAATTGGCAGAAGATACCAATGGAATCATTGGGCAGGAGAATGGTGAGATATTCACAAGATATTAAGCACCAATCACATGAGATTCTATTGCACCTTCTTGGCTTCAGATCTTGGCCTTGCATGACATTTTTCACATTTCCTGTTAGACATCCTATGGTGTTCTCATCCAACACTGTAATTCGTTTTAAAGTCACTGTTGTGTAATGTAGGAAAAACTGCATTTTTGCAAGCTCTCATAAACTACCATGTTACAATGATGAAATAATCTATTTTCGGAAAATGGTTGAGGAATAATTACTAGACTTTGCAGAAGGATAACTCCCATGTTCTTCTCCAAAATGGTCCCATGAGATCTTTTCTATACATTTGGAAGAGTTGAAGGTGCCTTGATGCCTTATTTAAATAATAACAAGATTTCTGAAGGAAAAAGAAATGGGAGAAGCTAGAAATCTGAAATAATCAATAAAAATGCTGGAAGCACTCAGCAGGTCAGCCATATATTCTGTTTTCACAGAAATTTTACTCACAACTAATTTAAAATAGGTCTTTAAAAAGAGTCAACTACTAAGAATTGTCATCTGTGTACCTACACTCATCTCACCGAGATATGAAGAGCTGCTGATCTCACTTGCCCTCCCACTTATGCAAATGTACTTTGTGCGATGTATTGTGGATGCTGTCCTTTTGAACATATTTATGAATGTTTTCACACCTGGCAAAGCTGGAAACCTTCTGACATTCAAATATATTTAAAAATTCATGAAAATGAAATAGGCATTAAAAATGCATTAATGACAACCAAACAAAAACACTGAAAACTAATTAAATAATGAAACTAAAGCAATTTAAAAAACAGCTTACATGGATGTTTGTGTGCCACTGTCCCCATTTTATAGGGTTTGGGCACTGGGCCAGATTTGACCAGGTTATTCTGAGGAATTCCTACAAGACTAATATGGCATAACATGTTCTGCTAAGAGTATCAGGTCTGCCTTCTTCTGCTGGAGGAAACAGAACAATCAGTCTTTTATCTTAACTGTCTAAAAGTTAAACTTCCAGGTACTGCATAACACAAAATGGCAGCAATGCAACAGACTCCTGAAATATATTCCAATAAGAAGCTACATTTATGTGGCACCTCTCACAACTGTCTCAGGTGATTTATTACCAGTTAATTCAGTTTGAAATCTGTATTGTTGTGTAGGAAATCTATATCCTTTGTTGTGTAGGAAATATAGAAGAATCTCCAATTTTGGATTCAATTCTATACCTAGGTTAATTGCTGTTAATATTTTATGAGAAGACCTCTTGATCCCCAAAATTTGGTTTTATCAGAATAAACTTTTCACTATTATTTTCAACTCAGCCACTCCATAGTCATTTGTATTTTGTGTCTATTAAACAAAGTTTGCTACAACAGAAAAGCTACCAATGTAAATCCAGAGGACAGGAAAACAAGTTGCACTTTCAAAATAAAAAAGTTTATTATTCTACCAAATAGTGATCATTCAGCTTCCATTTTATAATGCTATTCAAATAGCATGGTGCCAGAATAATTATGGAAGTTCAAGATAAAATATTGCATAATGAAGTCTGAACTTTATCCTTCCCTTAGGCTTTACATGGTAGTGATCTGTGGAATTATATATAGCAAACCATCAGTCATTCGCATTGTGAGGGGCTTAAGGTTATTTACACACACTTGGTGTGCCAAATCATAGATTAACATGAATGATTAATCAAAATTTAATGAGAATAATAGAGAGCTATGGCAGAGGAGACTATTCATCTCTTGTGTCTTTGGACAAAAAACAACCATTCAGATTATTACTTCTTGGTATACATTTCAGCCCTGTAGTTTATAGCACATCATTTGTTGACCTAGGTATGTTTAAATATCAATGGGCTTTCTACAGTCAGCATCCTTTCAGTCACTGTCCATTGCCCACTGGATGATGAAATAATGCTGAAATCCTCCCAATCCTTCATCAATTGCTTTAAGTTACATCCCTGAGTACTGACTACTCTGCTTAGGATATTAGATCCTTCCTTTTGATTGTGATGCATGTTCATTTGTTGATTGTCTGCTAAGCTTCCTTTATAAATAGTAGCTGCCATCAGTAAAATCAAAAATACTTGTAAGTAAACTTTCAACAAATGTTCAGTTGCCAGTCATAAATGGATGTCAGTCTTCAGTTCTTAAAATGTAAATTACAAGCAGTAATCAGACTAAAGGTAAAAAAAAGTACTCTCTATAGAGCAACTTTGGATACAAGCTCTGTATTTAGAAAGTGTTTTGTTTCTGACGAGCAGATAGTAGCTCTCATCATCTTGCCTTGCTGCTCAAGGTGCAGTATCAGACAATGCATTGTTTAATTTGGATTGCTTCAAACAGATAAAATGATTCATAAGTTGCTTAGTTCAAGGAAGCTTACAGAACTGATGGAAAGTATAATTTAGCTGATCAATAACATGTATTTATAGTTGGGAGTTTCATGTTACTTTTACAGCATTAATGTGAACTTTGAACACTTAGCTAAGGTCTATGTCTCTGGAAATGCTTTTAGACTATATGTATTAAAAGGACATCAATAGAAACATTATATGCATGTGAGGTCACTCAAGTGGGAGAAGAAGAGAATAAATGTGGAGAGCATTTCAAGCTTATTAGGAATGGTATAAGGAACATCAAGAATCATGAAAGAACCACAGGGTGAAAGAGAATCTATTCCTCCTGCTTCATTTTCTGTGACAGATGACTTGTTCGTCTTCATCATTGATACGTCTTCTTATTTGAGAGGAATTGGAGCTGTATTTTGGAAATCCTTTGTGATTCAGAAATACTTTATGTTAGTGAAAAACATTGTGTTATATAAATGGTTTGTAATTTGGTAATGTTTTATAATGCTTCAAGATTCAAGATAATGATTCCATTTTTCAAGATAGAATAGAAATCGTCTGTGAGAATTGGGAAATGTTTAAGATAGAAATCCTCTGTGAGTTTCATATGTGTTTAAAGAAAGTGTAAATTGAAATGAGTATCTTTGACAATAAATGAACTATGTTTTAAACTACTTTGTCAGCTGGAAGTATCTTCTGCTTGGTAGGGAGATTGGACTGACTGCTCGAATAGTGAGTATTGGCAGATAACGGTTGCGCAGGTAAATGCTCATCAAAGTTACGCATGTATTATTAATATAGCAGAAATATGGGAGAGTACCCTCACTGCTACTCAAATTGAATATGATGAATAATTTATTCTTCAAGTCAGAGACTGGAACGATGAAGGGATAGAATGTAGAATAGGATGCAGATTAGACAGACTAAACTGTTGTTGTATGACCTGCCGGACTCAGACCATTACAATTTGCATCAGATCCCAACAATGTAGCAACAATTTGTGCCTGGAGACAACAAATTGGCTCCTTTTTAGAGAGAACCCAAGCCCCTGGGTGAGGACCACATTCTTATGCGATAGAACCTGGTGACCTACATCTTAACCCCAATGCATGGGGATCCAATACCCACATCAGTAAACCCTAGATGAAACGTGGAGAACTGACACTTGGAAATGTGCATTACAATTACTAAGAAGATTGACTATAGCCAGTTAAAAAAAAAATACAGGAACAGGTTCCTGTACAGGGAGCCACTGCAACTTCCTCAATACAATCCACCCATCAAGCTTTTAGATCTCTGACTATTCAGAGTTTGCAGACAGTATATGCAACACCTCCAGATGATCCTGAAGGAATTCTGAAGCAGCTACTTCAGAATGCCAGGAGGTTACAGGCTTTTGGGCCAGTCATACTCCCCAACATATTCAGCCATTCCTATTCATGTTATTTTCCACAGTCTCGGTACCACCTCTACATGAGTGTGTAAATCAATATCAGATCCATGTGTGGATTTATAAACAAATAACTGGAGGTGATGTAGGTGGGGGATTTAGTACTGTGTTGAGTAAAATAGTCAAAAGCCAGGGCTTAAACACAGCTTATAAGATTGGAGAACAAATGGCAAGAGACTGGGATGTAGTTCATTCTATAAGGTTACCCCTTTACTGGTGAAAACCCCTGCATGATGTGTGGAATAGCCCTTCATCAATGATTTTAGGTTGTTGAAGAGATCCTACACATTCACTGCTGGTAGCAGGATTACCACACGTTCCCACACAAGGGCAATAAGAGTCACCCCTTTTCCCTCAAAAGCAGGGATTCGCAATAGATTTTATGCCACGGACCCTTGCTATTAATCGAGAACCCCTGGACTGTAGGGTCAGTAGCACAATCATCAAACCAACTTTATTCCTCAGAACAATCGCATTCACAGCATTCTCCTACACCAGTCCATCAGCAAGGAAGACGTAGTCAACAAATCAAGCAAGTTCCCTGGAGATTACCTGTCTTAGGAAGAGATATTCACCTACAACCTAGATAACTAGAAATTAGGTATAGTCCACAAACTTTAGCTCAACTTTATCCATTTTTGGTTTGAATGATAATTAAACTTGATTTGATTTCTTTGCATAAGAAAGACTCCTGGAAAAGAGAGAATATTCAAAGGCCCCATCAATATAATGGAGAGGAGTATGAAACTAAACACACAGCACAAGGCCTGTCTCATCCTTCCTCCTCTAAAGTGATAGGTTCTGTCCCAAACATCTACTCCCTCCCCTGCAACTCAGAGAAAACAAAATGTAAAGAAAGGGAAGGCAAACATTAATGTAATAAAAACTGTGCAAGAGAATTTTAGCAACAATTCTACTCAAAAATCTCCATTTCTACTCAGAATTCTCCATCTGGCAAACAGGACACAGGCGTACCTATGTCAGTGCTGGCATTTTTGCCATAATTTGACCCTGCCATTTTGATACAGCAGCAATCATTATAACAAATGCTACAAGGATTGACACATAATGAAGTATTATTCTTTCATAGATCCGGCCAATTGTTTCTTATTACATTTTGTAAGTGCAAAACATAAAACTAATTGAAAGAAAACACAGAGCTGAGAATGCATGTCTTAGATTTATTTTTACTTTGAAAGTGACAGACAGAGGCTATGTAATTACCATCAAAAACTTCAGCTCTCCCATACAAAAGTAAGTTTCCTGGGTATGACAATTACCAATTCGGAACACAGACAAATCCTTGAATTAAGACAAAAAGTCACTCGCTTAGGAAATCCAAAGATCACTGAAAGCCATACAATCAACCATAGAACTATTGAATTACTGAATACTGGAACTTTCATACCTGACTATATTCAAGTCTTAAAACCATTACATGACAGATATAAATGGAAATATGCAAAACCTTTTGTTTTTACCCCAGAAGAATATAAGTCACTACAGAATTACAGTCCAGCAAGTAAGAGACCTAACAAAATCTCTTGTGCTCCAAATTTATATTTCTCCAAAAATCTCTGCAGCCAGCTACTATAATAAGGGAGAAGATACACATTCCCCCATACAGGATACCTCATATAAACACACTCCAACAAAAGAGAAACTTACCGCCTAAGAATGATGTCTTGCTAGGTTATTCCATACGTTTATTACAGCAAGACCACTGCAAGTGGGCAAACCAATTATTACACAAACAGAGTTTGTGGTTTTGAAAAATGACAGAATATTACCCACAAATGAATGGAGAGCTACCCGAGCTAGATTTGGGAAATAGCAAACACTTCAGCAAGACAACACATTAAAGTGGGAATATGTTCCTGAGAGCTATGAATTGCAGTCCTTATTTGTCATGGTAGTTGCAGAGCTATCTTCTCTATGACCTAATGTAGCAGTACATCCTTTAGAGCATTATTCTCAAACATGGTACTGTGATGTAGCAACAATGAGAATCCAGAAGGATGGAGCCACTCAATTATAATCCCTGCTCTTGATTATAAAAGGAAAAATTGATTGTAAACTGAATTTGAACCATATAAATTGCAAGAGCATCCTTTAGTGAATCATACAGCGCAATTTGCAGAGGTCGAAGCCCCAGAATGAAGTCGAGAATAAGTAAATACAACAGAACCAGTCAATATGTACTGAGCAGCACACACTAAATGCTGGAGGAACTCAGCAGGCCAGGCAGCATCTATGGAAAAGAGAACAGTCGATGTTTCTTGCCGAAACCCTACGGCAGGACTGGAGAAAAAAATCTGAGGAGTAGATTTAAAAGGTGGGGGGAAGGGAGAGAGAAGCACAAGGTGATGGGTGAAACCTGAAGGGGAGGGATGAGGTAAAGAACTGGGAAGTTGATTGGTTAAAGAGACAGCAGGCCATGGAAGAAAGAAGGGTTAATCTACTCCTCAGCTTTTTTTTTCTCCAGTCCTGCCGAAGGGTTTCGGCCCAAAATATCGACTGTACTCTTTTTTATAGATGCTGCCTGGCCTGCTGAGTTCCTCCAGCATTTTGTGTTCAGATGCTCAGATTTCCAGCATCTGCAGACTTTCTCTTGTTTGTGATTATGTACTGACTTTATTTAGGTTAGAAATGCGGTAGAATGAGATCTTCCTTTGTGGTCAGCTATTGGTTGGAGAACACACAGAGGTAAACTGCTTCCACATTTGTCCACGTGGAAGAATATTTATGTATTGTTATTGACTCGACTATTTGTACAGGTGTTACACATCCCGGGATATACTGCAGGATTCTTACACAGCTCTGGTAATAAACTAGCCAATAAATAAGTAGTGAACAAATAAAGCAAGCTGTAGGGACGTTAGGGAGGCCAGGGCTTTGGTAGAAACTAAACAGAAATAAAAATAAACAGAACGATGTGTTAAGAATTCTCTTAGATATTGCTAAACCCAATTTCAAAGAATTTCAAAATTGTTACAAATATAAAGTTTCACCAAAGCAAATGTTTGGCTATACCGGACTAAAAAAAATAAGAAACGAATACCTTCTTCCCACAAGTGGGAAGCACTGATTTGATAAGTCCACCAAGGATTTGGACACAATCATTGTGGTGGCAAGATTGATCAGCCGTGTTGAGTGATCGTAAGCAAATCATTGCAAATTGTAAAGAAAGTCTGCCCTATAATAAAGGAACAGTCACAAGACCACCTCCTCTCAGACAAAAATAACAACCCACATTATCAGAAATCTAATAGGTATACTCTTGTGATAATTGATTTTGGACGGGATATATGTGTTTCAGCTCTATGATTCCTTGTAGTGACACCATAACTGCCACGGCACACCAAAATTCTATATTCCCACATGCTGGCACCTCACCTGCATACATACCGACCAAGGGTCTCCCTTCAGTACTAAAGGCTTTCAGTTTGTGTGTGAACAAACAGGTATGCCAGTAGAGTACAGCATTCTATTCCAGCTACAAAGAGTGAAGGAATCGAGTGATTATGCAAGGCCTGGCATAGCTGGTCTACTCTAAAGGCAAAGTATGCTACACTTAGTGTAACCTACTTGGTAGGGGTTCTTGGTGATGAAAGCAGCATCCATTGTTAAGGGCCCATTCCACCCAGGCCATGTTCTCTTATCGCATAGGAGCTTCAGGACCCACACCACCAGGTTCAGGGATAATTATCACCTCTCAACGATCAGGCTCTAGAACCAGTGGGGATAACTTCACTCAACTTCACTTGCCCCATGACTGAACTATTCCCACAATCTATGGACTCACTTTCAAGCACCAGATATTTCATGCTGTAGACATTTATAGTTTATTTATTTATTATTATTATTTCATATTTTTCTTTAGTACTTGCACAGTTTGTTGTCTTTTGTACATTGGTTGTTTGTTCACTCTGTTGGGTGCAGCTCTTCACTGCTCCTATTACATTTCTTGGATTTACTGAGTCTGCCTGCAAGAAAACAAATCTCAGTGTTGTATACTGTTTGGTGACACATATATTATTGGATAACATACTTAATTTGAACTTTAAACTTTGAACTTCACACTTCTCTCTGAAGTTTAAATGTCAGTAAACAAAATGCCAATTGTGAAAATTGGAGTTCACAACAACGTTACACCATACTTCTTAATGTACAGTGTCCACCTAAATACACCCCTGATTGCCAACTCAGACCAGCCACTGCCTCAACTCAATATAACTCTCCTCGAGGAATTGAGAGTTTATGGGAATTCAAGGGAAAGCAAAAGAACCTGACAAGGCAGCTTGAAGACCACCAAAAAGGAGACTGGGTCCAAGAAAAGAAATTCCACCCTATTTTCCATCCTAAATGGATATCTCCTTGTCTCATTACCCAAGTAACTGAGACCATGAGGGGGAACATGACTGTAAATAAAATTGTTTCCATTGATAATATCGAACCTGCCCCAGGAGGATTTATTCCTACAGAAAGAGTGGAAACCTTCTATTAGACTTGTACATCAGTCCACCACAAAACCCCGACACCTCTGCGGGAAGGAGGATGAGATGTATTGAAAAGATAAAAAAACAGGCTTAGATCTGAAAAGCTTTGTAAAATTTCCTGTTTACTAGTGGAAGAGTTCACTGATACATTCCCCAGGATAATACATTCAAAATCCATTGTTGTTTTCAGAGCAAGACAGACTCAACTCTTCCCTCAAATCCATTCAGGACCCCAAACCTTTCTCCCAAGTGAGGCAACACTACACCTGCAAATCACTGCACCAGGTAGTTTGCCTACTGGGAGTACATTGGAATCGATGACATTGTCATCTACTAAGGTAAACGGAGCCGACTCCCAAGGATAGGCAGGGTAGTACTGTGAGGAACATGTTTTTTGATATCTTTAATGCTGTCAATACTTCACAGCCATCATTGCTGGGAGAAAAGCTCTGTTCAAGGCAGGTTGGCACTCCCATTGTATCCCGAATAATGGACTACCTGGCTGGCAGACCACGGTTTGTGTGGTTTCAGAGCTGTGTGTCAAACATGGCTATAAGTAGCATTGGGGCCCCATAGGGGTCTGTATTGGCTCCCTTCTTGTTTACTCTGTATACCACAGACTTCTGATAGAACAATGAACTATGTCATCTGCAGAAATTCTCTGATGACTCTGCAATAGTTGGGTATATAAAGGGAAGATGGGAGGATGAATACAGGGCCCTAGTGGAAGACCATGTTAAATGGTGCAAGCTGAATCATCTGCAGCTCAACATCAGTACAACAAAGGAGATGCTGATAGACTTTAGGAAGACCAAGCCTGCACTGTTCCCTGTTACTATTGATTGTGAGAATGTGAATGTGGTGGAGACTTACAAGCACCTGGGGGTGAACCTGGATGACAGACTTGAATGGGGCACCAACACAGAGGCTGTGTCCAAGAAGGGCGAGAGTCACCTCTACTTCCTGTGGAGACTGAGGTCCTTTGTTGTATGCAGGTCTTTCCTTCACATGTTCTACCAGTCTATTGTAGTACAATCTTCGATGCAGTGGTGTGCTGGGGCAATGGCATCAACATGGGTGATGCCAACAGGTTCAATAAACTGATTAGAAAGGCTGGCTCTGTTATAAGAATCAAACTGAACACACTGAAGTCTGTGGTAGAAAAAAGGACCCTATAGAAAATTCTGGCAATTCTGGACAATGTTTCTCACCCTCTGCAAGCCACCTTGGCTGAACAGAGTAGCACTTTTTGTAATAGACGAAGATAACTGTTTTGCTCCAAAGAGCGCTATATGACATAATTCTTACCCCCAGTCATTAGGCTTTATAATGAGTTAACCTATAGCTGGAGAAGTGATGACTCCTTCTGTTAGACAGTTTGAGGCAACTTATTTTTTATTCTTTCTTACCTCTCTTGTGTATTTATATATCTGTGCACTTGGAATGCTACAGTGACACTGAAATTTGCTTTGAGATCAATGTTATCTATATATCTGCTAGCATTGTCTATTGCATCCGATGCTCCCGATGCAGCCTCCTTAACATTGGCGAGACTCATCATAAATTGGGAACCACTTCATTGAGCACCTCAGCTCCATCCATCAAAAGCAGAACCTCCTGGTAGCCAAACACCTTAATTCCAATTCCCATTCTCGTTTTGACATGTCAGCCCATGGCCTCCTCTTGTGCCATGATGAGGTCACCCTGGAGATGGAGGATCAACACATTATATTCCATCTGGGTAGTCTCCAACCTGATAGAATGAATATCAATTTCTCCTTCCAGTAACATTTCCCCCTCCCGCTCTCCTCTTCTTCTATTCCCTATTCTGGCCTCTTATTTCTTCTTACCTACCTATCAGCTCTTCTTGGGTCCCCTCCTCCTTCCCTTTCTTTTATGATCCACTCTCTTTTCCTGTCAGATTCCTTACTCACCAGCCCCTTACTTTTCTTACCCACCTTGCTTCACCTATCACCTTCTCGTTAACCTCCTTCTCCTCCCCCCACCTTTTTATTCTGGCATCTTCCCCCTTCCTTTCCAGTCCTGAAGAAGGGTCTCATCCTGAAATGTCTACTGTTTATTCATTTCTATAGATGCTGCCTGATCTGCTGAATTCCTTCAGCATTTTGTGAGTACTCCCCAGGAAGAAACTTCTGCTTTTGCTATTCTTTACGTTTAATATTTGTGCTTTTAACAATATTGTTCATTTCTGCCTTATTTACCATTTGCTTTTTTTGCAGACGAAGTCACATTTACTACAGAAATCGTCCAATCTGGCTTGGAAATCCCTAAAGTTAATGACTCAGAGAATATTAGTTTAAGGGGATCTGTGAGCAATGATGATTTTAATTTAAATATCACTGAATGGTCCTTATCTCTTGGTCATATGTGTACTGATACACTGGAACCCTTAATCGTTGTCTTTGGCAAAGTGAGTTTCCATCCACTTAATCGGTCACTCTGACCATATTGTAGATGAAATGAATATACTTTAGATACATGGGAAGGCAAAGAATCACTTGTGGAAATGATTAACAACAGACCAACAAAACTGAAAGATTCCAGCCTAGATACTGAATGTAAACTAATAGAGGAATCCCTTGACATGGATCCCTCCACACTTGAAGAGAAGTATAAACATTGTTATGTCATTAAATGGTCCCTCTCATGGGAACATGATATTAAAATCGTTAGACTAGAACATTGTGAAAAATCTTTTCAATGAAGAGATTTCTGCATTAGAGAGATATCTTATTGCATTCTCCCTTTATAGCCAACAGGTATACGAGCATACAGAGATTTTAGACGTTTCAATTCCTCCAGTTATGGCCGCTATTTTACTTCCTTGTTAAATGTCAAGTTAACATGATAAATTTCTGTTTTTCCGGATTATGTTCGAAATGGTTCAGTGAAGTCCTTGAACCAGGTTTTTACATGAGAAGGAAGGATGGAAAGATGCACTGCAGCAGAAGCTAAGAGGAAACAAAAATGTTTTCCTCCCTGGTCTACTGAAATTGATAAGTCCGATAAGCTTTTTAGAGATTTTAGTCCCATAGACTACTGTATCTAACCAGATTTTCTATTTGCCCTTAATTAAACATTCATTTGTAAGGTGTTATTGGTACTGTGGTGTCAACAAAAATTAGTTAAGAAATATTATGAATTCAATTGTATTTCAGATTGACTTTGACTACAAGTTGAAAAGCGAGAAAACACATTTTGCTATTGGAGACCTGTAGATAATGTTAAACTTTGGGGTTACACAGATAACATTATTTCCGAAATAGACAATGTTACAATGAATAAATCTACAGAGTGTTGCATATCTCAAGAACGTATTGCAAGTCCAGTTTTAAGGAACAATTTATGATAGATAAGACAAAAAAATTTCTGGAAGGACTTGACATTCGTCTACAATGGCTAGAAGAAACTCAGTCAAGTTAAAAAAACATTTCTTTATACATTGCAAGAGTAACAGAACAGACACAATCTTTTCCAACTTGCCTTTGCCGACTCACACTATGTCCTTGATTGTCTTAACGCTCTAGCTGAAACATTGGCTAAGACTTTCTAGCTGTTGCAAGTTCAACTTCCGCTGCAGTGAATGCAGTTTCTGGGTGGATTGACACTACTTTAAATTAGGTTACAATGGACAACTACCCTAGCCATTGGAAATATTATTTTTGTAGTGCTCATTTTGTTGAGACGTTGAAACCTACAAGATGGAAATTGGTGATTTCTGTTTTTTGTATAATGGTTTCACTCTTAAAACTTCTCCCCTCATCTGGAGTTGGGCTGAGATGATTCTGTTACAAATATTTGGTCTTATTACATAATCCCACAGAAAGATGAGTTAAACATTATTTTTCACTTACTATCTCTATGTTGCGTATTTTCTTTCTAACATTGGAAACTGTATATATATATATATATATATATATATATATGTAGGTTAGCAGTGTAGTTTGGTTAATAGGGTCAAATTCTGCAAATTCTGATCAATACATTTTGGTCCAATTAAGCAGCTGCCCAATTAGCTGAAGTTTCATGGAAATAGTGAGAAATGTATAAAGCATGTATAAAAAATGTATAAACTACCCCTTAACTGAGTAACAAATAATTTAAATGACATACAGAACAAATTCAAATACTACCAAAACTACTACAGTACTATAAAACTGCATAAGTTTGTTAAATTAGTGCTGGAGGGATTAATCCAGTGTACACTGCTGCGTTCTCTTGATTGTCCGTAAATGAACAAAATTAGTGCATTCACCTAGTGCAGATAATGGACTGTATTTAAAACAATGCTCTTGATGATTGCATCCTCCAAATCGTCATTTTCATTGAAACATTCAAAATAATCGTCAGTACCTTCAAATTCTTCATAGTCCTAATTTGTTGAAGTAGTACAGTCGTTTCATTTTCACTCTCAGCTATTTCTGGGCTCTTCAAGCCTGAATGCTTGAAATTCATCATCATCAGGTGCCATACCAAGATTGAGCTTTGACTCTCATGGCCCACACACTCCTGTTTCGGGTCAAGTAGATCAATTCATTGGTGTTCATTTCCAGTTCTCTGGCTGCTGGCTCCAACATCATTTGTCTTTGTCTTCTTCTTGCTTTCTTCCCTTCAGTCTTTCCCATAATTACAATGCATTCTAACTCCTCTTTCCTAATCACATGTCCAATGAAGTTACGTTCCCTTTTCATGATCTCATACATTATTTCTCTTTTTTTGTTTGCTCTGTTCATGACATCCTCGTTAGATATTCCTTTGATCCATGATATTCTTTGCATCCTCCTCAAAAACCACATCTCTGCTGTTTCACTTCATTTCCTCATGTTACTGGATATTGTTCAACATTCTGAGCCATATAACATAACTGGATAAATGTATCACTTCAGTACTCTGAGGCGGGTTGTCATGCCAAGTTTAGTGTTGGTCAGTATACTCTTCATTCTCGTAAAAGTGTCTTTTGTCATCCCTATTCTTCTTTTGATGTCCATGTCACACCTGCCATCTGATGTCACCCAGCTTCCTAAGTAGCAAAAGTTCTGTACTTGTTTTATGTCTTCCCCATTTATTTTCAGCCTGCAGATAGGATTCTCCTTCTTTTTGGATATCGCCATACATTCTGTCTTTTTGCAATTGATAGATAGACCGATTTTTGCACTTTCCTCTACAACTATATCAATTAAGTTTTGTAGTTCTTCCTCCGTACTTGCAATTAACACAGTGACATCTGCATATCTGAAATGATTAATGTTTTCACCGCCAACTTTGATTCCGAAGATGTCTCTTACTTTTTGTAATAAAAAGAAAAAAGCACAAAGAATAAATGGATGACAGATGAAATCAAAAATCTCATGGAAGAAAAGAGACTGAAGAAATCAAATTCTACGGAATATATAGTCCTTAGACAAAAAAGTTAAAAGCTTATGTCAAAAAGCAGGAGAAGAATGTGAGTAACTAGAAAGAATCCCTATTACTGATCCAAAAAGTGTACATCAACAAATCAAGAATATCACTGGTAAAAAGCTCCTCTGTTCTTCAGGTGGATGTTTGAAAGCAAAGGACGGTGCCACTAACATGTAAAAAGATGAGATTATGAGCAGATGGACTGAGTATATTCAGGAATTGTTTGAAGATGATCGAGGTGAAAAACCAGAAATTAAGAAGAACATTGAAGGTCCAAGTATTTTAAAATCTGAAGTTCGTAATGCAATAAATAAAATGAAGAAAGGAAAGGCAGCAGGCCCTGATGAATTAGTAATAGAACAATTTATTGCCCTTGAAAATTATGGAATTGAAAAACTTTCTGATTTAATCAATGACATTTATGAGACTGTAATAATACCAGAAGAGATGAAATAATCAGTATTTATCACTCTTCTTATGAAACCTGGAGCAATAGAATGTAAATTACATAGGACCATAAGTTTAATGAGTCATGTCATTAAGATACTTCTAAGAATTTTGATGACAAGCACTAAAAGTAGGATACAAGCTGAAATAGGTAAAGAACAATGTGGTTTTATGAAAGCCAAAGGTACAAGTCACGCAGTATTGATGTTAAGGATACTATCAGAACGAGCTATTCAAAAAGATTTATTTGTTTGTTTTATTGACTACACAAAAGCATTTGATAAATTCAAGCACAATAAGTTATTTGAAATATTAAAGAAAACTCTAGATCTAGATTCAAGAGACCTCTGCCTAATCAGGAATCTGTACTGGGAACAAACTGCCACTGTAAGAATAGATGGAGAGGTGAGTCAGTTTACAAAAATCAAGAGAGACGTGAGACAAGTGTGTATTTTCTCCCCTGATTTTTTTAATGTGTACAGTGAAACAATGTTTAATGTGCTTGAAATTACAGTGAGCAAAACGGTCCAAATTGTCTTACTGCTTATTTCTCACCAAGCAGTGACAAGAATGATTGCCTTTTGAACACAAACACACAGCAGTGACGATATTTTAAAAATATTCGTTCTATGCATGGTGTGGTGTCCCACAGCCAATATGACATGCACGCGACTGACACTAGTTAGAAACTGTTCAGCAATAGTGTCCTGTCCCACTTAAGCGACATAGTGTTCCAAATAAGCAAAAGGAATCACAGCTATTTTCTCAATTTGCTTTTCTTCTTTAAGCGTCATCCCACATAAGTGGCTGCCCTGATTAACCTATGGCCCAATTAACCAGAATCCACTGTATATTGTTGTTAAGGTTTTATATAATTTACTTTGTAAATGAGTTGATCACTTCTAATGATGACATGATATTCTCGTGGTTTACATCTTTGATTTTCAAGCCATTCATCTTACTATATTTTCTGAGTTACATTATACAAAGGTAAAGACTTACCAGGAGGAGAAATATGGCTATACCTGAGGAATGCTACACTCCTGATAACTGTTTGTTACCTATTTGGGTAAGATTTGTTTGAAAAGGGAGAAGTAATTCCAGAGCCTCCATGATCTACAAAGCATTATATGGTTACTTGAAAGTACTTTGCTTACTGTTTGTGTGTAAGCATATTTTGTGTATGTGGTATTCCTGCAATGCAACAATAGGGCCACTCAGTCTATTAATATTGTTATTTGTGTTATGTTTAATGTTATCAGAATAACTTGTGTATTTGGTAGATAAAATCCCATGCTTTGACAGAACAGACTGAACAGTCTTGTTCAATGTAAGTTCTCTGGGAAAAACACAGAAGTTCTCAGTCAGATCCAATCCTTAACAAAGTAAAGAGGGAAGACCTGAACAATTATACACAAAATCCAGAATCATGAAAATGGGAAGAAACTTGGGCAGGTAGTATGGTCGGTATTGGAATATTAAGTCACAGCACGTTAGTAGGTATTCACTGCAATGGAAGAGACAGAATCAATCCCTATGTATTGATATTTTTTTAGGAGCTTAGAATTTAAGTTATAGACAGAATCCTCAACAGGGGAACTATGCTCTGCTTTACTTTTGTGATTTTATGTATAATATTATACTGTAGAATAATGTAGCTGATGGATGTAAGTTTTATAACTAAGATGAAAAATTACTAATCCTTAGATAAAAGCAGACAGCAGTATGTGATCAGTAACTTGTTTATGAAATTTATTTTTCAGGGAACCTGATTAAAGTCATGCACCACATTGAAAGCAATATGAACACCGCTGTGAAAGAGATGAATTATTTTCAGCTTGTTGAGAGACATTGCCAGCTGACCTGCGATGAACTGATGGTAACAGAGACAGTAACTTAAACTTGCACCATGGAAATGGTAAGAACTGCTAGTGGGGAAGAAGGTCTTAAAGATTAACTTAATGTGGATTGATAATGTGGATATTGATGAGTTGTATTGCAAGTTTGTGGAAAGTTGTAATAGTGACATTCCTTTGAAGTTTAGGAAATGTGTTCAGCTGAGACTGAAGAAGTAAATACATAACAGAGAAAATCATACAGAAATCCATACATTGGGAAGTATTCTATGAGTGCTTTGAGTTTCAGAGTGAAGAGAGCCTTTTCTAGCACTGGTAACCTACTGGAACGATAGATTGTTTGCAAAAGGAGTCTTGATCTCGAAGCTGATATTGGTAGGAAGAATTTGGGTTAGAAATCTTCACTTAGGAAGAGGGAGGTGCAATGGATACTCACTATTTGGTTGTTTACTAAGATTGCTTTCTAAATAATAGCTGCCTGTCGTCAGATCAAAAACACTTGTGATTAAACTTCCAACTAACACTTTGTTTAGTTTCTGGTCATAAATGGAAGTCAGTCTTTAGTTCTTAAAATGTAAATGGTAAGCAGTAATCAGACTGAAGTTAAAAAAGGTACACTCTATCGAATAGCTTTAGAAATGAACGCGGTACATAGAAGATGTTCTGCCTGTGAAGAGAAGCTGGTGGCTCACAGCATCCTGTCTTGCTGCTCAAGGTGCAGTATAAGACAGTGGACTGTTTCACACAGACAAGCTGACTCTTAAGTTGCTGAGTTCAGGAAAGCTTACAGAACTGATGGAAAATATAATTTAGCATTTCAATAACTGACGTGTTTATACTTCAGAGCTTTACGTTAGCTTTACAGCTTTAATTGTGAATGGTGAACTTTAAGCTGAGGTCTATGTCCTCAAAAATGCTTTTAGACCTTTTGTGTTAAAAAGATATCTGAGGGAATATATGTGTGTGAAGTCACTCAAGTGAGAGTAAAGGGGTATAAATATAGAGAACAGTTCAGACTTACTAGGAATGGGGTAAAGAACAATGAGAATCATGAAACAAACATGGGGTGAACAAGAATCTGTTCTTCTATCTCTGGTTTCTGCCACCGACTACTGGATTATCTGCAATGTGGGTATGTCAGCGGGTATGTCAACTTTTTCAGTTTATAGGAATTGTACCTGTGTTTTGGAAATGCCTTGTGTTTAAGAAATGCTTCGTGCTTAATAAATGCTTAGTGGTTATGAAATGTTTTGTGTTATAGAAATAGCTAGTAATTTAGAAATGCTTGAAAATGCTTCAAGATTCAAGATGATGATTCAATGATTCAAGATGAGATAGAAATCCTCTGTGGGAATTAGGAAATTTTAAGTTAGAAATTTTTTGAGTTTTATTTGTGTTTTTTTCTTTTTAAATCTTTTTATTGAATTAGTACACAAAAGATAAACCATATAGGCACTGATAAACTGTTGCAATATAACTTTACAAGAGATATTAATACACAAAAAGAAGTTAGTACAATCAGTGCAGTTTAGATATAAAATAACAAGGTAATATAATAGTATACTAATTTTCAAACATGTCAATAGGGAGAAGGAAAAAAAAACAAAAAAACCCCCCAAAAAAACCCCACTGTGCAACTAATCTAAAAAGCAAAGCAAAGCAATGGGCTAACTAGGTATCAAGTAGAGTTAAACAACTTAAAACAATCACGTCCTCAAACCCGACCTCCATTAAAAACAGTTAAAAAGCAAGACGTATTTGCGTTTTAAAAATGTGTGGGTTTAAGTGCGTATCACTGAAAATAAAAGAACTGTGTTTTAACCTATATAGTTAGCTGGAAGTATCTTCTCCTTGGTAGGAAGAAGGGAACCACTGCTCGAGTAACGGGTATTGGCAGCTACACTCCCCATGAAGAATAGACAGGAAAGTGAGTACTGTTCTAAGGCAGAATTACCCTGATCCCCTGAATGTCACCACACACTGAAACCTTGAATATCTCCTCAACGCCCTCCCACAGACATTGATCTGCTTTTAAAGCCCATCGTACGATTGAATCATAATTCTTGGTCTGGTGCTAAAGTGATGTTTTATAAAGTTCTTTTATTAGCCAATGCATTGTATTTCTATGGATTCTGCATCAGATTGCTGGAAGCATTGTTGTGGAAAATGCCATCATCACTACTGCAACACTAGCAGAATGGAGCTTTTACAGGAAGCAGGGTTGGAAGAGATGTAATCAGATAATTGTGGAAGACTGTGAGATTATATCAAATATTTTATCTGTTGTGATGCAGACACCTACCACACTAGAATTTCTGAAGAAGATGGCATCAACAAACAACAGGACCAAGGGCGACATCCTCCGGATGGTTCATGAAATGACTTCTTTAACTTCTTTTACATCTTCTTTTTCTTTCAAATGTGTTTCTTCTACTGTTGGAGCCTGTGATCTACATTTCAGTGGTGTGTTTTCCACCCAGTCAAGTGACCAGGTGCTTTGCTGTCTCCAAGGGCGTTTGGAGAAGCTTACAACTGTGAGACGAAGAAGCCTAGAGATGGGGTACAAGCCCATAATTGACTTGATTTCTCATCGATCTCACCAATTAAAGCATCGAGGAAGATTGAAATCGAGATGAGAGTGGGAGACGAGTGGCTGTTCAGCGCTCTACCAACCTCTTGCTCACTGTTACTGGAGGAAGATATTTACGTGTGACAGTCTCCCTCTCTCTCTCTCATTTGCTGCTTCTCGAGAAAACTCCTTGCATTCAGATGGTCTCCCTCTCCCTCAAAGCAGTTGGATGATGGTGCCGGAGTCCTGAGTCTTGGGCAAGGTTTAAGTGATGCAGCTTAGGGATTGGACTCTGTAGTTCATGGTATGATGTGTTTCTGGTTTCTGGTAGTTCCACTTTTTTAATTGTTATTTTGGGTGATCTTGATCGGGGTGGCCTGCAGATAATGAGTGGCACAGTGCTAGATTTAACTAGAAAGGAGCTGAATTAAATATGCTGGACTCATTCGATTTTGTATTTTATATTTTGTGTTTTACACTTTTTTTTGCTATTTGCATGATTTTTTTTTGCACATTGCAGAGAGGGTTTGATGATTTTCCTTTAATGATTTCCATGGTTTTCTTTGTTTTCTGGCTACCTATGTGAAGATGAATGTCGGGGTTGTATACTGCATATATGCTTTGAAATTAAACGTACTTTGGATCTTTGAGACCTGTTTCATTTTAATTGTCTGAGATTATATAGCACCACACCCTCTTTCAAAACATGTATAACTTATTAGGCACACTTTTGAGCTGCAGTATTTGCTAACGTATCGGAATACAAAAGAACAACTTAAAGGTGGAGAAAAATTATGAGATATTTCGGAACAAACTAACTTATGTGAATATACAAACATGCATTGAGAAATTTGACAGAAACTTGTTTATTTTCAAAATGAAATAAAATAGAATAAAGTATATATTATGCTTTATACCCTGCTTTTTCTGAAAGGTAATATCTAATTTATTCTGTTGTGAACTTTATTCAGCCTTTTCAACTCCTGGAAGCAATGAATAACTACAGAAATCCTACAAGAAGAAAGAAAGATGCATGGTGCGCTTCACTTTGACCCCCTAGGGGCTGAAAAGCTCCATGATAGCAATCTAAAATTACAATCTATATTACTCAATCTTGAATGGTTATATACCACAGCTGACATTTCCGTAGTCCTGGTAGTGCATAACCAGATTCTCCTGATAGACTATTTGATCATTTATGTCAATACTCATCTTTATAATCTTCAATCTCATTAGACGTTTCCTAGGCCTTTCCAAGAGAATTAATTGATCTCATATTTTTATGGGAATTTTTGGCAATATCTACTGATCTATAGAAATAAATTGCACTGACTTTTACAGCTCCGCTTATGAATTTTCAATACAGGGCTCAGATCATGTAGTACTGTTGTAGGTTTTGGCAAATAAAGCAGTGTTTATGTTTATGAAAAACTGTAGCAACTCATTTATTGAACTCCAAACTCTGAACACATAGCGCGGTACAAAAATACTTTATCAGACCAGACTCTTAAAGTGAACCCCAACTCAATGTTGGTGGCAGTGAATTATGTACGTTTCCACCAAATGCATTATCCTACATAGCCTCCCCTGTCCCCCTCCCCTGCGGGAATTCACTAAAAATGGTTTTGTGAGCCTGTCGGGAGCTCAAGCCCTGTTTTCCACGAGTGGAAGAACTGCAGCGTCCTCTGACTCATCCAGAGGTGTGTTGACACGTTCGTGGTCATGCCATGCCCCATGATGGCAGGGGGAATGGTAGCAGAATCTTTCAAATCTTTCTGGACTGATTTAGAATGATCTACCGAAATACATTCAGGTTTACCCTTCTTATCTATGATAAACATCTCTTTTCTCTGTTCCAAGGTGCAGAACAGGCCATCGCCAGGGTGTCTAAGGGGATATTGGTGTACATTATGGCAGATGAAAACAAATGATGAAGAATGTCAGTCAACATGAACACAAGTGTGCTATGATGTGAGATAGGAATAAGTGCAAATTAATTGAACTTACTCTGGAGAGTGGAATGCTGTTGAAAGGCTGACCAGGCGGTCATCACATCAGGAATTAAATCACCTAGCACTCGTAATGGCTGTCCGAATACCAGTTCAGCCGCAGACAACTGCAGGTCCTCTTTAGGAGTTGTTCTGAACCCCAGTACGACCCATGGGAGACAATAATGCCAACACTCACCTGTCATGGAAGCATTCAGAGCAGTCTTTAAGGAGTGGTGAAACCACTCATATAGGTGATAGGACTATGGGTGATAGGCCATGATGTGATGCGCTCTAATGCGGAGTTTCTGCGTGGAGGTCAGATAGCCCAGAGGTCTCATGTGAATTGGGGACTGCAGATAGCCCAGAGGTCTCATGTGAATTGGGAACTGCGGTCAAAAGCAATATCAGATGAGGTGCCAAACCAAGCAATCCACATGCTGTTGAATGCCCGTGCCACATCTGCGGCCATCGCCATTGCTAGAGGGACGACCTCTGGCCACCTGGTGGTATGGTCCACCATGGTAAGAAGGTTTGTGAAACCACGGGAGGGGGAAGAAGATCAATAAGATCCACAGTGACGTGGTCAGACTGTCGTTCAGGAACCGCAAAAGGTGCCAATGGTGCCTGGACATTATGGTTGCCTGCTGGTTCATTCTAAGGCTCTGGCACACGACTTTAATGCAGCCAGTTTCTGTAAGGCCTTCAGGCTCAGATGTGAGAGAGGCCATGTGTGGAGTCAAAAGCAATCCACCTCCAGTTTGCAGGCATGATGTGACAAGGGCAAGGAGAGAAACCCCAGCTTCCCCGAACTTAATGTCAGCCAACTGCAGGCCCATGACTGCTGTTCAGTAAGCCTGGACCTCTAGGTTAGTAGCTTGTCGGTTGCCATGCTGGCATAATCAATCCCTATGTGTACAGCCTCAATGGCTGGGTGTGAGACAATTGGACACAGCATTGTTTTGCCCCTTGACATGTTGTATATCAGTTGTGAACTCGGATATGTAGGCCAGGTGGTGTTGCTGCCATGCAGACCAAGGGTCTGATGTTTTGGCAATCGCGTTCTCGAAGGGTTTGTGGCCAAGGAATGCTATGAAATGGCGACCTTCTAGAAGTAAACAAAAATGGCAGACAGTCAGATAGAGACCAAGAAGCTCATGGTCAAATGTGCTGTACTTCCTTTCGGGGGAAGGAGCTGCCGTCTGAAGAAGGCAAGCAGCTACCACATGCCTCTGACCAACTGTTTGTGCACAGCACACAGAGAACAATCTGAGGCTTCAGTAGTAATGGCTAGAAGACCATTAGGGACCAGGTGTGCCAGTTGGGTCGCGTTGGAAAGAATTTGTTTGCTGTTTCTAATGCTCTGGTCATATCCATTGACCTGTCAAGCATGTGATTAGGAGCATTTTATTTCAGCCCACAGTACAGGGGAAGCATAAGTTCAGTAGCCCTTGGAATGAAACAATGATAGAAATTCAGCATGCCTAAAAACTCCTGCAGATTTTTTAGTAGTGCAGGGCACAGGAAATCCATAATAGTGACACCTTCTGCAGAGCTGTGATGGCTGAGAAAGTCAGTGGTTGACAACACAAATTGGCATTTAGTAGAGTCAATAATCAAACCGTGTTGACCTAAGCACTCGAAAAGTGTGCGGAGATGAGAAACGTGTTTGGAGATACTTGTTAAGATCAACTAATAGTCAATTGTTGGGCATACAGGAAATCTGCACCGAGCAAAGGTCTAGCCATTTTGGCCAGGACAAAGTCCCATGTGCAACATCGCCCACTGAAGCAGAGCATCACCCATCATGTCCCTCAAGTCTGGATTTTGTTGGCGGCCTCCATTGTGGTTTCATCACTCTGCCTTCTTATCAATAGTTATTGCTGGCAGCACACTCATTTGAGGACTCTTGTCACCCAGGAAATGTTGCCATGAAAGGGTGTCTGTAATAAAAAGTGGACAGTCCTGGCAGCTGGAACCCATGGTGTTCACAGACCTCTGATGTCTTGATATGCTTACACTGTCATTGCTGCAAGGCAGTCAGAATGCCCTACTGCTCATACCAAAGCAAACATGGTAAATACATGGGCCAGGTGTAGTCTGTTTTGCAGCCGCAATTGTCCTTCTGTTGGGGGCCTTGTTGACTAAGTTTATTGAGGTGGGGAAAGGAAGAATAATGCACTGCTTCCTAGCTGAGTGTGAACTATCAGCCATTTTATCAAGCTCCTTATAGTCGTTCACGGGTTCATTAGTGAGGGCTAAGCAGACTTGATTAGATGTTTGCTGCACAAAGGGTTCTTTAAAACTAAAACAAGGAGGGACAACATATGGTCCATTATGTGCAAAGGCTTAGCATTATTCAGGCCAGGCAAGGAAAGCAACTGTTTAACATACTCACTCCATAGTACAAAAGTCAATAAAAGGCGAGTTTTCGGTGAGGTATTTATGGTGTTCAGATGGGTGTTTTAGTAGACTGAGCACACTCACAGCCAGGGAGTGGCACTACCACATTGAAATATTTGGTGCTGTTGGTGGAGATTTCTATCAATGCGAATTGGGCCTTGGTTTGTTCAAACCAAGCAATGGCATTTTGCTCTCGAAACTCCAGCAGTTTCAAAGCAACTGTGTCAGTCGACATGTTCAATAACTCTGGAATTCTCCTAAAGCATCAGGGTCACCAATGTAGGTTTTCACAAATAAAACAGCTTGAGGCATCTTATGTTTACGAAAAACTGTAGGAACTCATTTGTTGTGCTCCAAACACTGAACACAAGCTGCGGTAAAAATTGCTTGACATAATTACGTCATCACATCAGACCAGCGTCTTAAATTGAACCTCAACTCAATGTCGGTGGCTGCGAATTACATGCATTTCCAACAATTACGTTACCCTGCACTGTAATAACAGCTTAAATCAATGTAAATCTTTACAACAAAGAACTGCAGTGCAATCAAGCATGAAAGGAGACCATTCAGCCTGGCATCACTTGGGCTGGCTTCTTGAAACAATCTATATCTTAACACTTCATCTGGACTATTGCTCCAAAACGTTGATGGTGACACAGTTGTTGTTTCAATATGGCTGCTTTTCTTTACTCTCTATTTTTCTCACTGTCTGAATGCACTTGTCTCCACTTACAACCTGATAGGCCAGGTTAGTCAACAGATCACGCAAGTGAATGCTTTGGCCACATCTAATCTTCCTGTCAATATTCATGTGTATATCTTCCAGTGGAACCCAGTGTAATCACCAGAGTTTAACAGCAGTGAGACCAACTTGATCACTTTGCACTGAAATGGGCAAAATTATTTTGTTGTGCTTTTTATTGTAAAAATAGGTCAAAACATGTTTAATTTAAGTTTTTCTTATGGATGCTGCTTATAAGATCCTGTGTCTGCAATGTTACTGCAAGTAAGTAATTCATTGTACCTGTGCATATATATAATTGTGAATATGACAATAGATTTCAACCAACTTGCCTGGGATGTATTCATGAAACAAAAGTTGTGGACACAATAAAGTCTTTTAGGAGCCTCTTAGATAGGTACTGGGAGCTTAAAAAAATAGAAGGCTAGACGCTAGGGAAATCCTAAGCAGTCTCTAGAGTAGGGTACATGGTTAGTACAACGTTCTGGTCCAAAGGGCTTGTAATGAGGTGTAAATTTCTATGGTCTATGTCTATGTCTATGTGAAAAATTATAGATTCATCCTCAGTCCAGAAACTCAGACACAACAACCTAAAGTAACTCTCCTGTATAGAGCCTAGAGGGATTCTCTTTGAAAGGATCTAAGGCATTATTTTGGAGAACACCACTCATTCTGGGTATAGTGACAAATACTTTCAATCAGTTTCATTATTGAGATTATCTAGTGTGTACCATGCGGTTGCCTACAAGACGCTGTTGTATCGAAGATGGCTACCTTACTTCAAGTCCAAGTTCAAGGTTGCTGTCATAATCATGAATACACAGGGTATAAGTGCCATTTATCACATTGTCCAATCTTCCTGCTTGATTTAGGGTTCTTACATTCCAAGTGGCAATAATTTTCTTTTGTGTTACTTGAATTTTTTGAGCAGTAGCTTGATGAAGGTTGGGGATCCCCTGCTGACCAAAATCAACCCTACTGAGCGAAGCATCTTCAGAATGCTCTTGAAGATCATGGAAATTAGTGAAGTTATTTGGATAGGTGCTGGAACATGTCAGAATAGAAATAAAACACTAGTTTATTCCTATGGAACATCCCATACTAAGGGAGTAGGAATTCTTATGGATGAAAACATAGCAAAAAGTGTTTTAGGACATTGGGCAATATCAGAAAGAGTGCTCCTTGTTAGATTCAGAGGACAACTATTTGATTTAGCAAGTATACGGGTATATGCACCAACAACAGATGGAACAAATGGGGATATAGATAAATTCTATGAAGAACTTGAACAAGCAAAGGATGGATGCAAATCTCAAGATATTATTATTGTCATGGGAGATCTAAATGCTAAAGTAAGACAAGGTGCTGATGGAAATACCATAGGAAAATCTGAACTAGGGGAAAGAAATGAAAGAGGTGAGAAATGTGTAGAATGGTGAAAGATGAATAATCAGGTCATTATGAATACCTACTTTAAAAACCACCGAAGACGCTTGTGGACCTGGAAGAGTCCAGGTGATAATACTAGAAATCAAACTGACTTTATTGCTATGAACCAAAGATTTAGAAACTCAGTGACTCAATGCAAAACATATCCAGGTGCAGAATGTAATAGTGACCATAACCCAATAGTATGTCATGTAAAAGTAAAACTTAAAAAAAAACTAAAGAAGCAAAAACTTGAACAATCCCTTGACAACTTGCAATTAATTAAAGAAGAAAAATTAAGACAAGGAATAGATTTCAAAGTCTAGAAATAAAATCTGTTGAAGATGATAGCAATCATGTAGAAATGAAATTTAACTCCCTAAAGATGCCTTGGTAGAATCAGCAAAGTCAGTGATTCCGAAAAAAAGGAAAAAGCACAAAGAATAAATGGATGACAGATGAAATCACAAATCTAATGGAAGAAAGGAGATGGAAAAAAGCAAATCCTATAGAATATAAGTCCTTAATTAAAAAAAGTTAAGAGTTTATGTCAAAAAACTAAAGAAGAATGGTTAAACCAGGAATGTGAGCAAATAGAAAGAATCCCTATTAATGATCCAAAAAGGTTACATCAACAAATCAAGAATATCACTGGTAAAAATCTCCTCTGCTCTTCAGGTGGATGTTTGAAAGCAAAGGACGTAGCATTATCATGGAAAAAGATGAGATGGACTGAGTATTTTCAGGAATTGTTTGAAGACGATCGAGGCGAAAAACCAGAAATTAAGAAAAACATTGAAGGTCCAAGTATTTTTAAATCTGAAGTTCGTAATGCAATAAATAAGATGAAGAAAGGAAAGGCAGTAGGTCCTGATGAACTAGTAATAAAACAAATTATCGTCCTTGAAGATTATGGAATTGAAAAACGTACTGATTTAATCAATGACATTTATGAGACTGGAATAATCCCAGAAGAGATGAAAAAAACAGTATTTATCACTCTTCCTAAGAAAACTGGAGCAACAGAATGTGACTTACATAGGACCATAAGTTTAATGAGTCATATCACCAAGATACTTCTAAGAATTTTGATGACAAGAGCTAAAAGTAAGATACAAGCTGAAATAGGTAAAGAAAAATGTGTTTTGTGAAAGACAAAGGTGCTTGAAATGCAATATTGATGTTAAGAATACTATCAGAACGAGCTATTCAAGTGCAAAAAGATTTGTTTGTTTGTTTTATCGACTACATAAAAGCATTTGATAAAGTGAAGCACAATTTGAAATATTACAGAAAACTCAAGATCTAGACTCGAAGGACCTCCACCTCATAGGCGGCCTTAGCTACGTTTCACCCGTTTCAACTGAAATGGGCCCCCGACTGACATGCAAAAATTTAATGCACAGCTCCCAGACGCCACAATATTCTCCTGCTATTGCCAGCCGAACCACCAGTGGGTGCTCACTGACTGACATCTGAGAAAATACATTAAAATATTTATTTACTTGTAAACATTGTTCCTAGCAAAGAAGACTACTTTTCAATGAGAGGAAAATGAAACACTCCTATCCTAGTGATGTTGAAAAATGGAAAATATTAGACAACAAAACAAAAGGTCTAAATAGTCTCCCAAAAGTTACATCTTTCTTTGGTCCAGCATCTGTAAAAGGCCTGCCGACTGCAGTTGCTGCTGCACCATCGTCACAGCATGGGGCTGCAGTGCCTAGTGACAGTGTAAGCTGTACAGGAGATGTTGATAATCAGAGCAATGAAAATGAGAAGAACAATTCTACTCAAACAGATGGTGATAATGATGACCAAACTCTGTTTGATGAACAAGCACCACAGCATGAGGACAGTCCTACAACTGAGACAGGTGAGGAAGATGCCACCACCAGCACACCAGACAGAGAGAAAGCCCCATTAACATTCACAGAGACCAATCTGGCACGTTGGCCAATGCATATCACCAGTGACCAACGGATCGACATTGTTAGGAGAGGTCCCGTTCAGTTAGAGGACATTAACTTTCCACAGAGCCAATCATGCCATCGTTTTACCAAGGACAGATATCTTATGAAGATGAAAAGAGGAGAAACCATTCGTAGGTCATGGTTAGTGTACTCAGAATCATCTGATTCAATCTTCTGTTTCTGCTGTACCCTATTTGGCAAGCAAAATCAGTCTCGCTTGCAGAGGTTTCAGAATGTGGGAGCGACTCACTCTCACACTCCAGGATCATTAGAAGTCAAATGCACACCATGCCAACATGGATAGCTGGCACGAGCTGGATACGCACTTAAGAACGCATAGTGTCATTGACAGCACGTACCAAGAAATGCAAATGCTGGGAAGAAAAAAACACTGGAATAATGTCATGAAGAGGTTCATTGCCATAATCTGTCACCTTGCAGAATGAAATCTTGCTTTCAGTGGCGACAATTCCACCCTACATGAACCAAATAATGGGAACTGTCTAGGTCTAGTGGAGCTGCTTGCCGAGTTCAACCCAGTGATGAGCAAACATGTCAGATGAGCAGAGAAAAAAGAGATTGCTGACCACTACATGGGGAAAACCATACAAAATGAGTTAATCACACTCACTGGAGATAAGACACTGGAAGCGATAACAGAGAGAGGAAAACAATCACGTTACTGCTCGGTGATAATGGACTGCACCCCTGACGCTGCACACACAGAGCAGCTCTCGGTGACACTGCGCATTGTCACTTGCCAAGTAAATGTCGGAGCTGCTGTTAGTGAATATTTTGTCCGTTTCCTACCAGTGCTTGACACAACAGGTGCAGGCCTAACCGACGTTTTCTTAACACGTGTGGAGAAGTTAGGATTAGATATCTCAAAATGCAGGGGGCAGGCATATGATAACGGGAGCAATATGCAGGAGAAAAATAGCAGGGTGCAGAAGAGGGTGCTAGATATTAACAAAAAAGCACTGTTCATACCACGCGCCAGACACAGCCTAAACTTAGTCATTGTCGATGCTGTAAAGTCAACAGCAGAGTCTGTGAGCTTCTTTGGGGTGCTGCAACGTCTATACACACTATTCAGCTCATCGACACAGAGATGGGAGCCTTTCAAGGAGAACGTGCCACAGATGACCCTCAAGGCCATATCCAACATGCAATGGGAGTGCCGTGTGGAAAGTGTGGAAGTCCTGCACTACCAGCTTCTCTGTGTTGGCAATGTGCTCCTGTCACTGATTGAACATGCCACACAGAAAGGTGACAGTGAAACCACATCTGCAGCCAGAGGCTTAGAACAGGAGATCATGTCATGGAAATTCCTGCTGACTGTTATCATCTGGTACAATGTTTTACATGAGGTGAATCGTGTCAGCAAGCTGCTCCAGAGCCCACAAGTGGGAATCAATGTGCCACAGCGCGAGGTGGAATATGTTCTGAAATTTCTCAAGGAATACAGAGAGAACGGCCTTTCATCCACCCAAACAGATTTCAGAGACATAGCTGAAGAGATAGGGATGCCAATGGTCTTTCCTACTGCACGAATCAGAAAACCAAAACACCAGTTCCAGTACGAGTCCCAAAGTGCAGGTCCTTCCCTGACAGTGGCACCCGAGGACAGTACAAGAGAGAAGTTTTCCTTCCACTAATGGACTCTGCCATCACAGGCATTAGTGAGCGCTCCAAGCTGATGGAGTCATTTTACTGTCTGTTTGGCTTCATTTATGGAAGAGAGGAAATGAAAAACCCACCCAAAGACGCACATTGAAAGATAGCTGCGTAAACATGGAGAGGACACTTGGTGAGGACCTATTGCGCGAGGTGTCGGCTGCTGTCAGTGCCATGCCTGCAAAAGAAACTACTGGCCTGCAGATTCTGAGCTACATTTACAGCAACAATCTGGTTGAACTGTATTCTAACCTAACCATTGCTCTAAGACTCATGCTGACAGTGTCTGTGACTGTAGCAAGTGGAGAGAGAAGTTTTTCAAGGCTAAAGCTCATCAAAGCGCATCTGAGAACAACCATGCTCCAGGAACGTCTGTCAGCTCTTACTCAGATATCAATTGAGCATGAAATAACAAGATCGCTGGACAAAGATGAGCTCATTAAAACATTCTCAGCACTCAAGAACAGGAGGGTGGTGAAGTTCTAGTGGTAAGTCTTTTAACACATTTTTAGCAGAAATAAAGTTTATAATTAAAATAATAAAATAAACCACGTATTTCACTCAAAATGTGTATAGGCGATTAAGCGGCGTTTCCAGAAATTGTAATTTCTCTCTCCCATTTGCGCCCCTCTCTGTCTTACTCTCCTCTTGTTTGCTCTCTGGGCCTTACGTGAGCTGTCCATGGTGCTGAAAGAGTGCGAGACGCAGTTTGTTGTAAACTTCCAGTAGTTAACTTTCAGACACTGTTCATTGAATAAATAAAGTGTGAATTTTCATTAAATATGACATTGCTTTTGTTATTAATTTAATTAGAGGGAAATTGTTTAAGTTGTTCTTTTGTCAGCTGATACCTAACACATAGTGCCATTCAGTGCAGACTAGTTGCTGAAAAGGGTGAGGCTTCTCACTCCAAAGCAAAAAATGTCACTGTTTCAGTTTTTAATTAAGAGAATTGTTTGGGTTATGTTGAGCTGTCTGTCTATTATGCTGAAAGTGCGCATAATGCATCAATATTTAAGTCCAAAATTATACCATTATTGATGTAAACCAACTTGAATACTTGCTTTTTTCCTTTCTTTTTTTTTGGGAAGCGGGGGTAGGGCCCCACATTAACTCTTGAAATGGGCCGGCAGAAGCTTAAGTCGGCCTATGCTCTGCCAAATCAGAAATCTGTAATGGGAACAAACTGCTGTTATAAGAATAGATGGAGAAGTGAGTCAGTTTACAAAAATCAAGAGAGGTGTTAGATAAGTGTATGTTTTCTCCCCTGATTTGTTTAATGTGTACAGTGAAACAATATTACAAAAAATAAGGAATATCAGGAGGGAGAGAAGATGGCAGCGCAACGCAGCTCGCGTGGCCGTTCCGAATGATATCGTATGTGTTAACTAGGGGGCGTGCAAAATCCTAATTTGATGGAGACAGCCATGAAAAGCACGGAGGAACACCTGGAGAAACTTCTGAAATGCCCGCTTTGCTGCCGCTGCTAATGTGCGATCGAGAATCTCAGGAGGGGAAGGCCCCAAATCCTCGGCTTTGCCTATTGTCTGTTGCCGAGGCCGGGGTCGAAGCGCTCGGCAGAGATGGTGCTTGGGACTTGGTGTCGGAGGGCTGGTTGGAGGCTTGGAGTTTTCGGACGGACTCAGAGTCAGACTGTGGTCGGATGCTTCCAGGATGCTGCATCGGCAAGTTTGCGGCACTGAAGGTTCAGCGTCTGTGTGAGATGATGGGACTTCTGAGAGGCTTTGAGACTTGTTACTGTGCCCATGGTCTGTTCTTTATCAAATTACAGTATTGCTTTGCACTGTTGTAACCATATGCTATAATTATGTGTTTTTTGTCAGTTTTTCAGTCATGTGTTTCTGTGATATCATTCTGGAGAAACATTGTATCATTTCTTAATGCATGAATTATTAAATGACAATAAAAGAGGGCTACATGTCCTCATAATCTAATCTAATCTAATCAAAGTTGGCAGTGAAAACATCGATAATTTCAGATATGTAGGTGACACTGTGTTATTTGCAAGTATGGAGGAAGAACTACAAAACTTAATTGATATAATGGTTGAAGAAAATGCAAAAATGGGTCTATCTATCAATTGCAAAAAGACAAAATGTATGGTGATATCCAAAAAGAAGGAGAATCCTATCTGCAGGCTGAGAATGAACGGGAAAGATATAAAACGAGTACAGAACTTTTGCTACTTAGGAAGCTGGCTGACATCAGATGGCAGGTGTGACTTGGACATCAAAAAAGAATAGGGATGGCAAAAGACACCTTTCTTTCTTTTCAAATCTTTTTATTGTATATATATATAGGAAAAATAACATGAGTACATCAAAGTAACACTTACAATGCCTCAAAAAAACCCATCATCTTAAAGATTGAAAACAAAATTTTGTGATAACAAAAAAAACCTACTAAGCAGGAAAGTGAGAAAAAAAAGAGAACCCATTAAGTGTACAACCCCGAAGCTGTGCATCATACAAAAAGCTTCTAAAAATAAACATCAAACCGCCAGCAAGAAAAGAAAATATGCTAAAAGAATTTACAATTAGATCGTGGAAAAATTATATCAATTAACTCAAATGATAATAACGAGCAAGTGAGCCCCATCTTTTCTCAAAATCAAATAAAGGTTCAATGGTTCGACTTCTAATTTTCTCCAAACTAAGACATAGCATCACTTGAGAGAACCATTGTGACAAAGTGGGAGCTGATGTATCCTTCCACTTCAACAAAATGGCCTCCTAGCTATCAATGTAACAAATGCAATAACATGTTGGTCAGACACAGAAATACCATGAATATTTTGAGGAACTATTCCAAAAAGCACAGTTAATTTATTAGGTTGTAAATTAATTTTAAGTGCTTTAGAAATTGTTGAGAAAACCGACTTCCAGAACTGTTCCAATATAGAACAAGACCAAAACATATGTGTCAGTGTAGCTATCTCAGTTCTACATCTATCACAATGACTATCAACATTAGGAAATATTTTAGAAAGTCTCTCCTTTGTCAAATGATAACGATGTATAATTTTAAATTGAATCAATGAATGGCTAGCACAAATTGAAGAAGAGTTAACCAACTTCAATATCCGCATCCAATCTTCTGTCATAAAAGTCAAATTATGTTCCTTTTCCCAATCCTGTTTAATCTTAGACAAAGGATGCTTATCCCATTGTAATAACAAATTATAAATTCTTCCAATAGAACCCTTAATCAAAGGATTCATACTCATAATGGTATTTAACAGGTCAGCCTCCAAAATGTAAGGGAAATTACTTAAATATTTTTGTAAAAAATGTCTAACCTGAAGGTATTGCAAGAAGTGTGAATATGAAAGAGAATATTTATCAGTTAATTGTTCAAAGGACATCAATCTATCTTCTTGAAATAAATCCAAAAAAGAATTAATACTTTTATTTTTCCAAAATAGAAAAATTGGATATTTTCCAAAATAGAAAAAGAAGGCTTAAAAAAGTCGAGTCGAATGGAAATATTTATTCAATGTTTTAGAGAAATTTGGATTTGGTGTTAATTTTAATAATTGGATTAAAATGATATATAAAGCCCCTATTGCTACTGTTGTTCCTAACAATTGTAGGTCTCCTTTTTTTCAGCTTTCACGGGGAACAAGGCAAGGCTCTCCATTAAGTCCTTTGTCGTTTACTTTAATATTAGAACCCCTTGCTATTGCTGTTCGTGAGGCTAAAAATATCTATGGGATATTTGTGAATGAGACCATGCATAATGTCTCTCTTTATGCTGATGATTTATTGGTTTATATATCTAACCCTGACGAATCTATTCCTGCCCTGTTAAAATTACTTAATGAATTCAGAGGTTTTTCAGGATATAAAATTAATTTTAGTAAAAGTGAATTATTTCCTTTAAATGATTCTGTTTCTATATATGATGATGCTCCTTTTAAAGTTTCAGACTCTTTTAGATATTTAGGTATTGTAATTACTAAAAAATATAAGGATCTTTATAAAGCTAATTTTGTTCCCTTATTTTACTCTATGAAGTATTTATTTAGTAGGTGGAGCCCACTTACATTTTCACTTGCTGGTCGTATTCATATAGTTAAAATGATGATTCTACCGAAATTTTTATATTTATTTCAGAATATTCCTGTTTTTTTGACTAGGAAGTTTTTTGATCAGATTGATTCTATTATTTTATCTTTTATTTGGAATAATAAAAGACCAAGAATTAGTAAATGTCATTTACAAAAATTGAAAAAGGATGGAGGTCTTGCTTTGCCTAATTTTAGAAAGTATTATTGGGCTGTTAATCTGCGATATATGTCTTTTTGGTTATACTGAGTTGATAAGACTGATCGGCCAATTTGGGTAGATCTGGAACTAAAAGTTGTAAAACAGTTTTATTTAACTTCGTTATTGGGGACTCCTTTACCTATGCAATTAGGTAAAAGTTGTTAATTTAAACTTATATCCTGTGATTGAGTATTCTTTACAAATTTGGCTCCAGTTCCGCAATTCTTCTAATCTTACAAAATTTAAACTTTGGTAAAAGACACCTTTACGAGAATGAAGAGTATACTGACCAATACTAAACTAGGCATGACAACCTGCCTCAGAGTACTGAAATGTTACGTTTATCCAGTTATGTTATATGGCTCAGAATGTTGGACAATATCTAGAAACATGAGGAAACAAATTGTAGCAGCAGAGATGTGGTTTTTGAGGAGGATGCAAAGAATATCATGGATGAAGCGAATATCTAATGAGGATGTCATGAACAGAGCAAACAGAAAAAGATAAATAATGTATGAGATCATGAAAAGGCAACATAACTTCATTGGACATGTGATTAGGAAAGAGGAGTTAGAATGCATGGTAATTATGGGAAAGATTGAAGAGAAGAAAGCAAGAGGAAGAGAAAGAGAAATGATGATGGAGACAGCAGCCAGAGAACTGGAAATGAATACCAATGAATTGATCCACTTGACCTGAAACAGGAGTGCGTGGGCCATGACAGTCAAATCTCAAACTGGGCACGGCACCTGATGATGATGATGATAAGTGCCATGAAAATGAATTATTTGCAACAGCAGCACAGGATATTAGCAACATGATAAACATAAGTTAACATAAACTCAAATTAACATAAATTATACTGTAAATAGCTTACATTTTGTAATACTGGTGTAAGTGGAATCCCTATTCTTAGTTAACAACACAGTACTTGCTTAAGTGTTTTGGAATGCCTTGAGATATAGAATATAGAACTTAGAACATAGACCATAGAACAGCACAGCACAAGAATAGGCCCTTTAGCCCCCAATGTTGTACTGTACCAGCCAAACAGTAAATCAGAAACCCCCAAAATCTAATCCCTCCTACCGACACAATGTCCCTCCATCTTCTTCATATTCATGTGCTTATCTTAACATCTCTTAAAAGCTTCTAATGTACTTGCCTCTACCACCATACCAGGGAGCACATTCCAGGGATCCGGCACTCTAATTAAAAAAAACTTACTCCTCACATCGTTTTTGAACCTATGCCCTCTCACCTTCAAAGTATGCCTTCTAGTATTAGATATTTCTACTCCAGAAAAAAGATACTCCCTGTCTACTCTGTCTATGCCTCTTGTAATCTTATAAACCTCTGTCAGATCTCCCCTTAACCTCTGCTGCTCCAAAGAAAACAACCTAAGGTTATCCACCCTCTCATGATAGCACACACCCTCTAAACCAGGCAGCATCCAGATGACAGAGAATTATTCTTTTCTTGGTCAAAGTTAGTGTCTACTGCTCTATATAACTTAGTCCTTCTCAAAAAACTATAGAGTCCACTGTCTTGTCATCTACTGTACAACGTGAAATCTGCTTGTTGGTTCCATACCCCCTTGAATGTTTTTAGTCATTGCTACATGTTTTATTACTTGCAAGTAATGTGGCATAGTTAAGAACATGCGGGAGCATGTGATAATGCAACATATCTATAGAGAGCTATCACTTTGAGAATCATTTATAACAGGGCAATTGTACTGCACTCTTTGCCAAGACATAAAATATTTCTTGAGTTTATGCAAAGAACAGAAGTAGGCTGTAGAAATGATCATTAAGGGCACAATAAAAGGACTTCTGACAAAAAAAAATGTAGTTTCTTAAAATAAGTCTTTCCTATTTGACTAGCAATGGTAAGTTTTTCTCTTTTTAATTGGTCTCTTGAGAGCACAGAAAAATAGTTGTGTTGCAGAATGCTTGTCCATCTATTGATAAGCTTATCCTGTAATCTTTAGTCAAAGCCAAACATTCATCAAGGTTCCTCTTAAGTTCATTCTTTTTGCTTAACTGCTTTGGCAAACAATTATTTCATTTATCGTTGACTTTGCATAATGTCATAATAATACAGATTTCAAAACAAATTTTACTATCTTTAACAGGTTTGTAGTGTGCCAGCAGATTATTAAGGAAATGGTATGTAGAAAATTCAGTGACTTGTTGAGGCCAGTGGTTTACTGGAGCATGGGAAAAGTTGAAGTCAATGAATAGTAATTTGTGAACATCAGAGATCTGCTACCCAATACCACATGGAAGTGATACAAACATTAAGCTAGCCACTTCAGTGTCTTGGAGCTTTCTTCCGTGATTCTGTCATGAAAATTCAATTCAGCTGAGCCTTGAATGTGTTGTCTTGCAACATCACAAGGTATACACAAGATGTCCAACAAGTTCAAGTTGAAGTTTAATTGTCATTGAGTCATGCACATCTATACAGCTAAACAAAACAGCTTTCCTCTGGGGCAAAGGTGCAAAGTACAGTGCATATAATCACACATAGCACATATATGAGAAAATCTGCAGATGCTGGAAATCTAAAGCAACACACACAAAATGCTAGAGGAACTCAGCAGGCCAGGTAGCATCTATAGAAGAGAATAAACAGTCGACGTTTCAGGCTGAGAACCTTGTTCGGGACTGATGAAAGGTCTCGGCTTGAAACATTGACTGCTTACTCTTTTCTATAGATGCTGCCTGGCCTGCTGAGTTCCTCCAGCATTTTGTGTGCATTACACAACAAGTATGGTTACAATAGTACATCTAGTCACAAAAATAATGTTAGCTCCAGTTTCTGAGTGGAACAACCTGAAGATTGACAGTGCATGGGATGTTGTCCTGAGGCCATGATTCTACAAGAACAAGCACGCAGCAGATCCTCATCTCACACTGGTTCAGCCGCAGACAAAGGCAAATCAGCTTGTCTTCCAGAGAGGAAACACAGGAGAGCAGCACCAATGGGTGAGCTGGCCTGCAGAAACAGCCTCCAACCCAGCACAGATTCCAACATGCCCACTGTACCTCTGTTCTCTCCCACAGCACCACCAGGTCCTATGTGGCTGTAATAGGTGATGCCATGGCATGAGGGTCTGGTCTGCGCAATAAATGAGGCCAAGCAGCTGCCCTGTCAACAGACTCACCAATGAAATGGATTTGCAGTTTTTTGTATTAGCAATGTCTAAAAGTGTTCTTATGATTATACATTTACAATATACTTTTGGTATAACTGAAGTGGGTTTGATTTCCTCAAATAAATTGTAATTCTAAATTGCCTGTCAGTTTTGGTTAAGTAACTCGTCCCTGTGATTTAGAAAGTTGTGTATTTAAGTCTCAATCCAGAGACATCTATTAGTTATTTGTCTGGCACTCATAGAGGATCAAGAGTGTTTAGCCCTGTCAGAGATTCAGGGCTAGGTATGCTTTGAGTACAATGCAATGCATTCACCCACATCACTGGGATAAAATTTGAGTAGTTGTGTAAAATATGTAGCAATGTCTGCATTATACATATGGACCTAATGACTTCTTCCTTATAGGGCATATGAAAATATGAGAACTATAGTCAAGAGGGAGATTCTGATTGCCAGAAGGCAGGCTGAGAAGGATATTGCTGATAATGCTAAGGTTGATCCCAGGAGCTTTATTTCCCCCAATACTTTTGTAGTAAAAGAAAAGTCACGGAGAAAGTTAACTGTATTAAGAATAATAATGGGGAGATGAATTATGCAATGAAGAACATAGTGGATACCCTTAACTCATTTTTCCTGAAGTATTCATCAGTGAAGATGCTAACAATATGCTAGTAAGTGTAAAGAAAAAGTAAGAATGTTTTAAGTGACTTAGAGATCTTAGAAAGTGAGGTCCCACTTCTGCAGAAAAGGCTGTCAGTTAATAAATCTCTAGGGTCAGACAACATATATCCAATGGTAATTAAAGAAATCTGTTATTATATATACAAACCCCTAGCATGTATTTTTCAAAAGTCAGTGAAGACTGCTGAAATCCCTAAGGACTGGAAATGGGCTAAAGTTGTCATGGTATATAAGAAGGGAGACAGCACTGACCTTGGTAACTATAGACCAGTAAACTTCACATGTGTCATAGGTAAGATGATGGAAACATTAATAAACAATGAAATATAAAAGCAGCTAGTAAGAACAGTCATGTTAGCAGAAAGCCAGCATGAGTTCAGAAAGGGGAAATCATGTTTTACTAATATCCTGGAGTTCTGTGAAGAGACAACTAAAATTTATCATAGAAATAGAGTGGTTAATATCATTTTACTTGAACTTTCAGAAGGCTTTTGATAAGGTACTCCACAAAAAGTTAATAATCAGATTCCAGGAGGTAGAGATTCAGGGTAAAGTGTGCGAATGGGTGCAGAATTGGCTCAAAAACAGAAAATAATGAGTTATGATGAGAGGATCATCTTCACACTTAGAAGATGTTAAAACTGGGATTCCACAGGGATCAGTTTTGGGGCTGCTGCTATTTTTAATTTATATTAATGATCAGAACACATAACAGATAAACTAGTAAAGTCTGGGTAAACACATAACAGATAAACTAGTAAAGTCTGCCGATGACACAAAATTAGGGGGACAAGCTGATAACATTCAGGCAGCAAAATCAATACAGTTAGATCTAAACAAAATCCAGATGTGGGCAGATAATTGGCAGTTGAAATTTAATGTAAGTAAATGTAAATAATTACATAAAGGAAGCAAAAATATTACACATAAATATACAGTGGAGGATAGTCTTGAGTTAGAACGTGCACTGTATGAGAAAGATTTGGGCATCCTGGTGGACATCACTTTCAACAGCTAGACAATGCAAAGAAGCGATTAGAAAGGCTAATAGAATGTTGAGCTTTATAATGTGCTCAGTGGTGTTCAAGTTTAGAGACATTCTCCTTAAGTTGTATAATGTCCTGGCGAGGCCACTGTGTACAATTTTGGTCTCCATTTTGTGTGAGGGATGTGAAGGCACTGGAGAGAGTCCAGAGAAGGGTGACTAGACTCACTCCAGGTCTGCAGGATATGAGCTATGAAGAAAGACTGAAAGAATTAAATCTTCTAAGGCTAGGTAGATGTGGAAGAGACATGATAGAAGTGCTCAGAATCATTAAGGGTATAAGTAAGTAAGGTTGATGCCAGCTGCTACTTAAAAAATTAATCCATCAACAAGGACTCAGGGCCATAGCAGAGACTGGTTGAAGGGAGATTTCAGACTAACATCAGGAAGCATTTCTTTACACAGCGAGTTGTGGACATATGGAAAAAACTACCTAGTTGTGTAGTTGAGAGTAGTACCTTAAAGCCTTTCAAATCTAAACTTGATAATTATTTCGACATACAATGTGAATAGGAATTTGGCAAGCCTTGTTGGGCTAAATGTCCTGTTCTTGTCTAAAACTAACTAATTTTCTAATTGCCTCCTGCTTATATTGGCCATTAGCCCACTCTAGTAGATTTAAAAAGACAATTTTGAAAAAGGCACAAATGTGCGATCTGGTATTCTGGCAATATTTATCCTTCAATTAATATCGGGGAAGTACATTATTCAATTATTATTGAATGTTTGTGGCAGCTTGATGTGCACATGCAAGGGGCCATTCGTTCCATATTCTAACTTCAAATACACTTGCAAATGTGCTTTGTTGTCATTCAACTGATTGATGATATCCTAATATCATGGAAAGTGATATGAAAATACTTTATTTCCTATCTACTTCTGTCTAGATAATCTTCTTGAACATTCAAAATCACCAAAGGCACCTGCTAAATGATAAAGAACAAATGGGAAAATCGGTTGGATGTACACAGTCTTTTTTCCCAGTTAAGTGGACTCAAAAATGAGCAAGCATATCTTTAAGGTGAAAGGGAAAAGATTTAAAAGTGACCTGAGGGGCAACTTCTTCACACAGAGGGTGGTAAATGTACTGAACAAGCCTCCAGAGGAAGTAGTTAAGGCAGATTCAATAATAACATTTGAGAGACACTTGGTCAGGAACATAGATAGGAAAAGTTTAAAGGAATGTGTGTCAAACACCAGCAAATAGGATTAGCTTAGATGGGCATCTGTGATGTGGTGTATTAAATTTTGTAAAAATAGTAGATGAAAGTCTGAACAGTTCCAAGTGACATTTTAACTCTTTGTGAGCTCACAGCATGTAAGGTGTCTGTACAAGTTAAACGCTGTAGGTGAGTTAAATGTTTGCTGCCAGCAGCTGGATTCTTTTTGGCCTCAGGCACTAGTGGCATGAGAACAAAAGACCAAAGATCTTGTCTGTCTCTGCGTGCCTCTCTACACTTGTGGATTGAACCGCTATTTACTGAGTCACCTTTCACTCAGTTCTTAGGACTTCAGGGTGATCCCATGAGTCAGAATTTGGAGCTCCTCCAATAACAGTGACAATCAAGTCTCCCAACAACAGTAACAATAAAACGTAGACTACGAATCGTGAGCCCTGAAATTGTTGTGGAAATGTTTGTAACTTACCACATAGCATATAGTATGGTTTATTAGTGCTTTCTGTTTTATGGTAATAAACTAGGCTTAAGTTACTTTGTTGTGTTTGTATGCTTATTACTACATTTTCCAGGCACTCAAATTGTTTCGGTTTTTTGGGTCTGATCAACCCAGTCCATTACAGCATATTCATCAGCATGGATGAGTTGGGCCAAAGGTCCTCTTTCTGTACTGTATTGCTCTGTGATTCTAGAATTCTGTGACTATTATAAATGTTTTGGCTTTAAAAGCATTCGAATGGTTTCATCCACTTCCCGGGCGTTATGTGTAGATGTTGCAAGACGTAGGCCTCAATAACTTCTTCTGCAACTGAATCCTCATTTGCAGACCCCAGTCAGTTCAGAAAAGCAACAACATTTCCTCCACAATCACCTTCAGCACAGGTGAGCACAAGGCTATGTGCTTAGCCCCCTGCTCTACTCACTTTATACTTATGACTGTGAGGCTAAGCACAGCTCCAAAGTTATATTTAAGTAGTGATGACACTACTGCTGTTGGCCAAAACAACTTTACTAACAAACCAGAATATAGGAGGGAGATTGAAAATCTGGCTGAATGATACTCCAACAACAACATCTCACCCAATGTCAGCTAAACCAAAGAGCTGATTATTGACCACAAGAGGAGGAAACCAGAAGTCGATGAGCCAGTCATTTTTGGGTTTTATCATCTCTAATGGCAAACTCAAGATAGAACATAGAACATAGAAAACCTACAACACAATATAGGCCCTTCAGCCCATAATGCTGTGCAAACATGTACTTACTTTAGAAATTACCTAGGATTACCGATGGCCCTCTATTTTTCTAAGTTTCATGTACCTATCCAAGAGTCTCTTAAAAGACCCTACTGTATCCGCCTCCACCAATATCACCAGCAGCCCATTCCACGCACTCGCCACTCTCTGCATAGAAAACTTATCCCTGACATTTCCTCTGTACCTGCTTCCAAGCACCGGAAAACTGTGCCCTCCCATATTAGCCATTTCAGCCTTGGGAAAAAGTCTCTGACGATCTACACAATCAATGCCTCTCATCATCTTATACACCTCTATCAGGTCACCTCTCACCATCCATCGCGCCAAGGAGAAAAGACCAAGTTCACTCAAACAATTCTCATAAGGCGTGCTCCCCAATCCAGTCAACATCCTTATAAATCTCTTCTGCACCCTTTCTATAGTTTCCACATCCTTCCTGTAGTGAGGTGACCAGAACTGAGCACAGTACTCTAAGTGGGATCTGGCAAGGGTCCTATATAGCTATAACATTACCTCTTGGCTCTTAAACTCAATCCCACAGTTGATGAAGGCCAATACACCGTATGCCTTCATAATCACCCAATCAACCTGTGCAGCATCTTTGAGTGTACGATGGACTCAGACCCCAAGGTCCCTCTGATGCACCACACTGCCAAGAGTCCTACCTTTAATGCTATATTCTTTCATCATATTTGACCTACCAAAATGAACAACCTCACGCTTAACTGGGTTGAACACCATTTGTCACTTCTCAGCCCAGTTTTGCATCCTATCAATGTCCCACTGTAACCTCTGACAGCCCTCCACACTATCCACAACACAACTTCTGTGTCATCAGCAAATTTACTTCCTCATCCGGGTCATTTATAAAAATCATGAAGAAAAGCAGTCCCAGAATAGATCCCTGAGGCACACCACAGGTCACCGACCTTCATGCAGAATATGACCTGTCTCCAACCACCCTTTAGTTTCTATGGGCAAATCAATTCTGGATCCAAAATGCTAGGTCCCTTTGGATCCCATGCTTCCTTACTTTCTCAATAAGCCTTGCATGGGGTACCTTATCAAATGCCTTGCTGAAATCCATATGCACTACATCTACGGCTCTACCTTCATCAATGTATTCAGTCACATCCTCATAAAATTCAGTCAGGGTCATAAGGTATGACCTGCCTTTGACAAAGCCACACTGACTATTCCTGACTGTATTATGCCTCTCCAAATGTTCATAAATCCTGCCTCTCAGGATCTTCTCCATCAACTTACTAACCACTGAAGTAAGATTCACTGGTTTATAATTTCCTGGGCTATCTCTACTCCCTTTCTTGAATAAGGGAACAACACTTGCAACCCTCCAATTCTCTGGAGTCTCTCCCGTACCCATAGATGATGCAAAGATCATCGCCAGAGGCTCAGCAAACTCCTCCTTCGCCCCCCCACAGTAGCTTGGGATATATCTCATCTGGTCCCAGAGAATTATCCAACGTCATGCTTTCCAAAAGCTCCAGCACATCCTCTTTCTTAATGTCCATATGCTCAAGCTTTTCAGTCCGCTGTAAGCCATCCCTACAATCGCGAAGATCCATTTCCGTAGCGAATTCTGAAACTGAGTATTCATTAATTACCTCTGCTATCTCCTTGGGTTCTATACACACTTTTCCACTATCACACTTGATTAGTCCTATTCTCTCACATCTTATCCTCTAGCTCTTCCTATGCTTGAAGAATGTCTTGGGTTTTCCTTAATCCTCCTCACCAAGGCCTTCTCATGGCCCCTTCTGGCTCTCCTAATTTCATTCATAAGCTTCTTCCTGCTAGCCTTATAATCTTCTAGGTCTCTATCATTACTGAATTTTTTGAATCTTTCGTAAGCTTTTCTTTTCCTCCTGACAAGATTTTCTACAGCCTTTGTACATTATAGTTACTGTACCCTACCATCCTTTCCCTGTCTCTTTGGAGCGTAACTATGCAGAACACCACACAAATATCCCCTGAATATTTGCAATAATTCTGCTGTACATTTCTCTGAGAACATCTGATCCCAATTTATGCTTCCAAGTTCTTGCCTAATAGCTTCATATTTCCCCTTACTCCAATTAAACATTTTCCTGATTTCTCTGCTTCTATCCCTCACCAATGCTATGGTAAAGGAGATGAAGACTACCTCCAAAATGCTCTCCCACAGAGAGACCTGACACCTGACCAGGTTCATTTCCCAATACCAGATCAAGTACAGCCTCTCCTCTTGTAGGCTTATCTACATATTGTGTCAGAAAACCTTCCTGAACACTCCTAACAAACTCCACCCCATCAAAATCCCTTGCTCTAGGGAGATACCAATCAATATTGGGGAAATTAAAATCTTCCATCATGACAACCCTGTCATTATTGCACCATTCCTGAATCTGTCAGCCTATCTGCTCCTCAATGTCCCTTTTACTATTGGGTAGTCTATAAAAAGCACCCAGCAGAGTTATTGACCCCTTCCTGTTTCTAACTTCCACTCACAGATACTCAGTAGACAATCCCTCAATGACTTACTCCTTTTTTGCAGCCGTGACTCTATCTTTAATCAGCAGTGCCACGCCCCCACCTCTTTTGCCTCTCTCCCTGTCCTTTCTGAAACATCTAAAGCCTGGCACTCTAAGTAGCTATTCCTGCCCCTGAGCCATCCAAGCTTCTGTAATGGCCACAACATCATAGCTCCAAGTACTGATCCACCCTCTAAGCTCATCTGCTTTGTTCATAATACTCCTTGCATTAAAATAGACACATCTCAAACCATTGGTCTGAGCACGACCCTCCTCTATCACCTGCCTATCCTCCCTCTCACACTGGCTACAAGCTTTCTTTATTTGTAAGCCAACCGCCCCTTCCTCCATCTCTTCAGTTTGATTCCCATGCCCTAGCAATTCTAATTAAACTCTCCCCAGTCGCCTTAATAAATCTCTCTGCCAGGATATTGGTCCCCTCAGATTCAAGTGCAACCCGTCCTTATTGTACAGGTCACATCTGTGTCAAAATATGTCCCAATGATCCAGATATCTGAATCTTTTCCCCCTGCTCCAATCCCTCAGCCATGCATTAATCCTCCACCTTATTCTATTCTTATACTCACTGTCGTGTGGCACAGGCAGTAATCCTGAGATTACTACCCTTGTGATCCTGCTTCTCAGCTACTTTCCTAACTCCCTGTAGTCTGTTTTCAGGACCTCCTCCCTTTTCCTACCTATGTCGTTGGCACCAATATGTACCAAGACCACTGGCTGTTCACCTTCCCACTTCAGGATATTGAGGATGCGATCAGAAACATCCCAGACCCTGACAGCTGGGAGGAAAACTACCATCCGTGTTTCTTTCCTGCGTTCACAGAATCGCCTGTCTGACACCCTAACTATCGAGGGAGGGTGGCAGAGATGGGTGCTGCTTCCTGCACCCATGCTGAGCTCGTCAATTTCATCGACTTTACTTCTAACTTCCACCCAGCCCTCAAATTCACTTGGTCTATCTTGGACACTTCTCTCCCCTTTCTCGATCTCTTGGTCTCCATCTCTGGAGACAGACTGTCCACTGACATCTTCTACAAGCCCACTGACACTCATAACTACCTCAACTATACCTCTTCCCACCCCGCCACATGCAAAAATGCCATTCCCTATTCCCAGTTCCTCCGTCTCTGCCGCATCTGCTCCGAGGATGAGGCTTTCCGTTCCAGGACATCTCAAATGTCCTCTTTCTTTAAGGATTGTGGTTTCCCTTCTGCTGTCATCAATGATGCCCTCACCCGCATCTCCTCCATTTCCCACACTTCGGCCCTCACCCCATCCTCCTGCCACCACAACAGGGACAGAGTTCCCCTTGTCCTTACCTACCACCCCACTAGCCTCCGGATCCAGCACATTATCCTCTGCAGCTTCCGCCACCTTCAACAGGACCCCACCACTAAGCACATCTTTCCCTCTCCACCCCTCTCCGCCTTCTGCAGGGATCGGTCCCTCCATGACTCCCCAGTCCACACGTTCCTCCCCACAGATCTCCCACCTGGCACTTATCCCTGTAAGCGCAAGTGCTACACCTGTCCCTACACCTCCTCCCTTGCCACCATTCAGGGCCCCAAACAGTACTTCCAAGTGAGGCAACACTTCACTCATGAGTCTGTTGGGGTCATCTATTGCATCCGGTGCTCCCGGTGCGGCCTCCCCTACATCGGTGAAACCCAATGCAGATTGGGGGACCGCTTCGTCGAGCACCTCCGCTCCGTCCGCCAAAACAGACAGGATCTCCCAGTAGCCACCCATTTCAACTTTGCTTCCCCCTCCCATTCAGATATTTCCACACATGGCCTCCTCTACTGCCATGATGAGGCTAAACTCAGGTTGGAGGAGCAACACCTCATATACCATCTAGGTAGTCTCCAGCCCCTTGGTATGAACACAGAATTCTCCAACTTCCGGTAATTCCCTCCCCCTCCCTTCTTCTATCCTTATGTCACTCTGCCCCCTCCCCCATCTGCCTACCACCTCCCTCTTGGTTCCGCCTCCTTCTACTACCCATTGTGTTTTTCCCCTATTCCTTCTTCACCTTTCCTGCCTATCACCTCCCTGCTTCCCTTCCCCCACCCCTTTATCTTTCCCCTTAATGGTTTTTCACCTGGAACCTACCAGCCTTCTCCTTCCCACCCTCCCCCCACCTTCTTTATAGGGCCTTTGCCCCGTCCCCCTACAGTCCTAACGAAGCGTTCCGGCCCGAAATGTCGACCGATCTTTTCCACGGATGCTGCCCGACCTGCTGAGCTCCTCCAGCGTGTTGTGAGTGTTACCCTAACTATCGAGTCCCCTATCACTACTGCCGTCCTCTTCCTTTCCCTGCACTTCTGAGCCACAGGACCAGACTCTGTGCCAGAGGCACGGCGACTGTTGCTTCCCCCAGGTAGGTTGTCCCTCCCAATAGTACTCAAACAGGAGTACTTATTGTTAAGGGGGACAGCCACAGTGGTAGGCTCTTGTATCTGACTCTTGCCCTTCCCTCTCCTGACTGTTACTCACTTATCTGTCTCCTGAGGCCCCGGTGTAATTACTTGCCTATAGCTCTTATCTATCATCTCCTCACTTTCCCTGACCAGACAAAGGTCATCAAGCTGCATCTCCAGTTCCCTATCCCGGTCCCTAAGGAGCTGCAGCTCGACGCACCTGTCACAGCGCTGGGAGTCTTGCGGACATCTCACATCTTGCACACAGTATTGAACACCAGCCTCACAGACATACTTCTTATTCCTATTCTTCACAAGTAACTTACCTTGCCTCAATCCATTATCGCTGAAGCCCCATTGAACCAAAGCCCTCCTACTCTGACTTCCTCTACTCAACACCTACTCTATAAAGCCGTGTTCTTTTTAAGTTCATCCCACAAGTCTAACTCGCTGACGTCCACATGCCTACGCTGTCGTGCCTCACTCAAACCGCTGAAAAAATAATGATCTCCTTTTAAACTCTTCCTGCCTGTCTAACTCGCTGACGTCCAGGCGCTTGCACAGTTGAGCCTCAATCAAACTGCTGAAGGAAAAATGATAGACACTACTAAGACCCAGGCAGTCGGAGACTGACCAACCCATCCAGTATGTAACAAGTCCACCGATCCCCGGGATTTTCCAACTTTTACAGAAGGTTCATTAGGAACTTCAGCTCCGTGGCAACTTTGCAGGCAGCCCGAACTAAGAGATCCACAAGCTCTTTTGTTTAGACGACCAAAGTAGGGGCTACTTTTGCACAGCTCAAACCGCAGTTCATGCCAGCTCCCATTTCACCTAACTCGGACCTTCCTTTCATCATGAAGGTGGACATATTACATGTTGGAGTAGGTGCAGTGTTGTCTCATCGGACACGTTTGGACTACAAAATGCACTCGTGTGCATTCCTCTCCGGGCAGCTATCCCCGGCAGAAGTGAACTACGGCATCGGTAATAGGGAGTTGCTCACAGTCAAGTTGGCATTGGAGGAATGGTGTCACTGGCTTGAACCTTTTGTTGTATGGACAGACCACAAGAACGTGGCTCATATTCAGGGGGGCTAAAGAATGAATTCCAGGCAGACCAGGTGGTCTCTTTTCTTTAAACACTTCAATTTCGCCCTGACCTATTGACCGGGGTCAAATAATCAGAAATCGGGTGCCTGGTCCCATCAGTTGGTAGAATCTGAAAGAGAGGTGCCGCTTACCACAAGTTGCCCCAAGCTAAGTTGAAAGCACCAATTTGCTGAGGAATTTGGGTGTTTGAATACTCTCCGCCTCTCTTCCCTGAACTGGAGGCCAAGGTTGGGGTTCTTGCAGCCAAAGACCAAAAGGGACTAGGGCAAAGTAGATTTTGTTGTCCTCTACCCAGAATGCTGAAGTAAAGGCTAACCACAGGAAAAGACAGAGACCGGTTTTGCAGCCTGGGCAACAGGTCAGGATGTCTACTCAGGATTTGCCTTTCCAGATGGAGTCTACGAAATTGGCACCCAAGTTCATTGGACCCTTCAAGGTTCTCAAGAAAATAAAGCTGGTGGCTGATACTTTGCAGCTCTCCAAGACCCTCAAGATCAACTCTACCTTCCACATTTCCAAATGAAAACCTTTAGCCCCACCATCAGTACCAGCACCACCTGGGCTGCTGATGGGGAACAGATCTTTACTGTAAAAACAATTCTGGATTCACAAACTGCACAGGGTGTTCAGTAATTGCTTGTGGACTGGGAGGAAAGCACGGTGCTGGGTTCTGGAAAGGAACGCCTTGAATCTAGCGTTCATCTGTGACTACTATCATCGTCTCTCTGAACAGCCAGGGCCATCAGGAGTAGGCTGTAGGGGAGGAGGTCCTGTTAGGACATCTATCGATTGTGCCAGCCTCTGGGGTTTAAACGCTTTAACTCTCCGGAATATGGATCGCTAGTATGTCCCCTTTAAAAATTCAGGCCCACCCCGCTAATTAGCAGCCATGTTTTAGTGCCAGGATTTTAATATTTAAATAGCACCTGAACTGAGATTAGGTGCTCAATTATCAGCTCAACTTTGGATTCTCATCTCGCATCCAGTTTAGAACGCTGCCTTCATTTCAGACCTACATCGTGACCTGATTCTAGTCTCGGATACTCCACAACATGGGTTCTAATCAACCTCGCCAAGGTTTCTTGTCACAACATGCATGCAAAAGGTTCCATCAGTACATCTATGGAGAAGTTTTTGAAGTGGAGACAGACCATAAACCATTGGTTTCAATTATGTCCAAACCACTGAATGACTGTCCCATGAGGATACAGCCCATGTTGATAAGGCTGCAGAAGTATGATGTGAAGACCTACACACCAGGAAAACATATGTTTGCTGCTGATGCGCTGTCTCGAGCAGTTGACAAGAAAGAAAAGGCTGACCAAGAGGATAATGTAGATACCATATACAGGCTAATGTTGACATGTTTGTCATCTCCCTTCCAATATCTCCTGATGGAACAGAGGAGATTAGAAAAGCAACAGGGTCAGATGAAACAATGAAAGAACTCAAAGAGACAATACAGAAAAGTTGGTCAGATTTGTTTGATTGTAATGGGAAGAGTCATATTGTTGTAACAGACGACTTTTCCAATTTCCCTGAGGTTGCAAGACTACAATCAACATCCAGCAAAGCAGTCATCACCTTCCTGAAAGCTGTGTTTGTGAGGTGTGGAGTTCCACATGAAGTGACATCAGGAAATAGTCCACAATCTTCGAGCTGTGAATTTGAGTCCTTTGCCAATGTTTGGGGGTTTTGGCATAAAATTTCAAGTTCACATCACCCAAAATCTAATGGCCTAGCAGAGAGTTCAGTCAAGATAGTGAAGGGCTTCATAAAGAAAGCGCAAGATGGACAAGAGGATTTCCACGACAGTTGATGATTTATAGGAGTGTACCACTGCAGAATGACCTTTCACCAGCTCAAATGCTGATGGGTTGACACATATGCACTAACATTCCAACACATGAAAACCTGTTGTCACCTACAGGAGCACACAAGTTGGCTAAAATGAAAGGGAAAGAAAAATAGAAACAGTTATTACGACAGCACTGTGAAAGGCCAACCAGTTCTGAAGCCTGGAGATCGAGTGCGAATCTGAGATCTCGATTCTGGCACATGGTCCATGCACGGATATGTGCAAGAGGAAGTAGCTCCACATTCCAACCACATCCAGATGGAGCGAGGGATAGCTCTGAGACGGAACTGCACAGATCTATGATCATGCTATAACACATCACCTGTTAGTACACCAAAGAGACCAGCAGATGTAAAAAAATGAACATGTTGATCAGAGTTCTCAGAATGTCACAAGTATTAATGCAACAAATGCAAGCAATACACCTGTGGAAATCAAAAGCAGACCACAAAGGACCACCAAACCACCTCAAAGACTGATCGAAATTTTGAGGGTGGACGAGGGACTGTAATTTCTCATTACAATTGAAGTTAAAATGTTGAAAAGTGGAAAATATAAAAAAAACAGAAAGAGACTTGTTATGGAATGTAGATATTTGTGTTGGAAAGGATTATTATTCCTTGCAGGTTTATGAGTACATTGTTTATCTTTCAAGGGAGAAGATGCGGAATCATGTATGCATAATAAAGTGGACAATGCGAGTGGGTTCACCCGGAAGCAGAAGGTACAAAGGTGATTGTGTTGCGTGTGCACAGGGTTGAGCAGCTGTAGTAATAACATGTCTAATGTAAACTCATGCTAAGTTTGTCTTTATTAAGAACAAATATTAACACTTAGGACATCAGAATTTGCTCCAGTTTGATGAGTCAATATTGCCAGGCAATGAATCTTTGCCTCTTGGTTGTGCTCACTTCAAAAAAGACTAAATCATGGTTCAGGTCTTGTTATTTGCAAGGGTACCAGAAACGATTATGATGGGGGAGTCAATATTTTGGGTTGTTGAGCAATTTTTCAAAAAGAAGGAAATTCTGCTCTCCAATGTTGTTGTTTATGCCACTGATGAGGCACAATCAATGACAGGACACCACTACGCGGTTATTATTTTGTTGAAATAAGCTGTACCAAACATATTTGTCATTCACTGTGTAATTTTCAGACAACATCTTGTCACATAAAAACCTAAGTGATCGGCTACACAAATTAGTAAATACTGTTATCACAGCGGTAAATAATATCAAGTCCCAGGCTGTCAATTCTTGACTATTTCGAGAGATTTGTATTGAGTAGTATGACGAACAGTTTGAACCCTTGCTATTACATATTGAAGTCAAATGGCTCTCAAAAGAAACTGCCTAAGACTCTTTTATGTACTTTTTGAAAATGTGATAAAATTCTTTGAATACTCAAATAATTCATTCATAATCAACTCAAGAATATTAGGCTTATGTGTCTGAATTATTTGAATATGTTTAATGAAATCATTCTTCAATTGCAAAGAAATGATGTTAATCTTATCAAAATCAAAGTAGTTGTTACATATTTCTGTCCAAGCTAACTCTATATAAAGTGCAATACTGGCCAACGTGACTTTTTCCAATTTCTGAGTCTCTTTGAGTTGGAAGAAAAATCGAAAAATGCCAGATTATGATCTTCAGATATACTGGGCCCAAATGCATGAGCTGCACAAAGACATGTCAGAGAGATTTCAGGATCTTCTCTTGATTCAAATCCCAGATTGGCTAACAAATCCATTCCTGAACACTTGTTATAAGGAATTAACAGGAAGGATGGAGGAAGAACTAATCTCACTACAAAATGGGTTGGAGTTGAAGGCGACATTCAAAAAGCTCATATCAAGAATTTTGATTGCAGAAAGAAATCTCTGAATGCTATCCTGCACTGTGGGAAAAGATCAAGATGTTCCTTATAGCCTTTCCAACATCACATTTAGTGGAGTGCGGTTTCAGTGCAGTCATCCAACTTCTTTCAAAGCAATGAAACAGATTGTAAATTACTTAATATGGGCATCTGAGACTCCTGAGTGACACTCAACCTGATGTCACTGCATGGAGCCCAGCCATCTCAATGAAAGGTGAAAAGCAATGAGGAAGTGAATAGTTGGACTATTAATATACGCTGTACAATTGTTGATGAAAATTGTTTTTACTTTAATAAATAAATAAATAAAATTATTTGTAGCTTTAGACAGGTTTGAATAATTTCTGTAATTTTTTGTTACTGTTTTAAATTTCCACTTTCCATTTATATTCACTGTGTATCATAAATCAAAATTCATTATAGTAATGGACAGAAAGGGAGAGGGGACTGCTGGGGATGTAGTCTGGGAGCCAAAGGGGCAATAACCCAAAATGTTTATGAACTACTGGTCTATATGAACCAAAGGCAATGTAATTTAGATTGGTTTAGCTTCCATGTTCATGTAACAACTCCCAGCACAGTACCAATATATAGTTAAACGTGGCCCTCTCCAAATTTATGAGGCACAGAATTTAAGAGTTTTAACAAATTTGTTTGAAGCAGTACTTCATAAGATCAAATTATCAGAAGTACAGCTACAAAACTGAGCCTATATTAAAGGTTCTTTAGTTCAACTTTAAAGGACCAACTTGTTAGAGGATAGGGAAGCTTTTAAACTCTACAGAAGAAAACCTTAAAGCAATAAGGAAAGAAAAATTAAAATATAAGGGTAAGCTATCCAGTGATATAAAAAATTATACCAATTTTTTTCCCGGATTATATAAAGAGTTAAAGAGATGCAAGAGTAGATATTGGATTGCTGGAAAGCAGCGCTGGAGAGGTAGTAATGGTGGACAAACTCAATAAATATTTTACATCAGTCTTCACTGTGGAGCATGCCAGCAGAATGCCAGACATTAGAGAGTGTCTGATGGCAGAAGTGAGCGTGGTCACTATAACTAAGGAGAAGGTGCTTGGAAAGCTGAATGGTCTGAGAAAAATTGATAAAGAAGTTCAAAGATCAAAGTAAATTTTTTATCAAAGTACATAGATGTCTCCATAAACTACCCTGAGATAAATTTTCATGTGGACATTCACGGTCGATAAGAAGAAATACAATACATCAATGAAAAATTACACATAAACAAAGATTGACAAACAACCAATATGCAAAAGAAGACAAACTGTTCAGTTCCAAAAAAAAGTAATAATTAATACTGAGAACATGAGTTTCTGTGAGATTGGGGGAAAAATTTAGGAATCAGAGGTGCATAGGGATTTGGAAATCCTCAATCAGAATTCACTAAAGGTTAATATTATGTTTTGCAACTCCAAAACATAAAAATAAATGAATTGAAAGAAAACAAGAGAGTCAGGAATGCAAGTCTAACTTCATTTTGACTTTAAATGAGGTATGCATGTATGACCTAGCGATGTAATGACATATCACATTTACATACTTCTACCTGCAATTAATTACATAAACAAAAATGGCTTAATCAAATAATATATTTACAAGATTATTCAAATCTTACTGAAATATTAAATACACAGCACTTCTTTCTGTTTACCTATAAGCTCCAACTCAATATAAAATACATTTCAACTGTATACACAGTATATTCTAATATGTAAACTAATGGAACGACTTTCAATTATTCCATTCAGGCCTAAAGATTTAATCTCTGTAGAAGATTTCTTACTCTTGTGGGATATTATGTCTCCTAATAAGATGGGATTGCTCTGATCAGCAGGTGAGACTTGGGGCTGTGAAACAATCTCAAGTTCAGGGCTTCCTCCAGTTGTAGGAGTTGGCTGTGGGACTGCAGGAAGTGGTTCTGACAGCTCAGGCCACCTTCTTTCTCTAACAATTGACTCTGCCCTCCTTGATTGATCACTGTGTCGCCTCCAGATGATATCAGACACAATCTCCACTGTGCAGCCGAGTGGTCCAGTTCTGTCCTTAATCTTTCCGAGTAACCACAAATCCTCACCAAGACTGCTTGTCCAGGAGTGAACCATCAAACCTACTTGTTTGAGGAATCCTCAATTTGTCTCAGCTGTTTATCCTACATATACCCTCTGGGGTTGAGCTTGAGGAGACTCAAGCATGAACGTAGGGTTGACTCAGGAACAGCAAAGCTGATGAGTTGTTGGTTGTGGAGTTGTGGAGTGCGCTACATTAAAATATGCAAGGAAGAAATTGGAGAGCACTTGGTTCAGAGTCAATGTAATGTGTCCTGCTGACATTGTTTGCAGTGTGACCTTTGAACTCTGAACAAACCCTTCCGCCGAGCCATTTGTAGCTTGTTGCAGATATAATATGTCTTATTCCATTCATTTTCAGGAATGGCTGAAACTGTTCCGCATCAAACTATGGTCCATCGTCATTGATTAAGTGCTGTGGAACACCAATCCTTGAGTAGAGGCATATCAATAGTGTGTGAGGCTGTAGTGAAAGTTATTAAGAAAACCTTTAGATACTTGCAGTGTCTAAAAGCTTTTGCATCCACTACTACTAAGAATTTTGTCACATGAATGGTCCAGCAAAATCCACGTGAATCCTCTGCCAGTGCAATGCAGGTCATTTCCAGGAATGGAGGGGCGCTGATCTTAACATCTTCTGGATGTATGCATGGCAAGTTGCATGATCTGCTGATCTATCCCAGGTCACCAGACAAAACTTTGAGCTAACACTTTCATTTTGACCATGCCGAGATAACCAGCATATAGCTCCCCAAAACTTTAGATCTCATCTTATACGCTACAACAACTCTCAATCCCCACATAAGGCAACCCCTGTCACAAGCAATTTCATCCTGGCAGCAGTAAAAACAGGAGAACTGGAATTTCTGCTGCATATTCCAGGCATTTTGGGTGTCCATGTGGACTTGAGACAGTGCTGGGTCTTTTTCTGGTGTCCCTTGGGATACTCTCTGCCAAAGTAGTGAGACTTTTGATTTGTATTAGGGTGACAATGTCCAGAGGAGTGTCCTCTTTTGTAAATTTTGCAAGTGTTTCCTTTTTCAAGGTTAAATGGGATAATCCATCACCATTTCCATGATTAGTGTTGTTATGTGGTGGTTAGTTTACTTGTCAGTTGAAAGCCACTTCCATCCTATTGGTCATTGACTGGCCCATTTGAAGCATGCAGCAGCTCTTTTCCATTGGTTGTATTGTGTGTTACAGCACCAGTGTCCGGTTTCAAGCACTTCAGGGATATAAGAATAGCAAATGTGGAAGCTTGCTCTCTTTCTGCAATCCCCAGGGCCTGCTTCAAGCTGAAGTCGTGACCATTGCTGAAGGACCATTGGGAAAGTATGCTCTAGGCTTAGAAGGCCTGCTCACAGTCTTAGCTAAGAATCTGCTTTTTTTTTTGGAAGGGTCTTGGCCCGAAACGTCGACTGTACCTCTTCCTAGAGATGCTGCCTGGCCTGCTGCATTCACCAGCAACTTTTATGTGTGTTGCTTGAAATTCCAGCATCTGCAGATTTCCTCGGGTTTGCTCTTTTTAAATATTTAATTTTGTAGTCTGTGTAACTCAGGGACTTAGAGGATTGGTCGAATCTTTTACTATTTAACAGTAAATGATTCATATACTTATTCGTAATCAGTGACTTCTGTCTCACTTACTAACACTATGAACCTGCTTTCATGTTACAGATGTCCTCTTCAATTCAATCTTGTAATGGTGTCCTCCAAGAAACAGAGCCATCTCAGAATTTGTGATGCTGCTATTAGTGGAACATCCTTCTGTGGATTAAGAATGGGCATTATTACTTGATGATCAGTAATGAGGGTAAACTCTACCCTATACAACTGCTGGCTGAAATGTTTTACAATGCATACCAGACTCAAGGCCTCCCTGTCAATCTGTGGGTAATTTTTCTTTGCAGAGGTAAGGGAACGTGATGTAAGGTCTATGCAAGTTCACTTTCACCACTCATAACATGTGACATGACTACCCTATACCATAAGGCAAGGTGTCACAGACAAGTTTCACTGGATGATGTGGATCATACTGTGTGAGTACAGTGTATGATGTCACCTTTTTCTTTGCCTTTTTGAAAGCCACCTCACACTGCTTTGTCCATTGTCATTTCTTCCTGATCTGTAGTCATAAGTTCAAGGGGTGGAGCACAGTTCCCATGTGTTGAGGGAACCTGCTATAGTAAGTGACAAATCCTAAAAAGGACCACAACTGTAACACATCCTTTGGCCTTTGGGCATCCACCACTGCTTGAAATTTTTCAGCACACTTGTGTAATCCTTGTGAGTCACATGTGTGAGCACGGTAAGAGATGCTTGGTTTAAAGAATTCACACTTGTCGTGTCATGCTCTATGCCCATAATCTTCTAATCCTTTTAACACTGTCTTGAGATTTTAGAGATGTCCATTGTCATTTAGGTAACACTAAGTGCCTAGCAGCCTTGTAGCATCTGATCCATAGGTTCTGCCAGAGTGCAGATACAGATGCCAAACCAGAAATAAGCTTGTTATAGACTTAAAACCCTTTGTGAATGTTGATGGTGAGAAACAATTTGGACTCTTCTTCCACCACCATCTGCTCACTTTGATAAAATGTTTTCCTCTGGGAAGATTTGCAAAGATATTCTCTATCCTGGGGAGAAGATCTACTTTCAGTACTGGGTTGACGGTGAGTTTAAAATAAGTTCAGTTCCTGACAGACCCATCCTTCTTGGCTACTGGAAGCTCAGTCATTGCCCATTGGCTACACTCAATCTTTGAAAGAACTCCTTCAGCCTCCTTGTGATCCTGCTCACTGGCTACTTTATTACAGATAGTATAAAGAACCATATGGGCTTTGTAAAACTCAGGTGTGGCAATTTCATTAAACACTATTTTACCCTGGATATGTTTGAATTTTCCAATGCCATACTTGAACACTGCTGTGACATCATCCAGTAACACTCACAACACGCTGGAGGAACTCAGAAGGTCGGGCAGCATCCGTGGAAATGATGAGTCGACGTTTCGGGCCGGAACCCTTCATCAGGACTGTAAAGGGAAGGGCCAGAGGCCCTATAAAGAAGGTGGAGGGAGGGTGGGAAGGAGAAGGCAGTAACTTTCTTAATTTGCAGTCGAATCTACTGCAGGGGATGTGGCATGCAAATGGGAGATGGATGTCCAATCGACATGTAGTTATTTCAGCCAATCATGGCCCCACAAAGCTAGCCCTCCTGTTTTTACCATATACAAGCCCAAAGTTATAGCTGGCTGATGGCATAGTGGCATCAGCACCAGACTTTAAAATGAATGTTCCTGGATACGAATTGGGCTGGCTCCTTGCACCCTTTACAGAAATAACAATAATAGCCAAATGTAGCTTATTGGTTGTTGTATTTCACTATTATAAATATCATTCCTACGGAAATCATCTTTTCTCTAGTATAATTTCTTAATTGGGTATCTGCAGACATCAGTTCAGTATCTTTGAAATGCCATGCAAACTCATTTTGTAGAATGACTGAAACAGCTGAGCCAGTGTCCAATTCCATTTTAATTAATTTTCCATTCACTTCTGGTGGAAGCCATATTGCTTGCCTATTGTTAGTTTTCATATTGTAAATCTTAAGGCTACTCAGTCTTGTGTCACTTTCATCAATATTAGATTTTTCATCAACAGCATGTAGATTAGTGCTCTTTCTAAACTGCAACTTGACTTCGCAGTCCATTTGTTCTTGTTTACCCAACATTTTTTTTAATATAACCTACTTTATTGCGTTTTCTCCAAGTTTCAGCTTTAAAACTGTGTTGGGCTGGTAGATGTGAGCCCCTGCCACAACAGTATCACAGCTTTTTTTTTGGACAGAATGGTTTCTGCTTAGACCTTGCAATTTTGGTCACGATCATTTTCATTCCTGTTGTCAACTCAGCTGCATCTCTGCCTGCTGTTTCCATTGATACAGATATTTCAGCTGCTTTTAACTTTGAATTGTGTTTCAGTTAGGAGCCATTTTTGAATGCTTCCTTGAAATATTCCATAAGCTCAATGATCTCTCCATGCATCATTAAGCCGATTACCAAACTGACCATGTTCAGACAATCTCTTCAATTCAGCCAAGTATGCTGAAATGGAATACCCTTCCTTTTGATTATGCTTATGAAGCCTAAAATATTCTACAATTAATGATAGTTTCAGTTCTAAATGTTTCTTCATTATTTTCATGACATCAGCAAAACTCATATCAGCTAGTTTGTTTGAAACACTGGACATCCAAGCAAGCTGTCTGCCTTTAAATCCAATGCACTCAGCAAAATTGACACTCACTTCTCATTGATTATTTTATTTGCTTCAAAATACAGCCGAATTTCTTCAGTTTTCCTCTGTGCAATTGAATGTGTCAATCTTTTTGATGTACTCAGCCATTTATGCTTTATCCTATATATCATTATTATTATTACCATCACCCAGTACTCACTGTTTATGAACCTGAGAATTTTTCTCTTTTCTGTTTTTTTTACTTGATCATGTGTCCTTTTGCAAAGAAAATGTGCTGCTCCAAAGAAAAAAAAAGCATACTGCACTTTTTTAAAATTTGAGTGCTTCTCACTAAGCTTTTTTTAAAGCTCGAACATTTCACTGCATTTCAACACGTAGGTAGTCATCATGGAATTGTTTTAAAAATACCTTGTCACTACTGTCATGTTTTGTAACTCCAAAAGATAAAAGCTAATTGAAAGGAAAACAAGAGACCTGTGGATGTGAGTCTAACTTCACTTTTACTTTAAACAAGACACACGATATAACATGACAGTATAATGACTTAATCCATTTACGTACTTTTACATATGACCTGCAAAACATTATGTAAACAGCAAAGAATGCTTACCAATCAATCAATATATTTACAATATTACTCAATATTAAAAGCATGGCACTCCTCCTTACTTAAGCTATAAATTCCAACTTAATATAAAACGCATTTCAACCATGTAGACTGTAACTCTACAATGGACATCCACAGCATAGTAAATTTAACATTGTCTTGGCCTGTACTTGCTGGAGTTTAGAAGAATGAGGGGGTCTTTCAATAACCCTACCAAATACTGAAAGGCTGGATAGAGTAGATGTTTCCTATAGTGGAGTTATCCATGACCAGAAAGCACAACCCCTGAGGACAAGGACATCCCTTTAGAACAGAAATGAGGGGAATTTATTTAGTCAGAGGATGGTGAATCTGTGGATCCATTGTCACGGATGGCTGTGGCAGCTAAGCCATTGCGTATATTTAAACACAGAGGTTGATTGGTTCTTGATTAGTCAGGATGTCAAAGGTTATGGAAAGAAGAAATATATCACCCATGATGTAATGGCAGAGCAGATTTGATGGGCTGAATGGCCTAATTCTGCACCTATGTTCTTACTGTCATATGGTCAAATGAATGTCATCAAAACAATTAATCTCATGTATTACAGTATAGCAGCATAATTCCAAAATTTAATTACTGCCTCATTTTGGTCATCACTGCTTTATTGATAGTTTTTTAGTTAAAATAATATTGTTGAACTCTTTAATTATTTGAACCAATTAATCTTATGATAACTGGAGATTTTCTACACACAGGTATATTGTATGTTTAATGGAAACTACCTAGCGGGAGATGAAAGACATATTAGCCAAAGTCAAGGTTGAGTTCATTATACATGAACATTCAAATTTCAGAACTCAGAATAAATTTATTTTCAAAGTAGGTATGTGTTACCATTTACTACCCTGAGATATATTTTCAAGCATTCTGGCAGTCATTTTCTATAAAAAGGAAGTGCAATTGAGTTTTATGAAAAAATATACATAAATAGACAATCAACCAATGTGGAAAAGAAGACAAACTCTACAAACAAATATAATACTGAGAACACAAATTGTAAAGAGTCCTTCAAAGTCAGTTTGTAGGTCATAGAATCGGTTTGGGGTGAGGGGGGTGAATATCCATACCAGTTCAGAAGCTTGCCGATTGTAGACTTATAAATGTTAATGAACCTGGACATGTACATGCATGCACAGATGCAATGAAAAACAGTATGATAGGAACACAGCATCAGCTGAGTAGATTTCAGAAGAAAAAACATAAATTAGGTATAATTTGTCCATATTAGATGCAAGTATTTAAAGTTTGCATAGTATTGCAGTGATTAGAATTTGCCAGTTAGTTCAAGAACAGACTGGTTGAAGTGACGTGGCTGTTCTTGAACCTGGTGAATGTTCTGTATGTCTTGCTTGCTAGCAACAAGAAGATGGTATAGCCCAGACGATGTGTATCTTTGATGATCAACATTTCTTTCTTGAGGTGGCGCCTCATGTAGATGCTATTAATGGAGATGAGGGAAGTATCAATGATGTACTGAGCTGAGTCCATTGCTACCTGGAGTTTCTTATGTTGCTCCACATTTGAATTACCATCTATACATGATACAGCCTGTCAGTATACTTTCAACAGTACATCTGTAGTTCTTTAGTGTGTTTGATGACATGCCAAGCCTCCTTAACCATCTAGGAAAATAAAAGCACTGGTGCACCTTCCTTGTGATTTCACCTGTATGGTGAGCCCAGGACAAGATATTCAAAATGCTAACATCCAGGATCTTAAAGATGCAGATCTTCTCCACCACCAATCCTCCATAATAGTCTGACGCAAGTTCAACCTCCCTTCCCATTCTGAAGTCAACGATCAGCTCTTCAGTTTTACTGATGTTGACTGAGAGCTAATTGGATGGCAAAACATGCTCTGGGGACTGAATACCCACCTCCTGTTGTGTTTCAATGGTACTCTCCCACATGCTAAAATTTTAATCTTTTCATAAGTGCTGGAAACTATCAAGCGAGTATCTCTTTAGTGCAGCGAAGGATTATGTCTCAATATTGAGAAGGAGTCTTTCTAGTGGGATGATTTAACAGGTTATTGCTCAACAAATATTCAAACCAATTGTTGTTGAAAAGCAAACAGTATTTTTCCACATTTTTCTAACGCAAGAGACCATGCTATTATCACATTGGAACAGATGATACCCTCTTTCGTTTTGACTGTAGTGAAAGAATGGAGTGCTTAAACATAGCTCTGAGTGATGCTAATTCATTCTGCTATCTGTATAATGCTCCCAGTTTCAACAGAAACAGCTGCCAGAGACACTCACAAGTACAATTATGCACAAGCTTGGTAGCTTTGCTATACTACTGATATCATAATGATTTTGATTTCTAAGCAGCTTTATGAACTTTTTGCTGGGTAAGTGATAAGTGATTAGAGTGATTTGCAATTTTCTTTTCTCCTCCCAGATGTTTTCTTTGATTTTCCAATCTGCCAGTGTTAAACAATTGCAGATGAAAAGATGCCTGGTGACTCTTGAAGGGAAAATAACCAACATCCTATGGAAGGGAAGTTGTGTATTATGTGGAAGAAAATAAATGTATACGGTCTTCCCAAACTCCAGCAAACCCAAATAATATACGGCTCATAGTTGGAGCATAAAGGCACATTGGAAAAAATATTCTTACAGCTTGATGCCTGGTAGTTTTTCTTCATTTAGAAATGTCCTTCAAGCTATTTGTTTCATTTACACTGCCATTTTGTTTCCATTGATGCAAAAACATTGTTAATTTCAAGTGGTTAAGTAAATGCAGGTTCTGAATGAGACACAAGAATGGCGGTTGATATTTATGTGGCTCTTAATATACAGGTACTTCAAGCATACCTGTCAGGATGTACAAGGTGCAAGAAAAACACTGTTGCAGACTCAAGAAATTGAAAGGTCTGGAGCAGCTAACAGACCAGATTGTGAAAGGTTTTGAAAACATTAATGAGAATGTAATAATTGAAATCTTACTTTATAACAAGTTAGCAAGCAGGAATGTGATGGATTGAAGTAACTTGGTGTAAGTTGGGTGTGTTTAGAAGAGTTTTGGAGCCAATTACAGTCATTAAAATTGCCATATCTATATAGAACAAAAATATGGATAGCAGACTCAGCAACAGTTGATCAGGAATAGGGATAGGGAAGACTGAAAAGGAATTAGTAGAAAGAGACAAATTGAGCTCTGAGAGGTTGCTTCAACCAGTTGGCGTTTGTTCTGATTATGATTGATTGCAACGTTCTTTGTGATACACACAAGAGATTCTCAGGCAGTCCTGAATCTGAAGAAATAGCCAGTTAAATCAGATTGGAGGGTACATTGTCAGCACCTCGTAGAGCATATCTTCTGATAACCAGCAAACTATTCAAGCTGTTGGAGTGTACTGTCCTACTTCCGATGTGCTTCGAGGTTAATCTCCTGAGGAACACTGCCCTCTAGCAGATCACTGCGATCCTGCACTGCACAAAGGTTCATTCATGGACTGTGGACTGGCTCTGCCCCGGAACGCATCCACAGACAGAGAGTCCCCAGCCCCAGCTTTGGTCGCTCTCAATGAAATGATAAGCCAAAGTAGCCAACACCATTACGCCAGAACAACAAGAATCAGTGGAGTTACTAAGGGGGGATTGCTTGGGGGAAAAATGGAAAGCATGTTGGTGGCACTGCTCACCTGTTAATAGATAAGTCACTGTATTTCATGGGTATCTCTGTGGCACTAGTAGCAGAGCTGTCGCCTCACAGCCCCACTGCGAGTAAGAGGTGGCCACACCATTCACCCATGCAAGACGGGGAAATCCACTGAGATATTGATCTCAATGTAACCATGTGGCTCTGTGCTGGATTAACATTGGTCTGAGTGGAAGGTAGAAGAACAGGCATCTAAATCCATTTGCTGGATTTTTAACATGAAAAATAATGTAAACTTTAAATAGCAGTAGTAATGGAATTAGTTGTCAGTATTCTCATAGCATACAGTCCTAATAATCTAGTCTTCTCACTGAAGCCCTCCTTATGTACTTCAACACTTGAAGCACTGTTAGATGACATATTTCTTATGAAATATTTTTAAAGATCGAAGTAGGCGGAAATGTCTGCATTCTAAACAGAAACAGAACTATGTACATACTGTACACATTACACAGATACATACACACACACACACACTCACACGCACATAGATACACACGTACACATACACGCACATACACACATGCACACACATATACAGACACACGCACACACACACACACACATATACAGACACATACACACACACACACACGCACAAACACACAGATATACACTCACACATGCACACACAGATACACATCACACACACACACACACACACACACACACACACACACACACTGCATGGTCCCTCACCTGAAGCTTCAACAGCAGCTTCTTTCCCACTCCCATCAGGTTCCTGAACAAACCTGAAAAACCTTAATTCTACCTTAGGCAATATTGCCTTCAGTGTGTTTATTTTATCCTGTAAGTATGTATAATTTAATTTTACATAACTTACGCTTGCCATATTTGTAATGTACTCTGCTGCTGCGGTAAAAAGCCAACTTTCATGGCATTTTTACACCCTGGGTATGTATACTCATGACAACAAACTTGAATTTGAATTTGAGCATGCACACATATACATAACACAAAACACACACATACACACAGATGCTTGGACAATTGCGAGTTGGGCACACACATAAACACATGCAAGGAATCATGGATCTACGTAAACACAAACAGATTTGGGTAAACAAAAAATGGTGTGAATTCTGTTTATCAGGACATTGAACTTTGATAAGTTTCTGAGGAATAGCTTCAGCATTAGGGACTCAGTATTTTAGAATATAAGAGCAGGGATGTGATATTCAGGCTCTATAAGGCACCCGTGAGACTAGACTTGGAGTATTGTGTGCAGTTTTGGGCTCCTTATTTCAGAAAAGTTATACTGACATTGGAGAGGGTTCAGAGAAGATTCACAAGAATGATTCCAAGAATAAAAAGGGTTACTATATGAGGAACATCTGGCAGCTCTTGGGCTGTATTCCCTGGAGTTCAGGAGAATGAGGGGGATCTCATTGCAACATTTCAAATGTTAAAAGGCCTGAACAGATTAGATATAGCAAAGTTATTTCCCATGGTAGGGGAGTCTAGGACAAAAGGGCACAACTTCAGGATTGAAGGACGTCCATTTAGAACTGACTGAAATACGGTGAAATTACTTTAGTCAGAGGGTGGTAAATCTGTGGAATTTATTGCCACAAGTGGTTGTGGAGGCCAAGTCATTGGTGCATTTAAGGCAGAGGCAGATAAGTTCTTGATTAGCCAGGGCATCCAAGGGTATGGGGTGAAGGCAGAGGAGTGCGGATCACTGGAAAAATTGGATCAGCCCATGACTGATCGGTGGAGCAGACTCGATAGGCTGAATAGCCTACTTCTCTCCAGTATCTTATGGTCCTACGGACTCGTGTCTTTTAGACTATATCTGCCAGCAAATTTGATCATATGAATGCAGGAAGCAAACACAGGAGCTTATTATTCAACCTCTCATGCTTTCTCCAACAATAGGTTCATAGCTAAAAGCCAAACAAGCAGTTCTTTAGTTTGCTCTATTAAGCAAGTTCTTCCACTGAAAGAACCAGGAATTCTAGGTATATTAAGCACAATAATTTGCATTCATCACTGACAGATGAAGCTTTTCATATAACCTGGTGCTATTTCTCACAGGAAATGTGCTGCGAGGAGCTGGCTCCTCCATCAGTGGCAAGATCCTACTTAGCCACATGCCTTCCTGCATGAAGTAGGGACAGATGAGTGGGTGCTGGCAGATCTAGCCCTACTCTTAAAACCCAAAGAGATCTTTAGCTTGCATCTATGCCATGTCCTTGATTTAGCTGGTTAGCAAATATTTCTGGCATTCAGAACTATTCAAAAATGATTCAAACAGTTAAAATAGAATCGAGCTGTGAAAAGAATTATAATTGTATTATACTAAAACAGTTAAAAATCAAATATCAAAGATCATAACTTGGTATATTCTTACTCAGTCTGTGCTTTGAAAATACTGAAGAAGTCATCTCTGTATCAGCTTCGAGTGGGCACATATTGTTTGAGCACGTTCATGCTCCCACTCTATGCTCTATGAAATGTCAAAGGATAGCTTTAGTTTTAGCACACTTCTCCATTGGAGTTATGAATCCTATTGCTTTCATTTCTGCCTAATATTAGTCTTGAGTCAGAGGCAGGCTTATAAAGCTATAGATTTGTGAAGCTATAGACTGTCTTTGAAAAATCAAGATGTTACCCAAAGTGTGGTGCATCTAATTCCACTCCTCATTCTTTTATGTTTCAAGAAAGACTGACTGGAATTTGATATAAATGACTTTCAACTGCTTAATTTCTCAGGTATGGAGACCTTATATTCTCAAAGGATACAAAATCTAACAAATTATCTTACCTGGCACCATAAAAGTATATCTTGAATCTGATACTTCAGGAAACAATATAAAATTAAAAGAGAATTACATGGCTTATATAAACAAAGTAACCCATATCATGGAAAAATCAACACACATGAATGAATGCAGTTCTAACATCACCATCCAGGACAAAACATCCACTTTGATGCACAGTCCTCTCCCCAAAACATTCACCACAGTACACAGCGGCTGCTGTGTGTGCCTCCTACTAAATGCACAGCAATTAGTTATCCTAACAGTACTTAAACAGTACCTGACATATCTGTGACTTCTATCCATAAAAGGTCAAAAGTAGCAGATGTGCATTCCTTTCCAAGATAATACCACGCTGACATGAAAACATATCATCAGTAAAGCTAAATCCTGGAACTCCTTACGCAGCAGAACATTCACCCAGAAATAATGTAATATTTCAAGAGGCTACTCACATTCTCAAGGGCAATTAAAAATGAACAGCTGGCCTTGCCAATACTGTCAATATTAATATCTCAATAAACAAACAGATAAACAAATAACTCCATCAGTATGAATGGAAAGCTTGATTGTCATCACCTTCAGATTTTTGTGCAAGACCTTAATTTTCATTAATTGAGTTCATATCTAATAGTTTTATCAAGGTTTTGAATGAATATACCAATTCCTTGACAAATTTCACAATTAATTCAGTCCGGGAAAGTTGCTTAACCATTTGGCAAAAGGTCTCTATGGACATAACTTTTCAGGTTCTACTAAGTAATGGGATTCATAATCAACAAGGCTCTATACTTCTCAGGGACTAGTGGAAGAGTTTGGAGATGATTTACCTGAGCAAGTTCACATGAGGTAAAGAGTTAGCTTGGTCCAGTGAGCAAAGGCAGTGAAACACACTGAGAAACTTCTGTGTCGGTATTTTTTTGATAATGAAAACTTTTGAAGCTGGTATTATTTCACAGCTTTTGCATTTTTTAAATTATTCTTAGAATAGTATAATTGTCTGGAAAATCTTACAAGATTCATCATTTTAGAAAAGCTTTATTGAGCACTTTATTAATTAAACTCATTAATGGCTTTGAAAGTAGAAAAGCTTTTCTTTGTATGACCATTATAATTTCTTCAACTTTTATGAGCTTTAATTGTCAGGCCAGATTGTAATGAAATCAATAGGATGCGTAACACTAAACCAAGAACAAGAAACTGAAAGCACGTGTAACCCATGCTGCTATGTGCAACTTTTTCTGGTCCTAAACACGATTAAAAACAGTTGGACAGCCTATGCTAATACTTTCCTGCAGCAACCATGCTACTTTAGATGTTGAATTGGCACACTCAGAGGAATATTTCTTTCAAATGCTTTTTGTAATGAAATCCCAGGGAGCTATTTCTTGATATATGAAGGAATTGCATTACTGGAAAACATCTTATTGTGCAAAACTATGTAGGTCAAATAGGCTGAGTAATAGATGTGGTGAGAATTTTGATGCATGTATTCCTATGTATGGTGAACAATACACTATTAATTCAAAAAAGAAAAGCTTTGTAAATATAAGACATATTTCCTATAGAGCCAAGATATCAGAATGATGATGTGGTGGTTGCATTACTGACTGAGAAAGTTAAGTCTACAAGGTGCAGTTTGAGTGTTTCAACATGAAGTATGGAAATGGGTGAAAATAGATGATGACTGGAGGCCAACTTACTGCTAATGCTATTTAGGGATGGAAGCCTGCCTGCATGAAATTCCAGTCACACACCAACAGGCCTAACATTTTCCTGCTTTTTGAAGGAATAGAGGTGAAGAGCATAACTGGTCTTAACATTTCAAAAACCTTATTTAATAAATAAATGTTATTATTAGTAAGGAATTAGCTTAAGACTAACAAAAATCATTTGAGTGACCTTTGAGGGATGTCCTTGTGACACAGCTGGTTGTGCCAAAGACCTCAGGTTCAATCCTAAATTCAGGGGTCAACTGTTTGGAGTTTGCACCTTCTCCCTCTTGAGGGGAAGAGCTAAAGATGGTGTTAGAGGGTGCTCATCTGCGATGCAGTTTAAATTCTTCTTCTCGTTAATATCTTTTCTTTCCTCTTCAAGGTGGCTGGAGTTCTGTCAGAGTCTGTGATCTACAGCTGCATTCAAACTGTGATTCTTCTTGCTGGTAGGTTCCCGCTCTTGGAACTTGCTGAGAAGCCTAGCGTTTTCAGTATCTCCAGGAACAGCCTGGGAGACGTGTGCCTTCAGGGTGCGACACTGTGGATGACCCAACTCCTCACCGGTGTCACCTACTGAAGCATCGTGGTAGTTCAGGTCATCGAGACAGTAGTGTACACTGTTGTTGAAATGAGCCACACGGCAGACTGTAACTTTGAAACAGCGAGCTGTTGGTTTCCCTCTCACTGTGGCAGGAGTGATCTCTCTCTCTGTCTTGTTACTGAGAGAGAGAGAGTGAGAGAGAGCCTATTGACGTCGAAGTGTTGGGATGAACGGCGTTTTTTTGATGCTCTAGATCATGGGCTTTTTGGGGGTTTTCCTATTGCTTGTTTGGCAGGTATTGGGGGCTGATGTTTTTGTTGAAGCAGGTGGGGGGGAGGCGAGGGGGAGGTTTGATGCTTTGCTGCTGCTTGTGCGTGGGAGAGGGAGTGGGGCTTTGAGGTTCTAACATTGTTCTGTCATTCATTCTTTGGAATTTTTCTTCTGTTTTGTGAATGTCTGCAAAGAGTAAGAATTTCAGCTTGTATACTGAATACATTCTCCGATATTAAATGGAACCTTCAAACCCTTGAACCATTGACTATGTCAGTTTCCTCACAGTCCTCCATGTTCAGATGCGTGGGTTGGAATGGTAATTAGCCATTATGAATTTTCTCCAGTATGAGGGTGAATAGCAGAGTTGATGAGAATATGGGAAGAATAAAAAATAAAATTAATTTAAATTTAGTGTTTGGATGAGTAAATGTTGTCACAGACATTGACTGAAGGACATGTGACCATACACTATGACCCCCTGTAGAGATTACCATAAATAGAAACAATGTATCCTAGAGAATTTTGAAAATTTACAAGGTGACAGAAGTGTGTGTAGGGGAATACCTTGTATCTAAAAATCACAATCCCTTTAGTTTCAAGCTTATTATGCAGAAAGATAGGACTAGTCCATGAGTTCAGATTCTAACCTGGAGAAGGACCAACTTGGATGATATCAGAAAAGATCTAGTAGTTGTGGATTGAGATACACTCAGTAACCACTTTATTAGTTTGTACCTGATAAAGTAGCCACTGAGGGCATGTTTGTGGTCTTCTGCTGCTATAGCTCATCCACTTCAAGGTAAACTCTAGAGACTGTTGCTCATGAGAATTCCAGGAGATCATTAGTATCTGAGATACTCGAACCAACTGACTGATAACCAATTGTTTGGCACCAACAATCATTCCACTGTCAAAGTCACTTTGATCACATCTCTTTCCCATTCTGATTTGACTGAACAATAATTGAACCACTTGACCATGTCTGCATGATTTTACACATAGAGTTGCTGACACATGATTGCCTAATTATATATTTGCATTAACAAGTGTACCTAATAAAGCAGCCATGTGTGCAGGTTGTTTTCTGGTGAAGGGATGTTTGGTAAGTGAAGGGCCTTCAAAAAGGAAATATTGAGAGTTAGGAGTTTGCATTTTTATTCTCAATGTTGTTAGAATAAAAAGCAAGTCTCACAGTTTTAGGGAACTTTGTTTTTTGAGGGATATTGAGGCCCTGGTTAAGAAGAAGAAGAAGAAGGAGATTGATAGGAAATATAGGGAACAAGGAAATATGAGGCACCAGACGAGGAAAGAAATACAAGAGAAATCTTAAGGAGGAATCAGGAGGGCTAAAAGAATGAATGTTGTTGCTCTGGCAGACAAAGTGAAGGAGAATCCAAGGGGCTTCAAGAAATATATTAAGAGTAAAAGGATAGCAAGGGACAAAGTTAGATCACTTGAAAATCAGTGTGGTCATCCATATGTAGCCCCCCCTGGCCACCCCTGGCTCGCTGTCATCTAGGGAAACAGCCCTCGGCCCCGGCAAACTGGGTAATAGTTTATGTGGATGCTGTGTGATGTACCCCACGCCGCCCAAATAACAGACAATACACCAGATATGATTAAATGATTTACAGTTTATAGATATTACTGGAACTATATAATTAAGAGAGAATAAAATATAAAAGGAAAATAAAAGGCGCCACACTTATCAAAGTTCAATCTCTTCGTGCACAAACACTTGGAGCTCAAGGACCTTCTTCTTCACCCTGCGACCCCCTCGGACCACCTTGACCAGCTGCCTGGGACCAACAGCTGCACACGAGTCCGTCTCCATCTCCTCGCCGAACGCCCTCCTCGGGGTCCAACCCCGTTAGCGGACATCACAGCACATCGTCCATCCTCTGTCTCACTCTCCCACCTTCTGCCCCCAAACCCCGTGCACACAGTATCTTCAAATACACCAAAACCATAACAGCTATCCCAATTGGTTAATAGCACTCTCTTATCACACTCTAAAGAAAACAAGCTGCTAGCGCAAACTTTCTCAGCGTTTAACACAACAAAGCCACATTTCCCAGACTAACATAACAAAGACGCCATTTTAATTAGCCTCCGCAGTAACATAAAAGTCGAAACCCCCTTACACATACATAAAACTGAAAAAGATGGAGGAAACCTTAAATGGATTATTTGCAGTTTGCTTACTTGGGAGCTGAACAGAGATCTATAAAAGTGAGGCAAAACAGCATTGAGGTCATGCACCATATCCAGATTATAGAAGAGGAGATGCTTACAGTCTTGAGGCAGCCTTAGGTGGATTAGAATTCAGGACCTGACAAAGTGCTCCCTTAAACCTTGTGGGACGCTAATGCAGAAATTGCCCTCACTGTGGACGAGGTGCCAGAGATCTGGAGGATAGCTAATGTTGTTCCATTGTTTAGCAAAAGCTCTTATAGGCAGGTGAGCCTGACGATAGTAGTAAGTATATAATTGGAAGGTATTCTAAGGGACAGGATATGTAAGAATTTGGATAGACATGACCTGATCAGGGATTGTAAAAATGGCTTTGTGCATGGTAGCTCATGTCTAAACAAACTTGGAGAATTTTTCAAGGACATTATCAGGAAAGTTGATGCGGTGGACGTCATCTGCATGGACGTTAGCAAGTCCTTTGACAAAGTCCTGCATGAGAGGTAGGTCAAGGCGACTCAGATGCTTCGCATTCAGGAAAAAGTATTGAATTGGATTCAGCATTGGCTTAATGGGAAAAGACAGAGAATGGTAGTAGATGGCTGCTTCTCTGAGTGAGGGCCTGTGACCGGCAGTGGATGGTTGCCTCTCTGTGAAGGCCTCTGGTATGCCACAGGAATTGTTGTTTGTCATTGATATTAATGATATGGATGGCAATATTTGGAAACTGGAGCAGCAAATTTGCAGATGACACCAAAACTGGGGGCGTAGTTATAAGACTATCAAAGCTTGCAGTGGGATCTAGACCCTGGAGAAATGGGCTGCCAATAGAAGTGGTAAATGCAGGTTTTATTGCAACATTTAAGTTTGGATAGATGTTTGTATTGAATAGGTGTGGAGGGCAATGATCTAGCTGAAGGTTGATGGAATTGGGCAGGATAACTGTATGGCACAAGCAGAAGTGCTTGTATCTCTGGTGTCATTCCCTGTAACCATATAATGACTCTATGTTTGTCAGGAACAAGAGAAAATCTGCACAGGCTGGAAATCCAAACAACATACACAAAATGCTGGAGGAACTCGGCAGGTCAGGCAGTATCTATGGAAAAAAGGTACAGTCAACATTTTGGCCTGGAAAAAATGATGGAGAGTAGTTTTAAATGGTGGGGGAGGAGTGAGAGAAACACAAGGTGATAAGTGAAACCGGGAGGGAGAAGGATGAAGCAAAGATCTGGGAAGTTGATTGGTGAAAGAGATACGGGGCTGAAGAAGGGGGAGTCCGATAGGAGAGGACAGAAGGACATGGTCCTATCCATTGATTTCTAATTCCTTGATATCCCAGTTATACTCCCCTGACTGTAGTTTACTCCTGAGCCTTTGAGTACTCTAAACTCTGGATCGAGCAATCCCACGAAGTCACCACGTTGGAGACTCCAAACTTCACATCTGTCAGCTCTCCCCCAATCAGTGATGATCTGCCCAAGAGCCCACTTGAATCCAGGACTATGAGCCCTTGGTGGCCCAGAACAATCCTTATCTGATCCTCAAATCTTCTTCCCACCAGCTCCAATGGATCCACATTAAGTGATGCAGTTCCATTGTGAAATTGTTCCTCACCTATTCCATGCTTCATGGAGGAATATTAACTGAGTACTCCATTGCTCTAATATGGATTTCAATATAAGGAGGGGAAGAGAATGAAGGAGTGAGTGGCTTAAAAATGAGAACCAATACCCAAACATTCTCTACAATAAGATTTGTGGTGCCATATTCCCTGCACTGTAGCCAATCTGGTGCAGGATGCTAATACAGAGTAACAAAGAATTGCTTTACTACAGTACCTATCTTACAGAATACAACTAACTGACACTTCTATCTTCCCATTCATGCAATCCGTTAGCCTTTTTTATCCCACAGTTTTCATTCCTAATTCAACTTCTGAATTTCCTGTCACATTACATGAAATTCAGCTTCATTTCTTTATCTCACCATGCAGCTATGCTACAAGTTCAATTTCACTGATGGCACGAAGGTGGTGGGGGTCATTACAAGCCACAATGAGATGGCCTGCAGAGAAGCACTGCGAGAGCTTGAGCCCCGGTGCCAGGCAAATAATCTCTTCTTCAACATCAATAAGACAAAGGAGACAGTTATTGATTTCAGGTAATTCACACCACTAACACCCCTCTTTATATTAGTGGCACAGCTGTGGAAATTGCAAATGGTTTCAGACTCCTGGGAGTGCACATCCCAGAACACATGCTATGCAGTCAAAAAAGCTCACCAGTGCCTCAGATTTCTGAGGAGGCAGAAGAGAGCGGGACTTTGTACATCAATGCTCATGTCATTCTACAGATACGCAGTAGAGAGCATCCTGACAAGCTGCATCACTGCTTGGTATGGAAACTGCACAGCAGTGTACAGGAAAGCTCTGCAACAGGTTGTCAAAATGACCCAATACATCCCCGACACCAGCCTGCCTGATCTTAAGGACGGGTATACAGAAGGGGGAGGGTGCCCCAAAAGGGCCTGTAAGACAATAAGCAATCCCACCCACCCTGCTCATGGATTTTTTGAACATAAGAAAATCTGCAGATGCTGGAAATCCAAGCAACACACACAGAATGCTGGAGGAGCGCAGCAGGTCAGGCAGCATCTGAGGGAAAGAGTGAACAGCCGATCTTTCAGGTCGAGACCCTTCAACAGGACTGGAGAAAAGATGAGGTCAGAACAAGAAGAAGGGGGGAGGGGAGAAAGAAATATAAGGTAGTAGGTGATAGGTGAAACTGGGAGTGGGAGAGGGGTGAAGTAAAGAGCTGGGAAGTGGATTGGTGAAAGAGATACAGGGCTGGCAAAGGGGGAATCTGATAGGAGGGGGTAGAAGACCATAGAGGAAAGGGAAAGGGGAGGAGATTCGGTGAGAGAAGGAAACGGGATGAGGGAATGGTGAAAGAGGGGAGGAGGCAATTACCGGAAATTCTAGGAATTGATGGTCATGCCATAATGTTAGAGGCTACCCAGACAGAATATAAGGTGTTGTTCTTCCAACCTGAGTGTGGCCTCAGCACAGCAGTAGAGGAGGCCATGGACTGACATGTCAGAATGGGAATGGGAAGTGAAATTAAAATCAGTGGCCACAGAAGATCCCACTTTTTCTGGCGGATGGAGAGTAGGTGCTCGGTGAAGCAGTGTTCCAATCTACGACAGGTTTCACCGATATACAGGAGGCCACACTGGGAGCGCCGGCTACAGTAGATGTCCCCAACAGATCAGGAGAAGTGTTGCCTCACCTGGAAGGATTGACTGGTAGTGAGGGAAGAAAGTGAAGGGGTAGGTATGGCAAGGATAAGTGCCAGGAGGGAGATCAGTGGGAAGGGATGAATGAACAAGGAAGTCATGTAGGGAGCGATCCCCACAGAATGCGCAAAATGGCGGGGAGAGGGGCTGGGAGGGAAAGATGTGCACGGTTGTGGGATCCCGTTGGAGATGACAGAAGTTATGGAGAATTATGTGCCTGACACAGAGGCTTGTGGAGTGGTAGGTGAGGGCAAGAGGAACCCTATCCTTCATGGGGTGGCAGGAGGATGTGGTGAGGGCAGACGTACATGAAATTGAAGAAATGCGGATGAGATGAGCATTGATGGAGGAGGAAGCAAATCTGGTTTCTTTGAAGAAGAAGGACATCTCATTAATTCTGGAATGCAAAGCCTCATCTTGAGAGCAGATACGGCAGAGGCAGCGAACTGAGATAAGGGGATGGCATTATTTAAAATGACAGGGTGTATTGTTTGGCCCACTTTCATCAGGGAGGAGGCTATGTAGCACCCACGCCAGGCTCACTAGATTCAAAACAGTTAACTACCTCAAGCAGTAAGATTGATTAACACCTCCACTCACTAACTCCACCACTACGTTAGTAATTCTTGTCAGTCACTTTATGTACAGCCTAAATGGACATACAATGAATCCATATATTTAAACTATTTTATGCATTTATATTTATTGTGTTTTATTAAATTATTACTGTGCTCTTTATCTTTTGTGTTTTATTGTGCTGCATCAGACTTGGAGTAACAATTATTCTGTTCTGAGACCATAAGATCAGAAGATATAAGAACAGAGTTAGGCCATTCAGCCCATCGAGTCTGCTCCACCACTGCATCATGGCTGATCCCGGATTCCACTCAACCCTATACACCTGCCTTCTCTCCTTATCCTTTGATGCCCTGATTGATCAGGAAACCATCAAATTCTGCTTTAAGTATAACCACGGACTTGGCCTCCACCTCGGTCTGTGACAGAGCATTCCACAGATTCAGTATTCTCTGGCTAAAAACATTCCTCCTTACCTCTGTTCTAAAAGGTTACCTCTCAATTTTTAGGCTGTGCCCTCTTTTCTGGATACCCCCGCCATAGGAAACATCCTCTCCACATCCACCCAATCCAGTCCTTTCAGCATTCAGTAGGTTTCAATGAGATCCCCCTCCACATTCCTCTAAATTCCAGTGAGTACAGACCAAAGATGCCAAACACTCTTCACATGTTAACCCCTTCATTTCCAGTATCATCCGTGTGCACGTCCTTTGGACTCTGTCCAACGACAACACATCTTTTCTGAGGGATGAGGCTCAAAATTGTTGACAATACTCCAAGTGCGGACTGACTAGCATCTTAGAAAGCCTCAGCATTATCTCCTTGCTTTTATATTCCATTCCCCTTGAAATAAATGCATAATTTTCTTCTTTAAAATTGTGTACAGGAAATGACATTAAACAACCTTGAATCTTATTTCATAGTCAGTAGGCATGGAACTTAATTACACCTATTCACAATATTTTTCTCTGTTTAACATACTCAATAATAATGCAAATAAGTTTCTCCCACATCTACTAAGCTGCTTTAAGTAGCAGTATTATCGAGATTCCAGTAATTTCATGTACATTTTTTCACATATATCTTGAGTTTATCAAATTTATTTCCTTAAGCTTAGCATCAGAATATGAATAAAAACTGTCCCAACCCACTGTCCTTACAACACTTTAGTGATTTTTTTTTTTCCTGGAACTGAAATTCCCAAAGTGGGCCAGCATTTAGTGTTCATCCCCGAATCGCTGAATCTCTTTCATCCCTGACAGAGAAGATGGTGGCAAGCTATCTTCTTGCAATGTGGAAGAACCTATGATGAAAGTGTTCCCACAGTTGGGTCAGGTGTCCAGGTATTAAGGTCCTATGGGGTGAAGGAACATTTCCATGTCAGCAAGTGTGTGACTTGGAAGAGTACCTGCAGGCAGTCATGTCTCTGTTTGCTGCCTTTGTCCCTTTGGGTGCTGCTATAAGCGTAGCTGGAGCTGTAACTGCAGCACACTTTATGGATGCTTCATACTGCATCCACAGTACACCAGTGGTGGAGGAAATGGATGTTTACAGTAGCTTGGGTTCCAGCGAAATGAGTGAGCTTCGACCTGGATGGTGTTGAGTTTCTTAAGTGCTGTTGTGTCTGGATTTGTCCATGCAATTGTAAAGAATCCATCATACTTGCAACTTCTCTGTTCTATGGGAAAATTGTTAGGAAGTCAAGAAATGCGATCCTACCAGATGCCAAATTCTAACCTGCTCTGAGATCAGAGAATTCCTGAGGCTGGATTAATTGAGCTGCTTGTCAATGGTGACTCTAAGAAGTTTTGCCCAAGTATATTTTTCAGTTGTGGTTCAAATGACTGTGTCACAATGGCAGGGCATTGGGAGCAAGGGTGGACCCAAATGCAAGACACATCTTCTGAGGTTAATTAAATTTAGTTTATTGTTCGATATCAGGAGAACTAGGCAGGAGCAGGCGTAGCAAACTGGACAAGGACTGAGGACTACGACTAGACTGGGACCAAGGGGCTGGGCTAGGGCTCGGAATCGGCTCCCAGAACTAGAGGAGACATGAAGAGGCTAGGGTATGGATTTCGAGCCCGAGACTGGGCAAGGACCCAGTACCTGGGTCTTGCCTCGGGCTCGGACCCCAGAACCAGGCATGGACATGACATGGGCTAGGGAGAGGAGGAACATGGGAACACAGAACCTCGGTCTCGGGAGAGCAGGTACATGGAACTATGGACACATAAACAGAACACAGAGTAGGGACCCCTCCTTGGGTACAGGACATAGGGCCGGGACTCATGACCCTCCGCGGGGCAACGGCAAGACAGCCTGACTTACCCCATGGAGGCGAGAACAAGACAAGACAAAACCAACACGAATGAACACCAGACAGTACCTATCTAGCTCCGGCGATGGAACTAGACCCAAGTGCAGGCGGGAGCTGCAGACGAGGGATAGAGGCGAGAGGGGCAGAGAAGGGATTTAGACAAGGGGGTAGGACAGGAATCACAGACTGCCAGGGCCAGGACTTGACTCAGAACTGGGAAGCCGCTAGGGAAGGACTTGACTTGGTGCTTGAATGCTGCCAGGGCCAGGACTTGACTTGGTGCTTGAACGCCGCCAGGGTCAGGACTTGACTTGGAACCTCCGGGTAGTGGCGAGCTCTCGACTCGGCCCGGGAACAGTAGACAGCGGTTCTTGATTCTCTCTGGCGGGTTAACTGATGGACCCACCTCGGTGAGGAAACTTTGCAGGCTCACTTTGGCACTTACTGGCACTCGCTTCAGCAGAGACTAGCCTTGCTCCGGCCAGGTGACATTGGCACACCGTACCTTGGATGACTTTGCAGACGCTCCTGCACCGAACAGCTGAAAGCTGGAGACTATAAACTACCGGTTCAGCCGAGTGTTAATTGCCTCTAATCACCAAAGTCGAGGGACACGGGAAAACAGGGAATCAACGGTCCAGACCGTAACATAAACAAGCTAAATTTAAAGGGACCCCGATCTGGATCATGACAGACTGAGCTTAAAAAGAATTATGTTCTAGTCTCATATATGTAATGATCTAAGCTTACACTCTGTGGTACTTAACAGTTGTACATTATTACTCTGTCAGCAATTTTGATAGCAGTTATTAGTTCACATCTTTAAGATGAAATATTAATTTGAGACTACACTTGTTTAATAAAAGAGTACATGGCAATAATTCAGAGGGGAGTTTCATAGCTGATTTACTGGTTAATATGTACCTTATGAAATGGCAAGGTCAAAGCCCATGAGGTTCACTGGATCTAGAATTGCATTAGTAAGAGGAGACAGAAAGTGATATTGAGGCCTGTGATCTGTGGTGTACCACAAATATTTGTACTGGACACCTTACTCTTTATTATATTCAATAAAGGCTTAAATGTTAATTTAGGAAGTATGATAGGTAAGCTTACAGATGCCAAAATAAAATTGGGGGGACGGGGTTTGTGGACAGTGAACAGGATAGTATCAGCCTGCGGAAGTTTGCGTGATCCATTGAGTTCTTCCAGCATTTTGTGCGATATTCCAGATTACACCATCTGTTGTGGCTTGTGTCTACAGAACGATATTGATCATTTGTTAAATGGTTGAACAATGGTAAATAATATTCATTCCTGATTTATGTGAAATGATGTCAAATAAGGATAGAACATGCAAAATGAAAGCTAAGGCCCGAGGAGTACTAAATAACAGAGGCACCTTGTTCTATGAAACCAAAGGTCCTTGAAGATGGTTGTACAGGTAGATATATAGTAAAGAATTCACAACAGTATGTGGTGCCAGCTGGGGTATAGAAGACAAGAGCAAGCACATTATCATATAAGATTCATAGGAGGCTGCAGATACTGGAAAATGGAGCAAAATTAAACCTCTGGAAGAACTCAGTCAGGCAGCATCTGTGGAGGAAATGGTATGAATAACATTTTGGGCCAAGCCGCTGCATTAGTGTCATGAAGCTTGTTGTTCGGTGGTGGTAGCACAGTGCAAGGCACAAAATATTCTGCAAGTTACAAAGTTAAATAGTGTTCGTGTCTTCATGGACCATTCAGTAGCCTGATGGCAGAGGGTAAGAAGCTGTTCCTACAACATTAAAGTGTGGCTCTTCAAGCACCAGTTCCTCCTCCCTAATAGTACTAACCCAAAGAGGGGATGTACTGGATGGAGAGCATTGCTGATATTGACTGCTGCCTTCTTTAGGCACCTCCTCCTGAATTTGTCCTCGATGGCAGGGAGCGTTGTGTCCATGACAGAAATCACTGAGTCTACAACCCTCTGCAACATCTTGTGATTCTGTGCATTGGAGGCTCCATACTAGTGTGTGGTGCAACCAGTCAAAATGCTCTTCAACGTCCGTTTATAGAAATTAGGAAGAGTCTTTGGTGGCATGCTAAATCTCCTCAAACTTCCAATGAGGTACAGCTACTGAACATGCCTTCTTTTTGTGATTGCATCAATGCGTTGGTTCAGGATAGACTGTCTGAGATACCGATGCCCAGGAACCTGGAGCTGCTCACTCTTTTCACTGCTGACTCCTCGGTGACCACTGGTATGTGTTCTTCTGACTTCACCGTCCTGAAGTCCACAATTAAGACTCTTGGTCTCACTGATACTGAGTGCAATGTTGTTGTGAAACCATGCAGAATCGGAATCACAGTGGCAATCACAATCAGATTTACTATCACTGACATACATTATAATGTGTTGTTTTGTAACTACAGTACAGTACAAGACATAAACATTATTCCAAACTACAATGTAAGCAATCAAACAAGCAAATTAACTCTTCTCGGGCTTCTTTCCGGGTCTGGGTTTGACCTGTCAATATACTCCCAGTCGCTAGGAGAGAAGATGGCTGACAATTCCTGGTGAAGAGACAGTAGTCTGTCCGTGTTGTTGTCCAGAGTGGATCTAATGTAATGGATATGCTCCCTAATCAACGCTTGGCTAACTCGTTATAGAATGCGTTCAGCCTCCAGAGAAACCACCGCAGAATGGAACCTCACAAACTTAGGGCTGATATCCTTGTCTCGGCATCTCAGAAGGAAAGCTAAAGAACAAAGTAGCCTTGTCTTCTCTTTACGCAATGATTCAAAGTAACGAACATTGCGGTTAACTTCCTCCCCGTAGAGGTAAGTAGAAAAGGATTTAATGCTTTCCCAGTGTATATGAGGAATAAACTCTGCTTGGGGTTCCAGCTGGGTACAGGTACTCTGTCTGTACCCGGCTGGAAGCCCAAAAAGATTTCATTTATCATATGCACCCAGAAAGCACTAGAAACTTTTACAAACAAACAAATGAATAAGTGGTGCAAAAGAGATAATGTTCATGTACTGTTCAGAAATCTGATAGCAGAGGAAAAGAAGCAGTTCCTCAAATGTTGAGTCTGAGTCTTCAGGTTCCCATCATCACCATCATCATCAGATGCCATGCCCAGTTTGAGCTTTGACTGCCATGGCCCACATACTCCTGTTTCGGGTCAAGTGGATCAATTCATTGGTATTCATTTCCAGTTCTCTGGTTGCTGTCTCCATCATCATTTGTCTTTGTCTTCCTCTTGCTTTCTTCCCTTCAATCTTTCCCATAATTACTGTGCATTCTAACTCCTCTTTCCTAATCACATGTCCAATGAAGTTACGTTGCCTTTTCATGATCTCATACATTATTTCTCTTTTTGTGTTTGCACTGTTCATGACATCCTTGTTAGATATTCATTTCCTCCATGATATTCTTTGCATCCTCCTCAAAAACCACATCTCTGCTGTTTCAATTCATTTCCTCATGTTACTAGATATTGTCCAACATTCTGAGCCGTATATCAGAACTGGATAAACGTAACATCTCAGTGGTCTGAGGCTGGTTGTCATACCCAGTTTAGTATTGGTCAGTATACTATTCATTCTCGTAAAGGTGTCTTTTGCCATCCCTATTCTTCTTTTGATGTCCAAGTCGCACCTGCCATCTGATGTCACCCAGCTTCCTAAGTAGCAGAAGTTCTGTACTTGTTTTATGTCTTCCCAATTTATTCTCAGCCTGCAGATAGAATTCTCTTTCTTTTTGAATATCACCATACATTCTGTCTTTTTGCAATTGATAGATAGAACCATTTTTGCACTTTCTTCAACAATGATATCAATTAAGTTTTGTAGTTCTTCCTCCATAATTGCAATTAACACAGTGTCATCTGCACATTTGAAATTATTGATGTTTTCACCACCAACTTTTATTCCCAAGATGTCTCTTATTTTTTGTGATATTGTTTCACTGTACACATTAAACAAATCAGGGGAGAAAACACATCCTTGTCTAACGCCGCTCTTGATTTCCGTAAACTGACTCACTTTTCCATCTATTCTTACAGCGGTAGTTTGTTCCCAGTATGGATTTCTGATTAGGCAGAGGTCTTTCAAATCTAGATCTAGACTTTTCTGTAATATTTCAAATAACTTATTGTGCTTCACTTTATCAAATCTTTTTATGTAGTTGATAAAACAAAGAAGTCTTTTTGCACTTGAATAGCTTGTTCAGATAGTTTACTTAACATCAATATTGTGTTTCTTGTACCTTTGTCTTTCACAAAACCACATTGTTCTTTGCATATTTCAGCTTGTATCTTACTTTTCGCTGTTGTTATCAAAATTCTTAGAAGTATCTTGGTGATATGACTCATTAAACTTATGGTCCTATGTAATTCACATTCTGTTGCTCCAGGTTTCTTAGGAAGAGTGATAAATACTGATTTTTTTCATCTCTTCTGGTATTATTCCAGTCTCATAAATGTCATTGATTAAATCAGTAAGTTTTTCAATTCCATAATCTTCATGGGTGATAATTTGTTCTATTACTAGTTCATCAGAGCCTGCTGCCTTTCCTTTCTTCATCTTATTTATTGCATTATGAACTTCAGATTTTAAAATACTTGGACCTTCAATATTTTTCTTAATTTCTGTTTTTTTGCCTCGATTGTCTTCAAACAATTCCTGAATATACTCAGTCCATCGCTTCATAATCTCATCTTTTTCCATGATAAAGGTACGTACGTCCTTTGCTTTCAAACATCCACCTGAAGAACAAAGGAGCTTTTTACCAGTGATGTTCTTGATTTGTTGATGTAACCTTTTTGGATCAGTAATAGGGATTCTTTCTATTTGCTCACATTCCTGGTTTAATCATTCTTCTTTGTTTTTTTGACATAAGCTTTTAACTTTCTTCCGTCTCCTTTCTTCCATTAGATTTTTGATTTCAGCTGTCATCCATTTATTCTTTGTGCTTTTTTTTTAGGAATCACTGACTTTGTTGACTCTATCAAGGCATCCTTTAGAGAGTTAAATTTCATTTCTACATGATTGCTATCATCTTCAACAGATTCTATTTCTAGACTTTGAAATCTGTTCCTTACTTCAATTGTAAATTTTTGTCTGAAGTTTTCTTCTTTAGTTAATTGCAAGTAGTCAAGAGATTGCTCAGGTTTTTGCTTCTTTAGTTTTTTAAGTTTGACTTCTACATGACATACTACTGGGATATGTTCACTATTACAGTCTGCACCTGGATATGTTTTGCATTGAGCCACTGAGTTTTTAAATCTTTGGTTTATAGTAATAAAGTCAGTTTGATTTCTAGTGTTATCACCTGGACTTTTCCAGGTCCACAAGCATCTTGGATGGTTTTTAAAGTAGGTATTCATAATGACCTGATTATTCATCTTGCACCCTTCTACCCATTTCTCACCGCTTTCATTTCTTTCCCCTAGTCCAAATTTTCCTGTGGTATTTCCATCTTGTCCTATTTTAGCATTTAGATCTCCCATGACAATAACAATATCTTGAGATTTGCATCCATTCTTTACTTGTTCAAGCTCTTCATAGAATTTATCTATATCTTCATTTGTTCCATCTGTTGTTGGTGCATATACCTGTATAATTGCTAAATCAAATGGTTGTCCTCTGAATCTAACAAGGAGCACTCTTTCTGATATTGCCCAATGTCCTAAAACATTTTTTGCCATGTTTTCATCCATAAGAATTCCTACTCCATTAGTATGGGATGTTCCACAAGAATAAACTAGTATTTTATTTCTAATCTGACATGTTCCAGCACCTATCCAATGAACTTCGCTAATTCCCATGATGTTAATCTTTAATCTTTCCATTTCATTTATCACATTGTCCAATTTTCCTGCTTGATATAGGGTTCTTATATTCCAAGTGGCAATAATTTTCTTTTGTGTTACGTGAATTTTATGAGCAGTAGTTTGATGACAGTCGGGGATCCCCTGCTGACCAGAATCAACCCTACCAAGCGAAGCATGTTCAGAATTGTCTTGAAGATCCTCTTGACTCTGTTACTGTGTGATACATTTTGTGAGTTTGACCATGGTTTTCTTAGCAAACAGCAACATTGGTTTGCTATTGCCTACCGTTGGGCGAACTAAAGAAATCTCCATTTCTCTTCCCAAATGTTCATCCGTCTATACTATAGCCGTTGACATCTGAGGTCCTAGCTCAACCGCCTTCTCCATCATAAGTTCAGTTACTGAACCTGCCAGATCTGCCATTGGCCTTCGCTCGTATCCTGAGCAGGAACCCTTGCAAGTGCTATCGTTCCGGGTCAGAGCGGCCTTGGGAGCAATGAATTACAATGGGGTAACTCCACTTTCCGCAAAGCTCTGAAAGTCCCCAGTCAGAGCCTCATCACCGGTTGCAGTTCAGAGTCATACCCAGGTTCCTATACTTCCTGCATAATGGTAGTAATGAGAAAAGAGCATGTCCTGGATAGTGAGGGTCCTTAATGATGAATGCCGCCTTCTTTGGGCTCCACTTTTTAAAGATGTCCTTACTGGTGGGGAGTACTGTGTCCATGATGGAGCTGACTGAGGCTATAAGCCTCTACAGCCTTTTTCGATCCTGTGAATTGGAGCCTTCATACCAGGCAGCAATGCCACCAGCCAGAATGCTCTCCATAAACTCCCAATGAAGTGTAGCTACTGGCATGCCCTTCATGATTGTTTCAACCAGCTGATGTATCACCTCCTCATTTATCTCCATCCAAGATTCTGAAAACAATAGTGCTGTCATTGGCAAACCGATAGATGGAATTTGAGCTGAACCTAGCCACATAGTCATGAGGGCAGAGAGAGTACAGCAGTGGGCTGTTGATTTAGGTGGCAAACCAGACTGAAAAGTTTATGGTGTCAGGACCCGAGATGAGGGATGGACTGGTTCAGTTCACTGCTCCGTGACATTTGCTCAGCTCTGCGCTGAAGTATGGGTCTTGGACTCTCTTTCTGGACCTCAGCTCAGAATGCTACTTACTTGTGGTCATTGCTTGCATGACTTGTTTTTCTTCTCTCTGCACAGTAGGTGTTTGACAATATTTTCTTAAATGGTTTTTGGGTTTCTTTGTGGAGAAACCTGTGATGAGATGAATCTCAAGGTTGTATATTGTATATATAACTTGATAATAAATTTACTTTGAACTTTAAACTTTGAATTTTACTAAAATCCATGTAGACGACACACAGAGCTCTACCTTCATCCTTGTCGCCTCATCAAAAAAAGATTAAATTAGTAAGATACTACTTGACCAAAACAAAGCTATGTTGTGTCTCCCTAATTAGGCCATATTTTTCAAATGTTCATAAATTCTATCCCTACGAATTTTCTCCAGTAACTTCCCTACCAGTGATGTGAGACTTGTGGTCTATGGTTTCCAGAATTATTCCTGCTTCCTTTCTTGAATAGTGAAATAACATTAGCTTCTCACATGTCCTCTGGGACCTCACCTGTGATTTGCAAAAACAAGAAAATATTGGTCTAGGCCTCAGCAATCTCTACACTTGCCTTTCTCGTTGACCTGGGGTATATCCCATCAGGTCCTGGAGACTTACCTACCTTAGTGGTCTTAAATTCTCCTTTAATTCAAAATGCTCCAGAATATTAATACTCCTGGCACTGATCTCCTCTCCTTGGTAAATACAGATGGAAAGAACTCATTAAAGACTTCAACCACATCCTTTGCATTCAAGCAAATGTTACCATTTTTATCTTTGAATGGTCCTACATTCTCCCTGGTTATTCTGTTGCTCCTGGTGTACTGTATGTATAGAATACCTTGGAAACCACATTTCCCAAGGAAGTAGGACATTTCAGAAGTCATAGAATGGAAAGCCTCAGCTTGAAAGCAGCTGCTGCAGAGACAGAAAAACTGAGTAATGGGGATGGAGTCCTCACAGGAGATAGGTTAAGAAAAGCTGTACTTGAATCTGTATGTTTATATTGGATTTTGATGGATCCAGAAAAGGAGAAGTGTCTGATGTAGTCCAGATGAAATTGAGAGCAGGATGAAGTTTGTGGCACGAGGAATGTAGAGAAGATATCGCAAGTCTTGTAGGCCTCTGTGGCATGACATAGAGCGTTGGACTTCTAGGTTTCTCAAGCACCTGTATTTACTAATTATTGTCTTGATGAGAGTCGTGAGCCCTTGTGCTTTCTGTTTACTCTTGTCAAGTTAGTTGCGACTAGCACGGTCTTCTGCTTTCCATGATTATTTAATGTGGAGTCCACGTAATATCCACTCACGCACACGCTGTTACTTTCTGAGGAGTGGGGTACCACCCCACTAACTGACTGAAAGGAACCATCATCATCCTATGGGACGGGTGGCCAGAGAGAGAGAGAGAGAATGTGGAGTCCTTGTGTGTTGAGAATGATCTGTCTCACAGTGTTGCTCAGTCATGCCTCCAATGCTCTGCTGATATCCCTGTGACTAGCCTATTGATTCCTTCTCTACATGGGAGCCTGCCATTCCTCCGCACCTGAGTTGTGTTGTTGTCAGGGCACACCGTGACAGAGTCTTCCATTCCTCTGCACCAAAGTTAAATCATTGCCAGTGACAGAAGATTCATGATTGATTATATTATGAGGAAAAAATAAGCACTTTGGGCCTGTACTCTCTGAAGTTTAATTGAAAGAGAGATAATTTTAATAAAACAATTAAAGTCATAATGACTTTCAGTAGAATAATTTCCACTGTTGGGAAAATCCAACAGGCATCATTTCACGTTCTCTTCCAAGTTACACAAGGGCCTGATAAAAAAAAAATTATCTCATTCCTTTGTCATCACTGTGTCCAAATGCAGGAGCTCAATGCCCACCGGGATTATGGAAATGCTTTCACTGTAAGAACAGCAATGTTTGAGGAAGGTAGATCCCCACCTCCTTTTCAAGAGCAGCTGGTTTTTTTAGAGTTGTCCAGATCCCCAAAAAAATGATTTTAAAAGTCACTTTGGAAAGTTGGCACATTTCACAGTACAACATTCCAACAGTTATACACATGCATGATACCGTAGAATTTTATACTTTATTCACTAAAGCACAATTTGAAACCACAATCCTTTCACTCAAAGATTAATGCCTCCCTAATGGAAGGATACAATGGTGCTCTTATACCCCTTCTAATTTAATTCAGCGAAGATCTATAACTGGTGGGAATTAAAGCTAACATTATTCCTGTTTCCTTCCTTCAAATTACTCTCTTTTGTCTTTCATATAATGCTAGTCTAAAGACTGCAATCATGCACCTGGAATGAAAAAGCAAAGCTTTTTTAATTTGTCAATCAATTCCAATGTTGCTTTGTCGACATTTGAAATACTTAATGAAGATGTGATTGGTTACGAAAGATATGTATGCTCTTAATTTTCTCAACTGATTAACAGTAGCTATTAGCTTGAGAAGATGGGATAATTTTCTCTACAATAGCAGAGTTATCTTTCCTTTTAATTTTAAGTATTTTAGCTTTCAAGTCCTTTGTCTGAGTTTTATATATTTGAAAAGTGATATCATTATCAATCCTTTTGGATCCAATAGAGCTTTGATAGAGAGTGAATCTTCCTTAACTCTATCTCCATTGCATGATTTGAGTCCAAACTCATAGCCAAGCTTATGCCATTACTTACAAAGCTGTTAATTTTAGAAGTGATTCAATTGCAAATTATTCAACATTGTAGAATGGTACTGATTGGAGCTGAACAGGCAGGAGCCAAACTTTCCATTCTGCTACTTCTAATCTAATAGCCAAATTTGGCTAAATGATTATAAATTAATGCCCATTTTAAAAGATTGAGTGCAATTCCTGGTGGTTTACCTTTGAAAGCAAATCTCTGCAGTACCTTTTCCCAAAGTAGTATCGAACTGCTGAAATGCTTCTAAGTCAGGTTGTGAGGCAGGGAAATGTCTGGTTTTCTGACTGAATCATCAATGTCACTTCCGTACTCTCTCCAATTCCTTTTCTTTCAATCCTCTGTTTTTCTATTTATTTGTGCAAATGGTCATTTTAGACAAGATCAACATTTATGAGATTGCCTTTTCTCCTTCTAGAGTTTGCATTAAACTGCCTGCCTGAACTGTCACACAACTCTTGGTCCACTGTGCCAGGCAGTTTCAGCTTTTCTCGTCTGGTCAAATCTATTGTATTTGGTTCAGTGTCAACCTGTGTTTAATAAAGTCCCTGTCAACCATCTTGATACATTTTTATACATCAATACTGCTACATAATGTGTTACTGGTGTTGATCCTTCTGGTGTATGGTTCATATTCAAAGTAATAACACTTGCCTTCTGTCCAACTATACTGCTTGGTTTAATGAATGTGTTGCCTGATGTAATTGGCATTTCTGGTCTTGCTCCAGATTTCCAGCATCACATTCTGTTTAAAGCTTTGCTGGGTGGTGCAAAATGATTTGAAATGTGATTTAACCTTGGCATGTTGTAGCTTTAACAATCATTCATGATACATTTCTGGCCAAGCTGAGCACTCCATTTCATTTTGAAAATATCATTTCCCACAGATTTTGGATTAGCACGTTGCCTGTTTATTTGACACTATTGATGGACGCTACTCTTGCCTTTATTCAATTACATATTTTGCAAGTAGGGGTATTAAACCAAATTATCATTCATTGTGGCTTAGTGAGATCATTAGCATGCTACTGACGTAGAAAACTACAATGCAAACAAATCAACTTGTCAACAGGTTTGTTAAGGAAACATTTTTGGAAGCTCTGGGATTAGTTGTTTTGTCTTTGTTTTGGTGTAATTTGGCCAACCCCATCAGCAAAAAAGGAGACATCTGTGTTCAAGTTATGTAGGCCGTAATCTCAGCCTGCTCCACACAGCCACAACCCTCCCCACTGTCTAGGACATCTTAAAGAAGCAGTGACTGAAGAAAGCAGCATCCATCATTAAAAGCCCTCGCCATCTGGGCCGTGCCCTATTCTCATTACTACCATCGAGGAGGAGGTGCAGGAGCCCAAAGACCAACACTCAATGATTCAAAAGAGTTTCTTCCTCTCTGCCATCATGTTTCTGAATGGTAGGAACCCATGGACACTTACTTGTTTTTCCTTTTTTGCAGTATTCATTTATTTAGTTTAATAATTCATGTTTTTACAGCTGCTCAAACAACAAATTTCAAATCATGTACTGTAAGTAAATTATAATAAATCTTAATCTGATTTTGAATCTGTTCAGTGCAATTCAAAATTCTGCATTCATTTCCACTTACATAAATATATTCTGCTTGAAGCAAGTTTCATTTACTGCACAAGATAACTCCGAATGTGTATTAATCACCATAATAAATTTATGCTAATGTCCTTGTGTTTGACTTTTCAAAGCAGCTCCAAAATTTCAGATCTAACTTTTGAGTGCAAGGATTCTAATAAGTCTGGGTTAAACAAATTCAGAATTATTTTTAAATGTACTAACAAAATGACAGCTCTCTTTCAATCCATCTTCTTTATAACTTTAAGGTAGGTACAGAGAGATGAGAGGAAAGGTTAATCATGTTCAAGTTTATTGTAATTTCAACCGTATACATGGACACCAGCAAAAAAACAAAGTTCCTCCGGATCAAGTTGCACAGCACAATGCATATAACTTGCATACACCAAGTAAAGTAATACTACCACAAATAAGTTAAAAATTAATAAGGTGCATTTATATTGCAAGTTAAAAAGTAAATAGTATAACGCTATACACATAAACAGTATGAGTATACCAAGAGGATGGTGCCAATAAGTTGCAACACTTTGCATGCAGCTCTGATGGGTATCATCAAATATTCCTGATTTGGACTTCTACAGCTGGAATTCACAGTCACAGCCATGGATATTTCAATAAACGAAATCGTTCTAAGAATTTTTAAAGAAACTATAGATCCTCAAAATTGATGGATCCTGGACGGCAGACTCAAGTTGCAAGTGTGGTTCTCCATTAAGGAAAATGAAGCGGGAAAGCTGCGCTGGTCTATGGTGCAATTGAAACACTGATGCCTTAGACCCCCTCATCCTGACTAGCCTGTAGAGTTTCTGGAAGATAACATTGAAGACCTCAGAGCAATATTGTAGTACCAGAGGGACATCAGAGACTGCTGTCTCCTTTGCTTCACAGAAACATGACTCGACACTGCCATTTTGGATATAACGCTGTAGCCCAATGGCTTCTCCATTTTCCACAAAGACAGGTCTGTTGAGTCCTCTACTGGTTGAGGAGGGGAAGCATGCTTCCTGAATAATTCATCGTGATGCATGGATGTCACGATTCTGTCTCATTCTTGGTCATCTGACCTGGAACCTCCAGTGGTTGAGTGTCATCTATTTTATCTACAGAGAGAGTTTTCTGCCATTATCCTGGTAGCGGTGTACCATTACACTTTGGGCCAACATCAGCCAGGCACTGTTTTAGCTGAGCTCTGTGATCAGTAGTGACAAAGCAGCACACCTTGATGCTTTCCTTATCATGACAGGAGATGTTAACCAGGTAACCTTGAAGGAGTCTCTGATCAATTACCACCAACATATCACCTGTGGAAGCAGAGAAACCAACACACTTGAACATTGCTCTACCACCATCAAGAACATTTACCATGTCATCCCATGCCTGTAGTTTGGAAAGGCCGATCACCTGGCTGTACTTCTACTACCAGCATCTAGGCAGAGACTAAGGACCAAGAAGGCATGGTCAAGGGAGGCAAGGAATACTTACAAGACTACTTTAAGTTGGTGGATCAGACAATAAATGTTCGAGGATTCATCTTGGGATATAAATTAATACACCACAGTTGTTAATAACTTCACCAAGATTTGAGTGGTTGATTGTGTGCCTTCAATAACATACCAGACATAACCAAACAAAAAGCTGTGGATAAACCAAAAACTTCATAGTCCGCTGTGGGCTAGATCTGTGGCATTTGGGATGGATGATCCAGAACTATACAAAACGTGCAGGTATGGCCTATGGAAGGCTATTTTAAGAGTGATAAACTAGTTCTGGTTGAAGTTAAGACAGAATCGGATGCACCTCAGCTCTGGCAGGGTTTGCAGCTATTACTTCCTACAAGGCAAAACCTATCATCAGGAATGGCTGTGATGCTTTACTCCTAGATGAGCTTAACAACTTTGGAAGGTAGAATAAAACTATATGTGTACGAATCCCTGCAGCATCTGGTGATATGTGATCTCTAACTCAGAGACTGTTGACAAAACATCATTCAAAATTATGAACCCTCACAAGGCGTCAGACTCTGATGGTTTACCTGGTAGGGCATTAAATACCTGTGCCAACCAACTGGTGGGTGTGTTCAAGAACATCTTCAATCTCTCACTGCTGCATTCGGAATTCCCCAACAGTTTTAAAGTGAGGCTAAGCACAGTTCAAATACCATCTATAAATTTGATGATAGCACAGCTATTGTTCGTAGAGTTTCAGATGGTGACAAGGACGCATACAAGAGTGAGATAGATCAGCTGGTTGATAGATCAACTTTTCACAACATCAGTAAGACCAAAGAATTGATTGCGGACTTCAGGAAGGGGAAGTCAAGGAACATACACCAGTCCTCATTAATGGATCAGCAGTGGAGAGGGTGAGCAGTTTCAAGTTTCTGGGTGTCAACATCTCTGAAGATCTATTGTGGGCCCAACAAATTGATGCAATTACAAAGAAGGCAAGGCAATGGCGATATTTCAATTAGAGTTTGAGGAGACTCCATATATCTCTGAAGACTCTCACAAATTTCTACAGATATACTGTGGAGAACATTCTAACTGGTTGCATCTGGTATGGAGGCGCCACTGCAGAGGATTAGGAAAAGCTGCAGAAAGTTGTAAACAGAGCTAGTGCACCATGAACATCAGCCTCTCTAAGATCAAGGACATCTTTAAAAGGTGATGTTTCAAAAAAGCATCCTAAAGGACGTCCACACCCAAGACATGCCATTGTCTCATTGCTACCATCAAGGAGGTACAAGAGCCTGAAGACATAAACTCCAAGTGAGATTTAGGTGGTGGCATGGAATTCAGTAGTCTCACAGCCTGGGGAAGATGCTGTTTCACGTGCTAACAGTCATTGTTCTAATGCTATGGTTCCTCCTGCCTCACGTCAGGAGGTCAAAGAGATTGTTGAGCAGATGAAAAGGATCATTGACAATTCCAAGGGCTCTACGTACATAGTGCTCCTGGTAAGTATCTCGGATGGGTGGAACAGAGACCTTGATGATACACTCAGCAGTCTTCTCCTCAATCATTTGAATGGTCTTGCGGTGAGATGCCTTGCAATTCCTATGCCAGACAGCGACACTGCTGAACACTCTCAATAGTCTTCCTGTAAAAATTGATTAGAATTTGAGTCGGAAGAGAGCCTCACTCACCTCAATCCCCTCAAGAAATGGAGATGCTGCTGTGTTTTCTAGACTAAAGAGGAGATGTTGTGGGACTAGGTGAGATCATAAGGAACATAAGGATGAAGATAAAGGGAAAGTGAGAATAAGAAAAGTTAAGAATGACAGCAGAATCAACAGAGCAGAAAGCTCAAGAAGGGATCGTACAATATGGCCAAGTGAAATAGGAATTGATATGGGAGGTGAGGGGAGTAATGAATTAAAAGTATTGTATATGGATGCACGGAGTATAAGAAATAAAGTGGATGAGCTTGAGGCACAGTTGGAAATTGGCAAGTATGATGTTGTGGGAATAACAGAGACATGGCTTCAAGTGGGGAGGGCCTGGGAAATGAGTATTCAAGGGTATACGCCCTATCGAAAGGACAGATTGATGGGCAGAGGGGGTGCGGTGGCTCTGTTGTTGAGGAATGATATTCAGTCCCTTGCGAGGGGGGACATAGAATCAGGAGACGTGGAGTCAGTATGGATAGAACTGAGAAATTCTAAGGGTAGAAAGACCCTAATGGGAGTTATCTACAGGCCCTCAAACAGTAGTCTGGATGTAGGGTGTAATTTGAATCAAGAGTTAAAATTGGCATGTCGCAAAGGTAATGCTACAGTTGTTATGGGGGACTTCAACATGCAGGTAGACTGGAGGAATCAGGTTGATACTGGACCCCAAGAAAGGGAGTTTGTGGAGTCCCTCTGAAATGGATTCTTAGAACAGCTTGTACTGGAACAATTCTAGATTTAGTGTTGTGCAATGAACCGGATTTGATCAGAGACCTTGAGGTGAAGGAGCCATTAGGAGATAGTGACCATAGTATGATAAGCTTTAATCTACAATTTGAGAGGGAGAAGGGAAACTCGGAAGTGTCAGTATTACAGTTGAACAAAGGGAACTATGGTGCTATGAGGGAGGAGCTGGCCAAAGTTCAATGGAACAATATCCTAGTAGGGATGACAGTGGAACAGCAATGGCAAATGTTTGTGGGAATAATGTGGAAGGTGCAGGATCAGTTCTTTCCAAAGAGGAAGAAAGATCCTAAGGGACGTAAGGGGAAGCCGTGGCTGACAAGGGAAGTAATGGACAAAGACGAGTGAGAAGCCAGAGGATTGGGAAACTTATAAAGAGCAACAGAAGGCAATTAAAGAAGGCAATACGCAGAGAAAAAATGAGGTATGAAGGTAAACTAGCCAAGAATATAAAGGAAGAGAGTAAAAGCTTCTTTAGGTATGTGAAAAGGAAAAAAAATAGTTAAGACCAAAATTGGGCCCTTGAAGACAGAAGCGGGTGAAATTATTATGGGAAACAAGAAAATGGCAGATGAGTTGAACAGATACTTTGGATCTGTCTTCACTAGGGAAGACACAAGCAATCTCACAGATGTAATAGTGGCCAAAGGACCTAGGGTAATGGATGAATTGAAGGAAATTTATATTAGGTAGGAAATGGTGTTGGGTAGGCTATTGGGTCTGAAGGTTGATAAGTCCCCGGGACCTGATGGTCTGCATCCCAGGGTACTTAAGAAGGTGGCTTTAGAAATCGTGGATGCACTGGTAATCATTTTCCAATGTTCAAAAGATTCAGGATCAGTTCCTCTGGATTGGAAGGTGGCTAATGTTGTCCCTCTCTTCAAGAAGGGAGGAAGAGAGAAAACAGGGAATTATAGACTAGCTAGCCTGACGTCGGAGGTGGGAAAGATGCTGGAGTCAATTATAAAAGGTGAAATTACGACACATCTGGATAGCAGTAACAGGATCGGTCCGAGTCATCATGGATCTACGAAGTGGAAATCATGCTTGACTAATCTTCTGGAATTTTTTGAGGATGTAACTATGAAAATGGACAAGGGAGAGCCAGTAGATGTAGTGTACCTGAACTTTCAGAAAGCCTTTGATAAAATCCCACATAGGAGATTAGTGGGCAAAATTCTGGCACATGGTATTGGGGGCAGAGTACTGACATGGATTGAAAATTGGCTGGCAGACAGAAAACAAAGAGTAGCCATTAACGGGTCTCTTTCGGAATGGCAGGCAGTGACCAGTGGGATACCGTAGGGTTCAGTGCTGGGACCGCAGCTGTTTACGATATATATTAATGATTTAGATGAGGGAATTAAAAGTAATATTAGCAAATTTGCCGATGACACAAAACTGGGTGGCAGTGTGAAATGTGAGGAGGATGTTATGAGAATGCAGGGTGACTTGGACAGGCTGGGTGAGTGGGCAGATGTATGGCAGATGCAGTTTAATGTAGATAAATGTGAGGTTATCCACTTTGGTGGTAAGAGCAGGAAGGCAGGTTATTATCTAATTGGAGTCAAGTTAGGTAAAGGGGAAGCACAACGAGATTCATCAGTGACTGAAAACAAGTATGCAAGTACAGCAGGCAATGAAGAAAGCTAATGGCATGCTGGCCTTCATAACAAGGGGAATTGAGTATAAGAGCAAAGAGATCCTTCTGCAGCTGTACAGGGCCCTGGTGAGACCACACCTGGAGTACTGTGTGCAGTTTTGGTCTCCAAATTTGAGGAAGGACATTCTTGCTATTGAGGGAGTGCAGCATAAGTTCACAAGGTTAATTCCTGGGAAGGCGGGACTGTCATATGTCGAAAGATTGGAGTGACTGGGCTTGTATACGCTGGAATTTAGAAGGCTGAGAGGGGATCTTATTGAAACATATAAGATTATTTAGGAATTGGACATGCTGCAGGCAGGAAGCATGTTCCCGTTGATGGATGAGTCTAGAACCAAAGGCCACAGTTTAAGAATTAGGGGTAGGCCATTTAGAACAGAGTTGAGGAAAATCTTTTTCACCCAGAGAGTGGTGAATATATGGAATGCTCTGCCGCAGAAGGCTGTGGAGGCCAAGTCTCTGGATGCCTTCAAAAAAGAGATGGATAGACCTCTTAAAGATAGTGGAATCAAAGGTTATGGGGATAAGGCAGGAACTGGATACTGATAGTGGATGATCAGCCGTGATCACAGTGAATAGCAGTGCTGGCTCAAAGGGCTGAATGGCCTACTCCTGCGCCTATTGTCTATTGTCTATCATGCATTATGTGAACTTCCAGATACTTGCTGCTCCAAATCTGTCCAAGGAAGAGCTGTATATGTGCAGGGAGGAGTAGTCAGCCTGCAACTTCCTAAAGTCCAGAATCATCTCTTTGGTCAAGTTGTTGTTCTTGCATTATTCCACCATGTCCTCTACCATCTCTTTGTACACTACCTTGTCATCATTGTTGATGAAGCCAGCCACCGTTGTGTCAACTGCAAATTTTGATTAGGTTGGAACTGAGCCTAGCAGTACAGCCATACATCAGTAATGTGAACAGAACAGGTTAACCACACAGTTCTTGCATCTCCAGTGCTCAGTGTGATAGAGCTAGAGATGTTGCTGCCAACGTAGAGTGACCAGCGTCTTACTGTTAAGAAGTCCAAGATCCAATTATAGAGAGAGGTTTAGAGACCCACCAACGACAGTTTACCCACCAGGTTCTGAGGGAAGATCATGTTCAGTGCTGAGCTGGTCAATAAAAAACACCAGAGAAAGCAAGATCTCCCAGTGGCCACACATTTTAATTTCACATCCCATTCCCATTCTGATATGTCTATTCACGGCCTCCTCTACTGTCAAGATGAAGCCACACTCAGGTTGGAGGAACAGCACCTTATATTCCGTCTGGGTAGCCTCCAAACTGATGGTATGAATACTGACTTCTCTAACTTCTGTTAATGCCCCTCCTCCCCTTCACACCCCATCCCTTATTTATTTATTTATTTTATATATTTTTTTTATTTTTCCCCTTCTCTTTTTTTTCTCCCTCTGTCCCTCTCACTATAACTCCTTGCCTGTTGTCCACCCTCTGGGCTCCCCTCCCCCCTTCTCTTTCTCCCCAAGCTTCCCATCCCATGATTCTCTCCCTTCTCCAGCTCTTAGATCCACCCCTCCCCTCCTGTCTTCTCCTATCATTTTGGATCTCCCCCTCCCCCTCCCACTTTCAAACCTCTTACTATCCCTTCTTTCAGTTAGTCCTGACGAAGGGTCCCAGCCCGAAACGTCAACTGTACCTCTTCTTATAGATGCTGCCTGACCTACTCCGTTCACCAGCATTTTTTGTGTGTGTTGCTTGAATTTCCAGCATCTGCAGATTTCCTCGTGCCTGTAGGCACTCCTGTGCTTCCCTTGTCCATAGCTTCTTGGTCCTCACTGCTGGTGCTGCAGCCTTCAGTCTCTGCCTATACTCAGGGAGTAGAAGTACAGCTAGGTGATCCAACTTCCTGAAGTGAGGGCATGGAATAGCACAGTAGGCATTCTTGATGGTGGTGTAGCAATGGTCCAGTGTATTGCTTCCTCTGGTATTGCAAGTGATCTGTTGATGGTAGTTGCTTAGTGATTTTTTCAGACTGACCTGATTAAAATCTCCCAAAGTGATGGTGAAGGCATTAGGGTGCACTGTTTCATGCATGTTGATCCCATTGCTCAGATCAGCTAAAGCCTGCTTGACATTGACCTGAGGTGGATTGTAAACTGCTACCAAAATGACCCCAGAGAACTCCTATAGTAGGTAAAAAGGACAGCACTTCACTGCTAGATATTCCAGGTCTGGTGAGCAGAATTGGGACAGCACTGATATATTTGTGCACCAAGAAGAGATGATCATGAGGCGTACTCCTCCACCTCTGCTTTTGAGAGACTCTTATAGATCTATCCCGACGGTGTATAGTAAACCCATTGATCTGGATCACTGCATCCGGTATGGAAGGAGTTAAGTCCCTTTGAGCCAGCAACCTAGCTCTGAGATAATTGATTTTATTCACCAGAGACTGCGCGTTCGCCAGCAGGATAGTCGGTATAGGGAGTTTAAAACCTTGTTTCCTTAATCTCACTCATAACCCCGATCTGGACCAGCGCTTCCTCCAAAGTGTCCTCCATGGGCACTTCCAACCACAACTGGTGTTGTTTCCATCCATTTTAAGCAGCGATAGTTCATTTAAACGCATTGAGAAACCTTTGTTGACTGTACTGACCTTGGAAGCAATTGTGATTTTTAGCTGTATCAGACTGAAACAGGAATATTTAATCCATTGAGAGTACTGCTGCTACTCGAGTCGTGCCTAGGCGCTGCAGAACCTCTGATAACTGGGTTGCACAGTCCCCCAGCATCTGACTAGGTATGTAATCAGACCCCACAACTATATGTGGGTTGACCCTTCCTTACATCAGCGGCACCCAGAGAGAGGACCTGTTCCTCAGGGAGAGGGGTTTCTTCCTCATCTGCATATCGTTCTGTCCATCAGTCCTTGCATATTATGTTTACTGTGGCATCCCACCGCACTTTGGAAAATCCAATCACTTGGTTGTATTTCTACTCCCAGGCCATAGGCAGAGACCAAAGTCTGCAGCACCAGTGAGGAGGACCAAGATGGTATGGTTAAGGGAAGTGGGTTGTGCTTACTGGACTGCTTTGAGTCGGTACACTGGAAAATATTCAGGCATTCATCTTCGGTTCTGAATGAACAAGCCGCCGTTGTTAATGACTCCATTAAGATCTGTGTAGATGAGTATGTGCCTTTGGGAATATACCAGACATACCCAAACCAAAAGTTGTGGATGATTCAGAAGATTCAAAGTCTGCTTAGGGCTAGATCTGTGGCATTCAAGACTGGTGATCCACAACTATACAAGAAGTGTAGGAATGACCTACAAAGGCTTATTTTACGAGTGAGGAAACTTTTCTGGTAGAAGTTAGAGATCAAATTGGGTGCATGTCAGCTCTGGCAGGGTTTGCAGGCCACAAGGTGAAGTCTAACATCATGAATGACTGTAATGTTTCACTCTCAGTTGAGCTCAGTGCCTTTTATGTATGCTTTGAAAGGGAGAATAAAACTACAGCTGTGCGAATCCCTGCAGCATCGGTGACTCTGTGATCTCTGTTTCAGAGAAACATGTCACAAAATCATTCATAGGGATGAACCCTCAGAAGGTGAAGGTCTTAATGTTTATCTTATAGGGCATGAAAACCTGTGCCAACTAACTAACTGGTGAGTGTGCTCAAGAACTTCTTCAATCTCCTACTGCTGCAGCCAAAGATTCCCACATGCTACAGAAGTGTGACAATCAAACCACTGCCCAAGAAGAGCAGGGTGAGCTGCCTCAATGACTATTGCCCAGTGGCACTCGCATCTACTCTGATGAAGTGCTTTGATAGGTTGCTCATGGCCAGAATCAACCTCTGCCTAAGCAAGGACAGACCTGCAGCAAAATGCCTATCACTATAGTAGTTCTATAGCGGAAGTGAACTCACTGACTCACTGGCTCTCCACTTGGCCTTGGATCACCTGGAAAACAGCAACACCTACATTGGACTGCTGTTTATTGATTACAGCTCAGCACCATCATACCTCAGTTCTAATCAACAGACTCCAAAACCTGCGTCTCTGTATCTCTCTTGATTTCCTCTTCGGGAGACCACAGTCAGTGCAGATTGGAAATAACATCACCTCCTTGCTGACAATCAACACTGGTACACCTCAAGGATGTGTGCAGAGCCCAGTGCTCTACTCTCTTTATACCCACAAATATGTGCCTAGGAACATCTTAAACCCCGAAGTTTGTGAATGACACAACTATTGTTGGCAGAATTTCAGATGGTGATCAGGAGGTGTACAGGAGTGAGATAGATCAGCTGGTTGAATGATGTTGCAACAACAACCTTGCTCTCAACATCAGAAAGACTAAGGAATTGATTGTGAACTTCTGGAAGGGGAGGTCAAGGGAACACACTCCAGTCTTCATCAAGGGATCAGCAGAGGAAAGGGCGAACAGTTTCAGGTTACTGGATATCAACATCTATCATATTAATGCAATTACAAAGAAGGCACACAGCAGCTATATTTAATGCCAGTGATATTAAACTTTTTTAAAAAATATAATTTTTATTAAATTTTCAAAATGAATTCATAGAAAATAAAATCTACCCTCCCCCCTCCCCTTAACCCTCCCCCCCCCGTATATAGTCCTACCTAAAAAGAAAAGAAAGGAAAAAAAAAAAGGAACCACCTGGGTATTGGAAGGTTTCCACATGCTCCATGGGATTCAAAATAAATTTAATATACTTATTCGTTAGTTTCCCCCAGGGACCAAGATCTTTATCGGAGCAATTAAATATGCCATCCTATCTTTTGTAAATAAGGGTGCCAGATATTCAAAAATGTTCTATATTTATCTCTTAAATTATAAGTAACTTTTTCGAGTGGAATAGAACTAGCCATTTCGTTGTTCCAATGATTCATACTTAAACACGAATCAGATTTCCAAGTAACAACTATAGTCTTCTTAGCTACCGCCAATGCAATTTTTATAAATTCTTTCTGATACTTATTCCATCTAGGTTTTGGCTTTATCCCTTCAATATCACCTAGTAGAAATAATACAGGGTTATGTGGAAGTTGAGTTCCATTAATTTGTCCCAATAAGACTCTTAAATTTATCCAAAAGGGTTGTATTTTAAAACAAGATCAAGTAGAATGTAAAAAAGTACCAATTTCTTGATTACACCGAAAGCATTTATCAAATAGGTTTGAATTTAATCTATTTATTTTTTGTGGTGCAATATATAATTGGTGTAAAAAGTTATATTATACTAATCTAAGTCGAACATTTATTGTATTTGTCATACTGTCAAGGCACAGTCTTGACCGATTTGTTTCATCAATATTTATATTCATATCTGTTTCCCATTCTTGTTTTGACTTAAAAATTGCTACTCCCCGCTACAACAACACTACCCACCCAATCTCTCTTTAATTTCTAATGTTCTGTTTCTGTTAAATGTGTTTCCTGTAAAAAGGCTGAATCTATCTTCATTTTCTTAATATGTGTTAAGATTCTTTTTCTTTTCACTAGTCCATTAAGCCCATTAACATTAAAACTCAAAAAATTCAATAAATTAGTCATTATTTTTAACAAAGTTACTCCAATCTAAATCATTACTCAGCTTCTCAACTCTCATAGTTCCTTGGGGAATCTCTTTGAACTTCACCATGTTGCTATGCGTTCCCACCCCCCCAATCATCCAGGCAAAAAGAAAAAAAAAGATAGGAGAGATATAAAAAAAAGAAAAAACAAAATACCCCCCCCACTAATGTTGTGAATGAACGGATACACAACACTACCCCCCTCCATTTTGCGGGTTGTGGCTAGAGCCACGCTTGCACACATGATTAGCGTAGCAATTGATCAGTGCTTCTTCCAGCTCCCCCGTAACAAAAAGAATTATATATATATAAAAAAAATTAATGTTACTATTCCCAACTAGTATTCCTCAAATTTTAACCTTACTTCCTCTCCCTCATATAATTAGTAATATATTTATATATTCATCCGCCTTCAAAAATCCAACAAGTCCATTCTTTGACCCAGTCTTCTTCTTCAATCCATCTCGCTCCCCTGGTTTTGTTCTTGTACCTGGTGAATATTCAGAGAGTCTTGCACAAACTGCTCTGCTTTCCGGTAATTATCAAAAAATCTTTTTTCTCCACCAGTCAAAAAAATCTTCAAGGTTGCAGGGTAACGCAATATAAAATGATAACCGTGATCCCATAGGACTTTTTTCACTGGATTAAATTTCTTCCGTCTCTTCAAAAGTTCATAACTTATGTCAGGGTAGAAAAAAATTTTGTTCCCTTGAATCATCAATGGCCCTTTTCTATTCTTGGCAGCTTGGGCAGCTGCCTGTAGAATTCTTTCCTTGTCTTGAAATCTTAAGAATTTTATTAAAATTGCTCGTGGATATTGGTCATCTTGTGGTTTTGGCCTTAGAGCTCTATGTGCCCGCTCAATTTCAATTAATCGGTCCTCCTCTTTCATTTGCAAAACTTCCGGGATCCACCTTTGAAAAAATTTTATTGGATTTCCTCCCCCCATACCTTCTTTAAGACCAACAATTTTAATATTATTACGTCTACTAAAATTTTCCAACATGTCCACTTTCTCCAAGAGTCGATTTCTTTCCGTGTTCCAGACAAGCAGGTCATTTTCTGTTTTTACCACTCTATCATTAATATGCTCCATTTTTCTTTCCATCTCCTGAAGCTTCTTATCCATTTTATCCTGTCTTTTCATATCTTTATTATAGCATATCTTCATGTCTCTAAGCTCTGCTCTTACTTTTCTTACTTCAGCCGTTAATTGCAATAAAACCTCTCTTATATCTCCATCATCTCCTTTAGTTCCAATCTCTTCCAGTTCTTCCTCCTCTTCTTCATCTGTATTCTCTGCGGTATCCGATTCTGACTCTGAGTCACTTTCAGTTGCAGTGGCTGTTGGTTTTTGTAGTTTGAGTTGTATCGATTTGCACATGCGCTCTTCTTTGCGCATGCGCATTTCCGGCACCTTCTTCCGAGAGACCGCTACCGCCGCCATTGCTCCCTGTTCTACGGCAGAGATAGAACGCATCTCCTCCAAAAGAGATCAAACCTGAGTCCGAGGCTCCATCGCTGCAGTAGGCCCTTTTTTCTTCCCATCTCGCGGCGGCTTCGCAACAACAGACTTCTTCTGTTGCGGTTTAGGAGGCATATCGTAAAGTAGTCTTGCAAAGTTATAACTAGTTTTCAGAAAGTATTTAATAACTTTGTTTTGTTTAAACGGTACTTTGCTAATTTTTTACGGGACAGCTGGATTTACACGTCTCAATCCCATGTCATCACGTGACGCCCCCCCATTAAACTTGATACTGATTTTGATATTTGCACTTCATACATAGTGAGATCTGGGTGGTGGCTGAGAATTCAGTAGTCTCACGGATGGTGTAAGAAACTGTTTTACTTCCTAACAGCCCTTGTCCTAATGCTGCAGTCCCTCCTATCTGATGGAATGGGGTCAAAGAGATTGTGGGTTGAATGGGTAGGACCATTGACAATACTAAGGGCCCAATGTATGCGGCACTCCTGGTACGTATGTCGGGTGGGTAGAAATGAGATCCCGATGTTCCTCTCAGTAGTCCTCACAATCCTTTGTAGGGTCTTATGGTCATATGCTTTGCAATTTTTGTAGCAGACGGTGATGTAACTGGTCAGTACATTCTCAGTGGTGCTCCTATAAAAGTTGGTTGGAATGTGGGTTTGGGTTGTGGGTGGAGCCTCACTCACTTCAACCTCCTCAGGAAATCAATGGTTTGGTTGGAACTGAATCTAGCAGTATAGTCAGGCATCCCACAGCATGAACAGCGGCGAGCTGAGCACACAGCCCTTGGGGTCACTGGTGCTCAGCACAATGGAGCTAGAGATATTGCTGCCAACACAGACTGACTGGCGTTTCTGTCAAGAATGCCAAGATCCAATTACAGAGAGAGGTATTGGGTTCCAATGAGGACAATTCACCAACCAATTTCTGAGGATGATCACATTAAACTTTGAGCTGAAGTCAATAAACAACATCCTTGTGTATGAGGCCCAGTCTCCAGGTGGGACAGGACAGAGTGGAAGCTAGAGGCTGTGGCATCATGACTGGACTGGTTTCAGTGATGTGGACTGGAAAGGGTCCATTGCACCTGGAAGATGGGATTTAGTGCAATCCATAACCTCTTGTACCTTCTTCCTGATGGCAGCAGCGAGAGGAGAGCATGTGGGGTGGTGGGGGTGGAGGGGGGGGGGGTCCCTGATGATGGATGCTGCTGTCCTGTGACAGTGTTTCATGCAGTTGTGCTCAATGCTGGGGAGGGCTTTACCTGTGATGGATTGGGCTGTATCCATCAATTTTTGTAGGATTTTCCATTCAAGGGCGTTATGTTTCCAGACCAGGGTGTGATGCAGTGCCCAGACCTCTGCTGTCAACTCTGGCTTCTGATTTGCCCTAAAAATAATGTGTTTAATAATGGTGACACCCTCAGTGCACTTTTCTATACAGCTAGTCATAGATCCTGCATATTCATTGATGTTAATACGATAGTCATAGGTAACCACCTCCCTAAACACAATGTTGAGGTTGGTCCTTCTGGCCAGGTCCTTAACTCTCTTTGAATTGATTTGACTGGATTGATCAGGGGTCTGTATTCAGGAATTAACATAACAGATATATGGTTAGAGTACCTAAGGTGGCAGTAAGGAGCAGCTTTGTAAGCACCACAGATGTTGGTATAAACCAGATCAAATGTGATCGTACCTCTGGTAGTCTACATGTTGATGGAAGATAGGGAGAGCTGTTTTCAAGTTAGCACAGTTGAAGTTGCCAGCAATGTTAAGGAAACAGTTCTAATTACTATTCTATAGATTTGCTGAGTGTGCCCACAAGAAAATGAATCTCAGTGTTGCAGGTGGTGACATACAGCAGTTGTGCTATGACAATACAATTCACTTTGAACTTTGATCTTTGAAGCTGCCTATCAAGCGAGGGAGGAAATTTGTAGATAGCAGAAAATTAATGAAGAGAGGGAGAAACAAGATTGTAGAATAAAGTAGATGGGGCAAAAATGTTATCAGACTAGAATGAAGGAGGCGAGAGTCAGGTTTAGTCAGAGAATTGGATGATTCCATTTTCCTTGGTGTGGGGATCAGAGATCAGCGATGGGCTAATAGCTGAACAAGGATTGATTGGGATTTTGAGCAAGAGTATGGAAAGATGATTATTTCATGTTCAGTGGGTCCGGGTGGAGAGGGCTCTGAACATATTGGTAAAAAAACTACCGGAATCAGAACCCATTTGAAACCACTGGACTTTCAGATTTTGTACAGACTTTGTAGTTTTTACACTCAGCGATGCATCCTTCAGCATTTAAGCTTGTAAATATTTTGGTATCATTCTCAGCGTTTGCTCAATCTTGGTGGCCAGTTGTGATATTTACTTCTTGCTTAATACTTTACTGGTGGCCTTGGTGGCTTTTGTAGAAATTTCTTTCTTAGTAACTAACTTGATCTCATCAACAGCCAACATCTGCCTGTTACCACGGAGAGCAAAGTGACCAAGAGGAGAGTACTGTACTCAGAAAAGCTCTAGACACACATGGGCTTAGTTGGCATCATGTGCTGTCAAAACACACATCATTGTTCCGGTATGTGTATGTCCTACACAGAGGTTTTGGGCAGGAGATGCAGCAGCCTGCATTCAGTTAACAGCCAGACTTTTGATACAATTCACTCACGTTACATTTAAAGCTGCTGCACCAAGTGAATTTCCTGATTTTAGTTTTTTTAAACAATAAACATTTGCAAATCCAGCGAGTCTATAAAAGCTGAATGCTTTCAACAGCAACAAAGTTAAAGTGCTGGATTAGCAAAGCCAAAATCTGTATCTTGCCTATAATGTAAAAAGAGCTATTAGAGACAAATGTCTTCAATCTTATGCTATCATGCCTTCTCTCTGGAGCATATTTTAGAATTGGCATTTCTTACTGATTTTATCCTAGAGAAAGCTTGTAGGGCTCTGGTGAAAAGTTAACTAATCTTACTGCACTGGTTTGGTCTTTTAGGATTTTTTACCCTTCTGAATCATGCTACAGGTTTTGGATGAGGAATATCAATACTCTTAAAACTGAGAGCCATATTTCAAATATGAAGTCTATGAATATTCCCTAAAGATAAAATTAGGTAGAAAGAATTATGTCTGGCTGAAACATTCAACAAGAGGGCAATTCTTGTCATGCAGTCAAAATTACGTACTGTAACCTAGGGTGACTTTCATAGTATTATAGGAATCAAAGCAAGGAAATGCTGTAGGCAAAGGATCAGCTTAGTGTGGCTTTGTTCAAATAGGGCATGATTGGTTTGTGTCCTTATTCCATCTACCTGGGTTGACTCTGCCATTCTAAGTTCTGTCATCTTGTAAAACACTGATTCGAAATTTTCAATTGATCCCAACCTCAACGTCGCTTTCTCAGGGCAGGAGTAGGAACCAATTAAAATAAATCCATTGTTTGGAAAAAGTTCTTCAATACCACCAATGCAAGGAATAGTGTGAGTGTGGCAAATACCAGCCACCATTTCACTGATTTCCTAACTGAGGACCCCCACCCCTTTCCCCTCTCCCTATTGAGCTACCTACTTCCCACATTCACCCCAGACCCCATCACCCTGTTGCTTTTCCCTTCTTCATCCTCCCCATCTGCCCATTGCTCACAGAATCTTTCCAGTAGTTCCCCTCCCCCACTGTTTTGATTTGACTACCCCATCTTCCTCACTTGATTCCATGTTTTACTTCTTCTCCTATTGGATTCTATCACCTTCAGCCCTTTGTCACCTCCGCTTATCACCTCCCAGTTTCTGGCACTAATTTAACTCTTCCCTCTTCCATCTGCCTATCCTCCCTCCTCACCTGGATCCACCTGCCACTTTCCTAGCTCATGATCCATCCCTTCCCCTTTCCTATCTACTCTGGGTATCTTCCCTCTAACTTTCAGTGCAGATTAAGAGTCTCAACCCAAAATGTCAGCTGTCTATTTCTCTCCACAATTGCCTCCTGACCTTATGAGTTCCTCCAGCATCTGGTTTATTGCTCCAGATTCCAGTATCTACAATCTCTTGTGCCTCCATTGCTTTAAATATATTCTGCATTTTTTTCATAATTAGTCATTTAATTTCAGTGCTACATTCTATGTTTCCACAGAATTATAGAAGTAGGTTATCTATTCCAAGAGAATAGATATTGTGAGCAATTTCCAGAACATTAGACTATTATCACACCAGTGTGATGTTATAACACATTGGCTGTGGCCATCCATTATACTCCTCACCAATGTTCAGATGCTGAATGCACCTGTAAGAAGTTCATCTCCTACAGCTCTTGTATGGGATAGGATGGGGTCCAAAGGATGCAATTTTTCAGCCACTGCTCTCTGTCCCATTACGAATCACTGACCAAGTATGAGAAAGTAGCCGAGATGACTACAAAGCCAACTGGTGGATGATTGCCCTTCTCTTTCGACTGGGAGCTGCTCCATTTCTCATAATCTGCAAATCAGAAATATCAGCAGAAATGATTGTTGACTTGTGACTTCATTAGACATAATGACAGAACCTCATCAGCTGTAGGATTTTATGCACAAACACTTAGTTCAAATTGCAAGAGCATTGATTATGTCATTACCATATAATGCAGTATCTATTATTTGCTGCTGAGGTAATGTGTGTCCATTAGGCCATAGAGTAATTATTGTTAATAAATACTCAGTGAACATAAGAGTTTAATTGCAATTCTGTCTGCAAGCTAAAAGCAGAATTATCACAGTAATTGAAATTTGCTTGGTAAAGTCACTCAAAGGTATAAAGAACAGAACCAGAGGCAAAAGGTTATCTTTCTGTCACCTGCATGAACAGTAGTGTGAAAGGTTGAACCTGACCGTGTCAATAATTAGAGCAAAAAAGTTGATGATGAAATAGTAGGTATCAGTAATTATGGACATGAGAGACAGCTGATGCTGGACCTGGAACAAAAAAAAAAAGGGCTTCTGGAGAAATGCAAGGAATCAGGTAGCACCTGCAAACAGATATGGACAGTCAATGTTGTGAATCAAGGCCCTTCTTCTGTACCGGTGAGCTGCAAAGGGATAGAGAGTAATGGCAGAAAAATGGCATCTGTTGGATCCCATCCTACACAATATGAGAACTACAGAAGATCAGCTAGTTAGTTACAAATACTATCAGGCTCCTGATAAATTGGGAGGCATGTAACTATATATGAGATTAGAGGGTAATTATCCAGTATTAAGAGGGGAGGGAGAGATGCCGAAAGATAGGTGGACAGCGGAAGAGCAGTAGAAATCCCAGAGGGGAGAGTGAGAGAGGTCTCTCAGAATTCCTGTTGAAGAGAAAGAAAAATTTGGTGGACATACTTGAAGAGATATTACAATAAAATGGAAAAACAAGATCGAAGTCTCTGGATCATTAACACCTGCAGAACAGTGCTACACTGTCCATGTGAAATTTGAAAAGAGTCATATGTGCCCCTACACAAGTGGATGTAAAAGTTCTCACATTTCCTTGAGGAAGAGGAACTGTGTTAAACCATATATATATGTTGTAACTGGATTAACTGTCTGGACATGTCCCTCTGCTGACTGCCCCTGTGGCTCCTCCCACAGACCCCTGAATAAAGGTGATTTTGCCCTGCTCCTCCTCCTCAGTCCAGGGGCAGACACTCAGCATGCTGGAAGTCATAGTTTACTGCGAATAAAAGCCTTTCAGTATTTGCCCTACTTCAGTCTTCTGGAGTAATTGAAGGTGCATCAGTTTTATTCGCAGTAATTTTAAAGCATGGAACTCACTCTGAGACCCGACAAATTAGACCTCGATCTGCAAACACCTGAAGCTGGAAACGCTTTCGAACTCTGGCTGGCCTGCTTCAAATCGTACCTAGAGGAGATTAAAGCGACCGACCCTGTAGCGAAGCTCAGAGTTCTACTCTCCAGGGTCAGTCCACGAGTCCATTCGCTGATCAGAGACCAGCCGAGCTACAACGGCGCGATAAGCGCACTCAAAGGACAATACCTGCGGCCAATAAACACCGTCGATGTGCGGCACCGATTAGCGACTTGCCACCAGCGACATGGGGAATCAAGTGCCAAGTTTGTCCGGACACTACAGATGCTTGTGCGGGACTGTGATTGCCAGGGGCTGACAGCAGGACAGCATGCAGAGCTCCTAGTGAGAGACGCATTCATCACGGTGTCCAGGTCAGTGTATGTGCGCCAGCGGCTATTGGAAAAAGCTGATCTTACCCTAAGTTTGGTGATCAAGCTGGCCGATACACTGGAGGCTGTTCTGCACAACTCTGAGGCTCTTCAGGTACGCCATCCCCCAATGCCCTCGTGAGCGCCACAGACTCCGCAACCTGCTGGCGAATTGACCTCGGCTGCGGCCAGTTGCAAGTCCGCGAAGTGCTACTTCTACAGACTCGAGAAGCACCCCTGGAAACACTGCCTGGCCTGAGAAGCTACCTGCTCCAGCTGTGGAAAGAAGGGCCACTTCGCCAAAGTCTGTAAGTCCAAACCGCGAGCAGGATTGAGCAGTACTGCATGCGAGACCTAGGGTTCACCATCTTCCCTGTACACCGCCACCATGTGTGAGACTTGGAGGTCACCATCTTGCCTGCCGCCATCTTCCCTGCACGCCGCCACCACGTGTGAGACATGGGGGTGGCCATCTTGGTTGACGCCACCTCCCACCGCCTACGACCAACGGGTGCTCACGGGGCACCCCACCACGCCGGACCAAGACAGCGACCCAACCCAGGCTTCTGTGACCCTCGACCAAAACGCTCCCCACCAGCTCGCAAGGTCAATGATGGACATCCTGGTGGAGGGGCGCAGGGCAAGCTGCCTGTTTGACACAGGCAGAACTGAGAGTTTTATCCACCCGGACACGGTGCAGTATTGTGGACTCACGATACGGCCAGTAAGTCAGAAGGTCACCATGGCTTCCGGGTTGCATACAGCAGACATCCGGAGGGGGTGGTGTAGCGACACTAGTGGTGCAGGACGCAGAATATCGAGACTTTACGTTACTGGTCATGCCTCAACTGTGTGCCCTGTGCTATTGGGGCTCGACTTCCAGAGCCACCTGAAAAACGTGACAACGGAGTATGATGGGCCCCTCCCACTGGTTACTGTCGTAAATCCCCAGTTTTGTAGGGATACGTCACATACCCCGCTACTGACCACACACACACACGAACCCGCACATCCCACCCAACACCATGCCAACTGCCGCACTACCAACGCCACTTGCGACCTCTCCACCCTCAGGATCCCTCCCCCATCGCTGTTCGCCAACCTGACCCCCGACTGTAAACCTGTGGCAACTAAAAGCAGGAGGTACAGCGTGGGGGACAGAGCTTTCATTAAGTCGGAGGTGCAGCGGCTGCTCAGGGAGGGGGTCACTGAGGCAAGCACAAGTCCTTGGAGGGTGCAGGTGGTGGTTGTTTGGAACAGGGAGAAGAATAGGATGGTCATGGACTATAGCCAGACCATCAATAGGTTCACGCAGCTCGACGCGTACCCTCTACCCCGCATCATGGATATAGTCAATCAGATAGCACAGTACAAGGTGTAATCAACCATAGACCTAAAATCCGCTTACCATTAGCACCCCATCCGCCGGGAGGACCGCCCTTACACCGCCTTCGAGGCGGACGGCAGGCTTTATCACTTCCTGTGCATCCCCTTCGGTGTCACGAATGGTGCCTCTGTCTTCCAGAGGGGAATGGACCGGATGGTGGACCAGTGCCAACTGAAGGCCACGTTCCCATATCTGGATAACATCACCATCTGCAGTCACAACCGGCAGGATCATGACAATAACCTCCAAAAATTTCTCCAAGCGGCCAAAGCTTTCAATCTCACCTATAACAAGGACGAGTGTGTGTTCGGGACCACCCGACTTTCTATCCTTGGGTGTGTCGTGGAGAACGGAGTCATTGGCCCTGACCCCGACCGTATGTGCCTCATGTTGGAACTCCCTCTTCCCAACACCCTCAGAGCCCTCAAAAGGTGCCTGGGCTTCTTTTCATATTACGCCCAATGGGTCTCTAACTATGCAGACAAGGCCCGCCCCCGGTCAAGTCCACCACATTCCCCCTCTCAGCCGGGGCCCGTGCGGCCTTCAGCCGCATAAAAGGGGACATTGCCAAAGCAGCAATGCATGCGGTGGATGAGGCCATTCCCTTCCAAGTAGAGAGTGACACCTCTGACTTTGCGCTGGCTGCTACCCTCAACCAGGCGGGAAGACCAGTGGCATTCTTCTCCCATACCCTTCAAGGCCCTGAAATTCGGCACTCCGCAGTGGAGAAAGAGGCCCAGGCCATAGTGGAAGCTATTAGGCACTGGAGGCACTATCTCGCCGGCAAAAATTTCACCCTGCTAACTGACCAGCACTCAGTCGCATTCATGTTTAGTAACCACAGTGGGGCAAAATCAAAAATGATAAAATTCTGAGGTGGAGAATTGAACTCTCAACCTTCAACTATGACATCATGTACAGGCCTGGAAAGCTCAACGAGCCCTCCGATGCCCTATCCCGAGGAACGTGTGCCAGCACGCAGATCGACTGGCTATACGCCCTACACATAGATCTTTGCCACCCAGGGGTCACCCGGCTTTTCCACTTCGCGAAAGCCCGGAACCTGCCTTACTCCCTTGAGGAGATCAGGACGATGATCAGGGACTGCCAAGTCTGCGCAGAGTGCAAACTGCATTTCTACCGACCCGAAAAGGCACAACTAATCAAGGCCACCCGCCCCTTTGAGCGACTGAGTGTTGACTTTAAGAGCCCCCTTCCCTCCATTGACCACAATGTGTACTTTCTTAACGTTATCCACGAGTACTCGCGGTTCCCCTTCACCACCTCCTGCCCCAACACCACTACCACGTCAGTTATAAAAGCCCTGTGCAAGCTCTTCACTCTGTTTGGATACCCGTGCTATATCCACAGTGACAGAGGGTCCTCGTTTATGAGTGACGAGCTGCGCCAATACCTACTGGCTAGGGGAATTGCAACTAGTAGGACCACGAGCTATAATCCCCGGGGGAATGGACAGGTAGAGAAGGAGAATGGCACGGTGTGGAAAGCCACACTCTTAGCCCTCCGGTCAAAGGGACTGCCGGTCTCCCGCTGGCAGGAGGTCCTTCCCGAGGCACTCCACTCCATCCGCTCCCTGTTATGCACGGCCACCAATGCCACCCCTCATGAGCGGCTCTTTTCTTTTGCCAGAAAGTCGACCACTGGGACAACCCTACCAACTTGGTTGACATCCCCGGGGCCAATGCTGCTCCAGAGACATGCGAGGAGCAATAAATACTCCCCGATGGTCGAGAGGGTTCACTTACTTCATGCGAACCCCCAGTATGCCTATGTGGTTTTACCTGATGGGCGGGAGGACACGGTCTCCATCCACGACTTGGCGCCCACAGGAGGCATTGCTACCCTGAACACTCCATGGTGACTATTGACCCCGTACCCGCCGATATATATACCCACCAGACACCGCGCATTCCAAGCCCTACACAGACACCACACAACACTCCCATACCGGGCGCGACGCACACATACGAGGGATTAACAACACCTAACGTGCTCGCACCTCAAGTCAGGCCGGAGCCAGCACAACCGCCGTCGCCGATGCAATCACCACAGGTGCTACGTAGATCACAGCGATGGACTCGACCGCCTGATAGACTTAACCTGTAAATATACTTGTTTTAAATATTGTCAGTCACTTCCCCCCGTAGTACTCTTTTAAAAAAGGGAGGGATGAATGTGGTAAACTATATATATGTTGTAACTGGGTTAACTGTCTGGACACACCCCTCTGCTGACTGCCTCTGTGGCTCCTCCCACAGACCCCTAAATAAAGCTGATTTCGCCCTGCTCCTCCTCCTCAGTCCAGGGGCAGACACTCAGCATGCTGGAAATCATATTTTACTGCGAATAAAAGCCTTTCAGTATTTACCCTTCTACAGTCTTTTGGGGTAATTGAAGGTGCATCAGGAACAGAATTTATTCTGGTGTCCTGTGCTTGGTTTATCACTCAAGCAACTATAATGATGAATAAAACAACAAGATGATCTGTTCAATTTCAGCTTCTATTTGCTTTACCGCAGGCAACCTAGTGGCCATATTCCTTATTGCATCAATAATTCAACTTCAGAATCCTCACTGGCTGTAACAGGAATTGGGATATTCATGAAGGATGTGACATAAATGTGGGATTTTCTGCTCACTGAAGCTAATGTACTAAAATTCTCAAACAGTTAACTGATTAATTCCCATAGCTAGAATACCCAGAACAGTCCTTTGGTGTCTACAACTGGTGTCATCCCAAAAGCACTACACAGTAGCATTAAACAATTAGGGCCACTCTATGTAAATCTTCAGAAAGCCACAATACTAAACACCACTAGAATAATCCAGAAGTTCCTAGCAGTTGACAAATGAGCGAGCTTGGTTATGCCTGTATCTTATTTTTTTACTAGCTTGTGCTGAGAAAGAAAAATAATAATAATAGATCTGAGCAGACCAGATGTCGACAAGGAAGCACTGAATGCCTGGCTCAGAGTTGGAGACCTCTTCCCAGAAACAGAAAGGTTCCTTGTGGCAATACAGGAGCAGCTGGGTAACACAAAAAATCAAAAATACACAATAAAAGACCAACAAATTCAACACAATAAGTGCAGAAAATACCAAGGGAAACCAGAAGCAATCCAACAGTTACAGGATCCTACAGAAGTTTAACACAATCTGATTACTTACACCAAGCACTATCAAATGGTAAACATCATCCATGAAAATCTTGCTTTAAATACAAACTCATAAAAGAAACCATGCCTTACCTTAAATACAAGCTTGATCTAGTTTTAGAGTGAGAATCCCGCAAATTCTATGACTGATCTGTTATTATAGATAAGAAAATCTATAATAGCTGTCTGAATATAACAATACAGGATAAGCAAGCAAGGAAAAACTTATTTAATAGATAAGCTATTGCAAACACCCACAACTTACAGAAATCAATGTGAAAAGCACCACAAATATGCTGAATTAAAGGAGGAAAAAAAAAACTATGAAACATGAACATATACATTGTCCTGATTGTAATATCTATATTTGGTATCATCTCAAAGACACTACACAATAGTATTAAACAATTCGGGCTACACAGCAATATCTATGTAAATCTTCAGAAAGCCACAATACTAAACATCACTAGAATAGTCCAAAAGCTCCTAGTAATTGAGAAATGCGCATGTTTGGTTATACCCGTACCTCAGGTTTTACCACCTTAAGCTCAGAAAAAAAATAATAAAACAATAGTCTTCATCATTATAAAGCTGTAATCTCAAATATCCCAATGTAGTGGTGAAAATAAAGGAGATTCTACTGAGAATCTCATTTCCTTTTAGATTTTTTACATCTATTGGCCAAGAGATGGATGTATGAATTACAATTAGCTCAGCAGCTGTACTTGGAAAAATGTTCATTATAAGTTAGCCAGCTGCGAACCAAAAACTGCATTATAAACATCAATAAACTAATGTAACTGTACTTCACTGAATCTATTCTCTACTGATCAAGTTGTCCTTTTTTGATTTTCCATTAATTATTCCATTTGTAACCTTCAGGTTTGGCTGACGGCATTAATCAAGGGGAAGACAGCTTCCGGCCCGGCCAAACTTGAGAAATCTTATTTGGGTGGATGCTGTGTGATGTGTTTCCCTGTTACAAATCAGTACCACAAAATAACAAACAATACACAATATGCAATTAAAGGATTGAGCTTTATTTGACTATAGGGTTAGTAAAGAAAACAAAAAGTAAAAGGGCCTATTTTCGTGAAACAGTCTAATGCGCATGTTGAAGCTCACTGTTTTCCCATCTGTTTGTTCACCGTCAACTTCCCCTGGGCATTGTCGACTCCTGACCCCATTCCAAGTCCACTCCATCCTGTAGTCCATGACTTCCCCATTCTGGCATCCTCTCTCCCCATCTTCCACTGAACAAAAAAACACAAATCCTTCTCTTGGGCCCACAAGAAAGAAAAACACCTCCTTTCTTTGGCCAGCACACATTCCAAAATCCCTGTTATCTCTAGTCAGTGTAAAAGGCAGTGACATAGTTCCCCAAAGCAGGAGGAGCCACATTCTGTTCCCCTGGTTCTACATAGGCCAGCTTATCCGGTGGTCTCCTGAATCTGTGAAACCTACGTACCCCCTCATCTATCTCTTCATGTTCCGACACTTCTGGTCTACCTGGCAAATCTTCCCCACTGGCCAATCACTGATGCCCACCTGCAACTCGGACCCCTCTGTCCCTTAGCGAAGCCTCGCTTCAACCCAAACTCTCCACAGCTAGGCCCTCCAATTTTACCTGACTTAGCGGGAGAAGGGTTTGGAGTCTCTTCCTCAATCAGTGGGGAGTTAGCAAAAGGCAGCATATACCACACCTCCAGGTCCTCATCCTCTGAATCAGTATCTCTTTCAGTGGTGAGGATTGGCCTAACCTCTCCTGCTGTTGGTCCTACAGTCATCCTACGTCACCGCAGAGTCATCTTACTAGGTGTAGGCTTCAGATCAGGCTCTGGGTTAACCTGCCCCTCTTGTCCCAGAGGCAGAAGGTGATTCCAATGGAGAATCTTGACAGGCCCATTCCCATCCTCTGGTTTCACCCAGAAAACTGGTAGGTTTGGTTTCTGACTCTCCACCACATAGGGCGTAGCCACCCAGCGGTCAGCCAACTTATGCTACCCAGGTAGCCCCAAATTCCTTATGAGGACTTGGTCTCCTGGCAGGAGTTGGGAGAACCTCACCTTTTGATCATACCTCCTCTTATCTCCTTGATTCTGCTTGGCAGCCGCGACCCCAGCTAATTCATAAGCTCTTTTCATCTCCCTTCTCATATCAGACACATACTTCAGTTAAGTCTTCAGAAAATAAAAAAAAGTGCCCATTTTCATGAAACAGTCAAGTTGGAGTTCACTGTTTTCCTGTCTGGTCATTCTCCATTGATTTCCCCCCGGCCCCCCCGGGCGTCGTCGACTCCCGACCGCATTCCAAGTCCACTCTGTCCTGCAGTCTACAACTTCCTCATTCTGGCACCCTCTCTCCTCATCTTCCGCCAAACAAAAGACCTTCTCTCGGCGTCAAAAGAAAGATAAATACATCTCCTCATTGGTCAGCGCACATTCCAAAGCCCCCGTTACCTGTAGTCGTAACCCAAACACTGCGCTACAGAGAAACCATTATATTAGCAGTGAAACCTTTCCCAGGTCGTTACACATTATTTAATATTCTTCATAATCTTAAACCAGGTAACGATATGCTTTCAGTAGGTTACTTTGGATCTGTTGCCTTAACATTTGTTGTTAATGAAACGCTGAAGTATATTGTCAATGAAAAGATTTGTAGTCATTTAGAGAAGCTGTATGCAATCCTAGTCAATATGGTTTTATGAATGCAGAGTTCATATACCAAGCAGTGTTGTTGGAGGGGAATCTATGTAAATGTGGATTTACATAGGGATTTGACAAAAAAACGGTGCACAAGGTAAAGGCTTATGGTAGAAAGTGCTGACATGATTACAGATTGTTTTTTGTAAAGCACAGAATATTTCCCAAACTGGGAGAATGTAACAGTGAGCAGATTTTGGCCTTTAATTATTTATATTTATGTTAATAACCTGTAGAATAGACAGAGTTCAAGATATCCAAGTTTGCAAGGATAGGTGGGAGGGCAATGAGGGTAATTGGACTCTGGGACATTGCATTAACAGTTTGAGTGAGTAGGCTAAAACCTGACAAATGGTGTTTGCTGTAGTTAAGTGTGAGGTCATGCATTTCTGGTAAAAACTGCTGGTGAGATCATACCTGGAAGATTAAATATATTTTTCCTTCTTTGTTTAAGGATTATGCTGATGCTAGAGACAGACCAAAAAAAAAAAAAGATTCACTAGGCTAAGTCCAGAGATGAGAAGCCAAGATGAGAATATATTAAATTCTTTGAATTTTAGAATAGTATATGGAAAGTTTCCTGTCTGGATACATCTTGGCTTGGTACGTCAACTGCTCTTCCTGAGATCTCCAGAAATGGCAGAGATTTGTTGATGCAGCATGGCATACATAGAACCTAGCCTCCCCCCTATGGATTCTGTCTACATTTCTTGCTCCCCAATAAAGCAGTCCATTTTAGTGCTCTAGGGGGCCCTTCAATAGTCCTATTAGAGCAGATAGAAGCTGTCTTAGATCTTGCCATAATCTACTTTTTTTTATCTTGCTGTGATTCACGTTGTCTGTAATTGTAACACTTTAAATTGCACTATGTTATTGTTTTTCCTTGCACCACCTCAATGCAACAATGTGATAAATAATTTGAATGAATGGCATGCATAACAAAGATTTTCATTTTAGTCACATTTACCAATTTACCAAAATGTTTCCACTGAACCTGAAAGGAAACAAACTGGTTAAAAGATTAGGGTAATTATTTAAGACTGTGGTATACAGGAATTTCTTATTGTAGAGGGTGATTCTCCGGGATTCTCTACCCAAGTGGGTTGTGAATGATTGATCACTGGGATGTCTTCAATGTATACCAAAACCACAAAGCAGTGGAGCTCTATGACTCCTTTCGCCTTCCTTTCCTTCTTAGAACAGTCTTGTGACACTGGCAGATTGTCCCAGAATGAATTTATTGCCCATTTAGTATTTCAAACCACATTCTTCTCTTTGTCGAAGTTATTCAGTAAAGTTTAATGCATTTTAGGTCATTATTTTGTCTTGAAATATATTAGTCAGCTACTGTAGAAACAGCTAGTTTCACCGTCACAAATTTAAATGTTTAAAATGTTTTGCATGGCTGAATTAATGATAGCATAGAAAGTTCTGTCAACCCTCAATGTACTTCCTTAATCCGTCAGATTAAAAGACTTCTTTTAAACCCATCTGATTTTGTGCTATACAATATTAATTTAAACAGTGCATGAAATGTGTAGAGATAAAGGAATCAACCTTCAACCAGAACAGCACTTATTCTGATGTGCCTAATTAGTATCAAACTGGAGATCAAGGCAAAGATTGCAAAAGCCAATGAAGTGAACTCGTGAAGAGACCACATTTAGATTTTGACATTTCATCAAAATGAAAAGGCTTTAATGTCCTTGATGAAAGATCTTCAAACTGGAATAACTGTTGGAAAATAACTGATGGCTGGAATCAACTTATGAGCAATTTGGGTCTGCTTTGTATTTACGTGTATAGAACATGACAGTGTGTGAGAAGCATGTTGGTATTTGATGAGACAAGTAACACCGAGGCTTTCAAATACAAATAACCAAGTTTCTATTGACAGTATTAAGGAAAGAGAAACTTAAATCTATTGCTCAGTCAGTGACCCACTTCTGAGAGCACTGAAGAATATAATCATGTATTATCGTGCATGGAGCTTTCAAACAGCTAATTTTGCTGTGTTACTTTTCATAAGGGTGATAATATTTATTGAAAACTTCAAAAATATGGAATAGAAAAGTAACAAGAGTATCATACCTCACTTCTGACTTTTGTACATATGGTCCATGGAAGATGGGTTCAACTTAATATTAGTAATGTATGAGATGGCAAGTGACATACCTTAGCAAAAGGAACAAAAATTTGTGGAGAAATTATCAAGAACACATTCTGCAAATGAGAAGGTAATACTGGAAAGCAATTATGTCTGACAAGGTATTGGATTATCTTTAGCGATAAACTTTACTCTGCGATAAACTTTACTCTAATTGTTCATCTATAGGACACTTCTTAAATGTGACATAAAGGGATGAGCGGGCTAAAGACTTACAGGCTGCCCAGAGATCCACTCTTGACAGTATAATATGCAACACAAATACAAATTATACATTTTGCTAAAAAAGCCATACAATGTGTCACAACCACGGATTTGGCCGCGCAGTAGATATGGCAATTGAGCTTGTGAATTTGCACATGTCAGGTAATTATTATTTAATTGTGGTAGTATTTAATTCCATTCTTGTCGTCGTAGTGCTTGTCGAGACTTGGACAGAGCATAGCAACTCTTCACTGCTGTTTTGCCTTTGACCTTCCCTGAGCTGTTGGACCTTCAAATCAACTGACTCTGAAGACTAGTGGTATTCGTTTAATGATTAGATGTTCTTTTTAGCCACAGTATCGGCTTCATTTTCCTTTTGAAAGTTATAGTTAATGGCCCTGTTTGGCCTAGCATTTATTGTTTTATTTTCCGTTTAAAACTATTTGTATTAAAGTCTGTGAACTATCGACCTGCCTCAGTGTCTCTCACTCCACACTTGGGCCATATCCAAACATGGCAACAGCAAGTCTCAACCAATAACGATGGACCCAGCAGAGAGAGAGCAGCTGAACTTGGCCGTGAGATTCACTGGTCAGGTAGGAGACAAGCTACAGGCAATGGAATCTGTTCTCAGTGAAGTTACAGAGGCAATGAGACAGATAACCACGTGCCGACAAGCCCAGTCTCACTTGGGGGAGCAGGTATCGTCCTTAGCCGCAGCTGTTCAACAGCTCATTGCAGACAATGAGACACAGGTGTCTGTGATATCTGCACTCATGACTGCCATCCACGAACTTACCATGAACAGCCAGCATCAGCATCTCTCCTAGTTATCCCGACATAACCCACAGATCGATTAGTCTCAGAAGGTACTCCAAGATTGGGGCCGGCATGCCTGTCTACCTGTCTGGGTCCAGCTCAAGCTCCATCCCATGAATCCCCTCCTGTGTCAGCTAAGGATGTGGACCTGTCTGGGATTCCGGCTGAATATGCAGATCTCCTTGAGGTTTTCAGTAAAAGAAAGGCCACTGCCCTGCCCCCACACCGGCCATACGACTGTGCCATAGACCTCCTACCTGGCACTAGTCCTCCCTGGGGCCGGCTCTTTTCACTCTCTCTCATCCTGAAACGGTGGTCATGGAAGAATACATCAAGGAGGCATTGAGCATGGGGTTTATCTGTCTGTCAACCTCGCTGGCAGAAGCAGGCTTCTTTTTTTGTGAGAAAGATGGCAAGCTCCATCCCTGCATCGATTATCGACCCCTGAACAACATCACTGTGAAGAATCACTACCCTCTTCCCTTGCTGGCATCTGCATTTGAACATCTCCGCGGAACAACAATATTTTCCAAAATTGACCTGCTCAATCTGATTCGCATAAGAGAAGGGGATGAGTGGAAAACGGTTTTCAGCACCTTTAATGGCCACTATGAATATCTGGTGATGCCTTCCAGTCTGGCTGTATGCCAGACCTTAGTTAACAATGTGCTCAGGGACATGTTGAACCAGTTTGTGTTTGTGTATTTAGATGACATCCTTACCTATTCCCACTCTCATCAGGAGCACGTCCAGCATGTCCGGAGAGTACTCAGATGCCTTCTTGAAAATAATCTGTACGCCAAGCCTGAAAAATGTGAATTCCATAAAGATCAGGTGTCATTTTTGGGCAATATACTTGCCCCATCCAGTGTTCAAATGGACCCTAGTGAATTTCAGGCAGTTGCAGAGTGGCCCAAATCATCTAGAGTCAAACAGGTACAGCACTTCATGGGGTTTGCAAACTTTTATCGCCACTTCATCTGGAATCACAGCTCCAGTTAATGCACTCACCAAGAAGACTTTGGCAGGATTCCATTGGATGGACGATGCCGACCAAGCATTTTCCGAGCTGAAGCAATGTTTCACCAGTGCCCCGCTGCTGCAACACCCAGACCCATCTCAGCCATTCATTGTCCAGGTAGATGCATCCGATGTGGGCATTGGAGCTGTCCTCTCTCAGCGCTCATCTGCAGATAGCCAGCTGTACCCTTGTGCCTTTCTTTCCCGTCGCTTGACTCCAGCCGAGAGGAATTATGGGGTTGGGAAACAGGAGCTTTTGGCTGTCAAGGAGGCCGTGGAAAAATGGCGACACTGGCTGGAGGGGGCAGAGCATCCATTCTTGGTCTGGACAGATCACAAGAATCTCTCCTATATTCAGGATACTAAGAAACTCAACTCTTGTCAAGCCTGGTGGGCTCTCTTCTTCACATGGTTCAATTTTGTCCTCACTTATCTTCTCGGCAGCAAGAATACAAAAACTGACGCTCTCTCCCGGCAAACAGGAATTCTGCAGATGCTGGAAATTCAAGCAACGCACATCAAAGTTGTTGGTGAACGCAGCAGGCCAGGCAGCATCTCTAGGAAGAGGTGCAGTCGATGTTTCAGGCCGAGACCCTTCGTCAGGACTAACTGAAGGAAGAGTGAGATCTAATCCCTTACTCACTCTTCCTTCAGTTACACTCTTCCTTCAGTTAGTCCTGACGAAGGGTCTCGGCCTGAAATGTCGACTGCATCTCTTCCTAGAGATGCTGCCTGGCCTGCTGCGTTCACCAGCATCTTTGATGTGTGTTGCTCTCTCCCGGCAGTTCGATGGATCTGAGGACAATGCCAACCCAGAGCACATTCTTTCGCTCTCACTTATCACTGCTCTGGTGATCTGGGGCAGAGGTGAGGGCTGCCCAGCAATCAAGATCCAGGCCTGGATAGGGTTCCTCCCAACCAGCAGTTTGTCCCTGCTGTGGTGCGTTCCAAAGTGTTGGAATGGGATCACTCCTCACGTCTGGCTGGACATCTGGGAATTCAATGGACTCAGGAGTTTATAAAGAGATAATTTTGGTGGCCATCTATGTCCCAGAATGTCCATGACTTTGTATCTGTGCTCGGAACAAGACATCATGCCAGCATCCTGCAGGTCTGTTATGTCCACTGCCTGTGCCCCACCGCCCCTGGTCCCACCTCTCAGTAGATTTCATCACTGGTCTGCCCCCATCTAATGGAAACACCACCATTTTGGTTATTGCTGATGGATTTTCCAAGGCTGCCCACTTCATTGCCTTCCCCAAGCTCCCATCGGCTCGTGAGACTGCCACACTCATGGTTCAATATGTGTTCAGGCTCCACTGCTTTCCTCAAGACATAGTGTCTGATCATGGACCACAGTTCACTTCCCACTTTTGGAAGGCTTTCTGCTGTCTTGTGGGAGCCACGGCCAGCCTCTCATCTGGCTTCCACCCCCAATCTAATGGCCAGACTGAGAGAGTGTACCAGGAGTTGGAGACAAACCTGCGCTGTCTTGCCTCTTCCAACCCCACGTCCTGGAGCTCCCAATTGGTTTGGGCAGAGATTGCCCACAATAACCTCCAGTCATCCTCCACTGGTATGCCTCCTTTTGAATGCCAGAAGGGATTCCAGCCCCCATTTTTCCCTGATCAGGAGATCAACATGGGAGCTCCTGCTGCTGAACAGCTGATCCAGCGCTACAAACGCACCTGGAGACAAGCCAGGTATTCTTTGCTGCGTGCCTAGAAACAACATTCCTGGAAGGCTGATTGGCTCTGTTGACAGGTAAGGCCATTCAAGCCAGGAGAGGAACTCTGTTTGGCACCAAGGGATCTTCCCCTGAAAGTCGAGAACCGGGAATTGGCACCGCGCTACGTGGGACTGTTTGTAGTGGAAAAAGCTGTCAACATAGTGTCCTATAGATTGCGTCTGCCAGCATCACTGAAGATCCACCTAGTAGTCCATGTTTCCCAGCTCATGCCGGTTACTACCTCTCCCCTGGCCCCAGCCACCCCACCTTCCCCTCCTCCCCGTCTGGTAGATGGTCCCATTGCCTATACTGTACGACGCCTCCTGGCATCTCATCAGTTACATGGTAAGGTCCAGTACCTTGTGGACTGGGAAGGGTATGGCCCAGAAAAACGTACTCGGATGCCAATGAGGGGCATCTTGGACAGGTCGCTGATCTTGGACTTCCAGTGGACACAGATTTGTGGTGCCTCAGGGGCTATGCTGAGAGTAGGGGGCCCTGTCACAACCACCATTTCGGCCACACAGTAGATATGGCAATTGCGCTTGTGAATTTCTACGTCAGGTAATTATTATTTAATTGTGATAGTATTTAACTCCATTCTTGTCGTCATAGTGCTTGTCGAGACTTGGACAGAGCATAGCAAAGCTTCACTACTGTTTTGGGTTCGGCCTTCCCTGAGCTATTGGACTTTCAAATCAACTGACTCTGAAGATTAGCGGTATTCCTTTAATGTTTAGATGCTCCTTTCAGCAACAGTGTAGGCTTCATTTTCCTCTTGAGAGTTTTAGTTAACAGCCCTGTTTGGCCTAGCGTTTATTATTTTATTTTCCCTTTAACACTGTTCGTATTAAAGTCTGTGAACTATCGACCTGCTTCAGTGTCTCTCACTCTGCACTTGGGCCATGTCCAAACACGGTAACATAATGAAAACATGATGAAATACTGATCCTGAATGATTCAGTCATCAGATAAAATCGCAGCCTCATATTTTTTTAAAGTACACAGAATAAATTCGGCCATACTAACATCTGTCCTCACTCACTATATATGTCATTCTACTTGTATAACTATATTAATCACAGCAGGGAGTTATAGAAAGGATAGGTCCACTCAGGGTCTGGAAGGCAAATCTTTGTGGGGATCCATAGGATATGTGTGTTGTCTTGAATGGATACCTTGCACCATTATTCACCAATGTGAAGGACAGGGAGGATGGATGGTTAGGGGAGATGTACAGAATGCTAGTAGTTTGGACTATATGCGTATCAGGAAAGTGAAAGTGTTAGAGATATTGATACATATGAAAGAGGACCGATCCCTAATGCTTCATGAAATCAATCCCAGGGTGCTATGGAAAGCAAGGGAGAGATTGCCAGGAAGATTTTGCATCATCTTTAGCTACGAGTGAGTTACTGCAAGTTTTCATTCCCATCTTCAAGAAGGGTGGTAGGGATAATCCAGGAAACCATTGGCCTGTGAGTTTCACATCAGTAGCAGGGAAACTATTGCAGAAGATTATTAAGGATAGGATTAATGATCACTAAGAAAGTTAAGGACTGATTGGAAGAGTCAGCTTAGAAATTCTGCCTCACAAATCTGAATGAGTTTCCTGAGGATGTGACCAAAAAACTGATGAAGGCAAGGCAATAGACCTGGTATAAATGGATTTCAGTAAAGTTTTCACATGGTCTTTCACAGTAGGTTAGTCCAGTAAGTTAGGGATCCAAGGTGTTTTGCTTGGTGATAATTGATCAATTGGTTTGTTATTCTAACATGTACTGAGGTATTAGTGAAAGTTTGATTGTTAGATGGGATGTCTGTATCCAGTGGTGAGACATAGGGATCAGTGCTGGGACCTTTGATGTTTGTCGTATACTTTACATCTCAGATGAGAATGCTGATCACACAGAGATTGGTGGAGTTGTATATGGCAAGGATATTTTTTAAAGGATACAGAGGGCCAGGGATCAGTTTGAAAATTAGTGGTACAGATGTAGATAAAACTTAATCCAGATAAGTGCAAGGTACTATGTTTTGAGTTGTCTAATTCTGGTTGGACATATACAGTAACTGGCAAGAAACTTAGAAATGTTTATGTACAGAGGGATGTTAGGATAAGTTTATAGCTCCATGAATATGGCAACAGAGGTGGATAGGGTTAAGAAGAAGGCAGCTTACCTTCATAGGAGGAGTATTGCTTAGAACAGCTGGGCTATTGTGTGTGCAGCTGCACAAGACATAGCCAAGGCCACACATGGAATATTGTGTGCTGTTCTGGTCACCACACTGTGTAAAAAAATATATAGTAGCACTGGAAAGAGTGAAGGAAAGATTAACCTGAGTATTACTCGGAATGGAGAACTTTATTACAAAGGGAGATTGAATAGACTGGTATTGCTCTCACTAGAGTACAGAAGGCTGAGAAGCGACCTTAGAAAAGTTTATAATACTATAAGGGCATAGATAGGATGGATAGTTAGAGGCTTGCTTGAAGTGGATTCTAAAGCCAGAGGGTACAGCTTAAGGTTAAGAAATGAAATATTTGAAGAATACCTGAGGGATAAGTTATCTTACGAATAGGATAGAAGATATATTGAACATATTGCCAAAAGAGGAAGTGGAGGTGAAAGCAGCATTTGAACAGATACATGCATAAGAGAGGGATCTGGGTAAAATGTAGAAAAATGGGATTTGCATAGGCATCTTTCTGGCATGGGTAAGTCAGTCTAAATACCACCTTAAGCGCTATATAACTATCACTTTCTGATTGTTTGCTATATCATCAGCTTGTTTCTCCAACACCAAGTACTAGATGAGATGTTTTCAAATAACCCGTGAGAAAAGCCTAGAAATATCATCTTCCAGGCCCATCATTAATTCAATTCCTTGGTCATCACATATATTTCACTAATTAAATAATGCCAGAACCAATTCAGCCTTACCACAATCTTGACCACATATTTGAGCCTGAATGGAGCTTGGACCACATATCCATGTTAACATGATGTTCTAATTCATCAGTACCCCACCTCATATGATATCTTATCTATGTCCTTATTAGCTTTCAACTTTAAGCAACCCTCCCTGGAATATTTAATTCCATTCTTCACAGGCATGCTGCTTTAAGCATCTTTGCATAATGCAGGGAGTAATGGATTCATCTCAATGCATCACAAAAACATCCCCCTCCACCATCATAGTATCCACATGCCTCAAGAAGGCAACATCCATTATCAGTGGTTCCCAACCTGGGGCTCCATGGACTCCTTGCTTAGTGGCATTGGTCTATGGCATAAAAAAGGTTGGGAACCCCTGCCCGTCATCCAGCCATTTTGTCTTCTTGCAGCAACTATCAGGCAGAAGTTACAGATGCCTAAAGTCCTACACCACCAAGCTCAAGAAAAGTTACTTTCCTTAAATCAAGTCGTTCTTGAACCACCAAGTACAACCATAATCACTGCAAGTATACAACACCATAACAACTTCGATCAATTTGCACAAGAATAGACTTCCTTTTTCATTATAATTCTGTTATTTCATCCAAGGATACACGGTGTATCGGAAGGATAGGAAGGTAGGCAGAGGGGGAGGCGTGGCTTTATTGGTAAGAAATGATATAAAATCAATAGAAAGAGGTGATATAGGATCGGAAGGTGCAGAATCTTTATGGGTTGAGCTAAGGAATAGCAGGGGTAAAAGGACCCTGATGGCAGTTATTTATAGGCCTCCAAACAGCTGCAGGGATGTGGAGTACAAATTACAACTGGAAATAGAAAAGTCTTGTCAGAAGGGCAGTGTTATGATAATTGTGGGGGATTTTAACATGCGAGTAGATTGGAAAAATCAGGTCGGCACTGGATCTCAAGAGAGAGAATTTGTAGAATGTCTGCGAGATGGCTTTTCAGAACAGCTTGTTGTTGAGCCCACTAGGGGATTGGCTGTAGTGGATTGGGTATTGTGTAATGAACTGGAGGTGATTAGAGAGATTGAGGTGAAGGAACCCTTAGGAGACAGTGATCATAACATGATTGAGTTCACTGTGAAATTAGAAAAAGAGAAGCCGAAATCTGATGTGTCGGTGTTTCAGTGGAGTAAAGGAAACTACAGTGGCATGAGAGAGGAACTGGCCAAAGTTGACTGGAAAGAGACATTGGCGGGAAACACGGCAGAGCAGCAGTGGCTGGAGTTTATGCGAGAAATGAGGAATGTGCAAGACAGGTATATTCCAAATAAGAAGAAATTTTCGAGTGGAAAAAGGATGCAACCATGGTTGGCAAGAGAAGTCAAAGCCAAAGTTAAAGCTAAGGAGAGGGCATACAAGGAAGCAAAAATTAGTGGGAAGACAGAGGATTGGGAAGTCTTTAAAACCTTACAAAAGGAAACCAAGAAGGTCATTAAGAGAGAAAAGATTAACTATGAAAGGAAACTAGCAAATAATATCGAAGGATACTAAAAGCTTTTTCAAGTATATAAAGAGTAAAAGACAGGTGAGAGTGGATATAGGACTGATAGAAAATGATACTGGAGAAATTGTAATGGGAGATGAGGAGATGGCAGAGGAACTGAACAAGTATTTTGCATCAGTCTTCACTGAGGAAGACAGCAGGATACCGGACACTCAAGGGTGGCAGGGAAGAGAAGTGTGCGCAGTCACAATTACGACAGAGAAAGTACTCAGGAAGCTGAATAGGCTAAAGGTCGATAAATCTCCTGGACCAGATGGAATGCACCCTCGGGATCTGAAGGAAGTAGCTGTGGAGATTGCGGAGGCATTAGCGATGATCTTTCAAAAGTCGATAGGTTCTGGCATGGTTCCAGAAGACTGGAAGATTGCAAATATCACTCGGCTATTTAAGAAGGGGGCAAGGAAGCAAAAAGGAAATTATAGACCTGTTAGCTTGACGTCAGTGGTTGGGAAGTTGTTGGAGTCGATTGTCAAGGATGAGGTTACAGAGTACCTGGAGGCATATGACAAGTTAGGCAGAAATCAGCATGGATTTCTTAAAGGAAAATCCTGCCTGACAAACCTATTACAATTTTTTGAGGAAATTACCAGTAGGCTAGAGAAGGGAGATGCAGTGGATGTTGTATATTTGGATTTTCAGAAGGCCTTTGACAAGGTGCCACACATGAGGCTGCTTAACAAGCCCATGGAATTACAGGAAAGTTACATACGTGGATAGAGCGTTGGCTGATTGGCAGGAAACAGAGAGTGGGAATAAAGGGATCCTATTCTGGTTGGCTGCCGGTTACCAGTGGTGTTCCACAGGGATCAGTGTTGGGGCCGCTTCTTTTTACATTGTACATCAACGATTTGGATTATGGAATAGATGGCTTTGTGGCTAAGTTTGCTGACGATACGAAGATAGGTGGAGGGGCCGGTAGTGCTGAGGAAATGGAGAGTCTGCAGAGAGACTTGGATAGATTGGAAGAATAGGCAGAGAAGTGGCAAATGAAGTACAATGTTGGAAAGTGTATGGTTATGCACTTTGGCAGAAAAAATAAACGGGCAGACTATTATTTAAATGGGGAAAGAATTCAAAGTTCTGAGATGCAACGGGACTTGGGAGTCCTCGTACAGGATTCCCTTAAAGTTAACCTCCAGGTTGAGTCGGTAGTGAAGAAAGTGAATGCAATGTTGGCATTCATTTCTAGAGGAATAGAGTATAGAAGCAGGGATGTGATGTTGAGGCTCTATAAGGCGCTGGTGAGACCTCACTTGGAGTACTGTGGGCAGTTTTGGTCTCCTTATTTAAGAAAGGATGTGCTCACGTTGGAGAGGGTACAGAGAAGATTCACTAGAATGAATCCGGGAATGAGAGGGTTAACATATGAGGAACGTTTGTCCGCTCTTGGACTGTATTCCTTGGAGTTTAGAAGAATGAGGGGAGACCTCATAGAAACATTTCGAATGTTAAAAGGCATGGACAGAGTGGATGTGGCAAAGTTGTTTCCCATGATGGGGGAGTCTAGTATGAGAGGGCATGACTTCAGGATTGAAGGGCGCCCTTTCAGAACAGAAATGCGAAAAAGTTTTTTTAGTCAGAGGGTGGTGAATCTATGGAATTTGTTGCCACGGGCAGCAGTGGAGGCCAAGTCATTGGGTGTCTTTAAGGCAGAGATTGATAGGTATCTGAGTAGCCAGGGCATCAAAGGATATGGTGAGAAGGCAGGGCAGTGGGACTAAATAGGATAAAATGGATCAGCTCATGATAAAATGGCGGAGCAGACTCAATGGGCCGAATGGCCTACTTCTGCACCTTTGTCTTATGGTGTTATGGAAATTATGTTTAATTTACCTTTTTTTAATGAATTTATGTATCTGTGGGTTGAGAAGTGGCAGATAGAGTTCAACCCAGAGAAGTGTGAGGTGGTACACTTTAGAAGGACAAACTCCAAGGCAGAGTACAAAGTAAATGGCAGGATATTTGGAAGTGTGGAGGAGCAGAGGGATCTGGGGGTACATGTCCACAGATCCCTGAAAGTTGTCTCACAGGTAGGTAGGGTAGTAAAGAAAGCTTATGGAATGTTAGCTTTCATAAGTCGAGGGATAGAGTTTAAGAGTCGTGGGGTAATGATGCAGCTCTATAAAACTCTGGTTAGGCCCCACTTGGCGTACTGTGTCCAGTTCTGGTCACCTCAGTATAGGAAGGATGTGGAAGCATTGGAAAGGCTACAGAGGAAACCAGGATGTTTCCTGGTTTAGAGAGTATGCATTATGATCAGAGATTAAGGGCTTTATTCTCTGGAGAGAAGGAGGATGAGAGGAGACATGATAGAGGTATACAAGATATTAAGAGGAATCGATGGAGTGGACAGCCAGTGCCTCTTCCCCAGGGCACCACTGCTCAATACAAGAACACATGGCTTTAAGGTTAGGGGTGGGAAGTTCAAAGAGGATACTAGAGGAAGGTTTTTCACTCAGAGAGTGGTTGGTGCTTGGAATGCACTGCCTGAGTCAGTGGTGGAGGCAGATGCACTAGTGAAATTTAAGAGACTACTAGACAGGTATATGGAGGAGTTTATGGTGGGGGGGGGCGTTTATATGGTAGGCAGGGTTTAAGGGTCAGCACAACATTGTGGGCCAAAGGGCCTGTACTGTGCAGTACTGTTCTATGTTCTATGTTCTATCTGATGATTGTGACTATGACCTGGTATGACCTTTGAATAGAAAACCATACAAAAGGTAGTGGATTCAGTCCAGTACACCATGGGTAAAGTCCTCCCAACCTCTGAGTATATGTTGATGAAATGCTGTCATAGAAAAGCAGTACTACCATCCGAAATCTCCACCAGCCGGGCCATACTCTTTTCTTGCTGCTGCCATCAAGTTGAAGGTACAAGAGCCTTAGGACTCACACCACTAGTTTCAGGAACAGTTAGAACCCTGCATCCATCAGTCTCTTGAACAAAAGTGGATAACTACGCTCACTTGCCCATCCATTGAGATGTTCCCACAACCAGTGATCTCACTTTAAGGACTCCTTATCTTATTATCTCATGTTCTTACAATTCACTGCTATTTTTTCATATTTGCATTTGCACAGTTTGTTGCCTTCTGCACTCAGGTTGATTTTTCATTGATGTTGTTATGGTTGCAATTCTATACACTGGGAACTATAGACCGGTGAGTATCACATCAGTTTTAAGGAAATTACTGGAGAAGACTCTTTTGGATAAGATATATGAGCATTCGGAAATCCATGGTCTAATTAGGGAGATCCAGCATGGATTTATGAGGGACAGGTCATGTCTTACCAACTTGATTGAGTTTTTTGACAAGGTGACGAGAGAGATTGACGAGGTAAGGGCAGTGGATGTTGTCTACATGGATATTAGTTAAGCGTTGACAAGCTCCCTTACAGGAGGCTAATCCAGAAGATTAAGATGCATGGGGTCCATGGTGAATTAGCTATTTGGATTCAGAATTATCTTGCGTGCAGAGTACAGAGGTTCGTGGTTGAAGGGACTTATTCACCCTGATGGTCTGTAATTAGTGGTGCTCCGCAGATGAGGCCACATCTGGAGTATTGCATATATTTCTGGTCGTCCCACTATAGGAAGAATGTTGAGGCTTTGGAGAGGGTGCAGAAGTGGTTTACCAAGATGCTGCCTGCTTCAGAGAGGCTGGATAAACTTGGATTGTTGTCTCTGGCTGGCGGAGGATGAGGTGTGAGCTGATAGAGGTTTACAAGATTATTAGAAGCAAACATAGAGTAGACAAGAAGTATCTGTTTCCCAAACTAAGTCTGGTTGTGAGAAGACTACATTATGAGCACACAAAAAAAATCACTCTGTTTATTCACGTGAACGTATTACAATCTCATGCATTGCATTCAGTGTTGGCAATGTGGTGTCTTCTGCAATAGACATAACAAACTCATATTTGTCAATGGCCTTGGGGGTCACCTGCATTCCGCCTATTCTAAGCTACCTATCTGTAGTCTCTTATGCTGTTATACTAAGGCTTAAAGTAATCTCAAAGAATAGCATCTCATCCTCTGTCTGGCAAGGGTTACCATCTTCCAAAGTCAGCATTGAATTTTATAACTTCAGGTACTTACTTTTTTTGTCTATATTGGAACTGGCCATTTCTTACGTAAGTCAACAATCTGTGATATTTGCTCAGTTTTTCCCTTCAATATGAAATGTTAATGGTTTCTCCTTCCATCGACGCTCTCGGTTCAGAAGAGATTTTCCAGCATTTTTTAGCTCTTTGTCAGGCTTCCCACACCTGTATTTTCTTTTTATTCCCATTCACCCATCATGCCCATTCTTCCACACTTCAGTAAAGCCTTGATTTTTTTTTTAAATACTTCATCCTTGCTTCCAAATGACTGCATGGACTTACCCTCAATATAACTTGGATCTGGCACAACAATTCTCTTTGATATCTGTGTTCTCCAATTCAGGCAACTTGATCGTCATATATAATCAGTCTATGACAGTCTGTTAATTTAGAGGACTCTAAATTTCTCTCCAGCTTCGACTGCTTTACCTTGCTGTCATATTTCTTTATTTGTCTCAACTTTTGCTTCACAAAGTAACTTCCTGTGGCATTACTGAGGGTGTTTTTATTATGATGTTAAAGGCACAACATAAAAGCAATTCATGTTGTACCATGACAAATATTTTTCTTTCTAACTGCGTAGTATTGAAACCAACACTTTAAACAATTGATATAAAATTCTGTATGTTCTGTAACTTTATTTCATGTGTAAATCTTCAACTACACAACTAAAAGATACATATCCGGTTGAAAGATGGGTTCTTCATAGCCCGAAGCAACTAGAGGAATCATTATTTTCAATTGATGAGCAATATCATAGACGATTCCCTTGACAGATAAGTGAGTTCATCTCCTGAACCATGATGATACAAAGCATTCTTTTGCACAGAATTCAATTACAGTTTATGTCTGCCTCCAGTGATTGGCTGACAAAGATAACAATTCTATTAATAGTGGTGTCAATGTGAAATGAAGGGCATCACTTTTGATGTCATCAGTCAAGTTGGGGAGAAGGGTGTAGAGACAGAATGTAGCCAAAACATCTTTCCAGATGGAAATGTGGTTAAGGGATTGAACAGGGAAAGATTCAACGCCTTGCTTTCTTTGAAGAAGTAATTCATGCAGGTGAGTAGTCAACAATATGTGCCTCAGGGAAGGTTTTACATATTTTAGTCATTAAAAAATTGACATAATAACAAAAGCATCTAAATTTATACTGAAGACAAACTAACTCATAAAGGAGCTGTGACAGAAAATCAAAATAACTGCTCCTTAAAATATTTTGAAGTATATCTGTACAATTGGAAAATGGTAGATCTTTATAAATAATACACTCCCATTTTTTTCTAGTATTTGTCACAGACACAAACCTGGAGGTTGTTCTATGCCTGTGTCCTTTTGGTTTTAAATAAGCACAAAAGGTCAACCCACCACTGCTAGTGAAAGTCACGTTATATAAATTTCACAGAGCAGTGCTGAAGGATTTTTCCTCTGAAAAGCCATGGTGAAGCTAATGTTTTCAGGCAGTTCTTAAAGGTGCATGTCAGTACATTAGCAATAGCTGTCCAGGAAGTATTGCTAATTTAATGCATACATGAATAAATGAATGCTGCAATGGATAGGAGTAGGAAGGAGTGGACTTCTAGGTGTTGAGAGAAACTTTGCCAGGCTGGTGGACTACGGTGCCTGCAGGAGGTATGGACAAAACAGCTGAGGTATGCATATCAGATTACATTGGAGGTTTTTCAATGGCAGAAATGTCAGTGACAACAAAATGTAGAGCTTCATGGGAAAAAGTGTTGGCAAAAGTTACTTGTTGCATGAGTGAATAAGAACTGTTGCTTGCAGACCAGTGAATTTTACATCAAGCTGGAGTTGAAATTTATATTTAGTAAGATGTTTTATAGCAAAAATAAACAATGCGTCAAACAATGAGAAGATGAATATCCCACAGTAATGCACGCAACAATCTTATAATCCAATTAACTAAGTCTTCAAGTATGCATTGTCATCTGTGGATTTGCTAATTGTCTAAATTTCAATTGCTTACAATACAATTGTGACTACACAAATACTTCAACAGCAGTTAATCATCAGGGAAATTCTTAAGTAACTACTCATAAATGGTTCAGCAACTCGTAAGCCATGATGAAAATACTAAACCTTCAATATGATACAATATACAATATTCATGCAGGTGAGTATGAATATATCAATATCAATAAAATGGAAGTTTCAGTTGGTTAGGAAGCAGCCTTCTCTCAGTAGTAGCACTCATGTCCTTGCAGCAAAAGTTGTGTGTCAAGCTCATTTCACAGCAAGTTCAGAGATGAGTGAGTGTTGTACTGTTGAAAGTACCACTTTCTGCAGGAGATGCTAATTTGTGGTCCTCTCTGAAAAATGTTGAAGATCCTATTTGAAGAAGCCCTCTTTCTGGTACAGTGGCCAATATTTGTTCCTCAAAAGTCATCCATGCAATGAGGTACATCACTAGATCATTATCACATAATAATTTGTACAGCATTGGTCTGAAAAGGGACCACTGTGGCACTGAGTATTCATCACAGGAACTCCATTTGCTGTAAAATACTTTGGACACTGAGACAGTGAAAGGCACTCTCAAACTTCAATATTTTGTTTTGAGCACTCAATTTTAGTAATTTTGTTAAACTCCTTGAAAAACTCCGTTATGATTCAAAAAACATCATTTTAAGTTACAATAAATTTATTGGATCAACCATAACTCTGCCTTCTTGCCACAAATTCAAATCTGCACATTGGAGCCTCATAGCAATTAGGTTGGCTCCAGTTGTGACTGTAGATGAAAATATGTGTTTTAATGGTATTCTCTTCATTTGCAACTGTTTTCATTTATTTTTTAAAAAATTCTACCTTAGCAAAATAAATCCTAATTAAAAATGCTAATTCTAGATGACCAGTCAGTTCTTCTATAGCTGATAATTAACTAATATGCATTATGCTAGTTTAATGGTATTCTCCTATCAAGGACTAGAATGCAATGAAAAACATAAACTATTTTGAATTCTGTATAAACTTTTCTACCTTTTGTTAATTCCTAGGTTTTATAGCAGGTCTAACTTCCCTAGGGGTTTGTTCCAATTGTTGTACTTTTGAATTTTTCAAATAAAATGTAATTTCTGGACTTTTGCATTCTTACTAAAATAGTATTAAATTTGTTATCATTACTAAAATGGTATTTTGCTACATTCCTGAAATATTCTCTTACTCTGAAATCAAATTCTGGTCCTCGGGAGGTGTCTTGCCCTGAAATATCATCTACTTATTCATTTCCATAGTTGCTGGCTAACCTGCTAAGTTCCTCCAGCAGTTTGTGTGTGTGACTTTGGCACAAAAATGTATTTAAGTTCAGGAGTTTAAAGTATTTAATTAAGGTAAAAGGTTGAAGCTTAACTTTCTTGGAAACATGCACATTTAAATTGATGCATTAGCAGTATACAGGACCTATAAAAAATTTTCACATCCCCCCCAGTAATTTTCATGTTTTATTGTTTTACAACATTGAATCACAGTGGATTTAATTTGGGTTTTTTTGACATTGATCAACAGAAAAGGACTTTTTCACGTCAAAGTGAAAACAGGTCTCCACTAAGTGTTCTAAATTAATTATAAATACAAAACACAAAATAATTAATTGCCTAAGTATTCACCATGTAAATGGAGATCACCATATGCAGTCAAGGTGTTTTGATCGATTGTAGTACAAATACACCTGTATCTGGAAGGTCCAACTTCTGGGGAGTCAGCATCCTGGCAAAAACTACCCTATGAAGACAAAAGAACTCTCTAAGCAATTCCACAAAAAGGTTATTGAAAAGCACAAGTTGGGAGATGGATGCAAGAACATTTCCAAATCGCTGAATATCCCTTGAAGAATAATTAAGTCAATCATCAAGAAATGGAAAGAATATGGCACAGCCGTAAATCTGCCTAGAGCAGCCTGTCCTCAAAAATTGAATGACTGTGTAATAAGGGGACGAGTGAGGGAGGCCACCGAGAGACCTACGATAACTCTGGAGGACTTACAAGCTTCAGTGGCTGAGATGGGAGACTCTGCACAACTGTTGCCCAGGTACTTCACCAGTCGCAGCTTTATGGGAGAGTGACAAAGAGAGAGTCATTGTTGAAAAAAAACACTGTGGGGATTGCTTCACTGCAGCAGGCCCTGGAAGGCTTGTGAAGGTAGAGGATAAAATGAATGCAGCAAAATACAGGGGAAATCTTGGAGGAAAACTTGATGCAGTCTGCAAGAGAACTGGGACTTGGGAGAAGATTTGTTTTCCAGCAAGACCATGACCCCAAGCATAAACCTAAAGCTGCACAGGAATATCTTAAAAACAACAAAGTTAATGAACTGGAGTGGCCAAATCAGGGTCCAGACCTCAATCCAACCGAGAATTTGTGGCTGGACTTGAAAAGGGCTGTTCACTCACAATTTCCATGTAATCTGACAGAACTTGAGCAGCTTTGTAAAGAAGAATGGGGAAAAATTGTGGTGTCCAGATGTGCAAAGCTGATAGAGACCTAGCCACACAGACTCAAGGGTGTAATTGCTGCCAAAAGTGCACCTATTAAATACTGACTTGAAGAGGGCGAATGCTTATGCAATCAATTATTTTGTGTTTTATATTTGTAATTAATTTAGATCACTTTGTAAAGATCTGTTTTCACTTTGGCACAAAAGAGTCTTTTTCTGTTGATCAGTGTAAAAAGAAACAAATTAAATCCACCGTGATTCACTGTTGTTTAACAATAAAACATGAAAGCTTCCAAGGGGGTGAATACTTTTTATAGACACTGTACATAAAGCTGGCAGGAAAGGTGCAATTGAGTCAAGACTTTACTTTCAAAGTACCATTGCATCAATCACTTGAATGAAGTCTGTTCTTGTCTCTTCTGCCTACCAACACAATTATCTACAGCTTTTGACAGTTTCTGGGGTTTGTATCATTTTCTGTACTGCAGCACCTTGATTGAAAACTAATGGTACTTGAGTTTTATTAATGGAATTGTTTTGCCCTAATTCCAAAACAAAGCACAATCAAACGGTGCATCACGCTGTTTTGTCACCTCGACTATTGCTCATGACTTTCAGAATTGTTCCTGACAAATTTGCCCTACAGAGTCATTAAATTTTCCGTAGGTAGTTTAAATTAAAATATCACAGTATTGCAGTAGTAATAACTTCAGGTACCCAGTTCAATGCTGACTATGGATGCTGTCTCTGCAGTGTTTGTATGTTCTTCTAGTGTCAGTGTGGGCTTCCACCAGATGACTCAACTTTTTTTCCAACTGTAATAGATGGTTAACTAACCTCTGTAGGTTATCTATTAGTATAGCCAAATTAATCAAAACTAAGGATTGGGAGGTGTGAGGTAAGGTTGATGGACATGTGTCAGAGAATAAGATTCAAGATTCATTTATTGTCAAAGAACATATAAATTATACACCCTTGAGATTTGCTTGCTAACAGTTAGCCACGAAGCAAGAAACCCGAAAGAATCCAATTTAAAGTAAAAAACGAATAAAGAGAAAAGACCAACACTCTTATGTGCAAGAGAAAGAAAAAAATAAATAAAAATCATGCAAACAATTGAGGTGAACAACACAGCAGAATAAGTTTCAGGTCTTAAGAAGGAGAAAGAAAGGGGTTAAATAGGATTTGTCTCTTGAGATCAAAAGGTCTCCATCTGTGTAAATTTTAGAACTCCCTTTCTATGCATTTTGTAGCCTGGGGAAAAAGCTTACATGCAGGACAACAAATACTTTTCCAGGTTTTTAATAGCTTTATCTGTTTTAGATGTTTTAATGCAGAAAGAGGGTATCAAAAGAAAAAAAATGACAAAATTAATTTTTAAAAAAACACAGTTCATATTGTTACAATCGCAGCTTAATTTCAGTCCACACACTTGTGTAACAATTGGTTACATATGCAGTATGAAAATAACTATAACAAAATATACAAAACCGGTACAGTAGTGGCAATTCTAAACAAACAATACAAACAACATTAGAATCCCATCAACCCTATACCTTATACACAACATCAAGAATATGAATAAATATATCTCATCTTAACTAAGAGATTTAGTCACATTTGGCACACATGTGCTTAATTTAAAAATACATATAGAGTAGACCCTAAAATGAGTTCTCCTCGCTCACACTACATGAACAGAGATTAACACATTCACATTACACAGTTACATTCATATTCAGTCATGAACAAAATAAACAAAATAAACTTTTACAAGATGTTTTACAATATATTGCCTTGTAGTTGAATTACTAGAAAAACTATCCTACTAGGCCAATAAGGAACTTCGCACCATGCTATCCAGCGCCGATAACTTACCTGCGAAAATCTAAAGCATCCACATGTAAACATGACAAATTACTGATATTCTAGATTGACAAATAAGTATAAATGAATTTACATGGATATTTTAAAATATTATTCACCTTTCCTCACAATATACAGCTAGCATTCGGCATTCTTTCCTGAACCTTGTAACTCTCCTTTCTAATCCACACGTGCATAATGACGTCACCGTTTTCTCTTAAGGAACAGGCAGCTATTTTAGCATTAGCATGGTGAGTACATAAGTGCACTTCAGTAATAAAAAAAAAATATTCAATGTCCACCTGCTTACATCTATTTATAAAAAATGACAGGAAGTTAAGCAGCATGTTAAGATTCCTGCAGAAATTGATAGATCTACCTTCTTCCTAACAATATCTGATATTTAATTGGATTTATTCCCCTGGAACAGTATTCAATGGATAGTCCTTTATAAATCCTCTACTTTGTCAAGGACTATCCATTGACCACTACCGTGTGGCTGATTGTCACAGACAATGTGGAGGAGGCATTGCTTGAGGCACAAGCCTGGAGACTTTTTTTACTATTATATCCCAAGAGCGTATATAGGGGTTTTCTGCAGCTTGAAGCAATGCCAAAGTTCTGTCCATAAACATCTTGGATGCCAGCTAAAAAACATTTGGCCAGTTCTCTAGGACCCTCCTGATGGAGTAAAGGAGGCACCCAATGTCTGCAGCTATCGGTCTTTCTTATTATATCTGAGTACCTTTGTAGTTTTCATCATGAAGCACAAAAGACATTCATTAAATAGGTGATCTTACCTCTGTTCCGGGGTAACAAATTAAATGTCAGATGTTACTTGGAAGAAAATAGATCTATCGATTCCTGCAAGAATTTATTGATAAGATCCACATAGGCTGCTTAATTGCCTGTCATGTTTATTAAGGGCAAATAGTTATCATCTGTTAACTGAGGTAAGGTTAGGTCTCTCCTGTAGGTCAGTGGGCAATACTTTAGCATGTGCACTTGTAGGTTGTGATATCGTTCCACCACAAAGAAATGAGCATCACAACTAGCCCGACAACTTGGTGTACCTTTAATTAAATACTGCAATATTAGAGGTGTCACCTTTCGTGTGAGAGCTCAAATCTAGCCCTCAATTCAGTTAACATTGGCCAAAATTTCCAGAACATAAAATTATAGTTCTGTGAGTAACTGTTAGGATAAATGTCAAAAACTGACAGGGTGCTTGTGAATCCTAGGCGAATCAGTATTGACTCTAAAGCCCAGCTCCTAACACTTAATCAGTTTTGTACCAAATGAATTCCAAAACTGGAAGGTGCACAAATTTCCTGAAGCTTTCCAGTAGTTACGAAAGGTTAAAAACGCAGAACAATAAGTTAGATCTGGGGAGAGATTAGTATGGAACAATTATTTTTAAATTGTTTTTCGAATGTGGATATCAGACCTTGTATATAAATTTAATGTCCATAAATAATTATCACCAGCACAAAGGAGGCTGTTTAGAGCCAACATCATTCCTTGGTCAGGAGTAAACCTGTCCTGATAAGGATGAATAATGTTTCTCTGAAACAGGTCTTTCTTCTGAATGGTGAAGCAAATGCTTATTTTCAAGTATCTCATAATGCCAGGTTCATTATCACTAGCTTATCTGTGAATATTCTGATATTTTTTATTTAGTTAGTTGCATTTAAAATCCCAACTTGTCATGGTAGGATTTGTACTTACATCTTGGGTTATTAGTCCAGATCTTTGTTTTCTTCTATAACTTAAGAATTTATGACATTTTGTCCATGAATGCAATACTTAATGTAATGTAATCTTGAAAGATTTCCATAATCATAAAATTTTGTGAATATTAGAAACATGAATTTTTTTAACAGTTTTGATAGCTGGTTCAGACTAGGCTTGACCTCTTGCAAGACACTTCTGCCAAATTCAAGACCAGAAGGTCCTGTGATGTACCTTATTGATCAAGTCAGATTCAGCTTCATGACGGAGTTCCTTACTATGTCTTACTAATTGTCAGGGTAGGCATGGCAGTTAGACTGCAAATGTGGACAGTGTGTACTACTCACTGGAAATTGTGAGCAAATATCCTATAGAAATATTTTGAATAAGGACATGATTAGCCAATGATGATGATAAAAGTAAACACAATAGATTGGGCGGAAGCTGGAAATCTTAAGCATCATACATGAAATGCTAGAGGGACTCAACAGTTCAGGCAGCATCTGCGGAGGAGAATAATCAGTGAATGTGTTGGGTTGAGATTCTTCATCAGGAAGTCCGGATGAAGGGTCTTTGTCTTAAGAATCAACTGTTTATTCTCCTCCATAGATGCCTCCTGGCGTGCTGAGTTCCTCCAGAATTTTGTATGTGTTGCAAAATGAAAAAGAGATTACCTTTGCTGCTTATGGATGCTTGCTGTGCTATAATTGTCTGGCAATTTTCCTTCCTGCCAAAAATAACTAAGATTCTGAAGGAATTAACTGTCATGTGCTGCACAGTGGCTGTGTTCAGTTATTTTTATGCCCACATGAGGCTACTTAAGTAAGTCTAAAATTTAAATACCCTCAAGAAAATGTAAATGTAAATGAGAATTTACCTAAAATGAACAATAATTATGATTCTAGTAATGCTTTACATTGGTTTGCGGGTGACGCCAGTCTGAATAGATACCAAAGTTTAGAGAAATTCATCCCAGATTGATGGTTTTAAATGGATTAAATTGGTAATCAGTTTATAATTGTCACTTGTACCAAGATGTAGTGAAGAACTTTGTTTTACATGCCATCCAAACAGATTGTTTCATTACATTGAGTAGTACAAGGGAAACCAATAACAGAATGCAGAATACAGTGTTCTAGTTATAACAGGCAATAAGGTGTAGGACATCTTATAGCAAGATAGTTTGTGAGGTCAAGGGTCCATCTTACCAAAAAGGAGGTCTCTTCAATAGTCTTATTAAAGACTAATGGGAGGGGCCAGAAGAGAGAATGTCCAGGATGGGAAGAATCTTTGATTACATTGGTTGTTTTATCAAGACAGTGAAAAGTGTAGGCAGATTCCATGGAGGTGAGGCTGATTGCCATGACGTGCTGAACTGTACCACAACTTCCTGCAGGTTTTTGTATCTCGGGCAAAGATACATAAAACAGTGATTTTTTTCTTCTGACACTTGGGTTATGTCAATTTCAATGAAGCCAAAATGTGAACGCGAAGGTACTTCTAAAAAGAAACTGAATAAAGGATTCAGAGGGCATTGAAGTATGGATGGAATATGGAACTTGTTACAACATGGAAATGTTGAAGCCAATAATATGGATACATTTAAGAGAAAAATATACAAAGGATTAAGGAATAGAACAATATGCTAACTTAGCTGGATGGGGAGGAATCTGAAGAAGTAAACACAAATACACACAAACCACTCAAACTGATTAGCCTATTGTGCAAATTCATTGCAGTATTCACATTTCATCCATTAACTTTTCTGAAGAGGCATAATATAATTTGTTTTTCAAATAATATGATATTTTCTTTGTTGTATTCACTCCATCTACATTTCTTCTCTCTTCCGTACTCCCTTTTCACCTATGACTGGGTTCCTGTACACGGTTCTAATTCCACAATCAAATTCGCAGATGGCACCACGATGGTTGGCCTGATCAGTGGGGATGATGAGACGGCCGACAGGGACGAGGTCTCGCACCTGTCCGCGTGGTGTGTCGATAACAATCTGGCTGTTAACACCCAGAAGACCAAGAAGATCATTGTGGACTTCAAGCATGCTAGGAGCCACACTCATGTCCCCATTTACATCAACGGAGCTGTAGTAGAGCATGTATCAAGCTTCAAATTCCTTGGTGTCCACATTTCTGATGATCTCACCTGGTCTCTGAACTCCTCCATCCTGATCAAAAAGGCACAAAAGCGCCTTTATTTCCTGCAGAGCATCAAGAAAGCTCACCCCTGTCCCAGGATACTGTCAGACTTTTACCGCTATACCATTGAGAGCATATTCATCAATTGTATCTCAGTGTGGTATGGCAATTGTCCCATATCAGACCGCAAAGCACTCCAGCGGGTGATGAAAATTGCCCAGCGGATTATCGGCACCCAATTGCCCACCATTGAGAACATCTACCATAAACGCTACCTGGGCAGGGCGAAAAGCATTATCAAGAATGCATCTCACCCTAACTATGGACTTTTCACCCTCCTCCTATCCGGTAGGTGCTACAGGAGCCTCTGCTTCCACACCAGCAGGCTCAGGAAGAGCTTCTTCCCTGAGGCTGTGACCTGCTGAACCTCACATCACAGTGCTAAGCAGTATTGCCCCCATATTATAATGTCTCAGTACTTTTATATTTGCATGCTGTAGCACTTACATTTTATTCGCAGTTATTTTGTAAATAATACTATTCTTTTGCACTTCTGGTTAGATGCCAATTGCATTTCATTGGCTTTGTATCTGTACTTGGCACAATGACAATAAAGTTGAATCTAATCTAATCTAAAGTCTTGTAGGTTCATAGATCATCTTGCCCTCACTTTGGTTGCTTCCTATTTATTAATATTCAATCTACAGCAAATACTCTGCAGTGGGAAAGGTATCCATTTCATTAGCAAACATTAGTGGCTGAAGCTTATTAAATCATTCTTCAGCTGGGACACCCTCTCAACCATATGTCACCATCATCCTGTCCAAAACTGTTTTGGACGCTTTAGAGTACGTGACAAAAAATATAAGAATTTAAAATATATTTAATGATCATTGTTTTATACTAAAGCTTTAATTTTCATGAGTGAAGGAAGTTGCAGCTGCTGTTCCCTTTGTGCCTGTACACATATGAATCATTCATTTTAGCGCTGCTTTTCTGAGATTTGTGTAAATGCAGGTACTGTTAAAGGCAGTCATTTACCGAGTTTCACCAGTTCTCACTTGTTAACAGATGGTTTTGATCCTTTTAGAATAACAGAAGTGGTTTGATAGCTTGGCAAGGCAATAAGATCCAAGCAGGTGCTTCGGTGCTGGTGGTCCCGGTTTTTATACACTCACATGTCATTTTCAAGCAGATGGAGAAGACAGGAACTAATAATGAGGAGGAGAAAAGTGGTTGGGATATTTGTAGCAAAGGAATAGGGGAAGGTGTGCATTTGGGATATGAGCAAACATGTTACATATCAAATTCAGTGAAGGGTCAGGTAAGTGTTCATTCATCCTGTATTCTTGGTGAATTGAAACCAGGCTATGGGGAAAATAGCCCTTCTGCACTGGATAAGGAACTACAGAATAAAGATGGGTCAGAGGATCATACATTCTGGTGGCTGAGGTAGGTAGCTATCTTGGTGAGGAGTGGTCCATGAAAAGAAGGAAGTTGTGGATTAAATGCTGAAAGAAGGAGGAACAGTGGCTAGGGTTTTAGGTGAGTAAAAAAAAAGGGATCAAAAGACCATGGATGGAAAGATGAAAAGTAAGAACGGGGGCTGGGGGTGATGTGCTGGTCGGTGGGTGGGGCTGCAGAAAGAAATTCTGAAAGAGGTTTAGGAATGGGGAATAGTAGTAGTAGTAGTAGTACTAGGCAGCCGTCGATCCCAGGGGATCATGGGTTTGATCCTCTGGTGGACTGTGTCCTCTCCAGGACGCAAGCCTGGGCAGGAAGATTTGAAGAACCAGCTGTTGCCCATGCAGTGGGATCCCCCTCTCCATGTCACTGATGTAGTCCAAGTGAAGGGCAAGTGCTGATCTAGCTTGGCACCAGTGTCATCACAGAGGTTGCCAGAATGAAGTTGTAAACAATATCAAACTGTCTTCGGGACCGCGGCTCCGGATTTCATCCTCGGGGTTTACGTCTGAAGCCTTTCCCATGTGTGGGCATGGCCACAAGACAGTGGAGGTTCGAAGTCAGAGTTTTCCTTCTCCTAGGTGGGCTGCTGTCCAGGGCTGACAAGCCCCACCTACCCAAAGCAACTAGCTTTAACACGCCCCTGGTCCACCTTTGCCCCTTCTCTTGTCAGTAGAAACAGTTTCGCTGGGCCTAGTAGCTAAGCCACACATGAAAGCCAAGTGTTGGACTTGGTTGTCAGAGGCTGTTAGAGTCGCACGCCACTTGGAGCACTTTACAGGTAGTGGGAGGTTATCCCCATTACCATCCCCAGCTATGACAATCTTAGGAACCAGGAATGGGGAATAAAAGGTTTGTAAAGTGCATCAGAATAAATAAGGAGGACAAGCAGATAGGTAAAGGGAGAAATAGAAGGGAGAAAAAAGTTTGTAGGACATAGTGAGGGAGCAGAACAGAGAAATGGAGAGAAGCAGAGAAAAGAATAAGATCAAAAACAAGAAACTGCTGGTTGTATCTCATTCAAAATATACAGTGAAATGTATTTGAGTCAAATCAAATCAGTGCATACTATGCTGAGCAGCACCTGGGCATCACCATGCCTATGGCACCAACGTAACATGCCATAACTCACTTACTTTAACCCATACATCTTTAGAATGCAGAGGATCCAGAGGAAAACACGCGGTCACAGGGAGAACATACAAACTCCTTACTGACATCAGCAGGAATTGAACTGCAGTCTTACCGCTGGTACTGTGAAGTGTTGCGCTGACCGCTGTGCTACTGTGCCGTCCGACCAAGATCAGCACTTCGTGGTGAGGGTTGGAGATCAGTATATCAGGAAACCTGGTGAATGGGGACTGAAGGGTTCAGTTCTGCGAACTGCAACACAGGGAAGATACTGTGTTCCAGCCCAGCATTTGTAAAACCTATTTGTTCCAGGAGTGACAGCAATGAACAAAATGGCCTGATTTCCTTGGCAACCTTTTAGCCGGAGGCTTTCATGGGAATAAGCCTCATCTGAAGAGAAAGTGCATTAGACATGTAAGCATGACTCCCACTGAGAAGTGCCAGGATGAATTTCTTGAAAGATATCATTACCAATCTTCAGTATGGATGAATTACTTTCTGGTGTATTGTCTAATCAAATTTCTCTGTCATTATTCTCTTACTTCTATTATACTGTATTTCAATTTTGAAACGTATCTATAGTGTCATTATTACGCTGGTAATGCATTCATCATTCCTGCTGAAATATGGATGGAGAAGGTTGACCTATCAAAATTTGCTGAAAAAAAATCTTTGGTGTATGGAATAATGAGGGGTAATCATATTAAAATGTATAAAATCCTATGAGAGGGTAGATGTTTAAAATTTCCTTTAATGGGGGAGTCACTAAAATAGAATCACAGTTACATGATATGGGGGTAGTCATTTAATAATGAGGTGTATAGGAGTTTCTTTTATGAGAATGTGATGAATCTTTGGAATTCTTTCCCCAGAGGGTAGTGACAAGCCACATTAAAAGAGGTGTTTAAGGAGGGGGTGGAAATATTTCTGAATACCTAGAAATTTAAAGGTCATGGGGAGCGATCAGCAATAATCATATTGAATAACAAGGCAGAAATAAGTTGAGTATTCTTCTCCAGTTCCTATGTTCATGTGTTCTCATGTTCTTCTGTCATTTAGAACTACAGCATTAAGTGCATTCAATATGAGTCTCTACTTGATGTATTTGCGCCGAAAAGACCACTAAAGCAGAATTAGGCCATTTGGCCCATCAAGTCTGCTCCACTATTTCGTCTTGGCTGAGTCATTTTCCCTTCCAGCACTGATCTCCTGCCTTCTGCCTGTATCCTTTTATGCTCCAACTAATCAAAAACCTATCAACCTCTGCCTTTAAGCATCCAGTTGGCATTAGAGTTTAGCTTGTACATGCACAAATGCGAGCCATAAAACAAAAATCTTAGCCAATCTTACAGCATATAAATAAAAACATTTAGATTTCTTCTCCAAGGTTTTGCCTGCCTCTGCGTACATCTGTAGTCTGCCATGACCACCATACTCTGAAATGTCTGCATTCCTTCCAATTCGGCCATTTACCCAGGATCTTATCATTCATAATACTGTATCTTGCTAAACAGTTAATGCATACAATGATCTGATAGTTTGAAACTTCGCCAGCTAAGTAGATGCTTGGATTGTTTTAGTTAATAAATGACAGTAGCCTAGAATGTCTTATGCTGTTCTGAAATAGACAGTCAATTGAATTGCCAACACATAGAAAGCAGTGGACTATCGGACAGGTAGAAATAGGAACAAGAGCAGGTCACCAGATGCTGAAGACTGCCCTGACATTCAATGTAGTCATAGTTGATCTACCTCTGGCTTCATAGTACTGGTAAATAGGTCTAGCATAAATTCATACTTAATACTTATGGATATTCTGGGCTGAAAGGCTAATTTCTGTTCTGGATGACTTGAGGTTGAGATGTTACTGTAATCTCATGCAACAACTGACACTAGGATACCATCCCTTTCTTACTACTTCTCCAGAGTCATAGTTTACACATCCTCTGAGCTAAAATTCTCACAGGGCACACTGGATACTGCATTTCCAAACAATTTCTTAAATTGTGAAGATTTCTGTGAATATCCACCCAATGTTACTAATATAGATCTATGGACATTTTTCTTTTACCTATTCCTCAGGTCACCATGCAATTTCTTCCCTAAATCACTCTGGCTCACTGCCTCTTTCTTCTGCTTTAGGGGGAGCCTTGAAAGCACACCCCCACCCCCCTTAACAAAGATCTAAGCTTTCTACACAATATCTCACAGATTTTGCCTGACAGGTATCATAAGTCAGGCCTCTTCAGGTGACCCTAATCACAAAACAATGCATTTACAGATTTAGGATGAAGTTGAATCCCGAAGTAATTCACCAGAGTCTTATGAGACCAAAGAACAATCTACAGATCTACATAAAAGTATTGTAAACAGTTAATAAAAGCTAAGCTATAGAGATAGATTGTGAAAAGCATCTTAAACAAAAAGAGGGAAAGAAAAGGATGGAGAGGCTTCGAGGGGAATTCTAATGTCTGGAACTTAAGTTACCACCCATAAATTTTGAAAGTGTTGCTGGATAACTTGCTCAGTCCTTCTTTAATTGCATTACATGATATACAATATTGTGCCCGTGAAAACACGAAGAGATTTTCACTTTGATATGTTGCTTTGTTTTTAATCTTAACAGCAGTCTTTTCAATGTCAATATTTGAAGAAACATATTGGTTTCTTTGAGAGAGGAACTGTGGCTGAGACTAAATGAGGTTTGTTTAACGAAAGCAAACACTTGTTCAGACCTGCAGAAAATTCAATTAAAGTACAGAATAGGAATGGATTATGAATTGACCAGCAGCCGTTCAGGCCACCGAAAACATCATGGATTCGCATAAGAGTGGATACCCATGAATGCAATGAATTCACTTCAATCTGTTAAATGTGATATGGTGGTCATCAAATTAACGTAATTGCCTTTATGTGTTAAATTAGGGAAACTTTCTTGACATTCATTTAACCAAACCAAAAACTGTAAGTTCTACAATTCAAAGTAATTAAATCATACTTAGATTGGTTTCAGTAGGAAGTCTAGAATGGGTAAGTAAGCTCGTTCATTTTTAGGCCATTCCCACTCTATTTCGTTCATCTTGTCAGATGAATGAATTATGGCATACAATTTACATTCATGCAGATTAACAAAAGGGGTTTGGGTTTCTCGTGTAGAGATTCTTGAACATTGCATGATGAGGGGATGTGATGATTAAGGCATAATGCAGGATATTTTTTTGATTAATCAAAACATTGAACAGGCAACAGAAAAGCCAAGCAAGAACTAATGGTTAGGGCTCTGCTACAGCACTGCATACTGTTTTATTTACCACACAGTAGGAAGGATGCAATATTGCAAAAGAGGGTACAGAGGAGATATTCTGATATGTTGCCTGGGATGGAGATGTTTATTTATGAGGCAAAACTGACGGAATAGGGATAGTTACTACAGAAGAGGAGAGGCTGATGGGAGATTTAGTGAACTAAGAACTTACTACACACAATAATAGATCCTCTGCCTGTTGTGTTTGATGTTGAGGCTTGGTGCAGAGATGTCAGGTGGCAGGATATTCAACTGAACTTTATTAATAATGCTGCTTGTCCAGTACGTGAACTCCTCCATGTAGGAGTGTCCAACTGAGTGACATACGAATAACACTATTAACTAGCACTACATCCTCTCTTGTTGATTAAAAAAATGGGTATCTACTTTGTGTCTGTAGTACTGCACTGAAATTATAGTCAATGAAATTCAGCAATTCAGTTCACTTTAACCATAGCATGTAACTTATGTTCCTTACATAAACATGAAAAAGAATTATCATTATACCTGTCTTTCTCTTTGTTTTAATGTCTCTCTTTCTTTGTCTTCTCCCTTTTATTCCACCAATTCCCTTTTTTTAAAAGAAAAGTCTAATTTTGTGAAATGTTTACAACATTAGAACTCATTAAAAATACTAAATATAAATAAGGTCAGGATAGACTACCTGAGCATTCTGACAAAGTGAGAGGATCATTTTGCCTCCTTAATCACTTGCTGTGCTATTAGCCTATGTAGTATATCTCTGTGGTGGGACAGATAAACAACCCAATCTGGTGTCAGTTCCAGAAAGTGTTGGAGCGGGTAGAGATTCTTAAGCAGGTGCAGCCACCTCAGGTTAGTGCTCCTCGTCATAATGATCAAGCCACTTTATTTCTTCCTCTGCTTCTGTGGACTTTGAAGGTGCCACAAGTGCTTGTCTGTTCTGCCTGATTTCACCTTGTGATGTCCTGATCACAAATGATCATGGTGCATGCTACCAGACCATTGCTCCTTTTATGAATTGGTCTGAAACCCAAACAGCTTCACCACTCCTGAGCGGCGACAAAGGTTTTGATCTGTGTCTGAGATCATGCATTCTCATGCTGCATTGTCCCTAAATTTCTCACCTTGTCTAATTCTGGTAAGTGAGGTTGGAGAAGGGAAGGAAGAACAGGCAGGCTTGTTCTCAGCCTCTGGTCCATTGACAGCTCTGATGGACTATATCCATTCGCAAGAAGTGTGGAGTGATAAGCTAGCTGTGCTTCGTAGGGATCTTTTACTTTCAGTAAGAGACTTTTAGCAGTTTGCTCTTCTCCATTTGCTTGTGGGTACCCTGTACTGCTTGTCTGGTGTTTGAACACATAGTCCATAGAAAAGGTTGTGAATTCTAAGTAGCTGAATTGTGGATCATTGTTTGACTCTGTTGAGACCTTGGATGCTTTCTTCAGATCAAAGAATGCCATTGTTGGCAGGGAAATAAGCCCTGCTTTAAGTGATAGGAATAACTTCTGTGGTGTGTCCCAGTTCCAAATATTTCTCTTAGAGAGGAGGTCTCATAGTGACATTGTTTTCTCCACCAAATCTGGAAAGAATTCTCCCAGCTGGTTTACCATAACAAGGAAACTGAGGATTACTGTTACTTCATGCATATCGTTCCATGTCCCAAACTCTTGCCAGTTTGTTGCAGGCCCAGGTACTTCACCTCCAACTGCGCAAATTCGCATTTCTTTTTGTTTGGGGTGATTCCAGCTTGCATCAGTTTCTCCAAGGTAGCTTCCACACTTTTGTCATGTTCCTCACTTGAGTCTCTGAACATAAGTATCTCATCCAAGTGGCAGACTACTCCTTCAGGTCATGGAACATAGAAAACGTATAGCACAATATAGGCCCTTCGGCTCACAATGTTGTGCCGAACATGTACTTACTTTAGAAATTACCTTGGGTTACCCATAGCCCTCTATTTTTCTAAGCTTCATGTACCTATCCAAGAGTCTCTTAAAAGACCCTACTGTATCCGCCTCCACCACCGTCACCAGCAGGGCATTCCATGCACTCACCACTCTGTGCATAAAAACTTACCCCTTACATCTCCTCTGTACCTTCTTCCAAGCACCTTAAAACTGTGACCTCTCATGTTAGCTATTTCAGCCCTGGGAAAAAGCTTCTGACTATCCACACGATCAATGCCTCTTATCAGTCCCTCCAAAATTTGGTTCATCCTCATCTGAAAGAGTTCAGGGGCTGATAAGATGCCAAAAGGGATTCTCTTGAAGGGCAAAGTGTCCTTATGGTGTGATAAAGGTTGTGAGCTTCTGTGACTCAGGAGCTAAGCAGATCTGCCAGAACCCTGAGTTTGCATCCAGTTTGGTGAAGAACTTTGCTCCACCCAGCATACCCAACGTGCGCTCAATAGAGGGTAGAATAAACTTTTCCCTCCTCACTACGTTATTCAATTTTGTTAGATCAACACAGATCCTCACTGTGCCATCTGGCCTAGGAATAGGAACGTGCCCTCAAATCAGTCAGTAGGTCTCTTCACTCTGGTTACGATGTCAAGTGCCTCCATTCGGTCATTCAGCTTTGACTTTGTTCATCTGTGAGACTGTTATATGCCTCACTGTGGTCAGAGAGTAGGGCATCACTCCTGATCTCAGTTAGATAGGGTACTCTTCTTTCAGTACCCTCAGGCCTGTGAACAACTCTGGGCACTTCTCCTGCAGCTGAACATTGTAAAGGGAATCTAACCTAGGATTGAGGTTCAGTTTCTCGATGGCATGTCATCCTAGTAGTGGTGAGAAGAGATTTTGAACAACATCCTCTTTTAACAGTTTCTCATTTTTACAGATGGAAGTAGGAAACATCCCTTTCACACTGAGCTTATGTTTCCCTGGCCCCAAGAGCACTTTCTTTGTTGGGCTTAGTGTAATGTCTGATTTTTTCGCCAGTTTTCTGAACAGACGTTCAAGGACAACTGTGACATCTGTCCCACTGTCCAATCTGAATGTCACTCCCTCACTTTGCAACTGAACCGTAGCACACAACCCTTGTCTATTTGGATATAGCACCCCAAGGAAAGCTCTCCCTTCGTCTGAATCGTGATCTTCTTTGGCCTTCTGAAGAACTGTTTTTGAGTGACATTGGCATTTATAATGGCCAACTCTATGATATTGGAGGCATTTTACTTCTGTTGCTGGACAGAGGTTTTGACATAGAATGGAGACTTGTTGCATCTCCTGTAGTTGGACATGTTCAAAAGTCTCGGTGGGGGGACTTTATTAGGTAAGTAGATGTAGGTAATACAAGTATTTGCTCCACCTTTCTGTTTGTTTTCCATTTATTATTTTATTTACTTGGACTACGGAAATCGTCTTTTCTCTCCCAGAGAGGTTGACTGACTTTTCAGACTTATCTGCTGTATCTACAGTTGAAGTCAGAAGTTTACATACACCTTAGCCAATTACATTTAAACTCAGTTTTTCACAATTTCTGACACTTAATCCGAGAAAACATTCCCTGTCTTAGGTCAGTTAGGATCACTACTTTATTTTAAGGCTGTGAAATGTCAGAATAATAGTAAAGAGAATGATTTATTTCAGCTTTTATTTCTTTCATCACTTTCTCAGTAGGTCAGAAGTTTACATGCACTTTGTTAATATTTGGTAGCCATGCCTTTAAATTGTTTAACTTGGGTCAAACGTTTTCGGTTGCTGTCCACAAGCTTCTCACAGTAAGTTGCTGGAATTTTGTTCCATTCCTCCAGACAGAACTGGTGTAACCGAGTCAGGTTTGTAGGCCTCCTTGCTCGCACATGCTTCTTCAGTTCTGCCCACAAATTTTCTATCGGATTGAGGTCTGAAAATAATGTCAATTCTGGTTCATCCTTGGGACCAACTTCCAAATGCCTGAAGGTACCACGTTCATCTGTACAAACAATAGTACACAAGTATAAACACCATGGGACCACACAGGCGTCATACTACTCAGAAAGGAGACGCATTCTGTCTCCTAGAGATGAATGTACTTTGGCACGAAAAGTGCAAATCAATTGCAGAACAACAGCAAAGGACCTTGTGAAGGTGCTGGAGGAAACAGGTAGACAAGTATCTATATCCACAGTAAAATGTGTCCCATATTGACATAACCTGAAAGGCTGCTCAGCAAGGAAGAAGCCGCTGCTCTAAAACCACCATAAGAAAGCCAGACTACAGTTTGCAAGTGCACATGGGGACAAAGATCTTACTTTTTGGAGAAATGTCCTCTGGTCTGATGAAACAAAAATTGAACTTTTTGGCCATAATGACCATTGTTATGTTTGGAGGAAAAAGGGTGAGGCTTGCAAGCCAAAGAACACCATTCCAACCGTGAAGCATGGGCTTGGCAGCATCATGTTGTGGGGGTGCTTTGCTGTAGGAGGGACTGGTGCACTTCACAAAATAGATGGCATTATGAGGAAGGAAAATTATGTGGATATATTGAAGCAACATCTCAAGACATCAGCCAGGAAGTTAATGCTCAGTCACATATGGGTCTTCCAAATAGACAATGACCCCAAGAATACCTCCAAAGTTGTGGCAAAATTGCTTAAGGACGACAAAGTCAAGGTATTGGAGTGGCCATCATAAAGCCCTGACCTTAGTCCGATAGAAAATTTGTGGACAGAACTGAAAAAGCATATGCGAGCAAGGAGGCTTACAAACCTGACTCAGTTACACCAGTTCTGTCTGGAGGAATGGAACAAAATTCCAGCAACTTACTGTGAGAAACTTGTGGAAGGCAACCAAAACGTTTGACCCAAGTTAAGCAATTTAAAGGCAATGCTACCAAATAATAACAAAGTGTATGTAAACTTCTGACCCACTGGGAAAGTAATGAAAGAAATAAAAGCTGAAATAAATTATTCTATCTACTATCATTCTGATGTTTCACATTCTTAAAATAAAGTAGTGATCCTAACTGACCTAAGACAGGGAATGTTTTCTCGGATTAAATGTCAGGAATTGTGAGAAGCTGAGTTTAAATGTATTTGGCTAAGGTGTATTTAAACTTCTGACTTCAACTGTATGTCACTGTGCACTTCTGCAGGCCAGCAGCCCACAGATTATTATAATGTATGCACTTTTGGGTGTGGCTTGAAGGTATTGCCCAACAAATCTGGCCAGTTCTCAGCTCATGCAGTGTATACAATTAGCAAACTAGTATAGGCAGTTAAGGTTGATAAATCTCTGGATATTTTTTCATAGATAAATGCAAACAAGAACAGTCATATTGTAAATTGCTTCTTGTTGGGAATCTCATTTTGTCTGTAGCACCAATTCATCGATGATCATCCACTTCTGACACAATGCTGTGTTCGTTATTGAGGGATAGTGCAGAGCACACCAGGATGTCAGCATGCAGAATACCCAAATGAACTTCATTGATACCGTAACGCTGTCTGTACAGTATATGAACTCCTCCCATGTGGGAGTGACTAACTGAGTGGCATAACAACAACCAATTAACTACCACTACCCATCTTGTCTGCTCTGACCTTGCTGCCAATCAAACTAATCCTATCTACCTGCACATGGTCTATATCCCTCTATAATCTTCTGGGTTTTGTGTTTACTTAAATGCCTCTTAAATATTGGTGTCGTGTCTGCTTCTACCAACTACCCGGCCAATGTGTTTCAGATATCTACCACTCTGTGTTAAAAAAACTTGCTTTTCACATCTCCTCAAACTTTCACACTCTCCTTTAAACCTATGACCTGGGATATAGGGTTGTAGTCTAATACAGATCATAACAGGCCTTGAGCCCATCTGTGCTGACCACAGCATCTGCCCTGCTAATCCCAGTTGCTCATGTTTAGCCCAAAACTCTCCACACTCTTCCCCTCACCTTAAATGTTGCAATGTACCCGCCTTGACTACTTCCTCTGGCACATAATTCCAGGCACTGACTACCCTCTATGTAAAGAAATCACCTTTCGGGTCTTTCTTAAATCTGACCCTTCCTATCTTATATCTCTGCCTTCTAGCTTTGGACACTCCATCTCTGGGGAAAGATCTAAACAGCCCATCTTATCCTTTCCCTTCATCATTTTATAAACTACCCTTCGTCTTTCTACACTCCAAAGAATAAATGTCCCACCTGGTTGATCTCTTCTTATAATTCAGGTCCTCCAGTCCAGGTAGCATCCTCTTAAATCTCTTCTGCACCATTTCCACCTTGACAGTGTCTTTCCTGTAAATTGAGCATTAACCTGAGGGGCAATCAACAGTGAAACATCTATTACATCCTTGTTTTCTATCACCCGTTTATTAAGCAACTTACAGAAAATGCTACAAGTACTCAGCAGGTTGAGTAGCATTTATTGAAATGAATAAACTGTTGAAGTTTTGGGCCAAGATCCTTCTTCAGGACTGAAAAAGAAAGGCCAGAATAAAAATTTTGTGGGAGGGGAAGGGGGTTAGCTGTAAGGTGATTGGTGAAGCCAGTGGGTGCAAAAGGTCAAAGGTTGGAGAAGGAACCTGATAGGAGAGGAGAGTGGATCATAGGAGAAAGAGAAGGAGGAGAGGACTCAGGGAAAGTAATAGGCAAGTAAGAAGAGGAAAAAGGTCAGCGTGGGGAGGGAAAGGGGAAAAAATACCTGAAGGAGAAATCGATATTCATGTTAACAGGTTGGAGGCTACCCAGATTATTAAGTTGTAATTCATAACCTTTATCAACTGAATGAACCTTGTCTGGAAAGGATTTGGAGAATGTCCCACAATTTGTAGTAGAGAATAGATTTTGTCCCCTTTAGTTTTTTGTTGGTTCGCAGTCCAAGATGCTGGAGCATGTTGAGCATTAAAACTCTCCTGAAGCCATACTGGAGGATGTCTCAACCACCAGAGATAAGCTGCTTTCATTTACATTATTTATCCTGTGATCAGATTCTGTGTTCCATGATGTCCATGTGGAGACGCACCAACAACTTACAAACGTTTGTATTTAGTTGCATCATCATATACCTGAAGGCCAGCATGCAAAAAGCCTTCTTCACCACCTTGTCTACTTGAGCGGGTTCTTTCAGCAAGGTGTGCACTTCTATTCCCTGGACCCTCTATTCCACAACACTCATTAGTGCCCTGTTATTCTTTGTGATGGTCCCAGCCTGGTTTGAATGTCCAAAATGCAACACCTCACACTTACCTAAGTTGAAATCATTCCATTCATGCCATCGATCAACCCAATCCCCTTACCGATCAAAATCTCTTTGTAACCTGCTTCACCTTGTTACTTGCTCAAGGAGATCAGTTTTTTTTTGTGAGAATGATGTAATGGTCTTTTGGAGGTCACCTGATGTGATTTTCCCACCGATGTGAGGTCACGTGATGACATGTGCCCTGTGACTATATAAGGGTCGACCCTGGTGACACAGGGGTTGTTTTTAGTTTGTAGATTTCCAGGTAGAATGTGCTGTATCTCCGTTTCTGTTGCGTGTTTGTTTTTGGTGACGCAGTTTCATTTTTAAAACGGAGTGTTTGCTCTGTTGCAAAATACCATATTATTTGGACTGGAAATTTTTGCTAGATGTGTTGATTTACTCAATTCCAACATTAGAAGGGAAAGTGAAGAATTTATCGAAGTTACAGGATCGAAGGATCGAGAGGAGTCGGCATCGTTTGGCAGTTTAATAAAGGATCGACCTTATTGAGTCTTCGTTGGAGGAGTAGCTACCTGCATCGAGATAACTCTTGCCAAAAAGAGAAAGGAGTTCATGCAAAAAGGTGCTCTCTCTCTCTAAAGGAATTTAAGGTCAGTTGATTTAAACTGTTTATTTTCGGCATCGTGAATCCTGTGGACAGAACCAGCAGTAAAGGTGCATTGGTGAAGAAATCCTTCTCCAGAGAAGTCTCTCCGAATTGAACGTGTAAATCTGTTGGACTTTCGAAGTTATTGCTTTAAGAACTATATTTGACTTTATCGCTTTAAGAACTGTTTACGAATTTAACGCTTTAAGAACCAGAGCCGAGTAGCGAGTTGGTGAACGGCTGCATATCTGTTAACTTCCGGTTAAAGTTTTTGTTTGTTTTTTTTTCCTTATCGTTTATCCGTGTTTAATAAATTTTGGTTTTTTTTATATAACCTGTCTCAATTGATATTTATTGTTGCCATTTATGTAACAACCTTAAAAAAAACTAATTTAATTTCATCAGCAAATTTACAAATCATGGTATATAGTATACCACCCTGGGGCACCCCACTTGTCACAGGCCTCCAGTAAGAAAATCAAACTTCAGCCATTACCCTTTACTTCCAAACAATGAACCAATCCTGAATCCATCTCGCTAGCTCCCACTGTAACTCATTCGACCTAACATCCCAAATCAGTCTGCCATGCAGTACCATGCCAAAGGCCTTGCTAAAGTCCCCGTAGATAACATCCAATATCCTACCCTTACGTATGCCCTTAGTTAGCTCTCAAAGAATTCTTCTTCTTCTTATAATGTCTCAACTGTTATTTTCAAGGTGACAGAGATCCTGTCAGAGTCCATTATCTACAAGTGCACTCAAACTGCAGTTCTGCATGGTGGTAAATTCCCGTTCTTGGAGCTGGCCAATCGGCTGTGTTTTCAATATCTCCAGGAGTGACCTGAAGATGGGTGTGGCCTAGCGTGGCCCTGTGGACCCGACTTCCTGCCAGTGTTACAAACTGAAGCGCCACAAGAAACAGGAGCGATGAAACAGCAAGTGCGGCTGTCAGTGGCCTTTGCATTTGGGTGATCCCTCCCTCTCCCTCTCCCTCTTGATGGTGAGTGAGAGTTTGCTGCCGATTCTTGAGTCGGGAAAGCTCGAAATAAAAGTGATGCTACAGACGGTAACATCAAATCAGCAACTGTTTGTCTCCCTCCTTGCTGTGACTGGAGGGATCTCTCTCTCTCCCTTGTCAGTGAGAGGGAGAGCCTGAGGTTGTCGATCGTTTGGGATGAACAGTAATTTTTGATGTCCTGTAGACCATGGTCTTTCTTTGGGGCTTTACTGTTGCTTGCATGGTGGGTGGTGGGAATGCTGATGCTTTAAGCTAGAATAAGTGCGGGAGGGGCAGTGGGTTGATGCTGCTGGCTGCTGCTTGTGTGTGTGAAGGGGGCAGGGGGCTTTGGGGTCCTTATATTTTTACTGTCATTCATTCTTTTGGACTTTTCTTCTGATTCAGGGATGTCTGCGGTGATTAAGAATTTGAAGTTGTATATTGTATCCTTTCTCTGATATTAAATGGAATCACTGAACCATTGAAAAATATTTCTACAGAAGCCTCTGTGATTTCTCCCATGGCATCCCTTAATGTCCATGGGTACATTAGGGTCAGACCCTGAGGAGCTGCCTACCTTAATGCACTTCAAGGTGCGACCTCATTTCTTGTAATAAGCATATGATCAAAGACCTCACTAATTATTACCCTCATTTTATTGGCATCCTTAATATTCTCCTTAGTAGACACGGAGGAAAACTGGACATTCAAAATCTTGGCGATCTCCTGTTGCTCATTCATATCCAGCCCTGCAGTCTTTAAGAGGACCCAGACTCTCCCAAGTCACCCTATTACTGTTAATATAACTGAAGAACTTCTTGGTTTTATCTTTAACCCTGTCTGACAAATCCATCCCATATCCTACTGCTGCTCTTCTGATTCCCCCTTGAATCTATGCTTAAACATTTAAAATTAATTCATACCCAGCTGCATAAAAGCAATGCAAGCTTCTTTCTTTTTCCTGACAGAGCCTCGATATCTCTCATCAGCCAGGGTTGCCTGAACTTGATATGACTACACTTCAGCCTAACAGGAACATATTGCTCCCAGACTCTTGACAAAACTCCTTCTTAAAAACCTCCCGTTTGCCAACCGTTCTGTCGTCCAGTCAACCCTAGCTAGATCCTGATGAATACCCTCAAGGTTGGCCTTGCTCCAATAACCTGGGTATCTGTTCAATCTTTTTCTACCATTGGCTCCAGTGACCACTATTAGAATTGTAGTCACTGAGTCTAATATCCTCCCCAACTGCCACTTCAGTTACTTAGACGTTCCTGTTCCCTAATAGGTGGCTAATATTGCTCCATCCTGAGGAGGCTCCTCTTTAAACTAAGTGAGGAAACTCTCGTGGATGCACTGCACATATTCTACCCCATCCAAGCCATTTGCACTCTTTCAATACTAGGAAAATTGAAATCTCTCACTAGCACTTCCCAACTATTCTCACAACCAAATGCAATTTCTTAACACTGCTGCTCCTCAAGTTTCTGCTGACTATTAGTGGTCTATAATATAGTCCTACCTAGGTGATGTCCAATTCTTATTTCTAAGTTCTACTTGAAAGGCCTCACTACATGATCCCTCAAAAATATTCTCTCTAGTATTTGAGAAAATAATCTAACTTTGCCCAAACTCTACTTTTAGGTAATACACTGCAATCTAGGACTTACCTTGGTGAACCTCTTCTACACACTCTTTTAAACCCCAGATCCTCTCTATAATTTGGTGACTAGAGTTACACACAGTATTCCAAATGCGTCCAAAAACAAGGTTTTATACATACAGTTCTAACTGAACATTCCAGCTTTTATACTCAGAACTTTGAATGATGAAGGCCAGCATGCCGCATGCCCTGGTGATGGTATTGGGTTTGCTGACCACAAAGTTCTAAACTTAAATGTAGCCCTTAAGCCTTATTGGATATAAATAGGTCCCAGCACCCTCACTAAAGGGAGGTTATACAGTAGCCATTCAATCATCAAACACCAGTTCACCTCACTGTTTATCCTCCACAGTGAGTCTGGCCACCAATACCCACTATTTGAACAGTGGTTCCCCTCTTCCTACCAAGAAGATGCTACTTCCAGCTAACAAAGTAGTTTATTTATCTTCAGTAATACTCGTTTAAGTCCAAACAACATTTAAAAACATTTAAAACTCAGAGGATTTCTAAATTACAAACCATTTATACAAAGGATTTCCAAAACATGTACAATTCCTATTATCTGATAAGAAATACCAATAATGCAGATGAGCCAGTTGTCCATTGCATAATTTGAATGGACTCTAGTTCATCCTGTGTCTTTCATACTCTTGCTGTTCTTTACCCATTTCTAATAAGCCTGAACTGCTGTTTAAGTGTTATCATTTCTTTGTTACTTGGGTGACTTCACAGATGTGTTTATCTTGAGATATCTTTTTAACACAGACGGCATAAAAGCATCTTGGAGACAACAGGTCCCCAAAATCAATCCTGTAAAGTTGATCCCATGAGTACATAAACTTTCCAAAATTAACAGATCAATTATTGACATGTTAAGTGATTGTCTCTATCTGATCTGCAAATTTCATTGAGTTAAGCAACCTAGCCAGTATTGTCTATTTTGAAACAAGCCAAATTAAATAGCCTTTTTTTTAATATTGAACCTCTTCAGCAATAAGACAGATGTTATGATCCAACATCTTGCTTTCTATAGATAATGCATCTTTTTGCAAAGCTGCCTTTCCAATGTCAAAGTGATTATTGTATTGCATTTATATTAAGAACTAAAGACTGTCTCCCATTTATGAGTAACAGCTAGAAAAGGAATATAGTTGGAAGTTTAACTTATGACTGTTTGATCTTTATAAGTGGCAGCTGCTGCTTTTAGAAAGCTAAGCAAAAATAAGAGTCCCCTGGTCTAGGAGGCAATTATCCATCACACCTTCTTTACCACCCTATCCACTTGTGTTGCAAATTTCATGGAGCTATAGACTTGCATCCCAAGGTCTCTTTGCTACAAGGGGCTGCTAACATTTATTGTATAATTTTGTTTGCATTTGACCTCACAAAATCCATCAATTTATACTTGTCCATTTGCCATTTCTCTGCACAAACTTCAAACTGATACACATCCTATGTGTCTTTTGGCAACCTTCTTCATTATCCATAACTCTGCTAACTTTTGCATCCTTGCAAATCTACTAATCTGTCCACTCACCTGATCATTTATATATATATATTACAAACAACAGAGGTCTCAGCACTAATCTGTGTGAAACACAACAGACCATAGACCTCCAGATGGAAAACCACCTCGACTGACTGTCTTTTATGTACCAATTTAGCAACTAAATGTTAATCCCATGTGACTTGATTATCTGGATCTACTTATCATAAGGAATCTTGTCAAATGCTTGACTGAAGTTCATTTAAGAAACATCCAGTACTCTTCCCATTCGATCATCCTCATCACTTCCTCAGAAACTTAATTAAATGTGTGACACAGAACCTCCCCCACTTGAGACAGAAAGGTTAGGACCTGAGGATATTCTTTTCAGACACAGCATTTTGAGGAATTGAAATTCATTATCTGAGAGAAAAGATCACATTTTGAAAATACTGTGATAGCCTGCTGGGCTGCAGAGCAAGGCTTTGAAACAGTGATTAGAAATAGTCCCCTCTGGATAATTTCTGTTCAAATGTTGCCATTGGTGAGAAATCATAGTCTTTTTAACAACATTGTAGTGTGCCTTAAGGGTCTCATAATAGAAAGGTGTTTATCATCCACCCCTAGTTCAAGATTCTAATGTAAGGAATTGCAAAACAAACAGCCCACTGTAGCTGCAGCCTTGCAAACAGTAGATTCCTTGAATTAATCAGTTGAAAGTTTTAAAATAAAAGAAGTCAGGATTTATAATATCAATCAAAAATTAGAAATATCAGTTAGAGTTGGAGTAGTCATCTGGCTCCTCAAACTTGCTCCAGCATTTAATCAGGTGATAGCTGTCCCAATTATAACTCTGTATTCCAGTCTATCCCCATTAATATTTTAACTCCTCACTTCTCAAGTATTTATCAATAACTACCTTGAAAATATCTAAAGATTCTGCTTCTATCGCTCTTTGAAGAAAATAGATCCAAAGTTTCATTGTTCACCTAAAGAAAAAGAAATGACTAATAGGCACCTGTCTAGTTTTGGCAACTGTTGCCATTTAGAATTACTTAGCAACTTTTAAAAAGTAGTTAAATAGTTAAATCCACCATAAAGTGCTCCAGAAATTCCGATGTCGAATGAGAAAAAAATCTGAAATTAACACAAGGCAAGAAGTGGCCAAGACATGGGTTTGCAACTAACTCCACATTTGCTTCATTTCCAGATTTGGTTTGTCACTTGAAAACTTCTGCAGATGTACCATGGACAGCATTCTGACAGGCTGCATCACCATCTGGTATGGGGGGGGGGTGAAAACTACTGCACAGGATTGAAGCATGCTGCAGAAAGTTGTAAAATTAGTTAGCTCCATCATGAGTACTAGACTCTATAGTATCCAAGATATCTTTAAGGAGTGGTATCTCAAAAAGGCAACATCCATTATTAAGGGCCCCTATCACCCAGGGCATGCTCTCTTCTCATTGTTAGTGTCAGGAAGGAGGTATAAAAGCCTGAAGGCACACACTCAGTGATTCAGGAACAGCAGCCTCTGCCATCCGATTTCTAAATAGACATTGAACCCACAAACACTACCTCACTACTTTTTTTCTTTATTTCTGTTTCTGCAATACTTATTTTAACTTAACTATTTAATATACATTTTGTGGCCTGGGGAAAAACAAACACGCAGGACAACAAATACTTTTTTGGGTCTTTAATTCATTTATTTGATTTAGATGTTTTAAATGCAGAAAGAGGGTATCAAAATAAAAATGACAAAATGAACTTCAAATAATCACAGTTCCTGCTGTTGCAATCTCGGCTTAACTTCAGTCCACGCCCTAGTTACGATGGCAGTATGAAAATATATAAAGTAAAATATACAAAACCAATACAGTTGTGGTAATTCTAAAAAAACGATAAATAAATCTTACTGCCTGTTATTTGTCATCTATTTATTGGTGCTGCGGAAGTGGAAATTTCTCCGTGTCTTTTAAATCGAATAGTTTTGTACCCTAGGAATCGTCACTATTATCCTTCCAGAGAAAAGGTTCCTTTCTCAATGTGTGCTTTTAATTCTGCCAACACATTTTTTACACATCTTTGGAGACTCACTTGTACTTGTATAAATAGTCACAAGAACTCTGCTTACTGCTCCACAGTCTAACCAATGTTTACATTTATTTAGCATCACCGATCTTTGATTTATTTTCAATTCCATATCCAAAGAAATTAATCTCAGTACTTGGTTTGCTTTTAGCGATTGTTTAACCAGCCTATGATCTGTGTATTTGACCTCTCAACTACCTTTTCCCTAAGCACATTTAAACTCTTACCCAAACATTATGTAGTATTTTCATGTTTCCTACCAAATGCATAAACACACACTTATTTGTATTGAAATTTATTTGACAATTAAACAAACATAGAGCATGTTTAGTCAAGTATTTTCTATTCTCTTACAGTCTTTCTCAGTATCAATTATTGACTTGTTGATGTCCACAATTTGCCCACTGAATTTTTGATTTCCAGTTGATTTCTTAGTCTTAGGGTCTCACTACATGGAAGCAGGAGCTACCATGTAGTCACCCCTAAGCTGCAGGAGAGGGAAGGGGAATAGGCTAAGAGTACAGAATACCCCTGTGGCTGTTCCTCCCAGTAAAAAGTATATCACTTTGGATACTGAGGGAGTGGATCACCTACCAGTGGAAAATCTCTGGTACATAATCTGGCTGTGTGGCTCAGAAGGGAAGGGAGAAGAAGAGGCAGTAGTGATAGGAGATTCCTCAAGGGTAGTATTCTCTAGATTTTTGCCTGTGCCACACACCAGTGAGGTTAAGATTAGGATGATTTGGCAGATGCATGTGTAGCTGAGAAATTGGTGCAGGGGGTGGGGTTTCAGATTTCTGGGTCATTTGGATCTCTTCTTGGAAAGGCATGACCTGCAGAAAAAGGACAGGTTACACCTGAACTCATGGCAGACCAATATCCTTGTGAGCAAGTTTGCTAGAGATGTTGAGGAGAGTTTAAACTAACTTGGCAGGGGAATGGAAGCTGGAGTAATAGGGCAGTTGTTATACAAGTAGTTACAGTGTGTAGTGAGACTGTAAGGATGAACAGGCAGATAATAGGACAGAATTAGTCAGTGAGATGGATTAAACTAAACTGTAGGTTCAACAGTTCAACTGTTTGGAAAAGTGAGGATAAAGTAACGGAGAAGGAGAATGCAAGAGAGATTACATAGCTTAGTGGTTAGTGTGACACTAATGCAGCACAGGGTATCGGAGTTTGGATTTCGATCCAGGAGTAAGGAGTCTGTATGCCCTCCTTGTGGATTGCATAGCAATTAGTACGTTAACTGAATCATTGTATGCTCTCTCATAATTAGGTTAGTGTTAAACTCGGGAGTTGCTGGGGGCGCACTAGAAGGGTTGGAAGGGCCTATTCAGTGCTGCATCTCTAAATAATATATAAAATACGACAAATGCATCACTGTACAACTGGGTGTTTGGACTTCCTAACCAACAGCCCTCAGAGAGTCAGGATGCACAACCACTCCTCTCTCCCCATTCTCCTCAAAAAGGTTGCCACCCTTCCCCAGGGATGTGTGCTAAGCCCACTGCTGTACACTCTGCTCACGCATGGCTGCACGGCCAAAGATACAAGTAATCATGTTGTCAAGTTTGCCAGCGACACGACAATGGGGGGGTTCATCACCAACAACAATAAGATGGCCTGTAGGGAGAAACTGGAAGAGCTCAAGGCCTGGTGCTAGGCAAATCACCTTTTCTTCAGCATCAGCAAGACAAAGGGAGATGGTTATTGACTTCAGGAGAAGTTGCAGCACCCACACCACAGTTTACATTGGTGGCACAGCAGTGGAAACTGCGAGCAGCTTTAAGCTCCATGGCGTGCACACGTTGTACCTCTCCTGGTCCCAGAATACATTATACAAACTCAGAGATACTCACCAACACCTCTACTTTCTGAGGAGACTGAAGAGAGCTGGACTATACACAGCTACACTCACATCTATACTCTCAGGAAAAGGTGCCAGTAAAGGGTCAGTAGCATCATGAAGGATCCCACCCACCCTGCTCATGGCCTGTTTGTCCCACTTCCACACCCTAAGACCACCCGACTCAAAAACAGTTATATTTCATAAGCTGTAAGGCTGATCAACACCTCCAACTACTAACCCAACCCTACACACCACAATCATCACTACGTTGTCATTTCCTGTCAGCCATCTTATGTACAAACACTATTTGTACCTAGTGTCACTTTATGGACATACAATCAGTATATGTATATAAGCTATCTTATGTAAATTTATATTTATTGTGTTATTTTGTTATTCTTCTGTTCTTTATCTTATTGTGTTTTTGTGCTAGATTGAATACGGAGTAACAATTATTCTCTTTCAATATTTTTTATTAGTTACTGCATAATGGAATACAGAGTACAAGAAAATATATATTATAAGTCAAAAGAAAAAAATAAAATAGTACCAAATACATTATGTTAAAAATACGGTTACAATCACAAAGCCCTGTAAACATAAAAATTCAGATTAAATTGTAATATTGAAAAATAATAATTTTGTTATACAGAAAAAAAATCTAAGCCCACTATCAAAGTCAGAGCTGTTAGGAAAAGCAAGAAAAAAGGGGGAAAAAAAGACCCTTATCATATAGTAAAATGTATTATTAGCCACCATCTGTACTTTTACAACAAATCAGAGGTTTTGAAAATAACTCAAAAATGGTCCCCACAATGTATAAAAGTCTTGGCTAGATTCAAACACTGAACAATGGATCTTCTCTAAATTTAAGCATGACGTAACATCACGTAACCATTGAGCATGAGTAAGCGGAGCAGCATCTTTCCATTTAAGCGCCCTCCTAGTAATAAGAGAGATAAAAGCCAAAATATGCAAATCATGTGTCTCCAAAATAATGCCTTTTCCTCCAACAATACTAAATAACGTAGTCAAAGGGTTAGGTTTAAAATTTACCTTGAAAAGTACCGAGAAAGTTTGTAATACTTCCTTCCAATATCCTTCAAGGCTCAGACATGTCCAAAACATGTGAAGAGTGAAGTGACATTTGCAATTTCCCAGTCTTCCGGAACCATTCCACAATCTAGTGAATATTGAAAGATCATTAATATTTCCTCCACATGTGCTTTAGTCCTTCCACTTCCCTTAGAACAATTTCTCTAATTATGGTAACTTCACACACTCCATGGCCCCTGACATCTGGAGCTTTCAGCACAGTGCCAGTGCCTTCCACAGCAAAGGCTGATGCAATATACTTATTCAGTTTGTCTGCCATTTCATTGTACCCCGTTACTACCTCTCCAGAATTATTTTCCAGCAGTCCAATATCCACTCTCACCTCTCTTTAACACTTCATCTATCTGAAGAATCTTTTGGTACGCTTTTTAATATTATTGGCTAGCTTACCTTGATATTCCATCTTTAACATCTTAATGACTTTTCAGTTGTTTTCTGCTGGTTTTTAAAAGATTCCCAATCCTCTAATTTCCCACTAATTTATGCTCTATTATATGCCTTCTCCTTGGCTTTTATAGTGGCTTTGACTTCCCTTATTAGACACGATTGTGTCATCCTTCCTTTAGAATATTTCTTCCTCTTTGGGATGTATATACCTGTGCCTTCTGAATTGCTTCTAGAAATTTCAGCCATTGCGACTCTACCATCATCCCTGCTAGTGTTCTTTTCCAATTAACTCTGGCCAACTCTTCTCTATTTAGGAAAAAAAAACTCTTCTGTCATGTCTCTATAATTCCCTTTAATCCACTGTAATACTGGTACATCTGATTTTAACTTCTTCTCCTCCAGTTTCAGAGTGAAGTCAATTATATTCGACTTCCTCTTCCTATAAAAGGTCGACTGTACCTCTTCCTATAAATGCTGCCTGGCTTTCTGCATTCACCAGCAACTTTTATGTGTGTTGCTTCAATTATATTCTGATCAATTCCCTATGGGTTCTTTTATGTTAAGCTCTCTAATTAATTCTGCTTCATTGCACAACACCTGATGCAAAATAGCTGATCCCCTAGTGGGCTCAACCACGAGCTGCTCTAGAAAGCCATCACATAGGCACTCTCGAAATTCCCCCTCCTAGAACCCAGCACCAATCTGATTTTCCCAATCTACCTGCATATTGAAGTCCGCCATGACTACTTAACAATGAATGGTCTTGACCTGAAACATCAACTATACTCTTTTCCATAGATGCTGCATGGCCTGCTGAGTTCCTCCACCATTTTCTGTGTTTTATTATTGTAACATATATCCTTTTGGCATGCATTTTCTATCTTCTATTGTAATTTGTAGGCCACATACAAACTACTGTTTGTGGATTTGTATGCAACTCCCATTAGGGTTTTTTAATCCTTGCAGTTTCTGAGCTCTATCCACAATGATTGAACACCTTCTGACTCTGTATCACCTCTTTCTAATGATTTGATTTAATTTTTTACTAACAGAGCAATGCCAGCCCCTCTGCCTTCCTGTCTATCTTTTCAATAATATGTGTATCCTGAAAAAGCGTTTACGAGCAAGGAGGCCTACAAACCTGACTCAGTTACACCGGTTCTGTCTGGAGGAATGGAACAAAATTCCAACAACTTACTGTGAGAAGCTTGTGGAAGGCTATCCAAAACGTTTGACCCAAGTTAAACAATCTAAAGGCAATGCTACCAAATACTATCAAAGTGTGTGCAAACTTCTGAGCCACTGGGAAAGTGGTGAAAGAAATAAAAGCTGAAATCAATCATTCTCTCAATTATTCTGACAATTCACATTCTTAAAATAAAGTAGTGATCCTAACTGACCTAAAACAGGGAATGTTTTCTAGGATTAGATGTCAGGAATTATGAAAAACTGAGTTTAAATGTATTTGGCTAAGGCAGCGGTCCCCAACCACTGGGCCGCAAAGCATGCGCTACCGGGCCGCGAGGAAATGATATGATTTGGCGATATGAGTCAGCTGCATCTTTCCTCATTCCCTGTCATGCCCACTGTTGAGCTTGAACGCACGCGAGGTCATTATGCACGTGAGGTCATTACCCGCGTGTCATCCCTGTCAGCGCGGGAAGAAGATCAATTCCTCGAGCTTGCAAATGACAGCGGGCTGAAAAGTATGTTTGACATAACATCTCTGCCGGCATTCTGGATCAAAGTCAAGGCTAAATATCCTGAGATAGCCACGAAAGCACTGAAAACGTTGCTTCCATTTCCAACATATCTCTGCAATGAATGCAACGAAAACCAAATTGCGGAATAGACTGGACATAAGGAACTCCCTTCGAGTATCGCTGTCTCCCATCACCCCTCGATAGGACCGTCTTGTTGCAGGAAAACAAGCCCAGGGCTCCCACTGATTCAGCGATATTGGTGTGTTGCAATGATTTTATATGTTCATACGGGGAAAATATGTGCTGTGTGTTTAATATCCAAACGTTACTTAAAATGTTATGATGCTATTGACTTATATAGCCATATAACAATTACGTCACGGAAACAGGCGATCTCTGCCCTTCTTGTCCGTTCCGAACACTACTGTCACTTAGTCCCACCGACTGGCACTCAGCCCACAACCCTCCATTACTTTCCTGTCCATATACCTATCCAATTTTTCTTTAAATGATAATATCGAACCTGCCTCTACCACTTCTACTGGAAGTTCGTTTAACACTTACTTCAAGCTCCCCTGATAATTGACTTATCACTATATTCATGCGAGGAAAATATGCACTCTGTATTCAATATTAAATTTGTTAGATAAACCCTTTTAGAAACGAAATTGAGTGTATTACCCACTTATCACCTATATTCCAGTCGTGATTAACACCCCCCTCCCGAACAGAATCACCAAAAACAATTTATAGAAAGAATCGGCACGTACATGCATGTGCCAATCACGCATGCGCACTTGTGCCCGCGCAAGGTATCATGGTTATTGTAGTCTCAGGTGGTTAACAACGTATTTGACTGCTACTCTTGTCCGTTGGCAATCCTACCCGCCTCCCGCCCAGTCGGCCGGTCCGCAAGTATATTGTCAATATGAAACCGGTCCGCAGTGCAAAAAAGGTTGGGGACCCCTGGGCTAAGGTGTATGTAAACTTCTGACTTCAACTGTACTTGAATGCATTCAGTATACAGAATGAGATAGAAGATCTTGTAGTGCAGTTAGAGATTGGCAGGTATGATGTTATGGGTATCACTGAGTCATGGCTGAAAGATGATCTTAGTTGGCAACTTAACATCCACGGATATGCCTTGTTTTGAAAGGACAGGCAGGTAGGCAAAGGGGATGGGGTGGCTTTATTGGTAAAAATTGAAATCAAATCCTTAGAAAGAGGTGACATAAGTGAAAGATGTTGAGTCCTCGCAGGTAGAGTTAAGAAACTGCAAGGGTAAAAAAAAAAATTATATACAGGCTGCCAAACATGTGGGATATAAATTACACAAAGGCATTTAAAAAGAGCAAAGTTATGATAGTTATCGGGGGGGGGGGGTTCAATATGCAGCTAAATTTGTAAAATCCAGTTGGTGCTGTATCACAAGAGAGGGAATTTGTAGAATGCCTACAGGATGGTTTTTTAGAACAGCTGGTGGTTGAGCTCATTAGAAGAAATGTAATTCTGGATTTTGTGTTGTGTAATGACCAGATTTGATTGGGGAGCTTAAGGTAAAAGAACCCTTAAGGGACAGTGATGATAACATGATAGAATTCACCCTGCAGATTGAGTGGGAGAAAATGTATCAGTATTACAGTGGAGTAAAGAGAATTACCGAGACATGAGAGAATCTGATCAAAGTTGATTCAGGGGGACCTTAGCAAGGATGTCAGCAGAACAGCAACGGCTGGAATTTCTGGGAGCAGTTTAGAAGGAGCAGGATAGATACATCCCAAAGATAAAGGAGGATGAAGTAACGATGTCTGACAAGGGAAGTTAAAGACAGCATAAAAAGAAAAGAGAAGGCAGATATTGTAGCAAAAATTTATGGGGAGCTCAAGAATTGGGAAACTTTTAAAAAAAAACAAAAGGCAAATAAAAATATCATAAGGAGAGAAAAAAAATAAATATGAAGGTAAGTTAGCCAATAATATGAAAAAGAATACCATTTTTTTCAGATATATGAAGAGCAAAAGTGGATTTCAGATTGCTGGAAAATGACTCTGGAGAGGTAATGAGGGACGAGGAAGTGGTGGACAAACTTACTAAGTATTTTGTATCAGGCTTCACTGGGAAAGACAGCAGTGGCATGGCAGAAATTCAAGAGTGTCAGGGGGCAGAAGTCACTGCAGTTGTTCTTACTAAGGAGAAGGTGCTTGGGAAGCTGAAAGTAGATCTAAAGGTAGATAAGTCACCTGGTCGGGATGGATTACACCCTACCGATCTGAAAAAGGAAACTGAATAGATTGTGGAGGCATTAGTAATAATCTTTCAAGAATCACTACATTCTGGGAAGGTTCCAAAGGACTGGAAAATTGAAAATGTCACTCCACTCTTTAAGAAGGGTGGAGGCAGAAGCAAGGAGATTATAGATTAGTCAGACCACATCTGGAGTACTGTGGGCATACTTGGGTCCTTTATCTAAGAAAAGATGTGTTGGCTTTGGAGAGGATCCAGAAGGAATTCAAGAAAATGATTCCGGGAATGAAAGGGTTATATGATAAGGAACATTTTTAATGGCTCTGGGCCTGCATTCACTGGAGTTGAGAAGAATGAGTGGGGTGGGTTTTCATTGAAAACTATCAGATATTGAAAGGCCTAGACATAGTGGATGTGTAGAGGATATTTCTTATAGAGGGTGAGTCTAGGACCGAAAGTTGCAGCCTCAAAATAGAGGGATGTCCATGTAGAACAGAGATAAAATGGAATTTCTTTAGCCAGAGGGTAGTAAATCTGTGGAATTCATTGCCAAGGACAGCTGTGGAGGCAAAGTCATTGAGTATATTTAAAGCACAGGTAGATTGGTTCTTCAGGGTGTCAAAGGGTATGGGGAGAAGGCAAGAGAATTGGATTAAGAGGGATGATAAATTGGCCATGATGGAATGGTGGAGCAGACTTGATGAGCTGAATAGCCCAATTCTGCTCTTATATCTTATTGTATTATGGTTTTGTAAAGTGTGACCTGCTGACAATTTCTAACATTTCCTTTTTTATCCATATTTTTAGCATCTACAGCAATTTATTTTATTTTTGGCCTGAGTGAGGTCATATATAATAATGTTTATGGTCTTGTCTGATATCAGGCAAGATGACTAGGCATGAGTCTTTCTATCTAAATGAACACTCCTAACTAAAAATAATCATGTTTTTTTTTAAATTAAACCACAGTCTGAATTGTGCAACAGTGTTATAAATCAAATCATGAAAGTGATTGATCAAACTGTGAATTAAGCCAACAAGTTAATCCCTAACTTCTGCTGGAATGTCTGAAAAGATGGTGGAAGCAAATTTCAGCAAGTTTTAAAGACAAATTGGATAAGAGTTTTAAGAGGAAATTATGCCAGTGTTTTGAAGAAAGAGCAGAGAGAGAATCTAAGTGGATGATTTTGAAAAGGGCCAACTAATTTTCCAGCGCCTCTGAACCTCCAGCACTTTGTTGAAATATTCTCAGTGAATCAGCAGATAAATTGAATGTGCCAGAATATATCCATGTCAAAGATGTGTGACGAGAGTACACATAGATTAAGATGTTAACTGTCCTGTGCTGGCACCAGTGGGATCAGCAGTTGGTCTGCCACCTGTCTTCAGGAGAAAGAGAGATAAGGAAAACAATGGAGCAGCATATGGAGATGTTAATGAAGGGACGGAAGGAGAGCTGTCAAGATCGGCTCCCCTTTGAACCCTGAACTGTTTGAAGTGATGGACAGGCGATACCCCAGCAGGGGGATAAAAAGGGACAGGTTCGCTAAGGCAAGACACACACGACACCACGAGGTAACGAGACCCTGGAAGCGGTACGCCTCCCACAAGTCGGTGGGAGTTTTGGAGGGCTGTTCGCGGGACCAAGCCATAGACGCACAGGGTGGAAAGGAACGATCGGCGGGAACCTGGTGTGTGTCCGCCCTTGCCTGGGTGCCAGGTTCACCGCAGAGAAATGATCATATCTGGAAACGGAGGGGTCATGGTCGGTGACCTCAGAAGACATTACAAAGGGCTCGCCCGTAAGCTGACTGCGAAGAATATCAAAGGTCTGTGTGGAAGCCGGTTGAATATTCATTTGTTTTTGCTCTCTCTCTCCTTCCCCCCACTGTCCATCGCCACGGCAGTGATTACTGTGAACTGAACTGAACTCAGTTGAACTGAACTTTGCGTCACTTTGAAACTGGTCATTTACCCCTAGACGACGATAGAGCTTGATTGATCCTGTTATCCTAATTCTGTGTACATGTGTGTTTATCATTGCTGAACTGTTGCATTTATTATCCTTTTGATTACTGTGTTGCTTGTTTCTTTAATAAAACTTTCTTAGTTCCAGAAATCCAGACTCCAACTGCGTGATCCATTTCTGCTGGTTTGGCAACCCAGTTACGGGGTGCGTAACAGATGTGCCAAGTCATGTTACACACTGTGTATCTTGTTCTGATTGTAATTAAAAGATAGAATGTAAACTCTGTGGAGAATAAGAACTTCAGCAGGATAAAATGCAAATTAATCCATAGAATTAGCTCCAGTATGACTACTGTTACCTGCGAAGGCTACAAGCTCTGTAGGCTGAACTGTTAAAAGCAGCAGGTACATGGTAACAAAAGAATTGTGCTGTCATGCCTGTGATGGAGTTAACCCATAACCATTGGTCTTGGTGTTGAATATGGGTGGAGCGGAGTTCAAGAGAGTTATTGAACTGCTATGACGGCAATGTTTTCAGGGACCAATATTCCCTGGGGAGAAACTGATCTCCACTATCCCTACTAATGAGCTAGAAGTTCCCCTTGCCTATGCCTTTAAAAATGCTCAAGGATTGTGGTTAACTGCCCTCAACAGTTAGTGAGCTCTAGTGAACGTTAATGAATTATGGCTCAGTTGCTCGAGGACTGTCCAGAAACAACAGTGTAAGAAGAGCAGGTAAAAGGCTTGCTCTGGTACATTTCAACTGTCAATACCACTAGTGGGTGCCACCCAAAGTTCCCATTGGCCTGAAATCTCCCCTGTGAACATCTATTCCCCAACAAATTTGTCTTGGATACTGTTGAGAGAGATAACTTCTTAAGAACAATGCTCAAGGCATCATAGGTAGATCTGCTGCACGGGGGAAAGAAAACCTGCCTCTCTGGTGAGAGGCCAACAGGTCACAAAATAAGACCTTAAGATCATGAGACATAAGAGCAGAATTGAGCCATTCAATTTATTTTCCCTCTCAACCTCATTCTCCTGCCTTCTCCCAATAAACTTTGATCAGAATTGGGTTTATTATCACCGACATGTGTTGTGAAATTTGTTAACTTAGCAGCAGCCCTTCAATGCAATACATGATAATAAAGAAAGAAAAAATAATAAAATAAATAAGTAAATCAATATCAGTAAGTGTGTGTGTGTGTGTGTGTATGTAATTAATAATAGTGCAAAAACACAAATAATATATATTTAAAAAATGAGGTAATATTCATGAGTTCAATGTCCATATAGGAATCATATGGCAGAGGGGAACAAGCTGCTCATGAATTGCTGAGTGTGTGTCTTCAGGCTTCTGTATCTCCCTCTTGACAGTGACAATGAGAAGAGGGCATGCCCTGGGTGATGGGGATGTTTAATAATTGATGTCGACTTTCAAAGGTACTGCTCCTTGAAGATGCCTTGGAAACAATGAAGGCTAGTACCCAAGATGGAGCTAACTAATTTTATAACTTTCTGTAGCTTCTTTCAATCCTGTGCAGTAGCCATCTCTCCCATCATACCAGAAAATGATGCAGCCTTTTAGAATGCTCACCACAGTACATCTATAGAAGTATTTGATTGTCTTAGGTGACAAACCAAATTAAGACCATAAGACATAGAATAGAATTAGGTTATTTAAACCACCAGGTCTGCTTCATTCTATCCATTTTATCATGGCTGATTTGTTATTACTTTCAACTCAATTCTTCTGCTTCTCTGTTACCTATGAATAAAACAGTTGAAATTCTGTAACCAATTAACTTCCATTAGCATAGTACAGTATTATTTGGTGACAGTGATTTTTGCAGTTTTCCATTCTCCATTGACTCACTGACAAATGCAAGACATTCAGAAGTACAGCTTGAAAGAAACAAGTGAACATGCACCTAGAAATCACAAAACTTTCTGCCAGTTTAACTGTTGTCTCAACATTTGGACCAATTAATAGCCTCAACTAGTTCACAAAGGCTTTCTTTGCATTTTCCTAGCAGTTTTGTTGGTGCTGAATATTAAATTTCATCTGGCAATTACATATTTCCATGTTTTTAGATTACAAAAGTAGCATCGTTATTTCAGGAGGAGAACTGCATAGTGATGTCATCATTAGACCAGGAAGCAATTGATTAGTACCGAGTATTAGTGATACATTAGTTACAAACACCCATTTGTAACATAGTTGATACCTGCCATGGAGACTTCTGTTCCGACTAGCCTCCACTTTGCCTTTACCTGCTATTTCACCAAAGTCTTCAAATCACAACCAAAATGTTATTTTACTGATCATGAACCTCCCAACCTCTGCTTTAAATATACCCAATGACTTGTGGCAATGATTTCCACAGATTCACTACCCTCTGGCTAAAGAAATTCCTCCTCATCTGAAGGGACATCCTTCTATTAAGAGTCTGTGCTCTCTGGCCTTCGTCTCTCCCTTTACTGAAAACATCTTCTCCATATCCACTTTACATAAGACTTTCAATATTTAATATTCAGCAGGTTTCAATGCCACCCCCCCAGTCTTCTAAACTCCAGAGAGTACAAGCCTAGTACCTTCAAAACTTCCTCATGTGTTAACCCTTTCATTTCCGGGATCCCTCATCTGGATCCTCTCGAAGCCAACATATCCTTTCTTAGATACAGGGCCCAAAACTGCTTACTATTCTCCAAGATTTCATTGTCGCTTTTAGGTTCAAAGGTTCAAAGGTCAAGTTTAATGTTAGAGAAATGTATGCAGTATACATCCTGAAATGCTTTTACTTCGCAAACATCCACGAAAACGGAGAAGTGCCCCAAAGAATGAACAACAGTTAAACGTGAGAACCCCAAAGTATCCCCCAGTTTCCCCCTCCCCCGTGCGTAAGAGGCAGTGAGCAGTGATCCCCCCCACCAGCAAAATTAAATGCGCATCGGTACAATCACCGAGCTCAAGCGTATGCTAAGCGATAGCAAAGACACAATCCTTGCAGTTACACCAGAAGTTTTGCATTTCATCTGAATTTGACAACCCACAGGTTCTCTCTCTCTCTGGCAAGGGAGGGGGAGGTGACCGCCATTTTTACAGCGGGCGGGAGACATAATAACAACCTGTTGGTTTACAATCTTAAAAGTCCGTTTCGTCGCTTTTTCCAAGCTCTGTGCCCAAAGATCACAAAGATCTCAGGTCTTCGGGCCCTCAGCAAAAGATTTTTCAACCTCCCCGATGACACACGAGTCTCCGTGGCAAAGTGGAGTTATATTCTAGTCCTCTGGAAATGAATGCTGATATTGCATTTGGATTCCTTACTACCAACTCAAGCTGCAAGTTAATCTTTAGCGAATCCTACACTGACATTCCCAGGTCCTTCTGCATCTCCAGTTTCTGAATTTACTCCCCATTTAGAAAATTGTCTATGATATTATACTTTCAACCAAAGTTTATAAGCACACACTTACTGACACTTGTATTCCATCTGCTCTTTCTGTGCCCTTTCTCCTTATCTGTTCAGGTCCTTCTACAGACTGCCTGCTTCCAACACCAAATGCTTTTCCACGTATCTTTGTATCATTGGCAAACTTGGCCACGAAAACATCAATTCCACCATTCCAAAATGGTTGCAGAGCATACTGAAAGAGGAGGGTGAACAATGAGTATTCACGTTATAATGTTTCTATATAGTGTTTTAATATTATTTTTTAGTTTTTGTAATTCTAATGTTATTTTTGGAATGTTTTAAAACATTATTTTTGTGCTTTGGCATGCTTGTGGAGTTGATATGTATGGATTCATCTTCTGTGAAAACATTTATTGGCGAGTTTAAATCTAGTTTAAATCACTGTGCACATGATGCATTGAGCAGGAAAGAACTAGCTTCCTTGAGAAAGGTGATATTTGAATGGACAAATTGAATTCAGAGCGAGTCTCACGAGTGGGTCAGCCAAGTTGGTAGAGAGCTCTGAAAAACTTCTAACTTACCACTTTCAGATGAGGTTTCAGTGGTGCACTTCCAAGGAATGCCGTCAGCAAACAACAACCATGCCTCTTTTCAATCTCCATCCACTTCTGTCACCAACACCAATGGTGTATCATCTATGGGTTATATAACAGGAGTCTCACATCAGCACCAATAGGTTTCAGGGTGAAATTTAATTCCAGCACAAGTGTAGGCGTCTCAGCTGACTTTTGGTCTAACATTAACCATGTTAGAGTATCTGTAACTAACATAATGGGGAGGGGATAATTATGGGAGGTGTAGAGAGGACAGAACTGGATGAATTGAATTAGCAGAGGCAATGATGATTTAGTATTAAGGAAGCACAGTGCTGATGATTACCTAGAGAAAGCACATGCTTAAGAGACCTGAGAGAATGATCAAGAATGAAGGATTTATGGAACAAGGTGAGAAGCTAAAAGGTACCAGAGCATTAGGGGAAATGACTATGGTGTGGTTAGCTGATAATCATAGATTACGTGGTAACTAATTACACTGTTCCTAAGCAGACCAACCACATGAATGAAATTGTTTATGCTTCAATAAAGAGGAACTACAAGAATAGAATGGGTTACAATAGAACCAAATAATGACTAAAACCTATTTTTAAATGTTAGAATTTTGTTCAATATTGATTTAGAACAATGAATAAACCAATAAGGTTTTGTCCAAATACACCGTATTCTAAAACATCAACATAAAAACTATAAAACATATAATTCAACAATTATGGGAGAAGATACCAGGAAATGCAGGCCTACCAGTATCTCCAGGGTACAAGTCCAGGCTTCTTAAACTCAGTCAGAAATATTAGTCTAACCCTTTCTTTTATCCATTGTTGTTTGAACTGGTCAGGGCTGGTCATTACTTCTACTTATAATTTTACTTTGGATTTCCAAGACTTGTAGTATTTTTAGTTTTCTTAAATTATTCAGCACTCCAGAACAACATGGACACATCAATCACAACTCAGCGATTCTTAGATCTCTCAGTAAGTTTGAAGTTTAGTGATTGGCATCAGAATTCATTACCATAGAATCCTCATCCTCATGCTCAACTAGTAAATTCATTCGAGTGGGAAGTTGGCTGCCTTGAGAGAATAGTACCCACACTCGCAGGAATCTTGATACCATCCCAAAAAAAAGTTTGAATTCAGGCCCTCAGCATATATTCAATTAACCATTGATGCACAATGGCTGCAATGAGTATCATCTACAAAATGAACTGCAGTTATTCATCAGGGCTATTCAAAAAGCATTCCCCAAAACAAGCAAGGACAACAGTGGTGGCTGTCTGGGGCCATGTGGGTTTCCCTCCAGGTTACACACAAACTTTATTCAGAAATCAGTTGCCATACCTTCATTATTGCTGGCTATAATCCCTGAACTTCATCCCCTGTAAAACCATGTAAATATCTTCATCAGAAAGACTGCAGTGATTCAAGAAAGTGGCTTATCAACATCTCAAGCGCAATTAGGAATAAGTAATAATACCCAAATCCAAATGATTCTCTCGTACAATGAAGTAGACTCTTGAAGCTTTTTGCACTGCCACAATGCATAGATGTAATGATTTGTTCTGTATGAATGGTATGCAAAGAAAGTTTACATGAGTGTTGCCAGGAGTTGAAGACCTGAGCCACAGGATATAGTTGAATAAATGTGGACTTTATTTCCTGGAGCACAGGAGAATGAGGGATCTTATGGAAGTATACAAAATTACACATCATAGGTGTAAAGCGAGTAGAGTGGGGGCTAAGCACAGAGCCCTGTGGTGCACCTGTGCTGATAGAGATCATGGAGGAGATGTTAGTGCCATTCTGAACTGACTGAGGTTTACAAATAAGGAAACCCAAGATCCACTTGCACAATGGCGACAGTCATGGAGGCAGGTCACCATGCTGTTCTTGGGCACTGGTGTAATTGAAGCTGGTTTGAAGTAGGAAGGTGCCACACACTGCCAAAGTGAGAGATTAAAGATCTCAGTGAACACAACAGCCAGTTGGTCAGCAAGGTCTTTAGCACATAGCCAGATACCCTGTCAGAACAGATTCCTTCCTTTGATTCACCCTTCAGAAGGTAGCCCGCACATCATCTTCAGATACTGAGATGGAAGGAACGTTGGGAGATGTAGCTTCATACTAGTTCCTCCATTTTCTGACAGTGCAAGTGAGCATGGAAGGCATTGAGCTCATCTGGAAGTGAAGCCCTTCTGCCTTCGCCTCCATGTCACTTGATTTCACTTTGTAGGAGGTGATGGCATTCAAGCCCTGCCACAGCTGTTGAGCATCTCCCTGTGATTCAAGTTTGGTCCAGAATCTCCTGTGAGGTGGGTTTCTGGAGATTATACCTGCACTTCTTGTAGCTTTCTTGCTCTCCAAACTGAATGTCTCTGATCTGGCCTCAGCAAATTTTGGAACTCGTGGTTCATCAAAGATTTTTGATTTGTGGAAGACTCTGAGTGATTTAGTGAGGACACACTCATCTACATCTGTTTTAATAAGGTCCGTTACAACCATGGTGTATTCATTCAGGTCTCTGGATGAATGCTTGAACACGGCCCAGTCCACTGACTCAAATCAATCCCGTGATCATTCTCCTGCCTTCCACTACCATCTCTTAGTTGTCTTACTCTCTGGAGCCTTGCTCTCCAGGTTCTGCCTCTATGCAGGTAGGAGGAGGACAGCAAAGTGATCCAATTTACTAAAATGCATTCTTAGCAAGGAACGGTAAGCATTCCTGATTTTAGTCTCGCAATGTTCTAGTACTTTGGGACCTTTGGTGCTAAAGATTATCTGCTGTTGATAATTGCACAGGGTTTTCTTCAAACAAGTCTGGTTGGAGTCTCCGACTATAATCTGAAATGTGCCTTGATGGTCTACTTCTTGTCTGCAGCTGATATCATGCAGTGCCGTGAGTACTTGCTTATAGTTGGCCGCTGGTGCTATACGAGCTGCCGCCGGGACCCGACAGGTGAGAACTCCAGAGGCAAATAGAATGGTCTGAATGTGATTGCTAGGTGTTCCAAGTCAGGGGAATATGAGTTCATCAGAACAGCCACATCAGACCACCTACAAAAACTGAGCATAAAAGACATGTCTATCCACTTTTGCCTTACCTGAGTCTGCAGTTTGGTCCATTCTGTAAAATGTTAACACTTCTGGTCTGACTGCACATCGAGCGTGTCTGTAGATAACCAAGTGTCTATACAGTAAACAATTGAGGGAGGGAGGAGAAGATGGCGGCGTGACACAGCGTGCGTAGCCTCTCCGGTGAAATGATATCGTATTGTTAAATAGGGGCTGTGCACAATTCTGATTTGATGGAGACAGCCGTGAGAGCATGGAGGAACATCTGGAGTAACTTCTGAAATGCCCGGTTCACTGCCACTGCTACTGTGCGATCGAGAATCTCCGGAGGGAAGGCCCCGAAATCCTCGGCTTTGCCTGCTGCTGGCAGCCGGGGCTGGAGTCGAAGCCTTTGGCAGAGATGGTGCTTGATGCTCGGTGTCGGAGGGCTGGTCGGAGCTCGAAGTTTTCGGATGACTCAGAGTCAGACTGTGGTCGGATATGGCAGGGAGAGTTTTCTTCCTTCTCCCGTCTGCGTGAGATGTGGGACTTCCAAGAAACTTTGAAAACTTTGAACTTTTTACCGTGCTAATGGCCTGTACTTCATCAAGTTATGGTACTACTTGCACTGTTGTAACTATATGTTATAATTATGTGGTTTTTGTCAGTATTTCAGTCTTGGTCTGTCCTGTGTTTCTGTGATATCACACCAGAGGAGTATTGTATCACTTCTTAATGCATGCATTACTAAATGACAGTAAAAGAGGACTGCGTGTCCTCATAATCTAATCTAATCTGCCTCTGATGCAGCAGTCTTGTTCTCAATTCTCAATTTTATTCTCCAGTCACTGCATATTCACCAACAGAATGCTTGGTGGAGAAGGCCATATCCCTCTGTGTTTCAGCCTGGCTTGGATTGCCCCTCCCCTCCATACTTTTGACCATGGCGCAGGGCTGGTCCGTCGATTGCGAGATCTAAAGATCATTGATGTGATTTAGAGGTCCTTTGTTAAGAGGAAATTTACATGCTGCAAATTGCATGGAAGTAATTTAAGTGAAGTATATTTAAGAGGAAATTTGCAACAATTTTCTGCAGCCCACAGAAAGTCGCGTTGATCACTGGTGCTATCTTGTGTGTGACCCCATGTCTTGGAGATTCTAATTGGCTTGGGAGGAGAATACCCATAATAACCTCCAATCATCCTCCATTGCCATGTCCCCCTTTGAATACTGGAAGGTCTTTCAGCCACCACAGCTCCCCGACTAAGAGATTGCTGTGGGAGTTCCTGCTGCTGAACAGTTGGTCCAACTCTACAAGCGCACACGGAGACGAGTCAGGGTTTCTCTGTTGTAAGCTCAAAAACAACATTCCCTGCAGGCTGATCGACTCCACCTGATGGATGAGGCCTCTCAAACCAGGGGAGAATGTTTAGCTGACCCCTAGGGATCTTCCCTTGAAAGTTGAGAGCCACAAGTTGGGCCCACATTATGTGGGGCCATTTGTAGTGGATGTGGGTATAAAAAAGTTGTCATATGGCTTATGCCAACCATCATCAATGAAGATTCACCCAATGTTCCATGTTTCCTAGCTCAAGCTAGTGATTACCTCTCCTATTTCTCTAGCTATCCCATCTCTCCCTCCTCCCCATTTGGTGGATTAGTCTGTGATCTATGTTGTGCCTCACCATTTGTGGAGCAGGGTCCAATATCTCGTGTCCTGAGAGGGGTATGGCTCTGTGAAACATTACTGGGTTCAGCCCATGACTCCCTGGACAAGTCTATCATCCAGGACTTATGGCCATCACAGGTCTCTGGTGTCTCAGGAGCTGCACCTAGGGAGAGGGGCCCCTGTCCTAACCACAGACTCCACTGTAGGGTATACATATCCTCACAGGCAGGCTGCAGAATAGGTTTGTAAATCACACTTGTGAAAATGTACATTCCTGCCAATTACAGTTTTATAGTGGTAGTATTTAACTCCCGACCTCTTGTTCAAGTCTTGTCGAGACTTGACCAAAAGCATAGCTACATCTACGCTCCCTGCTTACTTTCGTCCTTGTTCCAAGAATGAAAACTACCATTTAGAATGATGTTATAAAGGAATGTATTCATTTTCCAGCTGCTGTGTCTGCATTAGCTTTCTGTTTGAGAGTTTTAGTTAATGGCCCTGTTGTCCTAGTGTTTATTGTATTTCCTTTAATTCTGCAGAGTTTTTGTTAAAAGTCAGTGAACTGTTCATCAGCTTCCGCATCTCCCCTTCCTGCTCTTGGGCTATAACTGCACACTGTGCCATCCTGTCCATAAGAAGTTACTCCAGTAACTTCCCTACCACTGATGTGAGACTCACTGGTCAATAGTTCCCAGGATTATACCCGATTTCCTTCTTCAATAATAAATCAATCCGCTGCTAAAGAGGACAGGAAGATATTGGTTAAGGCCACAGCAATTTCATCTTTTGCCTCTCTCAATAACCTGTCATATTTTCCATCAGGCCCTGGGGACTTAACAAATTAATGCTCTTTAAGTGACCCTGCACCTAAACCTCCTTTACCTCAAAATGCCCCAGCATGTCAATACATTCAGCACTGATCTCCCCAACTTGGATGTTCTTCTCCTTGGTAAATACTGATGTAAAGTACTCATCCATATTCTCGACATCCAAGCAAATGTTCCCTCCTTTATCCCTGAGTGGTCCTACCCTCTCTTAGTTATCCTCTTTCTGTTGCTGTATGTATAGAATGCCTTGAGAATCGCTTTAATCTCACTTGCCAAGGAATTCTGTGAGCCACATTTCTCTCCATGACATTGGACCGGACTGCGTAGCAGGACAGAAATTTCAAAAGCAGCGAGCGGGGGCATTCACGACATTTTGCATGCTGCAGCTCTCTTGGAGGCAGTTGGATCATGCACAATTAAACATTTAGCAAGGGCCAGTAAAAAGAAGGGTTCAACACACATTCTTTTTCTCTCTCTCCTTTTTCTTCCTCTGTCCCTCTCACTATACCCCTTGCCCATCCTCTGGGCTTCCCCCCTCCCCCTTTTCTTTCTCCCTAGGCCTCCTGTCCCATGAACCTTTCATATCCCTTTTGCCAATCACCTGTCCAGCTCTTGGCTCCACCCCTCCCCCTCCTGTCTTCTCCTATCATTTCAGATCTCCCCCTCCCCTCTCCCACTTTCAAATCTCTTACTAGCTCTTCTTTCAGTTAGTCCTGATGAAGGGTCTCAGCCCAAAACGTCAACTGTACCTCTTCCTAGAGACACTGCCTGGCCTGCTGCGTTCACCAGCAACTTTTATGTGTGTTGCTTAAAAAGAATGGTCCTCTTGTGGGATGTGGGAAGGCAGGGAGATGTTCAGACCTTACTAAGGAACTGGAGTTGGGTCTGGATGAATGTCGGATCACTGGGGAGGCAGAAGGTTGATCAGCAGGACATACAGCGATGTAGTTACACCCAAGGCATAGGACACTGGTAACTGGGTGACAGTCAGGTGGGGAATAGGTAGAGGCAGCCAAGGCAGAGTACCCCTGTGGCTCTTCCCCTCAATAACAGATATACAGCTTTCGATACTGCTGGGGGAAATAACCTAGCAGAGCAACACCACAGCGTCAGGCTAATGTTGTTCTCTTGATTAAGAAAGGCTTGAAGATTAAACCAGGAAATTATGGGCTGGTGAGCCTGACATCAGTCGTGGTAAGGAAGGTACTCTAAGGCATTGGATATAAGTATTTGGATAGACAGAGATTGACTGGCGATAGTCAACATGGCTTTATGCATGGCAAATTATTTCTAACCAATTTTATAGAGTTTTTTGAGAAAATAACCAGGATAGTTCTTGAAGGCAAGGCAATAAGTCTGCATGGACCTTAGCAAGACCTTTGATAAAGTCCCACATGGACAATTAATCATGAATTTTCAATTGCTTGGCATTCAAGATGAGGTAGAAAATTAGATTTGATATTTTTTTCATGAGAGAAACCAAAGAGTGGTAGTAGATTGTTGCTCCTCTGATTGGAGGCCTGTGGCAGGTGGTGTGCCACAGAGATCGGTACTGGGTCCATTGTTGTGTGTCATCATATAAATGTCCAGGATGATAAACCAGATCAGCAAATGACACCAAGATTGGGGGTGTATTGGACAGCTAGGAAGACTATAAAAGCTTACAGCAGGATCTAGACCAATTGTAAAAATGGGCTGAAAAAATGGCAGATGGGCTTAATGCAGACAAGTGTGAGGTGTTGCACTTTGAGAGAACAAACCAGGCTAGATCTTACACAGTGAGCGGTAGGGCACTGAGGAGTGCCATAGGACAGAGGGTCTGTGAATACAGATCCACAATTCCTTGAAAGAGGCATCACAGGGAGATTTGTCATAAAGAAAGCTTTGGGCATATAGGCCTTCATAAAATCAAAGTATTGAGTACAGGAATTGGGATGTTATGATAAAGTTGTATGAGAGGTTTATAAGGCCTAATATGAAGTTTAGTGTGCAGTTTTGGTTACCTATCTACAGGAAAGATGTAGAGAAAGTTTACAAGGATGTTGCCAAGACTTGAGGAGCTGAGTTATAGGGAAAGGTCAAATAGTTTAGGACTTTATTCCCAGGAGCGTAGGAGAATGAGGAGAGATTTGATAGAGATGCACAAAATTATGAGGGATATGGATAGAGTGAATGCAAGCAGGCTTTTTCCACTGAGGTTTTAGTGAGCCTAGAACTAGAAGTTAAGGCGTAAGGGTGAAGGGTGAAATATTTAAAGGGAAACTGAAGGGGAACTTCTTCACTCCGTGGATGGTGAGAGTATGGAATGAGCTGCCAGTGCAAGTAGTGAATATGGATTTGATATCAAAATTTAAGATAAATTTTGGATAGGGTACATGGAAACATGGTTGAGAGGGGCATGATGGGCTATGGTCCGGGTGCAAGTCAATGGGATTAGGCAGATGAATAGTCTGGGATGGACTAGGTTCGCTGAAGGGCCTGGTTCAGTGCTGTAGTGTTCTATGACTCTCTGACTTTTCATGGCCTCTCCTGGCTTTCCTAAATGCCTCCTTGAGTTCTTTTCTGGCTTCCTTATGTAACTGGGTCTTAGTTAACCTGGCTGCTGAGGTGTCTAAAATGGCTTCTTTGTATGTTATATAAAATGGCTTTTCTGTAATAATAACTGTGATGTAAGGAGTTCTCTCACTCCCTGCTTGTTTGGGTTATATTATTGATAAGGGTGGGAACGAAACAATGAGTGTCCATGTTATTCTATCTGTATGTGTGGGAACCTGGGTGAGTGCGCGGGTTTTTCGGGAGGAGAACCGAAGAGGAAGGACGTGCTGGACTCGCTCTGGTCGACCACCGTGGTTGGTCCCAGGCGGTGGGTCGAGGGGGTCGGACGAGATCACATGGTGGAAAGAAGACCCCGTTAATTGAGCTCCAACAGTTGTGCATGAAGTGGTTGAACTCTGCTAAGTTTGGCGCCTTTTACTTTTCTTTTATATTGTATCTCTATTAATTACATAGTTGCAGTAAGAGCTATAAAGTATAATCTGTAAATCGTACATTGTGTGCTGTCTGATATTTGATGTGTGAAGTTGAACCAGGGTGCATTACACAGCAACTACGCAAACGTGAGACACGGTTTGGCGGGTGGACGGGGTTCCCCCTAGATAAACACGAGCCGATAGACCTGAGTGTTACATTTATAATCCTCGAGGGCTCTGTTTGATTCTAGCTTCCTAACTTCTGGTCAAGATGGTGCCAGCGTACAATAGTCCCTCAGTCAACATCTTTCTGATAGTCCACAGAACTGTGCAACTCTGTTACGTCTGCTTTTCATTGTAAACATGTTTCTGGAACTATTGGAGCCTGCGATTTACAGCTTGGAGATCAGTTGAGTGATCCAGCACTTTGCTCTCTCCGAGATGATTCCTGGAAGCGAACGAGAGCTCAAGCACCATCGGGGTGAATAAACTTTGAGACGGGGTGCGAGCCAGTGATTGACTCCATTTTCTCAATTAAGATGCCATTAATCGCCGATCAAAGCTATGAGGAAGATTGAAATACCAAGCAGAATGTGGAAGGTGAGCCAGGGGTTCAGCGCCAACTGCCTGCCTTTTGATTGCTGATGGGACGAATCTCTTTCTGCTGCTGGAGAAGGAGTCTAAATGGTGGTCTATCGCTGTTGTGGCAGATCGCTGTGGATGAATGGTAGGCCTCTCTCTCAATGTGGTCAGAGGATGGTGATGTAAATGTGGATTGAATTGACAGTAGGGGTGTTAGAAAATTTAAGGAAAGTTTGGTTATATTCATGGATGAGAGAGGTATGGAAATGTGTGGTCTTGATGCAGATAAATGGGACAAGGCAGAAAGCCACTGGCTGGATGAGCCAAAAGTCCTATTTCTGTGCTATAGTGTTCTGTGACTCTATAGGACAATTTATTTTTATTGGTACTTTGACAATAATAAACCGATTTACTATTTACCCAACCTTCTACCATCACAGGAAGAACAATGGGTTTCTTCTTGGTGCTTCACCTTCCGCTTACACTTTAAAGGTTTGCTAGGAGATTAATTGGCTACTGTAACCTATTCCTCAGTTTTAATTAAGTAGCATAATAATTAAATGGGAGTTGAGGTATTGGGAAATAGCAGGACAGGAAAATAGGAGAAGAGAAACAGGACTGATGGGATTTCACTGCTGGGAACTGACATGGATCTGATGAGCCTTATCGCCTCCTTATTTTTGTCACATGGAAGTAACATGACAGGTGTGCTGGTTAGGATAAATAAAACATACAATACATACAAAGCTGTGAAAAACATAATATTAAGGTAAATTTAAAAAAAAATCTTTGTTCTTGGCATTCTGTACAAGCAAGAATGAAATAAAAAATAAGAGAAATATAAGGAACAGTAGCTATTTTTTTCATCCAATGGTAATTCTTCAGGCATTGTAGAACTTGCAAACATTTGTTTAGTTAAGAACAATAGCAGAGAGCCCAGCTTATCATGAAATAAAATGAACAGAAAGGAGAAATGAATTGACAGTTATGCAGTAAGAGTTATATAAAGTAGGGTGGAAGATCATGAAGACCAGAATGAGACTATTGGACCAAATTGCTTATTTCTATGTTATCCTTTTTTGTGTACAATCCTGTGCTATTAATAAGTGTTGGTGGGGTAATAAACTGGGGTGGCTGTAACCCCAGTTTATATGTCCAGAACCTGAGCATGTGATCCTAGAGACTCAGATCGGTTGAGCACCCATAAAGTACAACAAAATTTCTTCCTAAAAGTGCTTTCCATTTGAAGAATCTATGCAAATTAATTTTTGTCACAACCTCTTCTGTAATTCTCTGAAGAACACAGGCATGTTATCCATGCCTGGTACAAAGTAACCGTGTACTGCATATTGATGGGGTCCAAATTTATATTACCTGCTGAGAAAATAATAGGAGTGAACAAAAATAAAACTGTAGATACCATAGCAACCATAGTTCATGAATCACACAAGTTTGTGAATATTCAGATTGTGCAGGAAATACATTTGTTTCTTTGCAAATAATATATTCACAAAGGCAGCCCTTCACCAAAGTACAAGTTTTTAGTGGCTGTAAGGCCACATTAGTCTGTTTGTCAGAGGTTTCAAGGCTGAAACCTTGGTAGAAAATCTAGCTCAGTACACCTATAAACTGCAAATCAAAGAAATCTGAATTTTTTAAAAAAACAACAAATAGTCAGGTTAAACAGCATCTGTGAAGAGAAGAACATCATTAATATTTCATGCTGATGACCTTTTATCAGAAGACTGACTAAGCTTCTGAGTATTACCATATATATATATATAGTAGTTTAGAGGCCCTGCCAAAATCTTCTTTACACTTTACACCTTTGGATGGATGCAAATAATCTCAAGATTCAAAGACAAAGTATATTTATTATCAAATTATGTACACCGTATATAACCTTGAGACTTGCCTCCTTACCATCATGCTCAAAACAAAAAGCCCAATAGAACACATTAAAAGAAGTCTGTCAAACACCCAATGTGCAGTTAAAAACAAAGTGTACAGACAATAAATGTAAACAAATAACATTCACAAAAGAAGTTCACAGCAATGAAGCCAGTTCATAACTACATTAGGTGTAGGCCACAGCCTTGGTTCAGCAGAGAGGCAAGTAAATCTTGTGGAACACTGAGCTGAACACTGGCCCTTTAAACCCAGACCTTTTCAGTCTGGCCCAACACTTAAATCAGCCAAACTTTGGATCATTCCTTGCTCTCGGACCCAGGCTCTGCGCCTTGATATGCCTCAGCGCTGGGCCCCATTGTCTCAATTCGGCCCATACCTGACCTTTCCGATCTGGCCTGGCACTTAGCTCAGCCAAATAGCAAGTTGTTCCTCACTCTCAACCCTGGGCCCCACCTCTTCGACTCTGCCTCACTTCGATTCTGCCGCATCCAAGTCCTCTTGAGCAGTGGCAAAACGTTGGCTCATTCCTTGCTCTCAGGCTCGGACTCCACAACCATCCGGCACCTTTGAGACTTCAGCTCAAACTGCAAAAGTGCCAGGTCTTACAGGAAGTTCGAAAGGTTGGCACTGAAAGGGAAGTTACAGGCTATTGATTGCAGTGATAATTTCTGAGAAAACATGATTAATACAGTAATTTATTGTTTTGTTATTTTGTTTGTTACCAGCAAGTTGTTGCTGTGCTTTACCAGCACCATCTTAAACCAGATCTCACGATCCTATATGGGAACAAAATAGTGAGTTCTCACTGGTGTCTTGTATAATACTCAATTATTTCCACAAATACAATTTCATAAACAAGAGAACAAAAATGAAGTTGACTCATGTGAACTGGCAGATGGTGTTCTAACCATGCAGTACTTCATTGGCTGTAGAGCACTTTGTAGATGCTGCTAAAGAAATCATAGTGCTTAGTTAATTTATGGTGGGAATTTTCAGTACTCTGATTATACTCATTAACTTGCAAGATTGTTATGAATTCTCAATACAACCCGGAATGGAACATTTAAATCCATGCAGCAATACACAAACTGTGTCCCAGGAGCCCAGAACTTCTTTGTTTTATCTATTTTGTGAGATGCTGGCATCAGTATTAAAGTAAAATTCAAAGTCCATTGTTACAGCATTAAGGGGTGTCGTTTAAATTGAAGCACATAGGAACTTCTTGCCAAGGTTGGTGAATGTCTGGAATTCTCTATACTTAAGCCTAAGTCATTGGTGGTATTTAAAGAGGAAGGAGATGCATTTTAGGAAGTCCAGGTAATTGAGGGCAAGAGGAACTGGCATTGAAGGAGATGAAACGCTGGGACATCATTTTGAAAGATGGGGCAGGCTTGAAGGGCTATGTGACCAACTCCTGTTCCTATTTCCTTATGTTCATATCTTCAGACATTGATGGATCATGTCATTTGTTGGGACATGTTAGATCATATTATTATTGTCCTGGAGCCCCAGCGAGTCTGCAGCAGGTCAGGGCAGAACATAATCTCCAGCAAAAGAAATTAGCAAACCAGATGATCTTTTGAACATGATCCTATAATCAGTTTTATTTTCCAGATTTACATCATTAATCAATATAAAGTTCTCAGCTGCAATGACAGGATTTGAACACAGTGCTGATAATTGGACTACTTAATCAAACGAATCTGTAATAACTAGCCAGTCTCAGTGATGGTGATCAGGGAATTACTGAATTATTGCTAAAATTCCATCTGATTTACTCATGCCATTGGAAAAAGGAAATCTATTGATTAGCCCCATCTGCTTCCAAACCCCACTGGGCTGTAGGAACAAGACAACGACAGTACCAATATAATCGACTCTTAGCTTTTGTAGCTGTCTTTGTAACAAACAAAGTCTTGCTAACAATGCCCGCATCGTGGAAGTATGTGCAGTGGTCACTCTTAGGTACAGGAGTGGAACCCGGTGTGGTTTTCTGCCACTGTAGCTTATCCACTACAATGCATGACATGTTTGTGCATTCAGAGATGCTCTGCAGTGTAACATGTGGCTATCTGAGTTGCTGTTGCCTTCCTGCTTGAAGCAGTTTAGCCATTCTCCTCTGACCTCTCTCATTAAAAAGGCACTTTTGCCCACAGAACTCCCACTCACTGGATTTTTTTTTTGTCTGTTTTTCACACATTCTTGGTGAACTTTAGAAAGTGTTGTGTGGGAAAATCACGGTAGATCTGCAGTTTCTGAGAGACTCAAACTAGCAATCATTCCATGGTCAAAGTCACTTAGATCACATTCCTTCACATTCTGATGTTTGCTCTGAACAACTGCTGAACTGCTTGACTATGTCTGCATGCTTATATGCAATGGGTTGCTGACACATGATTGACTAATTAGACAATTAAAAAAAAGGCCTTCTCTACATTGGTGAGACCCGTTGTAAATTGGGACTACTTCATAAAGGACCTCCACATCATCTGCCACAAGCGGGAATTCCCAGTGGTCAAACAGTTTAATTCCAATTTCCATTCCTATTGCGACATGTTGATCCATGGCTTCCTCTTGTCCCAAGATGAAGCCACCCTCAGGGTGGAGGAGCAACGCCTTATATTCTGTTTAGGTACCCTCCAATCCCTGATGGCATAATTTTAGATTTCTTCTTCTGGTAAACAAATCTACCTCCCACCCCACCCCACCCCACCCCACCCCACCCCACCAAATTTCCCACTGTGACCTTTTACCTTTTCTTACCTGCCTATTACTTCCTCCTGGGTCTCCTTCTCCTTCCCTTTCTCTTATGGTCTACTCTATTCTCCCATAAGATTCTTTCTTCTTCAGCTCTTGACCTTTCCCACCCACCGAGCTTCACCTGTCATCTTCCAGCAAGCTTCTTTTCCCTCCCCCCACCTTTTTATTGTGGCACCTTCCCCCCTCCTTCTCAGTCCTGAAAAAGGATCTCAGCCTGAAATGTTGACTTTTCCATAGATGTTGCCTGTGCTGCTCAGTTACTCCAGCATTTTGTGTCTGCTGTTCTGACTAATTGGATATTTGCATTAACAAGTGTACCTATTAAAGTGGCCACTGGCTGTAAGTACCTTAAGATGAAAAGCTTTGCATTATAACATAAAACGCCTGGAATTGATGTTAACTCATTGCACTTAGACCATAAGACCATAAGACATAGGAGCAGAATTAGGCTATTTGACCCATCAAGTCTGTTCTGTGAGTTGACCATGGCTCATTTATTATCTCTCTCAAACCCATTCTCCTACCATTTCCTCACAATCTTTGAGGCCCTTACTAATCAAGAATCTATCAACCTCCACTTCAAATACCCCCAATGATTGACCTTCAGAGCTGTCTATGACAAAGAGTTCCACAGAATCACCACCATTTGGTTAAAGAAATTCCTCCTCACCTTGTTCTTAAGGGACATCCTTCTATTCTGAGGCAGAACCTTTTGGTTCTAGTATCCTGTCCATATTGGCTATTTGTTGTGGTCTTGTATTGTAATCAATTGCACTCATTCTGGCTGTGAGCGGAATCCAATGTTACACCCTGCTTCTGAATCTAAATTTTCTATATTTCTCTGATTGCGACTCGTAGATGGAACAATTTCAGTTCTGATGTGAATGCCACAGAGAGCTCAGGAGATGGTATAATTGCAAGGGTTGCGCTACCTCCTCCTTAGCAAGATATTAATTTGATGTTGTCACTTAGGAAATGGAAGCTCGTCGATTGCTAATGAGATTTTGGAGTAATGAATGACGGCAAGAAGGATATCACTGAGATTACATAGCGATTTGAAGCCTTACAAACATGGCAGCATTTCAATTGTTCCAGTGAGAATACCTAAACCTTTTGGAGGAGATTAAATCCTGAATTCATGGCAGCAGTTTGCATTATAAGATTGCACTTGCTGTTGATGCTGTGCCCCTCTATTTTTATAATTTGCATAAATCATATTGCCCAAATATGTTATTTCACTAGAAATATATTGCATCACATCAGAGGGAGGAAAAGATACTTCAGCTTAACAGTGCTAAATATCTTCTTCTTTCTATCACTCTTGAAATAAAAGATGTGCAAAGCGATTGTGGTTTTGTTTAGTTGCTAAACTACTCTCCGGGAAACTAGACAGAATTATCAACCTTACTTAATTAGTACAACCAAGAAAGAGGCCACTCATGCCACTGATTACATATGTTCTGTAGCAGCATGATACTGTCAGTCCGTTTCTCCCTCTTCCTTATCATGTGTCCCTACAAACTAATCTCTTACATACCCATCATTACCCCTTTGTTTCTTCTTGCCACTTACCTATGCTGAGATGTAATTTACAGACAGCAATGAACTTTCTCTGGCATGTCTTTGGGAGGCAGGTAGAAACTAGAGCACATGTTGAATATCTATGTGATGACATAGCAAACTCCACAAAGACAGCAACAGAGTTCAAGATCCATTTCAAGGCCTAGATCTGTGAAGTTTCACTGCCCATAAGACCATAAGACAGAAGATATAAGAACAGATTTAGACCACTTGGCCCATTAAGTCTGCTCTACCATTCGATCCTGGTTGATTTATTATCCCTCTCAACACCATTCTCTTGCTGTCTCCCCATAACTATTAATACCCTTACCAATCAAGAACGTAACAACCTCCACTTTAAATATACCCAGTGAAATGGCCTACATAGCTGCCTGTAGCAATGAATTTCATAGATCAACCACCCTCTGGCTAAAGAAATACCTCCTCATCTCGGTTCTAAAGGGATGTCCTTCTATTCTGTGGCAGGGCCCTTTGATTGTAGATTCTCCCAGTATTGGAAACATCCTCTCCACGTTTACTCTGTCTGGGACTTCCAATATTCATTTCAATGATATCCCCACTATTATTCTTCTAAGCTCCTGTGAGTACAGGGCCAGAGCCATCAAACATTCCTCATATGTTAATGCTTTCTCTCCTGGGATCACTCTTGTGAACCTCCTCTGGACCCTGTCAAACTATTATACAACTGTGCTACACTGAAACCTAAGATCCAATGGATTCCTCAGTTTTCGTAGGGATAGTAGTGTTGAATTCTTAACCAAGCACACATCAATTCGATTATCTTTATCCCTTCCTTGCTTATGCTTTTAGTGAAAAGAAGTCCATTAGCCTCAGTCTGAAGATGCTTTGAATTTACATCACAAAGACATTTTCTTCTACCTTCCTGATTGATGCTGGTTCACATCTCCCATCCTTTACCCATCTCCTCCCAGCCTCTATTGCTATCTCCATCTTTCTTTCCTCGACATGGCTCCACCTGCTACTCAGCGGCTTCTCACGTGGATCTACCTGGCACTTTGCAGCTCTTGCCCTCTTTTCATACTTTCTATCTCTACTCTACCAGATAAAGGACCTCAAAGGGCAACATTGAACGTCCATTTCCCTCTATAAATGCTCCCTGACCCACTGAGTTCAGCCAGCAACTCATTTGGTGCTCCTGCATTCATGTTTTTTTTTTTTTTACTATGCTCAGCTGTCCAGAAATCTGCAGTTTATTTGTGACAATTTATTGCCAGTTAATGATGGCATGATGTGCTGCAGTAACATAATGAAGGCTCCAAACATATTCTAATCATCTGCAATTATCATTATCAGCATTACCTTTAAGCTATTTTAGCATGAATATAACAAGTTCTTGTAATGAAATAAAAGATACTGTACTATAGAAGCCTTAAACCCAAAACCTAACCAATTTAATGCAGGCTTATTACTAACAAAAGTAAGTTGACATGAAGGTGCTTTTTTTGAGGCAATCAATATAGTCTAGAATGCACTGCCTGAAAGTAAATAGAAGTAGATCCAAATGGATGTACTTGAAGTAGTGAATGGATATTTTCCTGAAGAGGAACAATTTGTGGGAATGTGGGATACTTTGGATATGTTTTTTAAAGAACAAATTCTGGCTCAAATGGGAAAACAGCTTTCTTATAATCTGCATTGGTCTCTGGTTTGTGTTAGCAACTTTTGATACAATTGTACCAAAGGCTGGATGATCACACTACTTATATGACATGTAAAAATAAAGTACATGTTTTACATCACATAAAAAGTTTTAAGCTATTGTAATGTTCAATCAGGTTCATGGGCCTGGCAAGTGATATAGAAAGCACTCTGTGAATAGCTATATCAATCATTTATTTACAAACAGTAAAAGTTTGACCAAACATTCATGTTCCCCAAGTTACAGAAACTACAAAGCTGAATATTCAACAGACATGCACTCAACAATCATACTTCATTAAAAGCGTGCGCAAAGCATACCTTCACAATAATCATGTCTTAAACAAAGGAAGGAGAGAGCAGGCCCCTTCCTTGTGCTATTTTATATACCCAGGATATTTGAAACTAGATACCAGGTAGTTATCCAATGGGAAAAGCACCTGAAGTTTCTAAACTAACCAATCACAATGGAAGCAACCGTTAACAATCAGAGTAAGGCATGCCCCACAGAACACTCTACCCCTTGAAAGTTGCAAACGTGATGATCCAACACTCAGACTAGTATGACTCTCACGAACTCCCAACTAAGTTATACATAGATCATAAGAGTACAATACCCAGTATTGTAAACCCAGTAGTCACCCCCAGTGCACTACGGTAGTCCAGCAGCCTTTCTGTGCCCCTAAAGGCCACCAGCCCCTCCCTGGAATGTAACAGTCAATGAGTTGGTCCCCCAGTCAGTTGTATACACTGATTTTGAGATATGATCAAGCAGGTGGGTGATGTTCACCAACCCATCAGGAATGCAGGTGCAGCATTCCTAACCAATAACAGTACAAGTGCCACCTTCCTTTGTGAGCAGGTAACCCAAGGCCATCAAAATCAGTTCCTGGGACAGTCTGGCCATACCATGCTGAGAAAGGTTATCATTCAAAACATCATTCCTTTGTAACAGCCCTCTTACCATCCAACATGGGCAAGGTGCTCATCCAGGGCACTGGGGTGGCATGCATACAGCACCACATATCAACCACACCACCCAGTGGGGAGCAACAGGTAGGCCTAGGAACTGCATATCCCATATGGGCCACTCTGCATCCAACAAGTGCCCAGCTTCACAACACCATGTAGCATTGATACAGCCATCCCAATATACTGTTCCTGCTCAGAAATGCTCCTTGCACCTTATAGCAATACTCAATATACCACCTGCACCAACACTCTGTCAAGTAGGGAAATCACTAAGAGTTGAGACATTCCAATTAAATGAAGGATATGTTGGGAAATACTAGCCCTTAAAGCACTCACTTCACCAGAGCTATTAAGTTTCAAGTCCATTAAGGCTATTAAGGTTCAAGTTCGTTCAGGTTGAGGTTGGCTGATATCAACTACTCCCTCCTAGCTCCCCAAAACAGAAAGCCAAAACCCAAGAAACCAGATCATTTTCTCCCGACAGTCTTTCCTTAGTCGTCAAAGAGATTGATATCAGTGACATCCCTTCTGTGATGTAGTAAGGAGTCCTCGTACAAATTGAGCATTCTGACCCATTAGTCCAGTGTGCAAATTCAAATGCCATCCACAGGAATGTATGCAACACACATCAAAGTTGCTGGTGAACGCAGCAGGCCAGGCAGCATCCCTAGGAAGAGATACAGTCGGCGTTTCAGGCTGAGACCCTTCGCCAGGACTAACTGAAGGAAGAGTGAGTAAGGGATTTGAAAGTGGGAGGGGGAGGGGAAGATCCAAAATGATAGGAGAAGGCAGGAGAGGGCGGGATGGAACCAAGAGCTGGACAGGTGATTGGCAAAAGGGATATGAGAGGATCATGGGACAGGAGGCCCAGGGAGAAGGAAAGGGGGGGGGGGAGAAACCCAGAGGACGGGCAAGGGGTATAGTGAGGGGGACAGAGGGAGAAAAAGGAGAGTGAGAGAAAGAATGTGTGTATAAAAATAAATAGCGGATGGGGTATGAGGGGGAGGTAGGGCATTAGCGGAAGTTTGAGAAGTCAATGTTCATGCCATCAGGTTGGAGGCTACCCAGACAGAATATAAGGTGTTGTTCCTCCAACCTGAGTGTGGCTTCATCTTTACAGTAGAGGAGGCCGTGGATAGACATGTCAGAATGGGAATGGGATGTGGAATTAAAATGTTTGGCCACTGGGAGATCCTGCTTTCTCTGGCGGACAGAGCGTAGGTGTTCAGCAAAATGGTCTGCCAGTCTGCGTCGGGTCTTGCCAATATATAGAAGGCCACATCGGGAGCACTGGACGCAGTATATCACCCCAGCCGACTCACAGGTGAAGTGTCGCCTCACCTGGAAGGACTATCTGGGGTCCTGAATGGTGGTAAGAGATGTAGCACTTACACTTACAGGGATAAGTGCTGAGTGGGAGTTCAGTGGGGATGGACGTGCGGATAAGGGAGTCGCATGTGTAGCACTTGTTCCGCTTACAAGGATAAGTGCCAGGAGGCAGATCAGTGGGGAGGGATGGGGGGGACGAATGGACAAGGGAGTCGCGTAGGGGGCGATCCCTGTGGAATGCAGAGAGAATGGGGGAGGGAAAGATGTGCTTAGTGGTGGGATCCCGTTGGAGGTGGCGGAAGTTACAGAGAATAATATGTTGGACCCGGAGGCTGGTGGGGTGGTAGGTGAGAACTAGGGGAACCCTATTTCTAGTGGTGTGGTGGGAGGATGGATTGAGAGCAGATGTGCGTGAAATGGGGGAGATACATTTGAGAGCAGAGTTGATGGTGGAGGAAGGGAAGCCCCTTTCTTTAAAAAAGGAGGACATCTCCCTCGTCCTGGAATGAAAAGCCTCATCCTGAGAGCAGATGCGGCGGAGAAGGAGGAATTGCGAGAAGAGGATGGCAAGAGACAGGGTGAGAAGAGGAATAGTCCAGATAGCTGTGAGAGTCAGTAGGCTTATAGTAGACATCAGTGGATAAGCTATCTCCAGAGATAGAGACAGAAAGATCTAGAAAGGGGAGGGATGTGTTGGAAATGGACCAGGTAAACTTGAGGGCAGGATGAAAGTTGGAGGCAAAGTTAATAAAGTCAACAAGCTCAGCATGCATGCAGGAAGCAGCGCCAATGCAGTCGTCGATGTAGCAAAGGAAAAGTGGGGGACAGATACCAGAATCACCAGCAACTTTGATGTAATGCTGCTCAGCCTGTTGCGTTCACCAGCAACTTTGATGTCTCGGCCTGAAACGTCGACTATACCTCTTTCTAGAGATGCTGCCTGGCCTGCTGCGTTCACCAGCAACTTTGATGTCTCGGCCTGAAACGTCGACTATACCTCTTTCTAGAGATGCTGCCTGGCCTGCTGCGTTCACCAGCAACTTTGATGTCTCGGCCTGAAACGTCGACTATACCTCTTTCTAGAGATGCTGCCTGGCCTGCTGCGTTCACCAGCAACTTTGATGTCTTGGCCTGAAACGTCGACTGTACCTCTTTCTAGAGATGCTGCCTGGCCTGCTGCGTTCACCAGCAACTTTGATGCCCAAGACTCACAGGAATGTATAACAGGATTTCCCACCACAAGTTAACATCCACCACTTTGTCATTCTGTAATGCAGGGAGATACAAATACACTCACTCTTGATTAGCCACTGGGCACTTGGAAAACACTAAAATTATTAGAACCACTAGAATTGCTCACTAAATGCTCAGTTCAGTTCCCTCTGAAATGTGGGTATCTCATATCTGAAATAAAGTTGCCCAAATTTCTACTCAAATTTCATATGGCCATAATGAAAAATGAGTCATTCCAAAAACTATGGGTAAACAAGTAACAAAGTAACAGGTTAAGACACAATAAACACATAACAGATTAGAACACAAAACACAAAGTAACAGATTAAATATACAAATCGCAAAGCACAAAGCCCAGGCTGTACTGCTCTTCTTTAAAACTTCCGATGGAATTGCAAAAATTTAAAACAGACAGTTAATTTCTCACATGGAAACAACACTTATCAGAGAATAATGGATAACAAAAAAAAACAACTGAGCAGGACCCAAGACATTCACAGAATCTCTTAAAAGGCCACACACACACACACACACACACACACACACACACACACACACACACACACACACACACACACACACACACACACACACACACACACACACGAGCAACCTGGTGTGTTTGGCCACACCATACCATTTTGCGGCATTCAAATCATTCAGAGGTATGCAAATTGAATGACCCCTTCCCTGAAACAATGAGGCACGAATGCACTAACCACTTGCTGATTCCCTCTGCTGGTGAACTGATATCACTTGCAGAGAATCCTGAATGCAATGCGAATAATTTGGCAGAAGAGAAAAGGAAACTTTGTCTGCAGAGGAGTTAAAGCATGACCCTTCCTCCTTAAAAGTCTCAAATTTCTTTTGCTTTTCCATAGAGATCTTCCTCCACGTTGTCTAGAGAGTGTGGGTAGGAGCCCAATTTTCCTGCTCCTCTGGAACCTCAGCTTTAGGCAACGCTAAAAACATTTCTTTACGTATGGGGTATGCAAGATCCCCCATTGTCAGTCTGTTTATCTAACTTCTGTACTTGGCTACACTCACCCTGTTTTACATATTTTAAACCTTGTAATATCTTAATCACTGTACTTGTAGGATGACCAACAGGTGGTGCTATTAAAGACAACACTACCCCTTTTATTGGGAGATCTGCCTCTTTAACCCTCGTGTCCAACCATTCCAGAAATCAATTCAATATTCTCTGGTGGGTTAGCACTATTTCATTATATTTCTGTGATAAGAGCCCACTGGTGTAGAACTTCAGTACCCTCCTCTACTTTGCTCCATTCCACCTGGGGTTTCAAATTCTATTCAGCAAGGGGGGCATACCTAGGTTTAACTGCAGCCATTACTCAAACCCAGAGTGATGCACTATGCTCAGGGGAAGCAAGCAGTGCTCTCAGGATGTTATTGATCGCATGTTGGGACGACAGGGTCCCTAAGGCACCCATCTCTCTGCTAGATAGAATCACTCCAGTATCGACCCTCATCCCATATTCTCAATAGCCACGGAGGCAAAGACTCTCCAGCCTTTTGTCTGTACCTATCCGCTGAGCTTGCCACTTCCTTAGAGGAGTTCTGAGTTCTGTTGTGTTGAATGTGTCTATTACACCATCCCCTGCACATTCCTGAGCTTCCCCCCACCTCCTCCTCCTGAAAGGAAGACCAGTGCCCCACACGGCAGGTAAGTACTGGCCTGGCACCTACTGTTTCAGAGACACGAGGGAGAGGGTGATCATCTCGAGGATTAAACTGAGGGGTCCACTCTTCTCTCTCTCCCTCCTTCATATTTATCATCCAGCCAGGTATCCCCATCTCCCAGCCCCACAGTAGGATCATCGGCCTGTCTCAACATGGCTCGAACCTTAATGGGAATCAGGTTCCCAATAGACCTTTTGAGCCACCTCTAAGTTCTCTACTTTCATTAGCCAACAGGCTAATTGTATATTGTATCTTCCAAATTCATGGCCCTACTCTGAGCCATCAACTGTGATTTGTTCAGAATAATACAGCACTGACTGAGATCTCTCGACTCATTCTTAAAGATCGCTATTGTTTTATACTGATGTCTTACAATTGTTGCAAACAGCCAAAAAGCATCCCACCAGCTGTCTTTCCTGCTGGGAAAACCCAATGATTTAAGTATAGAAACAATGTGACGTCCCATTTTAACCTCAGCAAAATCTAACTGGTCTGACCAATCTACTGGCAATCCATAACCCATCAGTAAGTTAGTGAGGCTTTCAAAACCTGCTCTATTATTTGTCCACCATGGGGCTCTGCATCTCTCAGACAGAGGGTCCTCTTTCTTAAATAACCTCTTAAAGAGAAGCATTTCTGCTCAAAAAGCCTTACCCTGTTTGCAGCGTCAAATATAATGTTCAATCAGGTTTGTGGATCTGGCAAATGATACAGAAAACACTCTCTGCAAATAGGTATATTAACCATTTATTTACAAACAGTAAAAAATGTTACCAAACATTCATGTTCCCCAAGTTATGGACACTACAAAGCCCAATACTCAACAATAATACGTACGTTCAATGAACATACTCAGTTTAAAGTGGGCGTCAAAGCATACCTTCCCAATGGTCATATCTTAAAGGAATAAGAGAGCAAGCCCCTTCTACATGCTATTTTTTATACTCAGAGTATTTGAAAGCAAACACCAGGCAGATATCCAATGGGAAAAGCAGCTGCAGTTTCTAAACTAACCAAACACAACGGAAGCGACTTTTGACCATCAGAATAAGGCACACCCCCACAGGACAGCTATAGAAGGTGATTTCTAATTTAAACTCTAAGATCTAAAGTGGTAATGAGATTGCCAGCATAGCGTCTTAAATAAATTATCAGTTTAGCTTGTGTTCAGCATAAACAGAGGTATTGATAAAAGAATAAAATCCCACATTAGGAATGGGTCAGCAAACAGCTGTAAATTGCCTACTGGCTCTCATAAAAGATGGAGCAAAGTTCTTCCACCACCAATCTGTCCAAACAAAAAATAAACAGTGCTGGTTTCAAGATCAGCTTAAAGGGATACTCAGCAATTCATCATCATTGTTGCTGAAGCTGGCAGGAAGTCCTGAAAACCTTTGGGATTCTTTATGCAACTCTCTGGCAAGATTCCGTAGACCTCCACTGACCATGGGGTAGCAAGGAAACATAGTGGTCCGCATAATGCACATGCTGCTTCAGGCAATGATATCGTCCCAAAGTCATTAATGAGCCACAGACCTCATGGTTACAGATATTTTATTAGATCCCAGATCTCAGCTCAGACTGTGCTCCATATCTGGGCAAAGCAGGGATGGAATGGAAGATGAAATGCACCAGAATCTGACCACCAGCATGTTCTGCACCTCCCTGGTGAATGTGCAGGCACTGAGATCAACAAGGCTTTAACCTTTGCTATGCTGCTAGCCAATGATTCTGTCTGACGGAAGTGAATCAAAATCAGAATCATAGTCAGGTTAAATATCACCAGCACACGTAGTGAAATTTGTTAACTTTGTGGCAGCGGTACAATGCAATAGATAATAATAGAGAAAACTGTGATTTACAGTAACTTTAAAACATTTTTTAAAAATTATTTTTATATAATATTAAAAATATATAAAAAATAAGGAGTGCAAGAAATTGAAATAAAAAGTAATGAGGTTCAATGTCCATTCAGAAATTGGATGGAGAAAGATGTTGTTCCTGAATCATTAAGCGCGTGCCTTCAGGCTTCTGTACCTCCTTCCTGATGGTAGCAATGAGAAGAAGGCAAGTCCTGGGTGATATCGGCCCTTTATGAAGGATGCTGCCTCTTTTGATTTTTTTGATTTTGCAATTTGAGCTAATATTCCATAAATCAACCCCTGTTAAATCCACGCTTTTCAGGTAAAATATCGTAGAGGCAAGGCAGTAATATATATCAAATTAGACATCATTCACATACAATGCACTTTCACTTTTGTTAATTAAAACAGGAATATTTAATGTTCAAAAGGATATTACATTCTTATCTATGAACCACAGAGTTCATTTTACTTGTAAATGCAGCCTCACCACCAAGCATGTGAAATAACCTTGTGTTCAGTTTTTACCAGTCTGCAACAGACTTTACAAATCATTTTGACACACTTGGCCAATTAGATGTGACCTTAGTGTTATGGGACAACACTTATCAAAGTGTTGAGACAAGTTAATAGTCAGGCACAAGCAGATTGCTGTACAATAATTCAGCAGCCCCAAATACAGTAATAGTTAGGAAGACTCTTAATACCTTAATTAAGTATATGCTTCAATTTTTCAGATGCCTCATTATCCATTATTTAACATTAATCTCATCCTTCCTAGTCCTGTTTCTGTTTGAGATGAAATCACCTAATTTGTAGCTGTGGGTATTTTTGACTGACAGAATATGAACGACAAGTCATTCCATGTAGGTAGCAGGAGAGGGTTAGGCTGTTCATATCACATGATGAGATTGTCGATTGCCATTCATTGTCCTATTTGTTTTTCTGTTGCTCAAGTTCTTCATCTCTGAACAATCCATTCTCTAAGTCGTTGTACTGGCACATATTCTTCAGTTCTTCCAGAACAGTTCCTGGGTGTGATGTCTTCGGAAATGTTGTCTGAGATATTAAGACAAAGGCACAGGTGTCCTTTTGTAGGTATGTAAAAAATTCCATGGAATTTTGCTCAGGCATCTCTCTCTTTCTGTCTGTCTCTGTCTCTGTCTCTCTCTTTTCTTCACTCCACCCATGATCCACCACTCGCCATTCTCATTGACTTCCCAATCTTCACTGCTTGTAACTTTATTTCTCTCTTCAATACATTTGCTTGTACAAGATCAGCATGAAACACAGACAGCATGGGTGCAGAATGTCTAAGATAAAAGCTGAGATTATAGGAAATACTTAGTATGATAGGCAGTAGCTGGGGAAAGGGAAACAAAGATAATAGGGAAGAAATATCATTTTGCTTTTGCTTTTCATTGCAAGTCAAATTCCTGAATATCAAGACCCTGTTGTCCTTCACTTATTTAAAAACAAATGAGATTACACTGGCTTTTAAAACACCAATTTTTCCCCTTTTTTTCCCTCTCTCTTTTTTCTCTCACAATAACTCCTTGCCTGCTCTCCATCTTCCTCTGGTGCTCCACTCCCCTTTCTTTCTCCCTAGGCCTCCCGTCCCATGATCCTCTCCCTTCTCAAGCCTTGTATCCCTTTTGCCAATCAACTTTCCAGATCTTAGCTCCATCCCTCCCCCTCCTGTCTTCTCCTATCATTTTAGATCTCCCCCTCCCCCTCCCACTCTCAAATCTCTTACTATCTCTTCTTTCAGTTAGTCCTGACGAAGGGTCTCGGCCCGAAACGTCGACTGTGCTTCCTCCTGTAGATGCTGCCTGGCCTGCTGCGTTCCACCAGCATTTTGTGTGTGTTGCAAACATTAAGTATTAGTGCCTTTCAAATGCTTTCACTGGAACTAACTATGAAAATGCAAATTTGTTCATTAACAATTACCTCACCACAAGAACTATAACTCTGAAACTCCAGCACAAATGGGTGTAATAATAACAAAAATCATCTTCCAGTTATCTCACTGTGGGTTTCCTCAAGACTTTTAGGACAATTTATATATTCAAGGCATCTCTGTGAAACATAAGACATAGGCTGTATATATTTTAAGGCTGTGGTTATTTACATGTCATTGATGTGTGAGTGAAATGATGGGGCCTGATCTCAGGCAAGGTCAGGCAGATGTCAGAGAAGATGGTGAGATATATGATTAGGATGGGTTAATGGCTGGATACAGAAGGAACACTGGCAACATGAAACAATACTGTAGTACCGTGGCTGAGTTTCTGTGCAGATTTCTGGGCCATTGATCTAGATGTACGAGAGCGGAGAAAGTTAAAAAAGAGAAATTAACTAAATCATAAATAGAAAAATAATATATCCTGTCTTAACTATTAAACTACCAGATGTTGTTAAAAGACCCATCTAGTTCACTACTATGACTCTCCAAGGCCACCAGTGTAGTCGACTCTCACCTGCTTTTTTCCAAAAGCAATGAAGGATAGACAGCAAGTGCTGGCATAGCCAGAACCACCCATAAATTGTGAACAAATAAACAATAAAATAAACACCTATTGACATTCGAAGGATCTGAGGAAAGTTCATCAGGTGAACCAGGAACTCTCTTTCTTTCTCAGTAATGCTGTTTGCTCTGATGCAATTTTCGAGTTATTTTTTTTATTTCAGATTTCTATCACCTGCAGTTTATTTCTTTTTTTTTTGCTTTTAAATTTGCTTTTATAGAATATTGATCAGAACACCAGGGATACTGCAGAATAAAAAAATGTGCAGTGCAATATTTTAAATCTTTATCTGAGAGTACACGATTTTTTGCTTTATACAGCATCCAAAATGTTGCATTTTTGACAATGGAATATTCCCTGAGAACTGCCCTGGAATGTCAGCCAAGGTTTTGGAACCAGTCTCTCAGGGGAAGTAAAGTGTGCTATCTCCAAGCTGTTTTGACATTGAAAGAAACGAGTACTTTCAATAATGACTCTATTAGCCGCTGTATCATTTACAAAATAATCCGGGAAATAATGCAATTAGTTTAGAGTTTTGCCACTGGACTCATTAAACAAAAACCTGCATTTGCTTAATAGTCTAGTGGCTATCCAGGCACTTGAAAGTTTCAATGAAATTAGGGTTGTAAAGCATCCTTTTTACATGTAGGAAATGGAATATAATAAGTTGTTCCATTTCTCAGTGCAATCTTTATTGATTTATCTTCTGTATTTTCTGTTATTACTAAAATCTGGTGCTGCCAATTTCTAAACTTCATTCTTAATTTTTCAAGCAGCTTCTGGCACGATCGTCAGATTCAAATAGAAACATAGAAACATAGAAAATAGGTGCAGGAGTAGGCCATTCGGCCCTTCGAGCCCGCACCGCTATTTATTATGATCATGGCTGATCATCCAACTCAGAACCCCGCCCCAGCCTTCCCTCCATACCCCCTGACCCCCATAGCCACAAGGGCCATATCTAACTCCCTCTTAAATATAGCCAATGAACTGGCCTCAACTGTTTCCTGTGGCAGAGAATTCCACAGATTCACCACTCTCTGTGTGAAGAAGTTTTTCCTAATCTCGGTCCTAAAAGGCTTCCCCTCTATCCTCAAACTGTGACCCCTTGTTCGGGACTTCCCCAACATCGGGAACAATCCTCCTGCATCTAGCCTGTCCAATCCCTTTAGGATCTTATACGTTTCAGTCAGATCCCCCCTCAATCTTCTAAATTCCAACAAGCACAAGCCCAGTACATCCAGTCTTTCTTCATATGAAAGTCCTGCCATCCCAGGAATCAATCTGGTGAACCTTCTTTGTACTCCCTCTATGGCAAGGATGTCTTTCCTCAGATTAGGGGACCAAAACTGCACACAATACTCCAGGTGAGGTCTCACCAAGGCCTTGTACAACTGCAGTAGTACCTCCCTGCTCCTGTACTCAAATCCTCTTGCTATAAATGCCAGCATACCATTCGCCTTTTTCACCACCTGCTGTACCTGCATGCCCACTTTCAATGACTGGTGTATAATGACACCCAGGTCTCGTTGCACCTCCCCTTTTCCTAATCGGCCACCATTCAGATAATAATCTGTTTTCCTATTTTTGCCACCAAAGTGGATAACTTCACATTTATCCACATTAAATTGCATCTGCCATGAATTTGCCCACTCACCCAACCTATCCAAGTCACCCTGCATCCTCTTAGCATCCTCCTCACAGCTAACACTGCCACCCAGCTTCGTGTCATCCGCAAACTTGGAGATGCTGCATTTAATTCCCTCATCCAAGTCATTAATATATATTGTAAACAACTGGGGTCCCAGCACTGAGCCTTGCGGTACCCCACTAGTCACTGCCCGCCATTCTGAAAAGGTCCCGTTTATTCCCACTCTTTGCTTCCTGTCTGCTAACCAACTCTCCACCCACACCAATACCTTACCCCCAATACTGTGTGCTTTAAGTTTGCACACTAATCTCCTGTGTGGGACCTTGTCAAAAGCCTTCTGAAAATCCAAATATACCACATCCACTGGTTCTCCCCTATCCACTCTACTAGTTACATCCTCAAAAAATTCTATGAGATTCGTCAGACATGATTTTCCTTTCACAAATCCATGCTGACTTTGTCCGATCATTTCACCGCTTTCCAAATGTGCTGTTATCACATCCTTGATAACTGACTCCAGCAGTTTCCCCACCACCGACGTTAGGCTAACCGGTCTATAATTCCCCGGTTTCTCTCTCCCTCCTTTTTTAAAAAGTGGAGTTACATTAGCCACCCTCCAATCCTCAGGATTGGAGTCCAGAATCTAACGAGTTTTGAAAAATTATCACTAATGCATCCACTATTTCTTGGGCTACTTCCTTAAGCACCCTGGGATGCAGACCATCTGGCCCTGGGGATTTATCTGCCTTCAATCCCTTCAATTTACCTAACACCACTTCCCTACTAACATGTATTTTGCTCAGTTCCTCCGTCTCACTGGACCCTCTGTCCCCTACTATTTCTGGAAGATTATTTATGTCCTCCTTAGTGAAGACAGAACCAAAGTAATTATTCAATTGGTCTGCCATGTCCTTGCTCCCCATAATCAATTCACCTGTTTCTGTCTGCAGGGGACCTACATTTGTCTTTACCAGTCTTTTCCTTTTCACATATCTATAAAAGCTTTTACAGTCCGTTTTTATGTTGCCTGCCAGTTTTCTCTCATAATCTTTTTTCCCCTTCCTAATTAAGCCCTTTGTCCTCCTCTGCTGAACTCTGAATTTCTCCCAGTCCTCAGGTGAGCCACTTTCTCTGGCTAATTTGTATGCTTCTTCTTTGGAATTGATACTATCCCTAATTTCTCTTGTCAGCCACGGGTGCACTACCTTCCCTGCTTTATTCTTTTGCCAAACTGGGATGAACAATTGTTGTAGTTCATCCATGCAACCTTTAAATGCTTGCCATTGCATATCCACCGTCAATCCTTTAAGTGTCATTTGCCAGTCTATCTTAGCTAATTCACGTCTCATACCTTCAAAGTTACCCCTCTTTAAGTTCAGAACCTTTGTTTCTGAATTAACTATGTCACTCTCCATCTTAATGAAGAATTCCACCATATTATGGTCACTCTTACCCAAGGGGCCTCTCACGACAAGATTGCTAATTAACCCTTCCTCATTGCTCAAAACCCAGTCCAGAATAGCCTGCTCTCTAGTCGGTTCCTCGACATGTTGGTTCAAAAAACCATCCCGCATACATTCCAAGAAATCCTCTTCCTCAGCACCTTTACCAATTTGGTTCACCCAATCTACATGTAGATTGAAGTCACCCATTATAACTGCTGTTCCTTTATTGCACACATTTCTAATTTCTTGTTTAATACCATCTCTGACCTCACTACTACTGTTAGGTGGCCTGTACACAACTCCCACCAGCGTCTTCTGCCCCTTAGTGTTACGCAGCTCTACCCATATCGATTCCACGTCTTCCCGGCTTATGTCCTTCCTTTCTATTGCGTTAATCTCTTCTTTAACCAGCAACGCCACCCCACCTCCCCTTCCTTCATGTCTATCCCTCCTGAATATCGAATATCCCTGAACGTTGAGCTCCCATCCCTGGTCACCCTGGAGCCATGTCTCTGTGATCCCAACTATATCATAATCATTAATAACAATCTGCACTTTCAATTCATCCACCTTATTATGAATGCTCCTTGCATTGACACACAAAGCCTTCAGGCGCTCTTTTACAACTCTCTTAGCCCTTATACAATTATGCTGAAAAGTGGCCCTTTTTAATGCTTGCCCTGGATTTGTCGGCCTGCCACTTTTACTTTTCTCCATAGTACTTTTAGTTTCTACCCTCACTTTACACCCCTCTGTCTCTCTGCACTGGTTCCCATCCCCCTGTAGTGAACTAACCTCCTCACGCCTAGCCTCTTTAATTTGATTCCCACTTAAATAGTTAAAGAGAGCATTCTAACTCTTTCTTGGAATCATATAGAGGTTTAGATTATTTTGCATATTTTATAGAAATGCTCTGATTTAACTTGAGGATATTGATGCTTTGCCATACAAGGGTAGTGTTATATTACCTATGCTGACATAGTTCAGTTGAAAGGCTCAACCCAGCTTCGCTTCCAAGGGGATGTGAGTGATCTTACATCAGCACCTGGAACACTGCAGTGAATCTCTCCTGGCTTCTACCTGGCACCAGGAACATGGATAACTAGATCATTATCTAGTTGCTGTTTGCAAACAACAGTGTACAGAAGAGGTGTTCTGGCTGGCTTGAAAATAACTGTAAGTCATTGGGTATGAAGGGACTGAAGTATGCTGTTGCAAACACAAACAGGAGAAAATCTGCAGATGCCGGCAAACCAAGCAGCACACACAAAATGCTGGAGGAACTCAGCAGGCCAGGCAGCATCTATGGAAAAGAGTAAGCAGTCAGCAATTTGGCCTGAGACCCTTCATCAGGCCTGAAACTTTGACTGTTTACTCTTTTCCACAGATTGCCTGCTGAGTTCCTCCAGCATTTTGTGTGTGTGCTGAGAATGCTGGCTTCCTTTTTGACACTAGTTATTCCGGGTTTGGTTTTGATATCTGTTAAATAACTCATATGATTTGCATTTTTTTAAAACTGAATCCAAACCTGATGTAAAATCAATAAGCAGAATTAGTTGCCAAAGAATCCATTGAGAAAAAAAATGGTAAAATTACTTTACTCAGTTCCAGCAAAGAGTCTTCATCTTAAAGCATTAACTCTGTCTTTCTGCCAGGACTGAGAGTTTCTAGCATATTTATTTGTTTCAGTTTGTGAGCATCTACAGGTTTTTTTAAAAATTGTCTTTTGACAATTATTAATTCACTGTATTTCTTTCGAGAAGTTATGCTGCTGATACTGAGAGAAATTTAGACAGGTCTGTTGCCTCTGCTTTGAAAGTCGACTCTGAGTAAGTGGATCTTGATGCCTACAGAGTAGACAGCCACAAGTCTTACACATAGCTTCATCAAAATTCATGGGCTGGAGCAACGTTATCAAAGTACCTTGGTAAAACAAAACATATTGATTGCATCTTGACTTAACTGAAGAATGATGCAATATTAAAGTTCTATAAAAAAGTTCATTCCCATTATTTGAGCAATTATTTCTGAATCTTGCATGGTGTGATCTTTCTAGCATGATATGCAGTTGAGTCATTGCTTTGGTACTTTTGGCTAATTAACAAGTAACTTCCTGATAATGATACTTCCTTTTTAATGAAGCTCCCTTAAGGTGTTGTGGGATCACGCAACTCTGATCCGACGAGTTTTTTCAACTGCACTAGAACTGTCAGTGCAAAGAGATTTTATGAGTGTTTTAAAGAGTATCTAGAGAGAGAATAGGGCCCCACAAAGACCAAAGTGGACATCCTTGTGTGGAGTGCAGGAGATGGATGAGATCCTCAATAAATATTTCTCCTCTGTTTTTACTGTAAGGAAGCACATAAATTCTTAGGGACTTGAGCTAGTTAAACTTGATGTCTTGGGAATAGTCTGCATTACTGCAGAGCAGGTACAGATGTCTTAAAACTTAAGAAGGGGAGATAAAACTCCAGGGCCTGATCAAGTATATCCACGAATGGCCTGAATGGTAGTGAGGGAGGAGGTGTAGGGACAGGTGTATACATGCTATTCAGGGCAATAAACAGTCCTTCCAGGTGAGGCAGCACTTCACCTGTGAGTTTGCTGGGGTCATATACTAGGTCTGGTGCTCCCGGCGCGGCCTCTTGTATATAGGAGAGACCTTAGGTAGATTGGGTGACCGCTTTGTCGAGCACCTATGCTCCATCCACCAGAAAAAGTAGGATCTGCCAGTGACCAGCCACTTTAATTCCACTTCCCATTCTCATTCCGATATTTCTGTTCATGGCCTCCTCCACTGTCAGGATGAGGTCACACTTAGTTTGGAGGATCAGCACCTTATATTCTGTTTGGGTAGCCTCCAACCTGATGGTGTGAACATTGATTTCTCGAACTTCTGGTAAAAACCCCAACTCCCCTCTCCTTCACCGTTTCTCATCCTCTTTTCCCTCTCTCACCTTATCTCCTTGCCCGCCATTGTCTCCTTCTGGTGCTCCTCCCCCTTTTCTTTCTTCCATGGCCTTCTGTCTCTTTCACCAATCAACTTCCCAGCTCTTTATTTCATCCCTCCCCCTTCATATTTCACCTATCATCTTGTGTTTTTCTCTCTCCCTTTCCCCCACCTTTTAAATCTACTCCTCAGCTTTTTATCTCCAGTCCTGCCAAAGTGTTTCAGCCCGAAACATCGACTGTACTCTTTTCCATAGATGTTGTCTGGCTTGCTGAGATCCCCCAGCATTTTGTCTGTGTTGCTCAGATTTCCAGCATCTGCAGAATTTCTCTTGTTTGTGATTGAAGCTGGGAAGTGATAGGTAGCAAAGGTAAAGGGCTGGAGAAGAAGGAATCTGATAGAAGAGAAGAGTTGGAGAAATGGAAGGAGGAGAGGCACTAGAGGGAGATGATAGGCAGGTAAAGAGAAGAGAAGAGATAAGAGGTGGGCCAACTTCTCTATCCCTTTAGCCTTCCCACCTATCACCTTGTAGCTTCTCCCCCCCCCCCCCACCTTCTTACTGTGACTTCTTCCCTCTCCTTTTTTAGTCCTGATGAAGGTTCTTGACCTTAAACTTTGGTGCATATATTCATTTCCATAGATGCAGCCTAACCTACTAAGTTCCTTCAGTGTTTTGTGTATGTGGCTCTGGATTTCCAGCATCTGCAGAATCTCCTGTGGTAAGCAAGTTGGTAGAAGGGATTCCAAGGGACAAAACATACAAGCATTTGGAAAGACAGGAGTAGTTAGGGATAGTCAGCATGGTTTGTGTGTGGGAGATCAAGTCTCACAAAATTCATTATTTTGAAGTAACTAAGAAAAATCAATGGGACGGAGCAGTAGACAGGCAGAAGTCTGTATGGACTTTCCCCTTCCTTTCCAGTTCTGATGAAGGTTATTGACCCAAAACTTTTCCATTTCCATAAATGCTGCTTGACCTACTGAGTTTCTTCAGCATTCTGGTGGTCAGATCAGTGGCAGGAGCATAGCACGGCAAGGAGGTTTCTTCCAGATTGGTGACGCTTGTTTAAAAGGAGAGCTCCATGGGCATTTGGGCTCATTCTGGCAGCTCAATCAGCGGTGGGACCAGAGCACAGTGAACAAAATAAAAATACAGAAGGGACAAGTGGGGCTGCCATTGTTGTGAGTAGGCCAGTGGTGAGAGTAGCAGTGTCAAGCTTTGGCTCAAAGGAAGCTTTGACTCGGTAGTGGCGTTGGCTGTGGGTATGTTTCTGTTAAGGTTCCCGTTTTTTTTTCCTACTGTACCTAGTTTAGTAAACGGCTGTTGTGTGTTCTTCATGCCAGATGTTGGAGTCCTGAGAGACCCAGAGTCTCCCAGGGAACTATGTCTGCATGAAGATCATCCAGCTGCAGCTCCTTAAAGACTGTGTTAGGGATCTGGAGCAGCAGCTGGATGAGCTTTAGTTATACAGGAGAGTGAAGAGATAATTGATCGGCATAACAGGGAGGTAGTAACCCTGAAGTTGCAGGAAGCAAGTAGTTGAGTGACTGTCAGAAGAAATGGAAATGTGAATAGGCAACTAGTGCAGAACACCCCAAGACCATTCACCTCAATAATAAGCATTCTGTTTTGGCTACTGTTATGGGGGATGACATCCCACGGGAATGCCATGGAGACCAGGTTACTAGCGCTGAGCATAGGTCTATGATGCAGAAGGCAAAGAGGGAGAAGGGAGGAGCAGTAGTGATAGGGGACTCAATAGTCAGAGGAACAAACAGGAGATTCTGCGAACATGAACGGGACACCCGGGTGGTATGCTGTCTCCCATGTGCCAGGGTAGGGATGCATCGGATTACATCTACCGCGTTTTGGAGGCGATGGGAGTGCAGCCAGATGTCTTCGTACATTTTGGTTCCAATGACATCAGAAGGAAAAACAAAGAGTTCCTGAAGAGAAAATTTAGAGAACTAAGCAGAAAGCTGGAGGACCTCCAGGGTAAGAATTTCTGGATTGCTGCCTGTGCCATGCGCCAGTGAGGGTAGAAACAGGATGATTTGGCAGATAAATCTGTGGCTGAGAAGCTGATGCGGGGTGGGGGGCAGGGCTTCAGGTTCTTGGATCATTGGAATCTCTTCTGCAGGAGTTATAATCTGAACAAAAGTGACGGGTTTCACCTGAACACCAGGGGGACCAATATTCTTGCAGACAGGTTTGTTGGAACCGTCGGGAGGGCTTAAAATAATGTCATGGGGGATGGGAACCAGAGTGCAGGGACTCAGGATAGGACCAGGGTAAAAGAGCAAAGGTAGCATGATGTCAGATTGTCAGGAAGGGCAAGCAGATGATAGGACACAATTGCAACCAGCAGGGTGAGCATCAGTGCATTAGGGATGCAGAATCAAAAAGGGTAGCAAATGCAGCACTCAAAGTGTTATATCTCAATGCATGGAGTATAAGAAATAAAGTGGATGACCTTGTGGCACTATTACAGATTGTCAGGTGTGATGTGGCCATCACTGAATCATGAATGAAGGATGTTTGTAGTTAGGAACTGAATGCATAAGTTTACACATTGTATCGGACGTGTAGTAAGATAGGCAGAGGGGTTGGCATGGCACTGCTGGTAAAAAATGGTATGAAATCGGTATCGGAAGATGTTGGAAGATGTTGTATAATAATCCAGATCTTATTAGGAAGCTTAGTGTAAAGGAACCCTGAGCAGGCAGTGATCATAATATGGTTGAATTCATACTGCAATTTGAGAGGGAGAAGCATAACTCACATGTATCAGTATCGTAATGGAATAAAGGGAATTACGGAGGCATGAGAAAGGAGCTTGCCCTGGTGGATGGAAGGAGGATACTGGCAGGGACAATTGCAGAACAGAGATAGCTGGAGTTTCTGGAAGTAGTTCACTAGGTATAGGATAGATACATCTCACAGAGGAAGATGTTCTCAAATGGCAGGAGGCAGCGAGTAGGAATAAAGGGGGACTTTTCTGGCTGGTTGCCGGTGACTAGTGGTGTTCCTCAGGGGTCAGTATTGGGACCACTGCTTTTCACATTGTTTGACAATGATTTAGATAATGGAATTGATGGCTTTATGGCTAAGTTTGCAGATGATACTAAGAGGCAATGGGATTGCAGAAGGACTTAGACAAATTGGAAGAATGGGCAAAAAAGTGACAGATGGAATACAGCGTTAGGAAATGTATGATAATGCATTTTGGTAAAAGGAACAATAGTGCAGACTATTATCTAAATGGGGAGAAGGTTCAAACATTAGAGGTGCAGAGAGACTTAAGAGTCCTCGTGCAAGACCCCCAGAAGCTTAATTCACAAATTGAGTCTGAAGGCAAATGCAATGTTGGCATTTATTTCAAGAGGGATAGAATATAAGAGCAAGTAGATAATGTTGAGCCTGTATAAGACACTAGTCGGGCTGTACTTGAAGTATTGTCAACAGTTTTGCATCCCATATCTCAGAAAGGATATGCTGTTATTGAGGAGGTTCACAAGGACGATTCTGGGAATGAGGAGGTTAACATATGAGGAGCGTTTGGCAGCTTTGGTCCTGTACTCACTAGAATTGATAAGAGTGTGTGCGGATCTCATTGAAACCTATCGAATGTTGAAAGGATTAGGTTGGGTGGATGAAAAGAGGATAGTTCCTATGGTGGGGGTATCCAGAATTAGAAGGCACAGCCTCAAACTTGAGGCATCACCGTTTAGAACAGAGGGAAGAAGGAACTTTTTTTAGCCAGAGAGCAGTAAATCTGTGGAATGTTCTGCCACAGACTGCTGTGGAGGTCTAGTCTGTGCCCATATCTAAGGCAGAAGTTGATCGTTTTCTGATCGGTCAGGGAATCCAAGGATATGGCAAGATGAGAGGTGTATGGGGTTGAGTGGGATCTGGGATCCAATGGAATGGCTAAGTTTGCAGATGATACTAAGATAGGTAGTGCTGAGGAGACAGGTCGATTGGGAAAATCAGGTTAATAATGGATCTCAAGAGAGAGCTTGTTGAATACCTGGCCTGTTAAGAGTAGTTTGTCATTGAGCTTATTAGGGGATTAGCTATACCAGATTGGGTGTTATGTAATGAACCAGAGACTATTAGGAAGGTCACAGTAAAAGAACCCTTCGGAGGCAGTGATCACAATATGATTGAGTTCAACTTGAAATTTTATAGAGAGAAAGTAAAGTCTGATATAACTTTATTTCAGTGGAGTGAAGGATGTTGCAGTGGCACGAGAGATAAATTTTCTAAAGTAAATTGGAAGGAGATGCTGGCAGGGATGACAGCAGAGCAGAAATAGTGTGAGCTTCAGGGAAAAATGAGAAAGATACAGGACAGATGTATTCCAAAAACAAAGAAATCCTCAACTGGCAAAATCGTTCAACCGTGGCTGACGAGGGAAGTCTAAGCTAATGTAAATGATTTACAGAGGGATTTTAATCAACCAGGTAACTCCCTGAGGAATGGCAAAAGGAGATTAATTTGGATAAATGTAAGCTGTTGTACTTTAGGAAGACAAATCAGTGAAAGACATTCAGAGTGAACAGTAGAGCCCTAGGGAATGTTGTATTATAGAACAATTTAGGAGTCCAAGAACATTGTTCTTGCAGGTGAATAATGTTGTGAAGAAGACTTTTGACATGCTCGCCCTTATCAACAGGGCATTGAGTATAGAAGTTGGGATGTCATGGTGTATTTGTATCAAGATGTTGGTGAGGCTGCATGTGGAATACTGTGTTCAGTTTTGCTTATGCTGCTGTAGGAAAGGAAAGCTGAAAAGAGTGCAGAAAGGATCAACGAGGATGAAGTCCCAGAACTGAGGGACTGAAGTATGGACAGCAGTTGAGCAGTTTGAGACTTCTTTTAGTGAAGCATCAGAGGTTGTGAAGTGATTTTACAGAGGTGTGTAAAATTGTGAGGGACAGAGGTAGGATGAATTCACACACTTCTTCAAGAATTGTAAAATCAAAAACTAGAAGGAAGACCCAAAATGCTGGAGGAACTCAGCAGGCCAGACAGCATCTATGGAAAAGAGTACAGTTGACATTTCGGCCCGAGACCCCTCAGCGGGACCACTTCCTTCAAACAAAAGGTATAGCCGTGGACACTCACATGGGTCACAGCTATGCCTGACTGTTTGTTGGCTACTTGGAACAGTCTATGTTCCCAGCCTACACTGGTGACCGTCCTGCACTTTTCCTATGCTACATCGACAACTGCTTTGGTGCTGCTTCCTGCACCCAAGTGCAGCTCGTCAACTTCATCAAATTTGCCTCCAACTTCCACCCTGCCCTCAAATTTCCAACACCTCCCTTTCCTTTCTCGATCTCTCTGTCTCTGTGTCTGGAGGCAGCTTATCTACTGATGCCTGTTATGAACCCACAGACTTTCAAAGCTACCTGGACTATACATCTTCCCTCCTTCTGACTTGTAAAAACACCATCCTCTTCTCTCAATTCCTCCATCTCCACTGCATCCGTTTTCAGGATGAGGCCTTTCATTCCAGAATGAAGGAGATATCCTCCTTTTTCAAAGAAAGGAGCTTCCTTTCCTCTACCATCAACGCTGCCCTCAACCTCATCTCTTTCATTTCACGCATGTCTGCTCTTACCCCATCCTCCTGCCACACTATCACGGATAGGATTCCTCTTGTCCTGACCTTCCACCCTACTATCCTCCGCATACAGCACATAATTCTCTGCAACTTCTGCCATCTCCAACGGGATCCCACCACCAAGCACATCTTTCCCTCCCCCCGCTTCTGCTTTACACAGAGATTGCTCCCTACGTGACTCCCTTGTCCCTCCCCTGCCTATTCATCCCTCCCCACTGATCTCCCTCCTGGCACTTATCCATGCAAGCAGAACAAGTACTACACCTGCCCCTACACCTCCTCCCTCACTACCATTCAGGGCCCCGAACAGTCCTTCCAGCTGAGGCAACACTTCACCTATGAAACTGTTGGGGTCATATACTGTATCCAGTGCTCCTGGTGTGGCTGCTGTATATCGGAGACACCCGACGTATATTGGGAGACTGCTTCACCAAGCACCTACGCTCCATCTGCCAGAAGAGTGGGATCCCCCAGTGCCCACCCATTTTAATTCCACTTCCGATTCCCATTCTGATATGTCAATCCATGGCCTCCTCCACTGTTGCAATGAGGCCACACCCGGGTTGGAGGAACAACACCTTATGTTCCACCTGGGTAGCCTCCAACCTGATGGCATGAACATCGATTTCTTGAACATCAAGTAATGCCCTGGCCCTCACCAGTCCCCATCCCCCTTTCCCTCTCTCACCTTATCTCCTTGCCTGCCCATTGTCACCCTCTGGTGCTCCTCTCTCCTTCTCCCTCTTCCATGGCCTTCTTCCTCTTCTATTAGATTCACCCCTCTCCATCCCTGTATCTCTTTCACCAACTTCCCAGCTTTTTACTTCACCTCTCCTCCTTCCGGTGTCACCCTGTTACCATATGTTTCACCCTCCCCATCTTTTAAATCTACACCCCATTGTTTATTCTCCAGTCCTACTGATGGGTCTTAGCCCAAAACATCGACTGTACTTTGTTCCATAGGTGCTGCTTGGCCTGCTGAGTTCTTCATGCATTTTGTGTATATCGCTTGGATTTTCAGCATTTACAGATTTTCTTTTGATTGTGATTCAAGAACTAGAATGCATAAGTTTAAGGAGGGAGAGTAAATACTTAATTTTCAATATTTAATAGGAACCTGACGAGCAACTTTTTTGCTCAGAGGTGGCCCGTGCATGGAATGAGCTGCCAGAGAAAATAGTTGAGGCAGATACCTTAGCAACATTTAAAAGGAGCTTGGACAGGCACAGATAGGAAAGGTTAAGAAGGATATGTTCAAATGGCAACAAATGGAACTAGTTTAGATGGAAATCTTGGTTGGCACATAACATTTTTAGCTGAAGGGCCACTTTCTATGCCATATGACTCTATGACTCTAAATGCTGAAATCTAAATGGTGATATGCTTTTGCAATATCAAAAGAAAAGCTCTTGTCTCTCTCTCTCTCTGTTGCTGCTTCCCTCCTGAAAACTCCCTTTGTTGCTGCATCAAGTGCCCAAGGGTTTTGTCAGGGAATGATTAAAATGTAACCTGGACTTACTATGCAGTGAACAGTGTTACAGATCATTCTGTAGGCTGATGGCTCTCACTAGATTAAGCCTGAGTATAAAGCAGTGCTCTGTCCCAATGAGCTTTGACTGAAAGTTAAGTTTGTATAACACTAATTTAGGAATACCTGCTGTATTTGAAAGATTACAGCAGAAAGCAGGCTGTAGACATTTGGTGGACAATGATTATCCTTTTTTTCCTTTTGTTTTTAATTTTTCCTTTTGTTTTTAATATTACACAATGAAGAAATTCCTGATCTTCCCTCCCAGGATTTTACTCACAATCTCCAGACTGGTTGAGCATCATAGGAAACACAAAAGTACAGGAAGTTTAGTCTCATTTTGCATTGCAAATTTACTTCCAGAACCTGGCTCCAGGTGGAGGCTTATTTGTGTAATACAAAATATAGATTTCAAATTGGTTTCAGAATCCATAGATATTTAGCATATTTGTTCCCTAGATTGTTAACTTGTTTTGATCTTTTGCATGTTTTCATTTGTTTGGGTATTTCATTTTACCCAACCAGTGGTAAATTTAAGAATAATCAGTCAAGGACTGTTGAGGTTCATATAGAAAGTTTGAACCAAAGCAGTTCCTAGCCAGTTTATCAAGTGCAATAGTCAAATGTAAATTGAAGAGAAAGTAAGCTGTTGAAGAAAAAGATTCTGCAAAGGGATATAGGCAGGTTAAGATTGAAGGCTAGAAGTTGGAAGACTGCTTTATTGTGGAAGCATCATCTTGATATGAAGGATAGAGAAATGGAAAGTATTTTAAATGTTGATTAAACTATTAATTATTGGTGTTCTGATGTTTTGGGCATTATTGTACTTGAAATATAGTTACCATGAAAGCAGAACAAGCAGACATGAGGGCAAATATGTTGTTTTTTATTGTAAAGAAGCTGAATTTCAAGCAGTTGCTGTACTTAAAATATATTGCATTATCTTGGATATCATGAAATTTTGAAAGCACTGAAAGCATTTTGTTTTTATGAGAGTAGTCAGATCTTGAAATTGCGAGTATTATAAATTATTATTAAGTGAAATTACTTCCTTCGGGCAGATGGGGCTTGTCAGCCAAGTTTGGCAGCTCATCTAGAAGAAGGAAAACTCTGATAATCCTCTATAGAAAAGCATTAGAGTGAAAGCAAGGCAATGGAGCAGTTCTGGCAAATAGGTAACAAGCCATTTAGGTAAATTCTCCCTCCACTTTTTCTCTTTTTCCAGTCCTCATTCTGACTCCCCTCTTACCCCTTCTCTTCTCTTTACCTACCTATCACCTCCCTCTGGTGCACCTCCTCTTTCCCGCTCTCTCTTTGTCCACTGTCCTTTCCTATCAGATTCCTTCTTCTGCAGTCCTATACTCGTTACACCTATCACCTCCCAGTTTTTTTACTTCATCCCTTGCATCTACCCACTCACCTTCCCACTCACCTGGTTTTATCCATCACCTGTCCACTTGTACTGCTTCCCCTCTCCTCACCTTCTTATTCTGGCCTTATCTCCCTTCCTCCCATATCCTGATGAAGGCCAAAAACGTTGACTGTTTATTTCTCTCTGTAGATGCTGCCTCACCTGCTGAATTTTACAGGTGTTACTCTGGATTTCCAGCATCTGCAGAATCTCTTGTGTTTACTTATTTAATTTCTCTGATTGGTTGATGAGAAATTTCTTCACCTCTTTGCCTGATATTAATTTAAAAACCTTTCAACATTTAAGTTTTGGGATTATGATGATTTTTTTTTTTGCAGCTTGTCACTCAGTTGCAGTATTTCTCTGCAATACAACACACAATGCTGGAGGAACATCAGGTCGGGCAGCATTGTGTGTGTGTTGCTTGGATTTCCAGCATCTGCAGATTTTTGCTTGGTTGTGATTACAGTATTCCTATGTGCTATTTCTACAGACATAAAGTACGCTTGCCAAAAATATTGGTCTGGATCACACTGACAGCTAACAAGTGATTCCGATAATGATACAGCATGTTCAAAAGGTCAAAGTTAATGTATTATCTAAGTACATATATGTCACCACATATAACTATGAGATTCATTTTCTTGTGGGCATTCATAGTAAGTACAAAGAAATACAACAAAAGCAATGGAAGACAACACATAACAAGATAGACAAATAAGCAATGTGCAAAAGGCAATAAAATTTGCAAATAGAAAAATTAAAAATACTACTACTAAGAAATAGCCGGCTGGTGACATAGTGGCATCGGCGCCGGACTTCAGAGTGAAGGCTCCCGGGTTCTAATCCAGCCGGCTCCCTCGCATGCTTACCATCCGCGCTGGGTTGAATGTCGAGCTAGCAACACAGCCTCGTAAAAATAAGAAAACCTGCAAAAGAAACGCCATCATGACTGTGTCCCGATGACCCCACTCGGAGTTAATAAATAATTAATAAATAGCAAAATAGCTGAGATGAAGAGTCTTGAAAGTGAGTCCATAGAGTTATGTTGAATTCAGTTTTGGGGTAAGTGAATTTGAGTGCCCTCTGGTTCAAGAACTCTATGGTTGAGGGGTAATAACTATTCCTGAACGTGATGGTGTGGGTCCTGAGACTCCTACACCTCCTTCCTAATGACAGCAATGGCGGAACAGAGCATGGCCTGGGTGGTGGGGGTCCCTGATGATGGATGCTGCTTTCCTATGACAGTGTTTCATGTAGATATGCTCAGTGATAGTGAGGGCTTTACCCCTGATGGTTTGGACCTTATCCACTACTTATTGTACCTCTGCCTAATCAGAAATCTGTACTGGGAACAAACTGCCGCTGTAAGAATAGATGGAGAAGTGAATCAGTTTACGGAAATCAAGAGAGGCATTAGACAAGGGTATGTTTTCTCCCCTGATTTATTTAATGTGTACAGTGAAACAATATTACAAAAAATAAGAGACATCTTGGGAATCAAAGTTGGCAGTGAAAACATCAATAATTTCCGATATGCGGATGACACTGTGTTAATTGCAAGTACAGAGGAAGAACTACAAAACTTAATTGATATCATTGTTGAAGAAAGTGCAAAAATAGGTCTATCTATCAATTGCAAAAAGACAGATTGTATAGTGATATCCAAAAAGAAGGAGAATCCTATCTGCAGGCTGAAAATAAATGGGGAAGACATAAAACAAGTACAGAACTTTTGCTACTTAGGAAGGTGAGTGACTTCAGATGGCAGGTGCAACGTGAGCATCAAAAGAAGAATAGGGATGGCAAAAGACACTTTACAAGAATAAAGAGTATACTGACCAACACTAAACTAGGTGTGACAACCTGCCTCAGAGTATTGAAATGTTACGTTTATCCAGTTATGTTATATGCATCAGGATGTTAGACAATATCTAGTAACATGAGGAAACAAATTGAAGCAGCAGAGATGTGGTTTTTGAGGAGGACACAAAGAATATCAAGGATGAAACGAATATCTAATGAGGATGTCATGAACAGAGCAAACCCAAAAAGAGAAATAATGTATGAGATCATGAAAAGGCAACATAACTTCATTGGACAAGTAATTAGGAAAGAGGAGTTAGAATGCACGGTAATTCTGGGAAAGATTAAAGGGAAGAAAGCAAGAGGAAGACAAAGACAAATGATGATGGAGGCAGCAGCTAGAGAACTGGAAATGAATACCAATGAATTGGTCCACTTGACCCGAAACAGGAGTGGCCATGGCAGTCAAAGCTCAAACTGGGCATGGCACATCATGACGATGATGATGATGATGATTGCAGACTTTTCCATTCAAGGTCACTCGTTTTTCCATAGCAGGCTATATGCAATCAATCTATGTATGTTCTATAATTTATATAATTTATATAATTTTGTCAAACTTTTAGATCGGGGTCCCCAACCTTTTTTGCATTGCGGACCGGTTTAATATTGACAATATTCTTGCGGACCAGCTGACCGGGGCGGAGGTGGGGTGGTGGTGGGGGGGGGGTAGGGTTGCCAACGGACAAGAGTAGCAGTAAAGTACCTTGGGTTTACCCCAGGAAAGACTACAATGACCATGAAGCCTTGCGTGGGCACCAGTGCGCATGTGTGATTTGTGCATGCGCGTACGTGCCGACTTTTTTCTACAGATTCTTTTTGGCGATTCTGTTCGGCGGGGGAAAGGGAGGTGTTAATCACGACCGGAATATAGTTGATAAGTGGCTAATACACTCAATTTCGTTTGTAAAAGGGTTTATCAAACAAATTTTATATTAAACACACAGCGCATATTTTCTTTGCGTGAATATAGTGATAAGTCAATTATCAGGGGAGGACAGGGGAGCTTGAAGTAAGTGTTGAAAGAACTTCCAGTAGAAGTGGTAGAGGCAGGTTCGATATTATCATTTAAAGAAAAATTGGATAGGTATATGGACGGGAAAGGAATGGAGGGTTATGGGCTGAGTGCAGGTCGGTGGGACTAGGTGAGAGTAGCGTTCAGCACGGACTGGACGGGCAGAGATCGCCTGTTTCCATGACGTAATTGTTATATGGTTATATAAGTCAATAGCATCATAACATTTTAAGTAACGTTTGGATATTAAACACACAGCACATATTTTCCCCGTATGAACATATAAAATCATTGGAACACACCAATATCGCTGAATCAGTGGGAGCCCTGGACTTGTTTTCCTGCAACAACACGGTCCTATCGAGGGGTGATGGGAGACAGCGATACTCGAAGGGGGTTCCTTATGTCCAGTCTATTCCACAATTTAGTTTTCGTTGCATTCATTGCAGAGATATGTTGGAAATGGTAGAAGCGTTTTCAGTGCATTCGTGGCTACCTCAGGATATTTAGCCTTGAGTTTGATCCAGAATGCCGGCAGAGATGTTATGTCAAACATACTTTTCAGCCTGCCGTCATTTGCAAGCTGGAGGAGTTTTATCTTCTTCCCGCACTGACATGGATGATGCGCGGGTAATGACCTCGCGTGTGTTCAAGCTCAACAGTGGGCATGACAGAGAATGAGGAAAAGTGCAGCTGACTCATATCGTTTCCTCGCGGCCCGGTAGCACGTGCTTTGCAGCCCGGTACCGGTCCGCGGCCCGGTGGTTGGGGACCGCTGTTTTAGATGACATTTCAAATCTATGCATACACCTAGGAAAGTAGAGGTGCTGTTGTGGTTTCCTTATGTGCTGGACCCAGGACAGATCCCCTAAGAAGATAACACCCATGAATTAAAAGTTACTGACCCTATCCACCTCTGATCCCCTGATGAGGTCTGGCTCAGGGACCTCCAGTTTCCTTCTCCTGTAGTCAATAATCAGCTCTTTGCTCTTGCTGTGACACCACTCATCCAGGTTTTTTAAATTCTCTCCTATATGCAGATTTGCCATCACGTTTAAATCAGCCAATGATAGTGGGGTCATCAGCAATTCTTAACAATGACAATGGAGCTGTGCTTAGCCTCACACTCATAAGTGTAAAGTGAATGGAGCTGGAGTTAAGCTCACAAACTTGTGGTGCTCCTGTGCTGATGGTGACTGTGGAGGATTTGTTGTTGCCAAACCAACTGACTGGGGTCTTCAAGTGAGGATATCGAGAATTCAGTTGTTGAAGGAGACATTGAAGCCAAAGATTTAGAGCTTATTGATTAGTTTTGATGGGAGGATAGTATTGAATGCAGAGCTGTAGTCAGTGAAGGGCATCCTGATGTTTGCACCTTCACTGTCCAGATGTTCCAGGGTTGAGTGGAGAGCAAATAAAATGACATCTGCTGTTAACCCTTTGTGATTGTTGACAAATTGAAACTGATCCAATTGTTTCTCAGGTGGATGTTGATATGTTTCATCACCAGCCTCTGAAAGCACTGAGGGTTTAACAGCTTCTGGACAATAGGTCAGCCCCACTTTCCCCCACCCAGCATGGAGTCCAGTGGCACTGCTGTACCTCTCCCCTCTCCCACACCACCTCCGGTGTTTCTTCCTTGGGTGACTGCAACAGGCAACCCTGAGGCATGAGGGCCTAGCCCACACTACAACTGATACCATACAGCTCCCTCCACTGTAGGTCTCTCCAATGAACCAGTGAACGGGACTTGCAGTATTCTATGGTAGATTACTAATGTATTAGCACCTTGGTGATATATGTACCCTCACATTACAGTTTGTAAATACAGAATATGTTATAGGTCAGACATATGGACATTAGACCAGTCACTCCTCCTCGGGATTCGGCAATCAAACCAAATCCTAGGTGGCAAGGATGCACTTCACATCTGTCCCCTTATTTTCACCCTAAACATCTTGAGTGGGCTCACCAACATTCTGTAACATAGTAAGATTTTCTGTTGTTTTTTGTTTCACTATATTTAAGCTTCTAATTATTGTGTATAATGACAGTGTTTTTTAATGATTTTAAGCTTTTTAAGATTTTTTCAATCAATATTAGCTGTTTAAATTGGTTGTGATCTCCTTCGATATTTAAAATAGGCTATTGGAGGCATAAACTCTGAAAGGCTGTCATGACCGTGTTGGAAGGAGTCACAGGACATGTTGCCCATAGGCCACGTTACCATCCATGACCTGATCAGCTTGCATTGTACTGGGATATGAAGATTTGTTGATGGCTGACACAGTGCTGAAAGCTTTGCATGGTTGCTAGTGTAATGCGGGAGGTGAGAGAGGTGGCAAAGCAAGTCAAATTGAGAACCAATAACCAATTATTACACTGTAAAAGAATTGAGGACAAGGAATGTTGCTCAGGAATCTAGGAATCTCTTCACCACCAGTCTAAGAAAAGCACAATAGTTCTTTATTGATACTCAATATTCAATGTTCAATTAAACAACTACAGATTCCTGTGGAAGAGAATTTGCCCACTTGAAACAATAAAATCTTAATAAAAACAATAGTTATTTTTTCTCTGCTATCTCAACAGACAATTAACTTAAAAACTTTGCGTACCAGTTGGTAACTCCTTGTCCTCCAAATCAGAAGGTTGAGAGTTCAAATCTCACTCTGGAGCCTGCAAATCAGATCCCCAATGACAATCACATTCTCATACTGCTACATTACTACATTACTACCTCTGTTGCTTCTCAGCTAAGACACTAAAACTAAACCCTCCTTGCCTTCTTGGATGGACAATAAATAGTCTGTGTACTTTTTCATTTTGATCAGATCTTAATTAAATTGTCAATCACTAAGACTAACAAATAAATTATCTAGTCATTGCTGATGTGTGAGCTTTCAGAGCACTGACTGGATCCTGCATTTGCTGCACCACATTAGTTTCTCAGCTAATGAATGTGAAAACTTATATATAATTTTCCCCTTCTACCATTTGCTAAGTTGCAGTGGTATCAGATAGAAAGAAGTGAATTTCCCCTCACTCTTCTCATTTTCACTGAAAACTATTGGTTAGAAACCATGGCTGGGGTTGCAGGAAGGATCATATAAGAGGTGGTGATGCAGATCACGAGTTAAAGGAGAAAAGGAAGCCATTTGGAGAAGAGCTAAGAAAGCAACATTTCACATCAAGGACAGTGCTACAAAGGATTTTCAATTCATTAGATACTGGGCCAACTGGAGCTTCTTTAAATGTAATTAGCAAAGATTTTGATTACCAAAAGGTGTCAAGGGATATGTATCCAGTGGGAAAATAGAACTATGGTCAGATCAGTGATAATCTCATTGACTGGTGGAGTAGATTTGAAAGGTTAAATGGCCTAATGATCCTGCATTCTAGAGGATATTGCTTGCCTGAGGATGAAGACATTAAAAGATTGTTGAGAAATGACCTTTGTAAGCCATTTGTTTCATCTCCCTCTGAGAACAAACAGCACATGAGTGACCTTGCTGTAATGGCCTCTCAGTAGCAGTTGGTGGAGTGCACAGGGCAGACAGGCTTTGGTTGTGCAGATCACAATGGTATTGCTCAACAAGCATTTTCTATTGAAAAAACATGACAGTGACTAATGAACCCAAATAGGGAATTAACTGAAAGAAGGAACTTTCCTGCTGTGCAGTCTTCTGATTTATGAGTGGGAGGCTAAATCAATACCAGAGCCTATACTCTTGCCAGTAAAAAGACTAATCCATTTTCCAATCAAGAATATGTACGACCAGAGAGAATTATTCTGCAGTATTGGCCAAAAAGTACCCCGTTATTGTGTATGTGGCTTCATTTTGTTACCACTACCACAATGCACCTTTGCAGAATTCCCTTCAATAGTCAAAAGACTGCCACTTCTCCAGAATGAATGGAAGACAAGATGGTGAGTGTGTGATTCATGGGTACCTTACTCAATTCATACATTCATATTTCTCTGTTTATTTGGTGGTAGTTCAACAGTCCATTTGTTCAAAGGGCCAATGTATTCAATTCTTCTAGTGTTCTGTTTTAATTGCTAAATTCAGTTCTAGCTTTTGCAATCTCTTTTGTCTTTGCATCACTTTGTGTGTGGAATACTTCAATTTAGTCTAACACAATTGATGCGCAAGTCTATTGAAAATGAACAATAGATTGATCTGAGTTAAATAATGTCCAGATGTGGCATGAGAATGTGATGTCAGTGGCTTCAAGAAGGTGTGTATTTTCTATAGGATAATTTAAGAATAAAAAGAGACCCCTCAGCACTTTAATCCTTTTCCTCTGTTCAATGTGATCTTGATTTTGAAATCTTCAAATGTTCCCAAGCATCAATGGCTTTTTTTGAGTGAGAGTGTTTCACAACACCTTGCACACCAGGAGAATGCAAATGCTGCCCTAAGACTGTCATTTTATGTTGATTAGCTGATAACATTTGTGCTCAATAAAAGGTGAAAAGCCCGGTAAAAAGAGAAATGAAACCAGCTAAATCTAAACCTTTCCTCTGAGGTAGATTATGGACATACCAATGAGAAACAGACAAAGGCTCTCAGCCCTGCAGGCTCTCAGATTGAGTGAGATCATGACTGATCAGATTGTAATCTAAACTCTCCAATGCTGGATATGTTAAAAACAAGGGCAAAAGGTGAAGACAAAATTTATCAAAAAGAAGTAAAGTTGAGTGGGAAAGAAGAAAGAATACAGGAAAATGCAGAAAAAGAAGGCATGCAAAGTCAAAATATATTGCTTAGGGAGAGACATCTTCCTTGCTGAAAGTTGGTGTGTCTGAACTAATTCCTATCAGGGCGATTGGAAGAAATATCATTGATTACAAGCCAGCTTCACTACTGTTATCTAAGTTTAGTAATGAAAAATCAATTCTTCCAAAGACAGTACACATTAAATTCAATAGGGAAGCTAATTAAAAGCTTTTAAGTTGGCCACAGACTGCAATATCTTTCTCTGCTCACCAGCACAAATAGGAATCACAGGATCTGATAACACAGAAAAGTAAGGTGAAAAGTATAGTCCTTGGTCACAATATGTCCAAAGGACAGAGAGGGTAAGTTACTTGCCTTATTTTACCTGAATCCTGGATGCAGATAGTTTAAATCCAGACTATGAAAGGTGATAACACTGAAGGAAGACGCAAGAGATTCTGCAGATGCTGGAAATCCAGAATAACATATACAAAATGCTGGAGAAACTCAGCAGGTCAAGCAGCACCACGGAAATGAAGAAGCTGTCAACGTTTCTGGCTGAGACCTTTCATCAGGACTGGCTTCATCTGGACTAAAGGAAGACATTTAGCCCTGTGTGCATCTCCAAGCAAGGTAACCAATTAGTCTCAATCCTAACTTTGCTCTTTGAATTCAATAAAGTTAAATGTTCTAAAAGTGTGTTCAATCACTGGGCAATAGTTTCACATGCATTCAGCACCTAGAAGACAAATTTCTTCCTCTGAAAATGTATTTAGTAAGGGCCTAATATTAGTTAGACGAAATAACTAAATGACAGCAAATAATTCTCAGGATTAATTTCAAGATTCAACATAGTAATTGTGGAATTTATTCTCAATTAATACTTATGTTTTTAGGCAAATATGCATTGCTAATGACAACCACAGAACAAATATGTTGTCATAAGATTCTAATAGCATCTTTCTTTACTTAGTCTGGCCTCTAAGTGACGTTTGACTCATCAATGTCCCATGAAGTGATCTGGCAAATCACACAGTTCATTGCATTTCAGAGTAGGTAATAAATGTCGGCCTGAGAAGTGAATAATTAAACAACGAGTACTTCAGGGTGTAAGAGTGCAGAGACCTTCCTCTCCCCAAACGTTCACATCTGTCAAATCCAAGTCTGATTTTGCAGATTAGAATTTAACATAAAAGCTGGTCAAAAGGAGAATGTGTACATTGGGTTATTACTTCATAAAGAAGCAACTTGATAAATTAACTACTGTCCTTTCCATCAGTTCTCCAATCTTGAATAACTCAAATAAGTAAACAGTGCAGAAATAATATGCAAACATGAGGAAATCTGCAGATGCTGGAAATTCAAGCAACACACATCAAAGTTGCTGGTGAACGCAGCAGGCCAGGCAGCATCTCTAGGAAGAGGTACAGTCGACGTTTCGGGCCAAGACCCTTCGTCAGGACTAATTGAAAGAAGAGCTAGTAAGAGATTTGAAAGTGGGGGGCGGGAGATCCATACACACATTCTTTTTCTCTCTCTTCTTTTTCTCCCTCTGTCCCTCTGACTATACCCCTTGCCCATCCTCTAGGTTCCCCCCCTCCCCCTTTTCTTTCTCCCTGGGCCTCCTGTCCCATGATCCTCTCATATCCCTTTTGCCAATCACCTGTCCAGCTCTTGGCTCCATCCCTCCCCCTTTTGTCTTCTTCTATCATTTTAGATCTCCCCCTCCCCCTCCCACTTTCAAATATCTTACTAGCGCTTCTTTCAGTTAGTCCTGACGAAGGGTCTCGGCCTGAAACGTCGACTGTACCTCTTCCTAGAGATGCTGCCTGGCCTGCTGCGTTCACCAGCAACTTTGATGTGTGTTGCAGAAATAAAACAGAGGTTACTCTGTGCTAGCTCATAAAATTAGATTGCTCATGACGAGATTGTAATGTACAAATGTGAATATGTAAATTGTTGCTTATATTTGTATGAACTGTATTTAATTTTATGGAAAACTGTTTCTATGAAATAGATTTTTTTATAAAGTAAGGTAAAGTAGCAGTTACAACCAGCAAAGTAGGACTATTGTCTGGAAATCTTCTTTATTGCTTTCTTGATTTGTGCTTCTGTTTATAATGTCATTGTGAAAGTAAAAGACTGTTAAAATGAAGCAGAAAATGATGTCTAACAATCAATGTTGTCAGACACTCCTGCACTCAGTGACACTGTGAGCTCTTCTTGGAGACTGATGTCAGGCTGTCTTTCAGGAGGGTGAACCTTTGCAAGGTAGCAGACCCTGATGGAGTGAGTACCTGGTAGGGCTCTGAAAACTCATGCCAACCAATTGGCAGGAGTATTCAAAGGTATTTTCAACCTCTCATTGTTACATTCAGAAGTACCCACCTGCTTCAAAATAGCAATTATTATACCATTTCCCAAGAAGAGCAGTGTGAGCTGCCTTAACAACTCTCGGCCAGTAGCACTCACATCTATGATGATGAAATGCTTTGAGAGTTGTTCATGACTAGGATCAACTCCTGCCTGAGCATGGACTTGGACCCACTACTATTTGCCTATCACCGCCATAGGTCTGCAGTGGACGTGATCGCAATGGCTCTCCATGTGGCTTGGATCACCTGGACAATACCAATACCTATGTCAGGATTCTGTTCATCGACTATAGCTCAGAGTTTAAAACCATAATTCCAATAGTCCTGGTTGAAAAGCTACTGAACCTGGGCCGCTGTGGTTCCCTCTGCAACTGGATCCTCGACTTCCTAACTGGAAGACTACAGTCTGTGCGAATTGGTAACAACATCTCCACCTCGTTGACAATCAACACTGGCGCACCTCATGGATGTGTGCTTGGCCCACTGCTTCACTCTCGCTATATGCATGACTGTGTAACTAGACATGGCTCAACTACCATCTATAAATTTGCTGATGATACAATCATTGTTGGCAGAATCTCAGGTGATGACGAGAGGATGTATAAGAGCGAGGTATACTGACCAGTTGAATGGTGTCACAATAACAACCTTGTACTCATCATCAGTAAAACCAAAGAGCTGATAGTGGACTTCAGAAAGGGTAAGATGAGGGTACACAACCATTCCTCATAGAGGGATCAGAAGTGGACAGAGTGAGCAGTTTTAAGTTCCTGGGTGTCATTATCTGTAAGAATCTAACCTGGTCCCAACTTATCGATGCAACTATAAAGAAATTGAAACAACAGCTATGTTTCATCCAGAGTTTGAGGAGATCTGGTTTGTCACCTAAAACAATCAAAAACTTCTGCAGGCGTACCCTGGAGAGCATTCTGACTGGCTGCATCACCGTCTGGTATGGGGAAGTGTAGGGGTGGGCTACTGCACAGGAACATAGCAAAATAACTCTATCATGGGTACTAGCCTCCGTAGTATCCAAGTCATCTTCAAGGAGCGGTGCTTCAGAAAGGCTCTTTCCATCATTAAGCACCCCACCACCCAGGACATGACCTTTTCTCATTGTTAGCATCAGGAAGGAGGTACAGAAGCCTCAAGGCACACACTCAGCGATTCAAAACAGCTTCTTCCCCTCTGCCATACGATTCCTAAATGGACATTGAACCCATGAACACTGTCTCACTACCTTTTTAAAAATTTCTGTTTTTGCACCACTTATCTAATTTAACTATTTAATATACATATATATACTTACTGTAAAGCAGCTTTTTTGCATTGTACTGCTGCTATGGAGTTAAAAAGTCTCATGACGTATGCCAGTGATATTAAACCTGATCTGATTCTGAATATCGTGATCATACCAACATACAAATGAAACAGAAAATAATGGACCTGGGGGAAAAATGTGAAGAAAAATTTTAACTAAAAGATGAGTAGGCAAAGAGGAATTAGATAAGTGAAGAATATGCAAAGGTACTGAAGGCTGAAGGAAGGAAAGAACAAAGAAAACTGCAGAGATTGGATAATATTGTCTGGATGTATGTTTGAAGAACATTGGGTTACAAAGTGAAAAAGCATGTGTCATGGAACGGGGAGCAGGGAATAATTCTAAATGACTATTTTACAAAGCTCTGCTTTTCTTGTTGTATTTGACTAAGGGTCAGCCTGACTAAGCCTAGGCATGATTTTAAAATGTGCAGAATGCATAAACTCAGAAAAATACCGACCGACCAACATTACAGGAAAACATAGACTCATGATATGGAGAGGTGAAATTTAATACAGGGAAAAGTGAATTCAGAAAGAAAAACAAGATCAGAGGCACTTGTCAAAGATGGTTGGTAATACTAAGCATGCTCTACAGTTGTGTCAGGTAGTCTAACTCAATGAGTCATTCTTTTATATGTAACAGAATCAAATTTTGGCAGTGGAATGCGACCGTTTTAGTGCTAGTGATTGATGATTAACCTACGGGAATATGTATGATTAATGACCACTGTGTTGATTGAGATCTAGGATTAAAAACATCTGGTAGATTCCACTGTGCAAGTTTTCTAAAGTTGTGAAAACCACCATGGAAGGTTTGGCCTTGCATTTTGAGGACATGCAGGTGAGCCTTTACAAATCACTGATCATGCATCTGCATTTAGTTCTGGGCATTAGGCATTGGAGAGGATGGCAGAGAAATTTAATAAGAAGACATCTATCAGGGGTGTAGATTTCAACTTTAAGTGAAGAAACTGGAAAAGTGGGATTACCCTTCATGGAACAGATAATCGAAGGGATATTTAGTAGAGTAAACACCGATAAACTCTTTCTATTGGTAAGATATTTAATAAGAGATTTAATGACCATAAAATACCACTTTAACAGCAATGGCAATAAAAAACTGAGGAAGTCAACCCGAAATGTCGACTGTATTTTTTTCCCTGATGCTGCCTGGTCTGTTGAGCTCCTCCAGCGTTTTGTGTGTGTTACTTGGATTTCCAGCATCTGCAGATTTCCTCTTGTTTGGCTGTGAGAAGATATTTTTTAATACAGCATATTGTCATGACCTGGAATGAGAGATTGATGAAAGCAGATTAGGACATAATCTATGAAAGGGAACTGAAAACAAAAGCAAATTATGGGACTACAGGGAATATACATGGAAGAGGCATCAATTGAATTCCTCTTTCATAAAATCAGTATAATCACAGGAGGCTATTCAGCCTCTTTCTGTGGTCTCTGATTCAATGAAGTAAGTCAGAAAGAATGAGTATGTAGATTTTAATAAATGTTGCTGCCTAGTATAGGACCTTTGCAAATATAAATAGACAAGTGATGTACATCACTGCATAGGCTTTGAGATGTGTGTCATTAATAAAGTAAATGTGTTAGTGGGTCTGTCACCCTTCAATGAATTATTTACAGGTATTTTACATGATCTTGTGAAAGTTGAAATGTAACTGATACATGGGTACAGAAGAAGAAAAATCCAGTGTGGGAGAGATTGTTCGACTAGTTAGAAACATAGAAACATAGAAAACCTACAGCACAATACAGGACCTTGAGCCCACAAAGCTGTGCTGAGCATGTCCTTACCTTAGAACTACCTAAGCTTACCCATAGCCCTCTAATTTTCTAAGCTCCATGTAGCCATCCAGGAGTCTCTTAAAAGACGCTATTGCTTCTACCTCCACTACTGCCACCAGCAGCCCATTCCACACACTCACCACTCTCTGTGTAAAAAACTTACCCCTGACATCTCGTCCGTACCAACTTCCAAGCACCTTAAAACTGTGTCCTCTCATGTTAGTCATTTCAGCCCTGGGAAAAAGCCTCTGACTATCCACACAATCAATGCCTCTCATTATCTTATACTCCTCTATCAGGTCACCTCTTATCCTCCGTTGCTCCAAGGAGAAAAGGCTGAGTTCACTCAACCTATTCTCATAAGGCATGCTCCCCAATCCAGGCAACATCCTTGTAAATCTCCTCTGCACCCTTTCTATGGTTTCCATGTCCTTCCTGTAGTGAAGCAACCAGAATTGAGCACAGTACTCCAAGTGGGATCTGACCAGGGTCCAATATAGCTGCAACATTACCTCTCGGCTCTTAAACTCAATCCCACGATTGATGAAGGCCAATGGTCCGTATGCTTTCTTAACCACAGAGTCAACCTGCGTAGCAGTTGACAGAAGGAGTTGGATAGAGGTTCACAGGGACCAAAATTGGCATTGTCTTGTTCTCTCAGCACATCAAAATACCTTATAGACACTCATTTCCTGAGTCTTTATTTGACTGTATGTCTATAAACTTGTTACAGGTAATGTTGGCTGATATCTCTGCTAATTGTTGTCCAGTGCTGGGATGGTCATTCATTGTAAATCTTTATGTGTGATGAGAGACCTAGGTGAGGATGGCTCGAATCCAAGTGCTGGTGTATCTGAGACTAGAAGTGAAACAGAAAATGAGAGTGAAACGAAAACAGAGTTCTAAACTAGATGCTAGGCAATAATCCAAGTAGAGCTAATGATTGAGCTCTGAACCTCAGTTCAGATGCTCTTTAAATATTAAAATCCTTGTGCCAAAGCATAGCTGCCAATTAACAGGGCAGCCTGAATCTTTACAAATCATTAAGATGGCTCTAATGTTACGATGCACACCCAATGGTGCCAGCTATCAATATTCCGGAGAGCGAGAGTGTCTAATCCGCAGAAGCATGTCTGGTTGGGTGCATATCATAACACTTTATGAATGGCGCTGTACTTGTCTCATTAAATTTAATCGTGATTTCCAGTTAAGGAAAAGGAAACCCTTGCAGAAGCCAATAAATATTTTTCTAGATAGATTTCATCAGCCTATTTATTAACCAAGCTCACTGTATTAACGGAGCAGATGTATTAAACAGTATTTTGGCAGAGATGGTAAATGTTAAATTCTTCACTTTAATGCCTCAGCAATTTCTTGGGATCTTGTGATCACATTCCTCTTCAGAACAACCCAGCCACATTGCAAAAGAATTGAACACTAAGCTTCAAGATTAATCTGGCATTGATTTTGTATCATTGTTGGGAAAAGGACCCTCCTTTTTTCTGAGAAGCAGCAAATTCTGCAAGAGAGCAGGTCAGAAAGTGCTTTGTTCCACAACAGAACTGAACTTCTAATCTCTGTTATATGTCCCTGTGGTTTCCTGCTTGATCAGGGATTTGTAGTTTATGTTTCAATTCTTATTGACATCTTCTATTATATGAACACATAGACTACAAGATAAACTGTCTTGTTCAAAGTGTCAAGTGATACAAACCTACCCAGTGCACATGGAGACTGTCTGTGAAACTAGAATCATTGAAACAGGAAAAGTTCATTCAACTCATATTACCTAGGCCAGTTCTTTGAAAGATTTGTTGAATCCCCTACAGTGCCCTGATCTTTCTCATATGGCCATATAATTATTTCCTTGTGAAGAATATATCCAAAATGAATGTTTGTAGTTCTGCAGAAATTCAGGTGGTAGATTAGAAAGTGACAACTTGCTGTGATTGAAACAAAACTTCATAGTATAAACAATATAATTAAATTGGTTGCTCCAGTTAACAACAATATCCAAGTATGAAAACACCTGAAAAGGGGATTTATTAGTTCTCATGTTTGAATATATACATAGCAAACTAGTTGATTTTATTGATTATAATCTCTGGATCTATTGCATACAAATACTTGTATGAATGTGCACACATAAAGTATGTTCATGTGTGAACTAACGAGTTAGCTAATTTGACAGATACCCTGCCATAGTCGAGATTATTGATTCAAGGCATGATTTCATTAAGGAATAATCTTGCCTGACAAATCTGCTGGAATTCTGTGAGGAAGTAACAGGCAGCATAGACAAAGGTGAGTCAGTGGATGTTATATACTTCGATTTTCAGAAGGCCTTTGACAAAGTGCCACACATGAAAGAAGTTAAGATATTAGCATGGATAGAACATTGGCTGACCGGCAGGAGGGAAGGATTGGGAAGAGAGGGTTTTTTTCTGGTTGGCTTCCAGTGACTGGATGTTTTCCGCAGAAGTGACCACTTCTTTCCATGTTATATGTCAATGATTTGGATGATGAAATTGATGACTTGTGGCCAGGTTTGCGGATGATAGGATGATAGATGGAGGGGTAGGTAGTGTTGAGGAAGCAGGGAGTCTACAGAAGGATAGATTACGAGAAAACACAAAGAGGTGATAGATGGAATATACAGTAGTGCAGGGAAATGTATGGTCATGGATATTGGTAGAAGGAAAAAAGGCATAGGCAATTTTCTAAATGGGGAGAAAATTCAGAAATGAGAGGTGCCAAGGGACTTGGGAGTCCATGTGTAGTATTCCTTAAAGGTTAATTTGCAGGTTAAATTGGTAGTAAGGAAGGGAAGTGCAATGTTAGCATTCATTTCAAGTGGACTAGAATATAAAGGTAAGGGTGCAATGCTGAGGCTTTATAAGACATTGGTCAGACCACACTTGGAGAATTGTGAGGAGTTTTGTGCTCCTCGTCTTAGAAAAGATGTGCTGACATTGGAGACGGACCAGAGGAGATTCATGAGAATGATTCCTGGAATGAAAAGTTTAACATATGAGGAGTGTTTGATGACTAAGAACCTGTACTTGCTGGAGTTTAGTAGAATGAGTGGGCATCTCATTGAGCCCTATCGAATATTGAAAGGCTAGACAGAATGGAAGAGGAGAGGATGTTTCCTACAGTGGTGGAGTTACGGACCAGAGTTCACAGATTCAGATGAGAGGGATGTCCCTTTAGAAGAGAGTTAAGGAGGAATTTCTTAAACCACAGCATGGTGAATCTGTGGAATTTATTGCTACAAGCAGCTGTGGAGATTAAATCTTTTGGATATATTTGAAGCACAGGTTGATAGATTCTTTTTTTTGTTTGGTAAGGGTATTAAAGGTTATGGGGAGAAGGCAGGAGAATGGGATTGAGAAGGATAATAAATCAGAAAAAATGGAATGTCAGAGAAGACTCAATGGGCACAATGGCCTAAGTCTGCTTCTACGTCTTATGGCTTTATGATCTCACAAGTGAGGAGCAGAGCTTTCTGAGTAACCTACCAAAGAGCTGGCAAATGCCTGAGGGGTTGAAGGCTTCCTGCAGTCTGTGTCAGGATATAGTTGGTTCTGAATCTATCAAAGATTATTTACTCTCTATATCCCCTGCCCTCTTTGTTTCAACACAGAATTTGAAATTCCTTCAAAGTCGTCATATTTCCTCTTGAGTCCTTACACTTGCTGTTTAGAACTATATTAAGCCTCATCAACAGTTCATGCTGAATAGTAAGTGTAGTTTATTTTGTGATTAAATTTGACGATTTCTTTGTGAACAAGGTGATAATTCCCACATGTCTCCAAAGTATATATCCTTCTTAATTTTCTGGTATGTTTGCTTAATTATAGACGGCCAGGAGTCAAGAGAAGTGACTAATCCTTGAAAATTAATATACTTGGAGATTAACATATACATATTGTAGGTTTATAGCTTTCGCTTGGTTGATTGTCTTCATTACCTGGACCTTAATTATACCTTTAAACAATAAATCTTTGTTCCCTTACTCGTTGATCTCTGATGTAGGTAGCTTGGGAGAAATACTTTACGCATCAGATGGATCTGATCTGTATTTGAAATGTTTTATCAAAAGTCTTTGGAGTTCTCCCAGTCCTGAAAGTGCTATTAAGTTGGCCTTCTATTTCTACTGGGAACCTTATCTTATTGGCAATAAAGGTCAATAAAAATTAATCATTATCAGATGTGTAAACTCATTAATTTATGTGTTATGGATATCCTTTCCCAAACAGAGTTTATTATCACTTCTAATTGCACTTTTCAAATTGCTGGTGAGACATATTTTATGGAATCACTTCAGGAATATGAAAAGTTCATAATGTTAGTAACTCCTTGGATATACAGTGCAGAGTATCCTGAGTGGTTGCACCATGGCCTGATAAAGAAACAGTAAATCCCAAGAATAGAAAAGCCTATGTAGCCCCCTGGTAAGCCTTAGGCTTGCTAAACTCGCTTTCCTCCAGGGGGATCAGCCTTCGGCCCCAACTAACTGGGTAATCAAGTTGTGTGATGTACCCCACCCCGCCAAATAACAGACAATACAGCATATGTCATTAAATAATTACACTTTACGGATCTTACTGGAACCATGTAATTAATAGAGATAAAATATAAAAGGAAAATAAAAGGCGCCAAACTTATCAAAGTTCAACCACTTTGTGCACAACAGTTGGAGCTCAAATAATGGAGTCTTCTTTCCACCATTCGGTCCCCTCCGACCCCCCTCAACCCACTGCCTGGGACCAACCACGGTGGTGAACCAGACACTCCACACGATTCTGTCTTTGCTTCCTCTCCTCGCCGAAGACCCTGGGCTGGGACTCCCGCACAGGGTCCGTCCCTTCGCCCAGCTTACAGCATCGTGTCTCTTCTCCCTGTCCCCATCCGCCTTCTGCGCCAAAACCTCGCGCGCGAAACAATAGCTTACAGACACACAAGAAAGAATAACATCTATCCCAATTGGTTCGTTCTCTCTCTTATCAATAATACAACCCAAACAAGCAGAGAGAGAGAGAGAACTCCTTACATCGCAGTTATTATTACAGAAAAGCCATTTTTATTATAACATAACAAAGAAGCCATTTTGTTAGCCTTTGCAGTAACATAAAAGAAGATATCCCTTACACGTACGAAAAGTGGATACAGTTGAGTGCATCACCAGGGAAGCCCTCCTGACCATTGAGCACATCTACAGGACTGTTGCCACAAGAAAGCAGCATCCATAATCAAGGACCCTCACCACTCAGGCCATGCTTGTTTCTCACTGCTGTCATCAGAAAGGAGATACAGGAGCCTCTGGTTCCACACCACCAGGGTTAGGAATTGTTATACCCTTCAACCATCAGGCTCCTGAATTAGTATGGATAACTTCACTCAACTCAACACACTGAATACAACCTACGGACTCACTTTAAAGGACTCCACAATTCATGTTCTCAGAATTATTTATCTATGTATGTATCTATTTATTTATTCATTCATTCACTCCTGTATACTATATATACAGTATGTATATGTTGTATATAGGGGTGAGTGAATGAATATGTATGTATTGTATTTTTCACAGTTTGTTTTACACATTGGTTGCTTATCAGTCTTTGTTTATGCATAGGTTTTACATTGATTTTATTGTATTCGTTTGTTCTACTGTGAATGTCTGCAAGAAAATGAATCTTAGGATTGAATATGTTGACATTAAATTTACTTTGAACTGCAACTGTTGTCTGGATGTTCAATGATACATAAGTAGATTGTCAATGTTTAGAAACTGGGTAATCCATACCTATCAAAAGAGTCATACATTGTTGATCACTTGTAAAAAAGTAGCATTTTGTGTTTCAGCTTTCAATGTCTTATCCAACAGTACTTTCCAGCAAATCCTAACATTATCACAGTCTTTCTGTCTTTCAATATCACAACTTTAACCAGAAACCAAGCACAAAATGGCTGACAGCTTTACAGAGAGCTTTTATTTCGTTCAGATTCCCTGCACAGTCTATGGCTTCCTGCACTGTTACAGAGAGACTAAACATGAACTTGAACAACAGCATGCCATCTTCCATTCTGGGCAATGTGCAGGCTTGTGGCCTAAATAACAAATTCTACAATTTGAGGTAACTTGATTTTCGCTTATATCAGCCATGTGTTTCTGTTATTAGTTTAACTTATCTGCTTTGTTTATTTTTTCCTTTTTTCCTTTTTTTCTCCCTCAGGGAACAGAGGACATGCTCAGCTTGGAGTCTTCCTGGAGTCTTCCTGGAGTCACGCTCAGGTATGTCTTCCTGCTCTGTATTTAGTAATTTCTACAATCTTTTGAGATAATAGAGTGTCTATTATTTCACACTTTATCTGCTCCCATTCACTCATGGACCAATTTTTTAAAATTGCTTTTTGCCATGGTTCCCCACATTTTTAATCTCTCTGAGACAAACCCTATCCCCAGCCTTCTCTGAAGCTTAATGATAACTTCTCCCCTACCCAGTTCTGATGAAGGGTCTCCAACCTGAAACATTAAGTTGTATTTCTTTTCCCTCAAAAGCAGGCTGACCTGCTGAGTGTTCCAACATTTTCTGTTTTTATTTAAGACTGAAAACATTGGCTTGAAACTGAACATTGGCCAGCGTTACCCTCTTCCCATATCTGGCCTCACAATCATCAACCTTTTCACTCTGTTCCCTAATGTCAGCATCATTCATTCCTTCATGCACACCCCGGCCCCACTACCCACCCATCATGGCCTAGAGTGTGAATTCCAGTCAGGCAATTTTCTGTAAATGAAACTTCTCTTTGAAGTTTCTCTTTGCTCACCTCTTTAAAAGTATGCAAGCTCTTTTCAAAAGTACCCTAGCTCTTTTTGTCATGGTCCGGATCGGGGTCCCTTTAAACTTACCTTGTTTATGTAATGGTCCAGACCATTGATTCCCTCTTTTCCCGTGTCCCTCGACTTTGGTGATTAGAGGCAATTAATGCTTGGCTGAACCGGTAGTTTATAGTCTCCGGCTTTCAGCGTTCGGCGCGGGAGCGTCTGCAAAGTCACGGCATGCCAATGTCATCTGGCCGGAGCAAGCCTTGTCTCCGCCCGAAGCGAGTGTCGGTAATTCGCCTTTCCTCACTGGAGCAACCCTGTCCAGTTACCTCGCCGAAGCGAGCCTGCAGCGTTTCCTCATCAAGGTGGGTCCGTCAGTTAACCCGCCAGAGAGAATCAAGAGCCGCTGTCTACTGTTCCCGGGCCGAGTCGAGAGCTCGCCACTACCCGGAGGCTCCAAGCACCACGTTCTGGCTCCGGCGGCATCCAAGTACCACGTCCACGTCCTGGCTCCGGCGGCATCCAAGTACTTGTCTTGCCGTTGCCCCGCGGAGGGTCATGAGTCCCGGCCCTATGTCCTGTACCCAAGGAGGGGTCCTGACTCGGTGTTCTGTGTATGTGTCCAAGGTTCCATGTACCTGCTCTTCCAAGACCGAGGCTCTGTTTTCCATGTTCCTCCTCTCCCTAGCCCATGTCATGTCCATGCCAGGTTCTGGGGTCCGAGCCCAAGGCCAAGACCCAGGTACTGGGTCCTTGCCTGGTCTCGGGTTTGGAGTCCATACCCTAGCCTCTTCATGTCTCCTCTAGTTCTGGGAGCCGATTCCGAGTCCAAGCCCAGACCCTTGGTCCCAGCCTAGTTGTAGTCCTTATCCCGTTTGCTATTCCTGCTTCTGTCTTGCTCTCCTGGTATCGTACAATAAACTAAACCTAAGTAACTTCACAAGATGTGTCTTGCATTTGGGTCCACCCTTGCTCCCCATGCCCCCACCATTGTGACAGAACGCTCTTGCCAAACATGGACCCAGCAGACACAAACTGTTTTCCAACCTCTTGTCAGCCTGAAAGTCAAGGTGTTGCTCTGTTTTGCCCGTCGACCAAATCCCCCCGACCCACCCGGGTCATCGATAATACAAGCAAATCTGTTGGTCACCTGGAGGCTCCCATTGGGAGGGGGGTAACTGTCATGGTCCGGATCAGGGTCTCTTTAAATTTACCTTGTTTATGTTATGATCCGGACCGTTGATTCCCTGTTCCCTGTTGATTCCCTGTCGAGCCGTGTCCCTTGACTTTGGTGATTAGAGGCAATCAACGTTCCGCTGAACCAGTAGTTTATAATCTTCGGCGGAAGCGTCTGCGAAGTCTGCAAAGTCACAGCGTCCCAGTGTCATCTGGCCAGAGCAAGCCTTGCCTCCGCCCGAAGCAAGCGTCGGTAATTCGCCTTTCCTCACCGGAGCAACCCTGTCCAGTTACCTGGAGATTCCAAGCACCACGTCCTGGCTCTGGCGGCATTCAAGTACCACGTCCATGTCCTGGCTCCGGTGGCATTCGAGTACCACATCCACGTCCTGGCTCCGGTGTCATCCAAGTACTACATCCAAGTCCTGGCTCCAGCGGCATCCAAGTACCACGTCCACGTCCTGGCTCCCGCGGCGTTCAAATACCATGTCAAGTCCTGGCCCTGGCGGCATTCAAGTACCATGTCAAGTCCTGGCCCTGGCGGCGTTCAAATACCATGTCAAGTCCTGGCCCTGGCGGCGTTCAAATACCATGTCAAGTCCTGGCCCTGGTGGCGTTCAAGCACCATGTCAAGTCCTGGCCCTGGCGGCATTCAAATACCATGTCAAGTCCTGGCCCTGGCGGCTTCCAGTTCTGAGTCTAGTCCTGGCCCTGGCGGTCTGTGTCTCCTCTCCTATCCCCTTATTTGAATCCCTTCTCTGCCCCTCTCGCCTCTAGCCCTCATCTGCAGCCCCCGCCTGCACTTCCGTCTAGTTCCATCACCGGAGCTAGACAGGTACTGTCTGGTGTTCATTTGTGTTGGCCTTGTCTTGTCCTCACCTCCGTGGGTTAAGTCTGGCCGTCTTGCCATTGCCCTGTGGGGAGTCATGTCTTTTCTTGTCCTGTCCTCGCCTCCGTGGGGTAAGTCAGGCTGTCTTGCTGTTGCCCCACGGGGAGTCATGTCATGTCTTGTCCTGTCCTCGCCTCCGTGGGGTAAGTCAGGCTGTCTTGCCGTTGCCCCACGGGGAGTCATGTCATGTCTTGTCTTGTCCTCGCCTCCGTGGGGTAAGTCAGGCCATCTTGCCGTTGCCCCACGGAGAGTCATGAGTCCCGGCCCTATGTCCTGTACCCATGTCTCCTCTAGTTCCGGGAGCCGATTCCGAGTCCAAGCTCAGACCCTTGGTCCCAGCCTAGTCGTAGTCCTGAGTCCTTATCCTGTTCGCTATTCCTGCTTCTGTCTTGCTTTCCTGGTATCGTACAATAAACTAAACCTAAGTAACCTCACAAGATGTGTCTTGCATTTGGGTCCACCCTTGCTCCCAAAACCCCTGCCATTGTGACACTTTTACAAAGCATTTAGTTGTTTTACAACTTCAGTTACATGTCCATTTCTCTCAGTCTCCTTTGAGATTTCTTGAGATACAATAGAAAAGCCCATCTAGTCTGTGCTGAGCCATTTAAACTGCCTACTCTAATCAACCTGCACTGAGGCAGTAGCCCTCCGTACTCCTACTCTTCATGTACCTATCCAAACATCTCTTACACCTTGAAATTGAGCATGTATGTATCACTTGCACTGGCAGCTCATTCCACATTCTCACAACCCTCTCAGTGAAGAAGTTTCCCTGCATGCTCCCCTTCAACTTTTCACCTTTTACCCTTAACCCATGACCTCTAGTTGTAGTTTCACCCAATCTCAGTGGAAAAAGCCTGCTTGCATTTACCCTATCTATATCCCTCATACTTTTGTATACCTCTATCAATTCTCTTTGAATTCTTAAAAATTTTTCTTTGAAATTTGATATGCAAGTAAAGGTCAATGAAGGACCAAGATAGCTGAAGGGACAGTCAGTGATCACGGGAGAGGATTGTAGAGTACCAATATTTAACAAACTTTAGACGAAGAGAGTTCGGGCTGGAGTAAGTCAAAGAATGCCATAGAGGAAAGAAAATAATGTCATCTAAAGATAAAGCTACCATTAACATTGCAACAAACCTTCCTTATAGATCAATGAACACAGATGGTATCTGAGTATGAAATGGTATGGTTTTGATGACATTGATTCTAGAGAAGAAGCTGATTCAGGTACAAAGAACAAGTGCTTCAACATAAAATATTTACACTGAGAAAACTTTCAATGCAAACATTGCAGCTGCAGGAATCAGAAATAACCAAAAATGCTGGACTTAAAAAGAAGATTTTGGAGAAATTCAGCGGTCAAGCAGCATTTGTGGAGGCGGAAGATGTAAGTTGATGTTTTGGGTCGTGACCCAGTATCGCGATTGTGAGAAGACAGGTTAGCTTGAATATTGGTGTATACTGTAGCGATACATAAGGGGAGTGGAATAGAGGCTGGTAGGTCTTAGGTGGAACCATATATAAGGGGATGGAACATGTGAGAAAGGGAAAGGAAGAGGTGAATACAGGAAAATAAAATTAGGTGGGCAGATGAGTATGTGTGTAGCAGGAGAGCACTGGATTTGTGGGCTACTTGAGACAGAAAAAAAATATTTTACCATTGGGTTTTAAGCTACTCAAGCAGAATATGAAATAATATTCCTCTAATTTTCATTATGGGCTCTCCATAGCAATGAAGAAAATACTGAGATTGTTGTGGGGATGAAAAAAAGAGTTTAAATACAACTGAAAGCTCAAAATGGCCATTATGGCTGAATGCAGATGAAAAACAGTCACCTAGTCTCTGTTTGATTTCTGCGATGTAAAGAAGTCACATTATGAGCACCAAATGCAGTAGCTCAGATTGGGAAAATTGCAATGTGAACCTCTGCCTCACCTAAAAGAGCTGGATGGTGGTGAAGGGACATGTATTTCAAAGTTCAAAGTAAAAATTATCAGAGTAAGTACATGTCACCATATACAACCCTGAGGTTCTTTTTCTGTGGGCATACATAGCAAATGTACAGAAAGGAAACTGTAAACAGGATCTGTAAACTATAAACATGAAAAACTGTAAACAGTAAACAAACTGTGCAAATGCAGGTAATAAATAAATAGCAATAAATAAAGAGCATGAAATAACATGATAACAAATTCCTTAAATGAGTGTAGTTATCTCCCTTTGCTCAAGAGCCTGATGCTTGAGGGATAGTAACTGTTCTTGAACCTGGTGGTGGGAGTCCTGAGCACTTGTACCTTCTACCTGATAGCAGCAGTGAGAAAAAAACATGGTGGTGAGGATGCTACTTTTCTACAGCAATGTTTTATATAGATGTGCTCAATAGTTGGTAGTGTTTTACTTGTGATGTACTGGGCCAAATTCATTACATTTTGTCGGATTTTCTGCTCAGAGGCATTGGTGTTCCCATACCAGGCAGTAATGCAGCCAGTCAGTACAGTTTCTACCACGCATCTATAGAAGTTTGCCGAGGTTTTTGACGACAAGCCAAATCTCTGCAGATTGCTGAGGAAGTAGAGCCACTGTTGTGCTTTCTTCACAATTATATTAATATGATGTGTCCAGGACAGGTCCTCTGAGATAGTGACACACAGGAATCTAAAGTTAATGACCCTCTCCACCTCTGATCTTCCAATGATTACTGGCTCATGGACCTCTGATTTCCCTCTCCTGAAGTCTACAATCAGTTCCTCGGTCTTACTGACACTGAGTGACAGGTTGATGTTATTACACCACTCAGACAAATTTTCAATCTCCCTCCTGTATGCTGATTCATCATCACCTTTGATTCATCCCACATCAGCAAACTTGAATATAGTTTTGGAGCTGTACTTATCCACGCTGTTATAGGCATAAAGAGAGTAGAGCAGGTTGCTAAGTACACATCCCTGTGGTGCTCCTGTGCTGATGGAGGTTGTGAGAAGATGCTATTGCCAACCTGAACTGACTGAAGTCTACAAGTGAGGGAATCCAGGAAACAAATTGTACAAGAGGGTATTTTGGCCTAGGTCTTGGAGTTTTACTGATTAGTTTAGAGGGGATGATGGTGTTAAATACCAAGCTGTAATTGATGAAGACCATCCTAATGTATGCATCTTTTGCTGTCCGGGTGTTGGTCATCACAGGTCTTCAGTACTTGGCCAGGTTCTCCGTCTGGACCGCATGCTTTCCTTGGATTCACTCTCTTGAAGGCAACCCACACGTCATCTTCAGTTACTGAGACCAAAGGATCATCGGGAGACATGGGAGTGTGCAGTCGTTTCTCCCTGTTCTGATGATGATGGCAAGCATAGAAAACATTGAATTACATTCTGATGTGCCCTAAGTCGCAAGATTTAACTTTATTGGAGGTTATGGCATTCAAACGCTGCCACAGCTATCGAGCATCCCTCATTGATTCCAGTCTAATCCGCTTCACCCGAAAGATGGCTTTCCAGAGATCATACCTGCACCTCGTAGCATTTTATGATCTCCAGACTTGGATATGGCTCTCAGCAAGTTCTGGATTTCATTCTTCATCCAGGGCTTCTGATTGGGGAAAGCTCTGAACAACTTCCTGAGGACACATTCATCCACAGCTGTTTTAATATTGTTTGTAATGACTGTTGTCCTGGAATGAGTTCTTGAATGTGGCCACTGACTCAAGACAATCCTGTAACCATTCCTTCTCCTGTTATCACCTCTTAGTTGTCTTGATCTCTGGAACCTTACTCTTTAGGCCCTGTCTGTATGCAGGTAGAAGGAGTAGAGCCAAATGATAAGACTTGACAAAATGCGATTTCGGGAAGGAATAATTGGCATCCTTATCATAGTGTAGCAGTGGTCTAGTGTGTCAGGACCTCTGGTGCAACAGGTTACGTGCTGTTGATAATTGGACAGAGTTTTCTTCAAACAGACCTGGTTAAAGTCACCTGCTATACTTGGAAATTTGAATCTGCATTTGCTGGGAAAATTGCCGAAGCACAGGGAGGCATAGGTGAAGAGGAATAAGCAGACCACAACGCCCTAAGGTAAGCATTCCCTGCGGACTACAGAAAGTAGGACAGGGGGAAGATGTGACTGATAGTGGGATTTCATTGGAGCTGGTAGAGGATGCTGTTTTGGATATGGAATCTGGTGGGGTGAAGGTGAGGGCTAAGGTAACAAACCATACAGGTGATCCCAATTATATCTTGCCAACCTCTATCTCACTTCCATACTTATTGTCATATACTGGCAATCTTACCTGTGTTCTCTTAGACTCAGCCAGGGTCTCAACCTGTTACCATTTCTTTCCACAGCTGTTGCTGAACCTGCTGAGTTTTTTTTCAGTGTTCTTGTTCAAGATTCCAGCACCTGCACTCTCTTCTATCTACAAATACTGGAGATATTCACCTCATCTGCCGGTTTCTGTGGATAGAGAAGCAGGGTTAGATTTTTCAGGATCACATTTAACACAGAATATTACTTGACTGATGCTGTTCAGCCTGCTGAGTATTTGCAGTATGTTCACGTTTCCATCATAAGCATGATATTGTTGTATGTATGAAGCCACTACACTCCGTGACACTTTATTAGGTACACCTGTACACACACTCATTAACGCAAATATCTCATTGATCAATCATGTAATAGCAGCTCAATACATAAAAGCATGTAGACATGATCAAGAGGTTCTGCTGTTGTTCTGATGAAACAGCAGAATAGGGAAGAAATGTAATCTAAGTGACTTTGACCATGGAATGATTCTGGGATTTTCTCACACAACAGTCTCGATAGCAGTAGTTCCTAAACTTTATTGCATTACTGCCCCACTGGCTTCCAGACCACTTCCCCACCACCTTCCTCTCCATTTCTGGCCATTACATAAAAACTATAAAGAACTTTTGATTTATGATGTACAATGAAAGAAAATAGGAGCTTCAAATTAACAACATTGACAAATAATTGCAAAAATTATTCAAATCTCTTTAAATCTACAACCAAAATTATTTCTTTATTTAACTGTAAAAACAACTTTCATCAACAATTTTAAAGTGTACATTAGCAGTCCATCTATTCACTACTTAATTGATTTTTCACCTTTCAATGAGATGGGTGGGTTGGTGCAGTGATATCAGCTTCTTAACATCATGCTGAATGTCACTCAGAGGGAGTCTCAAATCCCCACATTCAGTAATTTAGAGTCCGTTTTGTTGCTTTGGAAGAAGTCAAGTGACTACACTGAAGCTGTGCTACACTAGATATGATGTTGGAAAGGCAATAAAGAACATACTGACCTTTTTCCACAATGTAGGATAGTGTTCAGAGATTTCTTTCTACAACCAAAAGGCTTGATATGATTTTTTGAATATTGGCTTCAGCTCGAAGTCATTTTGTAACAAGTTCAGTTCTTCCTCCATCCTTCCTGTTAACTTCTCATTACAAGTGTTCAGGAATGGATTTATTACCCAATCTGGTATTTAGATCAAGCGAATATCCTGAAGTCTCTCTGACATATCTTTATGCAGCTCACCCAGGTGGGCACAATGTACTTGGAGATCACAGTCTGGTATTCTTTCTTTCTCTTCCAATGCAGAGAGGCTCGGAAATTGGAAAAGGTTGCAATAACCACTTAAACAAGGTTTCCTTTGGCAGAAATGTGGAAACAACTGATTTGAATTTGATAAGATTTGTTTAATTTATTGGCAATTGAAGATTGATTTAATTATTTGATTCAAAAACAGACAATTAAACAAGGAATCCACAAGTCAAAACAAAAATGGGAAACAGATCTGAATATTAATATTGATGAAACAAATTGGTCAAGACTCTGTCTTGACAATATGACAAATACAATAAACGTTCGACTTAGATTAGTACAATATAATGTTTTACACCAACTATATATTACACAGCAAAAATTAAATAGATTAAATTCAAACTTATCTGATCAATGCTTTCAGTGTAATCAAGAAATTGGTACTTTCTTACATTCTATTTGGTCTTGTTCCAAAATTCAACCGTTTTGGATAAATTTAAGAGTTTTATTGGAATAAATTACTGGAACTCAACTTCCACATAACCCTATATTATCTCTATCAGGTGATATTGAAGGGATAAAACCGAAACTTAAACTGAATAAATATCAGAAAGAATTTATAAAAATTGCATTGGCAGTAACCAAGAAGGCTATAGCAGTTACTTGGAAATCAGATTGGTATTTAGGTATGGATCGTTGGAATAATGAAATTTCTAGTTGTATTCCACTCGACAAAATTACTTATAATTTAAGAGATAAATATGATACATTTTTGAATATTTGACGCCCATATTTACAAAAGATAGGATGGCATATTTAGTTGCTCCGATAATAAAGATGTTGGTCCCTTGGGGAAAGTAATAACTAGATATACTAAATTTATTTTGAATCCCATGGAGCATGTGGAAACTTTCCAAAATCCAGGCAGTTCTTCTTTCTTCTTTCTTTTTCTTTTTTTTTTCAGATAAGGGTATATATCGGGGGGAAGGGTTAAGGGGAGGGGGAGGATAGATATTATTATCCTATGTAATCATTTCGAAAACTCAATAAAAATTATATTAAAAAACGATTGATTTAATTAAACTTTGTGATTAATTCTGACAAATGAGCAATGTCATGTCTACTGTTCTTGAATCGATTACTGAATGAAATGTTTGTCTTCAAAGAATTTTATTACAATTTCAAAAAGTGCATAAGAGCATTTCTTGCAGTTGCCTTTCAAGAGCCACCTGACTTCTGTGTGCAACGGCGAGCGTTCAAACTGTTCATTCTTCTCAGTACAAAGTTCTCAAAATAGTCAAGATTTGGAAGTCTGGGCCTTGATTTTATTTACCACCGTGATAACAGTATTTTATGATTTGAATAGCCAATCACTTACCGTAGGTTTTTCCAAAAACATGTTTGTGATTTACACAGTGAATTTAGTTGCAGCTTTTTCTCAAGAAGGTAATAACCCCACTGTGATGTTGTCATTGATGGTGCCTCATCTGTTGCACAAGCAGAACGCTGGTGAGCAGAATGTCCTTCTTTTTGAAAAATTACTCAATAATCCTAAATATTGACTCACCCTTCATATCTTTTTCTCATTCATTTGCAAGTAACAACTCTTGAACCTTGCTTTCATCTTTTATGAAGTGAACATCACAAAAGAAGCAAAGATTCATTGCCTGGCAAATTTGACTCACCTAAATGCAGAGCAAGTTCTGCTCCCCTAAGTATTTGCACAATGTATCTGTCATAGTTATAGAATTTAACTATTCATTATTGAATAGAACTGTGTCTGAGCAGAATCACTTTAATGATTTGGTCCAGTGACATACACAAAACTATACTCAGAACTTCCTTTACTGCTGACGGAATCAGTTCGTCTTCAATTATATGGAGCTTTCCGATATAGCAATGAGCAATTTCTGTTTTGTTGCGAAGTGCTGACAAATATGTTTTGAAGTGTTTTCTGTTTCTGAAAGTTTTCACAAAGTGACTGCAAATAAGATAAGTTCTTGTTTGCTTTATCAGAGTGTATTCTCTTCAAATATTCAAGAAGCTTGGGTGGTTTCATTGCCTCATTTGAAAAAAAATCCTTTTACACACAAAAGATACATTTGGCTGCAGTTGGTTAGTTAGAGCTGGCGTGAATCCATATTTAAGGTACTCCACACTACACTGTCCATACTTCTTTTTCACTTAGTCTGTTTCTGTGATTTTCATTAAGGATCAGTGACTCCAGGCAATGACCTTTTGCTGAAGTCCAACCTCAAGCACAGCGATCAATAAAGGGGAAAGTTACGACATCATAATAGCTCAGAAAAAAACATGACTTACTGTCTTAAGGTACATACAGTGGAGTAGTGATATCCTAGTTAGGCCATGGTCTAGAGAAATGCTGTCAAGACCATTTGAAAGGGCAGATTATGAACTTTACCCCATTATATGTCATACCCTAATCACTGTTTGATTTGAGTATGGGAATGGTACTACCTAACACTACAGTAGTGAATGACAGTATTGCACTGACTGGGCCCTGAAATAACACGATTTCTTCAGTGGAGATTTCTCATGATATGCCAAATACAGAAGTGTCACGTTGCCTTTCAACAACTATAATGCACCTGGAGCAAAGTCTAAGAGAATAGTGGGTTAGCAAGAGATAAGGTGATTGTGATTATTATGATTATAATTATGATTATGAGGACACGCAGTCCTCTGTTATTGTCATTTAGTAATGCATGCATTAAGAAGTGATACAATGTTTTTCCAGAATGATATCACGGGAACACGACAAACCGACTTAAAACCACATAATTATAACATATAGTTACAACAGTGCAAAGCAATACTGTAATTTGATAAGTCAGACCATGGCACGGTAAAAGTCTCAAAGTCTCTCAAAAGTCCCATCATCTCACGCAGATGGTAAACCTCCAGCGCCGCCAACTTGCGGATGCAGCATACTGGAAACATCCGACCACAGTCCGACTCCGAGTCTGTCCAAAAACTCCGAGCCTCCGACCAGCTCTCTGACACTGAGCACCGAGCACCATTACTGCCAAGTGCTTCGACCCCAGCCCTGACAACAGGCAATAGGCAAAGCCGATTATTTGGGGCCTTCCCCTCCAGAGATTCTCAATCGCACAGTAACAGAAGCAGGCATTTCAGAAGTTACTCCAGGTGTTCCTCCGTGCTGCTCATGGCTGTTTCCATCAAATCCAGATTGTGCACGGCCCCCTAGTTACACATACGATATTCATTCGGAACAGCTGTGCGCGCTGCATCGCGCTGCCATCTTCTCCTGGTGAAGGAGAAGATATGATTGTGATCATTTCAATCAGTTATGATGCACTAAGGATCAATTGATTATAAGTAATTTATTTCTTAAATTAAGCCTAAGATCCCTCAGCTGCCGTCCTGCTCACAATCGACCTCCCACTTCCCCCCTTATCTTTATCACCCCCTTAGGAACTCCCACTGCCCACAGGGGGTAATATCACCTATTTTAGAGTCCAGAGTTTAATAGAGTCGTGTGAAAAGCAAAAGAAAAAATCAGTGAGCAGCAGTTCTGTGAGCAAAGACTACTTGTAATGAGAAGGACCAGAGGAGAATGGCCAGTCTGGTTCAAACTGACAGGGAAGCGACAGTAATTCAAACAGCCACACTTTATAATTGCAGTGTGAAGAAATGCATCTCTGAAAGCACAAGACATCAAATCTTGAAGTGGTTGGGCTACAGCAGCAAAAGACCACATCCAGTTCTACTCCTCTACCTAATTAATTGGTCACTGAGTGAAAGCAAATATTTATGCACCATCTGCTTCAACTGTGACAGTGGTTCCAGAAAGGAATAGAACTATTGGTAAGGTAACAGAATTTAGGGTAATCCAAGTTCACTCTCATTTGCTTTCTCAGTGGACCATTTTGTCTTCTTTTCCCATTAACACAGTAAGGTGTTCCACAGGCTTTAAATAAAGCATTATATTGATAAAGAGGTAGATGGATGATCATTAGAATGACAGGATTGAAAACATTGAAATTGCTGAGACAAAGTATGTAGCATGAACATACTTACACCCCAAGAATAATTCAAAAAATTACCATTCTGTGCATAACTCATTGTCAAAACTTTTCCGATGAGGTGGTTACAGGATTTAACAATCATGGTACAAATGTCATTCACACGATATTACTTTGCTATTCTGCTTAATGCCTCAGTACAATTGAATGTGTAATATTTCTGCATGACAACCCTTTGCTATCTGTTAGAAGCACTAACTCCTTGCAAGTATATGAATGCCAAACAAATTCATTGCGTGGTACGCAGTTGATCATTGCAACAAACTGGACTGTGCTTTGCTGATTATTTCTTGATTTGGTTAATAGCTCATTGATTTTCCATCATTATTACAAGAGCACCATCATTACAAAGAAAGGAGAGTTTTTCCCTCCAGCATATTGCTGCACGTTCTGAACAATTATTGCAGAAATTATGAATGGTATATCTCATGCAAACAAATCCTTCTCCAGATCCAGTGAATCATTAAAGATGTTTAAATAAAAATAAATGTGCATGAAAGCTCATTTAGCTGACAACTATATTGATGAATTTAGCAGGATTACATAAATTGTAAATTGATCTGCTTGACGGTTAATAATATCATATTTAGTGACGTTCTTCACAACTGTGTATTCTCAGGTTATTTTTTAAATTGGGTTTTTCAGATAGCTGTGTGTTCACAGGTTATTTATCTATCGGGGTACCAGTCTGTGTGTGCATCCCTGTGCCAGTTATTAATTGGTCTACCTATGCATCCCTAAGCTTATTATTTATTGTGGGTGTCATGCTCCGGCTGTGTGTCCCAGGGCTAGTTATTGTTAGTTGGTCTGACACTGTTCTATACCAGAATGTTGCGGATGGCAGTCTGTTCATTGCCAGCAATAACCGGATAACTCTTACGTCCATGTTCTATGAACAGTGACCATTATGTAGTGGGTAAACTGCATCACCTTTGTGGTAGAGTGGTTCTTTCATTCCCCATTGTGCGTGGGAGACACTTAACCCTGGTCTGCGCTGCTGAAAACGGATTATGCACAACACATAGCTTTGGTTGATGGTAAACGTATCCTGGGTGGAATTTTTCCTGTGAGTAAAGCAAAACTGGGATCTTACTGGTCATCAGGTGTCTGGGTCACTGATACTCGAAACCAATCAGCAGAGGAACCTTGACGCAAATCTTGAATGGGTTCACTGTTTCCAACAGCATACTTTCGTGGAGTAAATGAACATCCAAATTTGTTTTGCTCCGATTAAAATATCTGCAAAGAGGAGTATTTGGTGGGACAGGACAAGAATTTTCTTTGCTCAGAAGTATCCATGCCACACATCCTTACCACAAGCCTGTCACTATAGTGGGATTTAAATTTGTGTTTTTGAAGTAATCCAAGCTTCTGCTCATTGGTCGACTTACTCAGCAATGTTTGGTAAAGATCTAGCGTTGTTAATTTTAAGATGTATAATTTTCAAGGTCTGTAAGGGTGCATATAAATTGAAATCCATGTGGAGTATAGATACAGACTTTATAATAGGCTAGTCACTGAAATATCAAGCCTTCTTCATGCGTTTAAATTAATTCCTTACTCTATTAGATGAAGCTGCTTGCAAACAGCTGTCAAAATTTGATGTGCCTGGCATTTATTAAAAGCTTTGTTCCATCCACTTTGAAATTTATATGTTTTAAATGTTAGTGCTCAAAATCATTTAATATCCTGCCCAGCTTCTTTCCCACTCCATACCCTTTATTTGAATACATTTTTTTGACATTCAAAACAATTTTCTATTTGTGTAAACCCCTTGTAATTCAGCCCTTTACCAAATTTGTACTTGAATTATAGCCCAGTTGTTCACTTTCCCAAAATTCAAACATTTTTCCAGTGTATTCCATGATTCCTCTATGTCATGTATTCAGTGCTAATCCTCCCATTCCATTTCAACGTCTTTATCTTTACATTTTCGCTATTACTTAATAATAGATGTTAATTGATCACAATACCCAATACCTCATATTACACAGTCTGTTTCCTCATTGCAAATATTTACTTGAATCCCAAGTTCTTCAGACCTATTTCATTCTCACCTAACATCCTCCTACCTGGCCCAAGTTAATTGGCATTTCCATTGCTCATCCACAACTTTTGAAGTTACTGTAGTTCCTTGTATGGGCAGAATTGACTATAACCACGAAAGGAATGTTGATCCTTTGACAAGCTTAAATTTCTACCAGATTAAACTTCAAGTGAAGCTAGTCCTTCGGGAGGCTCTGCATCCTGAACCACTACTCATGGAAGACACTACACAAACTTAATCATCCGGGTTTATGTTTCACAGAAATTAAACAACATAGGTCAAAACCTTGCAAGTTCGAGCTATGCCTCTGAGAATGAAACTTAAAAATTGGATGTGGCATATCAGCGCAGTAATGATGGAGTTCTGCCTTCCAGATGAAAATTTGAGCTGAGCTTCTGCCTGGTGTTAGGTGGATGTCATGCTAAAGCATTACTTGAAGGAAGAGCAAGAGCATCATTCCTTGTGCACTGGCAAATCTGCAAGACTTACTCAATATTACTAAACTGATTTTCCGATTATTATCATATTTCTGTCTGCAGAAGATTGAATTGTGCACAAAGGCTATTGTTTCTTTTTCATTTGAACAATGATTGTATTGCTAAAGAGCTTCATTTGCTGCAAGGTGCTTTGATGACTTTTGATGTCATGAAAACAGAATATAAATGTAAGTCTTTCTTTCTTTGGTTCACCTTTTTCCTATTTCATTTTGTCATTACATAATTTCCACTTCCACCTGAACTCTGAGAATCCATAAACTCAATTTCTGTCAATAAGGTCCACTTTAAATCAACCCCACCCCAAAAGAACAGAAATATGATTGTTAAGAAGACCGATTTCTACAAAATGGATTTCCGTTCGGGGAATGCAGTTAGCGAAAGTTGTCAGTATGGACCAGACATATTTAAAACAGAACGTGGTACCTGTTCCGACTGGACAGGTTGTACCTGAACTGGAGGGAGACTAACATCCTTGTGGGAAGGTTTGCTAGTGCTGCTCCGGAGGGTTTAAACTAGATTTGCAGGGGGAGGGGAACCAGAGTGTTGGAGAAGATAATGAGGTGGAGGAGTATAAAGGTCATGCGAGAGCTGCAAGTATAGTGCATGGAGTAAAGCCAGATTTAACATACAAAGAGACTTTGAGGAAAGAGAAGCAGAAAAAAGGGTGTAAAGGTAGTAAGGTAGAAGGGCTAAAGTGTGTGTACTTCAATGCAAGAGGTATCAGGAACAAAGATGATGAACTGAGAGCTTGGATACATACATGGAATTATGATGTAGTGGCCATTACAGAGTTTTGGCTGGCACCAGGGCAGGAATGATTTCTCAATATTCCTGGATTTCAGTGCTTAATAGGGATGGGGGGGGAAGGGAGGAGGGGTGACATTGCTGGTCAGGGATATTATTACAGCTACAGAAAGGGTGGGTAATGTAGCAGGATCCTCTTTTGTGTCAGTGTGGGTAGAAGTCAGGAACAGGAAGTGAGCAGTTACTCTATTGGGAGTATTCCATAGGCCCCCTGGTAGCAGCAGAGATACCGAAGAGCAGATTGGGAGGCAGATTTTGGAAAGGTGCAAAAATAACAGGGTTGTTATCATGTGTGACATTAACTTCCCTAATATTGATTGGCACCTGATTAGTTCCAATGGTTTAGACGGGGCAGAGTTTGTTAAGTGTGTCCAGGACGGATTCCTGTCACAGTATGTTGACAGGCTGACTAGGGGGAATGCCATACTAGATCTAGTATTGGGTAACGGACCGGGTCAGGTCACAGATTTCTCAGTGGGTGAGCATCTGGGGGATAGTGACCACCGCTCCCTGGCCTTTAACATTATCATGGAAAATGATAGAATCAGAGAGGACAAGAAAATTTTTAATTGGGGAAGGGCAAATTATGAGGTTATAAGGCTAGAACTTATGGGTGTGAACTGGGATGATGTTTTTGCAGGGAAATGTACTATGAACACATGGTCGATGTTTAGGGATCTCTTGCAGGATGTTGGGGATAAATTTGTCCTAATGAGGAAGATAAAGAATGATAGGGTGAAGGAACCATGGGTGACAAGTGAGGTGGAGAATCTAGTCAGGTGGAAGAAGGCAGCATACATGAGGTTTAGGAAGCAAGGATCAGGTGGGTCTATTGAGGAATATAGGGTAGGCAGAAAGGAGTTTAAGAAGGGGCTGAGGAGAGCAAGAAGGGGGCATAAGAAGGCCTTGGTGAGTAGGGTAAAGGAAAACCCCAAGGCATTCTTCAATTATGTGAAGAACAAAAGGATGACAGGAGTGAAGGTAGGACTGATTAGAGATAAAGGTGGGAAGATGTGCCTGGAGGCTGTGGAAGTGAGCGAGGTCCTCAATGAATACTTCTCTTCGGTATTCACCAATGAGAGGGAACTTGATGATGGTAAGGACAATATGAGTGAAGTTGATGTTCTGGAGCATGTTAATATTAAGGGAGAAGAGGTGTTGGAGTCGCTAAAATACATCAGGATGGATAAGTCCCCGGGGACTTAGGGAATATTCCCCAGGCTGCACCACAAGGCGAGGGAAGAGATGGTTGAGCCTCTGGCGAGGATCACTATATCCTCGTTGTCCACGGGAATGTACCGGAGGATTGGAGGGAGGCGAATGTTGTCCCCTTGTTCAAAAAAGGTAGTAGGGATAGTCCGGGTAATTATAGACCAGTGAGCCTTACATCTGTGGTGGGAAAGTTGTTGGAAAAGATTCTTAGAGATAGGATCTATGGGCATTTAGAGAATTATGGTCTGATCAAGGACAGTCAGCATGGCTTTGTGAAGGGCAGATCATGTCTAACAAACCTGACAGATTTCTTTGACGAGGTGACCAAGCATATAGATGAGGGTAGTGTAGTGGATGTGATCTACATGGATTTTAGTAAGGCATTTGACAGGGTTCCACATGGTAGGCTCATTCAGAAAGTCAGAAGGCATGGGATCCAGGGAAGTTTGACCAGGTGGGTTCAGAATTGGCTTGCCTGCAGAAAGTAGAGGGTTGTGGTGGAGGGATGGAGGGATTACATTCGGATTGTCCCACAAGGATCGGTTCTGGGACCACTAATTTTCATGATTTTTGTTAACAACCTGGATGTGGGGGTAGAAGGGTGGGTTGGCAAGTTTGCAGATGACACATAGGTTGGTGGTGTTGTGGATGGTGTAGAGGATTGTCGAAGATTGCAGAGAGACATTGATAGGATGCAGAACCGGGCTGAGAAGTGGCAGATGGAGTTCAACCCGGGGAAGTGTGAGGTGGTACAATTTGGAAGGACAAACACCAAGGCAGAGTACAAGGTAAATGGCAGGATACTTGGTGCTGTGGAGGAGCAGAGAGATCTGCGGGGTACGTGTCCACAGATCCCTGAAAGTTGCCTCACTGGTAGATAGGGTAGTTAAGAAAGCTTATGGGGTGTTAGCCTTCATAAGTCGAGGGATAGAGTTTAAGAGTCGCGAGGTAATGTTGCAGCTCTATAAAACTCTGGTTAGGCCACACTTGGAGTACTGTGTCCAGTTCTGGTCTCCTCACGAAAGGAAGGATGTGGAAGCATTGGAAAGGATACAGAGGAGATTTACCAGGATGCTGCCTGGTTTAGAGAGTATGCATTATGATCAGGGATTAAGGGAGCTAGGGCTTTACTCTTTGGAGAGAAGGGGGATGAGAGGAGACATGATAGAGGTATACAAGATATTAAGAGGAATAGATAGAGTGGACAGCCTGTGCCTCTTCCCCAGGGCACCACTGCTCAGTACAAGAGGACATGGCTTTAAGGTAAGGGGTGGGAAGTTCAAAGGGGATATTAGAGGAAGGTGTTTTTACTCAGAGAGTGGTTGGTGCGTGGAATGCACTGCCTGAGTTAGTGGTGGTGGCAGACACACTAGTGAAATTTAAGAGACTACTAGACAGGTGTAAGGAGGAATTTAAGGTGGGGGGTTATATGGGAGGCAGGGTTTGAGGGTCAGCACAACATTGTGGGCTGAAGGGCCCATACTGTGCTGTTCTATTCTATGTTCTCTATGTATTTGATCATAAACTTGTATTCAGCAGAACAAGCTGGGAACAAGATTTCTAGACATGGGCCAAGTTTGTCTTTGTCTGAACTGGTCTGACTCGACTTTAATGCCTACACTTGTTATATCTTTCAGCTTGCCTCTCCTGTTTTTCAAAGGTCACAATAGTCAAGTAAATGCAGGTCAGGAGCCAACAAGAAAATAGTTAATGTTGTGATACAGGAAACAAATCCAATCTTTCCAAATTCTCTTTATAGCGACGACTGTCCAATTCAGGCAGCATCCTGGTGAACCTCCTCTGCGTCCTCTCCTTTCCACATCCCTCCTATAATAATTTGATCACAGAGCTCACTCCCACAAACAACCATGAGAAAATAAATGGATCTGTTTGATTAAGAGGTAAATAAATTTCCAGAACTTTGGTGGGAACATCATTGATTTTCTGGAGAAGAAGGTTTTTTTTTCCATATGCTTCAAGGAATAATTTACCTGAAAGGCAGCATCTGTGGTACAGTTACATTCCCCGCCCAGAGAATATAGGATACTAATCATCATAACCCAGGAACTGGCCCATTAGACTAATTTCATCTGCCTTCATGGAATACATTTTCCGTATTCCGTCATGTTTATGTGCTCACCTAAATGCCTCTAAAACACACCTGTGGTGTCTGCAGCCACCACCGACCTTGACAGCCCTATCCAGGTCACCTGCTACTTTTCGTGTAAGAAAAAACCTGCATCTCCAATAAACTTTCCCCTTCTCCTTTCAAAGTTGTACATTCTACTATTCAACATTGTACCATGGGAAAGAGACTCTGACTGTCTGCCCTAACTATGCTTTTCACAATTTCATGAATTTCTATCAGGGTTCTCCTCATCCTTCAACACGCCAGAGAAAACATTCCAAGTCTGTCCAACTTCTCTTTACAACTAATATTAATCTAAGCAGCATCCTGGTGAACCTCCTCTGCGCTACTTCTAAAACCTCCACAGCCTTCTCAGAACTGAAATCATTATTCCAAATGCTGCCAAATAAAAGTTTTTCATTTGACTACAACATAGCTTTCTGATTCAATGACTGATTAAGGCAAGCATGATATGTATCTTCTTTATCATCCATCCACTTGTACTGCCACTTTCTGGGAGGCACGACTTGGACACCAAGATCCCTCTGTTCTTCAATGTACATGTGGGCCTTACCATTTACTAGGTACATTCTCCTTACATTTGACCTACCAAAGTGTGGCATGTCACACTTACCCAGGCTTCAATCCATTTGCCATTTCTCCACTCATATCAACAACTGACCTATATCTTGCTGTATTCTTTGACAACCTTCTTTACTATCTATAACCCCACCAATGTTTAAATCAAACTTACCAATCAGCTCATCTGCTTTTTAGTCCTAGTCATTTGCATGTATCACAAATAACAGAGGTCCTAGCACTGATCACTGCACAAAACCACTGATCACAGACCTCCAGTCTGAATAACAACCTTCCACTATTACTCATAGTCTTCTGAGGCTAAGTCAGTCTTGAATGTAATCTACCAAGGATACCATACACATAAACCTTCCCGATCAGCCTATCATGAGGGTTTTCATCAAAATCCAGAATGAGAACATCCAAACTTCTACCCCCTTCATCTTTGTCACTTCCTGAAAAACGCAATGAAATTTGTAAGGCATGAGCTATCTACCCCTTACAAAGCCATGTTGACTATCCCAAATAAGTCTATCCTTTCCCAGACGTGAGTAACTACTATTCTGTCACAATAGTTTTCCCAACACTGACGTGAGACTCACCAGCTTATAAATTCCTGAATTGTGCCTATTCTCAACTAAATTAAAGAAAAACACTGGCTATTTTACAGTTCTCTGTGACCTCACCAGTCATTGGAGAGAATGCAAAGATCTTTGCCGTAACCCTAGAAATCACCTCTCTTGCCTTTCTCAACAATCTAGACTTCATCAGTTTCATGGGAATTTTCCACCTTAATGTTCTTCAATGCATACAACATTTACTCCTTTTTGACCTCTGCATATATTAAAATATCAGCATGCTCAATCCTGATCTTACTATCCTCTATATCCTTCTCCTTGGTGAATACTGATGTAAAATACTTGTTTGATACCTCACCCACATCCTATGGCTTCAGGCATAAAATTCTTTCTTTATGCATTGGATGGTTTAAATGTTTAAGTCTCAGAAATGATACTTTATACTTTATTGTCGCCAAACAATTGATACTAGAGCGTACAATCATCACAGCTATATTTGATTCTGATCTGCGTGCTCCCTGGAGTACAAATCGATAGTAAATATTAAAAAGTTAAATTATAAATCATAAATAGAAAATAGAAAAGGGAAAGTAAGTTAGTGCAAAAAAAACCGAGAGGCAGGTCCGGATATTTGGAGGGTACAGCCCAGATCCGGGTCAGGATCCGTTCAGCAGTCTTATCACAGTTGGAAAGAAGCTGTTCCCAAATCTGGCCGTACGTGTCTTCAAGCTCCTGAACCTTCTCCCGGAGGGAAGAGAGACGAAAAGTGTGTTGGCTGGGTGGGTCATGTCCTTGATTATCCTGGCAGCACTGCTCCGACAGTGTGCGGTGTAAAGTGAGTCCAAGGATGGAAGATTGGTTTGAACCCATAGCTTCCAGTGTCAGAGATGAGAGCATGTCTGACTGATCCCATATGGCTGTACACAAGTGGCTGGGAAGGAAAATCAAATACCTTGCTTCCAGCTTGTCAAGTCAACTCGAGTTTATTGTCATATGCATAAGTATGATGAGCTACAGGTATAATGAAAAACTTGCTTGCAGCAGAATCATAAGCAGATAGCTTCAGACAGAGCACAGAATATAAATTCCTTAACGTCAACAAAACAAAAGAGGTGGTTATTGACTGCAGGAAAATGAATGGTGCACATACTGCTGTTTATATCAATGGTGTTGAAGTCAAGAGGGTTGATGAGAGTGTCAAGTTCCTAGGAATGAACGTCACCAAGAGCCTGTCCTGATCCAACACGGTGACACTATGGCCAAGAAAGATCATCAATCTTTACTTCCTCAGGAGGCTAAAGAAATTTGCTGTATTCCCTTTGACCATCACCATTATTTAATGTTGCACCAAGGAATTGTTAAAGTTATAATCAGGGAAGTCGATTCTAGCCTGCAAGACCTGCTGCTTTCACAGCTTTACCCAACGATTCCACTTCAAGTGGAATTCCTTAATTATTAATTTTTAATACAGTAATGCAGTTGCTACTCTAAATTTCAGCACAATTGAAATTTTGTTTACATCTGGATGGCATGCTTCCTGTATACCGCGATAGCTAACTGCTTTGTCCTGCTTCAGGTGCATTTGATACCCTTGAGAATTCATTTTGTGATGGACTATTTTTCACTTTGTATGCAGGATAATTATCATGGCATCTTTGTGGCTTGGATATCTGCCACATTCATCACATTTTATGCTTTTCATATCAGCAGATCAAAGTCATTACACACACAAAAGGATCAGAATAAAGAGCATTCACAAACCCTTACAGTTATATCATACCGATGCTTTTCATCTCTATCAGTTCTTAATTGTGAGCCATCAAAGTCAGAGAGATTAGATTGCAAATGGATGGAGAAAAGAAGTGGTAGACCACTGGAAGCTCAGGGCCACTGTTAAGGATTGAATGGTTTCCCCCAACCATGAACACCTACTGGTCAAACACTGTCCATTCTAATTACTTACGGAGTTCTCCTCCATAATTCTAGTGTTTACATACTACCAGTGGCCGACTATAATCAAGCACATGAGATACTGCATGATGCTGTCTCCAAACAAAAAACAGTCCATCCCGATGCATTTCAAATCATAGTCAGGGACTTCAATCAGTCTTGTTTGAAGAAAACCCTGCCCACTTACCATCAGCATATAACTTGCAGCACCAGACGTCCCAATGCACTTGACCACTGTTATACTAAAATATGGAATGCCTACCATTCCATGCCCAGACCACACTTCAATAAATCTGATCATTTGGCTATCCTTTTTCTACCTGCAGACAGGCAGACGCTAAAGAGCAATACTCAAGAGGTTACGGCATCGAAGAGTTGGTCTTGGGAGGCAGAGCTATGGGATTTCTACGACTCAGTAGAATGGGCCATGTTCAAGGGCTCATCTGTGGGTCTGAATGATTACACCATGGTTGTCACAGACCTTATTAAAACAGTTGTAGATGAAGGTGTCCCAACAAAATCATTCAGACTTCCCCAACCAGAAGCCTTGGATGAACCATGAGATCTGTAAAGAGATGTGAAAATTAGCAGTCCCAATACTGACCCTATGGAACTTCACTAGTCATTGGTAGCCAGCCAACAAAGGCCCCTTTATTTCCCATTCGCTGCCTCCTGACTGTCAGCCATTCCTCTATCCATGCCAGTATCTTTTCTGTAATGCCTTAGGATTTTATCTTGTTAAGCAGCCTCATGTATGGCACCTTATCAAATGCCTTCTGAAAATCCAAGTAAATAACATCCACTGCTTCTCCCTTATCCACCCTATTTGTTACTTCCTCAAAGAATTATAACAGAAAGCATGCTGACTTTGACTTATTTTATCATTAGTTTCCAAGTACATTGAAGAAAGAATCAAGTTCACGTTTAACTATCATTCAGCCATACATGAATAAAGCCAAATGAAACAGCATTCATCCAGGGCCAAGGTGAAAACATGCACAACACAAGGCACACATACCACATTCAAGATTGCAGACAAACCTATAGTCATGCAAAATAAAAGTGGCTAATCTGCCACTTAATAAAGTGGTCAATAAGTGTACGGCATTTACCTTCTTCTGCTGTGGCCCATTCACATCAAGGGTTGGCATGTTGTGCATTCAGAGATGCTCTTCTGAAGACCACTGTTGTAACACATGATTATTTGAACTCCTGCTACCATTCTGTCAATTTACACCAGTTTGGCAATTTTCCTCTGGCTTCTGTCATTAACAAGGTATTTTTGCCCACAGAACTTCCACTCATTGGATGTTTTATTGTTTTACTGTAACCTTCAGGGACTGTTATGTGTGAAAATACCAAGAGATCAGCAATTTCTGAAATGCTCAAGCAGCCCATCTGGCACCAACAATCATTCTACAGCAGGTGAGATCACATTTCTTCCCTATTCTAATACTTGGTCTGAACAACTGAACCTCTTGACCATGTCTGTATAGTTTAATGCATTGAGTTGCTGCCACCTGATTGGCTGTATATATATATATAGCTGCATTAATTTGCAGGTCTAAAGGAGTATCTAATAAAGTGACCAATGTATGTAGATGAGGCAGATTTAAAATCGGGGAATAGGGCATGTTTGGCTGAGCTGATAATAAATAAGCTGCAGGATCAGCCGATTGACCGACACCCTGGGAGCAAACTTTCCAGGCATGGTTTAAATTTGTCTTTTGAAAAACTTGTCTGACCTGATTTTAACAACCACTCAGATTATACTACCTTTCTGTGTTTCTCTGGTTTTCCAGTGGTCATAACATTCATGTAAATATCTGCTATGATTAACATAGTACACACGATTGGAAAATCTTCAATAGACAAATCAGAAAACCGAGGTATAAAACACTTGAAATACCTTCTTTAACAATTCCAAAAATATGAAATATTTAACCTTTTTATTCAACTTAATGACCCCTTTCAGATTTGTTATCATTTGGCCAATTCCAAATTCTTTCTATTTTAATTTCTAAAGGCTTCATAAAAAATACCTCTTTTTAATCCAAGAAATTGCACTATTATCAGTTGCAACCAACAACTTCTAGTCATGGGGGTGGGGGGCATTAGGAGCGGACCCAAATGCAAGACACAGATACTGAAGTACTAGGAACAGGACAAGGTTTATCATGAAAGCAAGTGGAGTCAGGAAGAAACGACAGGCCTTGCATGAGACAAGGACCCCGGGCCTGGGCTAGGACTAAGACTAAGAAAGCAGGACCAGGACAAGGAACTTGGAACTAGGAGCCTGGGCTAGGACTCTGAGCCAGAAACTGGACCGGGACCCAGAACTGGGTCTTGACTTGGGCTCGTACCCTGTATCTAGGCGAGGACTCGGGACTAGGATCCTGGCAAGGACAGGACAAAGTACTCCAGCACAGGACGAGGTACCCCAGCACAGGACAAGGAATCTCTGGCACTGGGCTGGGCAAGGAAGCTCTGGGCTGGGCGAGACACCGGAACTAGATGAGGACACGAAGCTCAGATTTGGACAGGGCTGGAACATGGTGCCTGGACTTGGTCTTGGAACACAGGAACACAGAGCGTTGCACGTGGACTGGCCGCTCAGAGCCTTGGACATGGACTGGACGAGGTACTCCAGGGCAAGATGAGGCTCTTGGACTAGGTTTGGCTCAGCTCTTCAACTCAGCTTGGTTAGGCTCTTGGGTACGGAGCCAGGATTCCTCCTTGGAACGCAGGACCAGGACCCTTTCTAGGACGCAGAGCCGGGATGACTGCCGAGGACACTTGCCGAGGAACTGCAGAGGTAAACTGCTGAGGGACTCCTGGACTGGACAAGGACAGGACGAGAACACGAAGCCTTGACTTGGACAGGACTGGAACACGGCATCTGGAACTTGGAACACAGGAACACAGAACACAGAGCTGGGACCCCTCCTTGGGAACAGGACTTAGGGCCGGGACCCTTCTTTGACACAGACACCCAACACGGGGACACAGAGAGATAGTTCCAAACTCAACGATAGATAGTTCCTTATCTTGGCATGGCAAGGCTCTGGTCTCACTCTAGCTGTTGAACTTGACAGGGATGCAGGTGAAGCTTCAGAAGGGGAAGGGAATAGTCCAGCAGGGAATCCTTGGTTTGAGAGGTATTTATATACCAGCCCAAAATGAAAATCAGATGCCTCAATTAAGGCACCCAATGGAACAAGGGAAAACAGGAAAACCTGGAATAAGGAATCGATGGACCGGACCCTGAACCGGAATGCAGAGTTCGCAGACCAGACCATGACACTTCTAATATGATGAGTATTATGAGGATGCCTATTTGATATTGGACATTCAGTAATGATCTACAAGGTCAATGATTCGGGCAGAAGATTTCAAGCTGGATATGGACAAGTACAGTGGCTGGAGTAGGTGACATTATCAGGTGCCAGGAGAATGCTTTTCACTATGTTGGTAATTGTAGGAAAATAATACAGCAATGATCTATGATCCATCAATGTTTCATGGTTTAGGACGGTATCTAGTTTGTATCGTTCCTAGTCAGTGAGCTGCACGTGATGGAGGAGAAATTCAACCTGAGTTGCTTATGTTAAGTAGGCACAGAAAGAGTTGGCTCCACGTCATAGTCAGCTCCCAAAGGTAGAGATTTCAAAATAGAGGTGAGTTAGAAAATTAAAGTGACACATGAATGGAATTCAGGCTGAGCAAGGGTGGACCACAAAACAGTCACCGGGATGTGCTTGGTTCCCAGAGATTTGAAAAGCTGTGAATAGAAGTTCTTGTTCTTTACTTTTAGGCAACCTTACAGATGAAAACATTTCCCCCAGATCTGCTAATCCAAACCTTTCATCTTTTTAAAATCTTCCAACAGCTCACTTTCTTTGATTTCAATCAAGAAAGCTGCAGAGGTCTCTGTAACTCTGGATGAGGTAGCCATTGAAAGTTCCATGTTAGAGGCTTTTGCTACCCAGATCTTGAATTCAGAAAATGGACAAATTGCCTACATTATTTAGTAACCTAATCAAGTGAGCTCACAGTGGTATTTTTGAAATATGGTAGCTATTTAGGTGCAATATGTTAAAGGTAGAAATTGTCCTTTAGTAGGCTACACAAGTTGTATAATAAGTATGAGAAAGTTTGCAGATGCAGGAAATCCAAAGCCACAAATACAAAATGCTGGAGGAACTCAGCAGGTCAGGCAGCATCTATGAAAATAAATAAATAGTTGATCTTTTGGGCCAAGATCATTCTTCAGGACTGAAAAACAAGGAGGAAGATGCCAGAATAAAAGGGTGGGTGAAGGGGAAGGAGGATAGCTAGAATGTCATAGGTGAAACCTGATAGGTGGGAAAGGTAAGACTGGAAAGGAAGGAATTTGATAGGAGAGGAGAGTGAACTATCGGAGAAAGGAAGGAGGAGGGTCCCAGGGGAGGTAATGGACAGGTGAGGAATGGTAGGAGGCAAGAGTGGGATTAGAAGAAGTGAAGAAGGGGAAGGAATTTTTTTACCAAAAGAAGAATTCAATATTCATGCTATCAGGTTGGAGGCTACCTAGATGGGATATAGGGTTTTGCTTCTCTACCCTAAGAGTCATCTTGGCACAAGATGAGACCATGAACTCACATGTCAAAACAGGTATGGGAATCGAGTAAGTGACAAGAACACCAACTGTTATCCACTGCAGCAAAAAAAGGCCTCAAATTATCCATCCATTACTGTATGTTTTAATGTTTTATGTAAGGTATTACCTAACTGTAAAAATCCATATATAAGCAATGTCATGAATCATTGCATTGCTAAATGAAGTGCAGTCAGGTTAATTAGAGGATCAGAGTGAGTTACGATCACTGAGTAATGGAGGTGACCCAGGGTGGAATGAATAGGTGTGGATGTCTTGTCATTGTACATAGGTAGTGGGCAAGTGATGACATTCCGGACAATAATTTGAACATCTTAGCAACCTAACTCTGAAAGGCAACTATGCAGGATTATAAATCAAAAGAGTAGAAAAATTATATACAGCTTGTACAAAGACTGGTTTCAACACCTCTTTCCAATACAGCTAATAAAAAAAAAACATTTGACTAAAGGTGGCGCAGTAGCATAGGGAATGGTGTAACATTTTGCAGTACTAGTGATCCAGATTCAATTCTGCCGCTAACTGAAAGGTGCTCCATGTTTCGATGTTTTGATGTACATGTGACCAATGAAGTTAATCCAATAAGTGTTTCCTTCTTGGGAAAATCTGACCAAGTAAGAAAAATGGAATGTTTTAAAATTGGTCAAAGTCAGCAACTACATGAAGATTACTGCAAAGAATCAATTACTTATTACATACAACAGGTGTCTCAAAAGATGCTGGATTCATCGATATGTGTGCATATACAGTATTTCAGTACCAGGGCATTCAATTCCTTGTCAGCTTCTTTATTATCAACTGTTTTCAAACAATCCATTTGCTTTTTTTCCTTTTCCATTTGTAGAAATTCAGTACAAGTTCTGTGCAATATAATGAATATATTTCCCCAAAAATATATTTTACAATTTGATTCCAGATCAAATTCTACTAAAAAAAAGGATAAAATACTTGAAGTACCTTCTGCTTTTCATGCCTATGGTATTTCCAAAATCACTGCTGAGACTGATTATTCAGGCATTGTAAGAACAATGACACCCAAAACTTACAAAGTGCACTGAAAACAATTTAAAAATGAACCAAGACTAACATCCTCTGAGTGCTGGCTCTTCAATTATGTAAAGTTGCCATTGTGGAATTCATCAACCACTACCCAAAAATCTGAGATACGGAATAAACTTTGCTCATATGGAAATTTTGTGAGAAAATAAAGTTAGTGAAAAATAATAAAATAAATAAATAAACAAAAAAAGGCAAAAGAAAAAAAAACAAATTTAACTTTTTATCTCAATTTGTATTGGCAGATAACGTGGTTTTTTTTTCTAGCACAGTAGGTACTTTTTGCTGTGTAGCAGCTTTTTCTCAAATGTTTTCCATCTTATTTATCTTCAAGATGTCTGAGCATGAGCAGCAGGTTTAAATGTAAGTTAAGTGTAAACCTAAGCAACCAAGTAAATCTTGATGCTTTACAAATGTTTGATACTGGAGAAAAGTGTAGCATAATAGCTAAATCTGTGAGACTTGCCACAGTACCAGCAGTCATTTCTGTATACAAATGGAGCTGCTAGCCACTTAAGAGATTTACAATTGGCTTTGGAAATCTCTCAAATCACTGCCCCCCCTGAACCTGCAGTATTATACTGTTCAGAGCTAAAGCACCCTATAGGAACTCATCTCCATTTGTAATGTAGTTTCAATAAGAAATGGTGTTTGATGCTATGGAATATCACAAAGGTTTTATAGGAACCCTGGGTGATCACCTTTGGTGAGATAATTCACCTACTGGTGCCAGGATTTTTTATGATTAGTGTTAGAATAAGAGAATGAAAAGTTTAGGGTTCTCTGGTCCCTACCCACCAACTCACAAGTGTCCAAATCCAGCACATCATTCTCCATCACTTCCACCATCTCCAATGAGATCCTACCACTAAGCACACCTTTACCTCCGCCACACTCTTTTCTTTCCATAGGGATTACTCTCTATGTAACTATCTTGTCCACTAATCCACCCTTCTCCTCACTTTTCTTCTTCCTAGCATGCTTGACAAGTGCTACACCTTCCACAACATAACTATTCAGGGCCCCAAACAGTTCTTCCAGGTGAGGAAACACTTCATCTGAAATCTGTCAGGGTCTTCTACTGTATATTGTATCAGGTGCTCCTGGTGTAGCCTCCTCTACATTGGTGGATTGGGGGGGGGGGGGCACTTCATTGACATCTTCACTCTGCCTGCCGTAAAAGGTAAGGTCTCCCAGTGGCCACCCATTTCAATTCAACTTGCCATTCTCATTATGTCCATGGCCTCCTGCACTGCTATGGCAAGGCCATAATCAAGTTGGAGGAGCAAAACCTATTCCCTCTAGGTAGCCTCCAACCTGATCACATGAACATCAATTTCTCCACCTTCCGGTAATTTAACACCCTCCTCTCTTTTTTCATTCCTCATTCTGGTTCCCCTCTTCCACCTTCCCTCCTCCTCACCTGCCCTTCAACTCCCTCGTTCCCATCCTCCTTCCCTTTCTTCCATGGTCAACGGTCCTCCCTATTAGATCCCTTCTTCTTCAGCCCCTTACCTCTTCTTCTTATAACCTCCCAGCTTCTTACTTCATCCCTCCCCCACCTACCCACCTTCTCGCTCACCTGGTCTCACCTGACAGCCTGTACTTCTTCTCCCTACACACCCCACTCCCACTTCTTATTCTGGCTTCAAAGGTTTCGAAGTTTCAAAGGTGCACCTAATATCGGAGAAATGTATACAACATACATCCTGAAGTGCTTTTTCTTCACAACCATCCACGGAAAACAGAGGAGTGCCCCAAAGAATGAATGATAGTTAAATGTTAGAACCCCAAAGTGCACCCTTGCTCTCCTCCCTCCCGCACATAAGTGGCTGCAAGCAAAAATCCCCCTCCCCCAACTGGCAAAAAAAAGCATCAGCACCCGCCGCAGAGCACTCAAGCCTGCAGCAAAAGCAACAGCAAAGACACAGACTTGCAGTACTCTAAAGACTATTCATACACCTGCTATTCAACATACCACAGGTTTTGTCTCTCTCCCTAATAAGGAAGAAAGAGATGTCTCCGTTTCACAGCGACAGAGGAGACATAACAAACAACTCACTGGTTTACCATGTTATAAGTCTGTTGCTTGGCTTTTTCTGAGCTCTGTGTCGAAAGATCTCAGGTCTCTGTGCACACAGCCAAAGATCTTCCAGCTCCCATTTCACACCGGTCTGTTCGGAACACCGACCTTCAATCTGTCCATCTCCAGAGCCCTTGGCATGTCAGATAACTAGGGTTGCCAACTGTCCCGTATTAGCTGGGACATCCCGTATATTGGACTAAATTGGTTTGTCCCATACGGGACCGCCCTTGTCCCGTATTTCAACCGCTAAGTTAGAGCGTTCCTATGAAACTGTTCGTAAGCCGAAATGGCATAAAGCAAAGAAGCAATTACCATTAATTTATATGGGAAAACTTTTTGAGCGTTCCCAGACCCAAAAAAATAACCTACCAAATCATACCAAATAGCACATAAAACCTAAAATAACACTAACATATAGTAAAAGCAGGAATGATATGATAAATACACAGTCTATATAAAGTAGAAACAATGTATGTACAGTGTAGTTTCACTTAGCAGAAATGAGAAGATTAAACCAAAACCGATATGTAGAAAAAAATCTGCGCGTACATGCATGCTCATGTCACATATGCAAATGACATGCATGCGCACAATACATATGCGAATGACACACATGCGCGCACACATGTGCCCCTGCAAGGCTTCATGGTCATCTTAGTCTTTCTCGGGGTAATCACAAGTGTCCCGCATTTGACTGATACTTTAGACCCTTATTTGGGAGTGAGAAAGTTGGCACCCCTACAGATAGCGGCCAGTTGTGACACCCCGAGAACGGGTCCCATTCTCACAAAGAACTGAGGTCAGCATGTAACTTCAGGTCAGGGTCTTCAAAAGAAACCTGAAGGGGAAAAATAGAGATATTAAAGATGGAAATAGAGCTTCTGCCCCTTTCTTTCCAATTCTGATAAAGGGTCTCAGCTCAAAAAGAAACAGGAATATTTATTCTCCTCCATAGGTGATGCCTTCCTCCAGCATTTTGTGCATGTTGCTCAGAATTTCCATCATCTTCAGAATCTGCTTTGTTTATGAAAGTTGCTTTAAGGACAGATTTATGTTATCTGCAGTAGATTGTCACAGAGACATGCTGAACTATTCCAGAGAAAGCCTCCAGAGTCACACTCATGGTTTGAGATTAAAAAAGAAACCACTCTTTGCAGTTACCTTGTATATCCACTTGAGAGATAAACTTAACATCTTATTCCAAAAATAGCACTCTCTACATTGTAGCCACCCTCTACTTGTCCAGTTGCTGGAAGTTACAGTAGTTCAAGGTCCAAAGGTTCATTTTATTCTCAAAGTATGTATGCAGAATTCAATTTAGAGATTTGTCTTCTCCAGGTAGTCATAAACTACAGAGACCTTAGAAGTAGTTGAAAGAAAGACATCAATCTAATCCCCCCGCATAAAAAAAAACAAAATCTCGCAAACCCTAAACTCCCAATGCTTCCCTCACACAAAAACTAACAGATTACCAAATCCCCAGCCCACCAATCGGCAAGAAGAAAGAACGGACAAAAACATGAAAAAAACATGGAAGTGAAAAAGACCAATATGAGCCACAGTACAATCCATAAATCTCAGATTTCTGATAACATCTCTGAGGGCAGCGACACGAACTAGTGGCCTTTCTGAGGGCAGAGACTCAAACCAGCAGCTCCTTCGAAGGCAGCAACCTGAACCAGCAGCCCCTTCAAGGGCAGTTCCTCAAAATAGTGGTTCCTCTGTGAGTATCGACTGGAAACTGGGGCCCCTCCGAGAGCAGCAACTCAAAACTCTGGCCTTTCAGAGGGTGTGACTCAAACCAGTCGCCCCTCTGACAGAAGCTAGAGGAACCAATGGACCTGCTAAGGACTGCAACTTGAAATGGTGGCCCTTCTGTGGGCAGCAACATGAACCAGCAACACTCTGAGAACCACTCTGTCTTCTGCATTTGCATCGATGTTTCAATCTTCTTCAATGCTTGAATCAGCAAGAAGTGCAGACAATTATGGCCCCTCGTCTTATCTCTGAGCTTCTCCTCGTGGTAGCTCATGCTCGCATTTCTCTCCTGGAGTTCGCTCAGGTACGACAGAGTGCTAGTTCATTCAATTGAACTACAGACTGTAAACCCCTGGCTCCAACAGTTTCAAAAACAAAATTAAGATAAAAAGAATAAATAGAAGATGCAGAATAATCGATAAAACTGACTATCTGCAAGGAGGGTCTAGTGCTTTCCCAGTGTATTCGACAAATAAACACTCCTCAAACTTCCAGCCAAGTGCAGGCATTGATTTTAATCAAAACTTGATACCTGTACCCAGCTGGAAGTCCAAGAAGACTTTACTTGTTATGTGAAAAATGTCATAGAAACATAGAATCATAAAAAACCTACAGCACAATACAGGCCCTTCAGCCACAAAGCTGTGCCGAACATGTCCTTACCTGAGAAATTACCCAGGGTTACCCATAGCCCTTTATTTTTCTGAGATCCATATACCAGTCTAGGACCCTCTTAAAAGACCCTATCGTATCCACTTCCACCTCTGTCGCCGGCAACCCATTCCACGCACTCACCACTCTCCGCTTAAAACACTTACCCTGATAGCTCCTCTGTACCTACTTCCAAGCACCTTAAAACTATGCCCTCTTGTATCGCCCAAGGAATCATTGTTCACTGGTCCCGTCTAATTAATTAAGCTACCAGTTTAGGGGAGGAAACCAGTATATTTGGAGGAGACCCATGTAGTCACAGCAAAAAAGGGGAAATTACACACAGAGACCTCGGAGGTTTAGAACGGAATCCATATCATTGGAGTGGAGGCACCACTTTATTTTTTTTGTTTCTGTAGTTCCCAAATCCAATTACGGTGACATGATTTTGAAGGGAGTGGCTATGGAGAAAAGGGGTGACATCTTGAAAAGTTTGATTCTGGAATGGTTCACAGATTGCCTAATTGTCAAACTGGTTTATTATTGTCACTACCATGGTACAGTGAATCATCTTGTTTCACATGGCATTCATACAGATGATTTCTTTACAACAATGCACTGAGATCGTACAAGGGAAACCAATACAGAATGCAACTGTATCAAGTCCCACAGCTTTAGTTATTGCACGAAGCTTCTCTCCTGCATCAAGCTTTTGTATGATATTTTATTTGAGATATAGCGCTCTTCTGCCAGAGAGGGGAGACTGCCTTTTTATTGCTGCTGAGATCTCTCTGCTACAGAGAGGGAGAATGTTGTGCAGGTTTTCCACGCTTTGGATGTGGACTTGAATTTTGGACTTTTGTTTTCAGTCTCATGTTTATTTTGTATTCTGTATTTTTCTCATGTTTTTTTCTTGTGTGCGGGAGAGGGGGATTTGGGGGTTGATGTGCCAGTTTCCTATTTGTTAATTTTTGTGTGCGGGGAGGGGGATTTGGGAGTTGATGATTATGCTGCTGTTCTTTTCTTTCTCAGTTTTGTGGCTGTCCGGAGAAGAATTTCAGAGTTGTATAATTTGATAATAAATTAAACTTTGAATCTTTGGACCTTTGAATAGACTCTTCCGGCCCTTTATACCACATTACCACAGCAACTCCCAACAACACAATTTAATCCTAATCCTAATTGGGACAATTTACAATGACCAATTAACATACCTGGTATATCTTTGGAAAGAGGAAGGAAAGCGAAGCAGCTGGGGAAAGCTTGCACATTACATAGGATTCTTACAGAGGATGCCAGGATTGTTATTCTGGGAAATATCTGTCTCAAATATCAATATCCTTCATGGAAGTTTATAGCTTTTCTAAACCCTGTCCCTTAATGCAGCATCTGCCCTGCCGAAGCATGTTCAGGCATGTATGTACAAGATAGAAATCTTTTCAGTTTACATTATTGACAACATTATAATTGACTTCAGTTATGAATTCAAATAACAAATATAGACAATTTCAAAAAATGGTGGGTTATAGGGAATTTTCATGGTGATTTTCATGATCAGTAGCCCAGTATCCATGAGATACACACAAAAGTAGGAAGTAGCCCTGGCTAAAAAAAAACCATATCCTTGTCCATAAAAATGTTGAAAAGTGTCAATTAGAAAATACAGTACTGTAAAGATATGGAAGAAGGTCTTGTGGTCAACTAAAGTGGAGCCTTTTGCCCTTAAACACTAAATGGTACATGTGGCATAAATCTAATACTGCACATGAGCCAGGTACACCATCCCATTGTAAAGTATTGTGGAGGTAGCACGATGCAATGGGGATGCTTTTCAGTAGCAGGAACTGAATATCTGATCAGGATTGATGGGAAGATAAAAGCCACTAAATACAGAGATCTTGTTTAAAAACCTGCTAGCCTCTGCTAGAAAGCTTAAACTAGAGAAGAAGTTTGACTTCCAGCAGGACAACAACCCAAAACGCACTGCCAGAGCAACAATGGAGCGGCTTTAAATGAAGAAAATTGATGTCCTTGAGTGGTCCAGTCAGAGTCCTGACCTTAATCTGATTGAACATCTCTGGCAAGACCTCAAGATTCCTGTCCACTGCCATTTTCCCACAAGCCTGGCACAGCCTGAGAAATTTTGCAAGGAGGAATGGACAATTCTTGCTCCAACATATTGTACAAAGCAAATAGAGACTTACCCAAAAAGACTACTGGCTGTAATTGCTGTAAGAGTGGTTCAACTAAGTACTGAATAAAGGTGGAGGAATACTTTTGAACTGCTGACATTTCAGTTTTTGGGTAGTTCGTTCTTCATGTTTCACAATTTTCCCTGTTTTTGTGGGCTCCACTGTGAAAAAAGAGCATGCGATTTACAAATAAAAATTCCCAGTTAAGTTGATCCCTGGTTGTAATACTCATTTATATGAATAAAGGATTGAGGTCTGAATACTTTTTCAGGGCACTGTATACTTAAATGTTCTGGCCTCATTCACACATCTTGAGGATAAATAAAATCAAAAACTTTTGAAAAGAAAATTCTTCTAGACAGCAAATTAAACCTACTTTGTTACATGGTGTTGTATTTACAGAGTAATTACAGTGCAGACATAATGAGGTAGAATATGAGGTCAAGAGTCTTATAACAGCAGGATATAAGTTGTCTTTGAGCCTGATGATAGGTGTTTTCAGGCTTCTGCTTGAAGGCAGCAAGTATAATAATGTGTTTAATAAAGGAGAAAGAGGGAAAATGGAAGATCAATAGTTAGACCGATATCTGTTTCAGGAAAATTGTTGAATCTGCTTCTAGGGAAGTGAGAATAACACCATTGGGTTTTATAATAGTACTGGTCAGAATCAACATGGATTTATGACAAAGAAATGCTAGCAAATTATTATTAGAATTTTTTAAGTTGAAACTGTGTGTGCATAATAAAGAACTTCAGTACCCAGTGGGCAATGCAGGCACTTCACCCCAGAAACAGAGGTGATTTCAGCGAGCTGGTCACACGCACTCAGTATTGAGTTGAACACTATTTTGTAAATGAAATATTCTAGCATTAAACCCACGCTAAGTTTGTCTTAATCACGGTGTCAGAAGATGACGTGAGGTGTAAACATGGACAATAAATTAATACTGTGCGTGGCTGAGAAAGGCTGTGTGAGTACAGAACGTGATAGAAACAGGAAAAGTCAGTTGGCTGGTGAGGCAAGAGAAGTTGGCAAAGTAGAAAAAGGAGATTCCAAAGGAGAGAAGCTGCCAAAGTTCACCAAATTCAGTGAGAAATTCTTGTGAGAGGGTGAAAAATCCCATCATGGATAAGCTAAGTCCTTTCATACCAAAGCAGTTTACCAGCAATTTTACAGATAGCTGGAAACTCTTCAAACAGCAATTCAATATATACGTATTTAGCCGCTAGAGCTGCAGGAGGGGCTGATGAAAAACTGAAAGCATCTATTTTTATACATGGAATTGGTGAAGATGTTTTGGACATCTATAACGACTTTCAAATTGATGAGACGGCCTTTACATTGGACACACTGCTGACAAGATTTGAGGAGTATATTGTCCCAAGTAAAAATACCATGTTTGAGAGAAGTGATTTTTTTTTTTTGCTGTGGCCAAAAACAAGGTGCTAATACGTAGATGAGCTTCACACACTGAGTAAGTCCTGTGAGTTTGGAGATTTGAGTCACCCACTAGTTAGAGAAAAAAATAGTTTGCAGAATCCTAGATAATTGGCTTGGACAATGCTTGCTCCATGAAAAAGATTTGATGCTGGAAAAGGCTGTGTGTATGCCTAGGGCAGCAGAGCACAAGCTAAGAAACCGGACAGGGCTCATACAACAGTGCTGTGAAAACAAAGGGTCAGAGCACAAGACATTTCCTAAAGCAACAGCAAAGCAAAGAGGTAGACTGAAATAGCAAATGTGGAGGTTGGTACATTCCAAAGATGCATCCCACTTATGGAAAGTCCTGTAATAATTGTGGGAAGAAAAGTCATTTTGCAAAGTGCTGCAGAGATACGGCTACCAAGAGAAAGGTGCACACGGTTGCTGAGGAATTGGAGGAAGTCTTTGTAGTGTAGATTCTCTCTGCAGACTGTTGATGCCATAAAATGGAATGGATTGTTCCAGTGACTGTGAATGGGACATTAATCCCATTCAAGCTTGATAGCAGAGTGTAGGTGAATCTATTATCCATGGATGACTGCAAAGCTCTCAAGATAAAGAACAAGATTTACCCAGTGAAGCTGAAGGTGACAGGCTATGCCGGAGGAAACTTTCCAGCAAAAGGAGGTTGTATAGTGACCATCAAGCACAAAGGGCAGTGCCTAAATGGCACAGCTACTGATTGCAGAAAAGGGAGTACAGCCAATAATATTAGGTTTGGGTATATGTAAAAAACTCAGCCTGCTGAAAAGAATCTTCATAGTGGCTTCACAACCAAAGAAAACTACTCAACACTCATAGAGGAGTACGGAGATATTTTTGAGGGGCTTGGATGCTTACCTAGTGTACACAAAGTCCACGCAGATGACACAGCAGCTCCTGTTGTCCATGCATGCAGGAAAGTTCCATTTACACTTAGAGATAAAATAAAACAAGAATTAGCATGCATGAAGTGGATGAATGTCAAGCAGAAAATTGAAGAACCAATAGATTAGGTAAGCTCACCTGTCATTGTGCAGGAGAAAAATTGAGCATTGTGGATATGTCTAGACTCAAGGGATCACAAAACAGCCATAAAGGGAGAGCATTTTAAATTGCCAACACGGGAAGAGATCATGTCCCAGTTTGCAGGTGTCAAGTAGTTTAGCAAATTTGATGTATCGTCTAGTTTTAGCAGATGAAGATTGATGAGGCAAGTTCAAATCTGCATACTTTTAACAGACACAGGGAAGATATCTCTTTCTTTGGCTGCCATATGGAATTCTGTCTGCACCAGAAGTCCACCGTAAAACTATCCATATGATCTTCGAGGGCATATGTGGTGTAAAGACCATGATGAATGACATCATTGTTTGGAAGTCCACCAAGGATGAACATGATGCACGACTGAGACAGGTGCTTGATGTGACATGGAATGTCAATTTGAAAGTAAACAAAGAGAAATGCGAGTTTGGTGTTTAGACACTGACTTTCATAGGAGATGTCATATGAAGGCTGACCCAAGAAAGACATCAGCCATTGAAAACATGGAGAGATCCCAAAAAAGGAGAAAGTTAGACATTTCCTTGTGATGATGACTTACCTAGCCAAGTTCATCCCTTGACTGTCTACTGTGTCAGCACCACTTAGGTCAGTCCTTGAGCAGCATAATAAGTGTATTTGGTCTCACAAGCAAGAAGAGTATTTCCGGAGGCTGAAAAGTGTCTTATATGAGGAACCCATGTAAAAGTGTCTTATATGAGGAACCCATGTTAAAGTTGTATGATCCAGAAAGGTGTACTAAGATCTCAGCTGATGCATCTTGGGTTGGCCTTAGAGCAGTACTACTGCAGCAGCATGATGACCCATGGCAACTTATGGCCAATGCATCAAGGGCTTTAACAAGTGTGGAACCCAACTATACACAGATAGAGAAAACTTCTTGCCAGCACATATGGATGCAATAGGTTCCATCAGTAAATCTATGGATGAACTTTTGAAGTGGAGGCAGACCATAAACCATTGGTCTCAATTATGTCCAAACCATCGAATGATTGTCCCATGAGGATACAGCACATGTTGGTAAGGCTGCAAGATATGACGTGTTTGCTGCTAATGTGTTATCTCAAGCAGTCAACAAGAAAGAAAAGTGGCCAAGAGATTAGTGCTGACAAACTGGCCTCTGTTGACATGGTTGTCACCTCATTTCCAGTGTCTCCTGATAGAACAGAGCAGATTAGGAAAGCAGCAGGGACAAATGAAACAATGAAAGTACTCAAAGAGACAATACAGAAAGGATACAACACACATCAAAGTGCTGGTGAACGCAGCAGACCAGGCAGCATCTCTAGGAAGAGGTATAGTCGACGCCTCAGGCCGAGACGCTTCGTCAGGACTAACTGAAGGAAGAGTTAGTAAGAGATTTCAAAGGGTCTCGGCCTGAAACGTCGACTGTACCTCTTCCTAGAGATGCTGCCTGGCCTGCTGCATTCACCAGCAACTTTAATATGTGTTGTTTGAATTTGCAGCATCTGCAGAATTCCTGTTGAATACAGAAAGGATGGCCAGCAACTATGGATGACTGTCCAATGTGTATTCGGGATTATTGGGCATGCAGAGCTGAACTGACAGTATTGGAAGATATGGTCTTCAAGTGGGACAGGTTTGTGATTCCAGTGTCGCTACACAAGGAAATGCTCCAGAAGATACTTGAGAGGCTTCCTGATGAAGAAAAATGTAAATGTAGTGCTCATGCAATGATACTGGCTAAAAATGAATCAAGGTATCAGCCAGATCACTGCTTCATGTGAAATATGCCTTTACTACAGACCACAGCAGCAAACAGAACCGTTTACTCCACACCCTGTACTATATATGCCTTACTTCAAAGTTGGAGTGGATTTGTTTGATTTTAATGGGAGGAGGCATATTGTTGTAACAGACTACTTTTCAAATTACCCGGGGGGGGGTGAAACAGTGCAATCAACATCCAGCAAAGTGGTCATCACCTTCCTGAAAGCTGTGTTTGTGAGGTGTGGAGTTCCATGTGAGGTAGTATCAGACAATGGTCCACAATTTTCGAGCTGCGAATTTGACTCCTTTGCCAATGATTGGAGGTTTCGAAATAAAACTTCAAACTCATATCACTTAAAATCTAATGGCTAGCAGTTCAGTCAAGGTAGTGAAGGATCTCATGAAGAAAGCATAAGATAGGTGAGAAGATTTCCACTAAAGTCTGATGATTAACAGAAGTGCACCACTGCAGAAAGGCCTTTCACCAACCCAAATGCTGATGGGTCAATGCATACGCACTAACCTTCCAGTCTATGAAAACCTATTGACACCTAACAGAGAACACAAGGTCAAATTGGTTGAAGAGAAAGGCAAAGAAAACCAAAACAGTATCATAACAAGACTGTGAAAAGCCTGCCAGTCCTGAACCCTGGAGATCAAGAGCAAATCCAACATCAAGATTCTGGCACATGACCCATGCAAGAGGAAGGTTCTCTACATTCTTAACAGATCCAGGTGGAGCAAAGAACACCTCTTAAGATAGAACCATGTAGATCTATAACCACAAGCTCCAACCCACAGCTGTGTCAGTACACCCAAGGGGACAGCAGATCTAAAAAAAATGAATGTGTTGATCAGAGTTCTCAGAAAGACACTAATATTAACACAGTAAATGAAAGCAATACATCTGTGGTAATAAGTAACAAGCCAAAAAGGATCATTAAATCACTTCAGAAATTGAGTGAAAGTTGATGTTGCTCATTACAATTGAAGTTACGGTAAGATATCTTTGTTGGAAAGGATTATTATCCTTGCAGGTTTATGAGGATATACTGTTGTGTTTGTTTTTCTTTAAAAGGGAAAGATGTGTTATTATCTGTGGACATAATCAAGAACTTCAGTTCCAGTGGACAATGTGAGTGATTCACCCCAGACCCAGCAGTGACGTTGGTGAGCTGATCGTATGTGCTCAGTGCTGAGCTGAAATTCATTCTGTAAATAAAATGTTCTAACGCTAATCCCACACTAAGTTTGTCTTAATTCAGAGCAAGCAGAACAGAAACTACCAATGAATAAATACAAACCAGGCATTGTGAGCTATATGGACTTTCAAAAGGTCTTTAATAAGATGACACAAAAGTATTTATTACAGCACATGGAACTGTAGGTAAAGTACAGGCTTAGACAAAGCATTGGTAAGAGAGCTAAATATGGAAGACAGGAATAAATAGCCTATTCTAATTTTTTTAAAAATTGAGATAAAGCCCTTCCGGAATAAGCCCTCTGGCCCTTCAAGCCACTCCACCCAACAGTCCTCTATTTTAGCCCAGCCTAATCATGGAGCAATTTACAATAAATAATTAAACTACTTACCGGTACATCCTTGGAATGCAGGAGGAAACCGGAGCACCCAGAGGAAACCCACCGGGTCACAGAGTATAAATTCCTTACAGGCAATGGTGAAAATTGAACCCGTGTCGCTGGTATTGAAAAGAGTTGTGTTAACCACCATGCTACCATGTTGTGGGAGACTGTGTGAATTGGGAATGTTTTGTGATTTGCCTACTTCAACTGCAGTTTACAAATGAAGAGACTTCAACATTTATTTCCTGGTAATAATGTTCAATGATTTGCAAATAAGATATAAATATACATTTCATCCAATTCATAGGAAGTTGTTGACACTACAGATGTTTATCTCACAGATGAAGAAGCATTGTTTCCAGGTTTCTTTAACTTCTCCCAGTCCATAATCAGTGAGAATGGAATTGTGGTTCCATTATTCCTTACTTGACTTCCAGGCATCACAAAGGGGCAGCTACCATTCTATTGGAAGTGCAGACTGAATCCAGCATGAGATTTCTGGAATAGATGTATACAACCAAATAGATTAGGTTCAAAACCAATTTGGTCTCTGGGCCATTTAGTGTGAAATGAAATTTTAAGTTCACACTCAAATCACTCTAGGATGAGAACGTGCATTACATTTTGTCAGAGAAATGCCACCACACTAACATAATCACTTCTTCCACTTAGTTGTGAAGATGCTAATTACATGTGTTTATAAGGGAACAGATGGTAGATTTTGATAATGACTTGCGTATTACTGCTCTCTGTAATTGGATCACATTCAGAAGACAATAATTCTGAAGCATGGGGCTGGTGTGAACTGCCTAAATAAACAGATTTTGAAAGATGATTAGATACTAAAGGGACAGGCCATTTAGCCCCTTGAAGCCTATTCTGGCATTCAGTTAAACTGCAGTAATCGTCATCTTAACTCCTTTGACTTGTCTTGGTTCCATATCATTGAACTTCTTTGGCAAGCATAGGTCAAATGGAAATTTTCAGCTAACCCCAATCTGAGTAATATTTTGTAGAACTAGTGTTTCAAGCTTGCACTACAACTTGAATGACAATTTGTTTCATAGCTTTTCATAACTTTTGAATGTTTTTGAATAACAAGGTGTTTCAAAAAGATTGAAGTCCCGTGGGATTTGACAGCTGAGATCTGGGACTTGACTTACCAGATGCTCTGTGGTAGGCTCGCTGGTTCTACCCACCTGATACACTACATCACACAAGGCACTGTCCCTGTGTACAGCACCACCATTTTGGATCTAGCTCTTCTACATCAGCAGGTCTAGAGGGGTGCAAGCTTTCAGAAATACCTCTACTGCAGCACAGCTCTGCCCTCCTCTATTATTCCGTTATAAACACATATGAATATCATCTTCATAGCTTTCACAGATGAAGAAAAGATGCTCATTAGAATGTGGTGGTGTTGCTTCTCTTATCCAAATTTCCTCCATCATGTTTAGATAGGTGTATGCTGAATTAATGCAAATAATCTTGCACAAAAAAAATTCTGCAGATGCTGGAAATTCAAAGCAACATACACAAAATGCTGGAGGAACTCAGCACATTAGGCAGCATCTATGGAGTAAATATTTGACATTTCGGGTCAAGATTCTTCTTTACATGCAGGTGGATCTTGCATGTAAATTTTGACTGGTTAGAACACTAGAATCCTATTGAAGTCATAAAAGGAACAGAAGATAGACGTGATGTCAAATGAAGGCTCTAATGAAGCCACATGTTGAAAGCCAAACCATATTATGCACCCGGTTATTAAAATGGCAGGGGACATGCAGTGTGAAAACACCAAGGTGCCATTAAGAATGAAAACAATTATAACAATGCTAAGAAGCATATTCTGTACTGTAAACTGGAATTTAAGAGAAGATTTAACAGAAGAACAGAATAAAATCAGGGAAACCTAGATAGGGAGTCAGTAACAAGTAATCTTGATCATCAGTTTTAAATTGTTTCCATGAGAATGAGAGAAGATAAATTCATTTTGAATATCATGATCATCATACATTTTTAAGATTAGGGAACTTTCAAAGGAAGGCTTTGTTGCAGCAGAGCAGGATGCCACTGATCAGGAGGTCAAAGTGGGAGTGGGATGGTGAATTAAGAAGGTGGGTAACCCAAAGTTTGGGGTCACTCCTGTGGGTCCAAGTACAGTGTCATCACTCAACCTGCATCTGGTTTCCCTAGTGTAGTGAAGACCACATTGTGAACATCAAAGGCACTACACTACACCAGAAAATGTGCAAATAAATTATTTATTCACCTACAAGATTCAAACCTGCCAAGAGATTGTTCTTCAGAGAGTCTCCTGGTATGACCTAATGCCCTATATGGTCTTCCAAAACAACAAAGCCTTATGGGCACTTCACAAGCATCTCAAACAGATATAGAATGCAAAAGATGGAACTCCATGTTACAACATAATTAAAGATTGGTTAGGCGTTAACTGGGGTGTTGTGTGCAGTATTGGTCACTACACAATAGGAAGGATATGACTGCACTGGAGAGGTTGCAAAATAAATTCACCAGGATGTTGCTTGGATCAGAGTATTTCAGTTATAAGGATAGATTGGGTAGTCTAGGCTTGCTTTATTTGGAGCAGAGGGCATGTATGGAGGTGATCTGCAGGGGATATTTTCACACAGAAACTGGGACTGCATTTCCTGATGAGCTGGTTGAAGCACGTTCTTTCACAACACCTCAAAAGCATCTAGATAAGCACTTGAACTGCAATACATGAAAGTTCACATGGGTAAACGGGACGAGTGTGGGTACATGCAATGTTTGATGTGAACATGTTGAGGCCAAGGCCTATTTCTGTCCTGTACAGCTCCATACCTCTAACATTTGAAGCTAAACAATATTAGAGAAGATGACTAAAATCTTGGTTACAGCCAAAATTTACAGAGTGTCTTAAAGCATAAATAAAGATAGCCAGTTAAGAATTTGGCAGCAGAAGGCATAGTTGTTAACTTTTGGAGCAATTAAAAGGTGGATGTGCAAGGGGTCAGATTGGAGGAACAGAAATCAAGCACAGGTAATGGCCAAATAGGAAATCTAATAGTTAATGTTCATAGATATCCTGTAACTCAGTGAAGGAATGAAATTGTTATTATTATACTCACACCATTTGTGAGAATACAAGTACCATAGTATCCAAGTAGGCAATGTAGTTTGGAATATTTGATGCAATTGTGTGGGCACCTGGAATCTGCTGTCTAAAGGCTGATTTATACTTCTGCGTCGACTCAACGCTGCAAGTACGGCGTCGCCGCGGAGCCTACGCGGATCCCAACACTGTAGCCTGACGCGCACCTCTCTCAAAATGTAACTATGCGTCACGGCAATGCAGACCGAACAACTGTGATTGGTTGCTTGGTAGCATCGCATTTCCTCCTACCCTGCAATAGCTTCCCATTGGGTGACTGAAGGGCATGGAAGGAACTCTGGCTGCAATGCTTTCCGTAAAGCTTTACAGACCTCCGAAATTATGGAGGACGCGTTTCGCTTTTATGATAAAAGACGCTCGCTTTAAACTTGTTTACCCTGAGAAAGACTACCATAACAATAAAGCCTTGCGCGGGCAGGTGTGTGCGCATGCACGATGCACTCGAATTGCAGAGCGACGCAGATACACCAAAGCACAAGTATAAATGCTCACAATGCACGTAGGCCACTTGCATAGGCTACGGTGTCCATTTGACACACAAGTATAAATCAGCCTTAAGTCTCACTCAATCAAATCTATTTATCCCGGATATATAACTGCAAGCAGATCATTTGAACTTCTCAAAAGATGTGGCAGCTGATGCATACTTTGTCTTAATGATAGGGTTGTCTATGCAAATTATTGTCAAAGTCATTTCTGAGGAAACCTTCAAAGTCGTTCTTCTCAGTGAGCAGAATTAAACATGAATTTCAAAAGCATTATTCTGTATGGTTAAAAATATTAGCATGGTGAGGTCTTTTTTTTATTAGCAGACTGAAAAGGAGAACCCAGGGGGACAAATTAAATTGAGCTAAAAACCTCAAACTATGGTCGCAATGGAATGAATAGATCTCCACTGACTGAAATGGAGAAAGTGTAGCAATTTACTTGAAAATGATGGAAACTTATTATTGATATGATACTATCCACCATGGCTTCATGAAAAGGAAAAGAAATATGAAGCTTGTGATGCATTTGAATAGATAGCTTTTAAGTAATACCCATTTCTCTTTAATTAACGTTCTGTTGCAAGGAACGGGGCAAACCAAAACGGAGGACACTGGCACGGAGATAGGGTTAGGACACAGACAAGGGTGTGAGCATAGCTGGAACCTGACGTGAAGTGTTGCTGGAGTTGAACGGCAAACAGAAAGGCAGGCAGCAGGTAACCCTTATCCTGATACAGAGCGTAGAAAGGCAAGCAGTAGACAATACTTTTCTTGACACGGAGAGACGGAGTTAACCAGGTAAACCTCGGTACTGAAGTAAAACTTAGAATACACATTTCTAAGCGGCCGGCAATGTTAATTACCACACTGGCTAAACAACGATCTGGCAATGAGTGGATGCAAAGCCGGGGTTTTTATACTGCAGGTCTTGATGAGAAACAGGTATGCCGTCATCAAAGGGAATTAAGAGAAAATGAGGAATTAACAGTCGGAACCATGACACAATCAGAGGGAATTAGGAGAAAATAGGGGATTAATGGTTGGAACCGTGACAGTCCCTCCCCTCACCGGGAGCCTCCAGGCGAACCACCAGGCTTGACTGGATTGCCACGATGGAAATCTCGGAAGAGAGAAGGGTCCAAGATGAAGGAGCGGGGAATTCAGGTGCGCTCCTCAGGACCGTATCCCTCCCAATCGACCAGGTACTGGAAACCCCTACCTTGACGGCACACATCCAGTATTCGCCGGACAGTGTAAGCTGGGTAGTCGACAATGATCCGGGTGGGTGGAGGAAGTTCAGCAGGAGGGCACAGAGGAATGACAGACACAGGATTCAGTTGAGAAATGTGGAACATGGGATGAATGTGCATAGATCTGGGCAGTTTGAGTTTAACCACCGAGTGAATGATGAGGCTCTCAATTTCGAATGGTCCCATGTAATGAAGGGCAAGTTTATTGGATTCCTTCTTGAGGGGGATATCTCTTGAAGAGAGCCAAACCTTCTAACCAGGTCGATAGTTGGGCGCTGGAATTCAGTGGCGATCGGCAATTCTCCGGTTGTGGTCAGTGGAGCAGGGGCAAACATGCATCCTTCTATACCTTGTGGCATCAGCGGAGATGGGCCTGAACTGATGGCACAGTGACGTCGTCTTTATGGGCAGGAAACAGAGGGAGTTGATAGCCAAGGGAGCATTCGAAGGAAGACATTCCGGTGGTGGTGCTGACCAGGGAGTTGTGGGTGTACTCCACCCAAGTGAGATGGGTGCTCCATGATGACAGGTAGTTGGTGGATATGCAGTGTAGTGCTGATTCCAAATCCTGATTTGCTCGCTCCATTTGACCGTTAGTATGGGGATGGAAATCAGAAGGCAGACCTACTGAAGCTCCGAGGGCTTGAAAGAAGGATTTCCAGACTTGGGAGATGAATTGGGGGCCCCGGTCAGAAACAATGTCAGAGGGAATTCCATGAAGGCGGAAGACATGTTGGACAAGGGGATCGGCTGTTTCACAGGCTGTAGGGAGTTTAGCAAGGTCTATGAAGTGCACAGCTTTGGAGAAATGGTCCACCACGGTGAGTACAGCAGTGTTACCATGTGAAGGGGGTAGTCCAGTGACGAAATCCAGAGCAATATGCCACCAAGGGCAGCCAGGGACAGGTAGGGGATGAATCAGCCCAGCAGGTGGCTGATGGGAAGCTTTTCAGTGGGTACACACAGTACAAGCAGGGTCGAAGGAACGAGAGTCAGCATCCACGGTGGGCCACCAAAAATTTTGCTTCAGAAGGGACAGAGTTCGATCGATTCCAAGATGGCAGGCGAAATGAGAAGTATGCCCCCACTGGAAAACCTGAGACCAGACAGAGTCAGGCATGAAGAGGCAATTGGAGGGTCTATCGCCTGGGTCAGGTTGAGTCCATTGGGCCTCTTAGACTATTGTTTCGATCTCCCAGGTCAGGGTAGCCACGACACAGGATGGTGGAAGGATGGTATCAGGGTTGGAAGGGCCTTCCTCGGAGAAGTATTGATGAGAGAGGGCATCTGGCTTCCTGTTCTTGGAACCAGGATGATAGGTGAGGATAAATTTGAAACGGCCAAAAAATAGTGCCCAATGGGCTTGGTGGGAGTTAAGGCGTTTAGCTGTTTGGATGTATGCCAGGTTCTTATGGTCCACCTAGATGATGAATGGGTGTTCTGTTCCCTCCAGCCAGTGCCTCCGCTCCTCCAAGGCGAGTTTGATGGCCAGCAACTCCCAGTTCCCAATGTTGTAGTTCTGTTTGGTGGCGATAGACGGCTAGAGAAGAAAACGCAGGGATGGAGCTTTTGCTTTGGGACGGAGTGTTGAGAGAGGACCACTCCAACTCCAGAGTCGGAGGCGTCAACTTCCACAATGAATTGGCGAGAGGGGTCAAGTTGGACCAGGATGGGAGTGGAGGTGAAACACCTCTTCAGCTCCGAGAAAGCTGAGTCCACTTTGGGGGTCCAGCGGAAAGGAGTTGCAGGAGAGGTGAGCTGAGTAAGGGGTGCTGCCACCCGGCTGTAGCTCCTGATGAAGCGACGGTAGAAGTTCGCGAACCCCAGAAATCACTGGAGTTGTTTAAGTGTCATGGGTTTGGGCCAATCTGCCACCGCCCGGATCTTTTCGGGATCCACCCTCACCTGCCCACTCTCACTGTTGTACCCCAGGGAACTGAGGGAACGGGCATGGAACTTGCACTTCTTTGCCTTAACAAATAGCTTGTTCTCCAAAGGCAGCTGAAGGACCTGACGGACGTGGTGGGTGTGCTCCTGGAGATTACGGGAGAAGATTAGGATGTTGTCCAAATAAACAAAAACAAAACAGTTAATAAAGTCCCTAAGAACGTCATTTACCAGGGCTTGGAAGACAGCGGGGGCATTGACGAGACGGAATGGCATGACCAGCTATTCAAAATGACCGAGGGGGGTGTTAAAAGCTGTTTTCCATTCATCTTCCTCCCTTATTCTGACCAGGTGATAGGCATTCCGCAAGTCCGACTGAGAGAAAATTCTAGCTCCGTGAAGGGGCTCGAAAGCAGAGTTGATAAGGGGCAGGGCATACTTATTCTTTATGGTGATGTTGTTCAGGGCACGGTAGTCAATGCAGAGGTGCAGTGAGCCATCTTTCTTCCCCACAAAGAAGAAGAAACCAGCGCCTACAGGGGAAGATGAGGGTCGGATAATGCCAGCCGCGAGGGATTTATTTACATACGTCTCCGTAGCTTCTCTTTCTGGGCGGGACAGGTTGCACAGCCAACTGCTGGGTAAAGAGGCTCTGGGGAGAGGGTCAATTGCGCAATCATAAGGGAGATGTGGGGGCAGAGAAAGGGCCCGTTGCTTGCTAAACACTTCTCCCAGATCGTGATACTCTACGGGAACTTTGGACAAGTCAGGGGGCTCAGAGGCAGATGAGGTCGTGGTTACCTCCCCTGGGGAAAGGGCTGATTGCAGACAAGATGAATGGCAGAATGAACTCCAGATGACTATCCTCCCGGTGGCCAGTCAATGTGGGGGTTATGACGGCTTAACCAGGGCTGATCAATAACTACAGGGCCTTGAAGAGAGGAAATTAAATTGAATCGTATCTGTTCCCGATGGTTTCTGGAGAGAAGGAGAAACAGAGGTTCTGTGCAGTGCGTGACTCAGGCCAGGAGTCTACCGTCTGGTGCTCGGGCGTCCAAAGGGGTACACAATGGCTCATGAGGAAATCCAGTTTGGAAGGCTAAACTTTCATCCAAAAAGCTTCCCTCTGTGCCGGAGTCCACTAGTGCTAGCAGAGGCACGGACTGTTGGTAGCAACACAGAGTGGCTTAAAGTTTCATCCGGGGTTGGGGTATGGAAGGGAATGCTGTCTGGCTCACTAGGGACCCCCTGCTACTGGTGAGCCTTTCCTTTTTGGTCGAAGGGGGCAGGTGGCAAGGAAGTGGTTGGACTGGCCACTATATAGACACTCACCCGCTCTCATTCTCCAGAGTCATTCAGCTGGAGAAAGGAGGTTCCGTCCCAGCTGCATGGGTTCCTCTCCCGGGGCGGTAGAAGCAGCAGGGTTGGGAGCTACTCAGGGCGCAGAAGGAGGAGAAAGGCTTGTTCTGGCGGGAGGCGGTACTGAGTGCTGTGGAGTGGCCAAAAGTGGTGGATGACCAGTTCTTTCTCTATGGCGTTCTCGGAGGCGCATGTCTAGCCTGGTGGCTAGGGAGATCAGGAAATCCAGGCTGTTGGTGTCGTCTCTCACCGCCAGCTCATCCTTCACCAGGTAGCTGAGTCCATTCCAAAAAACTCCCTGGAATGACTCATCGTTCCACCCCAAGATGGCCGCTAACATCCGGAACTCCACGGAATATTCGGCAACACGACGCCGACCCTGGCGGAGAATGAGTAGATACTTGGCGGCATCTTTACCACGGACAGAGTGGTCAAAGATCTTTCTCATTTCCGCGATAAAAGTGGCAAAAGAAGAGCAGATATCCGGTTGGTTGTCCCAAACTGCTGTGGTCCATGCTAAAGCACTTCCCTGCAACAACTCCATGATATAAGCAATCTTTGACCTATCTGTGGAGCAAGTTAACAACTGCTGTTCAAACACCAGGGAGCAGTGAAGGAGGAAGGCCCGGCACTTCCCCAAATTTCCAGCGTAGTGCTCCGGCTCAGGGATGTGAGGCTCTCTGGATGGGGGTGTTGGTGACACGTGGGGGGGTTGCCGCTACAGGCTGTCTAGGCTGGCTAGGCTGGGTTCCAGGAGTGGGTTGAGTGAAATGAGTGGAGACCCGGTCCACCTGGTTACCGATCTGCGTGACGTGAGCAGACAGGGAACGGAGGTTTTCTATGACCTCCTGGAGGATTTGGTCATGCTGTCCCAGTAGGGAACCCTGGCTGGCAAGGGCTTGTTGAAGGGTGTTTGTGTCCACTGGGTCCATGGTAGCCAGATTGTCTGTTGCAAGGAACGGGGCGAACCCAAATGCAGGACTCTGACACAGAGCTATAGCTAGGATGCAGACGAGGGCTTGGGCGTAGCTGGAACCTGACACGAAACATTGCTGGAGTTGAACGGCAAACAGAAAGGCAGGCGGAAGGCAACCCTTATCTTGACACGGAGCATAGAAAGGCTAGCGGTAGACAATATCTTGACACGGAGAGACGGACTTACACAGGTAAACCTCGGTACTGAAGTAAAACTTCGAATAAACAGTCCTAAGTGGCTGGGAACGTTAATTACCACACTACCTTAACAACGATCTGGCAACAAGTGGATGCCAAGCCGCGGTTTTTATGCTGCAGGTCTTCATGAGAACCAGGTGTGCCGCCATCAAAGGGCATTAGGAGAAAATGGGGAATTAACGGTTGGGACCGTGACACATTCAAAATTAACACAGGAAAATGAAATGAAAATCTTTTCAACAATGCGCGGAATGGAGAAGATAGTGAGATGCAGTATTTGGAGAGAAAACAAAGTTAATTAGACATAATGATCATTAGTCACAATGATCATGACAAAATGAGGTGGTTTAGAGAAGTGGAAATTCCAATAAGACGTTCAATTGGAGACCACAGGAAACTAGACAATGAATTTGGGAGTATCAATGCAGAGGAGTAGCTAATTTTTTCAAATATCTAGCAACACATAAAGATTTCTGTATATCCCTTTGATAACTCAGTGATATCAATACATAAGGCATAAGTTTAAACTTTAGTCTAAGTCATTAGTTATGTCAACTATGGTAAGTGCAGAAGAAAGGGAAGGGAAAACCAAAGCATTAATTTCTAATTACTAAAGTACTTGGTAATAAGAGAATGAACCTCCAAGGGATGAATTATATCAACCCTTAACATGCATCAATCAATGAAATGTAGATATTTCCGGTTACCCAGTAAGAAATGTAAGGGAGTTATAAAGAAAATGTTAAGATCTATTTTACCATGTCAGATATAGCAAAATAAGCATTTAATGCTCTTTTGTATTGGGATTGGAAAGACTTTGGTGGGACTTTGGCCTTAAACCCTCTGCCTTGATGTTTGAGGCAAAATACTGCTATGGCATTCTGAGCATCTGCCCCTTAATACATGAGAGAATCAGAATACTCTCTGCAATTGAAAGGTTAAATTAATATTTCATTATTAATGCATTATAGAAATTGAGAAATTGAGGGTAGCCGACGGGTCTCAAACCCTCGGTGAGATAGGGAGTTATCTATCTCAGCATGTGAAGACAGACTCCGGCGGATTGAGCGGACGAGACCTATGGAAGGTCCAACGGTCAAGAAGGTGGTCTCTGCAAGCGTCGTGGAACGTGTAGAGCAGGATAAGACACAGAAGACGTCCCGGTCATCCACTGCGCCTAGTTCCATCTCCAGCCGTCTAGACTCTGTCTTGCCACTGGATCCAGATGGGAATTGGGAAGAGAGAGTGAGGCTGACGCTGCGCAACTCTCCCTCACTTAAATCCAAATCACGCGCTAGTCTTGACACCATCATAATGGTGTCGAGGTCCTCATCGACGTCAACGATGGACGAACAACCAACCAACCATCCAAATTATTTCTATTTTTATTCATCGTGAAGTGATTAAAGTGCCAGCCTATATATACTTAATTAAACACTTAACCGTGGTTTAATTGTTAACAGTTTCCTTTCTGAGTCAGAAGATTGTGGGCTCAAGTTCTTCTCCAGGCCCTTGAATCCAGGCTGAAGGAGTATTGTTTACCAAATATGATGTGAATTGAAACCATCCCTACTTTCCCCATTGGCATTGTTTGAAGGGGGATTCCTGACCAATGTTTGTCCCTCTCACAACTTACACCAAGGTAGGTGTTTGGAATCCCACTGCAGCTTACAAGAGCTTGCCATCTGCAAATTTGCTGGTACATTTCCCATGTATTAATCATAATTACATTTCAGGATACTTTATTGGCAGGGACATATATTAACATATCCTGAGATCATGGAAAGTGAATATTCTTTTGCTGAGTTCAAGCATTGATGACTTTTAGTGTTGAATATCCCATGGATGATTGAACAGATATTGTTTAGCACACAAATTGTACGTACCAGACTTCAGCACTGAAAAGAATGAAATCTCAGTCTTGCCAATGGTGACTGGTAGAACACGTGAAGGAAAGGCCTGCCTACGCCAAAGGATCTCATTTTCCTCAGGAAGTAGAGGCGACTCTGGCCCTTCTTGTACACGGCCTGAGTGTTAGTGCTCCACTGAAGTCTGTCATCCTGGTGCACTCCCAGGTACTTGTAGGTCCTCACCAGATTAGCTCTCATTCATTCTTTGGAGCACTCCTCTGTTTTTGTGGATGCTTGTGAAGAAAAGGAATTTTAGGATGTATATTGTATACATTTCTCTGACATTAAATATACCTATTGAACCTATTGATCCACATCTTCACTATCAATAGTAACAGGGAGCAGTGCAGGCTTAGTATTCCTAAAGTCCATCACTATCTCCTTTGTCTTATTGATGTTGAGCTGCAGATGATTCAGCTTGCACCATGTGACAAAGTTCTCCACCAAGGCTCTATATTCATCCTCCCATTTGCCCTTTAAACACCCAGCTATTGCTGAGTCATTAGAGAATTTCTGCAGACAACATGACTCAGTGTTGTACCTGAAGTCTGATGCATATAGGGTAAACAGGAAAGGAGCAAATACTGTGGGGCCCCAGTGCTGCTTATAGCCATGTCTGACACACAGCTCTGAAATCACACAAAATGTGGTCTGCCAGCCAGGTAGTCCATTATCCAGGATACAATGGAAGTGCTAATTTGCATTGAACAGAGCTTTTTCCCCAACAATGAGGGCTATATGGTACTGAAGGCACTTGAGAAATCATCAGCACAATCCTTACAGTGCTGCCCTCTTTATGAAAATGGAAGAAGGCTCTATTCAGCAGGTAGATGACAGCATCGTTGACTCGAATATGCTCCTGCTAGGTAAACTGCAAGGACTCAAAGGCTGATCTGACCAGGGGTCGAAGGTGAGTCAGGACCAGCCTCTCTAGGGTCTTCATGACATGTGAGGTTAGGGCCACTGGACGGTAGTCATTCAAGACTTTTGGTTGGCCCTTCTTGGATTTTCAGACAACACATGATGTTTTCCACACAGTCACGTAACGTGAGCAAGGAGAACTTGTTTCAAGGCCTAGCGTGTAAGTGTATGGGAGTTTAGCACGTGTATGCCAAATGTTAGTATATGTATTAGTTAAGATGATGTGTAATCAATCATATTTTTGATGATGTGTACATGGCACAGAGTTGGTAGGATTATAATGTTTGTATTTTTTTTGAAATTGCCACTACTGTATTGGTTTTGCATTTTTTAAAATTTATTTTCATACTGCATATGTAACAAAGGTGTGGTCCAAAATTAAACTGAGATTATAAAAGCAGGAACTACGTTTTTTAAAAAATTCATTTTGTTGTTTTTTATTTTGATACTGTCTTTCTGGATTAAAACATCTAAAACAGATAATGGAATTAAAGAGCAAAAAATGTATTTGTTGTCCTGTGTGTGTAATCTTTCCCAGGCTCCAGAAATAGGGACACATGCTTTGATAATAAATGAACCTTTGAAGAGAAACAAAGAAGAACCAATGACCAGACAAAGGATATAATATGCTTTGGGGACACCAGGACTTGGTGCATAACCTGTACCAGAGGGAGTTGATGACAATAGGATTACAGCTGGAATGTTGCCATCAACAATCAACACTTACTCATGAAAATTTGCTGATCAGTCTCCATACATCCTCAGTTTTAATTATCATTAAGTATATTCAAACATAGTTGGATCAACTCTCATAAATCAGTAGGCCATGTGCAAATATACAATTTTTCTTTATGCATTATTCATACACAAAGAAAAAAAGAAAGAAGCTTAGCAGCAAAATTAATAACGTATCCACTTCAAACCCCTAAAGATTCTAGAGGATTAAACAAAAAAAAATATCAGACTGTTTCACATATCCAGCCTAAAGGGAAAGGGGCACTGTCCCTGTTAACATCTATCAGTTGAGGTGTTCAATTGATGCTCTCCTGGTTATTTCAAATAAAAGACTGCATAGCCCTATTTTGAAGAGGTCAAGGAAAATATACCAATGATATCTCTCAGTTAATAGCACAGCAATATATACATATTATCTAATCATCATTATGTTGATGTTTGTGGGAAATCGCTGTACATAAACCTGTTACACTACAGCAATTCAGAGGGCCTTGGCTGGTTGCCAGGGATGGGCATTAACCTTGGCTGCAGATGACCATGTTCTGAAATGCATGAATGGCCTGTTCAGGATGAAGTTATTCATTTACCATATACACCAGTACAGTTGCGCTATGCAAAGTTGTAATGAAAAACTTGTGGGTCTCTGGAATCTAAAGTCATCACTACACGGAGAGCAGCTTTTCTGAAGCAGTTACAATAAGGATTGTGGTTTCAACTCATGTTGACCAGATTTAACATAGCTCTGAATGGAGAAGCAACTGGAGAAAATGTGAAAAAATGTCAATAATGTCATGAATATGTCAAGTGTCCATAAGCAGGTCCACTCAGTCTATGGCTCTGTGCAAACTATGGTCAAGTTTATGCATAGATCTTAGACCATGTCAGCATAAGATATAGCAGCAGAATTATCCCATCAAGTCCACTCTACCACCTCATCACGTCTGATCCATATTACCTTTCAGCCTCAATCTTCTGCTTTTCCCCTGTATCCCTTCATGCCCTGATAGGCATCCATTAGTCTAATGAGACCATGGATTTGCGCTTTGGAGGGTTTCCAGGGTGCAGGCCTAGGCAAGGTTATATGGAAGACCAGCAGTTGCCCATGCTGCAAGTCGCCCCTCTCCACGCCACCGATGTTGTCCAAGGGAAGGGCATTAGAACCCATACAGCTTGGCACCGTTGTCGTCACAGAGCAATGTGTGGTTAAGTGCCTTGCTCAAGGACACACATGCTGCCTCAGCCAAGGCTCGAACCAGCGACCTTCAGATCACGAGACAAACGCCTTAACCACTCGACCATGCGTCAACACCTGACCAATCAAGAATCTATCAACCTCTGCCTCAAATGTTGAAGGTTATTTGATGACAAAAAAATGACTATTTCAGTTGTAGATACACAATTTGAATGGATAGAAGCAATTCTTGTGAATACTTCTACAGTTCAGATAATGAGGTGCTCTTTACTACATGCAGCCTTCCAGTGTTAGTTATGACAGATGATGGAAACACTTGAATTCATTGCCAATGAATTCTTGGGTAGTAGATTCAAACAATAGCTTTGTAGAAAGGGTTGTTGTGAAAGATGGACTTAAAAAGGAGAAATCAAGGTAAAATTTGCGTGTTTATTACTTTAATGTTGGAATACACCACATTAAAACTACTGGGCGGACTACTGAAGATGTGGATATTAGTATTTGCATTGTTATCCATTCCCCAACAGGAGAAGCAGAAGAAATGATATGACATCAGGTGCTTGATTGCCAATCTGAAGTGGAGGAGAATGTGTTGATTCAGCAAGTTTCCTCATTGTCTTCTGGAAACAATGTAGCAAATGACACTTCTTTGAATGAGTGCTTCCCGTTTCCTGTTGATGTTCCAGTACTGGAGGTGCACTGTGGCCAGTGGATGAGGAAGTCAACAGATCCACTAGACATAGACAAAATGTTTATCAAAAGCTTCAAAGGTTTCAAAGGTACATTCAATATTGGAGAAATGTATACAATATACATCCTGAAATTCTTTCTCTTTGCAAATATTCACAAAAACAGAGAAGTGCTCCAAAGAATGAAGGACAGCTAAATGTTCGAACCACAAAGTCCCTCCAGCTACCCCCACCCTTGCATTGGCAGCAGCAAAGAAATGACCCCCCCCCACCAGCAAAAAAAGCATCGGTGCCCCCCACCGAGCCCTCAAGCGTGCAGTAAAGCATCAATGAAGACACAGATTTGCAGTACCCCAAAGACTACTGAATCACCCAGTAATTTGACATACCACAGGCTCTTTCTCTCCATAATAAAGGAAAAAGAGGTGTCCCCGTTTCATAGTGAGAAGGGAGACATAACAAACAACTCGCTGATTTACGATGTTAAGAGCCTATTGCCTTGCTTACCCAAAATTCACTTTTTTCGATACCTACAAAAAAGAGACTTTTTACGGTCTCAAATATGTACATTTCCTTAAAGTTCTGATAAGAATCTACTCAATGTAATTTTTATTTTGAAACCTTTTCATAATGGATCTATATTTAATATTTATAATATGTTGCTGGAAATAAAAAGTGTTCCTTTAGATAAAATTAAAAATCTTTGGGAACAAGACTACAGACTTCAATGTCTGAAGAAACTTGGAATTAAAATTTTAAATTGGTTAATACTTCATCGTTATGCGCTCACCACTCTCTCCTACAATTTAAAGTGGTCGATAGGGCCCACATGACCAAGGATAAGTTGTCTCGTTTTTATTTAGACATATCTCCTTATTGTGATAAATGTAATAATGGAGAAACTTCACTCATTCATATGTTTTGGACATGTCCGTGTCTTGAAAAATATTAGAAAGAAGTATTTCAAACCTTCTCGGTACTTTTTAAAGTAAATTTTAAGCCTAATCCTTTGACCGCTTTATTTGATATTGTTGGAGGAAAGGATATCATTTTGGAGAAATCTGATTTTCACATTTTGGCTTTTATTTCTCTTATGGCTAGGAGGGCGCTCTTGCTTAAATGGAAAGATGAGGTCCCACCCACTCACATTCAATGGCTGTGTGATGTGATGTCGTGTTTAAATTTAGAGAAGATTTGGTGTTCAATTTCTGAATCTAATCAAGACGTTCAAACATTGTGTGGACCTCTTTTGAACTACAAACGTATTTTCAAAACCTTTGATTTGCCGCTAAAGCACATATGATGGCTAATAATATACTTTTTTTCCTTTTTTCTTTTTTACTAATCAGCTTCGGTCTTGGTAGTGGGTAACATTTTTTACATACAATAAATCTGCTATATTTCAATATTATGAATTAATCAATTTGTATGACTATAGAGTAAGGCAGTGGCCCCAACCTCTGGGCCGTGGACCGATACATTGTCGCGAAGAATGCAGCAGCGCAGCAGTAGCCGGAATGCACCCAGCACATCTTTAAGAAAAAGCCAAAATAAACAAGCTAATTAATTAGGTGACGCCCAGCACGTAAATTTTGGCCCAGATCAGAGGTGATTGCCGATTGCATCCTCTCTGATCTGGGCCGACATTTATGTGCCAGGCGGCACCTAATTAATTAGCTTGTTTATTTCGGCTTTTTTCTTAAAGGTGTGCTGGGTGCGTTCTGGTTACCGCTGCACCGCTGCATTCTTCACAGCAATGTAGCGGTATGTGGCCCGGAGGTTGGAGACCACTGGAGTAAGGAGTTTGTATGTGCAATTCAGTATAATGTATTTGATATATTTCTTTTTTCTTGAACTCTGTATTCTCCTATGTAGAAAATTAATAAAAATATTGAGAAAGTAAAAAAGTCTGTTGCGTCGCTTTATCTAAACTCTGTGCCCAAAGAACTCAAGTCCCCGGGCACACAACCAGCAGCCAGTTCGATGCTTTTGATCTTTGGTCTCCCAAAATACACCAGTTTCCTGCAAAAGCACCAACCTCGTGTCCACCTGCCTCCAGAGCCACAAAATCTCTAAACTCTAAAGGCACACTAGCCTTCTAGGCCGCGTCCTTGTCATATTGCCAGTCATGAGACCCTGAGATCAGGTCCCATTCCCACAAAGAACTGAAGTCAGTGTGTAACTCCAGGTCAGCATCTTCAAAAGAACCCTGTAAGGGAAAAATAGAGATATGAGGAGTCACCGTTAGGCGTCATCATTCTCCTAAGCACAGATGATGAACTACTAACTCTGGACTTGTAAAATATTTTATTATACCTTCATGTAAATTAAAGGGGAAAAACATCATAACCTCCATCTCCTGTCCTTTCCAACCGAATTATATATTATGATCCTCTCGTGAATGAGTAGTAGAAATAAAACTGTTTTCTTACACAGAGCAGAATATTATCAAAATTACTGTCTCACAAAAGTTTCTTTTACTCAATATTTGAATACATTGAATATTACCAGTATTGTAACGGACACACTGTTGTAGACCTCAGTAGCCTAATGCAGTTTTTCAGCCTTTTTTTCAGTTGGTGGTGGTTGTTAGGACGAATTCTGAAGTTACTCAGACCTGAATGTGCATTGTAGATTGAATTTAAAATGCAGCTCAGAACAATGGGGTCGACTGCAAACCATCTCATTTACCTGAGATGTCTGCATATGCATGAATGCAGCTCCGAGACAATGGTGATTAGCATTCATTTTGGGTATCTGGAGTGTTTGTGTGAAATCTAGGTATTTGAAAACTCTATGTAATTCAAAGGAAACATCGTGGATACATTGTAACTATAGAATTGTCCTGCTGTTATGTTGACTTTCAGCGTATAAAAATATCATGTAATATTGCATCAGAGAGCCTCTTCTTCCAGTAGTGTTTCCAGTATGATGCCTGCTTGTTTTTGCTAAATAAAGACTTCTATATTCACCAGCTTCAGTCTCTCCCTGGTAACTTTGTTCACAGTCACAACAGTGATCTCAACTACCTATAAATTTGATACTACTGATCTCGGTTAGCACATCTAGTCTGTAAATCCTTGCCTTTTGGCCATCAAATCTTAGCTATCTCCATTTAGTTCTGGATAACCAGGGTCCAGACTCAGGCCTCCCAGGAATTAACCTTGAGAGTCCTAAATTCCAGTCTGGTTTAGGAACTGGATAACTGAAGAGGGAAATTAAATACCTTTTCTATTCTGAGCAATAATCTGCCGTGAGCAATCAAGGCTTAGTCTTGATTTGACACCAGGTGTGATAATATATTGCATTCTATGTCAGTGCAACTCAGGAATAAAAAAAAATCTGAGACATAAAGACCTAATGATCCATCGAGGAATTTGTTTTTTTTGAGTAAACATTTTAGGAAATTGGCGAAGTTTACTAAATTGTCAAGGACCCTAGATGAGACATACTTCAGTAAAACACAATATATTTTGAAGGCAAGTTTTCATAATCATCAAGTGCATTTTATTGATGAAAATTTCCCAGAGAAGGTGAGGTGCTGTGGAGCTGTGGGAAGGGATGTAAAGTAATAATATTAAATACTTTGCCTTGGACAAAACGTAACCATTGTAAAATTATGAGAGTCAAGAGATGAGGGTTTGGAAAAGAAAATCAGAATCATAGGATTGTGTATTTACAATTGAAAATAAATCATTATATTCATACTTTCCCAGAGAGAGTTCTTTAGAATCTTACCAGTAATTGCTCCTGCTCCCTCTTCATTCTCCTTACCGGGTCTCAATCTGTAATCCCATAACTATTGCAATAAGCATGTGTTAAATGAGATTAAGGGCTCTTGCTTTACCAACATTCCTGTTAGCGAGTTCCACAGCTGCACCTCTTCTTGAATGCAAAGGGAATTCCTCCATTCCACTTCAATTCCTTTTTTCTTCTCAAATCCACTCCTCTTCAGTATGTTGGAATTTCTGGAGGAAAATATTAATTGGGCATGTAATTAAACTATTTCAGGTTAGTTGACATGTCACAGTGAAGGATATGTCTAAGGATAAAAACATTCAGCAGGTCATGCAGTTAATATTTTGAATCTAGTATCCTTGATTAGAACTCCCAAAGAGAGAATGTTCTTTGCCTCCCCAGGCATTTGTTGCTCTGTTTCCTGATGCACGGTCTGGACCCTACCATCCTTGTGCTTTATTCAAAAATTTCCCTGATTAATTATATTAGCAAGAGTAGTCAGAACTGGCTGATCAACTGCAATTAAGCTTCTGGCAGAATACAGTTTCACACCTTTCTTCCTGTCTGGGTATAGTAATGGGATTTAGTAATGCAGCACCATGTTATTTAAAGATTCATCATGCTATTTCCTCCCTATGAGTAGAAGTTAAAGAGTTTCTAATGTGATCCAGTGGGATTTTAAAATGAGATTCAATTCTATCCTGTGTTCAGCATAAGTGGTCATCTTTGTAGTCGACTTGCATCCAGAACTAGAAATGGGTACTCTGTGCCTCACAGAATAGCTCTGTACCACATTGGTTGCCTGCTCACCCTCAGTTAATATGCACTGAGCGACACTTGCCTTTGTGATCTTTTGCAACAAACCAGCTATTTAGAAGTGAAGATTGCACTATATCAAGGCGTTTTGAATGCATTATGGATCATTATGTTTCATGGACTTGAGGTTATGGAGAATTCACTGTACCTCAGGGATTTAAATCTGAATGTTGGATTCAGTTTTGCATTTTTATGAATGAATTGAACATAAGAAGTGCAAAAAATACTTAAGAAAGAAATCAGGAAGGCTAAAAGAAGACATGAGGTTGCTTTGGCAGTAAAGGTGAAGGATAATCCAAAGAGCTTCTACGGGTATATTAAGAGCGAAAGGTTAGTAAGGGATAAAATTGGTCCTCTTGAAGATCATGGAACCAAAAGAAATGGGGGAGATCTTAATTTTTTTTTTGCGTCTGTATTTTCTAAGGAAACTGGCATGGAGTCAATGGAGATAAGGCAAACAAGTAGCGAGGTCATGGAACCTATACAGATTGAAGAGGAGGAGGTGCTTGCTGTCTTGAGGCAAATCAGAGTAGATAAATCCCCAGGAACTGACAGGGTATTCCATCGGACATTGAAGGAGACTAGTGTTGAAATTGCAGGGGCCCTGGCAGATACATTTAAAATGTTGGTATCTACGGGTGAAGCGCTGGAGGATTAGAGGATAGCTCATGTTGTTCCGTTGTTTAAAAAGGGCTGTCAAAGTAATCTGGAAAATTATAGGCTGATAAATTTAATGTCGGTAGTAGGTAAATTATTGGAAGGAGTACTAAGAGATAGGATCTACAAGTAGTTGGATAGACAGGGACTTATTATGGAGAGTCAACATGGTTTTGTGTGTGGTAGGTCATGTTTAACCAATCTACTCGAGTTTTTCGAGGAGGTTACCAGGAAAGTGGATGAAGGGGAAGCAGTGGATGTTGTCTACATGTACTTCAGTAAGGCCTTTGACAAGGTCCCACTTGGGAGGTTAGTTAGGAAGATTCAGTCGCTAGGTATACATGGAGAGGTAGTAAATTGGATTAGCTCAATGGAAGAAGCCAGAGAATGGTAATGGAGGATCGCTTCTCTGAGTGGAGGCCTGTGACTAGTAGTGTGCCACAGGGATCAGTGCTGGGTCCATTGTTATTTGTCATCTATATCAGTGATTTGGATGATAATGTGGTAAATTGGATCAGCAAATTTGCAGATGATACAAAGATTGGAGGTGTAGTGGACAATGAGAAGGGTTTTCAAAGCTTGCAGAGGGATTTGGACCAGCTGGAAAAATGGGCTGAAAATGGCAGATGGAGTTTAATACAGAAAAGTGTGAAGTATTGCACTTTGGAATGATAAACCAAGGTAGAACATACAAGGTAAATGGTAGGGCACTGAGGAGTGCAGTAGAACAGAGGGATCTGATTATACAGATACAAAATTCCCTAAAAGTAGCATCACAGGTAGATAGGGTCGTAAAGAGAGCTTTTGGTACATCGGCCTTTATAAATCAAAGTATTGAGTATAAGAGTTGGAATGTTATGGTGAGGTTGTATAAGACATTACTGAGGCCGAATTTGGAGTATTGTGTGCAGTTTTGGTCACCAAATTACAGGAAGGATATTAATAATGTTGAAAGAGTGCAGAGAAGGTTTACAAGGATGTTGGCGGGACTTGAGAAAGTGAGTTGCAGAGAAAGGTTGTAGGTTGTATAGGTTAGGACATTATTGCCTGGAGCGTAGAAGAATGAGGGGGGATTTGATAGTGGTATATAAAATTATGATGGGTATAGATAGCGTGAATGCAAGCAAGCTTTTTCCACTGAGACTAGTGGAGAAAAATAAACAGAGGACATGGGTTAAGGGTGAAGGGGGAAAAGTTTAAAGGGAACATTAGGGGGGGTTCTTCACACAGAGAGTGGTGGGAGTGTGGAATGAACTACCAGATAAAGTGGTAAATGTGGGCTCACTTTTAACATTTAAGAAAAACTTGGACAGATACATGGATGAGAGGTGTATGGAAGGATATGGTCCAAGTGCAGGTCAGTGGGACTAGGCAGAAAAATGGTTCGGCACAGCCAAGAAGGGCCAAAAGGCCTGTTTCTGTGCTGTAATTTTCTATAGTTCTACGGTTCTAAGTCACACTGTGCAGAATTGATCACCCTAGTGGTCACACAGTCCAGTACTTTTATAATTGTTTATACCTTTCTTTGTTTCCTTCCTCACTCTTCTAGACATATTTATAAATTTGTCGTTTTTGTGCTCACTTAATCTTTCTGGTACATCTGCTTGTTTCAGAATCTCCGCAAGCTCCAATTTGATTCTGAATGCGAATGTTATTTATCAATGCACATGCTTGCTTACAAAATAAATGTTAGAGTAGTAATGCCAAGGATACTTTGGTAAATCGATTTTACTTATTGTTGTACAGCACATCAGCCCATCAAGTTTGCACTAACTTTCAAACTTCCAACAACCTGCTACTCAATAACACGGAGGCATAAAATACAAACTGTTGGCAGGATTCAAGCAGTCAGCAGCATCTATGGCGACAAAAAGGTGGTAAATATTTCAGGTTGAGACCCTGTATCAGGAAAAGAACTATGAAGGAGAGTCTGTAGTATGCATCCTTAATTAGTAGAAAAATTAGAGAGTGAACTTTAGTCAAAGAGCAGTGGAATCTTAAAGAGTGGTTGACACCATGTAAATGAGGATTATTGAGATTCTTGCCCGAATTCTCTCACACCATGTTCAATGCCCCAGTAAGATCAGTGGTGGAATAAAACATATCTTTATTAAATTACAGGCGAGGTACTCACTTGTTCTGTGAATAGTCATACACCACAGAAGGAGTTGTTAAACCCTTCCATTCAGTTGGTACCTTTGGGTCAGTCAGTTTGAGCCAGTGCTGCTCAGAGCTAGGAATAGAGTGCTACATCCATAGCTAGTCCAAGAGCGAGAAAGACAATCATTGTCCTTGCTCTTGCATGCAATCCCACAGGTGATATGGTGAGTTCTGGATGATGTCTTGTTTCAGTATAATATAACTCCATGACTCTTGTGCTGATACAGGGATATTGAAAAAAACTGTGGACATTGAAAATCCATAACTGAAACACAAAACAGTGGAAACACTCTGCAAGTGAGGCATTGTCCAAGGAGAGAGGAAGAGAGATAGCATTTCAGGTTGATAACTCTTCATCAGAACTTAAACCATGCTTAGTTGAGAGTTCCTCATAGTCTAAATGTATTTGCATTGGAGCTCAAAGGATCGCAATCACTTTCAAATCGATATTATTGAAGAGCAATTGACAATGTAATTAACAGATAAGGCTACAGAAAGTGGTAGATACAGACTGATCCATCACAGGCAAAACCCTACCCACCATTGAGTACACCTACAAGGAGCACTGCCCTAAGAATGTAGCATTCATCATCATAGAACTCCACCATCCAGCCCATGCCCTCTTCTCACTACTAGCATCCAGCAGGAGGTACTGGAGCCTTAGGATCCACTCCACCCAGGTTCAGGAACAACCATTACTCTGCAACCATCAGGTTCCTGAACCAGCTTGGGTAACTATTCACCTCTACTCTGAACTGATCCTACGACCTACAGACTCATGTTCAAACACTCTTTACAGCTCGTGCTCTCAGTAGTATTTTATTTGTACAGATTGTCTTAATTTGAACATTGGTTGTTTGTCAATCTTTGTCTGTTTATGTATAGTTTGCTATGAAATTCTATTGTACTTCTACTTTCCTGTAAATATCTGCAAGAAAATGAATCACAAGGTGCTACATGGTGACATATACATAATTTGATAATAAATTTAGCTTGGAATTTGAACATTGAGCTTTAAACACCATGTCTAAATAAATTGAATGAAACCGAGGTTGCTTCCCTAACCAAGTATATCCCTTTGAGACTTATATGTACACTAGACGTCTGAATGCACCAGTTTTAATATTGTTACATACCTCAAGGAGATCTTGTGACTTTCTTGTGAGAATGATGTAATGGTCTTTTGGAGGTCACCTGATGTAATTTTCCCATCGATGTGAGGTCATGTGATGACATGTTCACCACGGGTATAAAAGGGAAGACCCCTGGTGACGTAGTTAGTTTTCCAGCTAGAACGTTAGCCAGAGTCTCTGTTCCGTTATGTATTTGCTTTATGATGCAGTTTCATTTTTAAAACGGAGCTTTACGTTCTATTGTAAGGTACAATAGTGCTGGATTGGCAGTTTACCCATTTCTGCGAGATTTGTTGACGTACCTTTACAGTAGTAAGGGAGAGTGAAGACTTTATCGAAGTACAGGACCTGAAGGATTAAGAGAAGTTGGTATCGTTCGGCAGTTTAACAAAGGATCGATCTTATTGAGTCTTCGTTGAAGAAATAACGACCTGCATCGAAGGTAACTCCTGCCAAAAGAGCAAGGTAGTTCATGCAGGATTTGCTCGCCAGAAGAAAGGTCAGTTGTTTTTAAGCCGTTTATTTCCTTCGTCGTGAATCCTTTGGACAGAACCAGCAGGAAAATCGCGTCTATGAAGAAATCCTTCTTCAGAGAAGTCTCTCCCAATTGAATGTATAAGTCTGTTGGACTTTCTAATTCACCATTTTAAGAACTGTGTTTGACTTTACCGCTTTAAGAACTGTTTTCGCATTTATCGCTTTAAGAACCAGTACCGAGTGACGATTTGTTGAATAGCCGCATAATGGTTAACTTCCAGTTAAGGTTGTCATTTGTTTTTTTTTATTGTTTATTGTGTTTAATAAACATTTGGTTGTTTTTATATAACCTGACTCGATTGATATTCATTGTTGCCGGTTACGTAACAATATGGACACAGCTATAGGTGGAATAACAGATGAGCATCTATAAATCTAAATGATATTGGTGCCCTGGCTGAACATCTATTTGCACTCATGGTCATAAACCTCACTTAAAGAGCAGTTGCATCCTGGAAATCCAAGAGGTAATTCCACAGTTTTATTGCAGCTTTCCAGTAAATCAATTACTACTCTGAATGTGAGCTCATTGGAGTCGTCAGGAGAAATTTGGTTCACTCCATGAAGTGAGGGCCTCCCTGAAAACATCACTGGTCTAACAGAATTGGCAGAGTGACAGGATTTTAAATATTATTTTTTTGTTGATGGGATGAGGTATTCCAGCTCCTCTTTATTTCTGTACCATGTCTCTGACATATTCCTGCCTTTAGAATATAAAAACCATAGGTTAACCAGGGTTGTGAATTCATTTTTGTGTTTTAGTATTCAGTATTCTGTTAATGTGCTCAATTTTCATGAATGAGATTGATGTACCTACATGCATCTCTTCACCTGTTTCATTTTCAGTCTCTTTTTGCAAGCATTAACTTGATCACTTAGTGAACTGGACATTTTTGACAAGGTTTGACTTTACTATTCATTCCTACTGGCCTGAGAAAAAGAAGGCTATTTCTTCTTGCCTGTTAATATACACCTAGTGTATGTTCATGGTCTTTTGCTGCACATGAACTTAAAGGTTCAACATGCTGTGCATTCAGAGAGGCTCTTCTGTACACCACTGTTGTATTAATTGGTTATCTGAGTTACTGACACCTTCCTGTCAGCTTGAACAACTCTGGTCATTCTCCTCTGACCTCTCTCATAAACACGGCATTTTCCCCCACAGCAGTGCTACCTACTCTGTCCTGATGAAGGGTCTCGGCCTGAAACGTCGACTGCACCTCTTCCTAGAGATGCTGCCTGGCCTGCTGCGTTCACCAGCAACTTTTATGTGTGTTGCTTGAATTTCCAGCATCTGCAGAATTCCTGTTGTTTGCTACCTACTCAATGTTTATTTTTTGCTTTTTGCACCATTGTCTGTAAACTTTACAGCAGTGGTTCCCAACCTTTTTTATGTCATGGACCCCTACCATTAACCGAGGTGTCTGTAGACCCTAGGTTTGGAACCCTGCTCTAGAGACTCCTGAGCGTGAAAATCGCAGGACGTCAGCATTTTCTGTGGTACTCAAAACACCCCATCTGGCACCAACAATCATTCCACAGTCAAAGTCAATTATATCACATTTCTTCCATATTCTGATGTTTGGTCTGAACAACAACTGAACGTCTTGGCCATGCCTGCATGCCTTTGTGCATTATGTTGCTGCTACATAATTGGCTGAATAGATATTTGCATTAATGAGCAAGTGTACAGGTTTTCCCAATAAAGTGGCCACTAAGTGTATCTGATGGATCTGGGGCTATAGTGGATCAACTATATCTCCATGACATGTGGGCTAGAATGTGTAAGGTTATTTTTGAATGAATTCGATAAGTATAATGCATCATTTTGCCTCAACCTACCATCTATTTTGCTGTTTAATCCCCCTGCCTTTCACCCTACCACAGACCTTCCCTTATCATATTCCTTTACTTTTTCCTCTGTCTTTCCCTTCTGTACTTGTTTTAGTCCTTTTACATCTGACTTTTATAGATGAAAGATCATTGATTTGAAACATTAACCCCATTTCATTCTGCCTGTGACATGCTGAGTAGTCCCTGCAATTATTGCGTTTCTTCTAATATATTTTTCTGTACAAATTAATCAGTCACAGTCTTCATAATCTACTCTTGATATTCCAGTGCATCTGCGCTGTAGCCTTTCCCAAGCTAATGTGCTTCAGTGCATACAACTGAAAGGAATACTCCAGGGAAGATCTAACCAACACTATATGACAATGTCATTAATTTCTCACTCTTACACACAAATCTTCTGAGATAAGGACCAACATTCAATTTATATTGTTGATTGATCTTTATGTCTGTGCACTGGCTTTAATGGTTTGTTATAAGGTTTCCTAAATCCCTTTACTCTTTCATTGTTTCAAAGGAACATCTTAGTATTGCTCTGCACTCTCAGTGCTGAGCTCCATCATTTGAAGCATTTCCCCTTGCTTTATCTGTCACTGCCTTCTTTCGCCAACATACAATGTTTATGTGCGTCCCAATTTGTCAAAAGCTTAATGAATTTTGAACACTTTCCCTTTAGTAGAGTCTTTAAACATATGTACATTATGAAAAGCTGGGGTTCCTAATCTATCACAGGCAAGAGAAAATCTGCAGATGCTGGAAATCCGAGCAATACACAAAAAACGCTGGAGGAACGCAGCAGGCCAAGCAGCATCTATGGAAAAAAGTACAGTCGATGTTTTGGGCTGAAACATCAACTGTACTTTTTTTCCATAGATGTTGCTTGGCCTGCTGGGTTCCTCCAGAGTTTTTTGTGTGGTGTTATCACTGGCAAGACTGCATTTCAAATCCTCCTGGTCAGACATGATTCTTTTCATCTCTAATCTCTGTCAAAGTGAGAAGCATTAACTCCTGTTGAAAGGACTGTTGGAGACACACCAATGATGCAAGCTCAATCGAATGTTCTTCAAACTTATTCTTGTGATGTAATTTATACCTAGCAATAAGACCTTTGGCTGCAGTAGAAGGAACTGTTGGGAACACATGTCTGTATTATGTTTAATCAAAAATCAAATTGTGGTTAAAAGCTGCCTCCCTCTTTGAAGTAGCTCATTTCATTAATTATTTATTGCATAACAGCAAAATGACTCTGGAAATGCTAATTGCTTACATGCAGTCTGCCAATTAATGAATCAATGTAATAAACTGAAATGGCATGAGATGTTATACCTTCTCATCAGATTTCTACTGGGTAATTACCACCAAAGATATAACGCTGCAAAAAAATTTACAGAGAGTGTGAATTGACGTTAGCAACACACAAGATACTGGAGAAACTCAACAGTCAGGCAGCATCAAACAAAGTAAAAAACACTTGACATTTTGGATCGTCTGGAAGGGCCTTGATTGTCCATTTCCATTCAGTGACACTACCCGACTCACTGTTTCCCCAGCATTTGCTGTAGATTCTATCATCTGCAGCCTTTTTTTGTCTTCATCTTGAATTTAATTTATTTTTTCTCAGCTGCGGAACACCTTGGGTGTTGTTTGCCTGAAGAATGCAAATATATTTTGTTGGCCTTTCTCATCATGAGTGGCCAGTGTTTGTATTTAGGAGATCAGATAGCAGCTGTGAAGAGATGGAAAGCTTTAACCCTTAGTAGTGGGAAAGAAACGTCATCTAGTGATCTCAAGGTCGCTGGTTCGAGCCTCAGCTGTGGCAGCGTGTTTGTGTCCTTGAGCAAGACACTTAATCACACATTGCTCTATTGTCTGTGCGAGCTGTGGCACCCCACACAGACTTCCAAACTGCGCCCTGTAAGGCATGAAAATGCCCGACGCAGGCCTCTCATGGTCTGAGTCGACGCTCCCCCTTAGTAGTGGGGATGGAAAAATAGGGAGATCCACTGCCCATACTAAGAGAGAATGTTAACAGAGAGTGCCCTAGCCAAGAGTCTTCCAGGTACTTAGTGTCATCTTTGGCTATTTCCTTAAAGGAATGGAAAGCATACTAATACTTTCACTAAAAGTGAGATTCTGCTAAAAGTTAACATAAGTAGCCACCTGAAATATACTGTATACAGTAGATTACATTTGAATGGATCAACAGCTGAAACATAATTCCACAAAAGCTAAAACAGGAGAAAATCTACAAATGCTGGAAACCAAAGTAATACAGACAAGCTATGTTCTAAGCCTACATCATAATCACTCCCCGACTTTTCCTAAGCTGCATCAATGATTGCATTGGTTCTGCTTCCTGCACCCACACCGAGCTCATTGAATTTATCAATTTTTCCTCCAAATTTCATGCTTCCCTCAAATTTACCTGGTCCATTTCTGGCACCTACTTCCCATAAGACCATTAGACATAGGAGCAGAATCAGGCCATTTGGCCCATCGAGTCTGCTCCGCCATTCAATCATGGCTGATCCTTTTTTCCTCCTCCTCAACTCCATTTCTCTGCCTTCTCCTCGTAACCTTTGATTGCATGTCCAATCAAGAACCTATCAATCTCTGCCTTAACTACACCCAATGACATAGCCTCCAGAGCTACACGTGGTAACAAATTCCACAAATTCACCACCCTCTGACTAAAGAATTTTCTCTACATTTCTGTTTTGAATGCACGTCCCTCTATCTTGAGGTTGTACCCTCTTGTCCTAGACTCTCCCACCATGGGAAACATCCTTTCCACATCTACTCTGTCTAGGTCTTTCAACATTTAAAAGGTTTCAATGAGGTTCCCCCCTCACCCTTCTAAATTCCAGTGAGTACAGACCCACAGCCATCAAACGTTCCTCGTATGGCAATCCTTAAAAATCCTTCCCCTTTCTCGCCTCTCTGCCTCTAACTCTGGAGACAGTTTATCTACTGATATCTTTTATAAACCCACTGATTCTCACAGCTACTGTACCTGGACTATACCTCTTTCCACCTTGTCACCTGTAAGAATGCCATCCCGTTCTTTCAATTCCTTTGTCTCCACTGCCTCTGTTCTCAGGATGAGGCTTATCAATCCACAACTAACAAGATGTCCTCTTTCTTCAAAGAAGCGGATTTTTCTTCCTCAAACATCAATACTGCACTCACCTGCATCTCTTTCATTTCACACACATTTGCCCAGACCCCATCCACCTGCCACCCCACCAGGGGTAGGGTTCCTCTTGTCCTCACCTACCACCCTATCAGCCTTCGTGCCCAGCACATAATTCTCTGTAATTTCCACCACCTACAATGGGTTCCACCTCCAAGCACTTCTTTCCCTCATCCTCAATTTCTGCTTTCCACAGGGATCGCTCCCTCTGTGACTTTCTTCTGTTTTCTTCCCTCCCCACTGATCTCCCTCCTGGAACAAGTGCACACCTGCTCCTACACTTCCTCCCTCACTACTATTCAGGGCCCCAAACAGTCCTTCCAGGTGAGGCAACACTTCACCTGTGAGCCTGCTGGGGTCACCTACTGTATCCAATGCTCCCAGTGTGGCCTGTATGTCAATACGACCCGGCATAGATTGGGACACTACTTCGCCGAGCACTTGCGCTGCATCCGCCTGAAAAAGCAGGATCTCCCGGTCACTACTTCCTCTTCCCATTCCGACATGTCAGTCTGTGGCCTCCTCTACTGTTGCAATGAAGCTAGTCAGTTTGGAGGAGCAGCACCTTATATTCCGCTTGGGTAACCTCCAACCTGATGGTATGAACATCGATTTATCGAACTTCTGTTAATTTCCTCCGCCTCCAGCCCTTCATGTCTTTCACCGATCGACTTTCAAGCTCTTTACTTCACCCCTCCTCCTCTCCTGGCTTTTACTATCACCTACTACCTTGTACTTCTTCCTCTCCTACCCCCGCCTCCTTACTCTGACTTCTAATCTCTTTGTTCCAGTCCTGATGAAGGGTCTTGACCTGAAACGTTGATTGATTACTCTTTTCATAGATGCTGCCTGGCCTGCTGAATTCATCCAGCATTTTGTGTGTATTACTTCCACAAAAGCTATATTTTTTGACCTATTTCCAGCTTCTATTATAGCTGATGAAAACAATAACATGTTATTTCCATGGCACAGCTGTCCAGCTCTTCATCCTCATGGTACTGCTGGGTATAGGTCTGTCACTATAGAGAAAAACACTGGGATACAAAGCTAATGGTTATAATCATTGCCGTAAACACTGATAACTACTGATAATAAATATAGATAATAACCATGTGTAATAATAATAGTGGCATTAATAATAATAATAATGACCCCCCCCCCCCCTGCCCTTTACATAGGCCATGCCCTCTTTTCATTGCAGCCATCAAGCACGAGGTACAGGAACCTGATGGCACACACTCAACTCAACGTTTCAGGATGGTCTCTTCTCCTCCACTATCCACTATCAGATTTCTGAATGGACACTTAACCCTTCAAAGCATTCTTTTCGCTCTCTTTTAGCACTATTTATTTTTTAAAATTATACTTATTATAATTGATATTTTTATTATTATGTATTGCTATTTACTGCTACCGTAAAGCAACAAATTTTATGACATACTTTTTGCCAGTGATATTAAACCTGTTTCTGATTCTGATGTATACCATTAATAATTCAGTATTTTAGTCAGCTTCAGCTTGGGTATTAGCCTACAAAGTATCCAGGACATCTTCAGGGCGCACCATCTCAGAAGGGCAGAGTCCATTATTAAGGACCGCCAGCACCCAGGGCATGCCCTTGTCTCACTGTAACCATCAGGTACGAGGCACATTAGCCTAAAGGCACGCACTCAGTGATTCAGGAACAGCTTCTTCCCCTCTGCCATCTGATTCCTAAATGGACGTTGAACCAGTGAACACTACCTCACTTTTTTAATATATATTATTTCTGTTTTTTGCATGTTTACTGTAATTAATAAATAAATTTATTATCACAATAATTATAATTATTTTATTTTATTTCCTATAGTGTATTGCATTGAACTGATTCCACTAAGTTAATAAATTTCTCGACACATGCCGGTGATAATAAGTCTGATTCTGATTCTGATAATGTACTGTGCTGGTTAACATAGTCAGTCACTTCACAACAGTATAGTTTGAGTCTGTTGCTATAACACTGGATATAGTACAATAGTACATTATATAGTCTGTGCTGTATAATTCTGAAGTAGAGTCCTGGCAGGTACAGCTCTATTAAAGAGTCATAGAACACCACAGCACAGAAAAAGGCCCTTTGGCCCATCTAGTCTGTGCCAAACCATGCCTAGTCCCATTGACCTCCACCCGGATTATAGTCCTCTATAAACTTCTTCCATCCATGTACCTATCCAAATTTTTCTTAAATGTTGAACTCAACCCTGCATCAACCACTTGAGCTGGCAGCTCATTCCATACTCTCACCACACTCTGAGTGAAGACATTCCCCCTCATCTTCCCCTTATCCTGTGACCTCTAGCTCTATCCTCGCCCAACCTCAGAGAAAAAAAACAACCTGCTTGCATATACCCCTCATAACTTTGTATGCCTATCAAATCTCTCCTTCCTGGCGTATCACCCAGTTACCTATGTCCTACAACTTGGCTGTAACAACCTTCCTCTTTGTACCCTTTAGCCTCCTGAATGATCTGAAGTTCATCCAGTTCCATCTCCAACTCCTTAACACGGTTTGTTAGAAGCTGCAGTTGGATGCACTTCTTGCAGGTGTAATCATCAGGGATACTAGATGTCTCCCTACCTTCCCACATCCTGCATGATCCACTTGGCTTCACCTACCATCTTCTAGCTACCTTCATTCCCCTCCCCCATAGTTTTTTTTTAATTCTTGCATTTTCAATCTTACTTTCCAGCCCCGAAGAAGGGCCTTTGCCTGAAGTGTCAACAGTTTGTTCATTTCCATGGACGTGCTAAGTTCCTCCAGCATTTTGTGTGTGTTGCTTTGGATTTCCAGCACCTGCAGAATCTATTGTGTGTATGAATTGCTGCTCCACTGTGAAGTCGCTTCAAGGGATGCCTACCCTGAAGAAGCTCAAACGTTATGTTCAATAGGAATTCAGTGAGACCCTCTCTTACTGCTCCCCCTGTGTGATCTCTGCTCCTCTAGCATTTTTCGTGTGGAGCATTCCAGTATTCAGTCTGGTATCCCCACTGTTCTAAGTATGCAATAGGGAATAAAGAAAGAATAAATAACAAAAAAAAATCTGCCTATGGTCTAATTTCTCCTCCCCAAAACCTCGATGAACCAAAGCATCAACTCCCACTCTAACATTGGCCCACTCCCACAATAGATGCCCCACTTAAACCTAACTTTTTTGTTATTGGTTCTTGCCAAGAGCCTTATTATGTGCAATCCATTGTCTCCTCAGGACTGTGATACGCAAAATGTGCTGACTGTCCCCATTCGCTTCTTTTAAGCTTTCTGTCCTTCCAAGCAATTTGGAGTCTCCTCGAGACTGGCGGGCAAAATGTGTTGACTGCCCCTACTGCCTTATGTGAAGCTCTCTCTTCATCCAAGCAATCCGGTGTCTCCTCAAGACTGTGGTGCTCCATATGTTACGAACTGTAAAGTTTCAGAAACAGACCAGCAGCAAGAGATTTCACACTGAGTCAGATTTTAGTGTTAAAATCTCTATTTTTATTAGTATCTACATATAATATAGTAACTTAATCAAGATAAACAAAAGTTAACAGTGTTATGTGTATATATGTGCGTAAATATAACTCTAAAACTATTGAGCTTGGGGGAATAAACCTTGAAGTCTTAAGATGGTAAAGTAACAGAGTTCAATAATCCATGGAATAAGTGATGGGAGAGAGTTATTTGTAATCCAAGGTGAAATGTAGAGAAAAGGTAAGTACGAAGTATTCCACAGGTTCCACGTCAGGTAAAACGAGATAACAGTCGCCGTAGATCTTATCCGTCGTGATGTTCCAAATCCACATACGAATTATCACCGAAAGTGATCTGTCACAGGAATATCGTCTTCCAGTGGTTACCACACAACATACCCAAGCAAGGGCTAAAAAGTGGACCCACAAGATATCCCCAAAATCCACTCATACGGATTATACGAAGTGACAGTCACACATTCGTTGTGCACCGTGTGCTGATGTTTAACCTAATTTTTGGGCTTAAAAGAGTTCCAAACCATCGCAGTGACCAGCTGAAGTCCCGGCAGCTGGTCTCCTCTCTCTCTCTCTACTACGCCTGAAGGTCTCTCTCTCTCTCTCTCTCTCTACTACAACTGAAGGTCTCTCTCTCTCTCTCTCTCTCTACTACAACTGAAGGTCTCTCTCTCTCTCTCTCTCTACTACAACTGAAAGTCTCTCTCTCTCTCCCTCTCTCTTTCTGTGTAAAAATCCGAAGCAAACTGCTTCAGCCTGTGACTGACGTCATAGTCCTGCCTCACTCAGGCGCTTAAAGCGACAGTCCATAGCAAACAAAACCTGTGGGTTCGTAACACATATCACTATAATTCCAGTGCTGAACTGAAAATTATGGACCTATTACTATAACATAATGGACTACAATGGAGGGCACGGCTCTGTCACTGGAGAACATTGGATTATGGTCCAGATGGGCATGGATTTGTTGTATGACATTGTGGTACAATTGGTGGAAAGAAGTGTATCACTGTTTAGCACATTTATACACTACTGATGAGCATGGATCTGTCACAAGAAAACAATGGATACAGAGTTGATGGTTGCAGATTTTTGTTATATAAGTATACTGCAACCTCCCTCCCAGATTTTATCCTTGGCAGAGGATGTGAACCTGAGTAATTCCCAACTACTCTTGTTAGGGTGAAGTACACTGGTTGCTGAAGACTCTTAGGGACCTGATGTGTTGAGAACCTGAACTTCAGGGAATAGCTAATGCAGAGAGGAAGGTGTGGAGAGTTTGATTTGAAAATGAACACTACACCGTTAAGTATTCTCCTGAATAGCTAGGTGTGTTACCTTTAAAGCTTATCTCTGAATGTCCACTTTGTGGGCTCCAATAATTTCAAAAGTAGTGCCATTTCTAAAATGAGTAGCTGTCAGATACTGCTTACATTTGTACTTGCTTGGCTTGCTTATTTGGTATAATTTTATGCACAGTCCAGAGTTCTAGAAGATAGTTTGATGCATATGCCTGCGATTCTGCTTTGAGCTGTTACACAATGTAACTTGTTGGCCTTGTTCACAAATCCTGTCCACAACAAGCCCACATAGTGAAGGATACCAATTTGTCCATGATCTCAGTGATACCTATTGCATGAGCTGCTACTGCTGCATCAACATCAAACAAACTATACAATGTTACATTGTTCATCAGAGGTTCTAGCTTCTAATCCATATACTACTAAAACTCTCATACTCTCTCTGTCTGGTTGTCTGTTTGTGGCCTCCAATTAGCGCAAACGATGCATTACAGTGGCACTTTTTTTGGCTAAATCAAATTAAAATGAGCTAACTTACAGAATGCAGGCAAAGTTCGGGGTTATATATTCATATAACATCGCTCATTCACCAAAAATCAACAAGCTCCCTTTTAACCCGAGAGCCGATCTGCCATCATGGAAATCAGGACGCGACAGCCCGACACATGCGCATGGCCAGCCTCAACAGTGACACCTACCAGAGCAAAAGGGCAGGGTAGCTCTATTTCGAGGGGTCACATTCCGCTAACCACCATCAGCATGTGCAGGATTGGGACAGATCTAACTGCCACCCGTCAATAAGAGATAATTAAATCTTATTGTAATGACATACTTTGAGACATCCATAAAACCCTTTGCCGCAGTCAAAGGACAGCAGTGACTATATTACATCCATTTAGGAGAGTGCCAACCACATCATTAAGAATAATCAGCATCCTTTGGTGTTCCTGCTTCATATCTTTTATCCAGCATTAGGGTAAATAAAAATGGTCAGCCTAATTATGCTGCCTGGAAAAGGAAGGGGGACATTATGGTCAAGAGATGATGCCAAACATCGTCAGGAAGCGGCAAGGAGAGGGAGAGAACAAGAATCAGATGAGGCCAGGGCCGCAGTGACTCCAGGATCAAAGAGTCAGGACATAAAAAGACGAGAGAAGAAGAGACAGAGGAGGAGAGGCATGCACGCCTCCAGGATCAGAGACAAACAACAAACAGCAGAAGAGATGAAGAGACGGTGGATGAAAAAACTGCACATCTCCAGAATGACAAAGATAGGCACAATGGTGGCAGATTAACCAGAAATGATGCCATCAAAAGTGTCCTTCACTAAATGAGGAGCAACTATATTTGCTTTGCTACGTGTCATCCTTCTTTAATAAATTGAGGTTTTCTACTTCAGTTTCCAAAGCAAAGCAATACCAATAGCATTCAGGAAAACTTAATATTCATTCTGGTCACTTCAGACTGCACTACCCTTCACTCAAAGGGTGCCCCCGTTGTCTAGTATTACTTATAGAAGTCAAGGTGTTTGAATGGAAACTGGTCTGTGATTCAGGTTTACAAGTCACTTCCTTGAATAAACCTAACTTCAGGTTCAAATCCTTCTAACTCCGCAACTCTTTATGGTCCATCAGACTTCCCCAATCCTGGCCTATCCTGATTTTCAGTACTCCAACACTGGGTGGTATGGCTTTTAGATCCCCAGGGTTTGTGTTGTGGAATGTCTTCCTTAAATCTCTCCTCTCCTTGCATCCACTTTAAGTCACAAGCTTCAGACTACTTCTTTGGCCGATTTTTTGATTATCTGTCTTTCTGGACATTAAACTAGTCCAGTTTCAGACAGTGGAAACACTCCTGTGAGGAATCTTGAGATAACTGTCAGGCTGCCTTATAAGTTATTTTGGTGCATATTGGAACTGACACTATTGTAACATTTCCCAGCCTGGGGTCCAAGGACCCCTTGCTTAATAGTATTGGTCCATGGCATAATAAAGGTAAGACAGCAAGAAACATTTTCCCACAGCAAAGGTGTCCAAAATGAGATGACATGGGCCTGGGTTGAAAAGGTTTAAAGGGGATGTAGGAAGATATTCTTTCATCCACGAATGTCTGGAACCTGACCAGTACTCAGGTAACATGTTGCATGCATCTGGATGAGCACCTGAATCACCACAGCACAAAAGACTATGATAAATGGATGAATACAGATAGGTACTTGATGGTCAGTATAGGTGTGATAGGCAGAAGGGCCTATTTTTATGATTTGCATGTACCTCTACTGAAGCTCATGGAAAATCAGTGGGGTGCACTGATTCTCGTTAACTTTTATAACAGATTGAAGCACCTTCAATTACTCCAAAAGACTGAGGTTTGGTAAAAATACTAAAAGGCTTTTATTCGCTGTACAATACGACCTCCACAGTGAGTGTCTGCCCCCGGACTGAGGGGGAGGGGCAAGACGAACACCTTTATACAGGACTCTGTGGGAAAGATTTGGCCGCTTGGAGAAATTTTTGGAGGTTGTTGTCGTGATCCTGCTGGTTGTGACCGCAGATGGTAATGTTATCCAGATATGGGAACGTGGCCTTCAGTTGGCACTGGTCCACCATCCGGTCCATTGCCCTCTGGAAGACAGAGACACCATTCGTGACACCAAAGGGGACGCGCAGGAATTGATAAAGCCTGCCGTCCGCCTCGAAGGCAGTGTAAGGGCGGTCCTTCCGGCGGATGGGGAGCTGGTGGTAAGCAGATTTTAGGTCTATGGTCGAGTACACCTTGTACTGTGCTATCTGATTGACCATAACCGCGATGCGGGGTAGAGGGTACGCGTCGAGCTGCGTGAACCTATTGATGGTCTGGCTATAGTCCACGACCATCCTATTCTTCTCTCCGTTCCGAACAACCACCACCTGCGCCCTCCAAGGACTTGTGCTTGCCTCAGTGACCCCCTCCCTGAGCAGCCGCTGCACCTCCGACTTAATGAAAGCTCTGTCCCCCGCGCTGTACCTCCTGCTTTTAGTTGCCACAGGTTTACAGTCGGGGGTCAGGTTGGCGAACAGCGGTGGGGGAGGGATCCTGAGGGTGGAGAGGCTGCAAGTGGTGTCGGTAGTGTGGCAGTTGGCATGATGTTGGGTGGGATGCGTGGGTCAGTGTGTGTGTGTGGTCAATAGCGGGGTACGTGACATATCTCTACAAAACAGGGGATTTATGACAGTAATTGGCAGGAGGGGCCCATCATACTTCATTGTCACGCTTTTCAGGTGGCTCTGGAAGTCCAACCCCAACAGCACAGGGGCACAAAGTTGAGGCATGTCCAGTAACGTAAAGTCCCGATATTCTGTGCCCTGCACCACTAGTGTCGCTACTCAACCCCCCCGGATGTCTGTTGTATGCGACCTGGAGGCCATGGTGACCCTCCGACTTACCGGCCGTATCATGAGTCCACAATGCTGCACCGTGGCCGGGTGGATAAAACTTACCGTGCTGCCTGTGTCAAACAGGTAGCTTGTCCTGTGCCCCTCCACCAGGATGTCCATCATTGACCTTGCGAGCTGGTGGGGAGCGCTTTGGTCGAGGGTCATGGAAGCCAGGGTGGAGTCGCTGTCTTGGTCCGGCGTGGTGGGGTGCCCCGTGAGCACCCGTTGGTCGTAGGCGGTGGGAGGTGGCGCTGACCAAGATGGCCGCCCCCATGTCTCGCACATGGTGGTGGCGTGCAGGGAAGATGGCGGCAGGCAAGATGGCGACCCTCACGTCTCGCACGTGGTGGCAGTTTGCAGGGAAGATGGCGGCAGGGAAAATGGCGGCCCCCATGTCTCGCACATGGTGGCAGTGTGCAGGGAAGATGGCAACCCCCACATCTCGCACGTGGCGCTGCTCGATCCCGCTCGCGGTTTTGACTTACAGACCTTGGCGAAGTGGCCCTTCTTTCCGCAGCTGGAGCAGGTAGTTTGTCGGGCTCCGCAGCGTTTCCGGGGGTGCTTCTCCAGTCCGCAGAAGTAGCACTTCGTGGACCCATGACTGGCTGCAGCCGAGGTCGATTTGCCGGCGGGTTGCGGGGTCTGCGGCACCCATGAGGCCATTGGGGGATCGCGTGCCTGGAGAGCCTCGGAGTTATGCAGAGCGGCCTCCAACGTATCAGCCAGCTCGATCGCCGAACTTAGGGTAAGATCGGCTTTTTCCAGCAGCCGCTGGCGCACGTACACTGACCTGGTCCCCGTGACGAAGGCGTCTCTCACTAGGAGTTCTGCATGCTGTGCCGCCGTCAGCTCCTGGCAATTGCAGGCTCGCACGAGCGCCCGTAGGGCCCGGACAAACTCAGCACTGGATTCCCCGGACCGTTGTTGCCGTGTCGCTAAGTGATGCCGAGCATAGACACTGTTTATCGGCAGCAGGTATTGTCTTTTGAGTGCGTTCATCGCGCCGTCGTAGTTCGGCTGGTCTCTGATCAGCGAATAGACCCGTGGACTGACCCTGGAGAGTAGAACTCTGCGCTTCGCTACGGGGTCGGTCGCTTTAATCTCCTCTAGATACGCTTCGAAGCAGGCCAGCCAGAGTTCGAAAGCGTTTCCAGCGTCAGGCGTTTGCAGATAGAGGTCTAATTTTTCTGGTCTCAGGGCCTGTTCCATGTTTTAAAATGTATAGCGAATAAAATTGAAGCACCTTCAATTACTCCAAAAGACTGAGGTTTGGTAAAAATACTGAAAGGCTTTTATTCGCTGTACAATACGACCTCCACAGTGAGTGTCTGCCCCCCGGACTGAGGGGGAGGGGCAAGGCGAGCACCTTTATACAGGACTCTGTGGGAGGAGCCACAGGGGCAGTCAGCAGAGGGGTGTGTCCAGACAGGTAACCGAGTTACAACATATATACATGGTTTACCGCACAGATCCGCCAAGCTCCTTGTGGATTCATCCAAGTCACATTCTCCCTCTACATATTTTCCTTGCTGTAACTTAACTTCTCCCATTTTCCCATCGATTATACAGGTTCAGGGAGTGAATATAGTAATGTAAGTTTTTTGTCTTTGTTTCTACAAATGGCTGTTCGTCCATCGTCGTCGTCGATGAAGACCTCGACAACATTAGTCACTTTGAGACTGGGTGCGGTGTGTCCGAAGATGACTGGTCAGGCCAATTCGGGCACGAAATATCCTGGCACATGTTGGGCCGACATGTGTAGGCACTGCAGTTGTTGCACTGGTGGCTCTGGACTTGCACAGCTTGCGCTTATGTTGTGCTTCAGCAATGCGCCTTGCTTCGCCCTTGTGGATGAGGCCATGCCAGGTAGGGGAGTTTTGTGCCAGTGTTTCTCAGGTAGTTGTCTCTATATCAAGCGACTTGAGGAAGGTCTTTAGTGTGTCTTTGTAATGTTTCTTCTGCCCTCCATGCAAGCGTCTTCCAGCAGAGAGTTCCCCAAAAAGGAGCTGCTTGGGTATGGGCTCGTCCGGCATGCGGATGACATGACTTGCCCACCGGGTCTGTGCTCTCATCAGCAGTGTGTGGACTGATGGTTGACTTGCTCTAGAGAGAACACCAGTGTCTGGTTCTTTATCTTGCCATCTGATGCCTAATATTCTGCAAGGGCAAGTCATGTGGAAATGATTGAGCTGTCTTGCATGCCTTCGATACACAGTCCACATTTCACAGGCATACAGGAGAGTAGTGAGTACCACAGCTCTGTAGACCTTCAGTTCTGTTGCTGGACGGATTCCTCGACATTCCCATACCGTGGAGTGCAGTCTACCGAAAGCAGAACTTGCCTTTGCTATTCTGCAGTTAACTTCTGTATCAATAGTCACTGCTCGGGAGAGGGTGCTACCAAGGTAAGTAAACTGGTCAACTGCCAACATGAGGAATTCTGCAGATGCTGGAAACTCAAGCAACACACATCAAAGTTGCTGGTGAACGCAGCAGGCCAGGCAGCATCTCTAGGAAGAGGTACAGTCAACGTTTTGGGCCGAGACCCTTCGTCAGGATTAACTGAAGGAAGAGCTAGTAAGAGATCTGAAAGTGGGAGCAGGAGGGGGAGATCCAAAATGATAGGAGAAGACAGGAGGAGGAGGGATGGAGCCAAGAGATGGTCAGTTGATTGGCAAAAGAGATATGAGAGGATCATGGGACAGGAGGCCTGGGGAGAAAGACAAAGGGGGGGGAGAATCCAGAGGATGGGCAAGGGATATAGTCAGAGGGACAGAGGGAGAAAAAGGAGAGAGAGAAACAATGCGTGTATATAAATAAATAACGGATGGGGTACGAGGGGGAGGTGGGGCATTAGCGGAAGTTTGAGAAGTCAATGTTTATGCCATCAAGTTGGAGGCTACCCAGACGGAATATAAGGTGTTGTTCCTCCAACCTGACTGTGGCTTCATCTTTACAGTAGAGGAGGCCTTGGATAAACATACCAGAATGGGAATGGGATGTGGAATTAAAATGTGTGGCCACTGGGAGATCCTGCTTTCTCTGGCAGACAGAGCGTAGGTGTTCAGCAAAACGATCTCCCAGTCTGCGTCGGGTCTCACCAATATATAGAAGGCCACATCGGGAGCACCGGATGCAGTATATCACCCCAGCCGACTCACAGGTGAAATGTTGCCTCACCTGGAAGGACTGTCTGGGGCCCTGAATGGTGGTAAGGGAGGAAGTGTAAGGGCATGTGTAGCACTTGTTCCACTTACAAGGATAAGTGCCAGGAGGGAGATCAGTGGGGAGGGATGGGGGGAACGAATGGACAAGGGAGTCGCTAGGGAGCGATCCCTACGGAAAGTGGGGGGGGGAGGGAAAGATGTGCTTAGTGGTGGAATCCCATTGGAGGTGGCAAAAGTTACGGAGAATAATATGTTGGACCTGGAGGCTGGTGGGGTGGTAGTTGAGGACCAGGGGAACCCTATTCCTAGTGGGGTTGCAGGAGGATGGACTGAGAGCAGATGCGCGTGAAATGGGGGAGATGCGTTTGAGAGCAGAGTTGATGGTGGAGGAAGGGAAGCCCCTTTCTTTAAAAAAGGAGGATATCTCCCTCATCTTGGAATGATAAGTCTCATCCTGAGAGCAGATGCGGTGGAGACGGAGGAATTGCGAGAAGGGAATGGCATTTTTGCAAGAGACAGGCTGAGAAGAGGAATAGTCCAGATAGCTGTGACAGTCAGTAGGCTTATAGTAGACATCAGTAGATAAGCTGTCTCCAGAGATAGAGACAGAAAGATCTAGAAAGGGGAGGGAGGTGTCAGAAATGGACCAGGTAAACTTGAGGGCAGGGTGAAAGTTGGAGGCAAAGTTAATGAAATCAACGAGCTCAGCATGCGTGCAGGAAGCAGCGCCAATGCAGTCGTCGATGTAGCGAAGGAAAAGTGGGGGACAGATACCAGAATAGGTTTGGAACATAGATTGTTCCACAAAGCCAACAAAAAGGCAGGCATAGCTAGGACCCATACGGGTGCCCATAGCTACACCCTTAGTTTGGAGGAAGTGGGAGGAGCCAAAGGAGAAATTATTAAGAGTAAGGACTAATTCCGCGAGACGGAGCAGAGTGGTGGTAGAGGGGAACTGATTAGGTCTGGAATCCAAAGAGAAGCGGAGAGCTTTGAGACCTTCCTGATGGGGGTTGGGAGTATATAGGGACTGGACATCCATGGTGAAAATAAAGCGGTGGGGGCCAGGGAAATTAAAATCATTGAAAAGTTTAAGAGTGTGAGAAGTGTCACGAACATAGGTAGGAAGGGATTGAACAAGGGGGGATAAAACCGGTTCGAGGTATGCAGAAATGAGTTCTGTGGGGCAGGAGCAATAGGTCTGCCAGGACAGGCAGGTTTGTGGATCTTGGGTAGGAGGTAGAAACGAGAAGTGCGAGGTGTGGGAACTATAAGGTTGGTAGCAGTGGATGGGAGATCCCCTGCACGGATAAAGTCGGTGATGGTGTGGGAGACAATGGCCTGGTGCTCCTTAGTCACGATCGAGGGGTAAATAAGAGGAGGTATTTGTGAGTTGTCGCTGTGCTTCGGCAAGGTAAAGGTCAGTACGCCAGACTACAACAGCACCCCCCTTATTGGCGGGTTTAATAGTAAGGTTAGGATTAGTGCGGAGGGAATGGAGAGCAGAATGCTTGGAAGGAGTGAGGTTGGAAGGGGAACAAGGTGCGGTGAAGTCGTGATGGTTGATGTCCCGTTGGCAGTTAGCAATAAAGAGATCCAGAGCAGGCAGAAGACCAGAGCAGGGTGTCCATGAAGAGAAGGAGGGTTGAAGAGGGGAGAAGGGGTCATCGGTGGGGGTGGAAGAGTCCTTGCCGAAGAAGTAGGCTCGGAGACGGAGACGGCAAAAGAAGAGTTCTACGTCATGGAACTCGCTGAGGTGTGGGCGAAGGGGGACAAAGGTGAGGCCCTTATTGAGGACAGAGCGTTCTGCCTCAGACAGTTGAAGGTTGGAGGGGATGGTAAAGACCTGGCATGTGTGAGAGCTGGGATCAGAGGGGGGAGGGGGGAGGCTGGGGGTGTCAGTGGAGAGGGGAGAGTTGGGGTGAGAGGAAGATGGAGCCTCTGACGGCCCAGGAGCTGAAGGTGGGATCTGAGGGAGACGGAGTTGCAGAGTGGTGGTGGGGGAAGGGGAGACGGGAGTCACAACAGCAGAACGTGAAGACCCGGCCTGGAGTTCAAGGCTGGCGTCGCAGTTGGTGGTTGCGCAATCGCTGTGAAGGTGTCCATGGTCATTGCTGGAGTCCGGGTTTTGAATATGCCCTGAGGTGTTGGAGCCGGCGAGATCAATGGCAGTGGCCGCAATCTGAAGTTCATGCCCGCTAGCATCAGGGCCAGCAGGCTCTAGGGTCTGCATCTTGCGATCTTTGCCTAACGTGACAAAGTCAAAAAAACAGCGATTGCAGGCATGGATCTGATGGAGGATGAAATAACGAGTAGGGCCATTACAGATGGCGAAGAAAGTGTCCCAAAGGTGTGGAAGGGTCTGGGATAGGGACACCAAATACCTCCTCATGGCGGAGAGGGTCGCCTTCGGAGCTTAACAGGAAAAGCGACAAGAGGCAGAGTCAATAAAATGTGAGTACCTGGGATCCTCAGAAGGTACAATTTGAGAGGCTCGAAAAGGAATCCTAAAGCCAACTGGCGTAAGTTGGCGGTGGAGGCACGTTCCAAGAAAGGATGTATGGCTGTGATAGCGAGACTGAGTCAAAATGTGATATATGGCTGTGGTAGCGGGTCTGAGTTAAAATGTGATATATGGCTGTGATATATCACATTTCACAGGTCAACTGCCTGTAGTTTCTGTCCTTTGACTGTGATTTTCGGTTCTGTGTACAGTGCATGAGGGGCAGGCTGGTGCATAACTTTGGTCTTTTTGATGTTGATGGTGAGTCCAAAGTTGTCACAAGCCATGGAGAATTTGTCCATATTGACTGGCATCTCTGGCTTCGAGCCAGCATACAGGGCGCAGTCATCGGCAAAGAGGAAGTCTCTCAGAACAGTCTCCTTCAGTTTGGTAATAGCTTGAATTCTCCTCAGGTTGAAGAGCTTCCCATCCACTCTGTACTTGAGGCTGATTCTAGCACCACTGTCCTGGAAGGCATCATTCAGCATGGCAGTAAACATCATGCTGAACAGTGTGGGTGCGAGCACACAACATAGCCCTGTTTGACATCATTGGTGACTGGGAACTCCTTTGAGGATTCTCCACTGTCCAGCACTCTGGCCATCATGTCATCATGGAACTGGCGTACCATCTGAATGGATTTGGCGGGGCAGCTGAACTTTGAGATGGTCCTCCATAGGCCTTGTCAGCAGACAGTGTCAAAGGCTTTTGTGAGGTCAACAAAAGTTGAATAAAGTTCGTGATTCTGCTCCTGACACTTCTCCTGAAGTTGGTGCGCGGCAATAATCATATCAATAGTCCCAGGAGCTTTTCGAAAGCCACACTGTGACTCTGGCAGCAGGCCCAGTTCCAGATGAGTGACCAGACGATTTAGCAGGAATCTTGCAAGCGTTTTTCCTGCGATGGAGAGCAACGAGATTCCTCGATGGTTGTTGCATACTTGTCGATTGCCCTTCCTCTTGTAGAGGTGCACGATGGATGCATCCTTAAGTTCCTGAGGAATGGATCCTTGCTTTCAAAAAGACTGGAACAACTCGGTGAGCTTCTCCATAAGCACAGGACCACTGGCTTTTTTATATCTCTACAGGTAAAGCATCAGCCCCTGGGGCTTTGCCATTGGATAGCTGGCTGACAGCTTTCATGACTTCGGCTACTACCAGTGGGTCATCCATGGGGCTGTTGATGTTGACCTGGGGAATCCTGTCTATCGCCTCATCATTAATAGATGACGGTCGGTTGAGGACGGCTTAAAAGTGTTCAGCCCATCTCTGCAGGATCTGAGCCTTCTCTGTAATGAGAGTTGTACCATCTGTATTCGGGAGGGGGGAGCTCCCGAGAGACTGAGGTCCTAGAGAGTGTTGACTGGTTCATAGACTCACCTTAATTGTTTCTGTCAGCGTATCCCTGTATTTCATCTGCCCTGGCACTTAGCCAGGCATCTTGCATTTTACGCAGTTTATTCTGAACTATCCTGCGAGCACTGGTGAAGGCGTTTTTCTTGGCAGCTGATGATGGGTTGTTCTGATGGGCACGATGAAGGTGGTGCTTTTCAACAAGTAGAGCCTGTATCTCCTCATCATTCTCATCGACCCAGTCATGCTGCTTATGGGTAGAGAGCCCTAGAATCTTCAGTGCAGGTGAATGGACAGCATCCCTGAAGCGATCCCAGTCATCTACAGCGCTGCCTGCAAAGTGTAGGTCAGCAAGCTTGGTTTCTAAATCTTCAGCCAGTGCTGAAGCAATGCTGGAGTTCTTCAGCCTGGCCACATTGAATTTTTTCATAGCCTTGCTTCCTTGTGGTCGCTTCTTGGGTCTGATGCGGAGCTTCATTTTGGAGGCAATGAGCCTGTGAAGCAGTCAGCAGTCCAGCAGTCAGCGCCACGCGTGGCCTTGGTCACTGACATTCTGCCTGTCTTTTCTCCTGACAATGACATAGTCAATAAGATGCCAATGCTTAGAGTGGAGGTGCATCCAGGTGGTTTTGTTACAGGTGGGCAGGCGTAAATTGGTGTTGGTGATGAGGAGGTCATGTGCTGCACAGGTCTTCAGTATGAGTAGGCCGTTACTGTTACATTTGCCCACACCATGACTCCCTGCCAGGCCACAGAGTCGCATCCTACTCTTGCATTGAAGTCGCCGAGCAAGATCAGCTTGTCGATGCTGCTCACTGCTGATAGCAGGGCGTCTGGTTCTTCATAGAACCTGTCTTTTGTCTCGTCTGGGTTGGTCATTAGGGGGCATTGGTGCTGATCGGGGTGGCTTGACTTCTGTTCTGTAGCAGAAGCTGTAGTGTCATGAGCCGGTCATTCACACCCTTGGGGAGACTGGAAAGTTTCTGAACAAGGTGACTCCTGACGGCGAATCCAATTCCAGCATCACGACGGTCATCGCTGCCGCGACCGCTCCAGAAAAAGTTGTATCTGCCTCCAGTTTCAGTCAGCTGACCTACATTGGCAAAACGAGTCTCACTCAGGGCTACAATGTCAATGTTGTATCCTGCAAGCTCTCTGGCAACTAAGGCTGTTCTTCTCTCTGGTCTGTTTGCTGTAAGGTTGTCCAATAGTGTGCGTACGTTCCAAGTGCCAATGGTGAGCAGTATCACCTTGCATTTTGTTGTGTTTGTTCGATCGCAAAGATAGGATCCCTGCCAGCTGCGGTAAACTGGCCAGGGTGTAATGAAGCAGGCAATGTTTAGGGCACCTTTTCTAGCCCCTTCCTCATACTACGGAGGTGAGCAGTGTGTTCCTAAAGAGGGCTGCTCAGTCGTCCAGGTAGACGCCGAGTTTCACTGCTGCTTCGGTCAGCGAAAAAGGACCATTAGACCTGAGCCGCCAGTCTGCAGGTCTGTGACTACAACTCCCAGTGTATCCACGCCTGCTGCTTTGTCACTCGCCCATCGCCACAGGACTTCAAAGATTGAGGGTGATGATAGTGTCAAGACTAGCGCTTGATTTGGATTTAAGTGAGGAGGAGTCGCACAGTGTCAGCCTCATTCTCACTTCCCAATTCCCATCTCGATACAGTAGCAAGACAAGAGCCGAGACGGCTGGAGATGGGACTAGGCGCAGTGATTGACCAGGATGTCTTCTGTGCCTTGTCGCGATCTACACGTTCCATGACGCTAGCAGAAACCGCCTTCTTGACCGTTGGACCTTCCATTGGTCTCGTCCGCTCAATCTGCTGGAATCTGTCATCACATGCTACGTGAAAGACATCTCCCTATCTTACCAAGGGTTTGAGACCCATCGACTACCCTCACCTGGTTTAGCCGGCTTGTCGAAGCTGTTGCCCAGGGTGTGGCCGCTGTCGCAAGCAAACAGCTATGAGGAGCCACAGGTGACAGCTGAGTGCCAGGTGAGGACCAAAGGTGGACTAACCACTTTGAAAAGGACGCGACATGTTCCCCCACCAGAGGTGCTACCCCTCCCTGACACCCCATACACCCCTTTCTACAGACGTGGAATAATTTGGATCCAAATTTTTCAAAGCATTGAAGGAAGCATCTGATAGTGACCCAGGGTCTTCCATTACAAAGTCAGTGGTCCCATATGGGATTATTGTCTTTTACCCAAGACATTGGTAACGTTTATTATTGTCATATGTATCATAGATAAACTTTGTTTACATGCCATCCAGACAGATCAGTCTATATAGTAGCACAGAAGAATAACAATAACCAACTATGCCTGCCTTTTTGTTGGCTTTGTGGAACAATCCATATTCCAAGCCTATAATGGTATCTGTCCCCCACTTTTCCTTCGCTAAATCGATGACTGCATTGGCACTGCTTTCTGCACGCATGCTGAACTCATTGACTTCATTAACTTTGCCTCCAACTTTCACCCTGCCCTCAAGTTTACCTGGTCCATTTCCACCACCTCCCTCCCCTTTCTAGATCTTTCTGTCTCTATCTCTGGAGACAGCTTATCTACTGATGTCTACTATAAGCCTATGGACTCTCACAGTTACCTGGACTATTCCTCTTCCCATCTTGTTTCTTGCAAAAATGCTATCCCCTTCTCGCAATTCCTCCGTCTCTGCTGCATCTGCTCTCTGGATGAGGCTTTGCATTCCAGTACGAAGGAGATGTCCTCCTTTTTTAAAGAAAGGGGCTTCCCTTCCTCCACCATCAACCCTGCTCTCAAACGCATCTCTCCCATCTCACGCACACCTGCTCTCACTCCATCCTCCTGCCACCCCACGAGGAATAGGGTTCCCCTGGTTCTCACCTACCACCCCACCAGCCTCCGGGTCCAACATATTATCCTCCATAACTTCCGCTACCTCCAACTGGATCCCACCACTAAGCACATCATTCCCTCCCCCCCTCTCTCTGCTTTCCTCAGGGAGTGCTCCCTAAGCGACTCCCTTGTCCATTCGTCCCCCCCATTCCTTCCCACCGATCTCCATCCTGGCACTTATCCGTGTAAGCGGAACAAGTGCTACACATGCCCTTACACTTCCTCCCTCACCACCATTCAGGGCCCCAGACAGTCCTTCCAGGTGAGGCGACACTTCACCTGTGAGTTGGCTGGGGTGATATACTGCGTCCGGTGCTCCCAATGCGGCCCTCTATACGTTGGCGAGACCCGACACAGACTGGGAGACCATTTCGCTGAACACCTACGCTTTGTCCGCTAGAGAAAGCAGGAACTCCCAGTGGCCACACATTTTAATTCCACGTCTCATTCCCATTCTGATATGTCTATCCACGGCCTCCTCTACTGTCAAGGTGAAGCCACACTCAGGTTGGAGGAACAACACCTCATATTCCGTCTGGGTAGCCTCCAACCTGATGGCGTGAACATTGACTTCTCTCACTTCCATTAATGCCCCACCTTCCCTTCGTACCCCATCCCTTATTTATTTATTTGTTTGTTTGTTTGTTTGCTTATTTATTTATTTATTATTTTTCTTTCCCCTTTTTTTCTCTCTTTTTTCTCCCATCTGTCCCTCTCACTGTAACTCCTTGCCAATCCTCTGGATTCCCCCCCCCCCCACTTTCTTTCTCCCTAGGCCTCCTGTCCCATGATCCTCTCCCTTCTCTAGCCTCGTATTCATTTTGCCTATCAACTTTCCAGCCCTTAGCTCCATCCCTCCCCCTCCTGTCTTCTATCATTTCGGATCTCCCCCTTCCCCTCCCACTTTCAAATCTCTTACTATCTCTTCTTTTGTTAGTCCTGACGAAGGGTCTCGGCCCAAAATATCAACTGTACCTCTTCCTATAGATGCTGCCTGGCCTGCTGCGTTCACCAGCATTTTTGTGTGTGTTGTTAAGAGACTGCAGAATATAATTTTGGAATATAGTTAAGTAGAAGTCTGAGTATAGGCAGATATGCCAAACATCTTCTCAGTTGATTTTTGCTGACAGAAACACATTTCTCTGTTTCTGGAATCCAACAGGGAATATGGATTTCTGCAGATTGCCCAGCTCTTTGCTGCCATGCTGAATATGCTGCAATTTGAACTTAGTGCAAGAACAGAAAATTGGATGGAATTAAATTGGTTAAGTATAAGGTAATGTGCTCTATGCATTTTGTTTCATTAAGTTGATTGAAATCAATTTCACTGTTTGCTGGCATCTTATGGTCCAATTCTTTTGTTTTGTTTTCCAAGTGTTTTTTTTGGTAGCGGAGTGGAGATACATATCTAACAAAGGAGGTGTAAGATGCTTCTTCCCTCCACTAGCCTGCAGGTCACTCATGGGCAAGGTGCAGCATTGGCTTAGCCCCCGATCAGGGTCACATGAAGCCATGGGAGCAGGTGGTGGATGGACGGACGAGCTTGTGCATATCAGAAGCCCTGGTTATGTGGCCACTGACACCAGGCAGTCAATCACTGAAGAGAATTAATAATAGCTGTGGTCACTCATCTTGTAAAGACACTGCCAAGAAGAAAGAAATGGCAAACCACTTCTCCAGAAAAACTTGCGAAGACAATTATGGTCATGGACCATGATCATCTACATCATACAACACGGCAAGCAACAGCATTTTTTAAAACCATATGACCATAAGACATAGGAGCAGAATAGGCAATTCAGCCCATCAAGTCTACTCAACCATTCCATCCTGGCTGATTTATTAGCTCTCTCAACTCCATTCTCCTGCCTTCTCCCTGTGACCTTTGATGTTGTTAATAATCAAGAACTTCTCTATCTCCACTTAAGATATACCCAATGTCTTGGCCTCCACAGCCAATTGTGGCAATGAATTCCACAGATTCACCACCCTCTGACAAAAGATATTTCTTCTCATCTCTATTCTAATCTGACTTCTCTCTGTTCTGAGGCTGTGCCCTCTGGTCCTAGATAGGAAATATCCTCTCCATGTCCACTCTATCCAGATCATTTAATATTAGATGGGTTTCAGTGAGATCCCCCACATTCCTATAAACTCCAGTGAGTACAGGCCCAGAGCCATCAAATGCTCCTCATACATTACCCCTTTCATTCCCAGGATCATTCACATGAACCTTCTCTGGACTGTCCCAAATCTGCACATCCTCTCTTAGATAAGTGGCCCAGTGCTACCCAAAAAACTTGCAGTCTGGACAATGCCTTTAAAGCGTCAGCATTACATTCGTGTTTTTATACTCTAGTACTCTCAAACTGAATGCTCAATGAATGCTAGGAATACTTTAAAGATGTAATAATATAATTATATTTAAATACCTTTACTTTTTGCCATAAGCATTCACAAATATGCACTCTCTTTGACAGGTTTGACGATTGGTAAATGCAGACGTATGGTTTAAATCAGCTGTCAAATCTTACCTTGGGGTCGAGTTGATTGTGCGATGCCAGCCATGATCAAAAAGGTCTTATGTAGGTTCAGATTTGCCCTGCAGCTTCTGCACAGATGATTGCACCCTCCTGGGATGTGTGGTTTTAAGAGGGGAGCAAATGACCAAGCTGGGACACTTGTCGTTCAACAGGAGGTCCAACTAATGTCTTAACAAAAATAAGCAACACACACAAAAAATGCTGGTGAACGCAGCAGGCCAGGCAGCATCTATAGGAAGAGGTACAGTCAATGTCTCAGCCCAAAACGTCGACTTCACCTCTTCCTATAGATGCTGCCTGGCCTGCTGCATTCACCAGCATTTTTTGTGTGTGTTCCCTGAATTTCCATTACCTGCAGATTTCCTCATGTTTGCATCTTATCAAAAATATCTCTTTTGCTTATGGTCCTTCTATTTCTCCTGTGGGTATCTGGCTGCCCAACTGTTGGAGGGGAAATATTAGTGAGATTTAATAACTAGTAAATAAAGATGTGAATTGTTGTAACAGAGAACCTCATCAAAGGAGAGATATGGAATACAGCAGTGACAACACCAAGTTTCAGCAACTTCCTTAATTAAATCGATGGATGATTATTTTATTCTGTAATCTAGGCCTTATCTGCTACTTAATTAAGTCTTTCTCTAACCACCATTCTGGTATCAAAACCCAGATTCAATGTTAATCATGGTTCTATGTAATCTCATCATTTGAGGATGTAATACCTGCATCAAATTCAAGCTCAGGTAAATCAGCTTTGACTAGTTTCCTAGTGTCCTTTCTGTTTGCTCCTACCCAGCTAACTAACAGCATACTAATGGTCCAGTGCAATAACATGGGAGTGTTGCATTGTCACAAGCATCTTCTTTGAGATGAATTGTTCAGCTGTGAATATAAGAGGTCTTAAACGTGAATTCCCCAATGGCCAAAGTAGTGATGGAAGTGAAATTGTTTGAACTGAAATTGAATATGAAGTTACTGAAGATGATTTACTGGTTATTACCTTATTTCTGCATGGAATTTTGCTGGTTGCCTGGCACATTACTATAGCACTTCAATGGCCTTGAAGCACTTCATGATAACCTGAAATTGAAATGGAAAATGTTATATCAATGTGAGTTTCTTTTTCTCTCTAGTAATAAATGCCAAGGAACACAGATAGTGTGCAACAATTAATTTTATCTCTGGATTATTGCTTCTATACTGCTTTATTGCCTCATTCTTTGCACATATTTGAAATAGAAGAAAATTAGAATTACTTGATTTATTTGATTAAATCATTTTTCAGTGTATAAGAAAGGTGGGTATTTACTGCCGATCTCTAATTACCATTGACGAGTAGGTGGTGAACAATTGCACACTTTCTGGTTTTGCACAAATGTGGATTCAGTGGGTAAGCAATTAGCATGCTCAGCTCCACTGCTGAGCAATGGAAGGTCCAGCATTGGAGCAGGTTCCAGAGTGCAGTATTCTGCACGGACGCCAGCTGGCTGTTCTTCAGTGAGCTTCTTGAGAGCTGCTGGTGCTGCTCTCATCCAAGACACTTCCGACTCACGTCTTGTAAATCTATGAATTGCAAGATTGTAGAAAGGTGATAGAAGAATGGAGAACTACATAGGGGTGAAGGGCGAGATTGATCTTAAAAGGTCGAAATAACAATATTGACTGAAGGGCCTGTACTGTGCTGTAATATTCTATGTTCCAGGTTCTATCAGGATATGATGCCAGTCAGAATATTTATGTGGTTGGTTCAATTGCATTGCTTATCAATTGTGCCTCCAAGTATGTAACTGGTGAGGGAGTAACCAAATATAGTGTATGAAATAGATAGCTGGTAAGTATCTATCTTAATGGAAATGCTCATAGGTGTAAAGTATGAATATTAGTTATGTGTTTATGCCTGAACATCATTTAAATCTTAATACATGTAGGTATAGATGACTTTATTTTCTGAGGAGCTTCAAAAGAAATTGAACATACTGTTGTGCAGCTTCTGACCTTATGATGGAAGGACCATATTATCTATCATGCAATCTAAATAATTCTTGATTGAAATGGAAGATTAGTGGCTAAATACAACAGATGGATTTAGTTGCTTCAAACTACATAAAATTTACACTCTGCCTATCAGACACTGCAATGATAGCAGAGCAACAATTTGGAGATAACAGCAGAATAAATATTGATTTTAGAACCTGGACAAGATGATTCAGAGTTAAGAAAAAAAACTGTTGACTTTAGTTGAACAGATCAAGGCAAGCCATCGACTTTAGAGCAATAGCAAGACGGTTAAGGCAGTTAGGGGGATGCCATTGAGTTTATTGAATAATCTAGAGGTTAGTGAAAAAAACTATTTCTGTCTGGGCTAGAACTGTAAAAAGATTGGCTCTAAAGATGGAGACAACACTATGTTAACTATTGGCTGGATTAGCAGAAAAGGAACAGGGTTACATTATCTCACTATTCCAAAGTTTTATACTACTGAAATATTTAATGTCCAAGTACTTAAAACAAAGAGCTGATTTCACTAATTTGAATCCACATAGAAAACTACAAAAAGGAAATATTTCTGCTTTGTTTGAGCCCTTTAGCTCTTATTAAATTTATCCATGCTCTCCAAATCTTTATTTTCCTGCATACTGAAATATAATTTGCAGTTTTGTTGTCTTATTTCCTTTACTAATCTCTGTGAGGATACATTCCTCTAAAGAGATTTGTCATTTTCTCCCTGATTACAGGTGCCAATGTCCAGTGTAGAGGCACCCACACTGGAGAAACACCAAGTTACTGGAATTGTTAACTGTAAGGAAAACAATGGTGAAAATATTTTATTCACTATTGAAAGCAAATTCCAGCTCTATATTTATATATATTAATAAAAAGATTTGTAATTTTCCACAAATCATTAAACAGGAAAATCAAACTCTGCATGAATAGAGTCCCGAAGATAGTGAATACATTTGGGTTTATTTCCTATTTCAAGTTCTTAGTTTTGGAATGGCTTTGCTAGATGAAATGTCAGATTTGTAATTAATGCAATAAAGGAATGTCTTTTATCATGGACTTTTAAGATTGCAGTTGCTAAGGAACTAATTATGGTCAAAATCAATTACCTTGATTTTCTTCTTTAGTACGCTAAAGCTCAATTTGTTTGTTGATCTGGATTACTGAAGTACCTTTTAGGTTATTCATACTCTGCAACATGTGCAGCAACAGCCCATTGCAAAGCTTCATTTGCTCCTTGTACATACTCAGACTAATTTTACAAGACCACTATCAGTGGTAGCTGCATCTTTTCCTAACACCTTATCATATTTCGTAATGCCTATAATAGGTCACATGACTCAGAAAGAGGACAATAACCTCCTTATCTTTGAAAGAACTATTAATTTATCCCACTTCACTGCACTTGCCCCATAACGACCCTGTTAAAACAGCCCCTTTCTTCTCTTTCTCTTTTCAAAGCTATTTAAGATGTGGTTCATTTTCAGTCCACAATATCATACCAATCATAATCACGTGAATGAGGATTTCAAGATGTGGAGATTTTTAATTAAAAATAGCCAAATCAATCATGTAGAAAACACATTGTCCTGATGCTCATTGTTAGCATCATCCCTGGAACCTGTGTTTATCACTTAAGCATGCAATCAGCTTTAATCAGGCAGCAGGTTTACAGTGCCTCATGATTCTAGTGGGAGGATTTTCAAAGCTTCCTGTTTCGATACTACGGAATATTATTTTGCTGTTCTGAACACTGAATACTAACGAAATGTTCAATGCCCATGTGCTTAAAACAAAAAGCCGATAAGCCTAAGTTTATAATTTCAGTCACATTTATATGTATCCACAAAGCAGAGTTACAGATAATGTTTTTTTTATTACTTGTTTGGTTACCTTTGGCTCTTTTATCTCTCATTCTTACACTTACCAAAGTTCTTCAAAGTTTCACTTCTCTTCTGAACTGAATTATAATTTACATTTTCTATTGTCTGATTTTCTGGTTTAGACTCTGCTGATCTCAGTAAGAATGCTTCCATCTGTTTGAAGAGTTTTGCTGTTCTCTTCCTGATTCAGCTTAACGCTGATCCACCCTCACAGTCTCTGTTCTAAAAAAAAATGCAAGGAAATTGAGCTTGCATTATTACTGGATGTTTTCTTTTCAAAAGGGAAAGACACATGGGGTAATGGCAGGGCAAATTCCTCATCATTTCTTGGGACAACTAAGCCAAGAATGATGTCTTGGGTTGGAGGGGATGGCTGTGTGCACCTTTGATTGTCATTGGACACAGATATAAAGCGACCAGCCAAACAACAGGAATTAGCATACTGAATGTGCAGACATGGAATGACAGGAAGGATAGTGAAAACATAAGGAATAGCCATTTTCAAGAGGGAAATTATTAAAAGGGTGGGGTAGAATTTACTAGGATCCAGTGAAGGTTTGCAGGAAGAGGAATTTGACAAAGTCAGTACAGGTTTGATCGGCCAACTGGCTTCCTACTCTGCTACAGAGTGGTTCTGGGTTTCTATAGTTACAGACCCAGTTTTCATGTGGTTTTAGTCATCCAAGATCAATGTAAAACAGACCAATTTGCAATGAACAACACACATAAGAGTTGCTGGTGAACGCAGCAGGCCAGGCAGCATCTCTAGGAAGAGGTGCAGTCGACGTTTCAGGCCGAGACGAAGGGTCTTGGCCTGAAACGTCGACTGTGCCTCTTCCTAAGATGCTGCCTGGCCTGCTGCGTTCACCAGCAACTTTTATGTGTGTTGCTTGAATTTCCAGCACCTGCAGAATTCCTGTTGTTTACCAACTTGCAATGAGTACTGTAGGTCTCCTTCTCATGTGTCATTGGAGGAATAAAATTCCGATGTCTTCCTATCCTTCAGGACTTTATTTTTCCTGCATTTGTAAAATGAAACTTATTTCATTGGTGTGATTAGTTAATTTCATCTCTGTAATGAGATTATAATTGCATTTTATAAAGGCATTTTGCATTTTGTTTTTAAGTTATGAAAATTTCATTTTTGAGTTATGAGTTATTGTATCACATGATGTTTGAAAATGCAAGAATAGTAAGTAAAATTATACAGAGATTTTCATAATCTTTTATTGTGAAAGTGAACAAAATCATTAAAATTTATAGCACAGGTAGAAACTGAAGGGTCTGACATGTCCATGCTACCCAAAAAGAAGCTACTGCCTGTAATCCCACCATTAGATAATGAGATCAATCAGAATCCCAACAACAATTATGAATAAAAACGTTAATAAACCGAACCTTTGTCTTTTATTTCCTACTGCACAAATGCTACCTGACCAGCCAAATGTTTCAATAGTATTCTTTCTGCTAAAAAATGTTTCACTTTTAATTGATAGCTGACAAGAGTTCATATAAATATGTATTTTTTATTGCTGTGAGGGTTTATTTTAAATTCATTTTCTGTGATCTGAACTTCACTGACAAGCTGAGCATTCGCCCTTATATTTTATTATCCTTGAGGAGCTGGTGGTGAGACACATTCCTGAAGCGTTATATTCCCCGGATGAAAGTGCTGTCAAACTGGGAATTTCAGGATTTAGAGCCAGTGATGATGAAGGTATTTCACTTGTCAGTGTGCTGAATGATTTGGAACAGATCCTGCAGATGATGGTGCTTACCCACTCTCGTTATCCTTTATGGCAATAGAGATCACTGTTTTGTGAGGTGCTGTTATAGTACCTTAGGCAATTAACAATGATATAATGAAGTGAACTTGCAGCCAGGGACCTGACCCATTGCTCCAGAAGTATTAGTTCATATCCCACCATAGCAACTTTGGAAATTCAATTCAAGAGGTAAAGTAAAATAAATCTAGAATTTAAGTAACTGCTAGTTGCAGTTATAAAAGACATGAAACCACTGAGCTGTTAACAAAGTACAACTGAGATCATCCGGACTGGCTGCATCACTTAAACACGAGGAATTCTGCAGATGCTGGAAATTCAAGCAACACTCATCAAAGTTGCTGGTGAACGCAGCAGGCCAGGCAGCATCTCTAGGAAGAGGTACAGTCGACGTTTCGGGCCGAGACCCTTCGTCAGGACTTACTGAAGGAAGAGCTAGTAAAAGATTTGAAAGTGGGAGGGGGAGGGGGAGATCCAAAATGATATGAGAAGACAGGAGGGGGAGAGATGGAGCCAAGAGCTGGACAGGTGATTGGCAAAAGGGATATGAGAGGATCATGGGACAGGAGGCCCAGGGAGAAGGAAAAGGGTGGGGGGGGAACCCGGAGGATGGGTAAGGGGTATAGTCAGAGGGACAGAGGGAGAAAAAGGAGAGAGAGAGAGAGAGAAAGAATGTGCGTATATAAATAAATAAATAACAGATGGGGTACGAGGGGGAGGTGGGGCATTAGCGGAAGTTAGAGAAGTCAATGTTTATGCCATCAGGTTGGAGGCTACCCAGACGGAATATAAGGTGTTGTTCCTCCAACCTGAGTGTGGCTTCATCTTTACAGTAGAGGAGGCTGTGGATAGACATATCAGAATGGGAATGGGATGTGGAATTAAAATGTGTGGCCACTGGGAGATCCTGCTTTCTCTGGCGGACAGAGTGTAGGTGTTCAGCAAAACGATCTCCCAGTCTGCGTCGGGTCTCGCCAATATATAGAACGCCACATCGGGAGCACCGGACGCAGTATATCACCCCAGCCGACTCACAGGTGAAGCGTCGCCTCACCTGGAAGGACTGTCTGGGGCCCTGAATGATGGTAAGGGAGGAAGTGTAAGGGAATGTGTAGCACTTGTTCCGCTTACATGGATAAGTGCCAGGAGGGAGATCAGTGGGGAGGGATGCAGGAGGACGAATGGACAAGGGAATCGCGTAGGGAGCAATCCCTGCGGAAAGCAGAGAGTGGGGGGAGGGAAAGATGTGTTTAGTGGTGGGATCCCGTTGGAGGTAGCGGAAGTTACAGAGAATAATATGTTGGACCAGGAGCATCAATGCCTGGTATCAGAACTGTACCTCCCTTAATCGCAGGACTCTACAGACAGTCGTGCAGACAGCCCAGTACATCTGTAGTTGTGAACTTCCCAAGATTCAGGACACTTACAAGGACAGCTGTGTGAAAAGGGCCTGTAAGATCACTGGGGACCCAAGTCATCCCAACCACAATCTATTCCAGCTGCTACCATCCAGGAAGCAGTACCATAGTAGGAATGCCAGGACCTACAGGCTCCGGGACAGCTTCTTCCACCAGGCCATCAAACTGATGAACTCGTGCTGATTTGAGCATACTTATATTACATTGACTGTTCTATTTATTATAAATTACTATGACTGCACACTGCACATTTAGATGGAGATTTAACATAAAGATTTTTACTCATCATGTATGTGAAGGATGCAAGAAATAAAGTCAATTATTTTCAAATAATGGCTCTTATCTTGTTAAGGTGCCACACATGAGGCTACTTAACAAGATAAGAGCCCATGGAATTACCAGAAGGTTACATACGTGGATAGAACGTTGGCTGATTGGCAGGAAACAGAAAGTGGGAATAAAGGGATCCCATTCTGGTTCGCTGCCGGTTACCAGTGGTGTTCCACAGGGATCGGTGTTGGGGCCGCTTCTTTTTACAGTGTACATCAACGATTTGGATTATGGAATAGATGGCTAAGTTTGCTGACGATATGAAGATAGGTGGAGGAGCCGATAGTGCTGAGGAAACAGAGAGCCTGCAGACAGACTTGGATAGATTGGAAGAATGGGTAAAGAAGTGGCAAATGAAATACAATGTTGGAAAATGTATGGTTCTGCACTTTGGCAGAAGAAATAAATGGGCAGATTATTATTTAAATGAGGAAGGAGTTCAAAGTTCTGAGATGCAACGGGACTTATGAGTCCTTGTACAGGATACCCTTAGGGTTAACCTCCAGGTTGAGTCAGTGGTGAAGAAAGCGAATGCAATGTTAGCATTGCATTCTAGAGGAATAGAGTATAGGAGCAGGGATGTGATGTTGAGGCTCTATAAGGTGCTGGTGAGACCTCACTTGGAGTACTGTGGGCAGTTTTGGTCTCCGTATTTAAGAAATGATGTGCTGACATTGGAGAGGGTACAGAGAAGATTCACTAGAATGATTCCGGGAATGAGAGGGTTAACATATGAGGAACTTTTGTCTGCTCTTGGACTGTATTCTTTAGAGTTTAGAAGAATGAGGGGAGACCTCATAGAAACATTTTGAATGTTGAAAGGCATGGACAGAGTGTATGTGGCAAAGTTGTTTCCCATGATGGGGGAGTCTAGTACGAGAAGGCATGACTTAAGGATTGAAGGGCGCCCATTCAGAACAGAACTGCGAAGAAATTTTTTTAGTCAGAGGGTGGTAAATCTATGGAATTTGTTGCCACAGGCAGCAGTGGAGGCCAATTCATTGGGTGTATTTAAGACAGAGATTGATAGGTATCTGAGTAGCCAGGGCATCAAAGGTTATGGTGAGAAGGCGGGGGAGTGGGACTAAATGGGAGACTGGATCTCATGATTAACTGGCGGAGCAGACTCGATGGGCCGAATGGCCAACTTCTGCTCATCTGTCTTATGGTCTGATGGTCTTATGGTCAATTCAATTCATTAAAGCCTGATTAATAAATGTGCCATGTGGAGAGAAATCCCTATCCATACCCAGATTCACCTTTAAGTGGACTCTGGGCCCACCGACGTGATTAACACTTAATTGCCTTCACAATTCAGAGACAATTGGGGATGGGCAATTAATGCAGACATTGCCTATGTTATCCATATCCCACAAATGAATGCATGTTTTACGTAAGAAATACCGCAAACTGAAGTCACAGCGTGTGAATGGTGGAAGATCATTCTGACCAAAGACCGTTTGTATGAAACACCAAATCTTTCTTTTTTCAAAGATGCTATTTGACCTGCTGAATGCTACCAATGCCATATGGTTTTATTTCAGATTTCCAGCACCTTTCTATTGCTCTATTGCCAATCTACAATGCATGATGCTTTAATGTTCAATAGAATTCACTCTGCCTGATAAACTGAAAAGATTGCAAGAGGTGGCCCTTGGGTCTAATGGTGTTCCAGTCACAGACCTACAAAGATGCAGTAACTCTAATCAAATACCTCCACAAGCTATTTTTCCCTTGTTGGTAAAAAAACAGAAGATGTTCAAAGATACTTACTGTACATTGCCCACCTCTGAAAAGGGAAAAGCAAGTAACTTCAGCCGTGAGAGTCACCAGGGAATCTCTTTATTTGCTACTTCTGGGAAGATTACAGAGAAAAGAAATCTCAATGCACTACTGAAAGAAAACTCCCAACAGTTGTTTTATCTTGAGGAAGTATAGAGGATATTCACAGCAAGAAGGCTTTTTAAGAAACTATAGAGTACAGAATGCAGGCTTGTCTTTGGCACTTTCAGGAAAGACAGCACCTGGTAATTCTGCTCCTAAGTTTTAAATTTAAGACATTTTTCAATAAAATCATCTATTAAATCCATAATTGCTTGACCATAAAAATAACATTCCTACTTGCTGTAATACGTGCCAACTAATATAATGTTCAGGTATAATCAATCTTTGACAGTCTGCTGTTTCATCTCAAAGATTCAACCATCCTTCAGCATCAAATGGTGGTTCACCACTTTTAGAAGTCTAACAAGGGAATTGACATAAGGAGACATTTCTTCAGTCAGGGTATGGTGTACTTTTGGAATTCCTTATCAAAGATGGCTCTGGACATTGATTTGAGCCCATCCAAAAGAAAGATCAAAAGATTTCTGAACATTGGGAGAATCAAGGGATATGGTGCAGGAAAGTTGTTTTGAGGTTGACCAAACATGATCTCTACTCATGCTCCTCTTTGTATTCTGTTTTAAGATGAGGGACAGATAATGAACTCATATTGGGTGATAGCTATAATCTAGTGGTTTCTCTTTACATCAGATTACTATCTCATTCTCATCTTCATAAATGTTGAAAGTAAATTTAATAGCAAAATATACTTACAGTATATATGCTACAATATACTACATGAGATTCCTTTTCATGCAGGCATTTACAGGAAAAATGAAGAAATACAACAGTATTTATGAAAAAAAACTATACATAAAGACCGACAAATGATCAATGCACAAAAGAAAGCAAACTGTGCAAATCAAAAGATAATACTGAGAACATGAAATGTTAAAGAGCCCTTGAAAATGAGTCTGCTGGTTATAGAATCAATTCAAAGTTGTGATGAAAGAAGTTATCCACGCTGGTTCAGGAGCCTGATGGTTGTAGGGTAATAAATGTTCCTGAACCTGGTGGTGTACTTCCTGCCCAATGGTAGTAGTGAGAAGAGAACTTGGTGGTAGTCCTTGATGATGGATGATGCTTTCTCGTGGCAGTGCTCCATGCAAATGTACTCAGTGGTGGGAAGGATTCACTCCTCCCTCAAATTATTGTAAAACCTTATCTTGAAATAAATTAAAGAGTAATGTGAAAAGCAAGTTTCCCCCTCATATTGACAAACTTGACCATGGCTTCAGAATATTTATCCCATTTAGTCTGTAAAATTTCCATTTTACAGCTGCATGATTTTATCTTCAGTGAATATTCTTCCAAAGAATCATCCTTGTGGCAACTTTGATTTAGAGCAAGGAAATACGAACAATACATTCATGACACATTGAAGAGATTGAATCAGTTTCACCTAAATTTGCCTAAGGAGAGTTATGAGGATCATTTGATAAAACAAGATATCTCACAACAATTTTCTTTTAAAAGATGCTGACATACTGTTTGGGAATGTATTAAGTCATGACTAGAGGGAATTCTTATGCTATATTTATGATAGTTACAGTATGCACATAACAGGCAGTGAAATCTTCTTGCCAATAAGTACTGCAACCAATTGAAAAGAAGTGGACTTTAGCGTAAAATTTCTGGTGTGGAATTCACTGGAGGACATAGTCTGACATGATGTAAACCAACATTACGATATTGAGTTGGGACTTCATGAAACTAACATCAGATCTGCATAGAATTGGTAGGTGTACTCCCAATATATTTCAGGAAGTTCAGGATGCATGAATGCACAAGTTCTAAACTTTCTAGCCATGTTTTGATGGTGACAACCCGGCAGTGTTTTGACACAGACCTTTATGAAATCTGGCAAAGGAAAACAAACCCATTGCAGTTCCCTTGTGCTTAATGTTGGAAAATCTGCCCTCTGAACCTGCCCCAGGTTAAAATTTTTACAGGAGAGATAAGGCCCCTTCTTTTGATAAGGAAGAATTGAAATGGGAAAAAAAATGGTACATTATTGTTAGTGCTTGTGCTTTTAATTTATTGAGTCTTATATTTTCTTAGTTTAAGAATGTTTGTAGTTTCACTTTGTTTATTTTTTAAGTGATTTATACTTGTTAAATGTATTTATTAATTGTTCTTGAATGCTTTTCAGTGCTTCTGAATACGATAGAAATACAGAAACATTCATAATCTTTGGTGAAACATTGGAAGCATTGTGTTAACTAGCCACCTTTCTCTTTGACCTATCACAGATGTTCCCTTTGTTCTCTCCATGTCATCCTGTCTGCCACCCAAACACATATATTTACTAGCAACACACATAGGCAGACCAATTGAATAATTACTTTGGTTCTGTCTTCAATAAGGAGGACATAAATAATCTTCCGGAAATAGTAGGGGACAGAGGGTCCAGTGAGATGGAGGAACTGAGGGAAATACATGCTAGTAGGGAAGTGGTGTTAGGTAAATTGAAGGGATTAAAGGCAGATAAATCCCCAGGGCCAGATGGTCTGCATCCTAGAGTGCTTAAGGAGGTAGCCCAAGAAATAGTGGATGCATTACTGATAATTTTTCGAAACTCGTTAGATTCTGGACTAGTTCCTGAGGATTGGAGGGTGGCTAATGTAACCCCACTTTTTCAAAAAGGAGGGAGAGAGAAACCAGGAAATTATAGACTGGTTAGCCTAACATCGGTGGTAGGGAAACTGCTGGAGTCAGTTATCAAAGATGTGATAACTGCACATTTGGAAAGCGGTGAAACATCAGACAAAGTCAGCATGGATTTGTGAAAGGAAAATCATGTCTGACGAATCTCATAGAATTTTTTGAGGATGTAACTAGTAGAGTGGATAGGGGAGAGCCAGTGGATGTGGTATATTTGGATTTTCAAAAGGCTTTTGACAAGGTCCCACACAGGAGATTGGTGTGTAAACTTAAAGCACATGGTATTGATGTGGATAGAGAATTAGTTGGCAGACAGGAAGCCAAGAGTGGGAATAAACGAGACCTTTTCAGAATGGCAGGCAGTGACTAGTGGGGTACCGCAAGGCTCAGTGCTGGGACCGCAGTTGTTTACAATATATATTAATGACTTGGATGAGGGAATTAAATGCAGCATCTCCAAGTTTGCGGATGACACGAAGCTGGGCGGCAGTGTTAGCTGTGAGGAGGATGCTAAGAGGACGCAGGGTGAATTGGATAGGTTAGGTGAGTGGGCAAATTCATGGCAGATGCAATTTAATGTAGATAAATGTGAAGTTATCCACTTTGGTGGCAAAAACAGAAAAACAGATTATTATCTGAATGGTGGCCGATTAGGAAAAGGGGAGGTGCAACGAGACCTGGGTGTCATTATACACCAGTCATTGAAAGTGGGCATGCAGGTACAGCAGGCGGTGAAAAAGGCGAATGGTATGCTGGCATTTATAGCAAGAGGATTCGAGTACAGGAGCAGGGAGGTACTATTGCAGTTGTACAAGGCCTTGGTGAGACCACACCTGGAGTATTGTGTGCAGTTTTGGTCCCCTAATCTGAGGAAGGACATCCTTGCCATAGAGAGAGTACAAAGAAGGTTCACCAGATTGATTCCTGGGATGGCAGGACTTTCATATGATGAAAGACTGGATGAACTAGGCTTATACTCATTGGAATTTAGAAGATTGAGGGGGGATTTGATTGAAACGTATAAAATCCTAAAGGGATTGGACAGGCTAGATGCAGGAAGATTGTTCCCGATGTTGGGGAAGTCCAGAACGAGGGGTCACAGTTTGAAGATAAAGGGGAAACCTTTTAGGACTGAGATTAGGAAAAACTTCTTCACACAGAGAGTGGTGAATCTGTGGAATTCTCTGCTACAGGAAACAGTTGAGGCCAGTTCATTGGCTATATTTAAGAGGGAGTTAGATATGGACCTTGTGGCTAAAGGGATCAGGGGTATGGAGGGAAGGCTGGTGCAGGGTTCTGAGTTGGATGATCAGCCATGATCATATTGAATGGCAGTGCAGGCTCGAAGGGCCAAATGGCCTACTCCTGCACCTACTTTCTATGTTTTCTATGTTTTTATAAAAGATGCTGGTGAACGCAGAAGGCCAGGCAGCATCTCTAGGAAGAGGTACAGTTGACATTTTGGGCCGAGATCCTTCGTCAGGACTAACTGAAAGAAGAGCTAGTAAGAGATTTGAAAGTGGGAGGGGGAGCAGGAGATCCAAAATGATAGGAGAAGTCAGGAGGGGGAGGGATGGAGCCAAGAGCTGGACAGGTGATTGGCAAAGGGGGTATGAAAGGATCATTTGATAGGAGGCCTAGGGAGAAAGAAAGGGGGAGTGGGGAGGAACCCAAAGGATGGGCAAGGGGTATAGTCAGAGGGACAGAGGGAGAAAAAGGAGAGAGAGAAAAAGAATGTCTGTATATAAATAAATAAATAACGGATGGGGTATGAGGGGGAGGCGGGGCATTAGTGGAAGTTTGAGAAGTCAATGTTCATGCCATCAGGTTGGAGGCTACCCCAGACGGAATGTAAGTTGTTGTTCCTCCAACCTGTGTGTGGCTTCATCTTTACAGTAGAGGAGGCTGTGGATACACATATCAGAATCGGAATGGGACATGGAATTAAAATGTGTGGCCACTGGAAGATCCTGCTTTCTCTGGTGGACAGAGCGTAGGTGTTCAGCAAAACGATCTCCCAGTCTGTGTCAGGTCTCGCCAATATATAGAAGGCCACATCAGGAGCACCGGATGCAGTATATCACCCCAGCCAACTCACAGGTGAAGTGTTGACTCACTTGGAAGGACTGTCTGGGGCCCTGAATGGTAGTGAGGGAGGAAGTGTAAGAGCATGTGTAGCACTTGTTCTGCTTACAAGGATAAGCGCCAAGAGGGAGATCGGTGGGGAGGGATGGGGGTGACGAATGGACAAGGGAGTCGAGTACGGAGCAATCCCTGCCGAAAGTGGGGGGGGGGGGAATGGAAAGATGTGCTTACTGGTGGGATCCAGTTGGAGGTGGCGGAAGTTATTGAGAATTATATGTTGGACCCGGAGAATGGTGGGGTGGTAGGTGAGGATCAGGGTAACCCTATTCCTAGTGGGGTGGCAGGAGGATGGATTGAGAGCAGATGTGCGTGAAATGGGGGAGATGAATTTAACAGCAGAGTTGATGGCGGAGAAAGGGAAGCCCCTTTCTTTAAATAAGGAGGACATTTCCTTTGTCCTGGAATGAAAAGCCTTATCCTGAGAGCAGATGCGGTGGAGATGGAGGAATTGCGAGAAGGGGATGGCATTTTTGCAAGAGACAGGATGAGAAGAGGAATAGTCCAGATAGCTGTGAGAGTCCGTAGGCTTATAGTAGACATCAGTAGATAAGCTGTCTTCAGAGATACAGACAGAAAGATCACACAGCTCTCAGCTATCTCTCACTGGATAACTCATAGTAACAGATCTAACACATCATGTTATCTACTCTTCTTCAGAACAAAGAGAAGTTATTTACATTGTGCAAACACCCCAATCCTTGCTAAATATACTTAAATCTCCTTCAACTCCAGTAATTACCAGACTCATCACAAAGGATGTCAATGCTTATTTTCCACCCATTGCCAGTCCCTGTACAATTTGGTCCAGAATTTCCTTTGCAGAGCCATTGATTCCCAATTGTAAATGACATTATTTCTTTATCTTGGTAAATACATCCATTAAACATCACAGGTGCAAAGATAACCTGTAAAACACCTTTAATTTAACAACCAATATTTATTTAAATTTCTAGCCTCCTTGTTCCATTTTTTCCCAAGTATTTCTTTTGCTACCAAGAGGAGCATCAGCCAAAACTGCTGCAAAACCTTTAGAAGTATTGCAAAGGCTCAGATATTTTCATACCAGAAGCAGATTTAATTAGTTATTGAGATATAACATGAAGTAAGCCCTTCTGGATCTTTGATCCCCCAAAATAACCCTAACCTAATCAAAGGACAACTTACAATGATCGATTAACTATCCAACCATTACATCTTTGGGAGGAAACCACCTGGTCATGGGGAGCATGTACAAACTTCTCACAGGCAAGGCAACATTTGGTACTGTAAAGCGTTGTGCTAATCATTACGTTATCATGCCACCTCAAAGATTTCCAGATGTGAAGTCTCCCCAGACGCTCACTAATGCCAAATCTTGATTTGTATTCAATAATATACATCATCTCGCACTCTAAGAAGACTTCAGTTTTGATATCCCTTTTTTGTAATCAAATTGCTTCAACATCTCAGACCATCCCTTGTCTGTAACCTCTCTGGTCCTTAGACCCCCTGACATTTCACACTTGCTCAGATTTTCACTGGTGGCTAATCATTGATATCCATTGAAAAATGGAAAACAAGTGAAAATTGCAGGTGCTGGAGATTTGAAATAACAACAAAAAATTGCAAATCCTCAGAAGTTCAGGCTACACTTGTGAAAAAAAAGTCCTTTCTTCAAAACAATTGGGATGAATTTTCTTGTTAAAGTATTTTCCAGTTACAAATAAACTGGACTGGTCAAAGAACACTACGGCTGTCTACAAGAAGGGTCAGAGCCGTTTTTATTTCCTGAGGAGACTGAGGTCCTTTAACATCTGCAGGACGATGCTGAGGATGTTCTACGAGTCTGTGGTGGCCAGTGCTATCATGTTTGCTGTTGTGTGCTGGGGCAGCAGACACCAACAGAATCAACAAACTCATTCGTAAGGCCAGTGATGTTTTGGGGATGGAACTGGACTCTCTCACGGTGGTGTCTGAAAAGAGGATGCTGTCTAAGTTGCATGCCATCTTGGTTAATGTCTCCCATCCACTACATAATGTACTGGGTGGGTACAGGAGTACATTCAGCCAGAGACTCATTCCACCGAGATGCAGCACAGAGCGTCATAGAAAGTCATTCCTGTCTGTGGCCATCAAACTTTACAACTCCTCCCTTGGAGGGTCAGAAAACCTGAGCCAATAGGCTGGTCCTGGACTTATTTCATAATTTACTGACATAATTTACATATCACTATTTAACTATTTATGGTTCTATTATTTATTATTTATGGTGCAACTGTAACGAAAACCAATTTCCCCCGGGATCAATAAAGTATGACTATGACTATGACTATGAAATCACTATTCAACTACTTTCCATGCTTTTAGTTACTTTGACCCAAGACTCTGTACAGGATATTCTCATTTATTGAATACATTCTGTTGTAACAGATGTTCATTCATCAATTTTGTCTGAGTCAGATAATACACCAAAATTACTCAATCTGGTTACTACGTCACGGTGATATTGTAAAGAATGGCATCAAAAGCACAGTCAGTATGACTGATAAGAAGGACCAATTACTAGAAGTGGAGAAACTCATTCTGACACATGTAGGAATGAGTGCATGTATGTACATCAGACTTTTCAATTTTGGCATTTTTTGGAAGCTCAGTAGTATGAGCCTGGAGAGCGATGGGCTCCGCCAGGTTTCAGATGCCCAAGACATGCCGCATGATGAGCACACCAAAAAGCTGGTGCAAAGCTTGTCATGACAGCGCCCCGACGGCTCCACCAGGAGTTAAGGGCGCACGAAGAAGAAGAAGAAGAAGAACATGAGGTTTTAGTATGGAGAGGTGTCCAGAAATTCAGCATTTATAATGCAGAGGGTAGCTGATAATTCATTTCATGAATATATTTGGTTTTCCTGATGTCTTTCCCTCTTTGCAAAATCTGGCTTTTAATCACCTAAACCAACATTACCTTTCTGGTACAAACATGTGCAGACCATGTACTGAAGACCTGTACAGATTGGACACTAAAGACGTGCACTAGTCAGGTAGCTGAAGTGTTTACTGACATTTTTCTCAGGGTTGACAGGTAGGCAAGTAGGTGTGACTACTCATATTTGCGGATACAATAGGGTCTCAGATACATGGAGCTCAGAAAAATAGAGGGCTATAGGTAATTTCTAAGGTAAGGACATGTTCATCACAGCTTTGTAGGCCGGAGGGCCTGTATTGTGCTGTGGGTTTTCTATGTTTCTGTCTTTAAGCTCTCACTTCAGGAATTTGAGATACTCACCTACTTCAAGCAGGCTTCAATCATACCGGTATCTAATAAGAACATGGTAACTCGTCTCAATGGCTATCGTCTAGTAACACTTATATCCACTGTGTTGAAGTGCTTTGAGATGTTGGTCATGAAACACATCAACTCCTGTCTGATTGGTGGCTTAGATCAACTCTAATTTGACTCACATCACAACAGGTTACAGCAAATGCCACTTCATTCACTCTTCACTCAACCCTGGAACAGTGGGACAGTGAAGATGCATATATCTGGATACTCTTCATTGACTACAGCTCTGCATTCAACACTATCATCCCCTCAAAACTAATCAATAAGCTCCAACACTTAGGCCTCAATACCTTGTTGTGTAACTAGATCGCCGACTTAGTCAGTTTGCATTGGCAATGACATCTCCTCAACAATTACCATCAGCACAGTTGCGCTGCAAGGCTGTGTGCTTAGCCCTCCTGCACTATGCATTTTGTACTTATGACTGTCATGCTAAATACAGCTCCAATGTCATATTCAAGTTTGCTGACAACATCACCATTGTTGGCCAAATCAAAGGTGGTGAAGAATCAGTATATAGGATGAGATTAAAAATATGTTTGAAAGGTGTCACAACAACAACCTGTCACTCAACGTCACTTTATCTTCTTTTGCACAACAGTTGGTTGTCTGTCTCTATTTGTGTGTAGTTTTTCACTGATCCCATTGTATTTCCTTATATCTACTGTGACTGTCCACAAAAAATTAATCTCATGGTAGTACATGTATAGTGACATAATCTTACTTCAATAATAAACTTACTTTGAACTTTGTACTGACGCTGCAATATCACAAATGACTCCATGAGCATGACCTTAGAGTTGAAGTGCTGATTGTCTCCAGAAGAAGGCACCTGGACTGCAGTTCCAGTTATGCCTTTGGTACTGTAAGTTCAAGCTGTCTCTCTGAAGTTGAAGTCCAGATCAAGGGTCTCCATGCAAAAAGTTGAGTGCATACCCTTCTGAGTTCCTACTGCACTTTGCGTGTGAATACAATATTGGTTTGGCAATTGGAAACAGAGGGTGATGGTAGAGGATTTATTTGTGATTGGATGCCTGCAGTAGTAGTGTCCCACAAAGATAAGTGCTGAGACCCTTGCTGTGTATAATGTATCTGAGTGACTTGGGTATGGATGTGGAAGGCATGATCAATAGTTTGAGGATTACATAATATTGGCAGAATAATTGATAATGTGGAAAGCAGTCAGGCTGCAGAGATGTTGATGTTCAAAGTTCAAAAGTTCAAGATAAATTTATTACCAAAGTACTTATATGTCACTTTATACAACCCTGAGATTCATTCTCTTGCAGGCAGTTTTCAATAAATCCAGTAACTATAGTAGAATCAATCAATGCAAATAATATCAATAGAATCAATTAATGACTGCATCAACAGGATGGACAACCAGTGTGCAAAAGACAACAAACTGTGCAAATACAAAAAAGAAAGTCCTTTGTTTGTGGAAACATTTCAATGACGGGGCAAGAGAAGTTGAGTGAAGTTACTCCCTTTGGTTCAACAGCATAATGGTTGAGGGGTAATAACTGTTCCTAAAACTAGTGATGTGAGTCCCAAGGCTTGGTACCTTCTGCCTGATGGCAGCAATGAGAGGATGCTGCTCTCCTGCGACAACACTCCATGTAGATGTGCTCAATGCTGGGGAGGGCTCTACCTATGGTGGACTGGGTTGTATCCACAACTTATTGTTGGACTTTCCATTCAAGGGCATTGGTGCTTCCATACCAGGCTTTGATGCATCGGGTCAATATACTCTGTACTACACATCTATAGAAGTTTGTCAAGGTTTTCAATGTCTTGCCTTATCTTTGCAAACATCTAAGGAAACAGAGGTGCTACTGTGCTTTCTTTATAATTGTACTTATACAGAACTTAAATATGGCGTTGGAGCTGAGCTTAGTCACACAGTCTTTTATGTAAAGCAAGTAGGGCAGGGGCTAAACAAGCAGCCTTGTGGTGCACCTGTGCTGATAGTGATTGTGGAGGAGATGTAGTTGCCAATCTGAACTGACTGAGGCCGACAAGTAAGGAAATCAAGGTTCCAATTCCACAAGAAGGTACTGAGGCCAAGGTCGTACGAATGAAATTAGGAGAGCCAGAAGGGGACATGAGAAGGCCTTGGCAGACAGAATTAAGGAAAACCCCAAGGTATTCTACAAGTATGTGAAGAGCAAGAGGATAAGACATAAGAGAATAGGACCAATCAAGTGTGACAATGGAATAGTGTGTATGAAACCGGATGAATTAGCGGAGGTACTTAATACTTTGCTTCAGTATTCAAAATGGAAAAGGACCTTGGCGATTGTAGGGATGACTTGCAGTGGACTGAAAAGCTTGAGAATGTAAATATTAAGAAAGAGGTTGTGCTGGGCTTTTGGAAAGGATCAAGTTGGACAAGTCACCGGGACCGGACAGGATGTACCCCAGGCTACTGTGGGAAGCAAGGGAGGAGATTGTTGAGCCTCTGGCAATGATCTTTGCTTCATTAATGAGGATGGGAGAGATTCCAGAGGATAGGAGGGTTGCTGATGTTGTTCCCTTATTCAAGAAAGGGAGTAGAGATAGCCCAGGAAATTATAGGCTGGTGAGTCTTACTTCAGTAGTTAGTAAGTTGATGGAGAAGATCCTGAAAGGCAGGACTTATGAACATCTGGAGAGGCATAAGATGATTAGGAATAGTCAGCATGGCTTTGTCAAAGGCAGGTCATGCCTTACGAGCCTGATTGAATTTCTTGAGGATGTGACTAAACACATTGATGAAGGTAGAGCCGTAGACGTAGTGTATATGGATTTCAGCAAGGCATTTGATAAGGTACCCCATGCAAGGCTTATTGAGAAAATAAGGAGGCATGGGATCCAAGGGGACATTGCTTTGTGGATCCAGAACTGGCTTGCCCACAGAAGGGAAAGAGTGGTTGTAGATGGGTCATATTCTGCATGGAGGCCCGTGACCGGTGGCGAGCTTTAGAGATCTGTTCTGGGAACCCTACTGTTTGTGATTTTTATAAATGACCTGGATGAGGAAGTGGAGGGTTGGTTTAGTAAATTTGCTGATGACACAAAGGTTGGGTGTGTTGTGGATAGTGTGGAGGGCTGTCAGACATTACAACGGGACATTGATAGGATGCAAAACTGGACTGAGAAGTGGCAGATGGAGTTCAACCCAGATAAGTGTGAGGTGGTCCATTTTGGTAGGTCAAAAATGATGGCAGAATGTAGTATTAATGGTAAGACTTTTGGCAGTGTGGAGGATCAGAGGGATCTTGGGATCCGAGTCCATAGGACACTCAAAGCTGCTACGCAGGTTGACTCTGTGGTTAAGAAGGCATACGGTGCATTGGCCTTCATCAATCATGGGATTGAGTTTAAGGGCTAGGAGGTAATGTTGCAGCTATGTAGGACTCTGGTCAGACCCCACTTGGAGTACTGTGCTCAATTCTGGTCCCCTCACTATAGGAAGGATATGGAAACCATAGAAAGGGTGCAAAGGAGATTTACAAGGATGTTGTCTGGATTGGGGAGCATGCCTTATGAGAATAGGTTGAGTGAACTTGGCCTTTTCACCTTGGAGCGATGGAGGATGAGAGATGACTTGATAGAGGTGTACAAGGTAATGAGAGGCATTGATCATGTGGATAGTCAGAGGCTTTTCCCCAGGGCTGAATTAGCTAGCAGGAGAGGGCATAGTTTTCAGGTGCTTGGAAATAGGTACAGAGGAGATGTCAGGATTAAGTTTTTTACACAGAGAGTGGTGAGTGCGTGGAATGGGTGGCCAGTGGCAGCGGAGGAGGTGGAAACGATAGGGTCTTTTAAGAGACTCCTGGATGGCTACATGGAGCTTAGAAAAATAGAGGGCTATGGGTAAACAATTAGCACAATACAGGCCCTTCGGCCCACAAGGCTGTGTCGATATGTTCGGCACAGCTTTGTGGGCTGAAGGGCCTGTATTGTGCTAATTGTTTTCTATGTCTCTATGTTTTGAAGCTTATTGATTGGTTTTGAGGGGTGATAGTTTTGAATACCAAGCTGTAGGCAATAAAGAGCATCCTGATCTATGCATTTTTGCAGTCCATATTTTCCAGGGTTCAGTGAAGAGGCAATGAAAAGGCAATGATGTGTTGGTGAAATGAATGTGAAAATGGTATATTTGATGCACTCTGAATCAGAAGCAGAATGAGGTTTATTGTCACTGAAATATAACATGATATTTGATGCTTTTTGCAGCAGCAGTATTGAGGAAGACATTAAAAATTATTAAGTTAAATATGAAATAAATAAACAGATTAATGCATAAATAGACAAATAAACAGACAAACAAACAAACAAATAAATAAACAAATATTGCAAAAGAGAATTGGTGATGTCGTGTTCATAGTTTCCTGGAACATTGAGAAATCTGATGGTGGATTTCTGAAACACTTTGAATGTGTGTCTTTAGACTCCTGTACCTTCTCCCCAATGGTAATAAGGAGAAGAGGACATGTTCCCGATGAGTGAAAATCCTTAATGATGGATGCCACCTTCTTAAGGTTCTTACTGAGTATCATCAGCCAGAACTGAGCATAATACTCCAAATGTGGTCTAGCAAGAGTTAAGCATAGAACATAGAAGAGTACAGTGCAGGAACTGGCCATCTGGTCCATAATGTTTTCCCATACCAGCTAAAAAGCAAATCAGGAACACCCAAACACTAATCCCTCCTACCTACACTAAGTCCATATCCCTCCATTTTCCTTACATTAATGTACCTATCCAAATGTCTCTTAAAAGCCTCTAATACATTTCCCTCTACCACCATACCAGGCAGCACATTCCAGGCATCCATGATTCTCTGAATAAAAACTTAACCCTCACCTCCCCTTGAACCTAACCCTTCTCCACTTCAATGCATGCCCTTTGATATTAGAACTTTCAACCCTGGGAGACAGGTACTCTCTATCCCCTCTATTTATGCCTCTCAAAATCTTGTAAACCTCTATCAGATCTCCCCACAGTCTCCGGAGCTCCAGTGAAAACAATCCAAGTTTATCCAGCCCCTCGTGATAGCACGTGCCCTCTAAACCAGGCGGCATTCTGGTAAGTCTCTACTTTACCCTTTTCAAAACCTCAGCATCCTTCGTGGGGTGACCAGAACTGTACAATATACTTCAGATGTGGTCTAACCAGAGTTTTATAAAGTTGCAACACAACCTCCTAATTTTTAAACTCATTGCCTTGAATAATAAATGTAAGCATTCCACAAGCTTTTCTTAACCACCTTATCAATCTGTGTAGCCATTTTCAACAAACTATGAACTTGGATCCCAAGCTCTCTGCTCAACAAATCTGTTAAGGGTCTAGCCGTGTGCTGTCTCCATGCATTTTCCCTACCAAGTTGCAACACCTCACATTTATCTGGGTTAAACTCCATCTACCATTTCTTAGCCCGTATCTGCTACTGATCTATATTGCAATGTATTCTTTGCCAGTCTGCTACACTAATAATAACTCCACCAATCTTGATATCATCTGCTAGTTTACTAACCAACCCATCTACATTATCATTCATGTAATTTATATACTGTACATCACAAACAGCAGAGGTCCCAGTACAGATCCATGCAGAACTGCACTTATTAAAGACCTCCAGCTTGAATAAGTCCTTTCAACCATTACCCTCTGTCTTCTATGCACAAGCCAGTTCTGAATCCAAACAACTAATTCACCCTGGACCCCATGACCCCATCTTCTGATTAGCCTTCCATGGGGAACTTTGTCAAACACCTTACTAAATTCATGTAGACAATATCCACTGCACTACCCTCATCAATCTCTCTCATCACCTTGTCAAAAACCTCAGTCAAGTTGGTAAGTCACGACCTGCCACACACAAAGTCATGCTGACTCTCCCTAACTAGGCCATAGGTTTCCAAATGCTAATGTAATGAGGTCACATCCGTCAGGGACCTGGAGGAGGGCACGAAAGCCATCCCCCTGCTAGCAGGCCAAGAACCAGTGGTGCCCAGCCGGACTTCTCCAGCTTGGAGATCATGTCTGGCTGTATACCCACGATCTGATCAGCACACCGGCTCCCTCAAGCTCTCACCCCAGTTCATTGGCCCCTTCAAAATTACCCATCATATCAATGCAGTCACTTACTATCTCCAGCTGCCACTATCCCTCAGGATCACACTTACCTGCCCCATGTCCTGTCTCAAGCCTGTTGTCCATGGCCCAGTCAACCCACCTGAGCCTGCACTTCCAGAACCTAGGATGGTGGAAGGTGGTCCAGTGTACATGGTTCACCAGTTAATAGATTCACATCATCGTGGATGGGGTGTGCAGCACCTGGTTGAAGGGCAAGAGGTCTTAGATGTTGTTCAAATTCATCCTGAATTTATCGCTCATTGATAAGTTCCACTGCACACATCTGGATTGTCGTGGGCCATTGGGTGCTGGCCATGGGGGGCGGGAGGGGGCCTCGGTGGGGGTCCTGTCAGACCTGCACAGGCAGGCACATCCCACTCTCCACCCAGCTAACTGGAATCAACTGCCATTCATTTCCAACTCATCACCTGCAGCCTATTTCAATCCAGCTCTCATCCTCAATCCTTGTTCTCTCATCAAACCAGCCACCTGCAACAATTTGCTCCTAGCCTTCAGCTACCTTGTTGCCTTGTTGTGTTAGCTATCTGTTCTCTTTTGTTTGGTGGCCCCTTGTAGCTTGTTATTTTGCAGTTTATTAGTAAAATATTGTTGACTGCTAAATCATCTTTGCTGCTCTGTTTTTGGGTCAAGTCTCCTTTTCATTTTCTGACAGCTTTGTAACACCAGCACGTCTTTCAGTTTAGTATTTTGCATTTGCTGCTCATAATATGATCTTCACTACTTTAGATGAAGTAAAGGGTATTTCCTCCCACAGATACTGCCTCAACCTGTTGAGTTCCTCTAGCACTTTGTTTAAAACTTTGTTGTTGTTCGTCCATCGTTGTCGTCAATGAAGACCTCGACAACATTATGATGGTGCCCAGACCAGCGCTTGATTTGGATTTAAGTGAGGGAGAGTTGCATAGCGTCAGCCTCACTCTCTCTTCCCAATTCCCATCTGGATCCAGCAGCAAGACAAGAGTCGAGACGGCTGGAGATGGGACTAGGCGCAGTGGATGACCAGGACGTCTTCTGTGTCTTGTCCTGCTCTACACGTTCCACGACGCTTGCAGAAACCGCCTTCTTGACCGTTGGACCTTCCGTTGGTCTCGTCCGCTCAGTCCGCCGGAGTCTGTCTTCAAATGCTGGGATAGACAACTCCCTATCTCACCGAGGGTTTGAGACCCGTCAGCTACCCTCACCTGGTTTAGCCGGCTTGTCGAAGTCGTTGCCCGGGGTATGGCCGCTGTTGCATGCAAACAGCTACGAGGAGCCACAGGTGAGAGCTGTGTGCCAGGTGGGGACCAAAGGTGGGCAAGCCACCCTGCAAAGGACGCGACATGTTACCCCACCAGAGGTGCTACCCCTCCCTGACACCCCATACACCCCATAGTCTTGTTTAAAACTACCGTATATTACTTCGATGCTTAGTGTGTCACCCTTGGACATAGGTAAAAACATTGAAAAAATATCCTTGCCTTAAGGACTTATTTTCTTCAGATAAACTGAAAAGTTTACATTGAAAGAAGATATTGATAAGTATCCTAGCATCACTACCTAATCTCAGCTCTATCCTTGTGATTCAGTTTGGTTTACCAATTTGCAAGTGTTATGCTGAGGATTTAACCAGGGTATAGCAATAGTAAAGCAATACAATCCCTGAGATAAGGAACTTCATATGTGGAGTCACTAGGGAAGTTGTGCTTGTTTAAAATGCTAAAATACCAACAAGACTCGAAGGATGAGGGATTTCAGTTAAGGAGAGATGAGAGAAGTTATAGTTATTTAAAATGCTAAAGATTAAGAGATAATTTAATAAAATTGTTTGAGTTCATGATATCATAAGTAAAGAGAAGTAGTTCTCATGATAGGATGGCATCTAAATTATATAAGTTTAAAATAATTAGTAAAAGAGATGATTTTGCAGACTTTTGCTTGTTGTGAGGCTGAATACATTGCCTGACAAGATATTGGATGAAGTTCAATGGTAACAATCAAAACAAAATGATTATATCAGGGGGAAAGACTGCGGGACTATGGTGGAAGATTAGGAAACAAAGACCAATTGAGTGCTATTTATAATTAGATGAATCAGACACAATAAAATGTTATAATTCATTCAAAATTAAATAAAATACGTTACAATACAAAACAAAAACAACTAATATTAAAGCTTAGTCTTATCCTTGCTGCAGTTTCAAAAAGAATAGGAGCTGTCTTTGTTTTGCCTGGTCTAACCTGACCCGGACTTAGCTGTATTCCCACTGCAAACCCTAGGCAATTTAACTAATTCACTTTTCCATGCAGAATCCAGTGTTACAGCAGTTTTGTTTCCAACAAAAATAAAAATTATTTATAATTATAAATAGGTATTTACAGGAGTAAAGCATGCAATACCATTTCCTTCTTACAGTTATAGACATGGCCTTAAGTAGTGCTCAATTACACTTCTTAAAACCAATAGTACACTTGCTACACATGTAGCCCCCTGGGGTGGTATACCCCTACAATAATTAAATTGCTTCCTTACACAGCCTGGCCCCTACCTGTCTAGTAGCAGAAAAACGCTATACTGGAGCCTCTCTCAATCGAGCCTTTCTAGAGGCTAGCTTCAGTGTGTATCTCAGCATGTATTCCTGCAGCTTAAGCAACCTTGAATGTGCCAGTCGGCAGCAGTTTTTCGTTATATTAAATACATTTGATTCGAAGACTTTCTCCTGGTCCAAGATGACCAGACAGGTGTCCACTCCACTGTGCTGTTCAGAGGTGATGGTATCCTGTCAGAGAACTTCCTACCAGGTACAGAAACAGCAGGAATTCTGCAGATGCTGGAAATTCAAGCAACACACATTAAAGTTGCTGGTGAACGCAGCAGGCCAGGCAGCATCTCTAGGAAGAGGTGCAGTCGACGTCACAGGCCGGGACCCTTCGTCAGGACTAACTGAAGGAAGCACAGGTACAGGTACAGGTACAGCACAGGTTTGGTCCAGGTGTTCCCAGAACAGTCTTGACCCTGTTGGTAATGACCTTGACAGGATGTAATAGGCTACATTCAACAGTGAAATGTGTCTCAAATTCCTGATGTCATCCCTTTACCCCTTCTGCTTGAGGGTAATGATGCCCTTCCTCACAGAGTCCAACATGCTGCCAGCTAAAAGCATAGCACTGTATAATTTCAGAAGGCCTATCCAGTCCCACAGAGCAACTCAACTGATAAGTCATCACTTCCGGGAAATTTATTAGAGTAAAAGGAATGAATGGAGCCAGTCAGCTCCTCCAGGATCGATGCCTGGTCAAGATTTTCCCACTTACTGTCACCTAACACCTCCACGATAAATGAATGGAAGATCTGGGAGGCTGTGGTGTCTGTGGCCTTTCTGTCATGCAGACTAGCATAGAAAGATCTGTTGTTCCTCAATATGTTGACTGTGAGGATGCTACTGAACTGTTCTCTTTTGTATCACAGAGATCCTCCTGTAAACATTTTGGAAAAAGAAATGTGAGCACTTCTCATGCTGTTCCAAGATTTTTTTCCTGGATTAGAAGGTGATCTTGAAGAATTTGGTGGCAAAGTGCTGGGCTTGCCGTCCTTCCATCTCTCATAACACCTCCCTCACATTTACCCCTTTTGAATGCAGAAGGAGAAATTGCTGCACATCTGTCAGGAGCTTACACAGTTCCCTTTGACCCTGACTTGCTTTCTGAACCCCTTTGTGGATGAGGAACCTCTTGATAATCTCCTTGGTCTCTTTCCACCAGTGAGCAGTGGAATAAAAGAGACATGGTGATGGCTGAGCAGGAGAAAGGCCCTGCGACACTGCATCATTGGCATATGGGATGAGGCCTGGGTGGGCACAGGTTGAGAGCCTCCATTGTGGCTATGCAGCTTGGTGGGGATGCAGGGATTAAAGGTTTCTGCCATCAAATCTCCGAATTTCTTAGAAGCTGTCATCTTGGAAGGTGTCAGATTACTACAGAAATACTAATACCTTCCAGTTGATGTGAGGTGAAGTTTTGTTGCATATTGTAATTCATTAGATGCAGATTAATAATGTTTCTAAAGCAACATTGATGTTTACCAAAGTAAGAATCCCTGGCAATTAAGACACTTGAGAAAGTTTGTAATATGGTAAATATAGAAGCCATACAAAATTGGAAAAGCATGATGGGAAAATGGGTTTTTGCTGGAGGTAATTTTAAGGACACAAGAAAAAGCAGTGCCGTACTTAGATTCGATTTTAAAGCAGAGCTAGCTGGAGTAGACATTAACAAATAGTGGTTGAGATGTCAGCTGAGTGCAAGACAATTGATCATAAATGGGGTCATGACTGAAAGATATAAATTAGAACACCCAGCTGCAGAGCAAATGGGATAAACGGCTGTCTGAAAAGGAAAGCAAATTTCATCCATCATGCTGATAGGGACAACTCCTGCTGAGATAAAGACTCCCACTAACAGACCTTTCATATGATAAGATAGACTTTGCCTCGCAGTCTCCATTGTTATGATCTTGCTCATTATCATTTACCTGCACCATACTTTTTCAGTGGCTTTTTACACTTTGTTTCTGTATTGATATTGATTTACTTTATTCTATCTGAATGCACTGTGCAATGATTTAATCAATCTAAACAATATGCAAGTATTTCACTGAGAACGCTCTTCTCCTCTTTTTCGACAAAACAGCTAACCAGTTCCCCTCCACCATTACCCATTCCATCTGGCAGGGAATGGTCCTTACCTTCAACAATTTCTCCTTTGGCTCCTCCTGCTTTCTCAAGGGGCACACACGTGGACTCCAGCTATGCCTACCTTTTTGTTACTACATGGTACATACATGTTCCAAACTTTCCCTAACAATGTCCATCAACTCCTTCTGCACTTCATTGTCAATTATATTAGTGCTGCTTCATGCAACCCCCTGAGCTTGTCAATTTCGCCAACTTTACTTCCAACTTACACCCTGCCCTTAATTTCTTTTGGTGCATCTCTGACATTTCTCTCCCCTTTCTCAATCACTCTGTCTCCATTTCTGGAGACAAACTGTCTACCAATATCTTTTAAAAACCTACCAATTCTCACGGCTATCTTGACAATACATATTTCCACTCTGTCTACTGTAAAAATACTATTTCCTCATTTATTTTGTTTCCACTGCATCTGTTCCCAGGATGAGGCTTTCCTTTCCAGGATATCAGAGATATCCTCCTTCGTCAAAGAACGGGGTTTTCCTTCCTCCACTATAGATGCTGCCCTCACCGGCACCTCCTTCATTTCTAGGACATCTGCTTTCACCCACCTTCTCGCCACCTTAATAGTGATAGAGTTGTCCTTGCCTACCATCCCCTGAGCCTCCACAACCAGCACATCATTCTCGGCAACTTCTGCCATCTTCAATTGGATCCCACCACCAAGCACATCTTTACCTCCCCCCAACCTCTCTGCTTTCACAAGATCTCTCCCACCACGATACCCCCATCTATTCATTCCTCCTCACTTATCTCCCTTCTGGCAAGTATCCCTGCCCTGTAAGTGACAGAAATGCTATACCTCCTCCCTCACCTCCATTTAGGAGCCCAACCAGTCCTAGTACCAGGTGAGGTAATACTTTGTCTGAGAATCTGTTGGGGATCTCTACTGTATCTGGTGCTCCCGATGCAGTACATTGCTGAGACCCAACACCAATTGAGTATCGCTTCTTTGAGCACCTCCATTCCATCCACAATAGGCAGAATTTCTTGGTGGCCAAACATTTTCATTCCAATCCCCATTCCCATTCTGACACGTTAGCTTTTATATATGACCCATAATGAATTATGTAAACAACAAAGAATGCTTATTCAAACAACATATTTATAATATTACTCAAATATTACTGAAATATTAAATAGGCCACACTCCAGTATAAAGTGACTAGAATAACCACATTGGTTGAGAAACTCACCACAGCTGTATAAGATTTTCTTTCTGTTATGTCTCAATTTCAGCTGCTTTTTAGAAAGTTCTCTGTTAACCCTGATTTGACCTGCCCTTACTCTAAACCTGCTCCCTAAACAACCTTAACATTTCTATTGTCTATTTCCCTGAGTGCATGTGTTCACAGTTTATAGTCCAAGTTCCTGCTTAATAACATTATAATTAGCCCTCCCCAATTAAGTGTAAGTATTTTTATTTACCATCTGCTCTGATCCTTGTCCAAAACTATGTTGGAGGTCATGGAGCTGTGGTCACTGCCTCTGAAATGTACACCCATGAAGAAATCTGTCACCTGAACAGGTTTTTTGCCTAGTACCGGATCCAGCATAGTCTCTTCTGTCAACACACATCAAAGTTGCTGGTGAATGCAGCAGGCCAGGCAGCATCTCTAGGAAGAGGTGCAGTCGACGTTTCAGGCCGAGACCCTTCATCAGGACTAACTGAAGGAAGAGTGAGTAAGGGATTTGAAAGTTGGAGGGGGAGGGGGAGATCCAAAATGATAGAAGACAGGAGGGGGAGGGATGGAGCCAAGAGCTGGACAGGTGATAGGCAAAAGGGGATACGAGAGGATCATAGTCTCTTCTGTCGCTGTCTTGTCCATATATTGTGTCAGGTGTTCTTCCTGGCCAAGTCTGCCCCATCTAAACCTTCTGCACTAAAAACTTGTCAATCAATATTCGAGAAGTTAAAGTCATCTATGATAACAACCCTGTTATTTTTACACCTTTCCAAAATCTGCTCCCGATCAGTTCCTCAGTGTCACCATTACTGTTGGCAGGATGGGGGTGGAATCTTTAGAATGCTCCCAATAAAGTGATTTCTTCCTTTCTGATTCTGTCTTCCACCCACAGTCATTCAGTAGACAACCCCTACCTGATGTCCTCTGTTTCTGCAGCTGTGATTAGCTGCACCACTCCCCACTTCTTTTATCTCCCTCCTGTCCCTTTTGAAACCCTTAAACCAATGTAGCAAAGGATTTCTCCTGATCTATTTAACTTTATGGTCTATGGCTTACTGACTTAAAAAAAATGACTGCTATACTCAATTGTACACCGTTAAGTAATAATGTATTCAACTGTATTAGGTTGAAGAAATCACAGTTAATATGAGATGAGTGGCAGAGAGGGTCATGCACTCGCAGATATCTCTAATTCATGGTCAAATGTATCACTGAGTTTTTACATTGCTGTTTCACTCATCCAGGCAAGCTCCAGTCACCTCAGCGAAAGTCTTATCAGCAAACTAATTCCATCAATTTACTGTTATTAATCTTGCTTTCTCATGTGCGTGTGAAAATCCAAATGTCTGGAAGCAGGGCATCTACATTATAAAAATAACAATACAAATGAACATCATGTTCAGTTAACTAAAGCAACAAAATGTAAAGTTTCTAAAATCCTATCACTGACAATCTTTTCATAGACCTTTAGGGAGAACTTATCAGAACCAGATTTGAAGATTGTCAAACTGTTTATTTGGTTGTTATACATATTGATGAGTCTCTTCAGGCAGTTATACAAAATTACAAAATGATTTTTGTTAGTTGCAACCTCACAATTTGCAACATCTTTTCTTGTAAAATGCATACTGAAATTCCTTTGAAAGCTCAATGTTGTGGGAGATGCACTCACTCTAGTTATGAAACAACATGCATTATCAATATGAATATAGATCCTAAGTTCAAATGCATAATTGGGAATTATTAAGTTAGTAGATCAGATCATGATGTACAAATACAGGTAGTTTGCAATACCATTAGCTGTCACAAAAATGATAAGTTAAACTGATTCTATAGACACAATGCTGCAATAAAACAAAAGATAAATGATTAGTAACACATATCAAAGTTGCTGGTGAACGCAGCAGGCCAGGCAGCATCTCTAGGAAGAGGTACAGTCGACGTTTCGGGCCGAAACCCTTCGTCAGGACGAAGTGAAGGAAGAGCTAGTAAGAGATTTGAAAGTGGAAGGGGGAGGGGGAGATCCAAAATGATAGGAAAAGACAGGAGGGGGAGGGATGGAGCCAAGAGCTGGACAGGTGATTGGCGAAAGGGATATGAGAGGATCATGGAACAGGAGGCCCAGGGAGAAGGAAAAGGGGGAGGGGGAGAAACCCAGAGGATGAGCAAGGGGTGTAGTCAGAGGGACAGAAGGAGGAAAAGGAGAGAGAGAGAAAAAGAATGTGTGTATATAAATAAATAACAGATGGGGTACGAGGGGGAGGTGGGGTCTAGCGGAAGTTAGAGAAGTCAATGTTCATGCCATCAGGTTGAAGGCTACCCAGACGGAATATAAGGTGTTGTTCCTCCAACCTGAGTGTGGCTTCATCTTCACAATAGAGGAGGCCGTGGATAGACATATCAGAATGGGAATGGGACGTGGAATTAAAATGTAACTAAGGGCAAAATAACAGGACAAGAAGTAATTTTGCTCTTGATAGCACTAATTGTGACAATTATAGGGAGCTTCCACTGAAAGACACATTGGTGAATTTTATTTCTTTAAAGATGTTGCATTAGTTCAAATTTTAACCACAGAAACATATCACAAATTGAACCTAAGACTAGGTCCAATATACCTAGAGATTCACAGAAGTTCTCTGGAAGGTACTTTAAAGTTTTATCCCCTATATATCACTGCCAAAACCACTGCACTCTTCCTTGCCGAAACTTCAGGCAGGACTTTTGAAAAGCTTCGCTCTTCCTTCCAGATAATGTGTCTGTGAGACCTGTAGTAATTACAATCCATCTATCAAAGATTGAACTCTTACAAGATGCAACCAGTGGCTGCTACAGATCAATAAGGACATCTTTCAGGAGTTAGGGCATATGGGAGCAGCTGGTAAATTTAAACAAGCAATTGGCCGCAACAAATCTGTTTGCAGGTTAGCCTACTAGTGCTTTCAGTTCATTAAAACCAATCACTGGAAGTAGAACATTCTGATTCTGTCTCATTGAAACCATGCAGGTGAAGACAATACAGAGTCATAGAAAACTACAGCACAGAAGCAGGCCTTTCAGCCCATCTAGTCCATGCCACACTATTTAAACTGCCAACTCCCATCAACATGCACCAGGACCATAGCCCTCCATACCCCTACCATCCATTAATCTATCCAAACTTCTCTCAAACATTAAAATTGAGCTTGCATGCAACACTTGCACTGGCAGCTTGTTCCATGCTCACACGACTGTCTGAGTGAAGAAGTTTATCCTCATATTCCCCTTACATACTCACATACTACATGTTTAATTCTACAAAATTATACTCAAAATGTTAAAGTTCAGCAGGAATTTTACAATCATTGAAACTGTAATTAATCATTTATTGTTGACTTTGTGTTTAAAAGATTTTTAAAATGCTGAAGGTGGGGAGAGGAGAAATCGGTCTTTCAAAAGAATTGTTTGTATTAAATAAAGACTTTCTTTATCTCCCAGCTTTAGTCTCCAGTGACTCAGTAACAGTCACAACAATGGCATCTGCTCAATGAAATGTAAGGACACTCTTATCCTCCTCTTTAAGGGCTCCCATGGCATTGTTCTAAAGATGAGCAATCAAGCTAGTCATTGTCACATTTTTCCAAGGGAATGGGTTCATAAATTCGCTGCTGCATTTCATACATTTCAGCAAAACCATCATTAGCATAAGCTAAAATTACTTTTAAATGTCCCAAAATCCTGTAAGGTATCAGATAAATGTATGGCCCTTTATCTTTCTATGTACTAAAAGAGCAGGATGCAAAGGGTAATCAGCAGGGAAATATAACGGGTGACTAGTGAGGTATTGTCGAAGCGTATCATTTCTCACGCTGCATGAATCCTGCACTGGATGAGCTCTGTGTGCTAGTTTGGCTTTCACCACGTCATTCTGCAACAACAAGCCCGAATTATATTGTTTCAGGACTTTGCAGTCACTCAGGTTTGTCTCGGACTGTTGAGGGACCTACATGAGTAAAACAGAAATGAAAAATAGTTGACAAAAGATTGAATAGTCTCTGTGAAGGTGTACCAATGGGAACGTGTGAAAAAAGAAACGTGTTTTTATTGTCTGGAGCATCATTTGCCCTCTAGGACAAGCCATTCCATCATTGTGCATTCCCCTATTAGTGTACCTTTGAAAATGCTGTTCAATTTTAGGATGAGTTAGTAAATTTCTTATTCAGCAATGAGAAACTATTTCAATATCATACACAAAATGCTGGAGGAACTCAGTAGGCCAGGCAGCATCTATGGAAAAGAGTAAACTGGCAATGTCAAAACCCTTCATCAGGACTGCTTCAGTAGGTCCAAAACGTCGACTGTTTACTAGTTTCCGTAGATGCTCCCTGCCCCGCTGATCTCCTCCAGCATTTTGTGTGTATTACTTTGATGTCCAGCATCTGCTTCACTTCCAATATCAGTTCCTCAATGGCTTTTGAATAGTGACACAAAGGATGTCAGTCAACCCTGGATTTGCTTTGTGCTGGTGGGGTGCTACGGGAGAATGAGACAGAAGTTCACTCTGAGTAAAGAGGACAACTGCATCGTTCAGGTGATCAGAACTGGAGGGAAGCTCAGGATCCACTGCTGGGGGGGTGGGGAGTGTGGTGGATGGTGAGATGAGACAATGCACAGACAGAGCCAGAATTCAGTGGAGTGTGGTGTATTCATTCATAATTACAGACATAAATCCAGTAATCTGAAGACATATCATTGCCATTATTTAAGTGTGCACTTGTATGTATATGTAAAATGGATGCACAAGTTGTAGACAATTCATTGCTGTTCGATCTTACCTTGATCAATAATCAGAGAGCTACATTCACGAATGTCTCCTATGCCATTGGTCTTTCCCTGGTTAATAAAAAAACCTTTCATTATGTAAAAATAAAATCAATAGTAGGACATGCAGTGATTTTTCACAGGACTACTACGTACTCCTGATGATAGGAAAAGAAGTTAAGAAGCTAGCCGATCCATTCCCAGTAAAATCACAATAAATCAAAAACAAACCATACTGGCTTTGACAGGCTGAGACATAAAGTTGAAGGTTACAGTTCATATCATTCATTGCCAGTATTGCCAAATATTGCAAACAGTGCGCAAGGTAGACTTATTTTTTTTTCATTTCAAGTTGTTGGTTGGATTTTAGACTCCTTCCTATTAACCTGTTCAAACAAAACATAAATGATACTGTTTTTCATGAGTCTCTGTTTCTAAGAGAGTCATCAAATGCATTTCTTATCCTTTGTTGTTGGGAATGAAACAACAAATTAAATTTAATAAATCCCTTTATTGTAGTAAAGATTAATAAAGTGAAGAATGGGAGACCTGTATACATATCCTGGTGCATGGAGAACTCAGAACAAAGCTTGTGGACTTTGTTGTACTTAATCGATCCATAGCTTTCCTCTGTGATTGTTTATAATTTTCATCATCTTTACCCAGTATGTAATGCGGTCTGGAATATAATGATTGAAAAGGTAGAAAAGGCAGAGGTCTTTATATTACTTAGGTATTCCTTGGATGTATGCATGGAGATCTGTAACTTGCAGGGCTGTAAAATGGGATTAGATTCCCATCGATTTTCTTAAGACATAGAAGTTGATTTGATCCATTGAGATTATGCTAAGAATGCCATCAATCCTACCTTCCAGTTACTTTCCTGTTACCCTTTTCCATTTCATATATCCAACAGGGTAGGCAGTTAGAACGAGCACAAGGGTAATTATCCTTCAACTAGTGCAGATGGCATATTTTCCTGACAAAAATTTGCTGTGGCTGTAATACTTCGTTGTTTAGAATCACTAAGCACAAAACAAGGTCTGTTGGCCTACTGCACTAGCCATTCAACACCCACTTACACACGTTCCATGTGGCTCTCAGCAGGTTTCCATTTGCTTCCTCACACCATAACCAAACCCGTCACCCAACACCACCACAACCACTGACAGACTTTACAATCCATTTACGTACTCTACCTCCATGGTCGCTTTGAGATGTACTGTAGGAAGAACCTGGAGCACTCAGGGAAAGTTGTTTCAGCTACAGGAAGAACAAGCAAATAACACAGAGACAAGACTGCAGGTCAGGTCATTGGAACGTGGAAGCAACAGCTGTGTTAGCTGTGCCACTGCTGTAAAACTAGATTACACAGCATACAAAAACATTGTATTGTGCAGTTCACTGCTGAAAAGAATAATCCACTTTAAATTCTAGGATGGTAGCATCTGAGTTTAACTGTGCTGTGTCCACCATATAGATGCTATCATGACAAAGCTTCTAAAAAGCAAGATGCTATGTTGTTTCTTGGAAGCTTAAGGAAATTTGACATGTCACCAAAGACTCCAACAAACTTCTACAGATGCACTGTTGCAATTATTCTGGCTGGTAGAATCATGGCCTAATATGGCAATTCCAATGCACAGGAACACAAGAGAAATGGACGCAGTCTGGTCCATCGCTAGCATAGACCTTCCCACCATTAACAGCATTTACAGGAGATGCTGCATCAAGTTAACGGACATTTTCAATCTCTCCCTCTCCCAGTGTGTACTGCCCTCCGATTTCAAATCATTCATCATTGTCCCTGTACCTATGAAAACCAAGGTAGCATGCCTGAAGGATTGGCGCCCTGTCTCACTCACCTCAATTATAAGCAAATGCTTTGAGAGGCTGGTTACGGATTACATCTGCAGCATGCTATCACCCACAATGGATCACCGACAATTCACCTACCGATGGTGCCATAGCCACAGCACTACGTACCGTCCTCACTCACCTGGAGAAGAGGGATGCATGTTGTTCCTGGATTACAGTTTAGCATTCAACTCCATAATTGCCTCCAGACTTGACAGGGAGCTCCGAGACCATGGCTTGCACCCCACCTTGTGCAGCTGGATCCTAGACTTCCTATCAGATCGCCGACAAGTGGTAATGATAGGCTCCCTCACCTCTTCCCCTCTGACCCTCAACATAGGTGCCCCCAAGGTTGTGTTCTGAGTCCCTTTCTCTACTCCCTTTACACCCTCGACTGTGCTGCCACACACAGCTCCAATTTACTCATCAAATTTGCAGGTGACACACCTTTTATCGGCCTCATTTCTCACGGTGATGTGACAGCCTGCAGAGGAGAGGTTGACATCCTGACACAGTGGTGCCAGATAACAACTTCTCAATGTCCAAAAAACAAAGGAGGTGATCGTTGATTACAGGAGGAATGGAGACAGGTTCATCCCAATCACCGTCAATGGGACTGCAGTTGAGGGGTGAGTAGGTTCAAGTTCCTCAGTATACACATCGCCGAAGATCTCACCTAACTGTACACACCAGCTTTGTGGCAAAAATAAGCACAACAGCATCTCTTCCACCTCAGGCGACTGAAAAAGTTCAGCATGAGCCCCCAAATCCTCAAGACCTTCTACAAGGGCACCACTGAGAGCATTCTGACTGGCTGCATCACCGCCTGGTATGGGAACTTCACCAACCTTGATCGCTAGGCCCTGCAGAGAGTGGTATGGACAGCTCAGAGCATCTGTGGACATGATCTTCTCTCCAATAAGGACATTCAGAGCAGCAGGTGCAGAAAGAAGGCCTGGAAGATCACCAGGGACACCAGTCACTCCAACCATAAACTGTTTCATCTGCTTCCACCTGGCAAACGGTACTACAGTATTAAAGCCAGGACCAACAGGCTACCGGACAGCTTCTTTCTACAAGCCATTATACTTATAAATTCACACATCTGTACATTGCAATGGAATCATAATGCAAAGATTTTTACTCCCTGACATTGTTGGATGTAAAATTTAAATAAATCCAAATTCTATCATCAAGGATCCTCCAGCATCGAGTACATGTCCTCTTTTCACTGCTAGCATCAGACAGGAGATACTAAATTCCCAAATCACCAGGTTTAGGAACAACCATTTTCCTACCATCAAAGGATTCTTGAACTAATCTGTGCAGACCTAATCCTATCTCAGCAATGGAACACTATGGACAACCTCTTGCATTACTCATGAATTACTATATTGTTTTTGTAGTAAATTCTTACTTTTGCACAGTTAGCCATTTCTTTTTCTCATTACTGTCTTTAATAATGTATATGTAATTTAAGTATAATTATTTCTGTGTTTAGTCTGAACCATTGTGCACATAATACTGCTACAGTCAAGTTTTTCATTGTACCAGTACCTCAACATACTTGTGCACATGACAACAAACACAGTTTGATTTGACTTTAATTTATTCACTGCCAACTGCCTCTCAGGAACAGCTTGTCTGGCTGCTTGATGGACTATAGGGTTGTAGAGGCATACAGCCCAAAATAGACACGTATTCTGCCTATCATGACTAGAATGAACATCATACTCCCATACACTAGTACTTGGTTCATAGTCTACGCACTCGCCAATTCAAGTATTTGTTGAAGTATTTCTTAAATGTTGCTGGAGTCTCTTTCTCCATCACTCTGAGGCAGAGTGTTTCAGATTCCAGTCATCCTATTGTTTTAGAGAAAACTTCTTTCTCAGGTCCCTTGGGTGTTCTGATTGCTGCACAGAACTTAACATTTTCTTCCCTACACTAAAATGACTTCACTGGCTGTGAAGCATTTTGGGATATCATGAGGCTATTATTCTATATAAAAAACTTCTTTTTTAAATTTCAAATCCTTTTAGAGCATTGGCTCACATGAATACAAAGCAGCCAAGTTAGATGAAACCTACCCACATCCCTAAATTCCAGATAAGAAAGGCTTAAGAGGGGTAAGCGCAAAACACAGGCAAATGGGCTGAGCTCAGATGGGAATCTTGGTCAGCATGGCCAGTTGAGTAAAGGGCCTGTTTCCATACTACATGATTCTTTGACTCTAGAACTATGATTCCAACTCACAATAGGTTTAATCCAGCAGATTCCATTGACAGCTATTTGATCAGTCAATTAACATGGCCTGAGGAAATGTGCATTCAGTCTCCATATATACTGGAGGATTTCAGGTTTCCTTTTAAAAGTCCACCACATTATCTTCAAGAAACTGGATGGTCCTCAGCTGAGTCATCATACTCCCACATACTAGAAATTGGTTCATGGCCTTGTGCACCTTGACAATTCAAGCATTTATCCAAATATTCCTTGAATGTTGTTGAAGTCTCTTCCTACATCACTCGCTAAGGCCGAGTGTTCCAGATTCCAGTCATCCTATGGGTTTAAAGAAAACTTCTTTCTCAGATCCCTTGGGTGTCTGGTTGCTAAACAGAAATTAGCATTGTTTCCCTACAGAACAGTGACTTCTGAATTGTCCTTTTGATCTGGACTTCAGAGTTCAGAGAGGACTGTCAGCTTTTAATAATATCGGATTACGTATTGTAACTGGACAGTTAATGGCCAGAACGACTCAGTGGGCCTACATATATGTATTTGTGCCGTATGTCCCTTATTTGATGGCCAACGGCTTAAGAAATTGAAATTCCTTCATGTGCAACAAAGAGGAAAGATATTAATTATCACCATGGGAAAATCTGATGTTTCAAAAGTGATCAAAATAAGATATCCTTTTGCAAATAATAAAAATGCAGGGCTAGAATGGATTTTCTGCCACCATCTTTGATGCTGTTGCTGTAGCTGTTCCTTGATAAGCCATCTGCGAGCACATTTAGCGTGACAGCATTACACTCAATATCAGTGTGATTGGCAGACATGTCAATGGGAGCATTTGCCTCTGCAAAGAGTCTGCCTTGATATTCTAGTTGATTGTGTGAAGGAAAAAAGTAGGAACACTCCTTTGTTCATCCAACTGGTGCCCTGGAGAATTGGTTCCTCTAAAATAAAATATTATTCAGGCATTTTCTTAGTCAAGGGATCCTTTGAAATGAAACATTTCTGAAGTACTGTGATACTGAAATTCATGACTTGTAAAATACCTGTCAACTCTGAAACGGGAGTCTAAGTGCATAATTCCTGGCATGTGCTGTTCAACATATAAACATGACAGGGAAAGGTAGGTCTGTTTTGTTTAAATTGGGGTTGAACTAGTCCTGAATTAGTTTCAGAATAAAATGCTCACTGCCATCATAAAGTGGCAACAAGAGGTGGCAGTTAAAGCATTTGCATAGAAGGGCAGCACTGATATGCAATAGTTACAGCAGAAGCCAACAACAGGTTTCAGGATTATAATATCCTTATTTTAGTAAATGAAAGTCCCAAGATGTTTCACAGTAATATTGTCAAAGCAAAATTTACATATCAAAACAGTACAGACCATTAGATTCATGCAAACTCTGCTTGTGTGCTGACTCCATCCTAGCTAAATCCTTCTTTTCTCATCCAGCATAACTTCTTCACCTTTCTAACTCAGTTATTCATCCTTAAAGGTATCCATTCTATTCAACAAAAGGAATAATCATACAGGAAAACTTCCCTCATTTGGTAAAGCAACACACATCAAAGTTGCTGGTGAACGCAGCAGGCCAGGTAGCATCTCTAGGAAGAGGTGCAGTCGACGTTTCAGGCCGAGACCCTTCGTCAATTTTCTTGTCATTTGGTAAATTAAGTTTTTCTGAATTGGATGCTTCATTGGATTCTTCTGAATTGAATTTTCTGAATTGACTACAGTGGAAAGAATATCACTGGCTCTCTACTCTGCTTTAGAGCACCCAGACAACTGTAAGACATACATCAGCCAACTGTTTATTGATTGCAGCTCAGCATTCAACAAGGTTATTCCTTCAGTACTAATAATGAAGCTTCAAAGCTGAAGCCTCTGCACCTCTGTCTACAACTGGATCCTTAACATCCTTTCTGGGAGACCATGGTCAATGCAAATAATTAATAACAATTCCTGTTCACTGATGATAAACACCAGCACACCTCAAGGTACTTGGTTAGCCTACTGCCCTACTCTCTCTGCACTCATGACTGTGTGGCTATGTATAGCTCAAGCACCATCTATAAATTCACCGGTGACAATGTAGGGAGATGTAATGGGTGGCAGATGACACATATTGTTCATAATAGAAACTGCTCTACATAATTCAAAAACACCATCATATAGTTAAGCGATAGTGCCTGGTGTTGTGATATTAGTATAAGGCGACTGTTTTCGGTTTGTTTGTAATGGAAGTAAATGTCTGCTGCTTTTCTTAAGCACATAATATGACTTTTGCGTGTTTTATTCACAAAATCCTACCTTAATGACTTCTCGGATGACTCCAGAGTTACCCAAAGGCATGTCAACCAACGTTGTTACTTTGAAGCTGTGGAGTTTTCAGAGCAGCAGCTACTGTGTAGTTTGAACAGGTGCATTGAGAGAAATCACTGCAGACAATAGCAAGTCTTACTGTCGTAGCACCGCTAAGTAATTCCACTGCAGCCAGAGTGGGGAGTCCACTAGAAGACCCACTTGCTCATGATAAATATGCCACTCTGAAAGCTCGCTTATTACAGACTTCTGGACTGTTTGAGTCTCAGCATGCCAGTTACTCTCCTTATCTGGCTTGGATGACACTAGGCCTCAGATTAGTGGACCAAATGCTGTCTCTCCTGGGCAATCATCATCCTTGTATTATTAGAACATATAACACAGCACATTACCGGCCCTTCGGCCCACAATGTTGAGCCGACTATGTAACCTACTCTAGAAACCGCCTAGAATTTTAAGCGGCATGTACCTATCTAAGAGGATCTTCAAAGACCCTATTGTATCCACTTCCGCCACCACCTCCAGGAACACAGTTCTCAAAGTGGGGTCTGATCAAGGTCTTATATAGCTGTAACATTACCTCATGGCTTTTGAACTCAATCCCACGGTTGATGAATGAGATAACACCATACACCTTCTTAACAATACTGTCAACCTGCACAGAAGCTTTGAGTGTCCTATTGACATAGACTCCAAAATCTCTCAGATTCTCCACACTGCTAAGAGTCTTACCATTTATATCTTTAAATTTTTATTTCTATCTTCAAATTTGACCTACCAAAATGAACCACTTCACACTTATCTGGGTTGAAGTCCATTTGCCATTTCTCAGCCCAGTTCTGCATCCTATCTATGTCCTGATGTAACCTCTGACAACCCCCTAGAGCAGCGGTCCCCAACCATCGGGCTGCGGACCGATACCGGGCCGCGAGGAAACGATATGATTTGGCGATATGAGTCAGCTGCACCTTTCCTCATTCTCTGTCACGCCCACTGTTGAGCTTGAACACACGTGAGGTCATTACCCGCGTGTCATCCATGTCAGCGCGGGAAGAAGATCAACTCCTCCAGCTTGCAAATGACGGCGGGCTGAAAGGTATGTTTGACATAACATCTCTGCCAGCATTCCGGATCAAAGTCAAGGCTAAAAATCCTGAGATAGTCAGGAAAGCACTGAAAACGTTGCTTCCATTTCCAACATATCTCTGCAATGAATGCAACAAAAACTAAATTGCAGAATAGACTGGACATCAGGAACCCCCTTCGAGTATCGCTGTCTCTCATCACCCCTCGATAGGACCGTCTTGTTGCAGGAAAACAAGCCCAGGGCTCCCACTGATTCAGCGATATTGGTGCGTTGCAATGATTTTATATTTTCATGCGAGGAAAATATGCGCTGTGTGTTTGATATCCAAACGTTACTTAAAATGTTATGATGCTATTAAGTGACTTATATAACTATGTAACAATTACGGCATGGAAACAGGCGATCTCGCCCCTTCTGGTCCATTCCGAACACTATTCTCACCTCGTCCCACCGACCTGCACTCAGCCCATAACCTTCCGTTCCTTTCCTGTCCATATACCTATCCAATTTAACTTTAAATGATAATATTGAACCTGCCTCTACCACTTCTACTGGAAGTTCGTTCAACACTTACTTCAAGCACCCCTGATAATTGACTTATCGCTATATTCATGCCAGGAAAATATGCGCTGTGTGTTTAAAATTAAATTCGTCAGATAAACCTTTTTAGAAACGAAATTGAGTGTATTAGCCACTTATCACCTATATTCCAGTCGTGATTAACACCCCGCCGCCGCCGCCGACAGAATCGGCAAAAACAATTTTTAAGAAATCGGCACGTAAACACATGCGCAAATTACACATGCGCACTGGTGCCCGCGCAAGGCTTCATGGTCATTGTAGTCTTTCTCGGGGTAAGTCCAACGTATTTGACTGCTACACACATAAAAGTTGCTGGTGAATGCAGCAGGCCAGGCAGCATCTCTAGGAAGAGGTGCAGTGGACGTTTCAGGCCGAGACCCTTCGTCAGGATTAGTCCTGATGAAGGGTCTCGGCCTGAAACGTCCACTGCACCTCTTCCTAGAGTTGCTGCCTGGCCTGCTGCGTTCACCAGCAACTTTTATGTGTGTTGCTTGAATTTCCAGCATCTGCAGAATTCCTGTTGTTTGCGTATTTGACTGCTACTCTTGTACGTTGGCAACCGTACCTCCCCCACCCGGTCGGCCGGTCCGCAAGAATATTGTCAATATGAAACCGGTCCGCAGTGCGAGAAAGGTTGGGGACCCCTGCTCTAGAGTATCCACAACACCAACAACCTTTGTGCCATTTCGAAACTTACTAGCCCACCCTTCTACTTCTCCATCCAGGTCATTTATAAAAATCACAAAGAGGAGCAGTCCCAGAACAGAACACCACTGGTCACTGACCTCCGTGCAGAATACAAATCATTTACAACTACCCTTTGCCTTCTGTAGGCAAGCTAATTCTGGATCCACAAAGCAAGGTCTCCTTGGATCAAATGCCTCCTTACTTTCTGAAGCAGCCTGGCATGAGGAACCTTATCAACTGCCTTACTGAAATCCATATACACTACATCCACTGGTCTACCTTCATCAATGTGTTTTGTTACATCCTCAATCCTGCTCACCAAGGCCGTCTGCTGAACCCTTCTGGCTCTCCTAATTCCATTCTGAAGTTCCTTTCCAGCTACCTTGTAATTATCTAGAGCTCTAACAGTAGCTAGTTTCTTGGACCTTTCATAAGCTTTTCTTTAATTCTTAACTAGATTCTCTACATCCTTTGTACACCATGGTTCTTTAACCCTACTATCCTTTCCCTGCCTCAATGGAACATACCTATGCAGAACGCCATGCAAATGTTCCCTGAACATTTGTCACATTTCTGCGGTGTGTTTCCCTGAGAATATCTGCTCCCAAGTTTCTATCTAATAGCATCATATTTTCCCCTACCCCAATTAAATGTTTTCCAAATTGTCTGCTCCTATCCCTCTGCAGTGTTATGGTGAAGGAAATAGAGTTGTGGTCTCTACCTCCAAAATGTTCTCCCACAGAGAGATCTGACACCTGACCAGGTTCATTTCCCAATACTGGATCAAGTACAGCCTCTCCACTAGTTGGCTTATCTACATAGTGTGTCAGGAAACCTTCCTGAACACACTTAACAAACTCCACCCCATCTAAACCCCTTGTGCTAAGGAGATGCCAATTAATATTAGGAAAGTTAAAATCTCCCAACATAACAACCCTATTATTATTGCACTGTTCCAGAATCTGCCTCCCTTTCTGATCCTCGATATTCCTGTTACTTTTGGGTGGTCTAAAAATAACACCCAGTAGAGTTATTGCCCCTTTCCTGTTTCTGACTTCCACCCACACTGTCTCAGTAGACCATCCCTCCATGACTTTCTCCTCTTCTGCAGCCGTGATACTATCCCTAATTAGCAATGCCACGCCCCCACCTCTTTTGCCCCCCTCTCTCTTCTTTTTGAAACATCTAAAGCCTGGCACCCTCAACAGCCATTTCTGCTCCTGAGACATCCAAATCTCTGTAATGGCCACAATGTCATAGTTCCATGTATTGATCTACATTCCAAGTTCATCTGCCTTGTTTACTACATTGCTTGCATTAGAATAGGCACATCTCAAACCAACAGGCTGAGTGCATCTTTGCTCTAATGTCTACCTATTCTTCCTCACTAACTCCCTACAAACTGTCTCTACTTGTGTTCCAACCTCCCCATCCTCTGCCTCTTCACTTCTGTTCCCACCCCCCTGCAAATCTAGTTTAAACCCTCCCCAATATCATTAGCAAACCCTCCCGCCAGGATATTGGCCCCCTTGGATTCAGGTGAAACCTGTCCTTCCTGTACAGGTCACAACTGCCCCAGAAGAGGACTCTTTATCTAACAAATGCCTGATCAGTTTGCATCGCCCTCGCTAATACACCTGTGGTGTCCTATAGGAAGCTTGCCAAAATGGCCAATAGTCTACTGTCAGCCAGGCAGTGTTACATTACTCCTCATCCTTTCCCTGTCTCAATAAGCCCTATCAACAGAGCTTCCAGCAGACTCACAACCGTGGCTACAAACCAGTCTGAGTTTTTACCACACACGCTTCAGCACGAACGCCAAGAAGTGCCAACCGCCATGCAGCTTCGACAGTGCCAGTGCATCGGGATGTCAGAGTTCTGTGAACACCATGGTTTCCAGCTGCCAGGATTGTATATTGTGAGGCCACCACCCCCAGTTGTTACTATCAGATGCCTGTGTGTACCGAGGGCTTTCCCAGAACAGCTGCTATAACTCCACTTGGCCTATTTTGGTTTCTGCGCATGCTGTTTGGACTGAAAAAATGCAACATAGACTTTCCAGTGACTTATGCATTCTACGTTAAAAGTCTTAGATTTTCTTTTTGTTTATCTGGATGACATATTTGTTATCATATCTCCACACATTTTTCAAGCACTTATGCCAACATGGGCTGAATATTAACTGTGCCAACTCCCAGTTCAGGTTGTCTACTATTGACTTTCTCAGCTGCCATATCTCCGGAGAAGGTGTAACACCACTGCCATCAAAGGTCACCACTAATATGGACTTTCCACTGCTCCGTATTACGAAGGCAACCCAAGAGTTTTTAAGTAAGGTGAATTTCTATCACTGTTTCATTCCGTGACACTGTTGTTGTAGAATCTCAGATAATGATGAGGAGGTGTACAGGAATGAGATAAATCAGCTGGTTGAGTGGTGTTGCAACAGCAACCTCAAACCCAACATCGGCATGACCAAGGAATAGATAGAGGACTTCAGGAAGTGGCAGTCATGAGAACACAGTCTTCAGTGAGAGGGTGAACAGTTTCAAGGTCCTAGGCATCAGCATCTCAGAGGATCTATCCTGGGCCCAAAAATATTGATGCAATTATGAGGAAGGCTTAACAGCAGCTCAACTTTATTAGGAGTTTGACAAGATTTGATATGTCACCAAAGGCTGTGAGATAAACAGTCAGAAAGTTCTTCAGTGTGCCTCTATAAACTTCTATAATTGTACGATGGCGAACATTCTGAGAGATTATATCACAGCTTGGGTTGGATGCTGCAATGCACAGGATCAGAAGACACTGCGGAGGGTTATAGAATCAGCAGGCTCCATCACAGTCACAACCCTCCCCGTCACCCAGGCGTCTTCAGCAGCTGATGCCTCAGGAAGGTGTCTTCAATCACCAAGGACCTTCACCATCCAAAACATGACCTTTTCTCATTACTCCCGGAGTGGAGGAGGTAGAGGAGCCTGAAGACCAACCATCAACAATTCATGAGGAGCTTCTTCTGTTCCGCCATCAACATTTTGAACGGTGCATGAATTCAGAAACACAACGTTGTTATTCCTATTTATAAAATTTATCTTTTTTTATGTCTCTACATTGTATGGCTACAAGAAAACAACAAGCTGTCAAACAATAATGTCAGTGATAATAAATCTGTTAACGATTCAGATTCTTGTGTCACTACTCTTTTTCATGTTTTCCATTAGTGAAAATACACACCCTGTCTTATTCTATTTCTGTCCCTGTCTCTTTCTATCACTCTCTCTGCCTCTCACTCTACTCCATTGGAACATTTAATCTCTTTAAAACTCTGCTTTCTCCAAGTGAAAATGAATCCAGCCTATTTGTCTTCTTCCTAATTTAACATTCGATTTTTGGTAGATTCTTCAAAATCTACTTTTGCAGCTTTGAAAATGTCTTTCCCATTTTTTTTTGCAAAATGGCAAACAGGATTGTGTACATTATTCTAAATGTAATTTAAATTATTTTAATAATGTCTAACACTGAAATAATTAATATATAATTTACAACAAATATAATCTGTCCTTCTAAAGCATGAAAGCAATAGAAATGTTGATGCTCTGAGAAGGTGAAGATGGAAATAAATTAAAGGCTTATAAAAGAGCAGTAAATCTAATTATTTTAGAATTCAGCAAAGGAAGATCAAGGAGGAATAAAAGGAAAGCAGAATTGGAGGGCAGCAGCAAGAAATATAAAAACGAATTTTAAATGCTTTTATAGATATATATGTAAGGGAGTTTCGATTTTTATGTTACTGGGGAGGCTAATTAAAATGGCATCTTTGTTATGTTAATCTGGGGAATGCAGCTTTGTTGTCTTAAACGCTGAGAAAGTTTGCGCTAGCAGCTTGTTGTGGTTTAGAGGGTGATAAGAAATACGTTATTAACCAATAGGGATAGTTGTTATGGTTTTGGTGTATTTGAAGATACTGTATGCGCGGGGTTTTGGGGGCAGAAGGCGGGAGAGCGAGACAGAGGATGGACGAGGTGCTGTGAGTCCGCTAACGGGGTCGGACCCCGAGCGGGACGTTCGGCAAGGAGACGGAGACGGATTCGTGTGGAGCGTCTGGTCGACCACCGTTGTTGGTCCCAGGCGGCCGGTCGAGGTGGTCCGAGGGGGGTCGCAGGGTGAAGAAGAAGGTCCTTGAGCTCCAACGGTTTTTGTGCACGAAGAGATTGAACTTTGATAAGTGTGGCGCCTTTTATTTTCCTTTTATATTTTATTCTCTTTTAATTATATAGTTCCAGTAATATCTATAAACTGTATATCATTTAATTGCATCTGGTGTATTGTCTGTTATTTGGGTGGGGTGGGGTACCTCACACAGCATCCACACAAACTAATTACCCAGTTTGGCGGGGCCGAGGCTGTTTCCCTAGACGACAGCAAGCCGAGCGACCCTGAGGGTGGCCAGGGGGCTACATTGTGGGGGCTTTGTCCAGGATGCTTGAGTCTGTTGGTATGCTGTGTGGGTGCCCTGTTTAAATCTGTAATGTGTGTCTCTGTGAGTTATTTGCTGGTTATTGCTGTATGCGTGGTGGGTGAGGTCTTTGTTCGAGTTCACACTAGCATTGACGAGTTGGAGGTGGCACTCGGGGCTGTCCATGCGGTTGGGAGAGAGAGGAAAGAGTGGTCTGATTTGGAGGTAGAGTCTGCGAATAAATGTTCTAGCTCTGGCAGGCTCTGCCTGGCACTTGGGATAGTGTCCACCCCAAGAGGGTCGGAGGCATGTGAGACGTGGGCGGAGCGGATCTGTCAGTTGTTAGATGAGTGGCAGTGCTCGGTTGAGGGAGAGCGACAGGGATTGGTTGAAAGTTTGAGTAGGCGGGCTGGTGACAGTGTTAGAGCTGTCAGGTTCACTTACACCGTAGTGACAGCTGTCAGTTATTTGAAAGAGGGGGGGAAAGTTTTCAGTGTGTCTTCTTTGGCTAGGAGGGCAGCTAAATTGCTTGTAGTGACAGGGGGATCATTTCAGGGGATCAGCCCCTCCCTCAGTTGTTCAGCTGATCAGAGAGGGATCGAGAAACTCAGTGGAGGCCCAGTGGGGGAAAGGCTTGGGGTCTCTGGGGAAGCACATTCCCAGCAACGTACCACTGAACTTCCGCAAGGAAAAGACCCTATTCCTAAAGGCTTAGAGGGACCATGTCCCAGGGTGTCGTTATGAATAGAGAGAAGCTATGCTAAAGCTATCCTCGACCCCGGGGCACAGATCCAGTTGTTGTACAGTTCGTTTTACAACCGGTGTCTGAAGCATTTATCCTTGACAACAGCAAGGGCACTGGAGACTTTGGGTACTAGTGGCAGTAGTTATCCAGAAGACAATGATTGGTTAATGACCCTGGAGGTCATGGAGGCATTTTCTGGGCACCCAGTGTGTCGAGTTGCTTCTGAGGACGTGTGTAGCAGCCTTGAGCTGGTACCGAATTTAAACGAGACCCAGCGGTGGTACGGCTTGGGGAAAGTAGCTGAGGGTGAGACCCTCGTAGTAGATGCTCCGAACCACCACGAGGGAGGGGAGTTGACCGCTGAAGACACCTCAGTGAGAGAGAGGTCGCGGCAACTGGACCCTGGCGGCGTGGAAGATGAAGGCAGCGTGTGTGTGGATTATGCGATGTGGTTTAATGTGCTGCATCTGAGGGGTGGATGTTGCCAGATCCTGAGGAGTGCGGCTGTTGAGCCGAAGATGGCCTTTACTAGTTCCCTAGGACTCTTCTGATCCGAAAAGATGCCCAAGGGCATATCCGGAGCCCCTGCATCCTTCCTGCGGGGCATGAGGAAGACCATGGGGGAAGTGAACATGTGTGGAGTTTTGACGTATGTGGATGACCGCCTAGAGCTTGGATTCGCCTGGGGGGACGATGAGGCGAGGCGAGTAGCTGAGCCCGGGCGACGGAAGCGAAGTGTCAAATGTGGAGGAGTTTTTGGCCGGAGGAGTTTGGTGCAATGTGAAGAAAATGACCCGACATACCAGTTGAACTTCCTGGTGTTGGGACAGACGGTGGTGGACCGGGAGATGGAAACCCAGGTCGTCAACCTGAATGAGACACAGGGAAGAGAGGGGATTTGCACCGCACTGCGGTCATGTACTGATGAATTAATCCAGCGAGAAGAAACGATGACCCACCTTCGAAGGGATCAGCAGAAACTCAAGACGTCCATTCAGAACAGATTGGAAGATTTACAAGTTGAGGAAGATCAAGGAAGTGGTCTGACTAAGGTCAACAGAAAACCGAGAGCCCAGAGAGGGGAGTTTGACTACACTCCCGAGGAGGTGAAGAAATAGAGGACAGATCTCGGAAAAGGGAGGCGGACGCTTGAAAGGAATCTGAAGATGACTATCGTGAGTATAAATGAAGTGGAAAAACTGAAAGTTGACCTGGAAGACACCCTCAGGAAGAAACAACCGGAGGCTGAACATTCTTTAACTGCTGCTTTTCAGGTCAGGGTGGAAGAAGCTGGTGGGGTAACTGCGTCCCAGATTGAGATGGCCAGGAACCCTGAGTCAGAACTGCGGAGGCTGTGGCGAGAGTTGAAGGAGTCCCCGAAGAAGCTGACGTCTCGACTGCAGGAGGCTGAAGGGGTAGCCCCGGCTAAATGTTTCAGTTTGGTGAAACTTAACCAGCAGCTATAGATCGAGGGAATGAGGAAGGATATGGATTCGAAGGATGATGTGCTGCACATATGGAACATGCTGCCTTTTGCTAACTTCCCCGTGATTGAGGAAGAGACCTTTGGCCCTTCTCCCACTGAGTCAGGTGTAGTGGGGAGGGCTGGAGGGCTAGCTGTGGGCAGTCTGAGTTGTGGCAGGATTGGAAAGGAGGAGAGGTGGGGCCCTGGACACGGGACTGGGGGCTCCGAGCTGTAGTGGTGGCCTGAGTGAGAGAGGAGTTGGCAAGCAGGCCCGAGGTATCCCTAGTAGTGTCTGAGCCTTTTGGGTTTAGGTGAGAGGGTACGGAGGTCTCAGAGGGTTAAGAAGCTCCCAGATAGGTTGGCCTATTTAGCGCCCGTGGGATGGGAGTAAGGTCCACTGTTTGGGGAGCACTGTCACTGTATGTATCTGTGTATGTGTGTGTGTTGTGTGTCTGTAGGACTGGGTGGCGAGTTATTTAGAAGTCATGAGGACATGACTTTATTTGGTGGGGGGAGAGTGTAAGGGGGTTTCGATTTTTATGTTACTGGGGAGGCTAATTAAAATGGTGTCTTTGTTATGTTAATCTGGGAAATGCGGCTTTGTTGTCTTAAACACTGAGAAAGTTTGCGCTAGCAGCTTGTTGTGGTTTAGAGGGTGATAAGAAATACGTTATTAACCAATAGGGATAGTTGTTATGGTTTTGGTGTATTTGAAGATACTGTATGCGTGGGGTTTTGGGGCAGAAGGCGGGAGAGCGAGACAGAGGATGGACGAGATGCTGTGAGTCCGCTAACAGGGTCGGACCCCGAGCGGGACATTCGGCAAGGAGACGGAGACGGATTCGTGTGGAGTGTCTGGTCGACCACCGTTGTTAGTCCCAGGCGGCCAGTCGAGGTGGTCCGAGGGGGTCGCAGGGTGAAGAAGAAGGTCCTTGAGCTCCAACGGTTTTGTGCATGAAGAGATTGAACTTTGATAAGTGTGGCGCCTTTTATTTTCCTTTTATATTTTATTCTCTTTTAATTATATAGTTCCAGTAATATCTATAAAATGTATATCATTTAATTGCATCTGGTGTGGGGTACCTCACACAGCATCCACACAAACTAGTTACCCAGTTTGGCGGGGCCGAGGCTGTTTCCCTAGACGACAGCGAGCCGAGCGACCCTGAGAGTGGCCAGGGGGCTACATATTGAAAAGGTTAAGTAAGCAGAGGTTGTAGTCCGAATCAAAGGTGATGGTGAATCAGCATTTGCGGGGAAATGGAGAATTTGGTTGAATGAAACTGAACAACAACCTCATACTCAAAATCAGCAAGATTTAGGAGCTGATTATTGACTTCAGAAGGAGGAAGTAAGTGCTCCTCAGGGGATCAGAGATGGAGAGGGTCAGCAACTTTAAATTCCTTGGCATTATCATTTCAGAGGACCTGCTTTGTGTCCAGCATATAAGTGTAATTACAAGGAAAGCTTGACATCCAGAACTTTGACAGACTTCTATAGATGTTAAGTGCAAACTATATTGACTGGCTGTATCACAGCCTGGTACGTAAATACCAATGATCTTGAATGGAAAATCCTACAGGAAGTAGTAGGAATGACCCAATCCTGCACAGGTAAATCCCTCCTCACCATAGAGTACATCTAATTGGAGCATTGTCTACCGGAAAGTGACATCCATCAACAGGGGCCTCCACCAACCAGGTTATATTCCCTTCTTGCTGCTGCCATCAGGAAGAAGGTACATGAGCCTCTGGAATCACATAACTATTATTACTCATCAACCATTAGGCACTTAAACCAAAGGGGATAACTTCAGTCAACCTCACTTGCCCTTCACTCAACTGTTCCCATAATCAATGGACACAGTTTCAAAGGCTCTTCATCACAAGTTCTCAATATTTGTTGTTTATTTATTTATTTTTTTCTTTCTTTTTGCATTTGCATAGTTTGTTGTCTTTTGCACACTGGCTGTCTGCTCTGTTGGTACAGTCTTTCATTCACTCTATTATGGTTATTGGATTTATTGAATAAGTCCACAAGATAATGAATCTCAGAGTTATATATGGTAACATGTATGCACTTTGATAACAAATTTATTTGAACTTTTGAAAAGTTAATGTCAGTCCCTTTTAGACTGTGACAGAGAAGATTATGATGGGGATTACAAAAGTAGAAAGAATAAAGCAAATATTTGCATCTGAAATCACAGAAGTCACAGAAAACCTTCCATAAATAGTGGAGAATTATAGATTCAGAGAAAAAGAGATAAAAATCTAGAGAATTTAATAGAGCTCAAAGCAAATTAATACTCAGCCCCTGATGATCTGTGCCAGCAGGCTTTGAAAAAGATGCTGTAGAAATCTGGGGTATACTTGTTGAATGACTCCATTGATTCTGGAATAGTTCTCATGGACTGGAAAGTAGCAAATGTACTACCACAATATAAGAAATGAGGGAGAGAGAAAATGGAAAATTACAGAGCAGTTAGCCTAACATCAGTCTGGAGTTTATTATTATGGAAGTCTACATAGGGCTCTTTAAATAATAATAGAATTGGACAGAGTTAACATTGCATTAGGAAAAGGAAACTATATTGTATGATCTGTTCATATTTTTCAATCTGTTATCAGCAAAGTAGGTGAAGGCAAATAAGTGGATGTGGTTCATATGCAATTCCTGAAAGCTTCTGTTTAGGTATCAAACAAGTGATTATTAAACAATAATTGGAGTACAAGGTATTGGAGGAAATTTCTTCATCCAGTGGGAGAGAACCTTTAGAATATTCTAGCTCGGAATGCTGCAATAGTTCAGCTGAGGATTATAGTCAAGACAGATGTTGATAATCTTAGGATATTATTGAACTCAAGGGGTAACTTGAGCCCCAGTGAAGACCCTTTCTCACATGATCAGCACTCCTCTTCCACTTGGACACCTTCTTTTGTCCGCATAACCACTTTCGAGTTTTCCATGTTTAGTTATCCATGTGGCATTAACAGTCTTGACTTCTTCTTGCTCCTCATCAGTTTCAAACCTGCACACAAGATGTACAACACTCTATTCACTTTGCATCAAAGCTACAAGTTGGGGTGATGCCAGTGTGGTCTGAGCACTAAGTTTTACAACGCAGAGGTCAGATGGCAGCTCTCAGGCAGGCAACAATCCTCTAGGTAATTACTAGTACCACTACGTCAGAAAATCTTCACTCCATACCCTCCACCCTGATAGTGTTCAAACCCCACAGAGCTCAGATGATTTCTTACTTCAAATCCCTAAACAGAATTGTCCTGTTAGAGCTTTATCACTGCCTGCTCTTTCTCCACCAAACGTATCATCTTACCTTGACTATTTTGACTTTGCTTGCTCAATCTCCTCACAGTTACTTCCAGTGCATGTCTCATGCCCTCCACCATTTTAACAACTTATAGTTCCTGGGTCCTAACCATTTCATCTTTATTATGAATTTCCTCCTCCCCCCTCCCCCCCCCCCCCCCCCCATCAAGATGGTCTTAGGGCCCTTTGTTTCTTTCTGAAACAAACACTCAACTATTTCTCCTCCATTAACATTTTCATCTCCTGGCAGAACTTATCATTAGCCTCAACAAAATCTCTTTCAATGCATCTCATTCTTCACAAATCACAGATGTAACCATGGCCATATTGCTGGCCACATGGAATATGCCTTTACCAGATCTATTCTGACACTATTCAGCAACACTTTCTTCACTACATCAGTGGCACTAACTCCTGCATTCATGTGAAACTCATAAGTTTATCATGTTTGCTACAATTCTCACGTTCATTTTGACTATTTCTGATATTTCCCTTTCATTTCTGGATATAGAAATTACTCACTGTTATCTAATAAAGCAATAAATTCCCACAGATATTTAGTTTACACTTCCTTTTGCCCTGACTCTTGTAAGGATTCCCCCTCCCTCTCTCTCTGTCTCTCTCTGTCTCCTCTTCCTGTTCCTGAAGGGTCTAATCTCAACCATGATGCACTGGTCTGCTCACCTGCCCCACTTACTCCTTCCCACTCTGTGGTACTTTCCCCTGCCTGTGCAGAAGATACAACATTGTTCACACACCCCACCTCTTTTCTCACTATCCCTGGACTAAAATAGTTCTCCCAAGTAACACAGAATCATGTGCATTGCCTCATTGCCTTCTTTCATTCTCTATTGGTCCACTTGGGTTCTCTCTCTATTTGGATGCATCTTTCATCTCTTCCCACTCCCATTGTTACCTATTTTCATCTGTCAATTGCTCACGTGCCTTCTTACTTCCCTTTCTTCTACACCTTTCCTAATTCATTCCCCAGCACCTTCCTCCAACTGCTAAATATTCCTCCTTCCAAATCTAGTCCACCTATCAGCTACCAGCTTCAGCCTCACATTTCACGTCTTGTCCCTTCACATATATATACTGGCTACCTTCCCTCCACACACTTACTCGTGATGAAGGGTCTTGACCTGACATGTCAAACATCCTTCCGCCAATGTGGCTTTACCCGGAGTTCTTCCAGTTGTTTCAGATTCCAGCATGTGCAGTGATGTATGGCTCAGTAGATATGACGTTAATGGAAGAGTGGCACAGAGGTTAAAAAAATCAGCAAGAATTGTTTTGAATGGAAGAGTGAGAGTAATGGGTCAAATGATCTAACTTTGTTTCTATTTCTTGGGATCTTGCATTTAAAGCTTTCAATGTAACTTCTCCATTTTATTTAATTCCAACTATCTGATAAGCTTTGGGGCTTGGGTGTCCTCCCTTCTATCCATATTAAACTATGTCACTACTTTGACCTTGTGCACTAGCAGTCTAAGGTCTTGTTATTTGTTTACTCATACTCCATAAATTGCAGCCTCCTGAATTTCTCATTAAAATGCAGTACACCACACATTACTCTGCTGAATTTCATTTGGAATCATACATCAGTTCAGCATGTTTATTTACATCTTATTGCAATCTTCCTCAATATTAAACATGCCTTTTATCTGGGCTAGGTCGCAAAAGTAGAAATTATGCTAATCCTTTCAAACTCTAAAGTATTGCTCTAAATTGGGAACACAGAGATCTTTGCACAGATTCCCATTACGACAATATGTCCTGCCTCTTTATGCAGCCAGATTTTACTCTTATTAATGCTTGTCATCTTGAAGGTGCCTAGCTATCCATCCTAAGTAACACACACAAAATCCTGGAGGAACTCTCAGCAGGTCAGGCAGAATCTATGGAAGTGAATAAACAGTCAACGTTTCAGGCTTAGACACTTCTTCAGAACCAGCCATTCTGTTTCTTCTCCCCTAACTTCACAAACATCGCTGATCTTTAATCTATTGCATGTTGCAAAGATCAGAAAATCTTAGCCATGAAGAAAGACTGGATCAAGTAAGATTGTTTTCTTTGGAAGAGAGGAAGCTGAGTTGTGATTGTGTAAAATTATGAGGGGAACCACTAAAACAAATAGAAATTACTTACTACTCTTAAGAAAAAGTTTCAAATCAAGAGAAGTATTGTTAATGCAATTGCTAAGAGGATTAGAAGGTAAATAATTAGACATTTTGCAGTTGGAGAGTAATAGGGATTCAGAAATCACTGCCCGAGAGAGTTTTGGAAGCAGAAATTCTTTCCATTTTCAAAATAATTGGATGTATATTTGAAGGACCATGTCTGGAAGGGCTACAGACCAAGTATTGAAAGGTAGGATTAGACCATGAAGTTCTTCCAAACGTGCACAGGAAATAGAACATAGAACAAAGAACGTAGAAATTTGCAGCACATTACAGGCCCAGTGTTGTGCCGACCATGTAACCTACTCTGAAGACTGTCTGGAATTTCCCTAGCGTGTAGCCCTCTATTTTTCTAAGCTCCAGGTATCTATCTTAGAGGCTCTTAAAAGACGCTATTGTATTCACTTCCACCACAGAAGCCAGCAGTGCATTCCATGCACCCACAACTCCCTGCATCAAAAACTATCTCTAACATCTCCTTGGTACCTATTTCCAAGCACCTTAAAACTATGCCCACACATGTTAGCCAATTCAACCCTGGGAAGAAGTCTCTGGCTATCCACATGGTCAATACCCCTCATCACCTCATCATCTTATCCACGTCTATCAGGTCACCTCTCATCCTTCGTTGCTCCAAGGAGTAAAGGCCAAGTTCACTCAACCTATTCTCATAAGGTACGCCCTCTAAAGCAAACAACATCCTTGTAAATCTCCTTTGCACTCTCTCTGTAGTATCCACATCTTTCCTGTAGTGAGGTGACCAGAACTAAACACAGTACTCCAAGTGGAGTCTGACCAAGGTCTTATATAGCTGTAACATTACCTCACGGCCCTTGAACTCAATCCCAAGGTTGATGAAGGCCAACACACTATACGCTTTCTTAACAACACTGTCAACCTGTGCAGCAGGATATGGATCCCAAGATCCCTCACATGCTCCACACTGCCAAGAGTCCAACTATTTATATCATATTTTGTCTTCAAATTTGACCTACCAAAATGAACACTTCACACTTTGAAGTCAATCTTCCACTTCTCAACCCAGTTCTGCATCCTATCAATGTCCCGCTGTAACCTTTGACAACCCTACAGAAAATCCACAGCACCCCCAAACTTTATGTTATCAGCAAATGTACTAACCCACGCTTCTACTTCTTCTTCCAGGTTATTTATAAAGATCACAAAGAGGAAGGATCTCAGAACAGATCCCTGCCGTACAGCACTAGTGCAGAATACGAACCATCTACAACCACTCTTTGCCTTCTGTGGGCAAGCCAGTTCTGCATCCACAAAGCAAGGTCCCCTTGGATCCAATGCCTCCTTACTTTCTGAAGCAGCCTGGCATGGAGAACTGTATCAAATGCCTTACTGAAATCCATATACACTACATCCACTGCTCTACCTTCATCAATGTGTTTTGTTACATCCTCAGAGAATTCAATCAGACTCATAAGGCACAAACTGCCCTTGATAAAGCCATGCTGACTATCCCTAATCAGATCATGTCTCTCCAAATGCTCATAAATCCTGTCTCTCAGGATCTACTCCAACAACCTGCCTATCACTGAAGTCAGACTCACTGGTCTATAATTTCCTGAGTCATCTTAACTCCCTTTCTTGAACAAGGGAACAACATTTGCAACCCTCCAAACCTCTGGTATTTCTCCTGTCCCTATTGATGATGCAAAGATCATCATAAGAGGCTTAGCAATCTCCTCCCTTTCTTCCCACAGTAGCCCGGGGTATATCACATCTGATCCCTGTGACTTATCTAACTTGTTGTTTTTCAAAAGCTCCAGCACATCCTCTTTCTTAAAGTCTATATGCTCAAGCATTTCAGTCCACTGTAAGGCATCCCCACAATTGCCAAGATTTTTTCCCCTGGTAAATACAGAAACATTCATTAAGTACCTCCACTACCTCCTCCAACTCCATGCACAAATTTCCACTATCGTACCTGATTGGTCCTATTCTCACACGGCTCTTCCTTTCGCTCTTCACATACTTGTAGAGTACCTTAGGGTTTTCCTTAATCCTGCTCACTAAGGCTTGTTCATGGCCCCTTCTTGATCTCCTAATTCATTCTTAAGGTCCTTCCTAGCAACCTTGTAATTTTCTAGAGCCCTAACAGTCCTAGTTTCTTGAACCATTCGGAAACTTTTCTCTTTTTCTTAACTAGATTTTCTACATACTTTGTAAACCATGGTTCAGGAAATGGATCCATCAGGCAGATGCAGCATGTATTCAAGAAAGGCTGGTCCTGTTTGACAAACTTACTGGAGTTCTTTCAGATATAATGAGCGCAGTGGATAGAGGGGAACAGATAGACATTATTTACTTGGATTTCCAGAAGGCGTTTGATAAGGTGCCACATAAAAGACTTAGCCATAAGATAAGGATGCAAAAATTTGGTAGTGATGTATTAGCATGGATAGAGGATTGGTTCCCTAATAGAAAGCAGAGAGTTGGGATACATGGGTGTTACTCTGGTTGGCAATAAATGGTGAGTGATGTGCTACAGGGGTCGGTGCTGGGCCAGCAACTGTTCACAATATACATTAATGAACTGGAAGAGGGTACCAAGTGTAGTGTATCTAAGTTTGTTGTTGATACTAAAGTGAGTGGAAAAACAAATTGTGCAGAAGATACGGAGAGTCTGCAGAGAGGTATAGATAGGTTAAGTGAGTGTGCAAAAGTCCGGCAGATGGAGTACGATGTAGGTAAGTGCGAGGTCATTCACGTTGGAAGGAAAAATGAAAGAGCAGATTATTATTTAAATGGTAAACAATTGCAGCATGCTGCTGTGCAGAGGGAGTGCTTGTGCCTGAATCACAAAAAGGCTGGTTTGCAGGTGCAGCATTTTATCAAGAAGGCAAATGGAATGTTGGCCTTCATTATTAGAAGAATTGAATTTAAGAGCAGGGAGGTTGTGCTGCACTGTGCAGGGTACCGGTGAGGCTGCACTTGGAATACTGCAGGCATTTCTGTTCTCCTTACTTGAAGAAGGATGTACTGGCTTTGGAGGTGGTGCACAGGAGATTCACCAGGTTGATTCCAGAGATGTTGTTGTTGTTTGTCCTTTGTAGTCGAAGATGACCATGGCTTCAAAGTCAAATGGGAGATTGGTGGCTGTGGGTCCGGAGGTGACTGATGAGGCCAATCCGAGCCCTGAAGGCTCGCCCATATGTGGGACACAAGTGGGTGGGTGCTGTCATGGCAGTGGATGCTGCTCGGGCCTTGCGCACAGCACGCTTTCGTTGCGCCTCGATGATGCGCCTGACTTCAGCTGCACGGGCTCCTGTGGTGATCTTGCTGCGCCAAGCTGGACGGTGGAGGGCAAGCGTCTCCCACGTGTTGATGTCGACACCCAAGCTTTTGAGGGACGCTTTCAGGCAGTCTTTGTAATGTTTCTTCTGCCCCCCCGACTGAGCGCTTGCCCTGACACAGTTCTCCGTACAGCAGCTGCTTAGGCAATCGGCTGTCTGGCATTCTGACCACATGTCCGGCCCACCTGGCTTGGGCTTTCAGCAGGAGGGTGTAGGCGCTGCAGAGCCCAGCTCGTTCCAGGATTTCCGTGTCGGGGACTTTGTCCTGCCACCTGATGTGGAGTCGTCTGCGGAGACAGCTCAGGTGAAAGTGGTTGAGCTGTTTGGCGTGTCTGCTGTAGACAATCCAGGTCTCGCTGGCGTAAAGGAGGGTGGTAAGGACCACCGCACAGTAGACCTTCAGCTTGGTGGTAAGGCTGAGTCCTCTCCGCTCCCAGACGTTCTCACGGAGTCTCCCAAAGGCGGCGCTGGCTTTGGCAATCCTGTTGTTGACCTCAGCGTCTATGTTCACTGCGCGAGAGAGTATGCTGCCCAGGTAGGTGAAGTTGTCGACTGCCTGGAGGTTCTGGCCCTTCACCGTGATGCGTGGCTCCTGGTATGGCTTTCCTGGGGCAGGCTGGTACATAACTTCGGTCTTTTTGGTGCTGATAGTGAATCCGAAGTTGTCGCAGGCTTGTGAGGAGCAGTCCATTTCACGCTGCATCTCCTGCTCTGTGCTGGCGTTGAGTGCGCAGTCATCAGCAAACAACAAGTCTCTGATGACAGTCTCTCGCACCTTTGTAACTGCCTGCAGGCGCCTAAGGTTGAACAACCTGCCGTCAGTCCTGTACCTGACGTGGATTCCTTCTTCGTAGTTATGGAAGGCATCTGTCAGCATGGCAGAGAATACCATACTGAACAGAGTCGGGGCAAGAACGCAGCCTTGTTTGACGCCATTTGTCACTGGGAAGGCCTCCGACTCGTCGCTGTCATCCAGAACTTTCACCATCAGACCGTTGAGGAACTGCCGGACGATTGTGATGAACTTGCTGGGGCAGCCAAACTTCTCCATGATCTTCCACAAGCCTTCTCTGCTGACCGTATCGAAAGCCTTGGTTAGATCGACAAAGGTCACGAAGAGGCCGCTGTGTTGCTCCTGGCATTTTTCCTGGAGTTGGCGCGCAGCAAAAATCATGTCCACAGTCCCACGTTCAACACGGAAGCCGCACTGGCTTTCTGGGAGCAGACCTTGCTCAAGATGTCGGAGAAGGCGGTTGAGCAGGACGCAGGCCAGAATCTTCCCCGCAATGGACAAGAGGGAGATGCCTCGGTGGTTGTCGCAAGACTGGCGGTTGCCTTTCCTCTTGTAGATGTGGACTATGCTGGCATCTTTCAGCTGTTGCGGGACCTGTCCCTTTTTCCACATGGACTGGAAGAGTACAGTCAGCCTTTGCATCATGACAGGGCCTCCTGCTTTGTATACCTCAGCAGGGATGGCATCGGGTCCTGGCGCTTTGCCACAGGAGAGTTGCTTCACTGCCTTCCTGACTTCATCTACTGTGGGGAGGGTGTCGAGGTTCTTGTTGATTTCTACCTGGGGCAGGCGGGCAATGGCCTCGTCGTTGATGTCGGCAGGGCGGTTAAGGACGTTGTTAAAGTGCTCAGCCCACTGATCCAGAATCTGCTTCTTCTCTGTCAGCAGCTGCGTCTCATCTGCGTTGAGGAGGGGTGAGGAGCCGGAGGACTGGGGTCCGTATACAGCCTTTAGCACATCGTAGAAGAGCTTTATGTCGTGGCTGTCTGCATAGCCCTGGATTTCATCAGCCTTCTTGCTGAACCAGCTGTCCTGCATCTCGAAGTTTTTTCTGCACCTTTCTTCTTGCGTTGGTAAAGGCATCTTTCTTGGCTAGCGACGTGGGGTTGTTCTGATGCGCTCTGTAATCTTGATGTTTCTCCGTTAGTAGTGCCTGTATTTCTTCATCATTCTCATCGAACCAGTCTCGGTTTCTTCGGGTTGCTGGTCCGAGATGTTCGAGGGCGGTAGTGTAGACAGCGTCTCTGAAGGCCGTCCACTGTTCCTCAACGCTGGTCCCGTCTTCCTGTGGTGTGTCTGGCAGTCTGCCTTCAAGGTCATCGACGAATTCTTCTGCAACCCTGCTGCTTTTCAGCTTGGAGACATTCAGCCTTTTTGCAGTCTTCTGCCCTTGGGGTCTTCTCGTGGGCAGAATGCGAAGCCTGAACTTGGACACAATGAGGCGGTGGTCGGTCCAGCAGTCAGCACCACACATGGCTCTCGTCACTCTGACATCTATCCTGTCCCTCTTCCTGGTGATGATGTAGTCAATCAGATGCCAGTGCTTCGAGCGTGGGTGCATCCATGACGTCTTCTTATGGGTGGGTAAGCGGAACAGGGTGTTGGTGATGACAAGGTCATGTGTGGCACGTCTTGAGGAGCAGAAGGCCGTTGCTGTTACACTTGCCAGTGCCGTGTCTTCCAATGATCCCTTCCCAGGTTTGGTAGTCTGTCCCTACTCTGGCATTGAAGTCCCCGAGAACGATGAGCTTCTCTGACTGTGGGATTGCTGAGATGAGGGCGTCGAGTTCCTCATAGAACTTGTCTTTAATGTCATCTGGGTTGATCATGGTGGGAGCGTAGGCACTAATCAGCGTAGCACTCTTCTTGTTTGTAAGTGGGAGCTGAAGTGTCATCAGGCGGTCGTTGATGCTCTCTGGGTGCTTGGTGAGTTTACGGGCGAGGTTAGAATTGATAGCAAATCCCAGGCCTGCTTCTCGTCGTTCAGCGCTGCTGCGACCGCTCCAGAAGAACGTGTATCCACCAACGTGTTCTGTCAGCTGGCCCTTGTCTGCTAGGCGCGTTTCGCTGAGAGCTGCTATGTCCACGTTGTAGCGAGCTAGCTCTTTTGCAACCAGTGCAGTTCTTCTCTCTGGTCTGTCTGCCTTGATGTTATCTCGCAGAGTTCTCACGTTCCATGTGCCAAGGTTGTGCACCATCACTTTCTTCCGCGTTGGGTTTGAAGTTATGACTTGCGCTTGACTTGGATTAAAGTGAGGGAGAGTTGCGCAGGTCGTCAGCCTCACTCTCTCGTCCCGGCCTATCTGGACCCAGTGGCAAGACATAGTCGAGACAGCTGACGATAGGACAGGATGCAGTGGATGGCCAGTAGTGTTCTGTGTGTCTCACTGTGCCCGCTTAGCGCTCCTCGACACATTGCTGAGAATCACCTTTCTGCCCGTTGAAACAGTGATGGTTTCTTCTGCGCAGTCCGCCGAATCCAGGCTTCACACGCTAGGTAGACTAGCTTGTCCAGAGATGAGGGGGTTAGACTATGACGAGAGATTAAATCGCCTGGGACTGTACTCGCTTGATTTCAGAAGAATGAGAAGAGATCTTATGGAAAGATATAAAATTATAAAAGGGATAGATAAGATAGAGGCAGGAAATTTGTTTCCACTGGTACATGAGACTAGAACTAGGGGACATAGCCTCAAGATTTGAAGGAGTAGGTTTAGGACAGAGATAAAGAGGAACTGCTTTTCCCAGAGAGTGGTGAATCTGTGGAATTCTCTGCCCAATCAGCAGTGGAGGCTACCTCAGTAAATATACTTAAGACAAGGTTGGATAGATTTTTGCACAGTAGAGGAATTACGGGTTATGGGGAAAAGGCAGGGAGCTGGAGATGAGTCCATGACTAGATCAGCCATGATCTTATTGAACGATGGTGCAGGCTCTTCAGGCCAGATGGACTTAAGGATTTATTGGATTAAAGGATTCTTTAAGGATCGTGGTTTCCCTTCTACCATCATCAATGATGCCCTCACCCACATCTACTCCATTTCCTGCACTTCGGCCCTCACCCCATCCTCCCGCAACCACAACAGGGACAGAGTTCCCCTTGTCCTCACCTACCACCCCACCAGCCTCCGGATCCAGCACATTATCCTCTGCAACTTCAGCCACCTTCAACAGGACCCCACCACTAAGCACATCTTTCCCTCTCCACCTCTCTCCACTTTCCGCAGGGATCGGTCCCTCCGCGACTTCCTTATCCGCACGTCCATCCCCACTGAACTCCCACTCGGCACTTATCCCTGTAAGCGTAAGTGCTACACCTGTTCCTACACCTCATCTCTTGCAACCATTCGGGGCCCCAAACAGTCCTTCCAAGTGAAGCAACACTTCACTTGTGAGTCTGTTGGGGTCATCTATTGCATCCGGTGCTCCTGGTGTGGCCTCCTGTTCATGAGTGAAACCCGATGCAGATTGGGGGACCGCTTCATCGAGCACCTCCACTCCGTCCGCCACAACAGACAGGATCTCCCGGTAGCCACCCACTTCAACTCTGCTTCCCATTCCCATTCAGATATGTCCATACATGGCCTCCTCTACTGCCATGATGAGGCTAAACTCAGGTTGGAGGAGCAACACCTCATATACCGTCTAGGTAGTCTCTAGCCTCTTGGTATGAACATAGAATTCTCCAACTTCCGGTAATTCCCTCCCCTTCCCTTCCTCTATCCCTATTTCACTCTACCCCCTCCCCCAGCTCCCTCATGATTCCGCCTCCTTCTTCTACTACCCATTGTTTTCAGGGCTATGACGTCAATGCTTCCCCTCCCCCACCCCTTTGTCTTTCAAATTACTGGCCTTTCAACTGAACCTACAATCATTCTTCAAATCATAGAAACATAGAAACATAGAAAATAGCTGCAGGAGTAGGCCATTCAGCCCTTCGAGCCTGCACCACCATTTATTATGATCATGGCTGATCATCCAACTCAGAACCCCGCCCCAGCCTTCCCTCCATACCCCCTGACCCCCATAGCCACAAGGGCCATATCTAACTCCCTCTTAAATATAGCCAATGAACTGGCCTCAACTGTTTCCTGTAGCAGAGAATTCCACAGATTCACCACTCTCTGTGTGAAGAAGTTTTTCCTAATCTTGGTCCTAAAAGGCTTCTCCTCTATTCTCAAACTGTGACCCCTCGTTCTGGACTTCCCCAACATCGGGAACAATCTTCCTACATCTAGCCTGTCCAATCCCTTTAGGATCTTATACGTTTCAATCAGATCCCCCCTCAATCTTCTAAATTCCAACGAGTACAAGCCCAGTTCATCCAGTCTTTCTTCATATGAAAGTCCTGCCATCCCAGGAATCAATCTGGTGAACCTTCTCTGTACTCCCTCTATGGCAAGGATGTCTTTCCTCAGATTAGGGGACCAAAACTGCACACAGTACTCCAGGTGTGGTCTCACCAAGGCCTTGTACAACTGCAGTAGTACCTCCCTGCTCCTGTACTCAAATCCTCTCGCTATAAATGCCAGCATACCATTCGCCTTTTTCACCGCCTGCTGTACCTGCATGCCCACTTTCAATGACTGGTGTATAATGACACCCAGGTCTCGTTGCACCTCCCCTTTTCCTAATCGGCCACCATTCAGATAATAATCTGTTTTCCTATTTTTGCCACCAAAGTGGATAACTTCACATTTATCCACATTAAATTGCATCTGCCATGAATTTGCCCACTCACCCAACCTATCCAAGTCACCCTGCATCCTCTTAGCATCCTCCTCACAGCTAACACTGCCACCCAGCTTCGTGTCATCCGCAAACTTGGAGATGCTGCATTTAATTCCCTCATCCAAGTCATTAATATATATTGTAAACAACTGGGGTCCCAGCACTGAGCCTTGCGGTACCCCACTAGTCACCCCCTGCCATTCTGAAAAGGTCCCGTTTATTCCCACTCTTTGCTTCCTGTCTGCTAACCAACTCTCCACCCACACCAATACCTTACCCCCAATACCATGTGCTTTAAGTTTGCACACTAATCTCCTGTGTGGGACCTTGTCAAAAGCCTTTTGAAAATCCAAATATACCACATCCACTGGTTCTCCCCTATCCACTCTACTAGTTACATCCTCAAAAAATTCTATGAGATTCGTCAGACATGATTTTCCTTTCACAAATCCATGCTGACTTTGTCTGATCATTTCACCACTTTCCAAATGTGCTGTTATCATATCCTTGATAACTGACTCCAGCAGTTTCCCCACCACCGACGTTAGGCTAACCGGTCTATAATTCCCCGGTTTCTCTCTCCCTCCTTTTTTAAAAAGTGGAGTTACATTAGCCACCCTCCAATCCTCAGGAACTAGTCCAGAATCTAAAGAGTTTTGAAAAATTATCACTAATGCATCCATTATTTCTTGGGCTACTTCCTTAAGCACCCTGGGATGCAGACCATCTGGCCCTGGGGATTTATCTGCCTTCAATTCCTTCAATTTACCTAACACCACTTCCCTACTAACATGTATTTCGCTCAGTTTCTCCATCTCACTGGACCCTCTGTCCCCTACTATTTCTGGAAGATTATTTATGTCCTCCTTAGTGAAGACAGAACCAAAGTAATTGTTCAATTGGTCTGCCATGTCCTTGCTCCCCATAATCAATTCACCTGTTTCCGTCTGCAGGGGACCTACATTTGTCTTTACCAGTCTTTTCCTTTTCACATATCTATAAAAGCTTTTACAGTCCGTTTTTATGTTGCCTGCCAGTTTTCTCTCATAATCTTTTTTTCCCTTCCTAATTAAGCCCTTTGTCCTCCTCTGCTGAACTCTGAATTTCTCCCAGTCCTCAGGTGAGCCACTTTCTCTGGCTAATTTGTATGCTTCTTCTTTGGAATTGACACTATCCCTAATTTCTCTTGTCAGCCACGGGTGCACTACCTTCCTTGATTTATTCTTTTGCCAAACTAGGATGAACATTTGTTGCAGTTCATCTATGCAACCTTTAAATGCTTGCCATTGCATATCCACCGTCAATCCTTTAAGTGTCATTTGCCATCTATCTTAGCTAATTCACGTCTCATACCTTCAAGGTTACCCCTCTTTAAGTTCAGAACCTTTGTTTCTGAATTAACTATGTCACTCTCCATCTTAATGAAGAATTCCACCATATTATGGTCACTCTTACCCAAGGGGCCTCTCACGACAAGATTGCTAATTAACCCTTCCTCATTGCTCAAAACCCAGTCCAGAATAGCCTGCTGTCTAGTCGGTTCCTCGACATGTTGGTTCAAAAAACCATCCCGCATACATTCCAAGAAATCCTCTTCCTCAGCACCTTTACCAATTTGGTTCACCCAAACTACATGTAGATTGAAGTCACCCATTATAACTGCTGTTCCTTTATTGCACACATTTCTAATTTCTTGTTTAATACCATCTCCGACCTCACTACTACTGTTAGGTGGCCTGTACACAACTCCCACCAGCGTCTTCTGCCCCTTAGTGTTACGCAGCTCTACCCATATCGATTCCACATCTTCCTGGCTTATGTCCTTCCTTTCTATTGTGTTAATCTCTTCTTTAACCAGCAACGCCACCCCACCTCCCCTTCCATCATGTCTATCCCTCCTGAATATTGAATATCCCTGAACGTTGAGCTCCCATCCCTGGTCACCCTGGAGCCATGTCTCTGTGATCCCAACTATATCATAATCATTAATAACAATCTGCACTTTCAATTCATCCACCTTATTACGAATGCTCCTTGCATTGACACACAAAGCCTTCAGGCGCTCTTTTACAACTCTCTTAGCCCTTATACAATTATGCTGAAAAGTGGCCCTTTTTAATGCTTGCCCTGGATTTGTCGGCCTGCCATTTTTACTTTTCTCCATAGTACTTTTTGTTTCTACCCTCACTTTACACCCCTCTGCCTCTCTGCACTGTTTCCCATCCCCCTGTAGTGAACTAACCTCCTCACACCTAGCCTCTTTAATTTGATTCCCACCCCCCAACCATTCTAGTTTAAAGTCACCTCAGTAGCCCCCTCTAATCTCCCTGCCAGGATATTGGTCCCCCTAGGATTCAAGTGCAACCCGTCCTTTTTGTACAGGTCACGCCTGCGCCAAAAGAGGTCCCAATGATCCAAAAACTTGAATCCCTGCCCCCTGCTCCAATCCCTCAGCCACGCATTTATCCTCCACCTCATCGCATTCCTACTCTCACTGTCGCGTGGCACAGGCAGTAATCCCGAGATTACTACCTTTGCGGTCCTTTTTCTCAACTCCCTTCCTAGCTTCCTATATTCCCCACCTTTCATTATTCAGTCCTGACGAAGGGTTCCGGCCTGAAACATCGACTCATCGTTTCTAACTGATGCTGCCCGACCTGCTGAGTTCATCCAGCGTACTGAAAATGTTGGCCTACTCCTGCTCCTATTTCTTATGTTCTTATGTGCCTCCTATTACCAAGCTGACTCCAGATTCAATTTATCAAATTGTCATGGGATAAAACATTTTAAACTTTTCTCCCATGTGGGACCTTGACAAAGATCAACTCCTGCTCCTACTTCTTATATTCTTATGTTCTTCTGTGTCTTCAGCTAACTGTTATTCTTGTATGTGTCCACACCTACTACAGTCTTGATAAATTACAGATAATCCATTTCCTTTGTCTACATTTTTTGTTATCTCTTTGAAGACAGAATTAAGTTGTAAATTTTCCAACTTAAAATTTACAAATTCTCCAAATTTATGCTCAGTGTACGAGATTAACATTTTTTTTCTAGGGGTTACCTTAAATTACATTCTTTCTCTTATCATCAGTGATAGCTGATTCCACAGAAGAGTTACAGAATAGGAAGCACAGATTGTTCTATATAAATTATGTAGTTCTGATAGCCAAGGGAAATTTTCCAGACAATACTTCAGATCAAATCACATTAACACTTCCCAATAACATTGACTCTGTTTGATAGATAATGTTTTTGAAAATATACTTCAATGTTAGCTACTTCCTACCCGAGATCCTCAAACTGGACTGTCCAGGTAGCCCTACTGTTTCTGCCTGCTCCTGCCCCACTGAACTCATTTCCTCATATCTCGATTCCATTCTATCCCACTTGGTCTATTCCCTTTCCACCTACACCCGCAACACTTCTCATGCTCTCTATCTCCTCAGTAACTTTCAATTCCCTGGACCTGAATGCCTCATTTTCACCATGGATGTCCAGGCCCTATACACTTCTATTCCCTGTCAAGAAGGCCTCAAAGCTCTTTGCTTCTTTTTTAACAAAACAACCAAACAATTCCTCACCACAATCACCCTCCTCTTTCTGGAAGAACTGGTGCTCACTCTCAACAATTTTTCTTTTGACTCCGTCCACTTTCTCCAGACTTGATGGGTACCCATGGCCACCTGCATGGGCCCCATCAATGCCTGCCTCTTCAATGGCTACAAAGGAGAGTCCCTATTTGAAGCCTTCCCCAGTAATACTCCCCAACTCCTCTTCCTCCATTATACTGATGACTGCATTGGTGCTGCTTCATGCTTGTCAATTTTATCAACTTTACATCTAACTTAAATGCACCCTGCCCTTAAATACATGGTCTGTTTCTGACACCTCTCTCCCTTTTCTCAATCTCGCTTCTTCCACCTTTGGAGACAAACTGTCAACTGATATCTTTTATAAATCTACTGATTCTCATAGTTATCTTGACTATATCCCTTCCTATCCTATAAGAATGTTATTCCCTTTGCTCAGTTCCCTCACTTCTGATGCATCTGTTCCCAAGATGTGGCTTTTCTTTTCAGGACATCAGAGATGTACTCCTTCTTTAAGGAATGGGGTTTCCCTTCTGCCACTACTGATGCTGCCCTCACCTGCATCTCCTCCACATCCTGAACATCTGTGCTCACCCCGTCTTCCGCCACCTTAACAGTGATAGTTCCTTTTGTCTTTACCTACCACCCAATGAGCTTTGCATTCCAACACATCATCCTTGGCAACTTCCACCATCTCCAAAGGGATCCTGTCACCAAACATACCTTTACCTCCTCTCCTACACTTTCCGCAGAGAGCATTCGCTCCTTAATTCCCTTGTTCAGTTGTTCCTCCACACTAATCTCCCTACCAGCACTTAACACTGCAAGCAGCTTAAGAGCTACACTTTCTATTCCCTCTGGAAAGCCTCCAACCTGATAGCATGAATTCTGATATCTCCTTCGGTAAAAATATTTTTCTCTCCCACTTCCCTCTTCTTCTATTCCCTACTCTGGCATTTACCTCTTCTTATCTGCCTATCACATCCCCTTGGGTTCTCTTCCTCCTTCCCTTTCTCCTGTGGTCCTCTCTCCTCTCCTATCAGATTTGTCTCCAGCCCTTCACCTTTCCCACCCACCTGGCTTCACCTATCACCTTCCAGCTAGTATCCTTCCCATCTCCCCGCCTTTTTAATTCCGCTATCTTCCTCTCTTCCTTTTCAGTCCTGAAGAAGGCCAAAAATGTCAACTATTTATTCTTTTCCATGGATGCTGTCTGATTTGTTGAGTTCCTCCAGCATTTTGTGTGTGTTGTTTTGGATTTCCAGCATCCTCAGAATTTCCCATGTTTTCAATTTTAGCTTGATCTGCAAACAGTGATAGATCAGTGTACAAGATATTTGATACTAATACAATGTGAAACCTAGTCATAACCATGGACCTGCTTACCTTCATAAACATAATATTGTTCATCATACAGTTGGAAGTGTGAATATTCATTGATGATTGCAAAATATTCATTTCTATTTGTAATTCTTTGGAAAATGAAACAATATGTGCCTCTTTATGCATGGTTAAACTAATAACATTCAAAAAATACAAGCACCATGTAATGACTATTTCCATCCAGAGGGATTTGAACCACCCATCTCTGATATTCAAAAGATTCCATTGTTATGTCCCCCACAATATATATCCCTGGGTCACAATTGACCAGAAACTCAACTATGGCAGCCACATATATATTATGGCTTGAAGAGCAGGTAAGATGTTGGGTATCCTGCTGTGAACAGCATACTACCTGACACCTTTCTAACATCTGCAAGATGAAAGAAGTATGATCGATGTTTTCCGTTTGGCTATAGTAAAATTTAGGAAGCTTGGCATTGGCTAATACAAAATAGCTGGCTTTGCTGATAACTCATCCAGCATCCTAAAGTAATTTCCTCCACTAGTGATACAGTATGGCTTCAGAGTGTACCATCTAAAAATTTCAAGGTAGTTACTGTTATATGCTAAACACAATAGCATTTCCTTAGCCCTCAGACCCTATGGCAAAAAGAAAGACAAGCTGCTCTGTTGCAAGAGAATACTACTACCCATAAGTAGTCACACACCTCTGTTACTTGGAAATGTTCCTTCGTCATCACAGGATCTAAATCCTGGAACTCCACCAGGGGAGCATTTTCAACAAAATCACTATACAGGCTCAAAGGGGGGGGGGGGTCTCTCTGCAAACTTCTCAAGGGGAATTAGGGCTGGGAAATATATGTTGACCTTCCCAGAGTATGTATATGCATATTTAAAAATAAATGCCAGATCAGTCTACAGTCCCTACACACTTCCATCACATCCAATTCCAGTTCCTTTCTCCTATTTCTCTCCACCTTCCATACCTCTCACCCTTCATTCCATGTTTTATTATTCTGTCCTATTAACTTGTATTATCTTCAGCCCTTTGTCATTTCCACACATCACCTACAATGCCCTAGCACTATACCTGCTCTTCCCAGCCCCATCTGCCTATCACTGTCCCTTTTCCTGGACTACCTTTGGCTTGCCAGCTCTTGACCCAACCCATGCCCTCTTTAGACTGGCAATCTCCCCTCTTTTTTTTGTTCAGTCCAGATGAAGGGTCTCAACCGAAAACCTTGACTGTCCATTTCTCTCCATAATTGGTGTGTGATCAGCTGAGTTTCTTGTGCTTTTTGTGTGTTTGTCAAAATCAATGTTGGATTGTCTTACTTAAGTAGAATGTGAGTTTAGCAGACTTGAAAGAGAAAAGTAAGAAGCAAAAGCTGAGTCAAATTTGATAACATTCTAGTCCAGCAGGTCAGGCAGCTGAACTAGAAATGAAGGGGACTGAAGCCAGAATAAGAATCTGGGGGCAAGGAGAAGGAGTACAAGCTAGTATATGATAACTGAAACTAGGTAAGGAGAAAGGTGGGTGGGTGGAAGAGGGGGTATGAAGTAAGGAGCTGGGAGGTGATAAGTGGACAGGGAACTCGTGGTGAACAATACCTATGAAAAGTGGAAAGTGAGAGGAAGGGAAAAATGTGCTTAGTGGTGTGTAGATTGTGGAAGTGGCAGAAAATAATATGAAAGTTTGTGGGATGATTGGAAAGAACAAAGGGAACCCAATCTCTGTTATCGTGGCAGAAAGATGGAGTAAGAACAGATGTCAGGAAAAGGAAGAGATACAAGTGAGGACAGCATCGATGTTGATGGAAGGAAAAGATCTTTCTTTGAAAAGGGAGGACATCTCAGGTGTTCTAGAATGGAAAGCCCCATCCTGAGAACAAATGCAGTAGAGTCAGAGGAACTGAGAAAAGGGAATAGCATTTTTATAAGTGACAGGTGGGAAGAGGTATAGTCAAGATAACTGTGAGAGTCAGTAGGTAGTTAGTGTCCAGAGATGGAGACAAAGAGATTGAGGGGTGTCAGAGATGGGTCAAGTAAACTTGAGGCAGGGTTAAATTTGGAGGCAAAATAAATGATAGCATCAATGCAGATGTCGACAGAGCATAGAAAGACTTGGGGAATGATACCAGTGTAGGATTGGAATATGGATTATTCCACATAGTTAAATCTATTAGCTTGGAATCAACTGTCACAAGTTAAACATTCTACTTTCTTATATCATAAGATGTAGATACATTTAATTATTCTTTGCTACATAGAATTTAGAACCCATTAAAGGGCAGGCATCTCTGAACATCCAACAATAAAAAACTCCCACCTGAAAATGTGGCAGCAATTTAAGGGATGTGCTAATAGCCTAATGGCAAATAATCAATTTTCCATCATTGTCATTTTATTTACTGTATTTACATATTTTTGTTCTTTTCATCTCTATATCATTTTGAAGCTGTTACTCAATCTGCTGCCATCACTCTTTCAAACAGTATTTTACAGGTCTGAATCACAGACTATGTAAACTAAATTCTCTCCACTCTTTCTATTGCTAATTAGCTTAAATCTTTGCCCTTTGGTCACCAACTCTCTTGCCAGTAAAAATTGTTTCTGCCTGTTTGCCCTGTCAAAACGTTTCATCTTCTGCCTGTGAAGATGAAATAAAAAACTGGACGCCAGGAAGCAAGAAAGAGATAACAGCCAAATTGCGTGCCTGTGTTGTGCATGATCAAAGCTCCCCCTGTTTCCTTCTTAACTTACTGTGAGAATTAAACAACCAAACCATTGCAAATTAAATCCAGCTACACCTCAGTAAGATTTAAGCATTGAAACATGTCTGAAATCAACTTTTAATAATGTGACGAGAATACACATAAATTAAGATGTTTGCTGGCCTGGCTAGCACCAGTGGCATCAGCAGTTGGTCTGCCACCTGTCCTCAGGGGAGGGAGAGATAAGGCACACAATGAAGCAGCATTTGGAGGTGTTAATGAAGGAGCCATCAGTCTGGGTATTGTCAAGAGCGGCTCCCCCTTTGAACCCTGAACTGTTTGAAGTGATGGACAGGCGACACCCCAGCAGGGGGATAAAAAGGGACAGGTTCGCTGAGGCAAGACACACACGACACCCGAGGTAACGAGACCCTGGAAGCGGTGCGCCTCTCACAAGTCGGTGGGAAGTACCGGGCCATAAATGCACAGGGTGGAAAGGTACGATCAGCGGGAACCCGGTGTGTGTCCACCCTCGCTTGGGTGCTGGGTTCACTGCAGAGGATCAACCACATCTGGAGGAGGGGTCACAGTCGGTGACCTCAGGTGACATCACAAAGGACCCGCCCGAAAGCTGCTTGTGAGCAATATCGCCAGTCTGTGAGTGGAAGCCGTTCTGAATGATCAGTCGTTCTCGTTCTCTCTCTCCCTTCCCCCCCACGTTGTCCATCGCCATGGCAACGATTACTGCGAACTG